>NC_090929.1:796254876-797491023 GCF_040938575.1 Ambystoma mexicanum
GTTTGTTTCTCCTTGTGAGAGAGGGTATGCCCAGACGTGGGTCCCTTGCTCGCTGCGCCACAGGGAACCAGGCTGCACCTCACTGAGGAGGTCCAACAAGGCCGAAACATGTCTGGGGTTGCTTGGTTTTCTGTGCAGAGGGAACCTGGCCTAGCAGTTCGGGCTGGGCTGCTACCTTCGGTGGCGGCAGCTGCTGACTGATTTGCACATGGCTGGTCCCCTTTTGCAATGGCGGAGACGGGCTAAAAAACGGTGGTGTGGAAGGTTGGCCCAGAGCAATTGCCAGTGGTTTAGATTAATTCGAAACCTTCCACCCATCACTTTTGTGGTCAGTTTGTTTCTCCTTGTGAGAGAGGGTATGCCCAGACGTGGATCCCTTGCTCGCTGCGCCACAGGGAACCAGGCTGCACCTCACTGAGGAGGTCCAACAAGGCCGAAACATGTCTGGGGTTGCTTGGTTTTCTGTGCAGAGGGAACCTGGCCTAGCAGTTCGGGCTGGGCTGCTACCTTCGGTGGCGGCAGCTGCTGACTGATTTGCACATGGCTGGTCCCCTTTTGCAATGGCGCAGACGGGCTAAAAAACGGTGGTGTGGAAGGTTGGCCCAGAGCAATTGCCAGTGGTTTAGATTCATTCGAAACCTTCCACCCATCACTTTTGTGGTCAGTTTGTTTCTCCTTGTGAGAGAGGGTATGCCCAGACGTGGGTCCCTTGCTCGCTGCGCCACAGGGAACCAGGCTGCACCTCACTGAGGAGGTCCAACAAGGCCGAAACATGTCTGGGGTTGCTTGGTTTTCTGTGCAGAGGGAACCTGGCCTAGCAGTTCGGGCTGGGCTGCTACCTTCGGTGGCGGCAGCTGCTGACTGATTTGCACATGGCTGGTCCCCTTTTGCAATGGCGCAGACGGGCTAAAAAACGGTGGTGTGGAAGGTTGGCCCAGAGCAATTGCCAGTGGTTTAGATTAATTCAAAACCTTCCACCCATCACTTTTGTGGTCAGTTTGTTTCTCCTTGTGAGAGAGGGTATGCCCAGACGTGGGTCCCTTGCTCGCTGCGCCACAGGGAACCAGGCTGCACCTCACTGAGGAGGTCCAACAAGGCCGAAACATGTCTGGGGTTGCTTGGTTTTCTGTGCAGAGGGAACCTGGCCTAGCAGTTCGGGCTGGGCTGCTACCTTCGGTGGCGGCAGCTGCTGACTGATTTGCACATGGCTGGTCCCCTTTTGCAATGGCGCAGACGGGCTAAAAAACGGTGGTGTGGAAGGTTGGCCCAGAGCAATTGCCAGTGGTTTAGATTAATTCAAAACCTTCCACCCATCACTTTTGTGGTCAGTTTGTTTCTCCTTGTGAGAGAGGGTATGCCCAGACGTGGGTCCCTTGCTCGCTGCGCCACAGGGAACCAGGCTGCACCTCACTGAGGAGGTCCAACAAGGCCGAAACATGTCTGGGGTTGCTTGGTTTTCTGTGCAGAGGGAACCTGGCCTAGCAGTTCGGGCTGGGCTGCTACCTTCGGTGGCGGCAGCTGCTGACTGATTTGCACATGGCTGGTCCCCTTTTGCAATGGCGCAGACGGGCTAAAAAACGGTGGTGTGGAAGGTTGGCCCAGAGCAATTGCCAGTGGTTTAGATTAATTCGAAACCTTCCACCCATCACTTTTGTGGTCAGTTTGTTTCTCCTTGTGAGAGAGGGTATGCCCAGACGTGGGTCCCTTGCTCGCTGCGCCACAGGGAACCAGGCTGCACCTCACTGAGGAGGTCCAACAAGGCCGAAACATGTCTGGGGATGCTTGGTTTTCTGTGCAGAGGGAACCTGGCCTAGCAGTTCGGGCTGGGCTGCTACCTTCGGTGGCGGCAGCTGCTGACTGATTTGCACATGGCTGGTCCCCTTTTGCAATGGCGCAGACGGGCTAAAAACGGTGGTGTGGAAGGTTGGCCCAGAGCAATTGCCAGTGGTTTAGATTAATTCGAAACCTTCCACCCATCACTTTTGTGGTCAGTTTGTTTCTCCTTGTGAGAGAGGGTATGCCCAGACGTGGGTCCCTTGCTCGCTGCGCCACAGGGAACCAGGCTGCACCTCACTGAGGAGGTTCAACAAGGCCGAAACATGTCTGGGGTTGCTTGGTTTTCTGTGCAGAGGGAACCTGGCCTAGCAGTTCGGGCTGGGCTGCTACCTTCGGTGGCGGCAGCTGCTGACTGATTTGCACATGGATGGTCCCCTTTTGCAATGGCGCAGACGGGCTAAAAAACGGTGGTGTGGAAGGTTGGCCCAGAGCAATTGCCAGTGGTTTAGATTAATTCAAAACCTTCCACCCATCACTTTTGTGGTCAGTTTGTTTCTCCTTGTGAGAGAGGGTATGCCCAGACGTGGGTCCCTTGCTCGCTGCACCACAGGGAACCAGGCTGCACCTCACTGAGGAGGTCCAACAAGGCCGAAACATGTCTGGGGTTGCTTGGTTTTCTGTGCAGAGGGAACCTGGCCTAGCAGTTCGGGCTGGGCTGCTACCTTCGGTGGCGGCAGCTGCTGACTGATTTGCACATGGCTGGTCCCCTTTTGCAATGGCGCAGACGGGCTAAAAAACGGTGGTGTGGAAGGTTGGCCCCGAGCAATTGCCAGTGGTTTAGATTAATTCGAAACCTTCCACCCATCACTTTTGTGGTCAGTTTGTTTCTCCTTGTGAGAGAGGGTATGCCCAGACGTGGTTCCCTTGCTCGCTGCGCCACAGGGAACCAGGCTGCACCTCACTGAGGAGGTCCAACAAGGCCGAAACATGTCTGGGGTTGCTTGGTTTTCTGTGCAGAGGGAACCTGGCCTAGCAGTTCGGGCTGGGCTGCTACCTTCGGTGGCGGCAGCTGCTGACTGATTTGCACATGGCTGGTCCCCTTTTGCAATGGCGCAGACGGGCTAAAAAACGGTGGTGTGGAAGGTTGGCCCAGAGCAATTGCCAGTGGTTTAGATTAATTCGAAACCTTCCACCCATCACTTTTGTGGTCAGTTTGTTTCTCCTTGTGAGAGAGGGTATGCCCAGACGTGGGTCCCTTGCTCGCTGCGCCACAGGGAACCAGGCTGCACCTCACTGAGGAGGTCCAACAAGGCCGAAACATGTCTGGGGTTGCTTGGTTTTCTGTGCAGAGGGAACCTGGCCTAGCAGTTCGGGCTGGGCTGCTACCTTCGGTGGCGGCAGCTGCTGACTGATTTGCACATGGCTGGTCCCCTTTTGCAATGGCGCAGACGGGCTAAAAAACGGTGGTGTGGAAGGTTGGCCCAGAGCAATTGCCAGTGGTTTAGATTAATTCGAAACCTTCCACCCATCACTTTTGTGGTCAGTTTGTTTCTCCTTGTGAGAGAGGGTATGCCCAGACGTGGGTCCCTTGCTCGCTGCGCCACAGGGAACCAGGCTGCACCTCACTGAGGAGGTCCAACAAGGCCGAAACATGTCTGGGGTTGCTTGGTTTTCTGTGCAGAGGGAACCTGGCCTAGCAGTTCGGGCTGGGCTGCTACCTTCGGTGGCGGCAGCTGCTGACTGATTTGCACATGGCTGGTCCCCTTTTGCAATGGCGCAGACGGGCTAAAAAACGGTGGTGTGGAAGGTTGGCCCAGAGCAATTGCCAGTGGTTTAGATTAATTCGAAACCTTCCACCCATCACTTTTGTGGTCAGTTTGTTTCTCCTTGTGAGAGAGGGTATGCCCAGACGTGGGTCCCTTGCTCGCTGTGCCACAGGGAACCAGGCTGCACCTCACTGAGGAGGTCCAACAAGGCCGAAACATGTCTGGGGTTGCTTGGTTTTCTGTGCAGAGGGAACCTGGCCTAGCAGTTCGGGCTGGGCTGCTACCTTCGGTGGCGGCAGCTGCTGACTGATTTGCACATGGCTGGTCCCCTTTTGCAATGGCGCAGACGGGCTAAAAAACGGTGGTGTGGAAGGTTGGCCCAGAGCAATTGCCAGTGGTTTAGATTAATTTGAAACCTTCCACCCATCACTTTTGTGGTCAGTTTGTTTCTCCTTGTGAGAGAGGGTATGCCCAGACGTGGGTCCCTTGCTCGCTGCGCCACAGGGAACCAGGCTGCACCTCACTGAGGAGGTCCAACAAGGCCGAAACATGTCTGGGGTTGCTTGGTTTTCTGTGCAGAGGGAACCTGGCCTAGCAGTTCGGGCTGGGCTGCCACCTTCGGTGGCGGCAGCTGCTGACTGATTTGCACATGGCTGGTCCCCTTTTGCAATGGCGCAGACGGGCTAAAAAACGGTGGTGTGGAAGGTTGGCCCAGAGCAATTGCCAGTGGTTTAGATTAATTCAAAACCTTCCACCCATCACTTTTGTGGTCAGTTTGTTTCTCCTTGTGAGAGAGGGTATGCCCAGACGTGGGTCCCTTGCTCGCTGCGCCACAGGGAACCAGGCTGCACCTCACTGAGGAGGTCCAACAAGGCCGAAACATGTCTGGGGTTGCTTGGTTTTCTGTGCAGAGGGAACCTGGCCTAGCAGTTCGGGCTGGGCTGCTACCTTCGGTGGCGGCAGCTGCTGACTGATTTGCACATGGCTGGTCCCCTTTTGCAATGGCGCAGACGGGCTAAAAAACGGTGGTGTGGAAGGTTGGCCCAGAGCAATTGCCAGTGGTTTAGATTAATTCGAAACCTTCCACCCATCACTTTTGTGGTCAGTTTGTTTCTCCTTGTGAGAGAGGGTATGCCCAGACGTGGGTCCCTTGCTCGCTGCGCCACAGGGAACCAGGCTGCACCTCACTGAGGAGGTCCAACAAGGCCGAAACATGTCTGGGGTTGCTTGGTTTTCTGTGCAGAGGGAACCTGGCCTAGCAGTTCGGGCTGGGCTGCTACCTTCGGTGGCGGCAGCTGCTGACTGATTTGCACATGGCTGGTCCCCTTTTGCAATGGCGCAGACGGGCTAAAAAACGGTGGTGTGGAAGGTTGGCCCAGAGCAATTGCCAGTGGTTTAGATTAATTCGAAACCTTCCACCCATCACTTTTGTGGTCAGTTTGTTTCTCCTTGTGAGAGAGGGTATGCCCAGACGTGGGTCCCTTGCTCGCTGCGCCACAGGGAACCAGGCTGCACCTCACTGAGGAGGTCCAACAAGGCCGAAACATGTCTGGGGTTGCTTGGTTTTCTGTGCAGAGGGAACCTGGCCTAGCAGTTCGGGCTGGGCTGCTACCTTCGGTGGCGGCAGCTGCTGACTGATTTGCACATGGCTGGTCCCCTTTTGCAATGGCGCAGACGGGCTAAAAAACGGTGGTGTGGAAGGTTGGCCCAGAGCAATTGCCAGTGGTTTAGATTAATTCGAAACCTTCCACCCATCACTTTTGTGGTCAGTTTGTTTCTCCTTGTGAGAGAGGGTATGCCCAGACGTGGGTCCCTTGCTCGCTGCGCCACAGGGAACCAGGCTGCACCTCACTGAGGAGGTCCAACAAGGCCGAAACATGTCTGGGGTTGCTTGGTTTTCTGTGCAGAGGGAACCTGGCCTAGCAGTTCGGGCTGGGCTGCTACCTTCGGTGGCGGCAGCTGCTGACTGATTTGCACATGGCTGGTCCCCTTTTGCAATGGCGGAGACGGGCTAAAAAACGGTGGTGTGGAAGGTTGGCCCAGAGCAATTGCCAGTGGTTTAGATTCATTCGAAACCTTCCACCCATCACTTTTGTGGTCAGTTTGTTTCTCCTTGTGAGAGAGGGTATGCCCAGACGTGGGTCCCTTGCTCGCTGCGCCACAGGGAACCAGGCTGCACCTCACTGAGGAGGTCCAACGAGGCCGAAACATGTCTGGGGTTGCTTGGTTTTCTGTGCAGAGGGAACCTGGCCTAGCAGTTCGGGCTGGGCTGCTACCTTCGGTGGCGGCAGCTGCTGACTGATTTTCACATGGCTGGTCCCCTTTTGCAATGGCGCAGACGGGCTAAAAAACGGTGGTGTGGAAGGTTGGCCCAGAGCAATTGCCAGTGGTTTAGATTCATTCGAAACCTTCCACCCATCACTTTTGTGGTCAGTTTGTTTCTCCTTGTGAGAGAGGGTATGCCCAGACGTGGGTACCTTGCTCGCTGCGCCACAGGGAACCAGGCTGCACCTCACTGAGGAGGTCCAACAAGGCCGAAACATGTCTGGGGTTGCTTGGTTTTCTGTGCAGAGGGAACCTGGCCTAGCAGTTTGGGCTGGGCTGCTACCTTCGGTGGCGGCAGCTGCTGACTGATTTGCACATGGCTGGTCCCCTTTTGCAATGGCGCAGACGGGCTAAAAAACGGTGGTGTGGAAGGTTGGCCCAGAGCAATTGCCAGTGGTTTAGATTAATTTGAAACCTTCCACCCATCACTTTTGTGGTCAGTTTGTTTCTCCTTGTGAGAGAGGGTATGCCCAGACGTGGGTCACTTGCTCGCTGCGCCACAGGGAACCAGGCTTCACCTCACTGAGGAGGTCCAACAAGGCCGAAACATGTCTGGGGTTGCTTGGTTTTCTGTGCAGAGGGAACCTGGCCTAGCAGTTCGGGCTGGGCTGCTACCTTCGGTGGCGGCAGCTGCTGACTGATTTGCACATGGCTGGTCCCCTTTTGCAATGGCGCAGACGGGCTAAAAAATGGTGGTGTGGAAGGTTGGCCCAGAGCAATTGCCAGTGGTTTAGATTAATTCGAAACCTTCCACCCACCACTTTTGTGGTCAGTTTGTTTCTCCTTGTGAGAGAGGGTATGCCCAGACGTGGGTCCCTTGCTCGCTGCGCCACAGGGAACCAGGCTGCACCTCACTGAGGAGGTCCAACAAGGCCGAAACATGTCTGGGGTTGCTTGGTTTTCTGTGCAGAGGGAACCTGGCCTAGCAGTTCGGGCTGGGCTGCTACCTTCGGTGGCGGCAGCTGCTGACTGATTTGCACATGGCTGGTCCCCTTTTGCAATGGCGCAGACGGGCTAAAAAACGGTGGTGTGGAAGGTTGGCCCAGAGCAATTGCCAGTGGTTTAGATTAATTCGAAACCTTCCACCCATCACTTTTGTGGTCAGTTTGTTTCTCCTTGTGAGAGAGGGTATGCCCAGACGTGGGTCCCTTGCTCGCTGCGCCACAGGGAACCAGGCTGCACCTCACTGAGGAGGTCCAACAAGGCCGAAACATGTCTGGGGTTGCTTGGTTTTCTGTGCAGAGGGAACCTGGCCTAGCAGTTCGGGCTGGGCTGCTACCTTCGGTGGCGGCAGCTGCTGACTGATTTGCACATGGCTGGTCCCCTTTTGCAATGGCGCAGACGGGCTAAAAAACGGTGGTGTGGAAGGTTGGCCCAGAGCAATTGCCAGTGGTTTAGATTAATTCGAAACCTTCCACCCATCACTTTTGTGGTCAGTTTGTTTCTCCTTGTGAGAGAGGGTATGCCCAGACGTGGGTCCCTTGCTCGCTGCGCCACAGGGAACCAGGCTGCACCTCACTGAGGAGGTCCAACAAGGCCGAAACATGTCTGGGGTTGCTTGGTTTTCTGTGCAGAGGGAACCTGGCCTAGCAGTTCGGGCTGGGCTGCTACCTTCGGTGGCGGCAGCTGCTGACTGATTTGCACATGGCTGGTCCCCTTTTGCAATGGCGCAGACGGGCTAAAAAACGGTGGTGTGGAAGGTTGGCCCAGAGCAATTGCCAGTGGTTTAGATTAATTCGAAACCTTCCACCCATCACTTTTGTGGTCAGTTTGTTTCTCCTTGTGAGAGAGGGTATGCCCAGACGTGGGTCCCTTGCTCGCTGCGCCACAGGGAACCAGGCTGCACCTCACTGAGGAGGTCCAACAAGGCCGAAACATGTCTGGGGTTGCTTGGTTTTCTGTGCAGAGGGAACCTGGCCTAGCAGTTCGGGCTGGGCTGCTACCTTCGGTGGCGGCAGCTGCTGACTGATTTGCACATGGCTGGTCCCCTTTTGCAATGGCGCAGACGGGCTAAAAAACGGTGGTGTGGAAGGTTGGCCCAGAGCAATTGCCAGTGGTTTAGATTAATTCGAAACCTTCCACCCATCACTTTTGTGGTCAGTTTGTTTCTCCTTGTGAGAGAGGGTATGCCCAGACGTGGGTCCCTTGCTCGCTGCGCCACGAGGGAACCAGGCTGCACCTCACTGAGGAGGTCCAACAAGGCCGAAACATGTCTGGGGTTGCTTGGTTTTCTGTGCAGAGGGAACCTGGCCTAGCAGTTCGGGCTGGGCTGCTACCTTCGGTGGCGGCAGCTGCTGACTGATTTGCACATGGCTGGTCCCCTTTTGCAATGGCGCAGACGGGCTAAAAAACGGTGGTGTGGAAGGTTGGCCCAGAGCAATTGCCAGTGGTTTAGATTAATTCGAAACCTTCCACCCATCACTTTTGTGGTCAGTTTGTTTCTCCTTGTGAGAGAGGGTATGCCCAGACGTGGGTCCCTTGCTCGCTGCGCCACAGGGAACCAGGCTGCACCTCACTGAGGAGGTCCAACAAGGCCGAAACATGTCTGGGGTTGCTTGGTTTTCGGTGCAGAGGAAACCTGGCCTAGCAGTTCGGGCTGGGCTGCTACCTTCGGTGGCGGCAGCTGCTGACTGATTTGCACATGGCTGGTCCCCTTTTGCAATGGCGCAGACGGGCTAAAAAACTGTGGTGTGGAAGGTTGGCCCAGAGCAATTGCCAGTGGTTTAGATTAATTCGAAACCTTCCACCCATCACTTTTGTGGTCAGTTTGTTTCTCCTTGTGAGAGAGGGTATGCCCAGACGTGGGTCCCTTGCTCGCTGCGCCACAGGGAACCAGGCTGCACCTCACTGAGGAGGTCCAACAAGGCCGAAACATGTCTGGGGTTGCTTGGTTTTCTGTGCAGAGGGAACCTGGCCTAGCAGTTCGGGCTGGGCTGCTACCTTCGGTGGCGGCAGCTGCTGACTGATTTGCACATGGCTGGTCCCCTTTTGCAATGGCGCAGATGGGCTAAAAAACGGTGGTGTGGAAGGTTGGCCCAGAGCAATTGCCAGTGGTTTAGATTAATTCGAAACCTTCCACCCATCACTTTTGTGGTCAGTTTGTTTCTCCTTGTGAGAGAGGGTATGCCCAGACGTGGGTCCCTTGCTCGCTGCGCCACAGGGAACCAGGCTGCACCTCACTGAGGAGGTCCAACAAGGCCGAAACATGTCTGGGGTTGCTTGGTTTTCTGTGCAGAGGGAACCTGGCCTAGCAGTTCGGGCTGGGCTGCTACCTTCGGTGGCGGCAGCTGCTGACTGATTTGCACATGGCTGGTCCCCTTTTGCAATGGCGCAGACGGGCTAAACAACGGTGGTGTGGAAGGTTGGCCCAGAGCAATTGCCAGTGGTTTAGATTAATTCGAAACCTTCCACCCATCACTTTTGTGGTCAGTTTGTTTCTCCTTGTGAGAGAGGGTATGCCCAGACGTGGGTCCCTTGCTCGCTGCGCCACAGGGAACCAGGCTGCACCTCACTGAGGAGGTCCAACAAGGCCGAAACATGTCTGGGGTTGCTTGGTTTTCTGTGCAGAGGGAACCTGGCCTAGCAGTTCGGGCTGGGCTGCTACCTTCGGTGGCGGCAGCTGCTGACTGATTTGCACATGGCTGGTCCCCTTTTGCAATGGCGCAGACGGGCTAAAAAACGGTGGTGTGGAAGGTTGGCCCAGAGCAATTGCCAGTGGTTTAGATTAATTCGAAACCTTCCACCCATCACTTTTGTGGTCAGTTTGTTTCTCCTTGTGAGAGAGGGTATGCCCAGACGTGGGTCCCTTGCTCGCTGCGCCACAGGGAACCAGGCTGCACCTCACTGAGGAGGTCCAACAAGGCCGAAACATGTCTGGGGTTGCTTGGTTTTCTGTGCAGAGGGAACCTGGCCTAGCAGTTCGGGCTGGGCTGCTACCTTCGGTGGCGGCAGCTGCTGACTGATTTGCACATGGCTGGTCCCCTTTTGCAATGGCGCAGACGGGCTAAAAAACGGTGGTGTGGAAGGTTGGCCCAGAGCAATTGCCAGTGGTTTAGATTAATTCGAAACCTTCCACCCATCACTTTTGTGGTCAGTTTGTTTCTCCTTGTGAGAGAGGGTATGCCCAGACGTGGGTCCCTTGCTCGCTGCGCCACAGGGAACCAGGCTGCACCTCACTGAGGAGGTCCAACAAGGCCGAAACATGTCTGGGGTTGCTTGGTTTTCTGTGCAGAGGGAACCTGGCCTAGCAGTTCGGGCTGGGCTGCTACCTTCGGTGGCGGCAGCTGCTGACTGATTTGCACATGGCTGGTCCCCTTTTGCAATGGCGCAGACGGGCTAAAAAACGGTGGTGTGGAAGGTTGGCCCAGAGCAATTGCCAGTGGTTTAGATTAATTCGAAACCTTCCACCCATCACTTTTGTGGTCAGTTTGTTTCTCCTTGTGAGAGAGGGTATGCCCAGACATGGGTCCCTTGCTCGCTGCGCCACAGGGAACCAGGCTGCACCTCACTGAGGAGGTCCAACAAGGCCGAAACATGTCTGGGGTTGCTTGGTTTTCTGTGCAGAGGGAACCTGGCCTAGCAGTTCGGGCTGGGCTGCTACCTTCGGTGGCGGCAGCTGCTGACTGATTTGCACATGGCTGGTCCCCTTTTGCAATGGCGCAGACGGGCTAAAAAACGGTGGTGTGGAAGGTTGGCCCAGAGCAATTGCCAGTGGTTTAGATTAATTCGAAACCTTCCACCCATCACTTTTGTGGTCAGTTTGTTTCTCCTTGTGAGAGAGGGTATGCCCAGACGTGGGTCCCTTGCTCGCTGCGCCACAGGGAACCAGGCTGCACCTCACTGAGGAGGTCCAACAAGGCCGAAACATGTCTGGGGTTGCTTGGTTTTCTGTGCAGAGGGAACCTGGCCTAGCAGTTCGGGCTGGGCTGCTACCTTCGGTGGCGGCAGCTGCTGACTGATTTGCACATGGCTGGTCCCCTTTTGCAATGGCGCAGACGGGCTAAAAAGCGGTGGTGTGGAAGGTTGGCCCAGAGCAATTGCCAGTGGTTTAGATTAATTCGAAACCTTCCACCCATCACTTTTGTGGTCAGTTTGTTTCTCCTTGTGAGAGAGGGTATGCCCAGACGTGGGTCCCTTGCTCGCTGCGCCACAGGGAACCAGGCTGCACCTCACTGAGGAGGTCCAACAAGGCCGAAACATGTCTGGGGTTGCTTGGTTTTCTGTGCAGAGGGAACCTGGCCTAGCAGTTCGGGCTGGGCTGCTACCTTCGGTGGCGGCAGCTGCTGACTGATTTGCACATGGCTGGTCCCCTTTTGCAATGGCGCAGACCGGCTAAAAAACGGTGGTGTGGAAGGTTGGCCCAGAGCAATTGCCAGAGGTTTTGATTAATTCGAAACCTTCCACCCATCACTTTTGTGGTCAGTTTGTTTCTCCTTGTGAGAGAGGGCATGCCCAGACGTGGGTCCCTTGCTCGCTGCGCCACAGGGAACCAGGCTGCACCTCACTGAGGAGGTCCAACAAGGCCGAAACATGTCTGGGGTTGCTTGGTTTTCTGTGCAGAGGGAACCTGGCCTAGCAGTTCGGGCTGGGCTGCTACCTTCGGTGGCGGCAGCTGCTGACTGATTTGCACATGGCTGGTCCCCTTTTGCAATGGCGCAGACGGGCTAAAAAACGGTGGTGTGGAAGGTTGGCCCAGAGCAATTGCCAGTGGTTTAGATTAATTCGAAACCTTCCACCCATCACTTTTGTGGTCAGTTTGTTTCTCCTTGTGAGAGAGGGTATGCCCAGACGTGGGTCCCTTGCTCGCTGCGCCACAGGGAACCAGGCTGCACCTCACTGAGGAGGTCCAACAAGGCCGAAACATGTCTGGGGTTGCTTGGTTTTCTGTGCAGAGGGAACCTGGCCTAGCAGTTCGGGCTGGGCTGCTACCTTCGGTGGCGGCAGCTGCTGACTGATTTGCACATGGCTGGTCCCCTTTTGCAATGGTGCAGACGGGCTAAAAAACGGTGGTGTGGAAGGTTGGCCCAGAGCAATTGCCAGTGGTTTAGATTAATTCGAAACCTTCCACCCATCACTTTTGTGGTCAGTTTGTTTCTCCTTGTGAGAGAGGGTATGCCCAGACGTGGGTCCCTTGCTCGCTGCGCCACAGGGAACCAGGCTGCACCTCACTGAGGAGGTCCAACAAGGCCGAAACATGTCTGGGGTTGCTTGGTTTTCTGTGCAGAGGGAACCTGGCCTAGCAGTTCGGGCTGGGCTGCTACCTTCGGTGGCGGCAGCTGCTGACTGATTTGCACATGGCTGGTCCCCTTTTGCAATGGCGCAGACGGGCTAAAAAACGGTGGTGTGGAAGGTTGGCCCAGAGCAATTGCCAGTGGTTTAGATTAATTCAAAACCTTCCACCCATCACTTTTGTGGTCAGTTTGTTTCTCCTTGTGAGAGAGGGTATGTCCAGACGTGGGTCCCTTGCTCGCTGCGCCACAGGGAACCAGGCTGCACCTCACTGAGGAGGTCCAACAAGGCCGAAACATGTCTGGGGTTGCTTGGTTTTCTGTGCAGAGGGAACCTGGCCTAGCAGTTCGGGCTGGGCTGCTGCCTTCGGTGGCGGCAGCTGCTGACTGATTTGCACATGGCTGGTCCCCTTTTGCAATGGCGCAGACGGGCTAAAAAATGGTGGTGTGGAAGGTTGGCCCAGAGCAATTGCCAGTGGTTTAGATTAATTCGAAACCTTCCACCCATCACTTTTGTGGTCAGTTTATTTCTCCTTGTGAGAGAGGGTATGCCCAGACGTGGGTCCCTTGCTCGCTGCGCCACAGGGAACCAGGCTGCACCTCACTGAGGAGGTCCAACAAGGCCGAAACATGTCTGGGGTTGCTTGGTTTTCTGTGCAGAGGGAACCTGGCCTAGCAGTTCGGGCTGGGCTGCTACCTTCGGTGGCGGCAGCTGCTGACTGATTTGCACATGGCTGGTCCCCTTTTGCAATGGCGCAGACGGGCTAAAAAACGGTGGTGTGGAAGGTTGGCCCAGAGCAATTGCCAGTGGTTTAGATTAATTCGAAACCTTCCACCCATCACTTTTGTGGTCAGTTTGTTTCTCCTTGTGAGAGAGGGTATGCCCAGACGTGGGTCCCTTGCTCGCTGCGCCACAGGGAACCAGGCTGCACCTCACTGACGAGGTCCAACAAGGCTGAAACATGTCTGGGGTTGCTTGGTTTTCTGTGCAGAGGGAACCTGGCCTAGCAGTTCGGGCTGGGCTGCTACCTTCGGTGGCGGCAGCTGCTGACTGATTTGCACATGGCTGGTCCCCTTTTGCAATGGCGCAGACGGGCTAAAAAACAGTGGTGTGGAAGGTTGGCCAAGAGCAATTGCCAGTGGTTTAGATTAATTCGAAACCTTCCACCCATCACTTTTGTGGTCAGTTTGTTTCTCCTTGTGAGAGAGGGTATGCCCAGACGTGGGTCCCTTGCTCGCTGCGCCACAGGGAACCAGGCTGCACCTCACTGAGGAGGTCCAACAAGGCCGAAACATGTCTGGGGTTGCTTGGTTTTCTGTGCAGAGGGAACCTGGCCTAGCAGTTCGGGCTGGGCTGCTACCTTCGGTGGCGGCAGCTGCTGACTGATTTGCACATGGCTGGTCCCCTTTTGCAATGGCGCAGACGGGCTAAAAAACGGTGGTGTGGAAGGTTGGCCCAGAGCAATTGCCAGTGGTTTAGATTAATTCGAAACCTTCCACCCATCACTTTTGTGGTCAGTTTGTTTCTCCTTGTGAGAGAGGGTATGCCCAGACGTGGGTCCCTTGCTCGCTGCGCCACAGGGAACCAGGCTGCACCTCACTGAGGAGGTCCAACAAGGCCGAAACATGTCTGGGGTTGCTTGGTTTTCTGTGCAGAGGGAACCTGGCCTAGCAGTTCGGGCTGGGCTGCTACCTTCGGTGGCGGCAGCTGCTGACTGATTTGCACATGGCTGGTCCCCTTTTGCAATGGCGCAGACGGGCTAAAAAACGGTGGTGTGGAAGGTTGGCCCAGAGCAATTGCCAGTGGTTTAGATTAATTCGAAACCTTCCACCCATCACTTTTGTGGTCAGTTTGTTTCTCCTTGTGAGAGAGGGTATGCCCAGACGTGGGTCCCTTGCTCGCTGCGCCACAGGGAACCAGGCTGCACCTCACTGAGGAGGTCCAACAAGGCCGAAACATGTCTGGGGTTGCTTGGTTTTCTGTGCAGAGGGAACCTGGCCTAGCAGTTCGGGCTGGGCTGCTACCTTCGGTGGCGGCAGCTGCTGACTGATTTGCACATGGCTGGTCCCCTTTTGCAATGGCGCAGACGGGCTAAAAAACGGTGGTGTGGAAGGTTGGCCCAGAGCAATTGCCAGTGGTTTAGATTAATTCGAAACCTTCCACCCATCACTTTTGTGGTCAGTTTGTTTCTCCTTGTGAGAGAGGGTATGCCCAGACGTGGGTCCCTTGCTCGCTGCGCCACAGGGAACCAGGCTGCACCTCACTGAGGAGGTCCAACAAGGCCGAAACATGTCTGGGGTTGCTTGGTTTTCTGTGCAGAGGGAACCTGGCCTAGCAGTTCGGGCTGGGCTGCTACCTTCGGTGGCGGCAGCTGCTGACTGATTTGCACATGGCTGGTCCCCTTTTGCAATGGCGCAGACGGGCTAAAAAACGGTGGTGTGGAAGGTTGGCCCAGAGCAATTGCCAGTGGTTTAGATTAATTCGAAACCTTCCACCCATCACTTTTGTGGCCAGTTTGTTTCTCCTTATGAGAGAGGGTATGCCCAGACGTGGGTCCCTTGCTCGCTGCGCCACAGGGAACCAGGCTGCACCTCACTGAGGAGGTCCAACAAGGCCGAAACATGTCTGGGGTTGCTTGGTTTTCTGTGCAGAGGGAACCTGGCCTAGCAGTTCGGGCTGGGCTGCTACCTTCGGTGGCGGCAGCTGCTGACTGATTTGCACATGGCTGGTCCCCTTTTGCAATGGCGCAGACGGGCTAAAAAACGGTGGTGTGGAAGGTTGGCCCAGAGCAATTGCCAGTGGTTTAGATTAATTCGAAACCTTCCACCCATCACTTTTGTGGTCAGTTTGTTTCTCCTTGTGAGAGAGGGTATGCCCAGACGTGGGTCCCTTGCTCGCTGCGCCACAGGGAACCAGGCTGCACCTCACTGAGGAGGTCCAACAAGGCCGAAACATGTCTGGGGTTGCTTGGTTTTCTGTGCAGAGGGAACCTGGCCTAGCAGTTCGGGCTGGGCTGCTACCTTCGGTGGCGGCAGCTGCTGACTGATTTGCACATGGCTGGTCCCCTTTTGCAATGGCGCAGACGGGCTAAAAAACGGTGGTGTGGAAGGTTGGCCCAGAGCAATTGCCAGTGGTTTAGATTAATTCGAAACCTTCCACCCATCACTTTTGTGGTCAGTCTGACCCAGGAGTGACACACCAGGGGGGTCAAAAGGCATCTGTATTTACAACAAAACAAGGTCCTGGTGTATCAAGGGTTGGCCCATATAGAATATAAATGAATTAGAATTATTCATCCGGTCCAAAACCTTTATAGCTAGTATAATTCATAGATATTACATGCGGTAAAAAGTAAAGTCATTCCTTCAAAATGAGACATAAACATTATGGAAATTACAAAGTAAAAGCTTTATATCAAGGAAACAGAAATAACATACATAAGTGAGGTCTAGCATATAAAAGCATATAAAATCAGTGATACAAATGGTACATACAATTATTAGGTGTAGAGTCATTAAGGAAATAAGAACACTTAGTGAAAAAAGTTGACATAAATTTGTTCTTAGTCACAGTTGGCTTACAAATGAACTCTTAACAAGTGGAAGTATGGAATTGAAGAAACAATTGTATTAATGATAAACTGTGACCTTACTTGGAAATCATAGGAAAAACAAGTGCCCCTTGTTGTTGGGCAATTGAGATGAAACAAATAAATTGGTTATTTTTACATATTTTTACACATCCCAAAATCAAAAATTATTATATATTGGGATTGGGTCTGCCTACGCATCAGGGGGACGAAGTAATGGAGACAGAGTGACAAAAAAGGAGCTTGTAGAAAAAGTATCCTTGTCCTTTGATTGGTGGTTGCAGAAAGGAAGGGATCCTGAATGTCACAGTGTTGTGTGATGGACCTTATATCCCCTCTGGTTAACAATGCGTTTCGGCGGTACAGACTCCAAAGAATGTATCTGAAGAGAATACTCCGCCTTCATCAGGGCAATAAATAGCAGGACCCTGTAATTATGAAAAGGGGGAGAGCCAGTTAAGTGAAGAAAAAAAGATAGGATATGAAAGTGTTATACAAAGTTGTAAAGATAGGTGAAGGGTAACAAGTTATACATCAAAAATCCGCATGCAGACTAGAGTGTCATGCTAGAATATGGGCAGAGCAGAGGACATTGGTCTTGTCTGCCTTGTGTCTCATATTACCAAGTCTACATGTTTATAGGAGTGAGGAGTCCTCAGATAGTGCTAATGGACCAACCACTCCCGAAAACATAAAAAGATAATGGTATTGGGTCCCCTTCGGAAGTGCAATGCAAGGGTCTCCGTGCAGACCTGTCGGTCCGGCGGTACACATAGGGGGGGGGGGGAGAGGGATAAGAAATGGCAAATTAAAACTCACCACAAAAGCTTCGATCAAGTGAAAGTGATTCTGGAAGACTATTATTGTGGTACAGTGTCTTTGTAGAACGCGTGAGGATGGTTATATATTTTGAATCACAAAAAAAGTTTTTTGAAGAAGTTCGTGATGTTCATAGATTCTCATCATAGGTCCGGTGGACCGGCTGAGACCTAGAACGAAAATATGCCTGGATTTAAAAAAAAGGGAAAGAAAGAAGAAGGCATGAGAGGTAATGAGTGTTATCCTGCATGTGGAGGCATAAAAGGCACGTGACTAGTTACCTACAGGGGTGTCTTGTCTGGCGTAGAGAAGACAGGAAGTCTGGGGGAGCAGAACCCAGATAGACAGATGTCCGCCTGCGAGCAGCCTCTGGCGGTGCGTCTCTGAATGGGGATCCCTGGGCGCGAGGCTGTGCGAGAGGGCGAGACAGTGCAACAAGGGGAGAAGGAGTTATAAAAATCCTACGGCAAACTGGGGCCATAAAAGAACCGTGTAGTGAAACCCACGTGGTTACCTGTGTAGGGTAAGCAGAATGTGTCAAGTCAGATGGCATTCATACAGAGTGAGGGAGAGCAGAGTTGTCCCTGCATGTCTGTCCTCGCTGGCGCCGGCAGCACGAGTGCAAGCTAAAGCTGTAAAGTAGAGGCAAGGAGGTGGTTGTCAGAGCAACCAAACTATGCGTCAGGCCTCGACGTGGAGGGAAAGGTGCCTCCAGGAAATAAGATGTCCAATGGGAAGCTCAGATCAAACCGAGTGACGAGGGGTGTGTAAGCTGCGTCAGACCAATGGTGTGGTCGGAGGTCGAGGGGAGTGTCGTAAGGCGGAGCCGAAGCTGATTGCCAAAAAAGCTCGTAACCCGGGAAACGGGTGATTGATTGTCTGTTCCAGTTGTCTACAGCCCCCGAGAGTGATGAGGGAGGATTCTTTGCCCGTGTGCGAGGGCCTGAGCCGGGCCGGCGAGAAGCGTGAGTATAAATGGGTGGACGACCGCTGTAGCTGGACAACTGTACAAACCAGTGTGGTCTTAAAAATATGTCTGTCCCGTTTGATGAGGTACCGCACAGAAAGGCAAAGAGAACAGTATAAGTATTCCGTGTATCCCTGTGAATACACGTAAGATAGATGTCTGTGCCTAAGAATCCAAGTGCTGGGAAATGAAGGGAATGTGTGACGTGGACGCATGCATAGGTCATTCTCAGGTGAATGTAGTGTCCGAAGGAAAGGTATGATACGCGGGGTGCCTGCCCGGAAAGTGCACCTGGCGACGCTCTAAGTTTGAGAGTGAAGGGAAGTGCATGATGGGGGGGGGCAGGGAGGGGGCAGGGGGGAAGAGAGTGAAACAGTTCATCATGGAAGGTGATATAAATGTTGTGCGAAGTTGTAGTGTGGCCCAGGGTGTGTAGTGATGGAGAACAGAGAGGGAAGGGGGGGGTTATTAGAAAGGAGATTGTTCATTAAGTCCGTGTTCCAGGGGATCTAATCTATAGATCCATCTCTTTTCAAGTTCCAGCAGTCTGGTCTGTATGTTCTGACCTGTATTAATCCGGTCCAAAACCCACCAAAAAATGTCATCAGGTGTATGGTGGTTGGCCAGAAAGTGAGAGACTAGTGGAGAAGTAGTATTCTTGCACCGGATTCTTGAGCGATGCTCGGAGATGCGGGTGCCCACGCTACGTGTGGTTTGTCCCACATATCGAAGCCCACAGGGGCATTCGATGCAGTATATGGCTTGATTAGTCTTGCAGTTGGTCAAATTATTAAGGACCCATTGTTTGGTGCCAATCATGAATGTTTGTAATTTTCTGGTGAATTTACATACTGTACATGACCCACATGGGTAGTGTCCAGTCACTTTACGTAAATTCCAAAGACCTGTACGTGGTACGGTTTTGGTAAAAGATGAATGAACCACATATTCCCTGATGTTTTTCGCTCTTTTGAAAGCGAATCTGGGTATGGGTTCATCGACTAGTTGTAGTCTCACAATAGGCCAATATTTTCTGATGACTTTCTTAAAATCAAAAGTATTAGGCCCGTGAGTAATTACACATGTGAGTCTTTCATTTTCCGGTGTGTCTTGTTCTGGTTTTGGTGTTAAGAGACAGTCTCTATCTGTGAATCTGGCTCTCTTGGTGGCGATATTAATCAATCTTTTAGGGTAGCCACGTGAGCATAATCTAGTGCCGAGTGTTTCGGCATTAGTATAGAAGTCCTCCAAATAGGTACAGTTCCTTCTGATTCTCAGGAATTGTCCGTATGGAAGATTCTGTTTGATGTGATGCGGGTGATCACTCTGGTAGTGCAAAAGTGTGTTGCGGTCAGTGGGTTTCCTGAAGAGATTACAGGCAAGTTTATTGTTGAGACTTGAGATTTCAAGGTCCAGGAAATGTATCTTAGTGGTGCTGTACTCCATAGTAAATTGTATGTTGTTGTTGCAGGCATTAAGCCATATCAAGAACTGTTGGAGTGATATAGCATCCCCTGTCCAGATGAAGATATTGTCGTCAATATATCGATGCCAGTGGGAGATGTTAGCTTCCCATTGGTTGATCGGATTATAGACGTACTGGTCCTCAAAAGTAGCCATAAATAAGATGGCTAGGCTTGGTGCAAAGGTTGCACCCATTGCCGTGCCTTTAGTCTGGAGAAAAAACTGATTATCAAAGGTGAAAAAATTCTTGTTAAGGGCAAAAGTTAGCAATTCAATAATGAACTCTGGTGGTACTCGATAGGATCCTGGTTCAGCATATTCTCTGGTTAGATGTTCATATACGCAATTAATGGCTGCGTCTTGGGGTATAGACGTGTATAGAGCCTTAATATCCATAGTCACCAGAAATTGTTGTGAACTGGTGAATGGTAAATTTTTGAATACCTGGATAGTGTGCATGGTATCCCTCAGGTATGATCTGGTCTTGTTGCTCAGTGGTTTGAGAAAATAATCGATGAACTGCCCCAAAGGTTCCAAAATGGATCCACATCCTGAGACAATGGGTCTCCCCGGTGGATTTCGTAAATTTCTGTGAATTTTGGGGAGAGCATACAGACATGGTGTACGGTTTGATGATGTGGTTAGAAACTTAGCTTCTTTTTCAGTTATCCAATTCCTGTCTTGGGCAAAGGAGATCATTTCAGAGATTTCAATTTTCATATCTCCAGGCTCAACAGTATTGTTAGTCTTAGCCCGCTCATGCTACCGCTTTCATGACCTGTTGCCAGCCTTACCACTTTATTGATCATTGCTGCTACTGTATCATTAAGCTGTCACACTCGACCTTCACCTGCATGCAACTGTTACCAGCCATAGCCTGCTCATGTTTTCTTACTGCTACCTGTTCACTACTGTTGCTAGCCTTTAGTCTGCCTATGTTTTTTTTCTATGCAACCCCTTGCTAGCACATACTACCCTCCCGCGACCTGCGGCTAGCCCCTAACTTACCAGCACCACCCTTGTTGTTGCGGCTAATCACAATGCTCCCACAACTTGGCTTACAACATGTGCTAATGCTAACCATATTAACACCCCTGATCTGGGCATTCTGCCTTAGCTACAGCGCTCTACTGCATCAGACTACTTCCCTGGAGTCACCCACCTCCTCCTTAACTGGACACCACACCATAGAGTTCATACGCAAACCCTCACCTCGGGAAGGTATCTTAACAGTAACACATTGCCCAATGCTAAATCTCCACCGGCACCAACCAACCCTTACCTTAACTCCTCTGCCTTATGGCTGGAACACTTTGCCACAAAGCCCACACCCAATCAACCATTTTGCCCTGCACATGAGGAACACTAGACTGGGATCCAGAGTCCCTTGTGTTACACGCCACACACTGAAGCCCACCATGACTTCAAAATCCAGACCACATACCCAGCAACCTACTGGCTCCATCACTCCCTCCCCTTTGCCCCCTCTCGACCACCTCTCCCACACTCCCAAAGAATCACTGATTAGGGGTGCCTTGGTTAATGCCAGGTCCCTCCCTGCCCACGCTCTAGACATTGCTGACATCATCACCACACAAGATCTTGACTTCCTAGCCATTTCAGAGACATGGTTACATGCGGCCTCTGGACCCCTACTATCACTCGCTATACCCACAGGCTATTCTATCATCAGATGCGATAGTAAGACTAAACAATCGAAAGGCGGTGGAGTCACCTTTATCCATAAATGTGCTCTAGGCCTTAGAGCTATACCCCCAATCAACAGATTCCCTCAGCTGAGTTACTTTCAGTCAAACTTCCCATTTCACCCAACCAAACTGTTACATTACATCTCATCTATAGGCCACCTGGACCTGTCACCACCTTTGCTGATGACATCTCGTCCCTACTAGTGGACAAATCCAAGACTAAATCTCAAATCATCCTACTTGGGGATTTCAACCTGGGCTTCCAAGACCCAATCAACCCTTATGCTGAGGACATTGCCAACACCCTCACTGATCTGGGCTTTTCCCACCATATTCTAGAACCCACTCACAATAAGGGAAGAACACACGACTGGCTAGTTGACTCTAATTGCAGCATCAATTTACAGTCCAACTCTCCATGCGCTTGGTCAGACCATCACACAATCACCTTTAATATTAAATCAAACAACCTAGGTCCCAGTCATGACATTGCCCCTGCTCTACGGACCAGAAACAAAAGAGATATAACTTGTGACAAACTACTCCCACTCATCCTACCTACTTTAAACAAAGCCTCTTCTACATGTTCGGAACCCACTGTATTAGTCGATATTGACAACCAGGCTATGCTCAAAGCAATGAACTCCATTGCTCCAATAAAACTCAGAAAACCTAAACCACATGCACACCTCAACTCATGGTTTATGCCACATCTGAGAGTGCTTCAAAAAGAAAAATGAAATGCTGAAACCCGTTGGAAAAGCTACCCTCTGAGGCCAACAAAGACAGCCTGTTCATAGTATCCCTTAACTATAAAGAGGCTATCTTCCAAGCAAAAAAAAGACACGTACAACCAGCGCATTATGCAAGCAGACTCCAATACAAAAGAGTTGTTCAAGATTCTGAAAGAACTTGAATCTCCCGTAACTCCCCCTGACACCTGCACCAAAGACAACACATGGGGCGCGAACATACAAAAAGCGTTCCTCGACAAAATTGCCACTCTCCAATGTAAAATTAACGCGAAACAAAACTGCTTACAGTTAGACCAGCAGCTTAACCACCCTATTAACACAAACACTCACTCTTTTAAACCTTTCAGCTTCTCTCCACTCACCATCACTGAGGTTAAATGCATCATCAACAAGCTCAAACCGTCCACCTACCAAGGCGATGCATGCCCAGGCCCCATCATTAAGGAAGCTACACTCGAATTAGCCCTGTTTATTACCACATTCATAAATTCGTCCTTCAAAATGGGCATCGTCCAGGACAACCTCAAGGATTCCTCTTCTTAAAAAACCCACCCTTGACCCAAGTATACATATGAACTACAGGCCCATTACTACGGTTCCCTTCATGCTCAAAATATTGGACTGCGCTGCCTATCTGCAGATTCAGGACTATTTGGAAGCCAACAAACTCCTTTGTCTTAGGCAATCAGGCTTCCGGCCTAGGCACAGTACCGAAACTGCCCTCATTGACCTAAAAACTCAGATTGAGGAGTTGAAAGATGATGGGAAATTGCCCATGCTACTTCTACTTGATGTATCTGCAGCTTTCGATTTGGTCAACCACCAAATCCTCTGCCGACATCTCAAGTCAGTTGCCCACTTCTCCGACTCCAGCACCATGTGGATTAGATCCTTCCTCGACAACAGATCTATGCGGGTATTCTCCCCGTTAGCACCAGCTGAGCCCTCACCCATCCAGTGTGGTGTCCCTCAGGGATCTTGTGTGTCACTGACACTTTATAACCTGTTCACCAAACCCCTTTTTGATATTCTTGATTATCTGGTTGTCACCTACACCAATTATGCCGATGACACCCAGATACTCATCCCAATCACAGGCAACCACGTGGCAGACACTAAATCCCTGAAGGACGTTTACCAGGTCCAGGCGTGGATGGCACTACATGAATTGTGCCTCAACGACGATAAGACGGAACTCCTTATTCTGGGATCCCATCAACGTCTTAACAAACTAGATCCCTCATTCAAGTCATTTACCATTGGCGGCAATACTATCAAGGTGTCTAACGACACTACAACATTAGGCATATACCTGGACTCTACATTATCACTGTCCAGACAAACTAATGCTGTCAGCTCAGCCTCTGCTTACACGTGCAAGCTCATCACAGCCTGCAGACCCTTTCTGACCCCCGCTAACTGCACCACTCTCGCTAGAACACTTGTTTTGTCCAAGATCGACTGTATCTAGGGGCTAGCCAACACAATCTAAATAAACTGCAAGTCACCCAGAACAATGCCATCAGGGCCCCCTTCTAATATTCCTAGGAACCAGCACATCTCGGATCACAAATGGAACTTACATTGGCTCTTAGTAGTGCAGAGAATCTCTCTGAAAACACTTGCCCTCACACACAAGTGCCTAGCCAACCAGGCTCCCTTTTATCTGGCTAACCGACTCACACGCCACACTTCTACCAGACCGCAGAGAGCAGCCCAAACTCACTGCCTCTCCCTCCCTAGGTTCAAACTTAGGAAAGCTGGCGGGGTATGTTTCCCGGTCCTAGCCAACAAATTATGGAACACCCTGCCTAACTCTATAAGAGCAGAACCCTCCTTTCACGCGTTGAAAAGCAAAGCTAAACTATGGTTTTCAGCTCAAGACAATCACACTACATAGGATTCAGCGCTGCATGTTACCGTGGCCCAACCCGGTTGGGACGGTAACTGTTACGGAATGCGATTGTATTTATCTGTATGTAATTTTTGTACATTACTTGCTTGCAATTCCTCTAATTATGATTGTATATAGATTATACACCCATACTGTACTTGATGTTTTTGTATTATACTTCATATTACTTGTCTGCAATTCTCCTAATTCTGATTGTATATAGATTATACACTCATATGTTTTACCTGATGCTTGGTATTGCACTGGATACTATTTGGTGAAATTCTTCTAATTCCATTTGTATTTAGTTTTTACATTCTTATACTGCACTTGTTGCCCTGTATTGTACCCCTTAATCTCCCTTTTGCCATTTTACCCTGTACTCTGTATGTATATGTACTACTGTAACTTTAGGATATGCGCCCAGATGCCCGAGGGCCAGGAGCGCTATACAAATAAACAAAATACAAATACAAATGCTGTGTGACAGACATGAAAAGATTATGCCTATGGAGTTATCTAAAACTCCATAATCAAAGAACACAAGTGAAAAACACACATTAAAATACATGAAAGAGTGGGAAAAAAGGCTCACACTCTTTCCAGGTAGAAAATCAAGTCCTAAAAATCCAGCAAAGTTGCTGGGGTCTCTAAGGTGAAGGGAATTGGCACATTGATGAGAATTCACCCTAACAGAGGGTCTCAACCACACTTTAGCTCACAATGCTTTCCACAGGAGAGAAATTTCCATACATATATCAGTCTTTGTCCCACCCATAGGTAGTCCAGCACCGAAATGGTAGGCAATTCTCCTCTGAACAAGAGTACCAACAGCAACCCCAGACACGTCTTTCGGCCTAGTCGGGCCTCATCAGTGAGGTGGAGCTTTGCCTCTCTAAGCACAGTGAGCAAGGGGTCCACGTCTGGATTGCCCTGGTAACTTAGGGTGAGAACACAAAGTACCCAAACTTTGCATAAAGGGGTCTGGGAAATCTTCTACCGGCATGAACACACCCCATTGACCTGTTCTTGGGTAGATGGCCCCTGGGAGGGTCTCAACCATGCTTTAGCTCACAATGCTTTCCACAGAAGAGAAATTTCCATACACATATCGGTCTTTGTCCCACCTATAGGTAGTCCAGCACCGAAATGGTAGGCAATTCTCCTCTGAACAAGGATCATCACTTGGTGTTGTTTTGTATGAACACATACAAAATTTATGTTGGTTTTTAGGTTTATGGATTATGGATTGAGACAGAGGACTGCATTGTTTTAGGCGGGAGGTAGGAATAGCGTGCTGGAAGGCTTGATATGTGTGCTGTAGTAACGTTGGGGTTCATGTTCGGGCTTATAATTGGGTTGAACATTGTAAAGTGGCGGGTCAGGAGGATCGGGTGGGTTAGTCAGTTAGGAATGGGTTATTGGCTAGGATTTTGGCTGTTGGTCTTGCAAGCCAACTAATAAATCCTTTTGCTTAACCCTCAACAAATTCTAAAGAAAAGACTGTTTTTGACATTTACAGTTTGGAGTAGCGACTCGTATTTGTTGTACAGTGTGGTCTGGCACCAGACCGGTGGATGACCTCAACTGAAATTCCCCACGTTGTGAAGAATCCTTGGATGTCCTCCCTTCTACCCTAGGGGGAGCCCCTTCCCATGAGGTCAGAGAGGTGAGATTGCTACCCGACAGTCCCTCTGGGGGTGGTACTCAGTGGGTGGATCTCATGGGGAGGAATTCTCCCCTGTGGGACTAGGGAAGACTGTCTGGGAAGAATGAGGAAAGCCCAAAGCATATTCCCAACTCCCTCATCCTGCTACCCTATACAGGATCCCATAACCCCACACACTACCATGTATCTCTGTAGGGTAGATGATCTGATCTCCCTAAAAAGTACTGGGACGAGGAAGAGTAGGGACTACCTATGGGAGTCAGATGCAGAAAATGGGACGAAAAAGAGCACAAGTAACCCAGTTGAGGATGAGAACATCAATACTGAGATGGCGAGAGGTGAAGAGCAATGCAGAGAGTCCCACGGAACCAACATGTGCGGCCTAGACAACTTGGAACAAGTAAGTTCAACCCGATAATAAAAAGAGAGGAAGGACTTCATGGGTTGTGTGAGAAACCTGAAGGTGTCCCCCTGGCTAGTTCCCGGGGATCTGTCATCCAGGTGTCCAGGACACGGCCATCGCTATTGGATCCAGTTCCTGTGGGTGGACCAGTGAGGGAGGATCAGCTGGATGGGGGGTCCTTGGGGAGTGGGAGTGGGACACCGATGGGAGGGATGCAGTATTCCCCCTTCTTTCAATACCTTTTCCCCATCCTGCCACGTGGGACATTCTAAAACACTGCCCCCCCCCCCTTTTACCAACACAAACACTTTCGCACTGCAGACTAACACCGGAGCTGTTTACCTGACATCCCAATACAAGGGTCAGGCAAAGTCAGGCAATTGACTAGTATCACACACACCTAATGGCCCTTTCCCTTGCCCACAGGGATAAAAGGTGGAGCACGAGAGCACATAATGAGCAAGGCAGACCGCACGACTTAAGAGCTAACTCAACACAGCAGTTCAAGAGGAGGAGAAAGATGGTGCATACCGAGATGGTGACAAGGAGAGAAGTGACCTTGTGCTTTCCGATAAAGGCCTGTGAAACCTCAGGAGAAGGAATCGTAAGACCGCAAACAATAACCAACGTGTGTTGCAGCAGATGTCAACGGTACATGAGACCCTCCTCCACTGATAACCAAGCCGGGAAGAGACGCTTGTCTCCGTGGTACTAACCTTGACTCCAAAGAGAAGGAAAGCCGAGCTGTTCATCACAGTCAGTGAGACGAGAGGAGAATCGTTAAGAAACTGAACTGTGTTGAACAAAAAGTAGCAAGCGGCTATTTTAAGTTGTGAAAGTATAGCTATTGATGCTAGAAGGGGGAAACCAGCAACATAGGAGTCCGGCAACACGTGGATGCTCACTCAAGAAACTCTGGCAATTACCCGATTGTTGAAACTACGATAACAAGAAGGCCTAAGGAAAAGGTGGAAAAGAGTGTTAAAGTGGTCATACAATGGTCTTGACTGACAGCTGATTGTGAAGTTAAGGTTAGTGAATCCCACATCGTAATAATTGGGGAAGTGAATCCTGCATCATAAGAATTGAATGAGAAAGGCACGATTGGTAAAGTTAGCAAGAGTGGACACGGCGCAGGGATGCTGACAAGAAGAGGTGAATACTGATGTCCCTATCAACATTGTGTTGACAGAAGTGAACCTGACTGAGTGATGTCCACAGTGAACTGTTTGAATTATGAAGCTAATTGAATGAGAAAGATAAAATTGACAAGACTGGCAAGAGTGAACCCGAAGGAGGGATGCTAATAAAAGGGGCCGAAGTCTAAAGACATGAAATAGTTTGTTGACAGGAGTGAACCCGTCGGAGGGATGTCCACACTGAACTGTTTGGCAAAGGTTGGCAAGAGTGAACCCGGTAGAGGGAGGCCGACAAAAAGGGGCAAAGCCTGCAGAGCTGTTTAAAAAGACATCAAGATTCATGAATGCAAGAAAAGCCATAGTGAACCTGAAAGAGGGAGGCTGACTTACGAGAGGGGGCAGAGCCCGAAGGAGGGAGATCCCCCAAAGCCCATTGGAAAGGAACCTCATGTTTGTTTTGTTGAATATCAGGCACTCAAAGCCAAGAGACTTATGCTGAAAAGAGACTTAACCATCAAAGAACTTGATAGCTGGTACAGAACTGTCAGCTTGCGCTGGGAAAGCTTGAGCATGTGCTGTGCTCAGGAGATCCACCTTGTCCCGTGATCAAAATGTGGGGAAGGAAGACCCCTGGCAATCACATCCTGACTTATTAATTGTGAACACTTCTTTCTTTTGAAACCCCTATGCCACACTCTTTCTGTAAATAATTGTAAGGATTTGGCAATAGTTTCTTTTAGTACAGGCCTTTTATTTTGACAAGACGCCACAAGGACTGCCTTATTTTTCATTTGATGGTCGAAGCTTGCTCCCATCATTAGATTTCGATTAGGTTAGGCGTTTTTCCACCCTGCATTTACAGTTTAATAAACACACTTGAACTGTGATCACTTGTGTTAGTCTTTACTGTTGCCAGCATGTGTCCCTTACAGTTGTCAGACAATTCCTAGAGGAACCAGGAAACTCGAAATGAGCAGGAGGAACAGAGATGACATGAGTGCAGGGACCGAGACACTTGGCTGCCGGAAAAGGCATCCCTGACTGATCCACCAGGGTTGGACCAAAGAAGGAGGCAGAGACCAGGGCAGCCAGCCGACTGGGAAAACCGGCATGCGCGGAGAGCTGGAAAAGTGCATCCAAAAGAACAGGGGAATGCTGCAAGACCATCGTAGCCCCTGGAGAGACATGAGAAGCCTAATCTGGAAGGAGAGGCCCACAAACAACCAGAGTTGACTGGTAAGAACCCCGGAGAGGTCTGGATAGCCAGGACAGTTGGTGGGGACCGTGGAGGGCAGAAAAATCACTAGGAAAGTTTCTGGGACCCAAACTGCCTCCAAAGTCATCTTCATAGTGGCAGTACCTGGCAGGATAGTGAACCAGGTCAACAGCATCAAGTGAAGAGACATTCACAGGTCTGGGAACTGCAACCTTTTTTAAAGAGTATCCTAGGTCATCTTCATAGTCACAGTACCTGTGAGGATAGTGAACCGGGTGGGCTGTGAGACAAAAGCCTAAGAAAGGCCAGGGGAAGGGAGTCATTCACCCTGGTGTTTGTGAATATTGTGAAAAGCCTAAGAAAGGCCAGGGGAAGGGAGACATTCCCCCACTGGTTTTTGTGAAAATTGTGAAAAGCCTAAAAAAGGCCAGGGGAAGGGAGTCATTCCCCTGGTATTGTTAACATTGTGAGAAAAACCAAGCAAAGGGAGTCATTCTCTTGGCATTGTGAGAAGCCTGAGAAAAGGCGAGGGGAAGGGAGTAATTCCCCCTGGAATTATAAACATTGTGAGAAGCCAGAGAAAGATTGGGCCTCATTACGGCTTTGCCGGTCCAGAAACAAGGGTGCCTTGTCAATCCACTTGATTACCTCCCCTGAGTCACTGACCTCCTCGTCTTCCTCACCTGAAGCACTGGTGTCCGTGTTGCTCCTTGCCAAGCGTGTTCTTGATCGGTAGTCCTTCTTTTTTTATGAAGGTAGGGCCTACCCGGAGACGAAGCCGCAGTGGCTGCTTTTAAGGCTGCAGACCTGTGGCCTCTTTCCCGAGATTGACAACGTGGGGAAAAAGCCTCACATAGGCATTAAAAAAAAACAGTATGGGTGAGGACTTGCTGCGTGTAGTGGTCTTCAATGTCTCCAAAGAGGGATCCGATGCAGCACCTAGTAGGTCCACCGGAAGGTAGGCTCAGATCAGAGCTGAGTAGATGCTTTCTAAAGGGGCTCTGCGCACGGGCAGAGAGAATACACCTGCAGAGAGCGGATAAGGCAAGCGAGAGAGAGATAACAAAGAACGGAGACAAGAGCCCAGCACCGAACAAGGCGGTGCTGAGAAGACTGGCGAGGTGCCAGGAGAAAGGCTGCAATGAAAGAGAATTCTGCAAAAGGAACAAAGCAGAAACACACTAGTTAAATGAACCGCAACAAAGGGGAAATACACACTGCGGTTGCAACGCACCTGCTGCCGGGAGAGTGACGGCTAAGAACCTCCCGGCAGTGGCCATCTATGGGAAACATCTGGACCGTCAAGGCGAGCTCGATAAGCAAGCGTGGTGGAACAGTTCAATGGCGGCCCATCCTCCATTGATACCATAAGCACCAATGACCCGGGCGCATGACAGCCGGTAAGCTCATCGGCACCCTTGTTTCCGGAATGGCAAATTACAAGTTTGCCTGCCGGGGCCGCTGCGTCCGACAGGTCTGACTCTGCTGGGCGCAGTGGCCATGGTAGGTAGACTCTTTACAGAAGCGCCAGCACCGTTAGCAACGGTGCCGGCGCTTCCGTGAACCCATTCCTGTGGAGTCCTATGGGACTCCACGGGAATGGGGAACAGCATTTACCGGCACCTAGCTTGCCGGTCCAACGGGACTTGTAATGCCCCGGTGGCACCGGCAAGCTAGGTGCCAGTAAAATGTCACGAGTCTGGCAGCAACCCACCTGTAGCATCGGCAGGGTTACCACCGGACTCGTTACTCTTGTTACTAAGGATCCTGAGATGGAACTATGCTTTATTTGTGAACTGAGACATTTTCAATCTGGACCTTTGTGTACTGCCCTTAAAAGGGACTGCGACCTGGGGAAGGGAGCCATTCCCTCAGGAATAGTCTCTTCAGACTACTGCCATGGTGCCCCCTCTACAGAAGAAGGAGCCATTCTTCTACATTAAGAAGACTCACCAACATTTTAGTTTAGATGTATAAGGGAAGGAAATAGGTTTTGACACAGGACAGAAGACGTTTGGTTACGGAGATTCCAACTTATCTTTAGTATTAAGTTGAGGCAGGGAAACCCCTCTTAGTAATAGGACCAGTCAGGGCTTTCCCTTTATTTTTCTCATGAATACAAGTCTTTAGCAGCAAACATGCCACGTGTGACAGTCTCCTCCTTCCACACCCTTACAATGTGCACGATCAGAGAAGGTAAGGAGTCCAAAAAATGTCCAAGGGTTTTATCGGTGGAGCATATCCTGTCCAGGTCTGTAAATGCTATGCATGTGTAGCCGCTCAGGGAAGCTGGGGGTTTTATCATAATTGTTAAGCAACAAGATAATCTGTTTCGGGGGTATGCAGTTATGGGGTGGAAAGTCTGGGTTGGATACAGCATTCTAATACTTGTTTTGCTTGTTTTATTGCAGTGGTTTTGGCAATTATATATTATTTTTACCCTAAAATAGATTTGGCAAAATACATTGTATGGTAATTTAGTTAGGCTAGTTTGGTAATTAACCCTGCAGGTATCCAATATATATTACAGGGCCTACGGTAGCGGCCCTGTAGTTATGGCTAAGTTGCTCAACTCATAGGAAGAACACTTTTTGGGCGGATTAGTCCCCACCTGGATGAATCTTCACCAAACTTTGAAAAAAAAAGTATATGGCCGCCTCCGATTGATTCTGTGAAGTTTGGTGAGGTTTTGTCCAGAGGGGGGGCAAAATTATAGGGGGATCCCAAAATGTGTGGTTTTCCTCTAGACGCAATGAAAAGAGAAATTTGCTCACGCCAACAGCCCAAACCGCAGAACGGATTTTCACCAAATTTGCGGGAGGTGCAGCTGCTTGGTCCTGAAAGCGTGCTTCTGAAAATTTGGTGTAAATGCGTCCAGTAGCTTTTAAAAAAACAGCCAAAATGTAGGTAAAAAAAGGTTGTGATATCTGGGTCCGGTCTGCAGACTTGCTTCCCTATTCGGTCCGTGGACACCCCCCTGGACCAATCAGTGTCTGTCCAGCGGACTCGCCCGCTGATTGGATGGTGAAAAGCGTGAGGTGCGTCATATTTTTTAAAACGGTCACCATGTTGGATCCGCGGTCAGCCACCTACGTCCGCGGACAGCGTGATGGGGAGAAAGTCTGGAAAACATATTTTGAGCCATTCGATGGCCAAAAAAGGTCAGAAAAGGGTGGGGGAGTGGAATAAAGATTATATGGGGCTGTTTTTGTAGGTGGAAAAAGGCTGTGCAGGTGCCGCTGAGTTCGTGGACACAGTGGTAGCCTGCGGACAGTTTGGAAAACACATTTGGGGTTATTTAATTGGATTAAATGGGTGTGGAAAGGATAGGGGAGTGGAATAGAGATGATATGGAGCAGTTTGTATAGGTGGAAAAAGGGTTTGCTGCAGGTGCCGCAGAGTCTGCAGTCAATTTCGGTGTTCGCGGACACCAATTCAATGGCAGGGGGTTCAGGGCAAGTTTTTTTATTTGCAGGTGTATTGTGTGTAATTGTTATATGGTTTAGTTATATTGTGGTGGTTGTGGCCATATTCTTGGGGGTATGTCCATAGAAATCCATAGAAGATTAAAATAAAACCTACTACAAGTATGTCAGTGTAAGTGTAAGTGTGATAGTATGTTTGTTTGAAGTGTTTTGTTATTAGGGAAATGTTTAAAGTAGTTGGATACCTGTTGGCGTATTCTAACTATCTTGACGTATTTGAGAGGGCGCTAGAGAGCCCAACCAAGATGGCAGCTCCACTGTGAGCTCCTAGCAGGGCTCCTGAAAATCCTGCTCAAAATCGTGCCCAGGGTGCCCAAGCGGACATGAAATGAAGGCGACAGCTGTCTGAAATATCCCTGACCCCAAAGAACCGGTGTGCAAACGCAGAGGAGCTGGAGCCGGATAGCTTACAGAAGCAGCGTTTGGATGGGAATCTAGCCTCTACTTCAGTGGAGCATTGGCGGCCAGCTGAAGAAGGCAGTGGCTCCAAACACCACATGGAGTAGCCAGCTGCATGCACCGAACACAGGGGTGAGCCAGAGAGGTCGGAGACACGGAGGGCTGCGCTGAGAAGTATACCATTGCCAGTGCTACGCAAGTGACCCTGGACTGAAGCACAGGTACCGCGTGGGAAGCCGAGTTGCCTTTTTTCTCTAAACGCGACGGAGACAGCGAAGAAACGGAGTGGCACCGACTTCCATGAAACAGACTGTAACCCCGGTGTGACATCCGTACCAACCAGTCTCTCGATGGAGGGCCCGGATGGAGTGGCGAAGTGAAACTCCATCTGCCCAAGAATCTAAGACAGTGGGGCCCTCCGCCTGAGCTGCGCCGTCCTAGGACCATGGCGCACCCTCCCCGGATGCAAGATTGGGGTGTGAGCCGACCCCAAACCTTCCGAAACAACACACCCAAGATATCACCGGCGGGGACGAGTACATACGCCAGACCGGTAGGAGAATCTGACACCAGCACATTGGTACACCCGCCCACAAGACAAACATGAGAGAGGACAGGAGAGGGAATCCGTCCAGCCTAGTCGGGGCGTGGGTCTTGTGGCGGGCCCCCTTGCCCCATCCTCTCCTCTCCTCTGGGGCTTCTGGTGGCAGGACCGGCGTTCCCCGAGTGAGGGCGAATGCAGCACAGCGTGGCCTGGCCCACGAGGGATGAGGAACCCAGAGGGGGCACGGTCTGGTATAGACCAGTCAGCCCGGGGCCGGACTGTGCGCCTCTAACTGGGGGTGTACCAGGCGGTCACTGAAGTGTTGCGTGACCCCATCAAACACATTGCGGGAGGGGGAGTGAGCCGGAGGCCGCGCTATTATCCTTATAAGACCCATCCCTGAATAAGAACAGGCTCCTGCCCTCCCTCACACCACCATACTGTGACATTTGAGACCGCGCCAAAACAGCAGACTCACAGGCGGCAGAGCCAGGCCCCCATTTCAATAGTACTGCTCTAAACCAGTGGAAATACCAACAAACACAGAAATTAACTGGTGAATAACATATAGTTACAGCTCGTGCGATCCTTCCATGCGGCAAGGAAACTGGACCATCCTTATAACGGTGCAAACTCTGAGCCCTGAGGTGTGTTGCCCCGCGACCCAGCGAGAGGTGAATAAGGAATATCTACCTGAAAACCGCAGAAATAGCCTGCGGACACACCCCATAGCCACATAGAAAAGAACCTATAAGTGCCGAGCAAGCTGGACTGATCAGCTTGACACCCACACAGAGGGAGCAAGATACAATATCCTCCACATAACCTTCCTCCCTAAAAAATAGTTTTTAACAGCTGACCTGACTACAATAAGAAGGAAGGGCATAAAGACATGGTCAAGAAGGCGCTACCCTACCACGGAGGGCTGAACCACACGCCAGCCTGACGACTGGGATGGAGGGGAACCCGGCAGAAGCAGAATCCAGCAGACAGGACACTACAGGCAATAGTAGGAGGCCCAGGTTGAGAGTAACTAAGTGCAGATAGAGCAACATGTTGGCCTAGCCAGACGACAGGTGACCCGCTCACAGACTGGCGAGACACTAAGAGCTCCAGAGGGGCCTGCCACATAACTCCCCCCCCCAGCATTTGGACTGCTAGCTGGTAGCTGGGACCGGAGGTAACAATCTTCAATTAGAGCACTCAGAGCCCGGGGACAACGGACATCAAGAATGGGAAAATCCAACATATCGCAAAGAAAGTTGAACTTTGAATCTGGTGCCACCAACAAAACCCCTGGTACAAATACACAACCGGAACCCCGAGCGATCAGCATGGAACAAGACAGAAACACAGCCCTTTTCCCGGACGCCGATATCCTAGAAATCCTGTTGGATCTTAAAGCTGGCATCGGGAACTTGGACTCTAAGCTAGACAACCTTTCCTCAAAAGTAGACAAGCTTCAACACCAGCTAGATAAACATGGTGACAGATTAGATGCAGCTGAACAGAGGGTATCAGACCTAGAAGACGGAAGCACGGCACTGACCGCCAGGGTATCAGCACTGGAGGTACAAATAAAAGCTGTGACAGCCAAAAACGCCGCCTCAACAACATAAGCCTTGTGGGGGTGAGGGAGCGACAAATCCTGCAGAAGCTGGAGGAATTCATTAAAGTCATGTGTAAGGAGCTGTTCGGGGATACCTCCTTCTCTCGCCTCTTTGTGGTCGAAAGAGTACACAATGTACCGGCCAATTGTCCGGTACCATGGGCACCCCTGTGCCCCATTAGGGCGTGCCTACTCAATTACAGAGATTGCGACACAATCCTACGGCTCACCAGGGAGAAAGGAGAACTACACTACGATGGTGACAGGATCCAAATGTGTCCTGACTTTTCGCAGGCAGTCCATTCTTCGTGCAGATCCTTCATATGAGTGAAAAAACACCTGAGAGACAACCAAATCCAATACCCCATGCTCTACCTGGCAAAACTCAGTTCAACATGCTGGAAAGACACAGTTCTTTACCTCACCGAAGCTGTGAGTAACTTCCTGGACGAAGCCGGCTGTCGACCCTCCGACAACAATCTGAGAACGGCGAGAGACGACCCGCACAGGAGAGACCCTCGCTGAACACTCATGGTATGTACGACCTGAAAGACGCAATGAACACTACATATTTTGGAACTGATCAAATGACTCATACATGAGAGTTAGCACAGAAGTACACCTACAGCACTCCACTACCATATCAGATAATGCAACAGGCACCCCTGGGCATAACCAGGCGTAAAAAATTCAGAAGGGAGCTGGTGAACTTGGCTGGGCACTAGCTCCCTGAGCTCAGCAATGTTTTGAAGTTACTGGTTGGGGGGGAGGGGACAAATGACGGGCGAGTTGGAGGTTGCCTGCAGGAGAGAGATAGTGGGGGAAACTTCACTACAAATGACCCATTGTGGAGTACTCCGGGTAGGGAAAGGGAATAGTGTTAGGGAATGCTTTAAACGTGGGCCTGGTCCCCACCGACAGACCCCGTCATCATGTTTCAACACACAAAAGAGGCATGCACACACCAATTATGCAGTATTCAAGAAAGGTGAACACACCCTGTATAAACATAGAATGACCCAAAATCATTCAAGTTAGTAACATGGAACATTAGAGGGGGGACCAACCCAGCTAAAACCCGGAAAGTAACTCAATACCTTAAGAGACACAAGGTAGACATGGCTTTTATACAAGAGACCCACCTTCTTTCATCCTCTGAGAGTCGATGGGCCTCCGTATGGGGGTGCCACAGATACTATTTTTCCTTCTCATCGTATGCCAAAGGGGTAGCCATTCTGATAAGCAAGAGCATGAAGTTCAGATTACTATCAGTGGCACGAGACGATGAGGGCAGACTCTACTGGTCCATGGGGTGTTGGAAGGCACTGTAGTTGTCCTGGTGGGCACATACGGTCCAAACATTGACAGTGCCAACACTTTTGACTGGGTGATGACACACTTGGCAGGAATTGACACAGCCACGATCATATGGGGAGGAGACCTGAACACCACGCTAGATCCTGAATAGGACAAATCACACGCACTTACCAACACACCCACTAAGGCAAGTCTTCAAGTTCAAGAAATTTGCAAAGCCTACAACTTGATTGACATATGGAGACTCGGCCACAAAAACACTAGTGAATTTACCTTCCATTCCTGGGCTCACTGTACCAGCTCATGACTGGACTATTTACTAGTGTCCCGGGTGGGAGGATTCCAATGAAGTGAATGTCAGATACTTCCGAGAACACTCTCCGACCATTCCCCAGTCACCCTAGAGTGAATCCCCTCAGATGACAAGAAGAAATGCCCCAGCTGGAGGTTTAAATCAGGAGCACTCCAGGATCCGGTGTTCGCTCAGGAGCTTCTAACAGAGATTAGGTCTGTCCTTACCATCAACCAAGGGTCTGTAGCATCAAGCGGCACGCTGTGGGAAACGTTAAAATGCTACACCAGGGGTGTATGTATGGCTAAAGAAAATGGGATTCTGAAAACTATCGGGAGGGAACTAGCAGAAAATGAGTCCCGGCTAAAGGAACTAAAGCGGACATGCACCGAACTAAATGATCCCCAAACATTGGCCCTCCTCAGAGAAGAACTAGATAAGTTCAGAACTAATGCCGGTCGTGAGAGCCGGTTCTTGTCACAAGGTCACCAAATTCGGCAGTACAGCAAAGGCCAGAAGCCAGAAGCTCTCCTGGCAAGGCTGCTAGCTGCAGACAGAAGACCCCTGCAGGTGGAAGGTGTTCACGAGAAAATTAGTCCACAAAAAAAATGAAATAGTGGAAGCGTTTAGTGCCTTCTATCACGACCTATATAGTCAAGGGCCCCGAATGACCGAGAGGCTTTTAGGGAGTACCTAGATGAAACAGAACTGTACTGGGTGGAAGGAGAAATGAGAGAGTACCTGAACAAGCCGATCACACTTGAGGAGATACAAGCAGCAATAAAAGAACTGCCAGGGGCCAAATCACCAGGCCCTGATGGTCTGACAGGAAATTGTATAAAGCATTTGCCCCGACCCTTGCACCGATTTTGCTATCGGTGTATGAGGAAGCACTAGAGAAAAAATGCCTACCTCCCACATTGCGTGAAGCCAACGTTATCCTACTACATAAACTAGGGAAACCCTCTGAAGAATGCTCCTCATATAGATCGGTATCGCTGATAAATGTAGATAATAAAATCCTTGCTAAGATCCTGACTAATCGACTGCTCCATTTGATGCCAGGGCTAGTATTAGCAGACCAGGCCGGATTCATACCAGGGTGAAACACGACATTCAGAATCAGACGACTCTTTGGTATCATCGAATCGTTCGACCCAAGCAGTGGCAGTCCTGCTAGATGCAGAAAAGGCCTTTGATTCTGTTGAATGGCCATATCTCTTTGCTGTCTTAAAAAAACTGGGCCTGGGGAACTATTTCTTAGAACTAGTCTCACTCCTCTACAAACATCCCTTGACCAACATCACATTGGGGAAAACAAAGTCAAAACACATAGAATTAAAAAGGGGGACCAGACAGGGCTGCCATCTGTCAGCCCTGTTGTTCGGGCTTGCAATGGAGTCACTAGCTGCAGGCCTCAGAACTAAACAAATGAAAAAAGGTCTCACCATAGGACCCCATAAAATGATCCTGTGATGATGTAGCCCTCTTTATCAGTGACCCAGCGACAAACCTGAACCCAGTAATGAGAGATGTGCTCAAGTTTGGAGCATAATCAGGACAAAAAATGTATCATAATAAATCGGTTGTATTCCCCTTTACCCCTAAAATGGTAGAATTCAAAGATGACTTTAAGTTTAAATGGGAGTCCTAGAAGTTAGGTATTTAGGAATTATGCTGTCCAGAAATCATGAAGACTTGTTCCGAGACAACTATGGTAGGGTAATAGGGGGGCGTGGCCTGTCAGCCATGGTGCAGGCTGTGTTTCCTGTGGGCTTCCGACCATCCCACATTGATCCTTAAGTATACTACGTGTGAAGATGATCAAGGAAGCGTATGGACAGACCAGCGGCTGTCGGAACGCATGTGGGCAACAGCGAACCTTCAGCTGGGCGGAACGACGATAAGCAGCGAAAGTTATGACACTTTATCTCACAGAGCAGACCAGCGGAGAAGGAGTAAAAATGGCAGCCGCCCGATGAACAAAGAGAGGCATTGGTACGAGGAGCCGGGCAGGGGCAGCGCCCACGGACTAGCGCATCACAATAGGAGTGATCCCGCTAAATAGCTGCAGCGCTTTTGCAGCGGAGAACTTTTGCCTATGGAGAGCCCGCGGAACCGTCGAGCGGCTATGTTGCTTGTCTCCGAGGGGCTACGTTGTGGTGAATGGCAGCCGCACTGCTAACGAGCGTAGCTGAGCTGAGAGTCTCTGTGGCGCATCTGTGAAGGCGACTCCGGAGATCCCTGCGGTCCGACCCGAGTGTGCACCATTACAGGGGAAAAAAGGGGGGAACATTTTTTGAAAAAAAACAAAATGAGGTACACGGAAGCCTCACACGCGGACTTGCACAGCCGGTGCTGTCCACAACAATAGACGCAATGCCAGGAGGAGCCTTCCTGGGGACGAGGAGACGGCGGATCGCCTGCACATGGCTGGACCACATACAGACCTGGGCAGCAACACTACACGGCGTGGCCACCCAGGCAGAAGCTCTGGAGCCGGGTGCTGTGAGTTGCGGAGGTCAAATAGCATCGAAAAAGAGCTGGAACAACGGGCTGCCATGACGGGGTCCCGGAAGGAGAGAAACTAGCGGGGGCACCCAAAACACATATGTAACGGCAGTACACAAGCCCGCAGAGCCACACCAGTAACAGGCGGAACACCCGGGGATCCGGATCGACTGGGGCAGGAACCTGAGTCCCGTGAGGAAGGAATGAACCCACATGGTTACGTGGGAGGACACAGTCCATTCTGGAAATAAGATAAGTTGCCGGAGGACACCCCTGACACGATCGGGCTGGGCCCGGACATTTTTGTGCACTTTGGCACGCTCTAAAAGAGGGCTGCACGCGTCGGGGCCAGCCAACTTAACCCTGACGCATCAAGATGTCCAACAAACCCATCAGAAAGAAAGGCAAGCAGCCCACACTGGATGATTTTGCCAAAACACCACCAGGTGCTGAAGGGGCCAGGAAGAAAGACAAGACCCCTGACGGGGGCCCAAACACTATGGGCAACCAGGAGATACTTGCGGCGATTGCAGACCTGAAAGTGGCCTGGGAGACAAAATTGGGTCTGGCAATGACCGAACTGAAAGCTGCACTTGAGCTCAAAGTTGGAGCAGTGCAGGAGGACGTAAATCTTCTCCGGCAAGATGTAAAGTCACTGGCTGAGCGCACGGGGAACATAGAAAAAGAGGTGGCCCTGAACACGGCAGCCTGCGCGGCCCATAAATCCGAACTTCACGCCCTAGTGCAACATGTAGGCAACCTAGAAAATAGGGAGGAGTAGGCAGAGTGACGCGCCCGAAGGAACAATATTCGCATAGTCGGATTGCCAGAAGGAGCTGAGGGAACTAACCCTACGGAATACATCGAGTCTATGCTAATGCAGGAAATAACTGGGGGAGCCCTGTCCCAGGGGTTCGCTGTAGAAAGGGCGCACAGGGCTCTAACAAGGAAGCTGCCGCCGGGAAACCCTCCTAGGCCAGTGATTGCTAAGATCCTAAACTACAGAGACTGGGAAAAAATCCTTGAACACTTTCGGAAGGGCGGCACGATACAAAGAGGTGCAGCGAACATAACGGCATACCCGGATTATACCTTGCGAGTACAGCGCAGCCGCATAAACTTTGGGTCAGTGAAAAGAAGATTGCGGGAAGCGGGCTACAAGTACATGCTGCTCTACCCAGCTAAACTGAAGGTATTCCACAAGAGCAGAACCTTGTTTTTCGACACCCCAGAGGATGCCATGGGATGGTTGGATGTGCAGAGCTGTTCCCAGGAACCGGATATCCAGGGCACTGAAGATAGAGATAAGTAACATGCGTCTGTAGCGCCCTAGGTGCTACAGTTTATGATAATGGGACTTGAATATAGTATTGCATATAACCGGTGGAGGAGTATGCTTAGAGCTACAGTTATAAGTATGATCCGATGGCACTGGTAACTTTGATATTGACATAGGAGCTACACGGAGCATGACCTCATACCCCCATAACGAGAAGTTTTGTTAGGTCACTGGTAGTCCGATGACACCTTGCTGGGTTCGGGGGCTGGGCTTTCTAGGGCAGAACCAAACGCAGGGGGGCCTGAGATCCAGGGATGAAGCTGGGCACTTGTTGGGGTTGGGGCCGAAGATGGCGGGGGACGAGGGAAGGGGGGGCGTGCAGTGGTTTGAAGTTGGGGAATGGGGTGTTGGGAAGTGGGTGGGGGGGAGTTGGATGGGAGGGAAAGGGTGTTGAGCCAAAACGTGACTCTTAACAGGCAGGATAAGAGGCAGAGAAGGAGAGCGGGATTCAGGGAGGATTTAAGAGAGGCGATCATTGAGTACTTTGAGATAAATACTGGCAGTGTTAGCTCTATGCAAACTGTATGGGAGGCGTTTAAGATGGTTTGGCGGGGGGTTGCCATATCAAAGTCTAGGGGGCTGCAGGGGGGCATAGAGCAGGAGTTGAAGGGAATTGAGGAGGAGCTCGAGGGCAGGATGCATAAGGGAGACACCTCTAATGATGCCAGAGACAGGATAAGGCAGCTACAACAAGCTAGTGGGGAATGCTGGGACAGGTTATGTAAATTAAGCTATAAGAAATATGTGGAGAGACAGCACGCAGGGGGAGATAAGCCGGGCAGGTTGCTGGCCTGGCTATACAAGAGCGAGACGCCGCGAGCGGTGATCAGGGAAATCAAAGGAGAGGGAGGGCGGACCCAGAATACCCAGGAATGGGTGAATGAAGAGTTCCTGAGATTCTATAAACATCTCTATGAGGACCCAGGCGGTTCAAGAGACCACGAAATTCAGGTAACACTGGAGGACATGGACCTACCCACCCTGGATGAGGCAGAACGCGCAGACCTGGACGCCCCTATTGCAATGGATGAACTCGAACTAGTGGTTCACCGCCTGCCCACCTGTAAGGCCCCTGGGTCGGATGGGCTTCCGAGTGAATTCTATAAAACCTATAAACAGGAGTTGCTTGCCCCGCTGCTGGCCATGCTCAACGAGTCGTATGAGCAGGGCAGGCTGCTGGAGACCCTGCGAGAGGCAGTGATTATTCCGCTTCTGAAGCCGGGCAAGCCTAGCACGAACTGTGGGTCGTACAGACCCTTATCGATGCTCAATCAGGATAGTAAAATTCTCACTGCTGTACTGGCAAATAGGCTTAAGGCCGTCATTGGTAAACTGATACATGCCGACCAAACAGGCTACGTCCCGGGCAGGAACATAACTGATAACCTCAGAAGACTGCATCATATCATTGACCAAAACAAAGGATGACCCAGGCGAATTGGCAATAGTTTCACTAGACGCGGTCAAGGCTTTCGACTCAGTGAGATGGCCCTGGCTGATCACGACCTTAGAGGGCTATGGAATGGGGCCGGGTTACCTCAGGTGGGTGAAAATGTTATATAGCTCCCTGATTGCCAGGGTCAAAACGGGTGCTATCATATCGGACAAATGGCAACTAAGCAGGGGCACTAGACAGGGCTGCCCATGGTTGCCCATGTTATACATATTAGCGCTGGAGCCACTGGCCATCTGTCTAAGACAGCAATACGAGGAGATAGGTATCCGTACTGCGGGTGGCATGCATTTTGTTTCTTTATATGCGGACGACATACTGTTGTATCTGCGCTACCCAGAAGAGAACATGCAATACATTATGGACGTGATGGAGCAATTTGCCGTTCTCTCTCCGGTATAGCGGTTAACCCCAAGAAGTCTGGCGTGTTCCCCCTGGGGAGATACAAGCTTGTCCTGCCCGGGAGCTTGCCAATATTCCCAATACCCTGGCACACCAAGTCATTCCGATACCTCGGAATTGGCATATATCATACGGCAGAAGAAGAACATACACGCGATACGGTAAAAGCAGTAGAAGGAATTAAAAACAGCACAGGATTTTGGTCCAGGCTACCCCTGGCTATGATGGGGAGAGCTGCTCTGCTTAAAATGGTAGTCTTGCCCAGACTGTTGCATTTCTTTGTAAATATCCCGCATGTGATCCCGAGGCGCTTTTTCGCTAGTCTCCATAGCCTGTGTAGGGGCTTCATTTGGAACAACTCCAGGAACAGGGTGGCCATTTGGAAACTACAAAACTCGTGTGACAGAAAAAAAAAAGAAAAACTATGGTAGGGTAATAGAGGCACTCTGTGACAAAATATCAAGGTGGAGACACCTTCCACTCACGTTATGGCAGTGGGGCTCAATAGTAAAAATTGTCATATTGCCCAAACTACTATATTTGTTTGTAAATATACCGCTGCTACTGACACAGAACTTCTTACAACACCTGCGCAGCCTAATTCTCGAGTTGATATGGGCAGGCAAACCAGCGAGAGTTGCCCATTCGATCCTTGTTCAACCAATAGCAAAAGGCAGACTAGCACTGCCTGATCTAGAATGCTACTATTGGGCAGCACAGGTGCAATTTCTAGGCCATTGGTACGCCATCGAATTCATCCGCCCACATGTCTAAATTGAAAAGGCCCTGATAACCCCCAATCTTCTATGAGCGGCCATTATCGGTGAACTCCAAGTACCACCGAGAACACTGAATGTGGTGCTGAACAGGTATGAGATATGGAAACGAATCGCTCATAAAAGTAGCGTGGCAGTTAGATTCTCTCCCCTCCTACCGGCAAGATTTATTCCAGGAATACCACTTACGACTGAGAAAATATACCTCCAGTGGGCAGACAAGCTAAAGATAGACATACTAAATGACTTGTTCGTTGATGGATGTTTTCTGATGATCCAACAGACCAGAGAACGAGGGCCCGACTCTGCCTTAGACATCTTTGTATACTTCTGGCTCAGACACACACTCAAATCATTGTTCCCTTCATTCCCAACTCAACCACCCACATGGCGACTCCTACACATGGTGATTCAAACGCAAGGGGAGGAAAGGCTGGTATCTAGCATTTACAAAGACCTACTGTCTATCACCACAAACCAACTAACAACTCCAAAACCGAGATGGGGAAAAGCACTAGGAGACACAATAGTGGAGGAGGATTGGACATACATACTACGGCAGACACAAAAAGTGTCCCTAAACTCGAGATACAAGCTAATTAATTTCAATTTTGTTCATCAAGTGTATCATACACCAGCCAAATTGCAGAGACAACGCCCAACCATATCGGCGGCCTGTGAGAGGTGTGGTGAGACCCCAGCAGGATTCCTGGGAGTGCCCGGCGATCAGTCGATTCTGGATAGGAGTGCTAGACAAGACTTCAGGGATAATAGGAGAGCATCTCAACCAAAATGCTAAAGTGGCAATGCTAGGGTACACTAAAGACCTACAACCCCGGTAAGGAGATTAGCTGGCTTACTGCTGGTACTGGCACAACGACGCATAGCAATGGCTTGGGGAAAAAGTCATCCTCCTACACTACAATTATGGCTACAAGATGTAGCGTACTGTCACGACATGGAGTTGAATTTCATCAGGACTTTACCCCTACACACTAGACCTCCAGATATATGGGGGCCTTACATCAACCATTTGTTAACGACATCAGACTAGACTTTACCAAACTGCCCCCCGATTTGTTGACTTTGGTTTTGGATCCCCTTCCTTTTTATAACTGCAGTGTGCAAAATGTAACACGAACGCATGATTGATGAAAATCTTTATGTTCAGGCTACTGGGGGGAAGGGGAGGTTTGATATCATGGTGCGCAGTTTTGTAATGTGTTTTGTTCTGGCTTAAAATGAGCAAAAATAAAGGTTGAAACAAATAAACTGTTCCCGTATTATAACTATCTTGACTTTTAAAAGTACTATTGTAGTATTATGGATGTATTTAGATACCTGTTGCTGTATCCTAACTGTTTAAAGTACTACAGTTTAGTGAGTACATTTGGGTTGAAGGAAAATTAAGTAGGCATTTGTTAGATTTGCTGGTAACCTATGTTTTGGAGAAACAGAGGTGCCGTTAAATTCAAACCAACCACTTAGTTTTTTGACTTATGCAGTATAGTGCCCTGAATTTGTTGTGGCACCAGTGTGGTATATTATACCTACTGTTGTGATGTTTTTCTTCACACAAGATACTTGGCCGTTTGTGAAGCCAGTAAGCTTAGTTATTTTGGTACCATCTGCATTGTACCTTAGAAGCATTAGTATGACATGTTGACTATGTGAGTTGATTTGCATGCTCGAACGATTGTTGAAATTTCAAAAATTGCATAATATGCCATGATTTGCATTCTGCAGAAGCTGGTTAAATGGAATGGATTCACAATTTGGTATGGATACATATACAAATTGTTCATTAGGGATGTGCTCTTGTGAAACATGGTTGCAGAGTGCATGTATGTTTCAACGTGTATGACATTTTATAGGGATGTGTTTGCTTTCCAGTACTTGTAGCAAGTACATTAGGAATTATTGTGAATCTTGCTGTGTGTTTATGGTAAATTCCACCATTCCTGCACAGTAGTCCAATTCTTGTCTTCTACCTGAGACTCTAAGTGTTGTCAGGATTATTTGTGGCATTTCTATGAAGGACGAGGATTTCCAAACCCAACTGCTAAGAGCTGTTTAAGTAAATGTTGTGAACGATTGCCGACAACTGGATGAGAAGATTAATTGTTACATTTGCATAGCAATTTACTCCAGTTGTGTTGCTGAATTTAAATGGACCACAGAGTTATTTTAGTCGTGGCTGGTTTGGTAATAAATGTATTTTTGATATACACTGGTCTAAGAGTGTTCTGTGGAGTTTTACTGTGTGTGCTCATTGTGGGCTTCCGATCACTCTCATCTCTCCTGAGACTTAGGGCCTCATTACACGGTAGGCGGCACGGATTTAACGTTACCGGTAATGGAATATCGGTAATGTTAAATCCCCATGCTAATTACGACCCGGCTCACCGCTATTAGCGGCACCGCTAAGTACGGTGCCACTAATAGCAGGCAGTCCGCGTGCGCGCGACCCTCCATCCCGTAAATAACACCATGCCACTAATAGCACAGCATCACAAGGCGAGCGGACATGCCAATAGCGGCATGGTAAAGCCCCCAAAACCCCTTAGCGCCATGGCGCTAATACCGCCATCGCGAACCACACGTTAAGAGAACTGAGCAGTGTTCCCACCTGCCACAGTTGGACACAATCAGCACAGGTGGCGGCAATGGAGACTGTGACAGCCCAAAAGGAGCACACCACACCCCTTCCCACACACGTTCCCACACCAAGTTGGTTCCAATACTTGCAGCATTACATGGGCTGTAGGACATGATTGCAGCGCAGCAGCAATAACAACAGGCAGCACAGAGGAGACGCAGGAGGAGGAGGAGGCAAGACAGCCACAGCAAGCACCACCACGGCACCTAATCATACCACAGAGGCACCCACCAATCCCCAGGATCAGAGCCAGTCCATTCAATCTAACCCCAGAGCAGATACACACCCTGTACCGTATGGACCGGGATACCATCACCAGCATCGTAGACATGATACACAACGACATTGTGAGCCTCATAGACATCAGAACTGCCATCCCCCCTCTACTCAAGGTGGTGACTGTGCTCCACTTCCTGGCCACAGGCACCTACCAGCATACAGTGGGCCAGATGCATGGCATCTCCCAACCAGTATTCTCACGCACGCTGAACCAGGTACTCGATGCCCTCCTGAAGCATGCACCTGAACACATATTCATGCCACGGACTGCCCAGGAGATTGCAAACACCAAAGTTGGCTTCTATTCACTAGCAGGCATCTCAAGTTGCATCAGGGCCATCGCCTGTACCCATGTGGAATTGGTTGTACCACATCACAATGAAGTAGTCTACCGAAATAGGAAGCAATTCCACTCCATCAATGTCCAAATGGTATGTGACGCCAGCAAGGTAATCACACATTGCTGTGCCCGTTTCCCCGGATCAACCCATGATTCCATGGTCCTGCGGAACTCAACTATCCCACGCTACATGGAGCGACAAGCCGGACAACGTTCGTGGCTACTTGGTGAGTTGCAGGACAAGCACATGTCAGTGTGATGGGGAGAGGGATACATACTCCAACTGGGTGTGATGGGGGGGGGAGATACATACTCCAACTGGGTGTGATTGGGGGGGGGAGATACATACTCGAAATGGGTGTAGCTTGTCGTCCGTCGACGAATGCACATACAGATGTACACCAATGTCCATCTGGGAAGCCCGCAACGTACTTCAGATGAACGGACATGCAAGTATAAGCTACACAACATAGATGACAATCCAGGTCTACAAACCTTATACATCCATCCACATCCACATTGCACAACATTCCACGCCACAAAATACACAAATGTCATACATGCCGTCAAGATAGTCATACAGAATTAGTCCAGCACAACAACAATAATGCAATGTGCCCTTGAAAGCATGCAAAGGGATCACCCCTAGCCATAGCATTACACCACGCACCTCTAGCACCACTGAAGTGATGCCTCTCAGCATGAGAACATCAATGTTGGAATAGCATTACACCAGCAGTGTGGTACCAATTCTGCCTGGGCCCAGAGACACCTGAGACCTGACCTCACCCAGGACATGTCAATTACTGTTGGAGGCATTAACGGGGCATGTCTACTTGCATGGTAGAGCTCACCTTTGCACATTGCAGTCACACAGACCATCTGTATGTATGCTGTTATTTGTGTACTTCAATCACAATGCAAAGTCCATTTGTGTGATATGAACAGGCCACTCTTGAGTTGAACAGTAACAGGACCCCATTCGTCCCCCCCATACAGGTGATGCCGGCTATCCCCTGAAGAGGTGGCTCCTCACCCCTGTACAGAACCCACAGAACAGGCACGAAGAGGAATGCAATTGTGCACATACCCGTACCCGCATTGTGATCGAGCAGACTTTTGGCCTTTTGAAGACACGGTTTAGGTGCATTAGCAGGTCTGGTGGCGCTCTCTTGTATGGCCATGAGAAGGTGGCCAAGATCACCATGGCATGTGTCATGCTGCACAATATGTGTATCAGACGGAATGTGCCACTGCCCCCTGACATTGAAATAGAAGCACCTGATGAGGATAATGATGGTGATGAGGACGGAGGTGAAGGGGATGCAGGTCATGCAATAGGGGATGGCCAGGAGGGACGTGCTGTGAGACAGCATCTGATCAACCAAATATTCTGAGTAACATAGTTTCGTACTGTCACATGGATATGGGTAGTAATGCACTGGTGTCTGTTTGGAAGCGCAAAATGGACCATGGCGTCAATAAAGTACACATTACACAATGAAGAAGTACAAGCCTGTGTTTTGTTCAAACACCAGTGTATTAAGGAACGGAAAGAAGGAAATGTGCATGTCCCCAAACATCCCACCACCCTTCCCCTCCCCCCCCACAACAGTCCCATAACACCCTTCCCCCCACCCCCCACAGCAGTCCCATAACACCCTTCCCCCACCCCCCACAACAGTCCCATAACACCCTTCCCCCCACCCCCCACAACAGTCCCATAACACCCTTCCCCCCACCCCCCACAACAGTTCCATATGTGTCTTGCACAATGTTTCCCTCCAGCCATGCACGCGGAGGCTTCACCATGCACTCCCTATTGGCCATTGCCAACACCAGGATTGGGAGGCTGACTAGAGGTGCGCCTGGTGGTGCGTGAGGAGCGGCAGAGGGGGCTTGTCTGCCTCGAACTGGCAGACGAGGATGTGGCAGACTGTCCTGGTGGTGGTGGTGGTGGGAATTGGCGGTCCGATGCATCCGCTATCCGTGTGAGGATCTCCCTGACTCGGATGATCTCCCCACACAGCCTGTCTGTACATGCCTCCATCCCCTCCCTGGAGTGCCTTGCTGTCTCTGTGATGTCTGCCCTGAGACGCGCAGCCTCCTCAACATGCTGCCCAACCAGCACAGTTATTTCTTGTTGCCGCTGGCTGATGCTGGCCAGGTCGAGGGCAGTGTTGGGTCCTGGTGGTGTGGCTGCTGTGGCCTGTGATGGGAGCAGGTCAACAGATGAAGCCACCGGGGGGCTACTAAAAGCTCCCATGTTCTCATGGCCAGTGACATTGGACCCCGGTGTGTGTTGAGGTGATGGCTCGGGGGTGCCAGGGGGGGTTGGGGTGTGCATCTCCATGTGTAAGTCGGTGGGGTCCTCCACATCTGATAGTGGGGCAGTGGCTGCCGCCTCTCCTGCTGAACTAGCTGGAGCTGAGGGTGGGCCCTCTGTGGCCTGGATCGGTGGTGGTGGGTTAACCTCCGGAGGTGGGGCAGTTGTTGGCGGTGTGGCGACTTGTGTTTTGGAAGTGGCGCTCCAACGATGTTTCGCACTCTGCTTCTGGACCCTTCTGCCTTTGCCACCTGAGGTTGTGGGGGTGTCCTCTGTGTCCAAAACCCTTTGTTTCTTATGCGCAGGGGGTGCTTGTGATGCATTGTCGGCATCCTCACTGTCTGTATGTGCGCCTGTCGGGGACAAGAAGGGGGATGTCATTGGTTACGGTTCAATGTACTTAATGCAGTATACATCAATGATGCAGTTGTGGGCATTTGGACTACATTGTAAAGGATGCAGGTGATGTGTCAGTTCAGTGGCTCATCCATGCATGGTTTTGTGTGGCACTTGTCTCTGGTGATGTGTGCATGTGTGTGTGTTTGGGTCTGACACTGACATGGCCAGGGTTGGATGCATGTGTGGATGTTTGGCCATCCATGAGGTGATTCTGGGCTCACATTTGGGGGGACCAGTAGATTCACATTGCATGCTTTCATGTGTACACTCACCTCCATCTGAAGTGGTTGCCACGCCATGCTCCATCGTGCCGACTCCCTCTATGCATTCCACGCCAATGAGGTTGGCGCATGTCTCCTCCCATTCCTTAAGTTTTATGGGCGACCCAGATCCACCTGCTGTGGCAATTTGGTGGTTTTCGGCAAGGATGCTTCTCACCCAGAGTCTCAGGTCATCCCACCTCTTTCGGCATTCACGCACATTGCGTGTGGTGGTGCCCACAGCACTGACTTTTGATGCAACCTCAGCCCATTTCGCGCCTTGAAACACCTGTGTATAGGCGCGTTGCAAATGCCATATCATATCATATCATATCATATCAGATTGCCTTTTTTTTCATGAGAGTCTCCCGCCGCATGTCGCAGGCAAAGATCACGGCGGCATTGTCAGCTAGGGTCTGGGCCAGCATGATTAGCTCCTCTGAGGTGAATTTTTCTTTCCGCTGACAGTCGGTGGTTTTTTTCAATGCCTTGGACATGTTGAGGGTGTCCCTGATGATTTCCAACTGCAAGCTACTCCAAACAGGTCCAGGGGGCAGAGGATGGCAATGGATTGTGTTTTTAAAGATGGCTGCCGTGCTCTTTCCCGTTCCTGTGCGATGACGCTATTTCCGGTTCCGCAATTTAACGGTCACGGCTAATAGCGGTGACCGCTATTTGCATGCAGCGTGAGGGCGGAGGTGCTATCTGCACTTTCGTCGAAGGCGGTAAGTGACTTTTTGGGGTCTTTAGCGGCATGGCGGTAGGGTCATTACCGGCATTGCGCTATGCTCGTGTCTGCGTACTCGTAATGGTACGCTATTAGCGCCCTCTTGCGAGGGAGGACACGTTAAGAGCGCCATGCCGGTAATTTGAGATTTTTAGCACACAACGTGTAATGAGGCCCTTAGTCTTGACCGCCTGCCAAGCTACCGTAGATTGGTCTGGTTTGTCCAGAAGGTTCCCCTGTTCCCCTAAAGTATGGTGGCCTCCTAAACCTCTGCCCACCAGGTAGGAGTTTAGGAATCCATCTTAACAAATCGGTGTACAGTGGTGGGATAAGATCAGAGGTATCCGGTGTTGCACACTGGTAAAATATTGGGGTTACACTTAACCAAGAAACACAATGACCGTAGTTTAAATTTAATTGTAAGCCCCTGCATTACTTAGTATATCACATAGAGGGGTAGCAGCCTGACAATAGTTAGAGCATACTCTTGGTACTGTATGCCTTTATTCAAAAAGGAGGTTGTGGTGTTTGCAAAGGTCACCACTAATTTAAACTTGTGTCAAAGTCTAAAGGACCCCAAGGGGGTGAAAGCTATACGCACATTCATTCGTACATGTGAGCACAAAAGTTATACAAGATGTAAATTTATTACAACAAACTCATCGACCAACAACACTCAAGGTATGGCAACTTGATGCTTTCGAGAACAATCAGGTAGCATTTTAGAGACATGGATCCTAGAGACCTTCTGCAGCAGAAAGTTTACTGAGGTGTAGGTTATTCGCATGTACTTATACTTCAACAAGAAAACACATTAGTTATAGACTGATGAATAATAAATGCAGAAAAACCATAAAATTCATTTACAACAATTTAGTGCAGTGAAGCATGGTGATAGACTGTAGTGAGGCATAAGCATGTCTATTAGGCACTATTTTCTAGTGCAAACGCGAATGTATAGACAAGGTGCTTGTTCTTATGGAGTCAAGACAAGACCTGTATGTATTAGACATTAGTCTGTTAACTATAGGTGACCAACCCTTGGTCTACGTCGGGAACAAAGAAAAATTCCCAAAGGTGTAGCTGGGGCCAGCACGAGTGGAGCTGGACCCTTGGACGTTTCGGCTTCCAGGATATGGTGCCTTCTTCCGGGCCAAAGGATTGTGTCTCCCTATGGGTGGTAAGCACAAGGTGAGGGAGTGTTAGACTGAGCACAAAGTGAAGGGTGTCACAGGTAGTGCCAATGCACAAACCTGTGTGGTTAAAAAGAGTAAGTATTAAAGTTAAAAACAACACAAAAGCAAGCCAACCTTGAGCTTGAGTCCAGGGGGAGTGGGTGGGAAACTCAGTAGTAGAGTACACTGCTGGGTCCTACTTCGTGCATCAATGAAGAAGTGGATGCATCATGAGTCAAGGGAACCAGGTTGCGGGCATCTCTTCCTGGGACCAGCTACAGCCAGAGAGTCAGCGACTGTTCTTTACTTCCTGCTTGAATTATGCATGGCTAAGCTAGAACTGGGGAAAACAGAGAAACAGAAGGACAAGGATCACCAGATGTAGCTTGCCAAGTTGCAAGCTGCCAATGGTTCCTCTAGAGGATCTGGTAATTGGTCTGGCTCCTCCTCTCATCCAAGGTTTGCAAAAGATCTGCTTAGTATGTATGATGACAAGAATGACATCATGGATTGGTTAACTGCATTTGAGTATGCATGTGAAGTGCAAGATGGTGTGGATGCTGATAAGATTGCATGGTGGCTCAGTCGACTACCCTATTCTGGCTGCAGTGCCATTATGGAAATGTCTAAGGCTGACAGAAAAGACTTTGCGAAACTGAAGCAAACTCTGGTGTTGAAGTTTGGGAAGCCTCCTGCCAAATACTTTAAAAGATTCAGAGATTACAAAAAGAAAGAAGGTAATGCTTAGGTCTCATATGCAACTGATTCCATGAAAAACATGAATGCTGGGTGGAAGGTTATAAGGCCACCACCTTTGAGGGTATGATTTGTTTAGTCCTGCTTAAACACATTTTTGCTTCTTGTTCCTCAGAGCTTAAGCAGCCCATGGCTGATTCTAAAGAGATAGACCCAAAGAGGTTAGCCATTGCAGCAAATTTATGGGTGTTACACAGAGTGTCCCATAAGGACAAGTCTGCTCCTGGTAAGCAGGCGGAGGAGGAACATGTACAAAGATAAGGGGGGTCGGGATATGATAAAACTTCCTCCCATAAGGGCCACAAAAAGCATAGTAAGGCTAAGTCACACGAGAGTGTTCAGAATAGTGGGAGTCATCCTCCCAAGCATAGCTCTGATTACAGTAAGCCTCCCCATGTCCCAAGACCCAGTGGATTTTGTGGGGCTTGTGGAGCAAGTGACCACGTGAAGAGGGACCCCAGATGTAAGGTCACAACCTTTGGGGTCAGCTCTGTGGGTCTGGCCTTCCGCTCCAATGAGGAGGGAGAAATTGTCACAGGGGCATCCTTCTCTTCAGACTCCTTCCCCAGTGGGATAGAGTCTGAAGTAGTCTTAGTATCCCTTGGTTCCTGGGAGCCTAGAGTTTCAGAGTCCTATGCTAGTATTCTTGATAATATCAAGCACTACTTCAAGGGCAGTGTGCTAATCAATGGAGTTGATACTCCTTCCCTTAGGGAAAGAGGAGCCAACAGAACTGTGGTGGATTCCACTTTGGTAAACCAAGAGCAGCTTGACAGAGCTCCCTTGATACCCACCAAGTTAGCTGATGCCCCCCCCCCCCGCGTGTCAGGTTCCCATTAATGCCTGTCAATCTAACTTTTAGTGGTGCAGTAGTAAGGATAATTGTGGGTGTACAGAGGCAAGTCCTTGGAAAGGTTCTGCTGGGAAATGACCTCAGAGACCTAGGTTTTGTGGGGGACACAGCAGAAAGACCATCCATAAGGTCACAAACAAAGGCTGCTCTGGCCAAGTCTAAGGCTGAGCCAAAGCCAAAGGGGAAACCCAAGGCTAAGGGAGTAAAAAAACTCAGAAGAGGGAAAGAGAATATTCTCCCTGCCACTGAGGTGGAGGTAGTAGGCCAAGTACCTGGATATGACTAGGAAGAGGTGCTGCCTGAAATCATTAACCCACATGACCATCCTGAACTCCAAAGTTTATTGGTTGAAGGTGGTCCTAATAGGGAAGAGTTTAGTAAGGGACAACGTGAGTGCCCATCTTTAGAAGGTATGTTCCCAGCTTGAGGGTGAACCTCCTGGGAAACACAGGATTTATTGGGAAGGTGGGCTCCTGTACAGTGAGCCCACAGAGTCTAGTGATGGTGACCATAGGAGATTGGTGGTCCCCTTCAAGTAAGACCCTTCCTTCTACAACTGGCGCAAGAAGTTCCACTAGCTGGTCACCTTGGGATCAAGAGAACCAAGCAGAGGCTATCCATGGATTTCTACTGGCACAAGATGGGGGTCCAGGTCAAAAGCCGTTGTAGGAGTTGTGCCACTTGCCAGATTTCTGGTAAGAGTGGCTCAACACTCCAGGCTCCATTTGTGCTACTCCCTGTGGTGGGGGTGCCATTTGAAAGGGTAGGGATCGACATTGTTGCTCCCCTTGACCCTCAGACATTCTCTGGCAATCGGTTTATCTTGATGCTGGTTCACCTTGCCACCAGATATCCTGAAGCCACCCCATTGAAGACTTTGACTGCCAAGTCAGTTGCAAAAGCATTACTTGGGAATCTTTACTGGGGCTGGCTTCCCTAAAGAAGTTGTGTCAGATAGAGGCAGCCACTGCATGTCTAAGTACATGCAAACCATGTGGAAAGAGTGTGGGGTCACTTATAAGTTTTGATCGGCTAATCATCCACAAACAAATGGCTTAGTTGAGAGGTTTAATAGAACTCTCAAGAGCAGGATTGGGGCTCTGGAAGAACCACAAAGGAGAAAATGGGATCTCAAGTTGCCATGCTTACTCTTTGCCTACAGAGAGGTACCTCACGAGAGTGTTGATTTCAACCCATTTGAGCTTCTTTTTGGTCACCCTGTTGGGGGAGGACTGGCCATAGCCAAGAAAGGGTGGGAGAGCCATACTCCTTCCATCACTGCCAATGTAGTAGAATATGTGCTGGGGATAAGGGAGAGAATGGTCCTCCTGATGGCTCAGGCCAGTGATAAGTTGAAGGCAGGTCAATCTCTGTTAAAACATTGGTATGACCAGAAGTCTTCACATATTCACTTCACCACAGACCAAGGAATCCAAGCTCCCAAAGTGTTCCACATAAATAGGCTGAAGGCTTTCATCCCTATGGTTGAAATAGCAGCACTACTTTTGGCATCTGACAGAGAAGATGAGGAATCCGAACCTCTGCTTGACTTGTTCCAAGGTAGCCCTTCAAATGGCTCCATTGAGGGTGTCAAAATGGCCCCTCATCTGACTCGTACCCAACAAGAGGAAGTGAGAACTTTGGTGAGGCAGTTCTCCCCCTTGTTCTCACTGACTCGTGGTTTACCACCTTGGTGCAAACATGAAGTTGACACAGGGGACAGTGTACCTACCAAACATAGAGGATACAGGATGTCGGACCAGGTTTGTTTGTTTGTTTGTTTGTTTGTTTATTTATTTATAGCGCGCGCCAGACCCGAGGGTATCCGGGCACGTGTTCAAGAATACTTTAAGCTTACATGTTACAGTTACACATTTCAGGAAGGTTACAGGGTGCATTAACAGTAAATGATGACAATATACATGGTTACATACACAGGTGATTGTACACAGGGGTGTGTACACAGTATACATTGAATGTCAAGGACCAGGGTGGGTTAAGCGGGGGTGATGAACAAGGTATGCGTTCAGCTGCAGATTAACGGGTGGGTCAGACGTGAGTAGTCCTAGTCTAGTCAGTTATAGGTCATTTTCTTTGAGCCATTTAATGCAATTAAGTCTGAAGTGTGGATAAGATTGGTCAGACCTTAAGGATGATTGGAAGGAGTTCCATAGCTGGGCCGCTTTGACAGGGGAGCTGGTGCCTCCGGCTGTGCTCAACTTGAATGGGGGCACAGCTAGTTGGTTGGTGTATGCTTCTCTGGTAGGTCTGTTAGAAGTTCTTCTTTTGAATCTTTCTGTTAGGTATTTGGGGGCTAGGTCATTAATACTTTTGAAAATCAATGATGCTGTTTTGAGTTTAATTTTGTCAGCTGTGGATAGCCAGTTAGATTGTTTTCTGACGTCTGAGATATGCTCTCTTCTTGGGATTCCTAGGGCGACTCGAAGGGTGTTGTTCTGCAGGGTTTGGATTTTTTGCAGTGTGTGTTTATTGGACCCTATGTATAGTGCATTGCAATAGTCCAATTTGGATAATACCAGGGCTCTTGATAGGGTGAGGCAGCTGGCGGTGGATAGATATGGTTTAGCTGCTCTAATCAGCTTACAGGTGTAAGCGGTGCTAGAGGCCATCGCATTCACCTGCTTTGTTAGAGAAAGGCAAGAGTCGAGGTAAAAACCTAGTGTTTTTACTTCTTTCGCTACTTTAATGGTGTTGCCATCTATGACAAATGATGAGTAGTCATTGTTCAGTCTTTTGATATTTTGTGTGTGCCCCAGTATGATGAGTTCCGTTTTGTCATCATTCAGGCATAGACCATGACGGGCCATCCATGCCTGGATGATGAGGTGTATTCTGTTCACCAAGGCCAAATCCTGTTCATAATCCCCCGAAAGTGGGATGAGAATCTGAGTGTCATCTGCATAGTTTGTGTAGGTGACACCCAGAAGGTCCAGATCATCGAACAGGGGCTTCGTGAAGATGTTATACATAGTTGGAGAGACACAGGATCCCTGGGGGATGCCACATGTGATAGGTACTGGGGCAGCCGCTGCAGAGGTGGAGAAAACCCTCATGGTTCTGCCGCTTAGGAACGACCTGATCCATGCAATGGCATGTGTGGAGAAGTGGGCCGCGGTTTCCAAGTGGGTACAGAGGACATCATGATCCACCAAGTCAAATGCCGCTGAGAGGTCCAGCAGGAGGAGTAGGGCAGTTTTTCCAAGATCTCTCAGCTCATCGACTTGGGTTTTGAGATCGATAAGCGCAGTTTCGGTACCATGTTGAGGCCTGAAGCCTGACTGTCTGGTACCTAATAGTTGGTGCATCTCCAAATATTTTTGGATCTGTAGGTAGGCCACTCTGTCTAGGATTTGTAGCAGAAATGGTACCGTAGTGATTGGCCTGTAGTTAGTCGGGATGGTGGGGTCCAGGGTTTGCTTTTTAAGGAGGGGGAGGACCCATGAGTGTTTAAGATTGTCTGGTATAGTGCCTGATGCAAAGGAAGCATTAATAAATTTGGAGATAAATGGGGATAGGATGTAGGTGAGATCCTACATCAAGACGGAGGTCAACAAGATGTTGGATCTTGGGGTGATTGAACCCTCTAGTAGTCCATGGTCCAGTCCTGTGGTTCTGGTAACTGAGGTTCTGTGTGGATTAGAGGGCGGCTCTGAATACTGTCACCAGGACTTATGCTCACCCCTTGCCTAGAGCTGATGAGCTGGTGGATACCTTGGGTGCCTCCAAGTACCTAAGCACATTTGACTACACTGCAGGTTATTGGCAAATAGCCCTAGCAGAACATGCCAAGGAGAAGACAGCATTCTCAACACCAGAGGGTATTTACCAATTCAGGGTAATGACCTTTGGATTAAATAATGCACATGCCACTTTTCAAAGGCTTGTGAATCATGTCCTAAATGGGTTTGATGAATTCTGCTTAGCATATCTGGATATACAGTAGTTGTCAGTGCTACCTGTGAAGAACATATGAAACACCTGGGAATAGTGTTACAGGCTCTTCAAAATGCCCACTTGACCATAAAGGCCAGTAAGTGACAGATTGAACAAGGATCTGTGATCTACCTTGGACATGAAGTAGGTGGAAGAAGGATTCAGTCTCTACCAAGTAAAGTACAAGCAGTACAAGACTGGCCTACCCCCACTACACAAACCCAAGTGAGAGCCTTCTTAGGTCTCACTGGGTAATGCCAAAATTCCATTTCAGACTATGGTACCATAGCTGCCCCTCTGATTGCTTTCACTACTCTGAAGGTCTCTTAGTCTGAGGAGTATGGGAAGGCCTTCAATGGCTTAAGACACCCTCTGCCAGGTCCCTGTTCTCGGGGCCCTTGACTACAAACATGCTTTTATTGTGCAGACAGATGCCTCCGAGACTGGGATAGGTGCTGCACTATCAAAGATAGATGAGAAAGGCAAGGAGCGCCGGATTGGCTTCATTAGTCGCCAGCTTAAGGATAGAGAGCTCATGTGGAGAGAATGTTTCTCAGTCTTGTGGGCCCTAAGGAAGCTGAGGCCCTACCTCTATGGGACCCACTTCACTGTGCAAACTGGCCATAAGGATTTAAAGTGGCTAATGAACATGAAGGGAGAGAATCCGAAGTTGCTCAGGTGGTCCGTAAGTCTGCAAGGATTTGACTTCACCATTGAGCACAGGCCAGGAGTCCAACATTGTCCAGAATGTTTAGTTGACCTGAACATGAGACTTATCCAGGGGAGAATTAATTCCCCCTGTCCTTGGTCTGGGAGGGGCAAGTGTTAGGAAAGATTTCCCTTGGGTGCAATTTTCCCTCTATTTATGGACCCCCAAACATTTTGCTTTTGTTTGGCTTGCATAACCTGACTTTTTCCAGTGGAGCCAAGCCATCATCTGCACTCCTCTGGTCTTTTAATCATTTGTTACAGGGAAACTGACACGCTGCTCAGTCTGTCAGTACTGGGAAACTTGTCTTTGTCTATGTTGCCATTTCTTGGTAACTGTTTATCTATGTGTCAAGTACCCTATAGTACTGCGCATAGGGTGCCGAAAATGTCCATGCCACAAAGTCTTTGGTTCTGAGCTTTGGCCATTTTGTCCCTTTGCCTTCCCCCAGGTCGAGAGACCCGGGTATTCCTTATTTGGGCATGCAGCCTCCCATGAAAACCGCATCTTTAGCGGGCTCCTGCATGTCACGTGTCCTAGTGCCCAGGAAGAGGGTTGAGACTGCCTGGTCCCAATCCACACTAATGGTGCCAGTCTGTCTGGTAGGCCTAAATGACTGAAACCACCGTGGGCCACGATTGGCCCATGCCTGGCATGCAGGCAAGAGAGCATATCTTCCATTGTCTATCCCAGATTTGAGCACAAAATGAATCTTCGATAAGAGAAGGCGCTCTGCATCCATTCCATGTCGATCAATTCAAGTTCTGTCAGCGTTTACACACTTTTCAATGGTTTGCAGTGTAGTCCCTTCCTCCTCACCTGAATCAGGGTCCTCCTGTTGTAGCTCTTGTAATCTCCTCTCCCATAAACTCTTTTTTTTATAGGTGGATATGGCCTGCCACCGAATGAAACCACTGTGGGAGTTGTTCCCAACTACCCAGCGGCCCCTTCCCGGAACAGCCGGTAGAGGGGAAAAAGCCCTAAGGCACAAAAAAACCCTTGAAGGTCTAGGCAAAGGGAGTTCGTCCAGGAAGTACGCGTGAAGACTGGATACTGGAGGAGAGAAGCCGCGTATGAGGTCGCGGCGGTGTATTCGCCAAGAGAGCGAAGGTAACAATAAGAAGAGGCGCGGGTGCGCGGAGGGTGGAGATGACAAGAGGAGCAAAGGTAAGGTTGTAATAGGAAAAATAGGGGGAAAAGAGAACAAGAGCGCGCGAGAGGAGCCAGGGAAAGCAGAAGAGAGGTGCGGAGGGAGTCGAAACAGTACGGAGGATGCAAGAGATAAGTAGAAAAGCAGCTGAAGCGGGGGAAAGAAGGAGAAAAGAGAGAGCAGCCCGTATGTACGGGAAGGGAAAAACACTGGCGATGCCTCCCAACAGAGGAAAAGCAGAAATGCCAAGCCAAGGTTTGCAACACACTGTCCGCCGGAATGAGAAGGAAACAAATACCTTCCGACGGGCAGCGCTACACAACTAGTCTGCTACAGTGCGCCATCGGAAAATGTGACTGCGCTAACAATGGCAGAGCAGACACCAGCAATCCCACAGGCGTCTGCCCAACCGGGATATGACAAGTTCACACCAAACTACAGAAGGAGACAAGTATCCTGAAATGAAAGAGCAGACCCATGGCACCACTAGAGACATGCTAGAAGGTTTGGCACCATGACCCGCTGTTGTCCCATCGGACCCCTGCTTTTGTATCGAACATAGAAGGCCTGAAAGGGTGCTTCAACCCTTTGGAGTAGTGGGATCAACTACTCTCAGCACTATTAGGAAGTAGCTTCCAGGCTTACTTGGATTACTTATGAGGTTTATTACAAGAACTTAAGACACCGTTACATAAGGATATATATATATATGAGAGTATGGACTGAATCAGCACTGGCCCCATCACCCAGGCAGGGGAGCTCTAACTGCCTGCCTCAGTATGGAACCCTCAGATAAACATTCCATCATTCACACACCAACACTCCATGCAACATCACAGACTCACAGCATGACAGCATGACACAGACAGTCACTACATAACAGGCACCTCCTGTTTACCCTCGCAAAGAGCCTCTTCGGAAGTGTTGCTGGGCGATCCAGCAAATTGACCAGCTTGAGACCGGGGTATCATATAGGAGCGGCGCCGTTCCAAGTTGAGACTCGAGCCTTTGAGAATTGCTTACTTGTGGTCCTGTGCCCTCTGCCACCAAAACTCATCCTAGCAACTCTGGGTCGCAATTTATGAGAGTGGGCCACACCGTGAGCATTGCTGTCCCTGTGTCGCCCTGCTGTGGTAACTGTCGCTGTAAGTGCCTGTAGACCTGCCTCCCTGTTCCCTGATATGTGCTGCATTGGAACTGTCTTCCTTTCTTCTTCTTCGAGGGCAGAGAACAGGCCACTGTCCTGCCACGGATGATCGTCCCGCCCCGCAGCTGCTGAGAGCCGGAGCGACATGCAAGTGCAGAGGTTAGACCTACAAGCAACCTGGACTAGACTGGCAAAGTTTGGACCAGACTGTGTCGAGAGTCGATGAGTACTTGCATCAATTACCAGTGGCCCATCCACTTGTTTTTACGCACAGGAATCCCTGAAAAGATACTCACCTTAGCTGACCAAGCCTGCGCTGCCCAGCTATTCCCGAACCCCAAAAGTCACTCTACCTGCAAGCGTAGACCCTTCTCGAATATTAGGGCTTTATTCTTCATCACCTCAACCCTCTTCCTGAACTGCTGCAGCTCCCTGAAGAGGAACCGTTTTCGCTCTTACGCATGACCACGCATTGTTTTTTTTTTTCATAAATCTGTTTATTGGTTTACAGGACGAACCAAGGTACAAATCAAACAAGCATAACCAAAACAAGGGCGCATTGCAAAGGTACTGTATATTGCATTTGTAAAACAGTGAATAGAAGGTAGGAAAGGGTTCTCAAAGAGGGGGGGATAGTGGAGTCTCACACCACGCCTCCAGGCTCCATGGATCCAATGACATGGGACATTCCCATGTCAGATGTTCACGCAGTTCCAGTCCATTTCCCCTAGACCTTTAGGAACTTCCCTGGGCAACCCCAGGCATTATATATACGTTTCTCTAGGGACGCACATTGGTCCATTTCATTGGTCCAGCGGCTTAGGCTCAGTCCATCTGAGGATCCCCATGTGGAGGCTGTAAGCCTCTTTCCTAGTCCCATTGCCACCGAGAGGAATAGCATTTCGTACTTGGTATACTCCACGTCTCTCCAGATCCCCAGTATTACCATCTTCAGGTCCTACTGAACTGGAGACCCCAAAACCCCAGTAATCTTGCAGATGCATCTGCGCCAGAAGTCTTGTATAATGTCACAGGCCCAAATCATGTGGAAGAAGGTTCCTTCTGACCTTCGGTACCGCAAATAATCTCCATTATACACCACCCCTGACCTCATCATCGAAGCACGTGATTGGTAAGCCTGGTGCAGTATTTTATACTGTGTTAAGCAGAGTTTAATAGCTATGCCAATCTAACGTGGGAACATAAGTGCCTCAACCCATTCTTATGATTCATGCAGGCCCACCACTCTCTCCCATTTTTCACGGAGCTGAGACAGTTCCTGAGCCCCAAAAGCAGTAATTACCTGGTAGAGTGATTAACCTTCGCCAGGATCCTGGCATGGAAAATGTTTGCCTCTAGGGGGGAACACTTTGGAATGTCGGCCAACACAGGGAACTGGGCTCGGATAGCATAGTTTAATTGTAGGTGTCTGTAGTGCTCCCCAGTAGGTAGTGCAAACCTGTCCTGCATGTCACTAAATGGCAAGAGGTGGCCGTCCTGTGTCACATCAGCTATGGTCTGTATCCCCAGCTGCTCCCACCTGGTGAAGTGCCCCATGTTCAGGACTTCACGGATGTGCATGTTGTTCCATAGGGGTTGGTCCAACGTCACTCTCCCACGACCACGCATTGTTAACGCACTGCTGTACTTTTGAGCGCAAGGCTCCCCACTTTGTAGGGCTGGACTGCATAAGCTAGGGATTGCCCTAGCCATTAGAGGATGTCTAGGGCCATAAAACAAAATGACCCCTATGCGCAGTACTCTAAGGTACTTGGCAAATAGATAAAAAGTTACCAAGAAATGGCAACATAGTCAAAGACCATAGGAAACATAGTTTCCCAGTACTGACAGCCTGAAGGACGTGTTAGTTTCCCCATAACAAATTAATAAAAGCCTATAGGAGTGCAGCTGAAGGCTGTGCTCCACTGGCAAAAGTCAGGTTAGGTAAGCCAAACAAAAGCAAAAACTTTGGGGGGTCCATAAATGGGGAAAATTGCACCCAAGGGAAATCTTTCCTAACAGCTTGCTTTTATTATTATCTGCTTATTATTATCTGCTCTCATTTTTCTTTCTTTTCGGCATAGTTGCTTTTTAGTAGGTATTTTGCTTTGTCTGTTGGGAACACAGAACATTTGGGTTTGAAAGTTGAAGAATTTATATGGTATTGTGCATGTGTGTGATTGTAGAGCTGAATAGCGTGTTGTGAGATTGTGTAGTGGGATGATAGTTGTGGGTGAGAAGGTTGTAGAGTAAGAGTGTGTACAGGTGTGATGGGTTTGGGTTAGTGAGTAAGAGAGTGGCAGGGAGAATGAATGAGTTGGGAAATTGTGATGTTTTGAGGAAAACAGTGGGTGTTATTGTCAGGAGTGGCACTCTATTAAGAGTGGCACAGGACACCCAGAAAGGGTTTGGGTGGTTGTACCAAATAAAGTGGACAGATAAGAACACACACAGCGGAAAGGAAAGAGAACGAAGAGTAAGCAAGAGTAGCAAGGGAAAAGATACAGAATGAATACCCTCTTGGGGTGTATGCAGATATAGGAAAAGAGTATTCCACAAACCTTGGAAATACTCTAGCCTTCTGCACAGTTTGCTATAACAGAGGCCCACGCTGATTGCTCATGACTTGGAACAGCAGCTCTGGGTGTCTGTAATGTAGAAACAGGACAAGGGAAAGGGCAGAGGTTGACTGATGGGAACCAACAGACAAGCTCTGTACAAAAGGGTCTACAAACAGTACAAGAGAAGATACTACAGACAAATCCAGTAAAGGAGGTGATAGCAAACTAGCAGAAGGAAATGAAAGGAAAGTCGTGTAACAGGATAGGATAGCAGAGGACAGTAAGGATCAAGGTTGAGAGCTCAGAGGAGCAGGAAAGCAATGAGTAAGCCCACAGGGATAGGACTGTAAGGTAGAACGCCCAGAGGAAAAGGGCTAAGGGCAGCAGAGTAAAGCAGACTGCACGGCAAGGATCCCGTAAGGGCCGGGCAGAAAGGAGTGAACCCTGAGGGACAGGGCCGCTGAACGTAGAAGGTAGCAGAGGACTGTAGAGAGCTGCTAGGCCGAGAACCCAGCGGAAAAGGTAGGTAGTAGGCAGCGGAGCGTGATAAGCTGCAAAGTAGGAAGGCCCTGAGGACAAGGGCTGTAGGTAGCCAGAGAGAGGTAGGCTGCAGAGCAGGGAGCCCCAGAGGACAAGGGCTAAGACAGCCGGAGTGAGGCAGGCTGCAGAGCAGGGGAGCCCAGAAGACAAGGGCTGAAGGCAGCCGGAGTGAGGCAGGCTGCAGGGCAGGGCGCCCAGAGGACAAGGGCTGAGGCAGGAAAGCAGCAGAGCGTGATCAGCTGCAATGTAGAGGGTACGCAGGGCAGAGGCTGGAAGGCAGCAGAGCGTGATCGGCTGCAATGTGGAGAGCCCGGCAGGGCAAGGGCGAAGGCTGGAAGGCAGCAGAGCGTGATCCGCTGCAATGTGGAGAGCCCGGCAGGGCAAGGGCGAAGGCTGGAAGGCAGCAGAGCGTGATCGGCTGCTATGTGGAGAGCCCGGCAGGGCAAGGGCGGAGACTGGAAGGCAGCAGAGCGTGATCGGCTGCAATGTGGAGAGCCCGGCAGGGCAAGGGCGGAGGCTGGAAGGCAGCAGAGCGTGATCCGCTGTAATGTGGAGAGCCCGGCAGGGCAAGGGCGGAGACTGGAAGGCAGCAGAGCGTGATCAGCTGCAGTGTGGAGAGCCCAGAGGAGCAGGGCTGTGAGGCAGGGAGCCTGGAAGGCTATGGCTGGAGGCAGCAGGGTGGAGCAAGCAGCAAGGCAGGGTCCAAGCAGGAGTGAAAGTAAACAGCATACAAGTTCCGTAGGAAGACGTGAAAGGTGGAGGAAGGACTCTCAATGCAAGAGGCTGAGCCACTGCAGACAGCAGCCTTATATACTGCCTAGCCCAGCACAGAGGCAGGCTAATTGGTTGCACCTGGCTAAACACACCTGCAGGCAATCAGCCACCTCCCTTTCTGTTCCTGGGCTGGTGGAAGCAGGGCAAGTCTCTAGGGCTTCTGGGGGGTGTAGTTCCATTGATAACCAATAGGAACAGCCAGGAATCAATGCTTGTAGCCAGGTGCATTATGGTATGCGTAGTTTGTTGGAAATAATAATTAAGCAGCAAAGTCTCGCAAATGGGAAATAAAGTTTCCAAAGTAAATATAGATAGATCCAAGAGTCTGTTGTTAATAAATGATAAACATATAGTCCAAATTGAGCGTAAATGGATGCGCCCATGGCGCAGGCATGACAGTTATACTGGTGGTGTTGAGATGGGAATATAATGTGCATGTTACAATATAATGAGTAAGAATGAAATAAATGTTATTGATTTGAAAAGAATACTCTATGCTAATATATAGTGACACTATATTGTTAAAATAATAGAGAGATGAATACTACATTAATGTATTTACTTTGTAGTATGTCAAGAGTGTTGTTTTTTCGGTAGCTGTGTTTGGGAATTTTCTTATATCCTGTAATTGTAAAAGAAAGTTAGTAGGTATATATGGTAATGGTCAAGAGGTTGTAGTTTATGACTGTAGCCGGAGTTGTGGGGAAAGAGTTAATATAGTTGTGTTATGGATGGTGTACTAAAGTATGTTGTTAGAACAATTGGATTATGAGTAGTGGTGTTTGGGGGATTAGAAAGCACAGGGCAGAAATGAGTGTAAGGAAAAGATTCATTTGTACGTTACTTTAGTGCTGCTGATTTTAATGAAAGAAGTGCTGTGCTTGTGGGGCAATGTATTTGTAATGTGTTCCAGTGTTTTTAAAGAATAGAGAATGTGTGGCCTAGTGGTAATGCAATAGCGGATTGTTGTTGCAGCAGTGTTTGGTGTCTTACATTAGAGGTTGGAAAAGAAGAGTACTTTATGTAAGGTGAAGTGTTGTGTGTACATATATATTCAGTGAAAAAACTTTGTTAAATGGACATTATGTTTAAGTTGCACTAATAAAAACCTATCAAATTCAGTGAAAAAACTTTGTTAAAGCGACATTATGGTTAAGTTACACTAATAAAAATGTAACAAATTCAGTGGAAAAAGTTTGTTAAAGGGTTGTTATTGTTACAAGTAACCTCAGAAATCTGGGCCACTTGGTTTTGTTCACTGACATATGAAAGCCAACCGGTTTTCTTCACTGACTGTAAAAAATGTTCAATGAAAAAGTTGCGATATATGCAGAAGACGTTAACCTTCTTGTATATTGTAGAAATATTTTGTTTTCGGTTTGGTGTCAGCAAGCTTATGGTGCACAGATATAGCCCAAGAAGCAGGCCGTACACACACAATTCATTTGAGTACTTGATGATGAACTATAATGTTATTGACATTTTGCATTGATGTTGTTTCTGTCTTCTGTACTGTAGTTTGCAGGTATGTGCCTCTAATTTGTATGTATTGTGGGTCTTTATATGTATTGTTTCGAGTAACACACATATCTAGTAGGTCTTGGCTTATTACCTATATATTCCATGCTTAACATTACTGAAAAATCTGCAAGGATATCTTTCATTATTTTGCAAAGCAAAATTACCAGAATAAAAATATTCTACTTCTACAGTGTATGCTGCACCCATTTCTTATATGTATGTATGAGTAGCTTCCTGTATTAAGAAGAGCACTGTAATTTAATGTTTTCTTTGCATAAGTACATCCATTCATATGTTAAGTAGTTTTGTATAGATCTCCCAATCACCCATAACACCTTGTTACCAACATTATAAACAGAACCCTTTGTAAGGACTTGAAAATTGTGATGTCATCTTTGATGTCCTGGGTGTTAGTCTTAGCAGTGCACAGTTGTGGTGCGAGTTATGGTTGCTTACCTTACCATAACTGGGGAATTTCTGGATTTTTTCAGTTTTACCATAACATCCCTTTAACAAACATTTTCCACTGAATTTTTTACTTTTTATTAGTGCAACTTAACCATAATATCCCTTTAACAACGATTTTTCCATTAATTTCATGGGTTTTTACCAGGATACCCTTACTTTTTCTACATGTCCCTTACATCATACTGACCCCCCTTCCCCCAACATGGTACCCACACAGTCCGCGGACTGTGCGACTGTCCGCAGACTTCAGACAGCATTGACACTGCCCAAAAGCACAGAAGTTACCTTACATTGTTGTATCCTGCAACGGGCAAAGACATGTACATGAAACTATAAATGATATATGTACCAACAATAAATATATATAGAAATTCTGTACTTGAGAAAGCAGAAGCATGTTGAGATAGGTTGCACAACATAATGGAATGCACCAAGCACAAATAATAACTGCACACCTAACAGTATCACCTCAGTGGAACCTTCCTTATACACTGAGAATCAGCTGCCAGTTTCCTGAAGAAACCCTTTGAAAAATAGTAAGTGCACTATATTTCTTTCTGTATCATTACAATGTGTTATCTATACATAACTTGTAAGAAATAGCAGTATTATTTTCTTTCAACAGAAATGGCAAGCACACTGGAGTGGTTATAGGATCATTTCCCCCATGACAAATGAGTGAAGGAAACAACTCTAATGGTAAAGAATACATATTTTATAAAGCCTGTTAGGCAGAAACCTGTGCAGTTCCCTCTGGGACCACTGCAAAAGATTTAAGACTACAGGTGTTTGGCAGTAAACCCACTTGGTAGCAGTCTGTACCACACAGATTCACTTGGTAGCTGTGGCTGAGCAGTCAGACTTCCCTCAAGAAGAGTTAGGCAGTATACAGAGTATTCACAATAGGTCAAAAGGAACACAGTAGAACAAGCAAACACTGACCAGAGCTTGGTGTAAAAGAAATAGAATTATTTATTTAAAATCACATCTAATAAAACACACAGGCACTGCTATTAAGCAGTTCAAAAACACGGTCATTAAAAGATATACACTCCCTTAAAAGAATATTTAGACAAGTCTTAAGTAAAGCCCCACTTATTTTCAGACAGCGGTGAGCGCTTAACGCAGATGGCACTCTAATAATTCGTTTTAAAAGGGAGCGAAAGGCAGAGTATAAATTGAAACAGATCCCAACACTTTCACAAGAACACAGCAAGAGAGGAAGGCAGAGTCAAACCGTGAAGTTAGAGTTCAGAAAGCCGGATCCACTTTAAGAGGATCAGAACAAAATGTGTCCAAGGTCACACGGTTGAAAAGTGCACAAAAGTCTCGAAAAGGTTCAGAAAGAGTTGGACCAAAAGAAAGGGACCAGTTAGATGGTCAAGGCGGCCAGCCCAGTCCAGAAGGTTAAGGGATTATTATTACCTTGTAGCAATCTTTAGAAAGGGAGGCCTGGCGGACACGGTACCTTAAAGTCGCGAGAATACTCGAGTGGGGGCAGTTGTTCCTGGCAGCGGATGCAAGTCGGTGCTTCATCCGGGGGAAGAGAGGATCTCGTCGGGGAGGAAGACAGGAGTCCGTTGCACTGCCAGGGAAAAAACCAGCCGCGGAGTTCTCAGTTAAAAGGAGCGGTCCTTTTTGTTCGCGGTCCAGTGGTAAGTGGCTATCCGCTTGCCGGGGTGTTTGGCACGGGCAATTCGACCACAAGATGTCCTGGGATGCGAGGAAAAGAAGGTAAACTGGTTGTGCCCACCAGTCAGGGGAAGAAGACTCTCCAGCAGGGAGATCTTCTCTGTCGTCGGGAAGTGGTGAGTCGGTTCCGCAGGGCTCCACCGGTGGTGTCGTCGTAGCAGGTCGGCTCAGCTTCTCCCTCGTTGGATTCTCAGGTCCTGTGGCGACTTCTGAAGTTCCAGTCCCCAAAGCCCTGCTTTTATGCAGCACACCCCCATTCACTCAGCCTAGCTGTCAATCAAACATGCTAAGTGGTGAGCCGGCCGGCTCACCACTTGGGCCAATCACACCAGAGTGCGACTTGAGTTACCAAGGTAACTCAGTACAGGGTGCCTAAAACCCCTCCTACACCCCCTGTGGTACCCAGACAGAGTGGCACCACTTTTGGAGGCTTCTGTGGAGAAGCCTGCCAAAAGTGGAACAAAGGGCTCGACTTGGGTTGGAGTCACAGAAGAGAACACAAATGCCATTTTAGAATCGAGTCCGGGCAAAAAATACCAACCAGCGAATTAATATTAAATAAATAAACCGGAGGTATGTTCGAGGCTATGAGAATTAAATAATTCAAGTTGGTAGCCTCGAACAATGGGAAAATCCCATAGGGATATATTCGCGGTCGAATATAAAAAGTAGTATCCACTGCCACCAGCCAAAACTCGATCAGGGGGGACGGAGACGTGCCCCCTTGACTAACAGACTCCGGGGCAATCAAATTGCCCCGACCAGTACGCCCACAATATGATGGTTTGTACTGGTTTCTGTTCATATTTTGGGACTAGTAAAGCCAATGGTGACTTTACATGCCCTGGGAGACAGTAGTCAGTCCCAGGGTATGGAGTCTATGGTGGGGTGTCACTATGACACCCCTGTGTCACTGCACGGAGGGTGCTGTGTAACACTCATAGTAAAAACACATGAGACCCTATGGAGTAAAGGACCCCATAGCCCATAAAACACTTTAACAGTCAAAGGAATACCATAAATCATGTCCAAGAGTGGGAGAAAAAGAGTCTCACTCTTGGCAGGAGAAAAAAACAAACTCCAGAAATCCAGCAAAGCTGCTGGGGGACTCACTAGGTTAGGAAATTCAGCCTAAACAGAGAATTCTCCCTAACACTCGCCCCCCCCCCCCAGACTAAGGGACAGGAGGATTTAATCCACTCCTGGATGAATCTCATACCACTAGTCGATGACATACATCCTAGAGAGACCATCAGCATTTTGGTGGTGACACCCTGACCTGTGCTCAATGGTGAAATCAAACCCTTGCAGGCAGATTGACCATCTCAATAGTTTTGGGTTTTCCCCTTTCATTTGCATTAACCATCTCAAGGGTTGGTGGTCAGTCTGAATGACAAAAGTAGAACCATACAAGTATGGCCTAAACTTCTTCAGAGCCCACACAATAGCAAAACACTCTCGTTCAATGGTTGCCCACCTTGTTTCAGGATCCTTCAGTTTTCTACTGATGAAGCAAATGGGGTGCTCCCTACCTTTCCCATCCAGTTGACTAAGGACTTCACCTATTTCTACATTTGAAGCATCTGTTTGCACAATGAACGTTTGGTGGTAGTCAGGAGCTCTGAGTACTGGGGCTTGGCAAAGAGCCTTTTTCAGGGTTTCAAAGGCCTGATTGCATTCCTCATTCCACCTAACCTTTTTAGGGAATTTAGGAGAGGAGATGACATTCAGTGGAGAAGCCATGGACCCATAGTTCTCAATGAAATTCCTGTAATACCCAGTGAGACCTAAGAAGGCTCTCACCTGGGTCTGAGTAGTAGGTGTTGTTCAATTTTGCACAGCTTCAATCTTCCTGGGCAAAGGCCTTATTTCTCCACCTCCTACCTCATGTCCAAGGTAGACCACTTTACTCTGTCCAATCTGGCATTTACTTGCCTTTATGGTCAGATTGGCCTTTCCAAGAGCCTGCAAAACATATCTCAGGTGGTCCACATGTTCTTCCCAGGAATTGCTGAACACTGCTATGTCATCCAAGTATGCCATGCAGAAGTCCTCCATCCCATTCAGAACCTGGTTTACCATCCTTTGAAATGTAGCAGGTGCATTTTTCAATCCAAAAGGCATAACCTTAAACTGGTATAAGCCAACTGGGGTAGAAATGCAGTTTTCTCCTTGGCATGGTCTGTCAGGGCTATTTGGCAATAGCCTGACGTCAAGTCAAATGCGCTGAGGAACTTGGCTGCACCAAGTCTATCCACCAACTCATCTGTCCTTGGCAAAGGGTGGGCATCAGTCTTAGTGACTGCATTAGGAGCTCTGTAATCCACACAGAATCTAAGTTCCTTAGATCCTGCCTTTGGTACTAACACAACTGGGCTAGACCATGGACTAGTAGAGGGCTCTATTACCCCGAGATCAAGCATCTTGCTGACCTCACCTTTGATGTGGGTTCTTACATTCTCTGACATTCGATATCCTCTGCTTTTGACTGGCAGACAGTCACCAGTGAGTATGTCATGCTGTCCCCAAGGGGTCAAGCCTGGTGAAAGTGAGAACAGGGAGGCAAACTGATTTAACATAGATGTGCACTCTTCCTGTTGCTCAGGTGTCAGGTTTGAAGAGAGATTTACTCCTTCAATCTTTTCGTCTAAAGGTAAGCCTCTGAGGAGATCAGGAAGAGATTCACTCTCTTCTTCTTCCTCTGATGATGCTAGAAGCAAAGCTCCTACATCAGCCTGGAGACATACGCTTTTAGTCTGTTGGTGTGGAAGACTGTTGGAGCCTCCTTGGGGTTGCCCAAGTCCACCAGATAGTTGACCTCTCCAAGTTTACCCACAAACTTGAAGGGTCCCATCCATTTGTCTTGCAAGGCCCTCTGCCTTGTTGGAATCATAACAAGAACTAGCTGGTCCTGAGTAAACTCAACCATGTTAGCCTTTTGGTCATGCCAGTGCTTGACCAGTGCTTGTCCAGCTTTCAAGTTATCACTTGCTTCTGCCATCATTTGTGACATTCTCCTTCGAAGACCTATCACATAGTCAGTCACTCTGACTGGCTTGGCGGAAGGAGCACTCTCCAACCCCTCCTTGATCAGGGCCAATGGACCTCTGACCGGATGACCATAAAGAAGTTCAAAGGGAGAATAACCTACTCCCTCCTGAGGGACTTCTCTATAAGCAAAGAGAAGGCATGGCAGTAGAAGGTCCCACTTTCTTTTAAGGGGGTCCTCTAAAGCACCTATCATGCTCTTCATGGTTCTGTTGAACCTTTCAACCAGTCCATTTGTCTGAGGGTGGTATGCGGTTGAGAACTTGTAAGTAACTCCGCAGGTTTTCCACATGGCTTTCATGTAGTGGGACATAAAATTCGACCCCCTGTCAGAGATTACTTCCTTAGGAAACCCAACCGTGGTAAAAATACCAAGGAGGGCCTTAGCCACAGCCGGAGCTGTAACAGTCCTCATAGGAATTGCCTCAGGGTACCTAGTAGCATGGTCTACTACAACAAGTATAAACCTGTTGCCGGAGGAGGTTGGAGGATCAAGGGGACCAACAATGTCGATCCCTACTCTCTCAAATGGGACTCCCACTACAGGGAGAGGCACTAAAGGTGCCACATTCTTGGAGCCAACCTTACCAGAAGTCTGGCAGGTGTGGCAGCTCCTGCAGTACTTATCTACTTCAGCCCCCATCTTTGGCCAATAAAAGTAGAGTGAGAGCCTTTCCTTAGTCCTCTTGAAACTCAAGTGACCCGCCAAAGGAATCTCATGGGCTAACTGAAAGAACTGTGGTCTGTTCTCTTGGGGTAATACAAGTCATTTGTTGTCCCCAGGTGCAGACTCCATTGGTTCACTGTAGAAGAGGCCATCTTCCCAGTGTAAACTATATTTCCCAGGCTCTTGCCCTTCAGCCTGAGCATCTGCCTGGTGGCGAAGACCTTCCAGAGTTGGACATTCTCTCTGTCCCTTACTGAAGTCTGCCCTGTTGGGTCCACCGTCTGCCAGTAAAGACTGCAGCTCAGGATGGTCAACAGGATCCAAATCTCCAATGAGTTCCTGGCCTTCCACTAGCTCTTCTTCAGAGTCTAGTTCAACCACACAGGGTTGTACCTCCCTCTCAGCCTCAGCTGGAGGGGGAGTTACTGGTGTAACTTTGGACAACCTCGGGGAAGTCCTTGTTGGCTGCACTGGAGTGCTGGCTGTGAGGTTCTTTTTAGAAGTTTTAGGTTTCCCTTTTCCTTCTAGTTTCTTAGAGACAGCAGCTGACACCTCCAGTGGAGCAGGAGTGATCTCTTTCTTCATCATCTCCTTGGGAGTACCTCTCATGGTTCTCTCCCTTGCAGGTCTGGTGAGCTCCTGTAACCTTTTACTAGGAGGTCTGGGGGTATGTGACACCACTACAAGAGTATTTAAGTCATTACCCAGCAGAACCCTTCCTGGCACCTCACTTTGTATGCTGACAGGTATCTTCACAGTCATGTCATTACACTGGATGAGAACTGGTAATTGGGAAAGCATCTGTACAGGCCCTCCAGCTAACTTGGTGAGGCATTTGGGTGACTTAGCAACATCCTCCGCCTGAAAAAATGATTTGTTCACCACAGTTATGCTGGCCCCAGTGTCCCTAATGGCAGGAGTCTCCTGACCATTCACCTGGACACTGTCCTTATAATACTCTTTAGTATTATCTGGGATAGAATTATAGACATCTAAGTTCTGTTGTTCTCACAAACCCAGAGACACTAAAGAAACACTGGCTGAGACTCCAATGGGTTCATAAGCCAGTGATAGAAAGTTTCCACTTGCCATTTGTACCGCCTCCTCTGGAGCGAAGGCTAAGGAGACAAGCTGGACCCCTGAAGGTTTACCCTTACATCTGGGATCTCCTTTCACATGGTCAGTAGAGCCACAAACAAAGCATTTACCAAATGCTTTCTGGAATGGTGGCTTGTTCTGACCTCCTTCTGGTTTGGCACCAGAAGGTACACTAGCCTGATTTGGTTTCCCTTGTGGCTTACCCTTTTGGTTTTGTTTGGGGCCCTCTTTGGAATTGGAATTATTAGAATTCTCTTTGGAGTCCTTTTTTGGCTGTTTTCCCTCCTCCTTTTTCTGAGTAGCCCCAGAATCCTTGTGAGTGGCCCTGTTGGCAACTCACAAGTCAGCAGCCTTAGCTAACTTCCTGGAATCCAATTCCTTTGAATCAGCCAAATGCTGTCTGAGCTCAGGAGAGCAGGCATCATAAATTGACTCCAACATTACAAGATTCTTCATTCCTTCATAAGTGTTAACTGTGCAACCCTTAATCCATCCCTCTAAGTTTTTCAAACTTTCACTCACCCAGGTAGCCCAAGGGGTACCATCATGCTTTTTGAGGGTCCTAAACCTCTTAAGGTACTGGGAAGGGGTCTTCCCAAATCTAGCTATCAAAGCTAGCTTCACACATTCATAATCCTTCTTATCCACCTCCCCCAACTCCATTACCACATCAGTTGCAACAGGGGGAAGCCTAGAGAACAACCAGGGAAGTAACTCATTCCCTGTGATGTCCTGGAGCCCATGATTATACTAAAACATTTTTAACCAATCCAACACATCCAACTTAGGTTCATACATACCCACGAATTCCTTAGGCATCTGGGGTCTTTTGGGACTGGAACTCCTAGAGGAACCAGAGGAGAGAGAAGCATTTTCAACAGACAACTTCTTCATTTCTAGTTCATGATTAAGCTCTATTTCTCTGAGTCTTAACTCAGCTTGCTTCTGCTCAGCCTGGGCATTCATTCTTCTGAACTCTAGCTCTTGGTTTCTTTCAGATTGAGCAATAAAACGTTTGTACTCTAATTCAAGCTTCATTTTCCCAAGTTCAAAATAAGCAGGGTTACATGTAGGACCTGGTATAGGCCCAGTAGGTACATTAGGTAAGGCAGACAGAGGCTCAGAGTGGCTAACTTCATTAGGTTCACTTTCCTCTTCTCACTCATTATCAAGACTTTGATTTAGAGCAATACCATCACTGTTTTCTACATTTGCTGGGGGGGTAGTTTCCTCTGTACCACCCAGACTTTGGTTTTCTAACAATCTTTCTATAAGTTCCATTTTCTTGCCCTTCTCAGAGAGATTCTTATGTCTACACAATACTTTTAAGCAATCAGCAGTTTTGGCAGACAATGATTCTAGGGTATAACTCTCCATAGCAGACATAGTTAGAAAATCTTTTTTAGTGCTAAGCTTTGTGGTTAGTTGTCCTAAAGTGTTCAAAAAGCACACTAAAGTGTATACTCAATACAAATCCCACCGCTGTACACCAGTGTTAGGCAGAAACCTGTGCAGTTCCCTCTGGGACCACTGCAAAAGATTTAAGACTACAGGTGTTTGGCAGTAAACCCACTTGGTAGCAGTCTGTACCACACAGATTCACTTGGTAGCTGTGGCTGAGCAGTCAGACTTCCCTCAAGAAGAGTTAGGCAGTATACAGAGTATTCACAATAGGTCAAAAGGAACACAGTAGAACAAGCAAACCCTGACCAGAGCTTGGTGTAAAAGAGATATAATTATTTATTTAAAATCACATCTAATAAAACACACAGACACTAATATTAGGCAGTTCAAAAACACAGTCACTAAAAGATATACACTCCCTTAAAAGAATATTTAGACAAGTCTTAAGTAAAGCCCCACTTATTTTCAGACAGCGGTGAGCGCTTAACGCAGATGGCACTCTAATAATTCGTTTTAAAAGGGAGAGAAAGGCAGAGTATAAATTGAAACAGATCCCAACACTTTCACAAGAACACAGCAAGAGAGGAAGGCAGAGTCAAACCGTGAAGTTAGAGTTCAGAAAGCCGGATCCACTTTAAGAGGATCAGAACGAAATGTGTCCAAGGTCACACGGTTGAAAAGTGCACAAAAGTCTCGAAAAGGTTCAGAAAGAGTTGGACCAAAAGAAAGGGACCAGTTAGATGGTCAAGGCGGCCAGCCCAGTCCAGAAGGTTAAGGGATTATTATTACCTTGTAGCAATCTTTAGAAAGGGAGGCCTGGTGGACACAGTACCTTAAAGTGGTGAGAATACTCCAGCGGGGGCAGTTGTTCCTGGCAGCGGATGCAAGTCGGTGCTTCGTCCGGGGGAAGAGAGGATCTCGTCGGGGAGGAAGACAGGAGTCCGTTGCACTGCCAGGGAAGAAACCAGCCGCGGAGTTCTCAGTTAAAAGGAGCGGTCCTTTTTGTTCGCGGCCCAGTGGTAAGTGGCTATCCGGTTGCCGGGGTGTTTGTGACGGGCAATTCGACCACAAGACATCCTGGGATGCGAGGAAAAGAAGGTAAACTGGTTGTGCCCACCAGTCAGGGGAAGAAGACTCTCCAGCAGGGAGATCTTCTCTGTCGTCGGGAAGTGGTGAGTCGGTTCCGCAGGGCTCCACCAGTGGTGTCATCGTAGCAGGTCAGCTCAGCTTCTCCTCGTCGGATTCTCAGGTCCTGTGGCGACTTCTGAAGTTCCAGTCCCCAAAGCCCTGCTTTTATGCAGCACACCCCCATTCACTCAGCCTAGCTTTCAATCAAACATGCTAAGTGGTGAGCCGGTCGACTCACCACTTGGGCCAATCACACCAGAGTGCGCCTTGAGTTACCAAGGTAACTCAGTACAGGGTGCCTAAACCCCCTCCCACGCCCCCTGTGGTACCCAGACAGAGTGGCACCACTTTTGGAGGCTTCTGTGGAGAAGCCCGCCAAGAGTGGAACAAAGGGCTCCCCTTGGGTTGGAGTCACAGAAGAGAACACAAACGGCATTTTAGAATCGAGTCGTGGCAAAAAATACCAACCGGCGAAGTAATATTAAATAAATAAACCGGCGGTATGTTCGAGGCTATGAGAATTAAATAATTAAAGTTGGTAGCCTCGAACAATGGGAAAGTCCCATAGGGATATGTTCGCGGTCGAATATAAAAAGTAGTATCCACTGCCACCAGCCAAAACTCGATCAGGGGGGACGGAGACGTGCCCCCTCGACTAACAGACCCTGGGGCAATCGAATTGCCCCGACCAGTACGTCCACAATATGATGGTTTGTACTGGTTTCTGTTCATAATTTGGACTAGTAAAGCCAATGGTGACTTTACATGCCCTGGGAGACAGTAGTCAGTCCCAGGGTATGGAGTCTATGGTGGGGTGTCACTATGACACCCCTGTGTCACTGCACTGAGGGTGCTGTGTAACACACATAGTAAAAACACATGAGACCCTATGGAGTAAAGGACCCCATAGCCCATAAAACACATTAACAGTCAAAGGAACACCATAAATCATGTCCAAGAGTGGGAGAAAAAGAGTCTCAGTCTTGGCAGGAGAAAAAAACAAACTCCAGAAATCCAGCAAAGCTGCTGGGGGACTCACTAGGTTAGGAAATTCAGCCTAAACAGAGAATTCTCCCTAACAAAGCCGAAAAAGTGATGTAATTTATTCAGATGTCACTGAAACACGGTTTTCTTATTAACAGTACATAGTGGGAATGAAGAAAGTGGGCCCGAATTACAATTAAATGAACCTGAAGATGGCCACAGACAGAACCTAACTGCAAAGGCACAAAATTAACTAATAAACTTATCTGCAAAAATGGATGAACTAAATAATAAAATATGCAATTGATGACGTTTGTTAAAAATCATGTCACAGAAAATATCCGATATCAGTGCCTGACTTGTACCTGTACCCCTTCACCCTGTCTCAACCAATCATCCCCATCAAATTCCCTAAATGAAAGACGCTATGAAACCTCAAGGCCTTCCTTCCCTCATGAACAGTGCGTAGAAAACCACAATTCTACCATATGTTTCCCATTCTGATTCCCCATCTCTTTCCTAATTGATTGTGTGTTTTTGTTTTAATAAATATGTGTGTGTGTGTGTTGGTGCTGCTCGTTCTTTTTTAAAGCCCAATCTGGAGTCTGCGGACTGCGCGACTGTCTGGGCTGTCAGTAAACAAAATGGAGGTGCCCCCGGACACCCTGCCTGTCTGGACATGTCCGCTCGGTTGTGTCGCACTTTTAATTAGTTCGGGGACTCCACCCCTGTCTTACAGACACTAGCGTGCATGCGCACGTGATCTCGCTGTGCCCCTGGACACCTCGCCTGCCCGGACATGTCCGCTCACACGTGTCGCACTTTTAATTAGTTCAGGGACTCCACCCCTGTACTATGGAGTTTGCGGACTGCGCGACTCTCTGGGCTGTTCGTAAACAAAATGGAGGTGCCCTTGGACATCGTGCCTGTCTGCACTTGTCTGCTCAGTTGTGTCACACTTTTAATTTGTTCGGGGAATCCACCCCTGTCCTATGGACACTTGCGTGCATGCGCACGTGATCTCGCAGTGCCCCTGGACACCTCGCCTGTCCGGACATGTCCGCTCGCACGTGTCGCACTTTTAATTAGTTCAGGGACTCCACCCCTGTACTACGCAGTCTGCAGACTGCACGACTCTCTGGGCGTTTCGTAAACAAAATGGAGGTGCCCCTGGACATTGTGCCTGTCTGCACTTGTCTGCTCTGTTGTGTCACACTTTTAATTAGTTCAGGGACTCCACCCCTGTCCTACGGACACTATCATGCATGCGCACATGATCTCGCTGTGCCCCTGGACACCTCGCCTGTCCGGACTTGTCCGCTCGCACCTGTCGCATTTTTAATTAGTTCAGGGACTCCACCCCTATCCTACAAACCCTTGCATGCAAGCGCACACCATCTCCCACGCAATAAGTGTCCGCAGGACAACCGTCCTGTCCGTGGCCATCCAGGGACGTCATCATGTGACCCCACCCGGGCTGCACATCGGGAGTATCCATAGACAGCGTCCATACCCCCGGACAGTTAAAAATTGTATTTTTGCCAATCCAGGTTGTTTGAAGCTAAAACTTTACACTTGCAGAGCTCCTAGGCCGTGTTTTAGTTGATCTGGCAACTGTCTTGGAGACAATGGCATCCATGGCCACTGCAGCTGCCCCACCACCACCACCACCATCTGGAGGGCCTGTTGGATATTTTGTGTAGATTTGGGGTCTGGCAGTATTTTCTTACAGCCAAAAAGAGTGGTAATTTGGTGATGACTTATCCTTGCATTTAGATTGGGTTTGGCCTTACCTCCTTTCAGTGACCATGTCTTATTACACTATATGGGATAATTTAATAGTATACACTATTGGTGGTTATTTTTAGTGGTAAATTACTTAGTGGTAAATTACTTAGTGGTGAGCATAATTTTCCTGTTCTATTTATGGCCCCATCATAAACAAAACCTTCCTTATCCTTGTAATGTTCTTGGGATCTATAGATCTATAGAGAGCCCTGGACCTACATTCAGAGACACCACAATTTCACACATAGAGTATTATCAATAACCTGTGGTGTTATCACTGACTTATATACATCAGTGAACTATGTTTCCATAGGCCTCATTACAGATTCATTACTGGTTCATGGACCCCCAGTAATCTATATTCTGTATTAGATTTCACCCAGACACCATGCACTGGGTGAACACACGCACACAACTATTTATCACTGCTAAGTCTATCTATTCCTCCATCTGAATGAACAAATTAACAGCTGTTACCAAAGAACATGAATCTTCCCCACACCCGTTTAGGCAAACCCAAAACAATTAAAACTCAGAGGTATATATATATATATCTTATATTGCAAAGAATGACAATGTCATGATGCAGTTCTTACTATTTACATTTCAGAGCTCCCTGTAACAAAATGAGAAGAGAAAAACCAAACCACATATACAATGCAAATAACAGGCCGATTCATGGAATTAATGTGCGCTTAAATTTTCGGTACAAGCGTGCAAAAGCGTGCGAATCGCAGTGCCAGTGCGAAAATCGCAGCGAAACCCGCGCACAGCAATTCATGGAAGTCCGTGCGCGTGTAAATCCCAGGATGTGCACCAAAATTCTGCGTGGCGCATGCTGGCGCACATGTCTCCAAACAGCGCGCGCTACACGCACAGCGAAATCGCACATAGCGCAGCGCACACAACAAAAGTAACAGGAACAGGGGGCGAGATACGCGGAATGGGGAACAACATGTGAAAATGTGGGCATCACGGGGGGAGTACAGGAGGCAAATGCGCGGAATGCCCACACGCACGTTGAAAACACGTATTCATGGATTCGAACAGGGCTAACGCGTGCGCCAAAAAAGACGCGCTAATCCAGAGACACGTATGCCAGCAGGAAGCAGGCGTACTTGGACCCGTGCAGCATAAAAGTGCGCACAAACAACAAACAAGGTCAGACGCCAGGATGAATATACCGTTCCTAGCAGCAGTGGTCGTGGGATACCACAGGAGGAGGAGGAGGATAGTCAGGCCCAGAATTTTCACACCCAGAACCAGCCTTTTTGGGATGCCTGATGACCAGGTGTATGGGAGGTACAGGTTTCCACCTCACATAATACTCGACCTGGTGAGTGAGTGGGAGGATGACCTCACATCACCCACCCTGTGCTCCCAAGCACTCAGCCCCCTGGAGAAGGTCCTCAATGTACTGCACTTCTTGGCCACTGGATCATTTCAGCAGACAAGTGCTATAGTGGGGGGGGGGTGTCACAGGCCACGCAGTCACGCTGCCTACACCAGGTCTTGGCCATCATGACTGCACGCCCATCAGTCCGCAGGCACATATACCTGCCCAGAACACCTGCAGAAAGGCAGGCTGCCGTCCAGGATTTCTACGGGGTGGCAATATTCCCCAAAGTCCTAGGTGCCATTGATTGCACCCATGTGGCTGTACGTCCCCCCAGGGCATCAGAGCACATCTATAGAAACCGCAAGCACTGGCATTCCATCAACGTGCAGGTAGTATGTGATGCCAAGGGAATCATCACCTCAGTGTATGCCAACTATCCAGGGTCCACCCACGACAGTTTTATTTACAGAATGTCAACCCTAAACCGGGACCTAGAAGCTGGGTGGCATGGCGATACATAGCTGCTCGGTGAGTATAAATGCCACAGCACATGCATGCATGTCAGATACTGAGTAATGTCACAACCCCACTAATGATACCCATCACCACCTCCCCAGGGGACAGTGCCTACCCTCTGAGCACCCACATGATGACGCCAATTCGGAACCCCACCACCCGAGGTAAGATACAACACAGCCCACATTGCAACCCGGGGCATAGAGGAGCGCACATTCGGAGTGCTCAAGTCACGCTTTCGCTCCCTTGACCGTTGTGGTGGGCAGCTGTTATACGCTCCCCCAGTAGTGTGCAGGATCATAGTGGCAGCATGTGTCCTGCACAACGTTGCAACACGCCGGGGCCTGCCCGTGGACATGGTGGTGCCTCCACATCCACAACCACATGCACGGCCGCTGCGCATGGGAGGGGAAAGGGCAGGGGGTGAGGCAGCCCGTACGCAGCTGTTGGCTAATTACTTCACCTAAAATCACACCCCTGTGGAGTGCACACAGCCCTGGCACATACCAGTTGACAATCAATGATGATGACATAAGGGACAGTCAACTGTCACAACCATACCAGCCTAAGATTGGTCACCTGGAAGTGTTACATTGTGTGCATCCCTACCTACACAAACACCACCAATGCTGTGTCATCAAAAGACACACTTCTATGCTGCTAAATTCATTACCCCCTTGCAAAATACAACATGACAACAGTGCTATGTCACCCAACCCCTCCCCAGCACCGCCACCCAACACACCATGGCATGTCATGCTATGTGAGAACAAAAAAAGCAATCCCGAAAACCTGACACAAGTGTCACAAAGTACAGTGTCCCTAATGGAAACTGGCCACACACAATATGCTCCCAGCAATGTAGAACTAACAACACACATGACCAAATACTTACCAACAATACAATGCAGCTACACAACCTCAAACATAGCAAAAACATGACAGTACTAAGTTAAAGTAGTGGTCGTCTTACAACCTGATTATGCCAGCACATCGACCTCTTCCAACTGTACAGTGTTGCTGCCACGCAAATGTGTAAGTGCACTGCTTACAACATGAACTCCATCTTCAAAGTAGACGGCCTTGTGAAGACATGAGGAATGAACCTGCAAATTAGGAGGAAGACATGGATGCACAAGCACATATCAATACACCATGCAGTGTACAATACAACAACAATATCCACTAGGAATGTATACACAGTATTGACTACAGACTGCCCACACAGCTCATGGGAGTCCAACGTCACTGTGTAATTCACTGTCACTTGGGCACACCCTTTACAAGCACATGGAAACGGGAAGCAGGAGGGGTGTGTGTCTCACGAACCCAAGCATCTAACCCAAACTCAGGACAAGCCTGCATGTGCCTAGCCGGAATACAGTGGATTCCCACGGGAGCCACACAAGGCAACACACTGTAAAAAAAAAATCAAAAATCAAAAATGGCCATGTGGGGGCCGGGGGGGGGGGGGACACCCAGGAGGTCCGAGGACAGGGTGCGCACCAACAGCCACCTGTGTGGATGTTGGGAAAAAAAACACCTCCATGGACTCATGGCCTGCACGGCTATGCCAATGTGGGAGAACTGCTGCTGTCGCTCTCATCACCCTCTGCTGCTGCATCAGGAGGTGGTGGTGCTATGGGAGGCAGCCCACGCAAAGCCCTGGTATGATCCTCCATGGCAGCAAGCATGCGGGTGTGGAAGGTCTCGCTCTGGAGGATTATAGTGCGGAGATCCCCATGCAGCACCTGACGTGATGCCCGGATCTCCTCCCGAGTTGCCTGCATCTCAGCTGAGAGCGAACGTGTGAGCCGCTCCAGCTGCTGTTCTGTCCGCAAGTTAGTGGAAGCCTCAAGGTCAACAAGAGTCTCTCTGAGGTGATGGAGTTCTACCCTCAGGGCTTCCCTGTGGCCCTGGGACTCTATTGATATCGATTGGCGTAGAGTCTCCAGTGCGCCCGTCGGTCCCTGTTGGATGCCAACATGTCTTCCCTGTGTGATTGGCAAATGGAGTCTGTTGCCTGCTGTAGTTGCTCCATCTGCCTTTCAGGGGGGACAATGGAAGTGGCCACCCTCTCCATTGCTTGAGCCATCATCTCAACTGATGCTGCCTGTTGGGTTGCCATACCGTACATGGATTGTTCCCATACGGTATTGCCTGGTGGCGTACGGCCACCGCGTCGGCGGGCACCACACCTGTTGGGGCAAGGCGATCTGCGCCTTGCTGTGCCGGCACTGCCTGAGGCTTTAGGACTGCATTCCCCCTCTGATCTGCTGACCCAGGAACAGGATCAGATGTTGTGGAGTGTGACCCTGCATCCGTAACCGCCAAAGGCGGATTTACCACCACTGACATCCCCATAGAGGGTTCTACCCCTGGTGCAGGTAGGTTGGACAGTACAGAATCCCTGCCAGAAACACTTACCTGCGACGGCACATAGGTCTCATCATCCGAATCAGCACCTGAATAGCGGTCTGGGGAGGTGCACCCAGAGACACCCCTGGACAGAATGGTCTGCAGCAAGATTGGGTTCTCACCCACCACCACACCACGTCCCCCACTGGTGCCCGGTCGTGCCTGAGATTCCTCCTGGGTCTGCACCATCTCCTCAACCTCAACAGCATCAAGTGCGTCATCCCCTGAAAAAACATGAAAGACAAAAAATGGAAACAGGCATTAGCACCATAGCACACAAATAGGCCTGACAAGCTACAGAACCAGTACACGATTTACACATGTTCCACATGACTATAACCCTCCCATGCATGCACTGTCAGTGAGTTGGAAGGGGAGGCAAAATGCAGACACTGATGACACCAAGATGGAAGAGCAACACATTTGCTGCATGCTGGGTAGCACTGCCATCACACATTGGCCTGTGAGTGGCATGTCCAATACACATACATGACACATGCCATCACACAGATGGCATGTACCATAGCTATGGTACATTCCACAAGTACATCCATATGTCAGTGAATGAGTACTGTCAGCCATCCATGTGAGATGGACATGATGAGATGAAAAATGCTACATAGTGTGACAAAATATGCATGTGCCACACACTGCAACACATCCAGTGTACAAAAATACAGTGATTGCAGGCCGATGTACACATCAATGGTTGTGCACTTCAACATGACAGGAAACAACTATCATGTTCCACATTCAAACAGGCCCCAAAAATGTATGTGATCAGGCCAATACTCAATCAGCCTGAATGGTCAAATCATTCACCTAACAAGGTAACACATGTGGGCCAATGTGGGGTTCATCAATGACAGAAGCATGTCACAAATGTGACAATAGGGCTGAGGAATGCGTAGCAAAAGTGGGAGAATTGAAACAATCAGCCTGAACGAACACTGAAAAATACAAACAATGTTGTTGCAAGATGCCACTTCAAGGGCAACTGCCGTAATGTTGCGCTAAATTACTACTGTGGGCAGAAGGGATACTGTCACACCCATATCCAAGGCCGCAGAATGTTTGGATGAAGCCCATGGGTGACCCATACCACTCAGGCATACACACCCTCACCTGGCACTCAATCAGAACCCGTCACCCAAACAACATACGCATGCATTACACACACATGCATTGGCACTCACCGGACAATGCATCATAATCAGGTAGTTCTCCCACACCTTGGATCTGTTCCTCTGTGACGAAGGCCCCAGCAACAGACTCATGTTCAGTGAGTTCGTTGTCCTCTTGTGGAGACCCACCGCCAGTCACCAGAGTAGCGGCATGATTTGAGGCCAGCTTGTTCTTTGCTCTGCGTTTCAGGTCATTCCACCGCTTGTAGCAATCATCAGCTGTGCACCTCACAAATCCAAGGGCACTTATGTAGTCGGCGATGGTCTGTCAGTGTGCCCTACGTTGATGAGGTGTGGTCTTGCACCCTGCAGTCACCAACATTTCGCGGCTATGTGCCGACACATAGGACACAAGTGCATCAAGTTCCGCGTCATTAAAGCAAGGCTTCCTTGACATGCAGTGTGTAGCCATGTCTGGGGTCTCAGCCTGTCGTGCCAGAGCACCCTTCTTCCTCTTCTTTAAAGGTGGCGGAGCCAGAGTGGCTTACGCCGCTCTGATCAGTAGGGGCAGAATCACCGGTGGACTGGGTAGTAGGAGTGTGGGAATGCACAATGACCATAGGTCTTGATGCAGGCATTGGTTGCAGGGTAATGTTGGCAGGGGGAACGTCAGTTTGATGGACCTGGACTGACACTGTCCTGGCTGGGAGAGACAGAGCTGGGGCGGATGGAGCTGCAGCTGCCCCTGCAGCCTCCCCACCCTGCATACTTGGGGCAGCAGATGACATAGCTGCCCCAGATCCACGTGGCTTGGTGACAACAACTTGCACCGCCACACATGGCCTAGACTTGCTGACCTGGAAGTCAGCCTGGGAGTCATCCTGTGCCAGGTCAGGTGCCACAATGGGCTGGTCCAACAGGGGCTGAGCTGGGATGGTGTCAGCCACGTTTCCCTCAACCATGGGGGGGGGCATGGGTGTCCCTGATTGTTCCTCCACACATGGGGGTATAGGGGCACCCTGCAAATCCCGGCCATGTCCCCTACCGCGCCCACCACGCCCACCTTTTGAAGGTCGGCCACCTTTGCCTCCCTTACCGCTTGGTCGCCTCCCAACCATGGCACTGATGTTGTTGTGCGTATGGGAGTTGCAGTAAACTATTGTCCTGGGCAATTGGGGGTCAAAGGGGTAGGATACTAGATGGAATTCGTACCCTAGTGCTCTAACAAGGCTGTCTGTGACCCCTGGGGAAAGATGACGGGTCACGCAACGCACAGGCAGCCCAAAATAAAAAATTAACGTGCACGCAACCCCTCATAGACCACGTGCGTGAAAAAATTAACCCGCACTACGCTGTGGAACCCAGAAACACAAAAATAAGCGTAACATGTAATACACGCAGCCTACAATGACCTCTGAAGGGGAACGCAACACACGGGGCAAGCACAGTTGCTAAGCACGTGCGGAACTCACCGTCTGCCTGGAAAAAGAACGTGAAAAATACGCGCGTGTGCAACACCCCGCCAAAAGAAGAATTGTACGCTGTCTGAGGAGACAGGACAAAAGGAGAAGTGAACTCTGTTTGAGGAAACAGGCCCAACAAAAAATCAGAAAAGAGCTGTCAGAGGTAACAGGGAGTACAAACTACAAACCCTGTGAAGTAATCGTGTGTGAACCGACAAGAAGTACAGAGTTCACCCACTCGCTCTCCACGAAAAGCACGTACAAGGAAATGGCGTCCTACACATAGCTTTTAAACCGCCCCACACATACACGTCAGATACGCGCATACGCGGCCCCTTTCCTCCAATTATACGTGCTGACACTCGGACGTGCAGTTTTTCCACGTGTGCTCTGTCATCACGTGCTATGAGGGAAACGGCCATACGCGTAATGTAACTTACGCGCTTACGTGCTAAGGGCCTTTGGTCCAATGAAATCGCATGCGTGTGCTGACGCGCTTACGCGCTAAGGCCCTTTCCTCGAATTACACGCTGACGTGCAATTTTTTCACGTGCCAAATCACTCCGTATCAAGCTGGCCACGCGAAAACACACGGAAGACCACGCTCCTGCCCAGAAGGCTGAATTACTGCCCCCCAGAGCCCCAAGCACACTCCCACCTGCCATCTGCTGCTGCCTGACTGCCTGCTGCCCACGTGCCCTGCCATTTGCTGCCTGCACGTCAGCCAGGGGTGTAGTTGCCGTGACCACCCCTGCTGGAACCGAAGACTCCCGACTGGGATTCCATCGCTTCACAGCCCAGCCCCAGGACCCAGTTGCCCACCCACTCCTGCCTCTGGGGTTGCCATGTCCAGCACACCACCATCTGGCAGCACTGGCAACCCCCAGCCAGAGAGGCAGAGGGCCACCAGCTTCACTGCCACCGAAGTTGGTGTCCTGGTGGAGCAAGTCCTGGGGCATTATGATGCCCTCTTTGGAAGTTTGTGCGCCGACAATGAAGGCCGGAACAGAATCTGGATGGACATCATGACTGCCATCAACTTCCGCGACTTACATCATGTCAAGAAGCGCTGGGAGGACTTCAGGTCCAGGACCCTCAACAAGGTCTGGCGCCTCGCTAAGGCAGCGGATGCCAATGGGCGCCGGGGCCAGCTGTCGAACCATCAAATGAGGGTCCTGGAGCACATATGCCCAGCGCTCTACGTCCAGATCCTTAAGAGGCAGACCCGTCTGGAGTCGAGCGGTAAGTGTACATGCATGTTGATAGTACGCTGTGCGTGTCGTGGTGTGCCAGTAGTGTGCAGGTTGCACATGTGTTTATGTAGGGCCATGTAGGGATGTGTATGAACATGGGCGTGAGGCTGCCACATGTGACTCCTCTCAGTTGTGAGACACATTGATGGTGTATGTGTTGGTAAGCATGCTGGGCAAATGCAGGTGTGGGAGCACACATGTTTGAATTTCTGTGTATGTACGTTGGCATGGTTGTGGCATGGATGGTGGTTCATAATGCATATATCTGCACTGTGTACATGTGCATGTATGTGTATCTGACAAGTGTGCAACTGTGATGCAACATGGATGCACGTGACACTGATATGTAGAAGGATGAATGGCAGATGTGACATGTATGGCGATCTCATCACTGCAACAGTTGGAGGAGATGTAGACATGCATGTAAGTGTGGTGGCGTGTGTGCATGTCTAGTGCACTCCTTGTGTTTCATGTGATGTCAGGCTCACCTTTGGCTGTTCATGCTGTTGTATGTGTATGGATGGTGCTGCCTGGTGCAATATTGCTGTTGAAATGTTCATGTGTGCGAGTTAAAATGACATGTGTGTCGTGGAGTGTGATGCTGTGTCTGTAGTTAAACAATGCCACTCATGTGCAACTGTCATGTGTGTATCAGTCCATTGTACAGTGCCCTGATGCCTGTGTTTTAGCTCTCCCTGTCTGCAGCGTCAACTGAAGAAGAGGGCGGAGAGGGTGCTGTGGAGCACAGCGGCAGGGATCATCCCGCCAGCCGGAGACGTAAGGCCCGGCTCCCCTACCAGGTTGTCATCTTGTCGGGGAGTGAGGAGTCCGGTGCCGCGTCCCAGGCCGCAGCTGCCGAGGGAAGGTCCAAGAGGCGGAGGTCGGAGTTGGACTCCTCGGCAGCAGAAGGGGCAGCTGAGACCCCACAGGGTCCGATGGAGGAAAATGGCACAGAGTCATCCAGGTTGGTGGGGGGTTTGGTGGAGGAGGAGGCCGTGCAAGGGACAGACACGGGGTCTGGAGGTGGCGATTCCACTGGTGCTAGTGGTGCAGTGGAGAGGCAGGGACAGGAGGCAGCACAGGCCACTGCGGAGGTGCCTGTGTGTAATCCTGTCCCCGATCCTGTGACTGCATCATCCCGCACCAGCAGGGATGCCTACGTCCAGGCCCGTTTTCAGGGAGGGGATCCGCTTACAACAACTGGCCTTCCTCTCCCTGCGGACGTGGCTATCCGGGACCGGGTTGAGCCTGTCCTGGGTGGGGTGGCGTTGCGTCAACGGGCCATGCGAGGTGACCTGCAGTCTTTTTATGAGGAGACTGCACGTCATCTTGAATGGCTTATTGACCGCGTTGACCTACTGGGACAGCTCACCAGGGCCGGATTCCTCCGTTTGCTGGACCTTGTTCCGACCCCCTCCTCAACTGAACCCCCTATTCGCCAGTCGTACTCCATGCCATCTTCCCACCCATGTATTACCTGGGTACCCTGTGGAGCTGCCTCTGACCCTGTGGCCAGGCTGGTGGAGGACACATCCCTGCCACAGTTGGGAGTCGGACGTCCAGCAGGGGTGGCCACATCAACAACTGCACCCAAGTCGGAGGAGGATGTGCAGGCAGCAAGAGCCAGGGCACAGGCAGAGGCACAGCAGCAGCAGCAACAAGGTGGGAGCCATGATGGCTCGGGGCCTTCGTCATCGGAGGGGCAGGCATAGGCCAGAGGGCAGGAGGACCCAGGACTAGAAGTGTCTTCCGTGTGGCAACGGTTAGGCCATGCTATAGATGCGGAGCGGCAGCGGGCAGAAGAGGCACGGCTCATGATGGTCAGGGCGGAGAACTCGATGCGGAGGGCCCTGAGGCGGGCCGAGTGCCTCGAGGCAATTCGCAGGGAGTTGGAGGAGAACATGCCCGCTGCCATTGTAAATAGTTTTTAGAGTTAGGTTTCCTTTTCGTTTTCCTTTTATTTGTGGTCAATGGACAATGCTACAACCATTTGTATATAGTTATATTTTTAGGTAGTTTCATAGGTAGGTTTCATTTGTTTAGTTGGGCTCATGGACCCTTTACATCGTTGGACAATGGATTGATTTATTTTTGGGATTTTTGCACATGGATTAATGGATTTTTATTTTGGACAATGGATTGTATATAGTTACATCATGGATTCATTTGGATTTTTTTTTTCATTATGGACATGGAGTAAAGGTTTTTTTCAGGACAATGTATTGTAAATAGTTGGACTATGGATTGATTTCGCATTTTTATTTATCATTATGAACATGAAACAATGGATATCTTTTTTTTACCTTTTTTTGGATTTGCGTTGGTGAAGGGAGAGTTTGGACTGTTTTTCTTTCACTTTTTTTGCATTGCTTACCATTTTCATTCACTCATCTTTTTCACATGCTTTTCATTTCATGTTTGATATTTTGGTATGCTTTCATTTCATTTATTTATTTATGTACATAATACATTTTCATATTTTAGTTCCATGTGTGGGATTTGCTCATTGGGTTGATGCATGTGAAATTGTGGGTTTACACAAGCAATGCCAACCAGTGTATGTGTGTGATGGACATGTGTTGATGTACATAGTTGAGTTTTGGTTTGTGTCTTGAGATAGGCATGTCAGTGTGGGGTGGATTGGGAAATCATTGCGTCTCAAGAATGGGGTAGAAGTGGGCCATGACTGTGCATCTTTATTTCGTGTAGGGGGGGACATGAGTGGGACATGAGTGGGACATAAGTGGGGGCCTGCTGGCAGGTGCCCCTGACTGTTGGGGGTGGGGGTGCAGGGGGACATGAGTGGGAATTGAGTGGGGGCCTGCTGGCAGGTGCCCCTGACTGCTGGGGGGTGGAGGTGTAGGGGGACATGAGTGCGGGCCTGCTGGCAGGTGCCCCTGACTGCTGGGGGGTGGGGGTGCAGGGGGACATGAGTGGGGGCCTGCTGGCAGGTGCCCCTGACTGCTGGGGGGTGGGGGTGCAGGGGGACATGAGTGGGGGCCCGCTGGCAGGTACCCATGGTTGCTGGGGGGTGGGGATGCAGGGGGACATGAGTGGGACATGAGTGGGGGCCTGCTGGCAGGTGCCCCTGACTGCTGGGGGGTGGGGGTGCAGGGGGACATGAGTGGGGGCCTGCTGGCAGGTGCCCCTGACTGCTGGGGGTGTGGGTGCAAAGGGACATGAGTGGGTGATCAGTAGTGCAAGCTGACATGTGGCTTGGCTGGGGGGCATGCCCATGGTAGATGGGCTGCCTGCGGGACATGACCAGGGGTGCAGGGTAGTCCCCTGTGGTGTGGGCTGCCTGTAGGGGCCGTGGGGGGTGTAGAGGGAACACCTGGGAGGACCCACACTGCCAAGTCACGTGTAGGACTCCCCGCGCACCCCTAAATTCAGTACACCACTCTGACAGCAAAATCGCGTGTGAAACTTCCTGCGCACCCCAGGAATACACGTACCCTGCTCAAATCGCGTGTGAAACTTCCCGCGCACCCCAGTTATACACGTACCCTGCTCGCACAGGGCCAATCCCGTGTGAAACTTCCTGCGAACCCCAGTAATACACATACCCCACTCGCACAGGCCCTTTCGCGTGTGAAACTTCACGCGAACCCCAGTAATACACGTAGCCCACTCGCACAGGCCCTTTCGCGTGTGAAACTTCCCGGGATACCCCAGTAATACACGTACCCCACTCGCACAAGCCCTTTCGCGTGTGAAACTTCACGCGAACCCCACTAATACACGTACCCCACTCGCACAGGCCCTTACGCGTGTGAAACTTCACGCGAACCCCAGTAATACACGTACCCCACTCGCACAGGCCCTTTCGCGTGTGAAACTTCCCACGAACCCCAGTTATACACGTACCCCATTCGCACAAGGCCAATCACGTGTGAAACTTCCCGCAAACCCCAGTTATACACGTACCCCACTCGCACAGGTCCTTTCGCGTGTGAAACTTCGTACCCTGCTCCAATCGCGTGTGAAACTTCCTGCGAACCCCAGTTATACACGTACCCCACTCGCATAGGCCCTTTCGCATGTGAAACTTCCCGCGCACCCCCAAAATACACGTACCAGGATCCAATCTCGTGTGAGACTTCCCGCGAACCCCCGTAATACACATACCCTGCTCCAATCGCGTGTGAAACTTCCCGCGAACCCCAGTTATACACGTACCCCACTCGCACAGGCTCTTTTGCGTGTGAAACTTCCCGCGAACCCCCGAAATACACGTACCCTGCTCCAATCGCGTGTGAAACTTCCCGCGAACCCCAGTTATACACGTACCCCACTCGCACAGGGCCAATCGCATGTAAAAACTTCCCCAAACCCCAGTTATACACGTACCTCACTCGCACAGGCCCTTTCGCGTGTGAAACTTCCCGCGAACCCCCGTAATACACGTACCCTGCTCCAATCGCGTGTGAAACTTCCCGCGAACCCCAGTTATACATGTACCCCACTCGCACAGGCCCTTTCGCGATTGAAACTTCCTGCGCACCCCCGAAATACACGTACCCGGATCCAATCGCGTGTGAGACTTCCCGCGAACCCCCGTAATACACGTACCCTGCTCCAATCGCATGTGAAACTTCCCACAAACCCCAGTTATACATGTACCCCACTCACACAGGCCCTTTCGTGTGTGAAACTTCCCGTGAACCCCAGTTATACACGTACCCCACTGGCACAGGCCCTTTCGCGTGTGAAACTTCCCGCGCACCCCCGAAATACACATACCCGGATCCAATCACATGTGGGACTTCACGCGAACCCCAATTATACACGTACCCCGCTCGCACAGGGCCTATCGCGTGTGAAACTTCCCGCGAACCCCCGTAATACACGTACCCTGCTCCAATCGCGTGTGAAACTTCCCGCAAACCCCAGTTATACACATACTCCACTCGCACAGGCCCTTTCACGTGTGAAACTTCCTGCGCACCCCCGAAATACACGTACCCGGATCCAATCGCGTGTGAGACTTCACGCGAACCCCAGTAATACACGTACCCTGCTCCAATCGCGTGTGAAACTTCCCACAAACCCCAGTTATACACGTACCCCTCTCACACAGGCCCTTTCGCGTGTGAAACTTCCCACGAACCCCCCGTAATACACGTACCCTGCTCCAATCGCGTGTGAAACTTCCCGCGAACCCCAGTTATACACGTACCCCACTCGCACAGGCCCTTTCGCATGTGAAACTTCCCGCGCACCCCCGAAATACACGTACCCAAGATCCAATCGCAAGTGAGACTTCACGCGAACCCCAGTTATACACGTACCCCGCTCGCACAGGGCCTAACGCGTGTGAAACTTCACGCGAACCCCAGTAATACACGTTCCCCGCTTGCCGTTTGCTGTTTGGCAGCCCTGTAAACTGGTCCAGCATTAGCGCAGCCCTTTGCGCTGGATTGGAGATTTTGATGGCTTTTCCTTGCGCAAGGGCGTTCTTGGGGGCGTAACTGGCGCTGCTGCAGGGTCGCTGCGCCACTCTGCGCCACGGCTGGTTTTGGAGGCTAAATTCCATGAATACGCTGTGCACGGAAATCGATTTTAGCGCACGCGGCTGGCACAGACATTCGCACGCGCACACTGTGCGCCAGCCGCGTGCGCCACTTGTGTGTGAAATTCTGTGAATTACCCCCTAAATCTTTTCAAAAACAGGCCTTACATTTTATGAATCAATGAAAATGCAGGATATTTCTTTTGCTTTGCTATTCTGACTGCCTAGTACTTTAAAACACATTTGCCAAGCAATCGCATTGAAAGAAATCCTCACTTCGAACTGGGCTGCTTACCAAAATATTTGTGGTTTTCTCCCCCAGGCGATTTCCCTCAGAAGAGCGGCCCGGTCGACAGGGGTGGCCTTCGTAATCTCAGTGTCTAAAGTGTGTGTGGTGAGAACATAGGGTTCTCAAGCTAATGTTAAGACACCAAGATCATCCATCTCTGCAGCTCAGCAAAAGCGATCTGAACTTTTTCTGTCAGACTTTCTCCAGCAGAACTCTGTTGCTTACGTGGCATATCTGCAGATATACTTCCTTCCAATCATATTAGCAGAAAATGTATTATATTAACACCCTCATGTCACAAACAATGGTAGCTTCAGATTATAATAACTGTTTCTTTTTCGATTTCCTGCTGCCTTCTGCATTCAGCACAGCAAGAGAAAATAAGAGAGAAAACTGCATGTTTAAAAACTAATTTCAAAACATGTACTTCCACCTCATTTTTCACATAGAGATTACATTATAATGTTAATGAGTTAGCACTAGTGATTAGTATTTGTTAATTAAGTCAGTCAATTAGATAAATAATGTAGTCTCCTGTGTATGAGGCATTTCAAGGAAGAGAAAAGAGAAAAAAAAAATATTCTGGTGCACTTTTAAACCTGCAACCTGTCTCCATCTGCCTACCCATATGTTATGCTAGCAACATAGGACTGGCTATATGTGTGTGCCACATTATTGCTGGCAACAGAATGCTATCACATTCAGTGAGGTGCTATAAACTTCAAGGCGCTATACTTCAAAGCACTATAAATTATACTATATTATCCCTCCTTTTCTGACAATTTGGCAGTGGTCCAAGCCACAATTGGAAGAACCCAACTTGCGCTCCTCATTTTTAAAATGTATGTGTATTGGGATAACTTTAATTCCCTGTTGTTGCTAATATCATGAGCAACATCTTCACCTTCATGGATAAAATGATTAACCATCCTCCCATCATCAGCACCACAACAGCCAAACCTACCATAGTGTGTTCCACCCAGGTTCCCCAATTAAACTTTTCCACTTCCATTATACCCAGGTTACTAACTGTGATATTGTTTTTTCTCAAATTCATTTTCACAGTATGTTTTTCTTTATGATTCAATAAGAACTCCATAACCGGGTATATTGGGAATGCATCCCTTTGAAAAAACTCAATATTTTCTACTTGGCTTTTCCAAATATCATTTGTAATATGAAACAATGTTAAACCCCCAATAGAAACAATTGTATCCTTTGGAACCTGTAAGTAAAACACATTATATTTCACCTGTTTAACAACAAATGTTCCATGATTTAAATGTATGATTGTCAGATTTTTCATGCAGGTGCTGACCAACCATTTACCTTTGACCATTTTAGCTTGTGCCAACTCTTCACCTTCCATATTGCTAATAACTACTTCACATCCTCCCGATATACTTGGGTCAGATTTCAAACCACAAATAGCGTCTGTAGTATCAGGAATAAATGGTTTACCTGGACACATGTAATTTTGCTCTTTAAATTTTACACAGGTTTCCAAATTTGGGATCAAGTAAACCTCAGGCTCCCGTGACTGAAATGACACCACTTCTGGAGTCTTAATCTTTATAAACTTATCTTCTTGCCAAAATCCCACATTATGTACCCACTTAGTTTGATAAATAAGTTCAGGAGCTATATATGGGATGCATAACAAAAACCCTATTTCCAACCTTTCCAAATCCACATATAAGGGCATTGCATTGCCCATTTCAAATGCAATTTTCACTTGTATCACATCAGTCTACCTCCTGGTCAACCTTTCTATCCTTTGATGAATAATATCTTGTGAAACAAAATACAATGGTATATGTCCTCGAATTAATTGTGAAATTGCAGTTTGAACTTCCCTCATGTAATTCGTCAACAATCTATCAATAGGATTCATTACTTTCAGGATCTCATTCAATGTCCGGTCATGCTTAATTATTAACTTAGTTGTACGTTGAATAACTTCCGCTTGCTCATTCAAAATGACAGCGGTTTCATTTATAAACCTCACTTGTTCATCCAATCCACCTCTAATTCCATCTAAAGTTTTTTGTATCATTTCTAAATCAACACTCAGCTGTTGTGCTTTAGCACTCAGTGTCCCTACTGAAATGGCATTGGCCGTTGACATCGTAGTACCTATTATAGCTCCAACTATAGCCTTCACCAATGAGACCGCAAGCATTATTGCTCCTCTTTTTCCTCTCCTTTTCTTTATGTCCGCTGAATTCACAAATGTTTTTTTCTAATTGCATCAACATATCTCTTATCGACTGCTTGACGTCCTCTTTTCTTAGTTCTAGCCACTCTTTAGTCTGCTCAGCCTTAATTCCAGTATTATTAAAATGTTTTTCCATCAAAGTATCAGGATTCAAGGGTATGTAAATGTTCTGGAAGATCATCCTTCTATTGCTCATGATGAATCTTGGTGCTTCTTCTACCGCAATGCCAGATGCTGGTCCGGGCTCAATGACAACGTGTGCTTACAAAGTTTAGAAATTCCCTCCGATTATCATAATAATCAACCACGTTGTTGGCGTCATCATCAATGCTACTTGTTTAATAGATTTGGTCTTCACACCCCCCGGGGCTTTTCCGGAATACGTCCTGGTGGACTCCAGGACTCCATCATCTCCCATGTCCTCTGGTCTCGTGACCTACGACCTCAAAAGACAGGTTAGTGATTCTAAATCAAATAGAAAAGAAACAGATTAAGTGCATAGCACAATACAAATTTCACCCTTTTACCAAAAATAAAATGTATTTCGCCCTTTTTCTTTCGCTTTCTGAAATTAATCACATGTTAGAGAAAAAACAAACATACATAAAGCATCATTGATCATTTAACATATTTCAACTTTGTAAAAATAATTTCATTAGCCTCAGCTCTTCTTTGATAATCATCACATATAGTATTTTTATTTACATCTATTCCATTACAGCAATCACCTTTGTTTTTATTTCTCTGATATTGGACCCTATAAATAGACCCATGTGTTTTCTTTCATGTATTTAAGGGACATGATCTGTTTCTACACGCTCAAGCCTCCTTACCTCATGCTTGGGTGCCAGGGCTTAATTTGGTTAACATGAACAAATTGTTCTGTTACCGTTTCACCTTCAGCTTTTAAAATTTTGTAAACTACTGGAGATATCTTATCTATAATTTGAAACGGCCCCTGCCAGGCTACCAGAAATTTAGAATTTTTCTGTTTACCTTTTCCAAAATGAAATTTATACACCTGATCTCCCACACTATACTCTTTCAGTGATGTCTTTTTATCATAATATGATTTTGCACTGTCAGCAGCCCTTTCCAAATTCCGCTGCACAAAAGCAAATGCATGTTGTAAATGCTTCCTCAGCTCTTCCATGTATTCATGAACTTTAGATGCGCTTACAAGTGTCTGCTCATGTGTCCTGTATAGCAGGTGTTGCAGCAACACCATTTTCCTACCTGTCAATACTTCATGAGGGCTGATGCCTGTGGCTTTGGCAGGAGTTGATCTGATTGCCATCAAAACCAGAGGTAAACATAAATCCCAGCTGGAACCTGCCTCTTCTACAAACTTCTTTAATATATCCACAACAGACCTATTACAGCGTTCAACTTTACCAGAAAAGGTGGGTCTATATGCAATATGTAGTTTTCTTTTCACTCCCAGTATTTGCCATACCTTACTCATTAAAGCGCTTGTGAAATGACTTCCTCTGTCTGATTCTATTCTTTGTGGTAACCCAAATCTTGAAAATATATGATATACCAGTAATGTAGCTGCCGTTTGCGCACTACAATCTGGTGCAGGAATACACTCTATCCATTTTGACATTAAACAGACCACACTCAAAACATACCGGTTCCCCCTGCTCGACCTCTTTACAGGCCCTACATAGTCTATTTACAAATCTGACCATGGAAGAGTTAAGCCTCTTTTCATTAACGGGGCTCTATGCATTGGTGAAGCAGGTTTAAATTGGGCACATACTAGACATCTGATAGTATATAATTCCACATCTTGGGACATATGTGGCCAGTAAGCGTAATCTTTCAGGTTCTCCAATGTTTTTTGTGAACCCCTGTGTACTGCAGTTATTGCATCATGTGCATGGTGTAACATTAGCCCTCTGAATGAAAGGGGTACCACCCACTGTATTTGTTCTGTTATGGACTCTCTAATCATGAGTCCATCCTGTAGTCTAATTCGTTTCTTATTCTTTAATAGCACCCTCAACTCTTCTTTTTCCACACAATCATTTTCTGTTAAAGGGTTTTGTTCAGGGTCTATCAAATGATTATAATAGATTCCCAAAATTGGATCATCTTTTTGTGCCTTAATCAGATCTTGATCTGGTGTATCATAACTCCGCTGTACCACTGGTTGTTCTACCTCCTTTGGCGCTTTAGAGCGTGTCACTGCATCAATTTATATTTCAGCAAGTAAATGTTCAATAGGTAGCAACTTTCCCATCACAGCCCCAATTTTAGCTAAATGATCTGCCTTATCATTTCCTTCTTTATCCTCTCCTGGAGTTTTTAAATGTCCACACATTTTTCTCCAGTATATTCTCAAATCATTCTCTGACACCAACTTGTCTATGGCTGTATCATTTTTCCATGTTTAAGGGGCTTTTTATTGTATGTAATCATGCCTCTTGCTTTCCAGCCAGGCAAATATTCCACAAAGCTATTTCGTGCATAATCAGAATCAGTCACCAGGACAATTTCACTAAATTTATTATCAACTGCAGTAGTAATTGCTTTATAAATGGCTGCCAGTTCCACTACCTGACTGCTCCTAGCCCCAATTATCATCCCTATACTGGGAATGCCTTCACATTTCAACTAGACCTTTCCTATTCCTGACACCAATTGTTTATTACTGTCATTTTCAATGTGAAAAGCACAACCGTCAACATATACAGTTGGCAAATCCTTGCACGTCTTTTCATCAAAAGCTTTGTGTGGTGATTGTCCAAACGCCTGTAAACTAGATTCCACTTCTACTTCATTTGATACATTTTCAGCTGCACAGTCATGTAGATCTGCCAAACCTTGAGCAATTGGGCTCTTTTTATTTTGGCCATATCTCACTTCTACTGGAAAGCCCTGCAATGCCAGTGTCCATGAAGTGATTCTGGACTGCGCTAGGTTACCTGACCTAATTCTTTTACTCTCTAAAAACTGCAAAGGTTGATGATTTGTCTCAATAATTACCTTTTCTCCCTGAACAATGGGGCGGAAATGCTGTAGCGCCCACACAGTGGTCAAAGGGGCCTTTTTGCATTCACTGAATTTAATTTCAACTTGGGAAAACACCTTACTTGCATAAGCAATGGTTTTGTGATTCAAATCATGTTTTTGTGATAACACTGCTGACATACAATGTTCAGAGAAACCTATTTCTATAAAGAAATACCTATCCTTTATGGGGTATGCTAAACATGGTGCCATTACAAGACATTCCTTTAATTTAGCCACTGCCTCAGACTGCTCTTTTTCCCATTTCCAGGGTGTATTCAGCTTTAGCAGTTTAGTCAATGGTTGAGTAATTTCAGCATAATTTTCAATAAACTTTCTGTTATAGCCCGTCATTCCTAATACACCTTTCAAACCTTTCACATTTTAGGATCTTTTAGTTTTTGTATAGCCTCTACCTTCTTCTTTTGTGGGTTTAGTCCATGTTCAGTCACGTCATGGCCTAGAAAATTCACTTTTTTCTTGCACCATTGTGCTTTTTGTAAAGATACTTTAGCACCTGCCTTTTGCAATTGGCCAAGAACATGTCTTATTTCATCAAAATGGCTTTTCAAGCTTTCATTTTTTATCAGCACATCATCCACGTAAACTATGGTTACTCTTTCCGCTGCATCAGGCATAGCCTTTCTCAAAAATATTCCAAATTCACTCCCACTATTGACATACCCGAATGGAACTCTAACCCATGTGTATTGGGTCTTATCAAATGAAAATGAAAATAAATTCTGAATCTCCTCTGCGAATGGCACGTACCAATATCCAGATGTAGGATCTAATGTAGTAAACACTTTTGAGGCATGCAACTGAGCCAGGGCTTGATCAATGAAAGGCAGTGGTCATCTATATACTGGCACTCTTTTATTTAATTCTCTCAAATCTGCACATAGACGCCATTGACCATTTGCCTTTAACACACCTAAAATAGGTGTGTTGGATGTGCTATGAATAGGCCCGATAATTCCCTGAGGCTCCAAATTTTTAATTATCTCTGCCAATGACTCTAAACATGCCAGTGGTAATCTATACTGGCGTACAAATACTGGGCTTCTACTACACCCTTCCGGTAGTGTGGCAACATGCCAATTAGTTAGGCCACAATCATAAGCATCTTTAGCAAAGACATCTTTAAACTCCATAAATATTTTTCTCAATTAAGTTTTATCTTCATCACTATCACATACATTTGCTGATAAAATCTGCTCCTCTACCATTTTTGAAAATGCTGGGAAATCTTCCAGTGGAGGAATCTCTGTGCTTTCTTCTAACTGTGTGGCTGTGTCTCTCTGTAAAGCTGCCACTTTTAAATATTTTGGTATATCAGCTTCCACTTCAATGGGCTGATTTTCTGTTTCATTTTCATTTAAGTCAAATGCTATATAATCCTTTTGATGACAACACACTGTCTCACTTGAATCATAAGGGTACACAGATTGAATTTTAAAGATTCCTTTGGGCTGAGAATTCAGGTATTCTGGCAACACACCCCTGGCATCCACATACCTTTCAGGGATATTTCCAATCACCATGTTATTTAGATCTGCAGTATAATATGATTTTTGTATGGCCATTCCTAGTGAAGAATTTTCCTCTAAATGAATATCTTGACACCCTCCATTATTCACCAAAATGTTTACAGACCCTTCACCAACATCTATCAATGGAATGTATTCATAATCCAGGCCTTGCTGTTTTATGGATTCATTCAAGCACACACATGCATCAGAATCCTTCATCTGCTATCCATTTTTGCACTTTAGCGTTATTGCAAACTGCTTGTTGAATGCAGGTATAATAGTATCATTCCTCAGCTGTAATTCAATTGCATATGGGACCAGTTGTGCACAATGATAAGCCTTTCTTTTGTCTTCAAATTCAGGTGCCGGCCCACCTAGGCGTGACCATATTTTTTATTAAGGAAATCTAACACCATACGCATTCTGTGCATGATATCATTGCCCATGTAAAAGTCATTTTGTGTCCCACTCACTATCCACACATTATGGTGAATTGTTTTCTGTCCAATACTAATCTTCAGCATGCATCTGCCTGCAATTCGATTTTCAAAGTCTGGACTGTCCAAACCAGAGACATATTTTTTTTTAATTCTAAATTTTGGGATCTCCTCCTTCTCCATTATTTTTTGCAGTAATTTCTCATTAATAAAGCTTCTTTCCTGTTCAAGCGCTAAGGTGGCTTTTGTTATTTTAGAATAGTCATTTATACCACTGTGAACCCATGGTTGCTCATCTTCCATGTGTATTTCAGCAAGAGTAGTAATGTGTTTTTATGTGTCTGTTTTAGGATTAGTATTCTGTTTGCATGTCTTCTCTTTTAAATAAAAACGTAATGTGTGCTCATCTATTGCAGTTTGCCATTTTTTCCTTGGGTCTAAATATATTTGTACAGATTGTTTCTCATTTTCACTCTGCATTTTATCTTGACACATCAAGATAACAGTGACGCTAGGTATACAGCTATTCTGGAGATATACCTCTACTGCATCATTTGTTTTGGCAACGGTGTGACATTCATTTATATTGCTGTTTTGTGATTTTAGTTTCTTAGGTCTCAATAGTTTTTTGGTTAAGGACCACAGTACTCCATTCACCCCATCTATGAGAGGAGACAATCCTTTCAGGCAATCTGTCCCCATCAGGAATGGAATTTCACAAATAGATGTGATCAATACCTCCTGTTTCATTCTGTGTTTTCCTACCTTTATGTCAACCTCGGTAACACCTATAATAGGCACCTCCTCCCCGTTAGAATTATGCGCTGGACCTTCATTTTGCTTCACTGTGATCTGATTCTGTGGGGATCTCCCTTCATTGATACTCTTTACCAATTCTTTGGACATAATTGTGGCCTGTGCGCCAGTATCAATCATTGCAAATGTATTGCATTTCTCTTCTACAGTGATGGGAGCATAATACCTGTTTTCAACTTCCTCTAACACACATAAGAAGTGTGAATTCTTACTGATTTCAGGACTCAGCTTTCTCAGGCTTTTTTCACTTTGGCTAAACACATTGGTAAATGGAAAGATATTTTTCCCTCCTTTCTCTCCATTTCTGTGTGAGAGACTTTATTCATTTCCCCATGTTCAGAGGATTTTTGGAGTGTGGCCACTGTTCGCCCATCCATCCAGGTATCATCAGAGGTCACATTACAATCCTCCAACTGAACATGTGTAACAACATCAATTGGCAATTTGACATTTTCTAACTCTGTGCATTTGTAGTTCTTTAGTATGGTACCAGTCCTTTTAACTTCTTCAAAAATATGTGACTCAAAGAATTCTTCGGGTGATTGAACTGTACCCTCCTTTTGAGTGTTTATTTTTTCTGCCTGTGTTTGGTTATCGTTCTGATTGCTCAGGGAAGGAGTTGTAGCATCCTCACTTACTCCCTGTTCACTGGTATTCCCCATGCATGATTCATTTTTCTTAAATCTGTCTCTTTGTTCTTTTTCAGGTTTTCCTGTTTCATTTGTACAAGTCTCCAATGTTTGATTTAGCTCTAGGTTAAACCGAACTTCTTTTTTATAAGTATTTGCACTTTCTGTCACATGCTCATTTGGTGGTACTTTCATTTTTAAATCATTAGGAATCTCAGAGTCATTATGGAAAATCACATCAGAGCAATCTGTTTTTTCGGCACTGCAGGTATCATAAGTACTTAGTCACTTATCAGAAACCACCCGGTCAGTGCTAAGGCCTTCTGCCCCCTCCTTTGATGACTGTTTTTGTGCTGTACAGAGCTTTCCTATTTGTTCAGCCAACATTTTCACTTGGGCTTCGAGACACTGGAATCTTTCCATTTCTCTAGAATCCTCTCTCTGTGGCCTAGATCGATATTGGTTGTTCTCCCGCTGATTGGATCTATTCTGATACCTCTCAGGAGAATGATTTCTATTGGGATTGCTTCTGAACTCTTGATTCATTTGTGGAGGGGAGTGAGGTGCACCCATACTTTGGTTGTAGGCCCCTGGTGGTGAAACATTGTATTGACGTGGAGCGTAATTCATATTCTGCCTCATATCCTGTCTCTCATGTTGTGGGTACTGACCCCTATGTTGATTCCCATTATCAGTAAATCGATCCACATATCGGGGTCTATCCTGATTACCATATATCATGGTGTTGGGATCAAATCTGCTCTGTGTCCCCAATGCCTAGTAGGGACCATTATTTCTATGATCCTGACTTTGCCTCTGGTTATTATTCATACCTAACATATCAGGCCGATAGCCTGCCCGGGGCCTATCTCCTAACTACCTAGGGCTGATGTCGCTCTCCATATTACTAGGATCATGTGATTGAAACATTGGTGCAGGAAGTGACGATCTTTGTTGATTACCCCTTTGTTCAGGTGTTAAATTATTTTTACCTGGACTTTGAGCAGACTCAAGGGACATTTTGGCTGACCTGATTTCTATCAGTGTTGCTGAGGGTTCTTTAGATTTTTATCATTTTCTCTACCCTGAAATTAGAGTACCTCATATAGTTTTGTGCTTTGGTGTACAATCCGTTCAAGTGATTTGTCACGGTCAAATTCACGGACCAACTGTGATATGATGTCTTTCTGTAGCCCATAGAAGTAGGCATTTTTAAACTCATTGGAATTGGAGTCAAAAGATACATCAAAACGAGAAAAAGCCCTTTTTAAGTCTTGCAAAAACTGGCGAGGTGATGTATTAGGCCCAGCAGTGATTGTGTAAGCAACTTTCTTCGCCTCCTGTAATGACTGGAAATGGAGAAAAATTACGTCTAATCTCTTTTTCAAACTCAGCCCATGTCTATTCTGCTGTTCATTTAATCCCCTCATGATACTGGCTGTGGGAGCATCTAGAGTTAAATGAAATTACTGTCTGTGAGGGGGCGCTGTTGTGCTTGATCATGATGGCCGCCTGAGCACGACGCTCCGTGACGGGGAAAATCCTTTTGTCTGATACCGCCTCAATACTGCTGCGTTTTTGGCTGCAGACCGGCGGATCGTGCACTTATAACCAGCTGATCCTCCCAATCAACTGGCGTACTCAGGAGCCAGCACAGAGATCCCCTTGGTGCAGCGGGGCCCCGGCTGGACTCACTGCGCCGTCCCGCTGAACACATCCATAGAGGGCGGGCTCCCATCCACGCAAGAGCCGTGGATCCTGGGGCTGGTGGGGGGAGGGGAGATCGCCCCTCGGCAGGGCGTGCCTGCTCTGTACTGCTCTTCGCAGTTGTGTCCACGGTCCCGGACCCCTCTGGCCCCCTGCAATAACACTCACCACTGCGGACCTGCTGGGGATTCTCCCTCTCTCCTCCGACACCTGCTGGGCTCCCGCCCCGTAACCCACCGCTCGGGAGCTGCAGCCTTGGGGGCACTGCCTGGTGCTGCCGCGCGCCCGTTTGACACAGGCTCTGCAGGCTGTTCGGGGCCTCGCAGGCTAGGGGAAGCCTCAAGCGGCCGGCTCTACAGATACATCCGAACCGGAGCTCCGTGGGCGCTGATTCGCATTGTGAGGACACGCGGGGGGTGGTGCTGCCCCCCCTCCATCGAGACTCAAAGTAGGGGAGCCCCCATATTCCTAGCCACTCACCAGGTTGCCTCTCAGAAGCAGCGGTGGCCACTCTCAGACTACTAGCACTGTTTGCAGCACAGAAGGCAGCAAATAGAGCCTACATAACGGTGCACTAAACGGCATTTAACAACCTTGAGACTTCCATTATCTCACTCTTGGGTCCCTATGACCATGTGAGCCCACTGTCCAGGATCTAATTGTGCACCAAAAGCACGGCTAGCCCAACATAGGCCACTGCCCTCCCGAACTGAGAGCACCCTGCAAGCCGCACGGCCCAAAAACCATGCAGTACAGCGTCCGTCTGCGTCCATACCCCCCTGCACCTCGGCACCCAGCCAAGGATACCCCCCCGACTGGGCTGGTCCCCCACCCGCTACTCTGTGATCCACAACTGCGACCCCGCTGATTAAAGACAGGACACCACAGGGAGGTATTGCGCCACCCACGCACTGGGGCACAGGGTGTATGCCCCCACCACCTACAACACCAATATCTGTATGGGCACCACTACGCTAAGTCCACCACGGCAATCCCGGCACAAGTAAAAAGCAGAACTTGAGATAAAACCCCAACACCACGGAGTCACCCGGGCTGAGCCCGCCACACTGCGCACTATACAAGCGACTGTTACGCTCACCTGATATCCACAGGGACGCCACCCAGCCGGTTACTCGCTGGTATGCTTCTCAGCTTTGGCCGGATGTGGTCTGCGGGTCAGGTTCTGCCTTGTGGTAGAATTAGGCATGCTCTCCGTCTTGCCTTCTTTGCAGGGGCGCGTTGTCTTTCATGGGCGAGTGCGGTCCAGTTACTTCACTGACGCCGGCCCGGTTGATATTGTTGAGGTAGGTCTTGTTGCTGTTCTTTAGTTTTGTTGCTATCCTGCATGCCTTTCTTTGTTTAAAATCTCTCTTTTTTTCTCCCTTAGGTATGCAGAGCTTAAGCGCTGCGAACTGGCTTGGTTAAGCCCCGCTGGTAAATGATGGTGCATTAAGAGCGCTATGATGCCGTAAGTAAGCACTATGCGCAGCGCTGCGAAGTCTTACCTTTGCTAACCTGTGTTTGTAGGTCGCAGTGTTCTTCAGCGCGAGTGGAATGTCCGTAGTGGTGCCAGCCGAGAGGCGACCAGCCAGGTAAGCCTTTTGAGCAGTTCGTAATTTGTAAATGTCTCTACTGCTTTCTTTAATGTTGCCTCTATCTTCCTCTTTCAGGTCGTTCTGTCCGGGAGGCGTGCAGATTCGAGGAAGCTGTTGTCAGTAGCTGCAAGTGTTTAAAGATGAAGACTGCAGGTAAGATGCTGCTGCTAATGATGTTCCTTTTGTCTCCTTGCAGGTTCTCCTTCTCCGAGGCTGGACACAGTGAGCGTCACATTGCAAGCTGCAAAGTAACGCGAAGCGTGTTGTCTTGCTCGGGTGTGGTTTAAATAGCCTCAGCAAAATAGTCCAGGTAAAGTAGTCCCTAGGCTACCACACCCAAAACACTAGACCGCATAGCTTGGCTCTTAGGAACCAAGCTATGTGGATGCCTCCATGTTGGCTGACAATACAATAAAGTAGTTCCCAAGCACATTGTTTTTCATGGTGTAGGAGCCTGGCACCATAGGCGCCAGGACTGGCCCCATGAGGGCTTTTGAAGAGGATGCCAGGCTCTAGAGGCCCGAGTCCTGACTCCACCTGGCCAATGGGTTTGCCAGAGGGGGTTTTGGGCGAGGGTCGTGACAGCGACCTACACCTTGAGAGGTGTTGCGGCACTCACTGGACTTGTGACCAGCGGACTGTACTCCAGACCAGGGAGCCACTATACTCGGACAGTGACACCGATGCTTGGGCGTAACTAGCCACTTACACCAACCCACCCCCCCCCCGGTGATCACTCTTTGCCGACACCATGACTAAAGGAGCGGGAGCAAGCAAGAAACAGAGCTCCCTAAATATGTTTGCTAAGACTCCAGCTAAGCCAACAGCGGAATCACCAGAGGAGACCCCTGCAGCATCGGCCACACCATCCCCCGATGACTCGCAAACAATGTTGGAATACATTTGCGAGGGGTTCACCACTCTTCACACCAAGTTGGATGAACTGAATGGCACCATCTCATCTATAAAGGCGCATATTGAGAAAACTGATGGCCGGGTGACAGAAATAGAAACAAGGGTGGGTGCCGCTGAAGATGATCTTAGTTCCCTACGGGCCATGTCTCCTCGCTTTCCACCCGAATGCTGGCGGTGGAAAAAAGAACGATGACTTGGAGTCCCGCTCACGACGCAACAATCTGCGCATAGTTGGCATGCCAGAGGACAATATTAACGAGCCCATGGAAGACTTTGTGGAACATATGTTGCTGTCAATTCTGGATTCCCCGAAACTCTCCCCGCAGTTTGCGGTGGAGAGAGCCCACCGATCCCTGACTGCAAAACCCAAGCCTGGCGCACCTCCATGCCCCATCATAGCCAGAATCTTAAATTTCCGCGACCGTGACGCTCTTCTGAGAGCAGCAAGACTCAGGGGGGAGTTGCAAGGATCCATCTCTACCCGGATTTTTCTGTAGCGGTGCAGCAGGAACATAAAACCTTCATGGCAGTAAAAAGAAGACTTCGTGACCACGGAGTTAAGTACTCCATGTTATTTCCTGCCAAGCTAAGGATCAAACACTCTAACCAAACATTCTTCTTCACGATCCCCGAGGAGGCCTCGAAGTTCATGGATGAGCATTTCCAGGGCTGATACCTGACCGCCGACATGGCACCAAAGTAGCCCGACCGCCTTGCCCCGACTCCATGCCTCGGAAAAGGCCCACAGATGCACTCACGCACACCTGAGGCTACTCCACATGGAATGCATGGGAAATTCAATCTTTTTATTCCACTGTACTACTGATCCTCCGGTTTCGCAGACTATACTAATGTTGTTCAATCAAGACTGTGGTATTGAAAATCTCCTTATATGTCCCCCAGTCCGATGCATCACCGCCAGGCCAGCCAACAGGCCCCCGGGCGCTGATGCTGATGAGTTTGTTGTTACTATGGTTCTTTTGGGGTATCATTCCTCGAGTTGGGGGAGGGATGTGGGCGGGGGGAGGGGTAATTGGGGGTTATGTTAAAAAAAAAGACTTGACGACCACAGAAGATGCCACACATACCACTGTATTATATCACGGGCTTGCAGAGGGCACGAAGGGCCCGCCCCCGTTGGGCTGGCAACGGCTACTGCCACTCCGTGCCCCGGAAGTCAACCAACTTCCCCACACAAATGGCTGATAGTAGCTTAGCATTCATGAACTGGATTATAAGAGGTCTGGGTAACCACAAAAAAATTAGGCAAATACAATTGTATGCGGAACGTCATGGTATTAAAGTGCTATGCTTGCAAGAGATCCATGCCCATTCAGAATAGTGCGAGAGGTTCGCTAAACAATGGGGGCCTCAAAGATACTATACCAACTATTCTACCCAAAGTCGAGGTGTTCTAACTTTGATACATAAAAGCCTAAAGTTCACATGCAACCATTCACTGATAGACCCACAAGGGAGTTATGTGCTAATCCATGGTAAATTGCAAAATCAAAAGGTGGTTATCCTAAATGTCTATGGGCCGAACATCTATGACCCCGATTTTTATTTACACCTACCTTCAGAGTTGGAGAGCTACCCCCCGATCCCAATCATATGGGGCGGTGATTTTAATACAATGCTTGACGTTAATCTAGACAGATCGGGCTCTAGACCCCGCCAACTATCCAGGGCAGCCCGTGCAATTTTGACTACGCTTCCTCATTTGGCGATCGTAGATGCCTGGCGACTCATGTACCCCGACTCCCGCACATATTCCTACTATTCCACAGTGCATGATTCACATTCCAGAATAGATAGGTGGCTTATATCGGATATATTAGTCAGGTGCCTATCCCACCTAATGATCCTCCCTAGAACTTTATCCGATCACTCACCGGTGATTGTCTCACTTAACTGGGGGCCAGACTGTAATAAAGCAAGACAGTGGAGGATGAGACCTCATGCCCTACTCGACCAAGCCTTTGCGCCTGAACTTGAATCCTCCATCGAGGAATTGTTTGAGATTAACACTGATTCAGTCACATCACAGGCTACTCTCTGGGAATCATTTAAAGCATATATCAGAGGTATTGCCATCTCCAAAGAGTGCGGTATCCTGAAGGAAATCAGTGCGGAAATGGCTGCTAGCGAATTGACTCTAGATGCCCTCAAGAGCCAATATGCCCTCTATCGGGCGCCTGAAACGCTTGCACGACTGGGGATGGAGCTAGACACTTTCTGCACCCTAGCAGAACGGGAAGTCAAATTCTTAGACAGCCCACACTCGGTATGGAAATATGGTGAGGGAGAACGGCCAGGTCGACTACTCGCCAGGTTGATTCATCGAGAATTCGGAGCCCCCAACATACCAACGATAGAGAGAGTAGATGGAACACTAGCCACCTCCCCACAAGACATCAATTCAGAATTTCTATCATTCTACACCTCCTTATTTGATGGCCGCCAGATTTCTGAGATTGACTCCTATTTAGAAAACCTCCCTCTCTCGGTCCTTTCCACTGACGCTAGCATCTTCCTGTAGAGGCCGTTCACACCAGAAGAACTCACGGAAGCCATTGAATCATTGGCATCTGGCAAAGCCCCTGGCCCAGATGGCCTACCCATCAACCTGTACAAGCGCTTCAAATCGCTCCTAGTTTCACACCTATTAACCCTATGGGAAGAGGTGTGTGAGAGGGGCATAGTCCCTCCCTCGTTCCGTGAAGCGATGATAACAGTCCTTCTTAAACCTGGCAAAAACCCCACCCAATGCGGCTCATACCGTCCCCTTTCACTAATTAACAATGATGTCAAGATATATGCCAAAGTACTGGCTATCCGACTGGCCTCGTTTATGCCCCACATCATCCATCCTGATCAGGCAGGATTTGTCCCGGGCAGATCCACCGCCCTGAACCTAAGAAGGCTCTTCAATGTGATCAGTAGGATTGATCCAGAAGTACAGGCGGTGGCGGCCACTCTAGACATGCAGAAGGCATTTGATTCTGTGTGGTGGGAATATCTATGGCAAGTCCTCGAGAAGTGCAAATTTGGCCCCAACTTTCGCACCTGGGTTAGGTTGCTCTATACTGACCCATCGGCTAGGGTCAGCACGGAAGACAGAGGCTCTCCCCCCTTCCAGATAGCCAGGGGAACACGGCAGGGCTGTCCACTTTCCCCGCTTATATTCGCCATAGCCATGGAACCCTTTGCAGGCATGATGCATTAGTCACACTCTCATAGGGGCCTACGTACTGCGGGTCAAGCTGATATTGTTTCCCTATATGCCGACAATGCCCTCCTTTATATTCGCTCCCCAGAAACCAACCTTGCCCCTATCCTGGAAGACGTGGTCCGTTTCGGACATATATCTGGTCTGAGAATAAACTGCTCTAAATCTGTTCTATTTCCACTCACAGACTCCACACAACCCCCCTCTGACCTAGGTGGATTTACGTGGTCCCAATCCAACATTACCTACCTAGGGGTCATGGTCTCTCGGCATACAGCAAAGATATGTGAGGATAACTACCATACTTACCTCACGCACCTGGCCACTAAAACAGAGAGTTGGACTAGACTCCCTATCTCCTTGGCGGGCCGAATAGGTATACTTAAAATGGTGGTACTACCCCAACTCCTTTACCGATTCACAAACCTTCCCCTGTGGCCCGGCGATGATTTATTCTGATCGCTGTGCGGCATACCTAACACCTTCCTAAGGCATTACGGCGCAGTCCGACTCAAATTGACAACATTGACCACCCTCAAGGAACTGGGAGGGTTCAGCGCCCCTGACTTTGCCAGGTTTGGTTAGTGGCCAAGGCACAATTTGCTTCCTACTGGCTTAATACCACAGACCCCCCTCCACATGTCCGCCTAGAGAAACGAACGGTCAGTGATCGGGAAATCGGATCCCTTATTCTTAAACCTATCCCAGCTAACCCAGAATCAGCGGATCCTTGGCTCTCACTAAAATCTGGAAGCTGGTTGACACACCACACCCCTTCCACGGGGACCTCCCGCGCTGGAACTTCTTTCCCGATGTCCCATATATTTATCAGTCCATAGTGTCCCGCTGGGCCAATGCAGGCTTCCTGACTCTCCGGGATATCTACATACAGGGCAACTTCCTAGAATGGTCCGACCTCCCAGCTCCCCTCAGACGAAAACCTTCTGTGTGGTTGCAATACTCTTCCCTCCGGAAAAAAACTCAGGGCCAGATACCCCAACTTTCCTACAATACCACCGGACGAGCCCATAATTGAAGAGCTGTGTCCCTTTGATTGCTTTAGAGGGAAGGTATAAAGGCTCTATACCCTACTGCAGAATAAGGCCACCCCCTCCTTCAGTAAACTGAGATGTAGGTGGGAAGAGGACCTGGGAGTTGAGATCACTGATGAACGCTGGTCCCGGATGTGTGCCCGCACCCAAGATGTGTCATATAACTCCCGATTTAAACTAATACAATTCAAGGTGTTACACAGGTACCATCACACTCCGGGCAGACTACACCATATGTTTAGCGAGCTTCCGTCCAGATGCCCCAGATGCGGGGCGGATCAGGCCCCCTACATCCATATGATCTGGAGCTGCCCGCGGCTCACGCAATATTGGACCGAAATATGCACCACATTGTCTGCCATACTAGATCACACCATAGTTCCATCCCCAATGCGATGTCTCTTCCATGACTTCCCCCAACTGGGTCGTGATTCGAAAAAACTGGCTGGACTCTGCATGATACTAGCTGTATGCTGCATCCTGATGAACTGGCTCCGCCCCAGAGCACCCACGTATACACAATGGCTCAGGACAGTCACATGGGCACATGACACCGAGGAGGCCTGGGGAGCGCTGCAACACCCGCACTCAAGGCCAAGCGACATTTGGTAGAAATTTCGTGATTACATGTCGGCCACGACCTCGAAATCGGACACTGATTCTCCCACCTCTGCCCTTTCTCCGCACAGGTGTCACCCCATGAACGACGAGGCCTAGACTCTATACCCACACCATCAACCAGTTCCCTGACCCTCTTGATGCACCCGAAAGCCAGCACTATACTGTTTAATATGCTTTTATATAATGTTGTGTCATGCTGTTATGTTGTGAGCATCTCTGTCGCTTTGTATGTTGTCAAGTTGAATAAATAAAGGTTTAAAAAAAAATTACTGTCTGTATTGTTTCTTAGGTATCTGGAGGGCTTTAAATATGTCATGCGTCGCTACTAAGTGATCCTCTATGCAGCATTCCCCTCCCTTTTTAAATGGTTTGATCAGAGCTTTGATGGATTTCATTATCTTTATGGGGCTACTCGTTGTAATGCACAGAATTGCACTACTTGGTGATTCAACCCTGGTTTCAGGTGTATGGGATTGGTGGCGGCCCCCAATGGGTGTATCACATCCCCCAAGGGCGCTGCAACCAAGTTCAGTCACCGGCCCAATCACTGGGGCACTAGCTCTTTGGGTAGAAATAGGATTCACCTCAACTCCATTGAATGTGGTTCCCTGCCGTCTATCCTGGGACCTGGAAATGCACATTTGCTGTTCCAAATCCTTACACTTCTTAAGGAGCCTATCTGCCTCAATTTGCAAAGAGTGGTTTTCATCACTCATTTTATAAATTACCTCCTGCATATCGCACATTTGCATTTGGCATTCATTGAATTCTTTAGTTCTCCTGTCTCTTTCTTGAAACATTTTAACCATTTCCTGTTCTGCATTTTGGAGATCACTTTCTTTTTCATAATGTTCTTTTTGTAAAATCTGCATTTCCGAAACAATCTCATCTTTGTCTTGTCTAATATGGTCTACCAATGCTTTTAAATGTACCAATTCTTGTTCACTATCCTGAAACTATTTCTTGCTTTTGGACAATTGAGTATCAAGATCCCTACAGTTTAACTCCATGACTTTTTGACATACCTCCAATTCTGCTCTTAACATTTCCTCCTTTTTACTTGCCCCATCTAGGTCGGCTTTTAACCTGTTAATCAGCTTAGTATCATTTTCTTGCATTCGCCGGGACCTATTCAAAATAAACCATGTCTTGGCGCATAGCCGTATCAGACAATCTTTCTCTGCATGTTTATCTGCTGCATTTAATAGTCTCAGAAGGCAGACCTGAATTATGCTGCCTTCTGCAAAAATGCTGTCTAGTGGTTCTTTCTGCACTTAACCATAAATGCGGTCATGCCATTCTGTGGCATTATTTGATGACCATGTCCCATGTGCATATAACTTTGCCTCCAGATATTGCACTAGCTCTGAGAATGTGGCTTCTATTTGAGACATTCTGAAATTCGTTTTTAGTGACACACTGCTATTAGGAAATGGGTTCCCTCTAATGTACACATGGCAGTGTGAGACACACTTGCCACGCCCAGTAGGTGCTCTATGATCACTTTCCCGGCCTGCAACGCACCATAAATATGTTGGATTTTTTGTGTAGATTTGGGGTCTGGCAGTATTTTCTTACCGCCAAAGAAGAGTGGTAATTTGGTGATGACTTATCCTTGCATTTAGATTGGGTTTGGCCTTACCTCCTTTCAGTGACCATGTCTTATTACACTATACGGGATAATTTAATAGTATACACTATAGGTGTTAATTTCTAGTGGTAAATTACTTAGTGGTGAGCATAATTTTCCTGTTCTATTTATGGCCCCATCGTACACAAACCTTCCTTATCCTTATAATGTTCTTGTGATCTATAGAGAGCATTGGACCTACATTCAGAGACACCACAATTTCACATATAGGGCCTCATTACGACCCAGGCGCTGGACCATGGTGCTTTTAGCACCATGGTCCATGCCGGTCTCCGGCATGGTGGATGGCGGAATTACCACCCCATCACAAGGTTGGCGGGGCGGTAATTCCCCATTCACCATTTGCCCTTCCCCATTCTCATTTTGCCCCATAGGGCATAATGGGGATGGGGAAGGCGCTAATTACGGCACCGTAAATTACGGTTGCCGTAATTAGCTCCAAGGTCCCTTAGCGGGTTGGATTTTAACGCCTGCAAAAAGCAGGCGTTAAAGCCTCCAACCCGCTAAGGGACCTTGTAATCAGGCGCTAATGGTTTAACGGCGCCGACGCTCTTTACGGCGCCGTTAAACCATTAGCGCCAGGGTCGTAATGAGGCCCATAGAGTATTATCAATAATGTGTGGTGTTATCATTGACTTACATACATCAGTGAACTATGTTTCCATAGGCCTCATTAGAGATTCATTACTGGTTCATGGACCCCTAGTAATCTATATTTTGTATTAGATTTCACCCAGAGACCATGCACTGTATTCAACATCATTTCAGTATTCAACATGGCAAGATTATGAATATTGCACCTTCATCATTTATGCTGCACACACTGCTTATGTTTCTGCATGAATAGCTTAGTATACTGGATAGAACTTCATAATAGAATGCTATGTATATCAACACATTCCTTAATGCACTAATTAGCTCATGATATTTATTCCGATGATCCTTGACACTTTTTTGTCAATATTACAATAAGAATCCCTTCTACAGAGTTTTCATGAAAAGTAAATGCACATGTGATGTCATCAGTGATATCATCAATGACATTTGTGATGTCATCTTTGATGTCCTGGGTGTTAGTCTTAGCAGTGCACGGTGGCGGCGCGAGTTATGGTTGCTTATCTTACCATAATTGCCGAATTTCAGGGGGTTTTCGGTTTTACTTTGAACCATAACGTCCCTTTAACAACGTTTTTTCACTGAATTTCATAGGTTTTTAGTAGCGCAACTTAACCATAACGTCCCTTTAACAAAGTTTTTTTACTGAATTTCATAGGTTTTTAGTAGTGCAACTTAACCATAACGTCCCTTTAACAAAGTTTTTTTACTGAATTTCATAGGTTTTTAGTAGCGCAACTTAACCATAACGTCCCTTTAACAACGTTTTTTTACTGAATTTCATAGGTTTTTAGTAGCGCAACTTAACCATAACGTCCCTTTAACAAAGTTTTTTTACTGAATTTCATAGTTTTTTAGTAGCACAACTTAACAATAATAACTTTGACTTTATGTACATATAATATGGAACATACTGAACCCTTTCTACTGAATTTGAAGGTCCGCAGACATGTTTGGACAACAGTACCACCACCTAAAAACTCTGGGGAGGTATGTGTAATAGTTATATCATAACATAGGAACATTTAATAAATTCACAAAGCAGCACGCATACAAAGTATATGTAGTAATACTTAAAAAATGTTACCCATATATGTAACACACTAACCGTTCATGTAAATACAATGGGGCCGATTCATGGAACAAACGTGCGCCGAAAATCCATGCGCAAGCAGGCGCAAGGGAGCGCAAGCGTGAGAAACGCAGCGCACGCGCACGCGTGCGATTCAAAGAAGACGCTGCGCGTGTTTCCCGCTGTCCGTGCGCCCAATCCAGCCATGGCGCACGCAGGCATACACGGCGTGCGCTACGCGCACAGCAAAAGCGCACATAGCGCGGCGCACACAACCAAAGTGGGCGGAACAGTGGGCGGAACACGCGGAATGGGGAACAACGCGTGAAAAAGAAGGCGTAACTGGGGAAGTACTGCAGGGAACTACACAGAACGCCCACACGCACGCGAACAACCCGTATTCATGGATCCGAATACGGGAAACCCGCGCACGGCAAAAGACGCACACAGGCGTCAACGCGTCCGCCACACGAAGGCAGGCGGAAGCATCCCCGCGCACAGTACAAAAGTGCGCGCAAACAACAAACACGTATATACAGCTACGATGAATGCCCCATTTGTCGCAGCACTGATCGTGGGACACGGCAGGAGGAGGAGAATAGCCAGGGCATGCATTTTCGCACCACGGACAAGCCTTTTTGGGATGCCTGATGACCAGGTCTATGGCAGGTATAGGTTTCCACCCCACATCATCCTAGACCTGGATGGTAATAGTTATATCATAACATAGGAACATTTAACAAATTCACAAAGCAGCACACATACAAAGTATATGTAGTAATACTTAAAAAATGTTACCCATATATGTAACACACTAACCATTCATGTAAATACAATGGGGCCGATTCATGGAACAAACGTGCGCCGAAAATCCATGCGCAAGCAGGCGCAAGGGAGCGCAAGCGTGAGAAACGCAGCGCACGCGCACGCGTGCGATTCAAGGAAGACGCTGCGCGTGTTTCCCGCTGTCCGTGCGCCCAATCCAGCCATGGCGCACGCAGGCATACACGGCGTGCGCTACGCGCACAGCAAAAGCGCACATAGCGTGGCACACACAACCAAAGTGGTCGGAACAGTGGGCGTAACACGCGGAATGGGGAACAACGCGTGAAAAAGAAGGCGTAACTGGGGAAGTACTGCAGGGAACTACACGGAACGCCCACACGCACGCGAACAACCCGTATTCATGGATCCGAATACGGGAAACCCGTGCACGGCAAAAGACGCACACAGGCGTCAACGCGTCCGCCACACGAAGGCAGGCGGAAGTGTCCCCGCGCACAGTACAAAAGTGCGCGCAAACAACAAACACGTATATACAGCTACGATGAATGCCCCATTTGTCGCAGCACTGATCGTGGGACACCGCAGGAGGAGGAGAATAGCCAGGGCACGCATTTTTGCACCACGGACAAGCCTTTTTGGGATGCCTTACGACCAGGTCTATGGCAGGTATAGGTTTCCACCCCACATCATCCTAGACCTGGTCAGGGAGTGGGAAGATGACCTTACATCCCCCACCCTTTGCTCCCAAGCATTGAACCCCTTGGAGAAGGTGCTCAATGTCCTGCATTTTTTGGACACTGGGTCATTTCAGCGGACTACTGCCATAGTGGGGGGGGGTCTCACAGGCCACGCAGTCACGCTGCCTACACCAGGTACTGGCAATCATGACAGCACGCCCCTCAGTCCGCAGGCACATATACATGCCCAGAACACCCGCAGAAAGGCAGGCCTGGATTTTTTCAGGGTGGCACACTTCCCCAAAGTGCTCGGTGCCATAGATTGCACCCATGTGGCCCTACGTCCACCTAGGGCCACTGAGCACATCTACCGAAACCGCAAGCACTGGCATTCCATCAATGTACAGGTGGTATGCGATGCAAAGGGAATCATCACCTCTGTCTATGCAAACTACCCTGGTTCCACACATGACAGTTTCATATACAGAATGTCCGCCCTGAGCCGAACCCTGGAAGCTGGGCAGCATGGCGACACATGGCTCCTAGGTGAGTACAAATGCCCTTGCACATGCATGCAAGTCACACACAGACAAATACCCAAACCCTAACAATCTCAACTATTATCACCTCCCCAGGGGACAGTGCCTACCCTCTGAGCAACCACATGATGACGCCAATCCGGAACCCCACCACACCACCCCAGGTAAGATACAACGCTGCCCATATTGCAACCAGGGCCATAGTGGAGCGCACATTCGGAGTGCTCAAGTCACGTTTCCGCTCCCTTGACCGCTCTGGCGGGCAACTACTCTATGCACCACCAGTAGTGTGCAGGATCATTGTGGCAGCATGTGTCCTGCACAATGTTGCAACACGGCAGGGCGTACCGGTGGACATGGTGGTGCCCCCACATCCCCAACCACAGGCACAGGTGCTGCCCATGGGAGGGGACAGGGCACGTGGTGAGGAAGCCCGGACCCAGCTTGTGGCCACATTTTTCACCTAAACTCCCACCCCTGCGGAGTGCACACAGGCCTGGCACATACCAGGTGACAATCGATGATGACAAAGAGACAGTCAACTGTCACAACCCTACCACCCTGAGAATGTTGCCATGGAAGTGCCACATCGTCTGCATCCCTACCTACTTAAACACAAGCTATCCTGTGTGACCAAAAGGCACACATATGACATATGACATGATATGGCCTATACACAAGTATTTCAAGGTGCGATGAGGCAGGGAGGGGGGAACAAGGGAAGACAGACAACGGTACAACTAGGCCAGGTGTCATTCAGATTGTGCAAGTGCAGGGGTAGGGGGAAGGGAAAAGTGCAAGGGGAAGGGGAGGGGGGGAATGCAGTACAGGGGAAGTAGACCAAAAAACAAATACACAGGTCAGCTGGTGGCAACTGCAAAGGTAAGTGCAGACAAGTGCTGGCAAGGGGGGGGCTGTAGGGATAGAGAGACAGTACCGCAGTGCAGGGGTTGCCAGGGAGCCAGTGCAAGTGGAGAGTGGCTGGGCCAGGGACCGAGGTCGGTGAGAGTGGCCCAGTTGCAGATTCAGTGCAGTTCCAGTGAAGAATTCCGCAAGGGAGAGGCAGAGAGAAAGCAGAAGCAAAGAGGAAGGTCTTGAGGTGCTTCCCGAACCGGAGATGGTTCCCCTCAAGTTCAAGTGAGGCAGGAAGGCTGTTCCAGAGGGAGGGCCCTGCCGCGGAGAGAGATCTACCCCCAGCTAGTTGCTCTGAGAAGCGGATGACTCTGACATGCAAGGTGTGCATCACACACACCTGCACAACAGGCCATGGCCATCACTGTTATGTCACTCAAACCCTCCCAAACCACAACATGACATGGCAAGCAATACCCATACACCAACACAGCAACAATAAGGTACACATTGCCATTTCCAAAATGTACAATGGCATCAGACAATGATGCCTGACCAGGAATCAGATGAAATGACAGACCAACAACCTCCCACCCAAAATAAGTCATTTCCAAATGCATTACAAGAGTTGTAGACGTAACATAACAATTAATGCCTGTCTACATGCACATTGTGCATTGCAAAATCAACACTGCAGCTTCTGTGTGCTGTGTCCTACTCCTGCAACACACTGCTCAGCGCACAGCACAGTGAACAGCCGTTGTGTGTAATGCACACCCTGAGCATCACATCTAAGCGACAGACCACATCACAAAGCAAATTAGGCATGTACAGGATCCATAATTGGTCACAGAACATGTGCTGCAGGGACACAGTGGCCACCAGAAGGCAAACAGTGTACACGTGGATATGCAAGGGTGAGAGTACATGTAGTGCATCAGAGTGCAAGTGTGTGGGTCTGCAAGGACATGCACTCAACATATGCATGTGCACTCAAGTGACCATCAGTGTTCTCTACACATCACATGTGAACATTCACCATGTGTACACCCCAGCATGTCAAACCACAACTATCCCCTCGCACCTGAAAGCTAAACACAACACATGAACAGGCATTGATCAGCAGAACACAACATGTACATAGGATACCACCATTACAATGTCAGAGTTCCCATCACACTGCAGGGCAAGGCAACTATCAACAACAACCCCCCCCCTCCCTCACAAATGACCATGACCCACTGAACAACTGCACCTGGGTCATGGAGCCTTCAACCCTCAATTCCACCTGGCCACAGGATCACCTTTACCCTTCGTCACCATCTCCCACCTTGTGTGTAAAAAGATGCCTGCACCCTCAGAATCCACACTAATTTCCAAAATCACAAAATCCAAGGCATAAAAACGAACCCGAAAACCCTCCAGTAGATGACTTGACGTAGCAGTACCTCACAAAGGCCAAGTACTACCACAATGATGCAACAACCAAGGTAGCACAGTAAAACAATGTCACAACAGGATGTGAACCATGTGTGGTACATAACATAGGATGATGCATCATGAACGGATGTGTATTGTCACAGGTCCCGTGTACAGGCGCGGGAGTGTCACGAAACAATCACCCCCACCGTGTCCCGGGTGCCTGCAAGGTCAAACTCACACAGGCCCCTGAGACCCTGGTGGGGAAGGAGGTTCAGGGATATGCAGTCGGGACAGGTGTTGGCACACTGGATAACTGGAATGAGTGGCAGGAGAGGGGAGGAGGAATGACACATGAAAGTAGGGAATGCACGAAAATGTACTACCTGCATGAACACATACACAATCCAAACAAACTTGGACATCATTGTCATGGCCTTCTGTAGTCCAGGCTTAGGAGTGGTACGAACCAACCACCCCCTCTAGGGTTTTGGCACCTGCAAGTTCGGGGCTTACACAGGCATCCGCAACCCCAGCGGGGAAAGAGGGTTAGGGAACGTTGCTTGGATAGGTATGGGAAGCAGGAACACCGGGTAGAGGGTACAGGGTTCAAAATTGCATAGGATTCCGGGTGATTAGGGGGAAAAAAACATACCAAATTGAATCACACATACATCCATGCATTGGTGCACCCCGCAGCAAGCCTATGCAGAGCAGTTTGAAAGAAAAACAACAAGACACTTAGCTCTGGTTTTGAGTGCTGGCCTCCTGCCTGCGCACTCTCAGGTCCGGTTACAGGAGCACTGCAATGCTGCAAAGAGAGCCACAGTCAACAACCTGTACGTGCCAATTACACAAAAACACACCACCAAACATGCCCCATAGCAACAAACTACTCTACAAACAGACAATCTGGTGTAGATGCTTCGTACCCATATATAACATTACCCCTGTGACGGGTCATACACAGTCAATGCAGTAAGTCAGCCGCCGGTGGGTGCGTGGCAAATGGAACACCAATGTGTCACAATTCACACAACATGCAATGTTCCCTGGGTAAGCAGACAGACCCATATAGCAAGCCATGACTTCAGAGCAAGTTGCGTACCACCATGACCGAAACAAAGTTGGCAGTGCATTTATCATAAAGTACATGGAAATGAAATGCACTGCACCCGAGTATGTCCCTTGCTGTATGTCCCTGTGAGCTGCCCCTTTCCATGTCTCGGAAGGCTACATGGTTAATACAAGTGCCTCAATGGACCTTGGTGTACCGGAGGGCATGTGCCACTGCCCCTGCAGGTGTCCCAGACAACCCTACAATCAACAGCCATCAGTCCACCAACACATCTGAGCTGCATTGTGTGCTTCAACACCAATATTCGTCCAAGCTCACCCACAGTGCTGTGACTAAGCCTGCATGTGCAACTCGCCTGGTGCAAGCTTTGCTGTGTAGTGGCCCCCCTGTGCTGCTCACCTTGCCTGAAGTTCCTTAGAACACGTCAGCAGTTCTAGGATGTAGGTCTGCAATTCCTGTGCCTCTGCTTGTGCACACATGTGCATGTGGGCACCAACAAACGTGTCCAGAATTCCGTCGTCCAATGGGCCATGTCTGCTGGCTAAGGTGCTCTGGAGGCTCATCCACCTGCAGAAAGGGCATGAAACACATGATTAATGCTTCAAAGTCATCTGTGTGTGTCTCTTCAGGCATCTCATTACTTGACCATGTCAGAGAGTCACAGCATAAATCACACCATCAGTCCGTCTTTCACATCCAAAGTGTGTAACACTATCTACATCATGAATTGCAACAAGCACGTGTACAGTAAAGATAAGAAACATACTACACAATGCATAGCAATGAATGTACACATTAATCATGAAACACCCCATCTAGCAAAAGCTGAACAGTGGACAATAACACCAAAATCATCCCCACTAGGGGTGTAAACACAAGTCACACAGCACCAGACATGCCACAGATATGACAGTCCAAGGCCCTTGTGTAAAATTTTGTAACACCGAACCATCCTTGCGAGCCCATGGATAAGGGAGGCAGCAGTGGCATATGTGAGTCAAGGACCCCAAGCAGCAAACACATACACAAGACAAGCCTGAAGGGCCCAGCTGGAACAGACAGTGGATGCCTTCAAAAGCCACAAAGCACCGCACCGTCACATGAAAGCACAATAGACGGGCAATTTTAAACTATAGTAACTATTAACTAATTACACTAACTATGGAAAACCTACATTACCTAATTAAACTAACTATCAAACAGAAACTTAACTAACTAAACTAAAAGAAAAATCAAAAATGGCCACATACGACCCGGGGGGGAGGGGAGGTACCCAGGAGGGGGGAGGTACAGGGTGCTGCTCAACATCCACATGCGATGATGCTGAGCCAAAAAAAAAACCTCCATGGGCTCAACGCCTGCACAGCCCGACCTATGTGGGAGATAGATGGTCGTCCGAGTCTGGCTCATCCTGTAAAGGAGGACGTGGCACAGTAGCCTGGCCACGCCTAGCCGCAGCTTGCCCCTCGTCGGCAGCAAGTCTGCCGGACGGGTGAGCCTGGTTCTGGGTGGCGATGTGACGTAGGTCTGCATGCAGAACCTCACGTGATACACGTGCTTCCTCTTGCAAGGTAGCACGTGTAACACGGAGTTCCTCCTGCAAGGCCTGGCTGGACAACCGCTGCACCTCCCGGCAAGCCTGTAGCTCAGCCGAGATGGTACGCTCAAGCTGTGCAAACCTCTCCTCTGCCTGCTGCCTCTGGGACATCATAAGGACACCCAGAGTGGATCTGAGGGAAGCATACTCCTCCCTCAGGGCATCCATGTGCGCCTCTGCGTGAGCAGCAATTGCTTGACGCAGAGACGACATTTCAGCCTGGCGTGCCCTGTCTGAGGCCGCCATGCCCAGCCTAAGTGAGCGGGCCGTGGACCGTGCCGCCTGCTGCTGGAGAAGCACCTGCCTAGCAGGGGGGAGCAAGGATCGGGCCACACGCTCCATGCTCTCAGCGATGTTCTCCATTGCTGCCCCCTGCCGTTCTGAATTGGCAGTCATGTCTTGCTCCCACTCAGTATACTGCGGTTGCGCGCGGCAACCGCGTTGCCGGGCTTGACCCCTGCGGGACCCAAGGACCGGGGGTCCTCGCTGTGTTGGCACCGCCCGCGGCTGCACGACTACATGCCCCCGTCAACGTGATGTCTCAGGCACATCAGTGACTGGTGTGGAGGGTGACCCTGCGTCCCGATCCGCCATGGGCGGAGGAACAAAGACTGTCTGATCCCTCAGTGCAGGTGTCGCAGACAGAGGAGTGTCCACATCAGAATCACTCACCCCTGACACATGGACTTGATGCTCATCCAACTGAACATGGACGTCAGAGTCGTCATCAAGGCTGGACTCATAGGCAGCCAGAGACAAGATGGACTGTAGCACTTGGGGGTTTTCGTGGCCTACCACCCCACGACCCCCACTAGTGCCGGGTTGATGTAGCGGTACCAACCCTGTGTCTGGCATGACAACACCATCCTCCGCCTCCATTGCGTCATCACCTGTACAATAGAGAGAAAAAAGGTCACTACACATGTCAGAAGCACACAACACACACACACATCGACAGCAAACGCATCAGGCAGACATGTGACACACCACATATAACCTGCCATGCATGCTGGGTCAACTTTGAATTGCTTCTGTGATCAGACCTGTTGAAAGGTGGCAGTTTCCATGGAAGTGGGTCTATGCAGTGCAGGAAATGTGTATGCCACTCACTACCTACATGTACAAGGACTCCATGGTGTGTGCCAGGAAATGTGAAGGCAGTGCAATGTCAAATTCAGACATCACGTGCATTGTGCATTCAATGTGTACCATATCTAGAAGCCAAGCACCCCTCCACCCCAGTACCAAAGCAGGGATGCCTAGCATGGTATCAAAAGGCTGACCATACACCTGTGTATTGACAGGCAGTGTTGACTGGCATCAACAGCTGAATGTGATTCAAGTGACAACACTGCAAATGATGCAGGGACAGTAAGCAGGACACATGATGAAAACTCTGGATTCTGCCCATGTGTGAAAAAGACACAACAACAGTTGGACAGAGTCATTGGCCATTGAACAGGCTAAGGCCTGTGAGCCACACAGATTGTCAGACCCTAAACATGTGTGCAACGCAGGACTGAGCCACAGTTGACATGGGAAGGCTGATGAGATGGCAGGCAATGTGTGTAACCAAGGACTTCTATTACAGTGATCATCCAGTCAAGGACACATAGGGGCATGCGTGCAATGCACATGGAGCATGAATGGGCACTCATGTCCCTGCGAGAGATCTGACCTATGCACAGTACAAGTGAGATACCCTGCATCAAGTACTAAGGCTGTACCACACGGCATATGTTTGGCAGATTCTTCGCTGGAAGTTAGCATCTACACAGGACGCATGAACAAGAAAGTACACATTGGCAAGATTGAAGAACACCAGTGCAAAGGTGGAACTGGGGTGCAGAGTGGCGGAGGAGGGGCAAGGGAGCATGCCTACATGGAGTCCCCGCATGCAGGCAGAGGAGACATGCATGATGGAAGCATTGCATTACTTACACATCAGAACCATCTACACGTCACATGTAGCGGCAATCATGCACAACACATCCCACAAGTGAAACACACACATCCTCAACAAACACGCATCAACACTCACTGGACTGGGCATCAAAGTCCAGCATCTCTCCCACTCCTTTGACCAATTCAGGTGGTATGAACTCCGCAACGAGTGCCTCATGCGGAGTGAGCTTTTCCTCCTCTGGTGCAGGCCCACCGCCAGTCACCAGAGTCAAGTTGTAATTAGAGGCACGCTTAGCCTTAGTGCTGCGTTTGATGTCATTCCAATGCTTTTTGCACTCTTGCGCCGTGCGCACCTCATGGCCGAATGAACTGACATGTTCCGCAACATGCTTCCAGTGGGTGTCACGTTGGGCAGCCGTAGTCTGACTATTGGCACCCACTAGCATGTCACGGCTGTGGCCCCGCACGTAGTCCACGAGGAAGTCCAGTTCCTGCTTACAGAAAGGCTTCTTCCTCGACGTGCAGGAGGTCGTGGCTGTGTGTGGGGTCCCAGCCTGTGCTGCAGGTGCAACCTTCCTCCTCTTGGACTGTGGCGCAGACCCTGGCTGGCTAATGCCGCCCTGACCAGTATGGCCAGTCGGTTCGGTGGATTGAGCCAAGGGAGTGGCAGGTGGAGGGATGACCAAAGGCCTGACTTGTGTCAGTGGCAGCTGGGTGCACACTAATGGACCCTGCGCAGCAACACCAGCTGTGGCAGGGTCATTGACCGCAATGGTCCTGGTTGGCAGACTCACAACCGGGGTGCTGTTGGGTGTATCTGCCCCTGCACTTGCCAACACCCGGCTGTTCGGGGCAGTAGATGACATGACTGCCCCAGGGACACGTGTCTTGGTCTGAGCAGCCCGGCCTGCCCCTATGGTTTCCCCCCTGGCCTGTTGGAGATCTACCAAGGGCTCTTCAAGTGCCAACGCAGCCTGCGCTGGCAGACCCCGAGCCTGGGTGGCGGTGTCCACAGCTGCACCTGCAGCTACCACTACCCTTCGGCCCGTGGCAGTCGATGGAACGGACTGCCGGGTCACACGGGCGCCAGTGCCAGATGCAGAAGCTGCATCCCCCGGAACCACAGGGGGTGGTGGCATGACTGCACCGACACATGGCACAACATTGTGCTCAAGTGGCGCACCCCTGCCTCTTCCCCCTCTGTGGCTGCCCTGGACACCCTGGAGTCCCCCTACTCCCTGGTCACCATGGCCACGTCCCCGACCACGCCCGCCACGAGGAGGGCGCCCAGCTGAGGCGCCCCTCACCTTTGGTGCCCTCCCAACCATGGCACAGATGTAGTAGTGCTGGCACAGATGGAGTGGTGCCAATGGGAGGTGTACACCACAATTGACCTGGGCAATTGGGGTGAAGGGGGTGGGAAGCAAGATGTTAACAGCCCCCCTGCACCTGCAAGGCTGTATGTGACCCCGGTGATGTGGTGACGGGTCACGCAACGCTCAGGCACCACAAAACTGCAGTAAAACCATGCACGCAACCCTGCAGCCTATGTGCGTGGATTCAACCTCCAGCAGTACGCGGTGGTACCCAGTAACACGAATAACGCATACGCGTGGGACACGCAGGCTACTATGACATCGAAAATGGGTGCGATACACAGGGGCACCCGCAGTGGGAAATAGAGCGTGTGCGACTCACCGTCTGACTAGCGCGATGCAGAAAAACACGCGTAGCCAATACCCCCGCCAAAAGAAGAGATACGTCCTTGATAGCTGTGAAGTTGTGATGGCGAGCGAAACAACAGGAAGCAGCAACACACGTCGGTCTCCACGAAAGGCACGTACAGGGAACTGCTGGGCCGGCTCACCTTTAACCCGTGCTGAGGGAAACGCACGCGCGCGTCACGTCACTTACGCGCATGGGCCCTTTCCTCGTATTACACGCGGACATGCAGTTTTTCACGCGTGCTGAAATGCCCATGCACGCCTGTGCGCGTCACGTCACAGGGGCGCTTGCGCTTCAGGGGCCTTCTGTCCAATGAAATTGCGTATGCGTGCAGACGCGCTTACGCGCTAAGGGCCTTTCCTCGAATTACACGCTGACGTGCCGAATTTTCACGTGCCAAATCACTCCGTATCAAGCTGGCCACGCGTAAGCACACGGAAGACCACGCTCCTGCCCAGAAGGCCGTACTACTGCCCCCCAGAGCCCCGAGCACGCTCCCACCTGTCATCTGCTGCTGCCTGACTGCCTGCTGCCCACGTGCCCTGCCATTTGCTGCCTGCACATCAGCCAGGGGTGCTGTTGCTGTGACCACCCCTGCTGGAACCGAAGACTCCCGACTGGGATTCCATCGCTCCACAGCCCAGCCCCAGGACCCTGTTGCCCATCTACTCCTGCCTCTGGGGTTGTCATGTCGGGCACTGCAACATCTGGCACCACTGACAACCCCCGGCCAGAGCGGCAGAGGGGCACCAGCTTCAGTGCCACCGAAGTTGGTGTCCTGGTGGAGCAAGTCCTGGGGCAGTATGATGCCCTCTTCGGAAGTTCCCGCGCCGACAAGGAAGGACGGACTCGGATCTGGACTGACATCGTGACTGCCATCAACGCGGAGGGGGTGGCAGTCCGCGACTTCCAACATGTCAAGAAGCGCTGGGAGGACTTCAGGTCCAGGACCCTGAACAAGGCCCGGCGCCTCTTGAAGGCAGCGGATGCCAAGGGGCGCCGGGGCCACTTGTCGGAAGATCAGATGAGGGTCCTGGAACGCATATCCCCAGCGCTCCACGTCCAGGTCCTTGAGAGGCAGACCCGTCTGGAGTCGAGCGGTAAGTGTACATGCATCCTGATTGTGAGCTGTGCGTGTGGTGATGTTTCAGTAGTGTGCAGGTTGCACATCTGTTTGTATGGGGTCAAGTATGGGTGGGGGTGTACAGGGCCGTGGTGCTAACACATGTGAGGGCTGGAATGTGTGAGACATGGATGGTGCTTGTGTGTGTAGGCTTGCATGCCAAATGCAGTTGTGTGGGCACACATGTTTGGATGAATGTGTATGTAAGTAGACATGTCCGTGATGCCACGCATGTATGTTGTTTTCAGCTGCATGTAACAGCACTGTGTACATGTGCATTTGTGTGTATTTGACAAGGGTGCAACAGTGATGCAACATGGATGCATGCGACAGCCGGATGTGGAAGCCTGATTGGCAGATGTGACATGGATGCCCATCTGAACACTGCGACACTTGGCAGAGGTGTACACATGCATGCAAGTGTGGTGGTGTGTGTACATGTGTGGTGCACTTCCTGTGTTGCATGTGATGTCTGGCTCAGCTTTGCCTGCTCATGCTGTTGTATGGGTATGGATGGTGCTGGCAGTTGCGATATGGCTGTGGTATGGCTCATGTGTGGGAGTTGAAATGACATGTGTGTTGGGGATTGTGATGGCATGTCTGAGGTTTGCCAATGCCACTCATGTACAACTGTCATGTGTGTATGTGTCCATTGTACAGTGCCCTGATGCCTGTGTTTCATTTCTCCCTGTCTGCAGCGTCAACTGATGAAGAGGGCGGAGAAGGTGCTGTGGAGCACAGCGGCGGGGATCCCACCGCCAGCCGGAGACGCAAGGCCCGGCTCCCCTCCCATGTTGTCATCTCGTCGGGGAGTGAGGAGTCCGGTGCCGCGTCCCAGGCCGCAGCTGCCGGGGGGAGGTCCAAGAGGCGGAGGTTGGAGTTCGACTCCTCGGCAGCAGAAGGGGCAGCTGGGACCCCACAGGGCCCAACGGGGGAAGGTGGCACGGAGTCATCCAGGTTGGTGGGGGGTTTGGTGGAGGAGGAGGCCGTGCAAGCAACGGAGACGGGGTCTGGAGGTGGGGATCCCACTGGTGCTAGTGGTGCAGTGCAGGACCAGGGACAGGAGGCAGCACAGGCCGCCGCAGAGGTGCCTGTGTGCAATCCTGTCCCTGATCCTGTCCCTGCATCATCTTGCACCAGCAGGGATGCCTACGTCCAGACCCGTTTTCAGGCAGGGGATGAGCAAACGACAACTGGCCTTCCTCTGCCTGCGGACGTGGCTATCCGGGTCCGGGTTGAGCCTGTCCTGACTGGTGTGGCGTTGCGTCAACGGGCCATGCAAGGTGACCTGCAGTCTTTTCATGAGGAGACTGCACGTCATCTCGAATGGCTCGTTGACCACGTCAGCCTGCTGGGACAGGTCACCCAGGCCGGATTCCTCCGTTTGATGGGGCTTGCTACGACCCCCTCCTCAACTGAACCCCCTACGCGCCAGTCGTCCTCCGTGCCATCTTCCCACCCATCAGTCACCTGGGTGCCCTGTGGAGCTGCCTCTGACGGTGCGGCCAGGCTGGTGGAGGAGGCATCCCTGCCACAGTCGGGAGTCGGACGTCCAGCAGGGGTGGCCACATCAACGACTGCACCCCAGCCGGCGGAGGATATGCAGGCAGCAGGAGGCAGTGCACGGGCAGAGGCACAGCAGCAGCAGCAACGTGGTGGGAGCCATGAAGGCTCGGGGCCTTCAACATCGGAGGGGCAGGCATCGGCCGGAGGGCAGGAGGACCCAGGACAGAGAGTGTCTTCCGTGTGGCAGCGGTTGGGCCACGCCATAGATGCGGAGCGGCAGCGGGCGGAAGAGGCACGGCTCACAATGGTCAGGGCGGAGAACTCCATGCGGAGGGCCCTGAGGCGGGCCGAGTGCCTCGGGGCAATCCACAGGGGGTTGGAGGTGGACACGTCGACGGCCCTGCGGACCCTCGGGGCCATGGAGGAGGACCGCCTCCGGGACATTGAGCAGGAGTTCGATGATGCCCTGGCCCACGACATCCAAAAGTGAGCCGTCAGACTAGCCCGCTGCCCTTGTACATAGTTATGTAGGTAGTGTTAGGTTTCCTTTTTTTTTTATTTATTTTGGACCTTTTGGACATTGGCCACATTTTTGTATATAGTTTATTTTATTAGTTAGTGTCGTTAGATAGGTTTCATTTCTTTTGTTGGGATAATGGACCCTGGCTTGTTCGTCTGTACATAGTTCACTGTTGGATTGTATTTTTCTTTCCCAATTTACCCATGGAGCAATGGCTTTCAATTATTATTTCCCATTGGATTTTCTTTTGTGGACAGTGACTTTGGACACCATTACTTTGGATTATGATTTTTGGTTTTGCTTTTTTTCACGGACATGCTTCTTTTCATTTTTGTACATTCCCATTTCTGTTTCTTTATTTTTTATTCTATTTATGTTCCCTTTAATACATATTTTTTTATCGAACTTCAATTTGTAGTATCTCATTGGTTTCATGCATATCATGATATGGGTTTTGAGATTCACTGACACCCATTGGGTGTATGTGAGGGAAATGTGTTTGTTTTGAAACTTGCAATTGGTGTTCTGTCATGTAATTGCCAATTATGAGTGGGTGGATGCAATACTCGGGTGTGTGTTTTGCATTTGGAGGCTGACCATAGGGACCAGGGATCTAGATTGTGATGACATGTTGGCTGGGGAACATGAGTTGGGGCCTGCTGGCAGGTGCCCCACAGTGCTGGGGAGTGGGGGTGGTGGGGACATGGGTGGGGGCCTGCTGGCAGGTGCCCCACAGTGCTGGGGGGTGGGGGTGGTGGGAGACATGGGTGGGGGCCTGGTGGAGGGTGACCCTGCACTGCTGGGGGATGGGGGTGGTGGGAGACATGGGTGGGGGCCTGGTGGAGGGTGCCCCTGCACTGCTGGGGGATGGGGGTGGTGGGAGACATGGGTGGGGGCCTGGTGGAGGGTGCCCCTGCACTGCTGGGGGATGGGGGTGGTGGGAGACATGGGTGGGAGCCTGGTGGAGGGTGCCCCTGCACTGCTGGGGGGGTGGGGGCGGTGGGGAACATGAGTTGGACATGGGTGGGGGCCTGGTGGAGGGTGACCCTGCACTGCTGGGGGATGGGGGTGGTGGGAGACATGGGTGGGGGCCTGGTGGAGGGTGCCCCTGCACTGCTGGGGGATGGGAGTGGTGGGAGACATGGGTGGGGGCCTGGTGGAGGGTGACCCTGCACTGCTGGGGGATAGGGGTGGTGGGAGACATGGGTGGGGGCCTGGTGGAGGGTGCCCCTGCACTGCTGGGGGATGGGGGTGGTGGGAGACATGGGTGGGGGCCTGGTGGAGGGTGACCCTGCACTGCTGGGGGGTGGGGGTGGTGGGAGACATGGGTGGGGGCCTGCTGGCAGGTGCCCCACAGTGCTGGGGGTTGGGGGTGGTGGGGAACATGAGTTGGACATGGGTGGGGGCCTGCTGGCAGGTGCCCCACAGTGCTGGGGGGTGGGGGTGGTGGGGAACATGAGTTGGACATGGGTGGGGGCCTGCTGGCAGGTGCCCCACAGTGCTGGGGGGTGGGGGTGGTAGGGAACATGAGTTGGACATGGGTGGGGGCCTGCTGGCAGGTGCCCCACAGTGCTGGGGGGTGGGGGTGGTGGGAGACATGGGTGGGGGCCTGGTGGAGGGTGCCCCTGCACTGCTGGGGGATGGGGGTGGTGGGAGACATGGGTGGGGGCCTGCTGGCAGGTGCCCCACAGTGCTGGGGGGTGGGGGTGGTGGGGAACATGAGTTGGACATGGGTGGGGGCCTGCTGGCAGGTGCCCCACAGTGCTGGGGGGTGGGGGTGGTGGGAGACATGGGTGGGGGCCTGGTGGAGGGTGACCCTGCACTGCTGGGGGGTGGGGGTGGTGGGAGACATGGGTGGGGGCCGGGTGGAGGGTGACCCTGCACTGCTGGGGGATGGGGGTGGTGGGAGACATGGGTGGGGGCCTGGTGGAGGGTGCCCCTGGTGGCTGGGGGTGCACGGGGACATGCGTTGGTGGGCAGTAGTGCAAGTTGACATGTGGGTTGGCTGGGGGGCATGGCCATGGTGGATGGGGTGCCTGCATGACATGTGCAGGGTAGGCCCCTGTGGTGTGAGCCACCTGCAGGGGCCGTGGAGGGTGTAGAGGGAACACCTGGGAGGACCCACACGTGCAATTCACGTGTGGTGCTCCCCGCGCACCCCTGGAATGCATGTACCCTGCTGATATCGCGTGTGTGACTTCCCACGCACCCCTGGAATACACGTATCCTGCTGATATCGCGTGTGAAACTTCCCGCGCACCCCGAAATACACGTAGCCAGGACATTCGCGTGTGGAACTTCCCACGCACCCCTGATATACACGTACCCTGCTGAATTCACGTGTGAAAATTCCCGCGCACCCCTGATGTACACGTACCCTGATGGAATCGCGTGTGGAACTTCAAGTGCACCCCTGGAATACACGTACCCTGCTGATATTGCGTGTGAAACTTCCCGCGCACCCCGAAATACACGTAGCCAGGACATTCGCATGTGTAACTTCCCGCGCACCCCTGATATACACGTACCCTGCTGAATTCACGTGTGAAAATTCCCGCGCACCCCTGATGTACACGTACCCTGATGGAATCGCGTGTGGAACTTCAAGCGCACCCCTGTAATACACGTACCCTGCTGAAATCGCGTGTGAAACTTCCCGCGCACCCCTGGAATACACGTACCCTGCTGACTTCGCGTGTGTGACTTCCCACGCACCACTGGAATACACGTACCCTGCTGATATCGCGTGTGAAACTTCCCGCGCACCCCGAAATACACGTAGCCAGGACATTCACGTGTGGAACTTCCCGCGCACCCCGAAATACACGTAGCCAGGACATTTGCGTGTGGAACTTCCCGCGCACCCCTGATATACACGTACCCTGCTGAATTCACGTGTGTAAATTCCCGTGCACCCCTGATGTACACGTACCCTGATGGAATCGCGTGTGGAACTTCAAGCGCACCCCTGTAATACACGTACCCCGCTGAAATCACGTGTGGAACTTCCCGCGCACCCCTTGAATATACGTACCCTGCTGACTTCGCGTGTGTGACTTCCCACGCACCCCTGGAATACACGTACCCTGCTGATATCGCGTGTGAAACTTCCCGCACACCCCGAAATACATGTAGCCAGGACATTCGCGTGTGGAACTTCCCGCGCACCCCGAAATACACGTAGCCAGGACATTCGCGTGTGGAACTTCCCGCGCACCCCTGATATACACGTACCTTGCTGAATTCACGTGTGAAAATTCCCACGCACCCCTGATGTACACGTACCCTGATGGAATCGCGTGTGGAACTTCAAGCGCACCCCTGTAATACACGTACCCTGCTGAAATCGCGTGTGGAACTTCCCGTGCACCCCTGGAATACACGTACCCTGCTGACTTCGCGTGTGTGACTTCCCACGCACCCCTGGAATACACGTACCCTGCTGATATCGCGTGTGAAACTTCCTGCGCACCCCGAAATACACGTAGCCAGGACATTCGCGTGTGGAACTTCCCGCGCACCCCGAAATACACGTAGCCAGGACATTCGCGTGTGGAACTTCCCGCGCACCGCTGGAATACACGTACCCTGCTGACTTCGCGTGTGTGACTTCCCACGCACCCCTGATGTACACGTACCCTGATGGAATCGCGTGTGGAACTTCCCGCGCACCGCTGTAATACACGTACCCTGCTGATATCGCGTGTGAAACTTCCCGCGCACCCCGAAATACACGTAGCCAGGATATTCACGTGTGGAACTTCCCGCGCACCCCTGGAATACACGTACCCTACTGATATCGCGTGTGAAACTTCCCGCGCACCCCGAAAAACACGTAGCCAGGACATTCGCGTGTGGAACTTCCCGCGCACCCCTGAAATGCACGTACCCAGCTGAAATGACGTGAGGTACTTCCCGTGCACCCCAGTGATACACGTAGCCCGCTTGCCGTGCTGGTACAGGGTTAGCGCAGCCCTTTGCGCTGGATTGGGGATTTTGATGGCTTTTCCCTGCGCGAGAGGCGTTCTTGGGGGTGTAACTGGCGCTGCTGCAGGGTCGCTGCGCCACTGTGCGCCACGGCTGGTTTTGGTGGCTGGTATCCATGAATACGCTGTGCGCGGAAATGGGTTTTGGCGCACGCTGCTGGCGCAGGGATTCGCACGCGCACACTGTGCGCCAGCTGCATGCGCCACTTGTGCGCTGGATTCTATGAATTACCCTCAATATGTTTTAAAATGGAATATACCAAAAGAAGATAAAGTGGCTTCCACCATAATTACCTCACAGACGCTCCACAACCAACAGCAAGACCAGACGTATACACTACTGATTACATATCTCACCAGACATGGTAAGTGCACTTCTTTTTACTCATATATTTATAAACTTTCTATATTAGAAAAAAAAAACATATTACTTTTTTGTTTTCTCACAGAAATGTGTAGTACTCTCGACTGGCTAGAGGAGCATTTCCCACGAGACGAAATTTTAGAAAATAGTCCACCTAATGGTAAGCACTTTACTATATAAACCAATTAATAAATATTATTCTGTATACATTTAACATATACATTTTTTTTATTACAGACCATACAAAAATTCCAAGCATCTCACAACAACAATCAGAGGATATCACTCTACAGCAGATTAATCGAAAAATGGACGACCTTATGCAAAATTTTATGGATTTGAAAAACTTTGTGGAAAATTATGTGAAACCCCCAACAGCACACCATTGTCCAACTTGCACTTGTCCCCCCTCACCCTATCCCACGCAGTTAACCCCAAACCCTGTCTATGGACCAAAGCGTTTCGATGAGCTTTCCTTTCCTTCTTCACCTGATCCCAGTTATCTAGAAATCCCAAATTCTCCTGTTTTTGTTTCTGTTTCTGCCCCACCTTCCCAGTCATAATTGTATATATATATGAAATAAAGTTACTTTTCTTATATTGTGTTGTAATTACTTTCAGTTCCTTGTGATAAAACCAATTTAGGTGTCCACGGACACCACGGTTGTTCGGAAATGTTTGTAAAGAAACGAAAATGTGACTGTCCTGAGGACACTACATCTGTCCGTAATGTTCTCATGCAAGTTGAAAATGTTCTAAGAACACTCGTAGTGTCCTGAAATGTTCGTAAATAAACGAAAATCGAGGTGTCCTTAAGAACACTATGCCTATTCGTAGTGTTCGATAGCAAACAGAAACTGTTCTAAGAACACTCGTGGTGTCCTGAATTGTTCGTAAATAAACGAAAATGGAGGTGTGCTTGAAACGCTATGGCTGTCCGTATTGTTAGCAAATAAATTAAACTGTGCTAAGAGCAAACGGCTATCCGTAACTGTTCGTTTTACATGTGACGCACTTTTAATTAGTTCAGGACCCGAACACTGTCTGCAGAACATCAACACGCATGCGCAAAACAATGTCCGTACATTGGGTGTCCTGCGGACGACCGCTACCTTAGCGAACATGCTCACAAAACAATCATGTGACCGCGCCCACGCTCATCTCGTGCTCTAAATGCGGACACTCTTCGTGTCCCCGACCAGTTTAAAAGTACATTTCCAAGTAATCCACAATATTTCTCATTAAAAAATCACCATACCACAAATCCCACATACTAATCCTAACTTTCCACATCGTTTTTGTGACTTTTTGAACCTTTTTTGATGTTCGATCTGTCTTGCGGACGGCGCGCATGTCCGCGACCCACGCACAAGCACCCCGATATAAGACCACGCCCTAGAGCGCATTCTCATTGTGTTTCTGACTATTCCACAGAGCACACGGCATTTTGCTGCATACTTTGCAGATTTTGAGATTTCCATCTCCAAGCCTATGACATCCATGGCTCGACTATTACCACATGGTGCTACATCTGCCTCAGCACCACCCCCACCCCCTCCACCACCACCATTTCCCCAAGGGCCTGAAGAGGGGAACAGGAGTGAGGATACAGAAGAGGATGACGAGAATGAGGTAGAGGAAATCCCTACTACCCGCCCTCGGCGTGAATCTTGGGTGTTGCGGTTGTTTACCGTTCATGGAAACGGTCTTAAGTCTCATGCGAACCGTGTCACCTGTAATGAGTGCAAAATGGTACTCAGTCGTGGGAAGCATGGTTCGTATAGCTTTGGGACCACTACCATGAAGCGACACCTGCGCTCATTCCACACTGGGGCCATTCGCAAGGTTGTACCTTGCGAGAAGCGTAGTAGGTTGATTGCCTCTACTTCATCCTCCGTTCCTGATCCTGTCACCACAAGGAACACCTCTGTGGGATAGCGTCTTCCTCAAGCTGCCTCACAGGCCATACAGAATTCTGATGACCCTTACCTTTCGAGGGTCACAGTTGTATGTGTGTACTGTGACACAGTACTCTGCAGGGGGGAACGACTTCGGAGTACTTTTGAGACGATCGTCTCAGAGCACCAGAAGACCTGCTCACTGTTAGGAAAGATTTCGTTATTGTAGGGAACTTTCCTTCCATGTGGCAACCCCTAAACTTTTTGCTATTGTTTTCAACCTGTTTTCTTGACTTTGCCAGAGAAGTGCAGCCTTCTGCTGTACTCCTCTGGGCTTTCGCTCCTTTCTTACGGGGAAACTGACATGCCCTTAAGACAGTCAGTACCGGGGAACGCTGTTTCCCGTAGTTTCTTTTATCGTGTCGCCATTTTAGTGCAACACGACACAAGAGGGCACTGTAAGCTAAGTTACAGCTCTCTTGGGTCTCTAGCCTTCTACAGACCCTAGACACTCTTATAGGATGGTTTTTGGATCGGTGCAAGTCATTCAGGGACTGGGCTGGTGGCAGCGATCATTTGGTTTATTTTGAGCTCCTTTTGCCGTTCTGAGCACCTTTTTGCCGCGAACACAAAAGGGTGGCCCGGCTACCCAAAATGGCCGGACCACGAGGCTCCTTTGTCTCGTCCACTGTCCGTCTTGCTCCCTTTACCTTCCCCCGGGTCAGGCGACCCGGGGCCTTCCTTATTTGGGCATGTAGTTTCCCGCGAAACACGGTTGCTTTCGCGGGCTTCTACATGTCGTTTGAGTGCCCCCAGGATGTGGGCTGGGCTGTCTGGTCCCAATACACATCCTGGGTGCCAGAGAGTCTAGGGTGGTGTGAATGCCTGGGACCACTGTGGTCCGTGATTGGTCCACGTATGGTATGTGTGTTGATGAGCGGATCTCCCATTGGCTCCCCTCCGTTTTGGCGCGAAGGGAACCGTGGATAAGAGGGAGCTGGAAACACCACTACCATGTCGATCTCCTGAGTTCTTACGAACCCAGGGATACAGGAGCCAAGTATCCTGCGAACACGAGGCTGGACCGAGGAATCGCTGGTGACCCCCTGAAGAACTTCTGCTCCTCATTGCTGTCGTCCGGTGAAGCCCTTTCCACCTAAGATCGAACAAGAAGGCCTGTACTGGCGCTTCGACCTATTGGAATAGCAGGACCAGCTATTCCCGGCACCTTCATCAACTCCTGCTGTAAGCCTTCGGAAGTGTCTCTGGGCCATCCAGTTGACTGACCAGCTTACTAAGGAGGCCTGCTCTGTAATCGCCGACAGGTTGGGTGGTATTCTGAGTCCGGGGCATGCTCACACGCTTCGTTTGCTTAGCAGTCCTAAGCTAGAGGTGAGCGGTGCTCGTTTGGCTTGAATACACCCGGCCGTTCCGTTGCCCTGCCGTGGCGACAAAACTGTGCTTGTTTCTTCGATCGGGACGTCTTTTTACTCTGCACGACGACGAGACGTTCCCTGCTCTTCAGAACCTGCCAGAAGCTGCATCTATCGAGGAGAAGCTCGGGCCTGCTTGCTTCGGGGACCGGTGAGTAGATTAGCTAGGATCTGGTCGCCCTCCTGCAGTGCCCTTTGCTTTTCCCCGCTGTGAATACAGCACCCCTTGTCCGTACTCGCGCCCTGCTTCTGCCTCACAGTGGAGGCTGCGCTAGAGTCGCGGACCGTGTTCTCCTTCATTAGAGCTCCCTACAGAGCTGTTCAACGTCCTCCGAAGAGCTTCACCTTCTGCCCATTGGCACCGGCGTGTGCAGGTACTTTTGAGCGCTAGGCTCCACTCTTCGTAGGGATTGGACTACCATCCAGTTAGGGGCCTCAGAAGGCGGACATATCACTCGCATTGGTTCGCACTGCCTGTTTTCCTTCCCCTGCAGGTGGATAACATATTTCGTGCTGCTAATGCTGTGAAACTGTGTATTCTGTATATATATTGGGTGGATAGTGTATGTGTTGGTTTAATATCGTTGTATATTGCTGCTTTTACTGTAGTTATTAGTTTCAAGGCCTTATAATAAATGTGTATCTATTTTTGATATAAACAACTGTTTGGAGTAGTTTGTAAGCGCTCTTGCTCTGTGTGCTCATTGCGGGCTTTCAGTCACCCTCACCCCTCTTGAGACCTAGTCTTGACCGCCGCGATCGCTACCTTGATTGGTCTGGCTTGTCCAGAGGTTACCCTGTTCCAAGTAATTAGGTTGGCCTTCTGAACCTCTGCGCCACCAGGACAGAGTTCAGAAATCCGTCTTAACAAATTGGTGTACAGCAGTGGGATACGACTGAAGGTATCCAGTGTTGCGCACGAGCTAAGGCGTTTTCAGGTTATTCCAACCAGGACACGCAGTAAAGTATTGAATATAACGTTAAAAAGGCCATAGTCCTATCGACAGTATGGAAACGAATACTTTATTAACCTTAAATGCTTCGAAATCTGAAACATTGAAGAAGATGTGTGCGGAGAGAGGGGTTTCCTCTCAAGGCACTAAATTGGAAATGATCCAGAGAATCGTGGCGTGGCAAGAAGCGCAGCTTGACGCTATAACTTCCGAGGACAGTGCAGAAGGTGGTGGGGCTGCTCTCACTGGCAGAACCGACGGTTCTGCCGCTGCACTGATCCATCACGACCACGAGGACAGGGAGGATGTAATGTCTAACGTTTCCTCTGCCAGTGTTGATGGGGAGGCTATGCTTGAATTCAAGAAGCAAGAGCTGCGGTTTAGGCAGCAGGAGCTTGAATTCAGCATAGCCAAACTGAAAATCGACCAGGCAGAAAAACAAAAAGACAGGGATCACCAGTTGGAACTGGCCAAGCTTCAGTTCGCAAATGGGTCCAAGGGTCCTGGACATGGTTCTGGGGCTTCCTCCCATCCACGGTTTCCAAAAGATCTGCTCAGTGTGTATGAGGAACGAAATGACATTATGGACTGGTTAAATGCGTTTGAGTATGCATGCGAGGTTCAAGAGGTTGATAATGCGGATAAGATTGCATGGTTACTCAGCAGACTGCCCCATTCTGGTTGCAGTGCCATTATGGAAATGTCGAAGGCTGAGCGCGCTGATTTTGCAATGTTGAAGCAGACTCTCATTTTAAAGTTTGGGAAGACTCCGACCCAATATTTGAAAAGGTTTAGAGAGTATAAGAAAAAGGAAGGTGGTACTTGGGTGTCGTATGTAGCTGAGTCCCTAAAAAACTTAACTGGCTGGGTTGAAGGTTATAAGGTTTCTACCTTCGAAGGCATGATCAATCTGGTCATGCTGGAACACATTTTTGCTTCTTCTTCCCCGGAGCTTAAGCAGCATTTGGCCGATTCGAAGGAGATAGATCCTAAGAAGCTGGCCATTGCAGCAGACTTATGGGTGTCACATCGAGTGTCCCATAAGGACAAAACTCATCCTGGTAAGCAGGAGGAAGGGAAAAAGTCCAAAGATGTGGAGGGTGGGGAATCTGCTAAATCTTCTTCCCATAAGGGCCACAAAAAGAAAAATAAGGGTAAGCCATCCGAGAACTCACAGGGTAGTGGAGGTTCGCCTCCGAAACAGAACTCTGGTTATAATAAGCCTCCCTACGTAAACAGACCCAATGGGGCTTGTTTTTCTTGTGGAGCAACTGACCATGTGAAGGGGGATCCCCGTTGTAAGGTTAGACCTTTGGGGGTCCACTCCGCTAATCTGGCCTTCTCCTCCTACGAGGAAGAAGAGATTACAGGAGCATCCTTCTCCTCAGACTCATTTCCCAGCGGAATAGAGGCTGAGGTAGTTTTAGTGTCCCTGGGTTCCTGGGAGCCTAAAGTCGCAGAGGCGTATGCTAGGATTCCGGATAATACCAAGCACTACTTTAAAGACAGTGTGCTGATCAATGGAGTGGATACTCCAGCTCTTAGGGATAGTGGGTGCAGTCGAACTGTAGTGGATTCTACCTTGGTAGACTCAGAGGAAGTTGCCAGAGCTACTCTGATGCCCACTAAGTTGGCTGACGGCCCCCTCCGTATGTTTCCCGTGATCCCTGTTAATCTAACTTTAAATGGTACAGCAGTTAGGATTCCAGTGAGCATTCAGAGAAACGTCCCGGGAAAGGTCTTGTTGGGCAATGATCTCAGAGCTCTAGGGCTCGTAGGAGACACTGCCGAAAGACCCTACACACGGTCTCAAGCACGGGCAGCATTGGCCAAGTCCAATACGCCGCCCCAGCCGAAGGGGAAACCCAAGGCGAAAGGAGTCAACAAGTCCCGACGGGGGAAAGAGAATATTCCCCCGAACTCGCCTACCACTGCGGTGGAGGGAGTTGGTCAATCGCCCGAGCCTGACGAGGAGGTGGCGATGCCTGAAGTGTTCGACCCCAACGACCATCCTGAACTAAAAGACTTGTTAGTTGAAGGAGGTCCTGATAGGGACGACTTCAGTAAGGGCCAACGTGAGTGCCCATCTCTGGAAGGCCTAAGGAGACAGGCCTGCTCCCAGCTTGAGGGTGAACCTCCTGGGAAGCATCGGATTTATTGGGAAGGTGGACTCCTGTACAGTGAGCCCACAGAGTCTACAGAAGGAGACCATAGGAGGTTGGTGGTTCCCCTTTCTGTTAGACCCTTCCTCCTGCAGTTGGCGCATGAAGTTCCCCTTGCTGGTCACCTTGGTATGAAGAGGACCAAGCAAAGGTTATCCATGCACTTCTACTGGCCCAAGATGGGGGTGCAAGTAGAAAGTCACTGCAGGAGTTGTGCCTCCTGCCAGTTGTCTGGTAAGGTTGGCGCGACAATCCAAGCTCCGTTGGTACCGCTCCCAGTTGTGGGGGTACCATTTGAAAGGGTAGGGATCGACATCGTTGGTCCCCTTGACCCGCAAACATCCTCAGGCAATAGGTTTATCCTGGTGCTGGTCGACCATGCAACCAGGTATCCTGAGGCCATCCCATTAAAGACTGTAACTGCCAAGTCAGTTGCAAAAGCTTTACTCGGCATATTTACTAGGGTTGGCTTCCCTAAAGAAGTTGTGTCAGATCGTGGCAGCAACTTTATGTCGAAGTATATGCAGGCTATGTGGAAAGAATGTGGGGTCACCTACAAGTTCTCTTCTGCATATCACCCCCAGACCAATGGTCTGGTGGAACGTTTCAACAGAACGTTAAAGAGCATGATTGGGGCTCTGGAGGAGCCCCAGAGAAGAAAATGGGATCTTCTTTTACCATGCTTGCTGTTTGCCTACAGAGAGGTACCACAGGAGGGTGTTGGCTTCAGCCCCTTCGAACTTCTGTTCGGTCATCCCGTACGGGGACCCTTAGCCATCGTCAAAGAGGGATGGGAGATGCCCACTCCCCCTGTTACTACCAATGTAGTTGACTATGTGCTAGGGCTCAGAAAACGGATGGTACTCCTGATGGGCTTGGCTAGTGAAAAGTTGAAGGCCGGACAAGCGCTGGTGAAACATTGGTACGACCAGAAAGCTTCCTTAATTCACTTTACCCCTGGTCAGCAAGTCCTGATCATGAACCCTATAAGGCCTCGCGCTTTACAGGACAAATGGTCAGGCCCTTACACAGTGGTGGAGCCCCTGGGTGAGGTGAACTATTTAGTGGACCTTGGAAGGCCTGGACAGGCTCCAAAAGTGTTCCACGTAAATAGGCTGAAGGCTTTCGTCCCAAGAGTCGAAATCGCAGCACTGCTACTGGCGTCAGACGTTGAGGAAGAGGAGTCAGAACCTCTTCCCGACCTGTTCCAAAGCGGTCCTTCAGATAGCTCCGTTGAGGGTGTCCGAGTGGCCCCTCACCTGACTTCTGATCAGCAGGCTGAGGTGAAAAGTTTGCTTAGGCAGTTTTCCCCCCTGTTTTCACAGTCGCCTGGTTTGACACCTTGGTGCAAACATAACATTGACACAGGAGACAGTGTACCTACCAAAAGTAGGGGATACAGGATGTCGGATAAAGTACGGTCTTATATTAAGACCGAGGTCAACAAGATGTTAGACCTTGGGGTGATTGAACCCTCTAGTAGTCCTTGGTCCAGTCCTGTGGTTCTGGTTCCAAAAGCAGGCACTTCTGAATTGAGGTTCTGCGTGGATTACAGGGCTCTGAATGCTGTCACCAAGACAGACGCTCACCCCTTGCCTCGAACTGACGAGCTGGTGGATACCTTGGGTGCCTCCAAGTACCTCAGCACGTTTGACCTGACTGCGGGCTATTGGCAAATAGCTTTAGCAGAACATGCCAAGGAGAAGACAGCATTTTCAACTCCCGACGGGCTTTACCAATTCCGGGTAATGCCGTTCGGATTGAAGAATGCACCTGCCACTTTCCAGAGGCTTGTGAATCATGTGTTGAATGGGTTGGACGAATTCTGTCTTGCATATCTGGACGATATAGCAGTTTTCAGTGCCACCTGGGAAGACCATGTGAAACACCTCGGGATTGTGCTCCAGGCTCTTCAGAAAGCCCACTTGACCATAAAGGCGAGTAAATGCCAGATTGGACAAGGCTCAGTGGTTTACCTTGGGCATGAAGTAGGTGGAGGAAGGATACAGCCTCTCCCCAGTAAAGTACAAGCAGTACAAGACTGGCCTACCCCCACTACACAAACCCAAGTGAGAGCCTTCTTAGGACTCACGGGTTATTACCGCAATTTTATGGCAGACTATGGCACCATAGCTGCTCCTCTGACTGCCCTCACAACTCCGAAGAAACCCAAGAAGGTAACTTGGACTGACGAGTGTGAGAAGGCCTTCAATGGCTTGAAAGACTCCTTGTGCCAGGCCCCTGTGCTCAGGGCCCCTGATTATCAAAGACCTTTTATCGTGCAGACGGATGCCTCTGACACTGGGATAGGAGCTGTACTATCACAAGTAGATGAGAAGGGTAAGGAACACCCTATCGGTTTTATTAGTCGCCAGCTTAAGGACAGAGAGCTCAGATGGTCCACGGTAGAGAAAGAATGTTTCTCTGTTGTGTGGGCCCTAAGGAAGCTGCGGCCCTACCTCTATGGGACCCACTTCACTGTGCAGACTGACCATAAGCCGTTAAAGTGGCTAATGAACATGAAGGGGGAGAATCCAAAGTTGCTTAGGTGGTCCATAAGTCTACAAGGCTTCGACTTCACTATTGAGCATAGGCCAGGTGTCCAACATAGCAATGCTGATGGGTTGTCCAGAATGTTTTACCGACCTGAACAAGAGACTCATCCAGGGGTGGATTAGTTCCCCCTGTCCATAGTCTGGGAGGGGCGAGTGTTAGGAAAGATTTCGTTATTGTAGGGAACTTTCCTTCCATGTGGCAACCCCTAAACTTTTTGCTATTGTTTTCAACCTGTTTTCTTGACTTTGCCAGAGAAGTGCAGCCTTCTGCTGTACTCCTCTGGGCTTTCGCTCCTTTCTTACGGGGAAACTGACATGCCCTTAAGACAGTCAGTACCGGGGAACGCTGTTTCCCGTAGTTTCTTTTATCGTGTCGCCATTTTAGTGCAACACGACACAAGAGGGCACTGTAAGCTAAGTTACAGCTCTCTTGGGTCTCTAGCCTTCTACAGACCCTAGACACTCTTATAGGATGGTTTTTGGATCGGTGCAAGTCATTCAGGGACTGGGCTGGTGGCAGCGATCATTTGGTTTATTTTGAGCTCCTTTTGCCGTTCTGAGCACCTTTTTGCCGCGAACACAAAAGGGTGGCCCGGCTACCCAAAATGGCCGGACCACGAGGCTCCTTTGTCTCGTCCACTGTCCGTCTTGCTCCCTTTACCTTCCCCCGGGTCAGGCGACCCGGGGCCTTCCTTATTTGGGCATGTAGTTTCCCGCGAAACACGGTTGCTTTCGCGGGCTTCTACATGTCGTTTGAGTGCCCCCAGGATGTGGGCTGGGCTGTCTGGTCCCAATACACATCCTGGGTGCCAGAGAGTCTAGGGTGGTGTGAATGCCTGGGACCACTGTGGTCCGTGATTGGTCCACGTATGGTATGTGTGTTGATGAGCGGATCTCCCATTGGCTCCCCTCCGTTTTGGCGCGAAGGGAACCGTGGATAAGAGGGAGCTGGAAACACCACTACCATGTCGATCTCCTGAGTTCTTACGAACCCAGGGATACAGGAGCCAAGTATCCTGCGAACACGAGGCTGGACCGAGGAATCGCTGGTGACCCCCTGAAGAACTTCTGCTCCTCATTGCTGTCGTCCGGTGAAGCCCTTTCCACCTAAGATCGAACAAGAAGGCCTGTACTGGCGCTTCGACCTATTGGAATAGCAGGACCAGCTATTCCCGGCACCTTCATCAACTCCTGCTGTAAGCCTTCGGAAGTGTCTCTGGGCCATCCAGTTGACTGACCAGCTTACTAAGGAGGCCTGCTCTGTAATCGCCGACAGGTTGGGTGGTATTCTGAGTCCGGGGCATGCTCACACGCTTCGTTTGCTTAGCAGTCCTAAGCTAGAGGTGAGCGGTGCTCGTTTGGCTTGAATACACCCGGCCGTTCCGTTGCCCTGCCGTGGCGACAAAACTGTGCTTGTTTCTTCGATCGGGACGTCTTTTTACTCTGCACGACGACGAGACGTTCCCTGCTCTTCAGAACCTGCCAGAAGCTGCATCTATCGAGGAGAAGCTCGGGCCTGCTTGCTTCGGGGACCGGTGAGTAGATTAGCTAGGATCTGGTCGCCCTCCTGCAGTGCCCTTTGCTTTTCCCCGCTGTGAATACAGCACCCCTTGTCCGTACTCGCGCCCTGCTTCTGCCTCACAGTGGAGGCTGCGCTAGAGTCGCGGACCGTGTTCTCCTTCATTAGAGCTCCCTACAGAGCTGTTCAACGTCCTCCGAAGAGCTTCACCTTCTGCCCATTGGCACCGGCGTGTGCAGGTACTTTTGAGCGCTAGGCTCCACTCTTCGTAGGGATTGGACTACCATCCAGTTAGGGGCCTCAGAAGGCGGACATATCACTCGCATTGGTTCGCACTGCCTGTTTTCCTTCCCCTGCAGGTGGATAACATATTTCGTGCTGCTAATGCTGTGAAACTGTGTATTCTGTATATATATTGGGTGGATAGTGTATGTGTTGGTTTAATATCGTTGTATATTGCTGCTTTTACTGTAGTTATTAGTTTCAAGGCCTTATAATAAATGTGTATCTATTTTTGATATAAACAACTGTTTGGAGTAGTTTGTAAGCGCTCTTGCTCTGTGTGCTCATTGCGGGCTTTCAGTCACCCTCACCCCTCTTGAGACCTAGTCTTGACCGCCGCGATCGCTACCTTGATTGGTCTGGCTTGTCCAGAGGTTACCCTGTTCCAAGTAATTAGGTTGGCCTTCTGAACCTCTGCGCCACCAGGACAGAGTTCAGAAATCCGTCTTAACACTCACTACCCAAATAAAACCCACTCTACATCTCTCAGCTCGCCCTTTCTTATCCCTGTGGTTGGTGTCCCCCCCCTTTACCCTCCTTTCCCTCCTCTCCTAGTGTGTCGTGTATAAAAAAGAACAAATAAAATACAAAATAACAAAAATCCCAAAAAAAAATAAGGCTCTTTTCAGAGCCGCCTTTCACAGTTAAAAAATAGAAGTGAAGATACATAAAGCATAGCCATTTCCATTTCGTGAAAGTCCGCGGACGGTCCGCGAACAGAAAAACAATTGCATTGCTACCCTATTGAAACCAATGCATTTTTCTCTAACAGGAAGTGGTGGCTCTGAAAAAAGCCTTTGGGAGGTGTTTGAATGTAAAACATTTTAACTACGTAAGACGTACTTCAAAACGAATGCTGTATTTCTAAAAAAGGTCGCAATGCATTTTGTACATTTCTCAGAAAAATCTGATTGCAAGCATAAGTAAGATGGACTCCATCTTTGCGAAAAATGTATGTACTACGAAACAAAATATTTTCATTGTTAAAAGAGGACATGCCAAAATCTCTTAGGAAGGCACAAACAGCCTTATTAACATTACGCCTTGCTTTCTCCATTTGTGGACACATGAGAAAGAACGAAGCCACACTTGTCTCTGCGCAATCCGTCAAAAAATTATTTTAGAGTTTGGAAACATGTCCATTATCTTCTGAAGTCCTTCTTTCATTGCAAATTGCAAAGAAATTCCAGACACATGTCCTAAACTGTTCCCTCCACAATGAATTACAATTATGTCTGGATGTTCCTCTATCTTCAAAGTTGCACATAGAGGTAGCAAGTCCAACCACTTCATTCCACGCACTCCATGCCAGTGCACTTCCACATGTGGGAATCCAAAATCTATAGATACTCCACAGCTTTCTGCATGCACCTTCAAACAATGAATCCACGAGTCTCCCAAAATCCATACAATCTGTGTTTTGAAACACTCAGCCATAGCTATCTGTTCTTCTCTCTGCAAAAACAATATCTGAGAAAACCTCTCCTAGCACAACACACTCACTAAACTTTACTGACCAATCCCTTGCTTCATCCAATCTCATTTCCATACCTCCCCTCCCCAAATTCCCCGGATGTAATACGCGGTGTCCTAGAACTACCGCCATGTCCGCGAACGTATCGTAACATGTACAGCCCTTCTACCATTTCGATTTCACTCTCTGTGCCATTCCCTCATTGGATGTAGCTAATCAATCACATGACCATCCACCAATCAAATCCAATAACTCTACATGTAACTGCATCATCATAGCGCAGCACTACAAATGTACGGTGTATCTCTCGGAGTACAAGTCTCATACCATTGACAACCACGATCTACGAGAAATACTATACAAATCTCCAATATTTCTACTTGCAGCTTGGTCCATATCCATATACATGAACAGAAAGTACAAGTATGCATATTTTCTACACAGTACATGAACACATTTTCTAACCGACTTTTACCTTCTAGAATCTGAAAAATGAATGGACGATCATTGTTTCATTGTCCTAAAATGACCTGTCACTTACAAACCTTTATATCGTTTAATTTCTTCATACACACACACACACATGCAAATACTATTAAACTAACATTTTTGAAATAAAATATATACACGACATATAATCACACAAAATAACATACACACTCTATGATCAAATCTCAAACAATAATATTTGTACAAACACATAATTGGTTTTAATTTTTTTCGTTTATATAAGTACTTACATACATTTATATAGGACAAGCAGACTATGACATTCACTCACTGTTACGTGCAAAAGCAGGCTATGACAATGACTCACTATTACGTGGAAAAGCTTAGTTACAAGAATAGTGGTATACGTTGGTAGATTATGAATTCCACAAACCATAGTAAAGAGATTTTCTTTCCTACTCTTAGTCATAATATAGTTTTAATGGTTTTCAGGAAGGCGCTGAGCATTTCAATTTAAAAAAATCTATGTCTAAAATGAAAACAGTGCTATATAGCAACCAAATTACTAATTTCTTTCTTTTACAATTGCAGTGAAGCCCATTCTCCTGAATAGAAGCAGCCGATTTTGATTTACAAAGAACAACTAAGAAGCAAACTACTCATTTTTGAAAAAAAAAAAGTAGATTGTTACCATAATATTTGATTTATAACTCACACGCACTGTACGGTGCATTCATGGTATTTCTGTGCCTAAAAAATAGAGATTCTGCACCATTCTGACCAAAAATCCCCCCCGTCTTAAACAGTGATCTCCTGTCAGAATGGCCCTCAAATTCCTATTTTTCGGCACACAAATTACCCAACTCAGCCGCTAGAATGTAGATGCTGTAGAACAAACAACTGTTTTAATTGTATATCTTTACCTATATTATTTATTCTTCTCCACACCACCGGCTTACTTTTTTCTGTCATCTGAACCCCAGTTTAGTAACACATTAATTGAAGAATACCCATCCCTGGTAGTTCAACTTCCCAATTCACAATCACACACCATTAGATACATCTTTATCATCTTACTCAAACAATCATGCACACAACACACATGCATTGCAGAAAACCCCAACCCATACCTTCTGTATTTTTTTCAACAGACGCTACAGAATGCCCACCAAAAAGCAACTCCGTAGAAAGGGACGCAGAAGTAGAGCAAATGAAAAGAAAAGTCTCCAACATAAACACCCATCTATAGCAGAATTTGTAAAAATGTTGAAACACAACATCTAATACAGTCATGTTGTGAAACAGAAGAAGTTTCTAGTGCAAAAACGTTGCCTCCTCTATCACAAAGTAAAACGACCCAAAAAACTATTAACAGAAAATCAACTATCACTACAAATAAAACGTCTTCTATAAATCTTGATATAGTACAAAGTAAGCATACCAAGAAAAGTATATTAGCCAAAATGTTCTGTCACAAAGTTCTTCAAAATCTGATAAAAACAGGAGAGAAACCAAGTTCAACACTTCAAACCTATCGTAGGAAAGTAATCTTAGAAGCGTTGATAGACAGTGCAATTCTTCTCAAAAGAAACTTATTTATTGTTGTGTTAAACAGAATTAAACCACTAACAAAACTAATAACTAAACTTCAAAAAAGACTTCTCAACCAACGAAATGTGAACAGAAATAACTTCTTAAATATCTGTGGAGGTGAATGGAGTTACACTACAAGCACAGAACCATACTTTAATAAAGAAGCGTACAAACAAAAGCAAACAAATACAATTGCCATACATAGCAGCAGTGCAGGAGCAGCCTCCACCAGGCCCCCACTCATGTCTACCATCACCCCCACCCCCCAGCATCCGGGGGCAGCCTCCACCAGGCCCCCACTCATGTCTCCCACCACCCCCACCCCCCAGCCACCAGGGGCAGCCTCCACCAGGCCCCCACTCATGTCTCCCATCACCCCCACCCCCCAGCCACCAGGGGCACCCTCCACCAGGCCTCCACTCATGTCTAACTCATGTCTCCCTGCACCCCCACTCCCCAGCCACCAGGGGCAGCCTCCACCAGGCCCCCACTCATGTCTACCATCACCCCCACCCCCCAGCAGTGCAGGGGCAGCCTCCACCAGGCCCCCACTCATGTCTACCATCACCCCCACCCCCCAGCAGTGCAGGGGCAGCCTCCACCAGGCCCCCACTCATGTCCCCTATCACCCCCACCCCCCAGCAGTGCAGGGGCAGCCTCCACCAGGCCCCCACTCATGTCTACCATCACCCCCACCCCCCAGCATCCAGGCGCAGCCTCCACCAGGCCCCCACTCATGTCTCCCACCACCCCCACCCCCCAGCCACCAGGGGCAGCCTCCACCAGGCCCCCACTCATGTCCAACTCATGTCTCCCTGCACCCCCACCCCCCAGCCACCAGGGGCAGCCTCCACCAGGCCCCCACTCATGAATCCCACCACCCCCACCCCCCAGCATCCAGGGGCACCCTCCACCAGGCCCCCACTCATGTCTCCCACCATCCCCACCCCCCAGCAGTGCAGGGGCAGCCTCCACCAGGCCCCCACTCATGTCTACCATCACCCCCACCCCCGAGCAGTGCAGGGGCAGCCTACACCAGGCCCCCACTCATGTCTCCCACCACCCCCACCCCCCAGCCACCAGGGGCAGCCTCCACCAGGCCCTCACTCATGTCTACCATCACCCCCACCCCCCAGCAGTGCAGGGGCAGCCTCCACCAGGCCCCCACTCATGTCTACCATCACCCCCACCCCCCAGCAGTGCAGGGGCAGCCTCCACCAGGCCCCCACTCATGTCTCCTATCACCCCCACCCCCCAGCAGTGCAGGGGCAGCCTCCACTGGTAATTGGGGAAGCATCTGCACAGGCCCTCCAGCTAACTTGGTGAGGCGTTTGGGTGCCTTAGCAACATCCTCAGCCTGAAAAAACGATTTATCCACCACAGTTATGCTGGCCCCAGTGTCCCTAATGGCAGGAGTCTCCTGACCATTCACCTGGACACTGTCCTTATAATACTCTTTAGTATTATCGGGGATAGAATTATAGACATCTAAATTCTGTTGTTCCCACAACCCCAGAGATACTAAAGAAACGCTGGCTGAGACTCCAATGGGTTCATCAGCTAGCAGTAGAAAGTTTCCACTTGCCATTTGGACTTCCTCCTCTGGAGCGAAGGCTAAGGAGACAAGCTGGACCCCTGAAGGTTTACCCTTACATCTGGGATCTCCTTTCACGTGGTCAGTCGAGCCACAAACAAAGCATTTACCGAATGCTTTCTGGAATGGTGGCTTGTTCTGGCCTCCTTCCGGTTTGGCACCAGAAGACACACTATTCTGCTGCGGTTTTCCTTGTGGCTTACCCTTCTGGTTTTGTTTGGGGCCCTCTTTGGAATTTGAGTTATTCAAATTCTCTTTGGAGTCCTTTTTTGGCTGTTTTCCCTCCTCCTTTTTCTGAGTAGCCCCAGAATCCTTGTGAGTGGCCCTGTTGGCAACTCACAAGTCAGCAGCCTTAGCTAACTTCCTGGAATCCAATTCCCTTGAATCAGCCAAATGCTGTCTGAGCTCAGGAGAGCAGGCATCATAAATTGACTCCAACATTACAAGATTCTTCATTCCTTCATAAGTGTTAACTCTGCAACCCTTAATCCATCCCTCTAAGTTTTTCAACCCTTCACTCACCCAGGTAGCCCAAGGGGTACCATCATGCTTTTTGAGGGTTCTAAACCTCTTAAGATACTGGGAAGGGGTCTTCCCGAATCTAGCTATTAAAGCTAGTTTCACACTTTCGTAATCCTTCTTATCCGCCTCCCCCAACTCCATTATCACATCAGTCGCAACAGGGGGGAGCCTAGAGAACAACCAGGGAAGTAAATCATTCCCGGTGATGTCCTGGAGCCCATGATTGTACTCAAACAGTTTTAACCAATCCAACACATCCAATCTCGGTTCATACATACCCACTAATTCCTTCGGCATCCGGGGTCTTTTGGGACTGGAGCTCCTAGAGGAACCAGAGGAGAGAGAAGCATTTTCCACAGACAACTTTTTCATCTCTAATTTGTGATTAAGTTCTATTTCCCTGAGCCTTAACTCAGCTTGCTTCTGCTCAGCCTGGGCATTAATCCGTCTGAACTCGAGCTCTTGGTTTCTTTCAGATTGAGCCAAGAACCGTTGGTATTCTAATTCGAGCTTCATTTTTTCAAGTTCAAAATAAGCAGGGTTACATGTGGGACCTGGTATGGGCCCCGTAGGTACAGCGGGTAAGGCAGGTAGAGGAGCAGGGGGGACCGTTACGTTAGCCTCTCCTTCCTCTTCAGCCTCTTCATCACTATCGTCAGAATTACGATTTAGATCAACACCATCACTGTTATCTAAATCTGCTGGACAAGTTGGTTCCTCTGAACTAGTACCCAGACTTTGTTTTTCCAGCAATCTCGCTATCAGTTCTAACTTCTTGCCTTTTACAGAATGATTCTCTTGCCTACAGAGAGCTGGTAAACTCTCAGTATTTTCACCTGACAAGGATTCTTGACTGTAAGCTTCCATAGTAGACATGTTTTTGAAAGTTGCTTTTTAGTGCTAAGCTTTGTGGTTAGTTATCCTAAAGTTTCGAAAAGCACTCTAAACTGTATACTCGATACAAATCCCACCGCTGTACACCAGTGTTAGGCGGAAACCTGTGCAGTTCCCTCTGGGACCACTGCAAAAGATTTAGGACTACAGGTGTTTGGCAGTAAACCCACTTGGTAGCAGTCTGTACCACACAGATTCACTTGGTAGCTGTGGCTGAGCAGTCAGGCTTCCCTCAAGAAGAGTTAGGCAGTATGTGGAGTATACAAAATAGGGCAATCTACACGGTAGAACAACAAACACGGAACAAGGCTTCGGTGTAAAGATATAAAGGTATTTATTTATAACAACACATCTATGGAAAACACTCTGGCACTAATACGGCAAACAACCTCAATCACAATTACCTATACGAAGAAAAAGATCAATCCCCCTAACAATAGTTCGACAAGTCTAGGTTCACCGGCATCACTTATTTGCAGACAGAGGTGTATGCTTTAACCTAGATGGCACTCTAGTATTCGTTAGGACGGGAGAGAAAAATAAGGCAGGTCATGAAATCAACTTGGTACCAATACTTTACGGACAAATGCAAGGCAAGTAAGGCAGGGTCTACTGCAGATCACAAAGTTCAGAGGCCAGGCCCACTCGGAGAGAGGCAAGGCGATATGTCCCAAAAAGTGTCTCAGTGGAAATGCGCTTCGAGTCTTTGTAGCAAATTGTTATCGGCAGATTGAACCAGTTCAGAACAACACGCTAGAGAAAGCTTGGAGGCGACCCAACGGAAAGGCGAGGATTAAGACACCTCACTCGAACCGATCGAAAGGGAAGCCAGGTGGACACGGTACCTTGTTTGTGGAGAGACAGCTCCGGCGGGGGCAGTTGTTCCTGGTGGTGGATGCACGTCGGGTCTTTGCCAAGAGTATAGATGATCTCGTCGTCGAAGAAAAGTGAAGTCCGGTGCACCACCAGAGAAAAGACCAGCCGCGCAGTGCTCCGTCACAAGGCACCACCTTTTGGTCGCGGTACAGGGGTAGTGGCTATCCGGTTGCCGGGGTGCTCTGCACGGGCAAATCGACCACCGCGTCCTGAGGTGAAGAAAAAGCAAAGGGGACTGGTTGTTCCCACCAGTCAGGGGAAGAGACTCTCCGGCAGGGAGATCTCCTCTGTCGTCGGGAAGTGGTGAGTCGGTTCAGCAGGGCTCCACCGGAGGTGTCGTCGTTGCAGGTCAGCTCAGCGTTACCCTCGTCGGATTCTTAGGTCCTGTGGCGACTTCTGAAGATCCAGTCCCAAAAGCCCTGCTTTTATGCAGAAAACCCCCATTCATTCAGCCTAGCTGTCAATCAACACTCGCTAAGTGGTGAGCGGGGATGCTCACCACTTGGGCCAATCACTCCAGAGTGCGACCGGAGTTGGCAAGGCAACTCGGTCCAGGGTGCCTAAACCCCCCCCCACACCCCTGTGGTAACCCAGACAGAATGGCACCACTTTGGAGGGTCTCTGTACAGAGGCCCGCCAAACGTGGAACAAAGGGCTCAACCTTTGGTTTAGGAGTCACAGAGACGAACACAGACGCCATTTTAAAAACCGAGTCCTGGCAGAAAATACCATCCGATAAACTTATTTAAAATAAGTAGACCGGTGGTACGCTAGAGATTAACGAGGAAAAGTATCAATCTCCAACAATGGGACGAATCCCATAGGGTTATGTTCGGGGTCGAACATAACAAGTAGTTTCCACTGCCACCAGCCAAAACTCGACGAGGGGGGACGGGACAGTGCTCCCTCGAGTAACAGACCCAGGAGTAATCGAATTACCCCTACTAGCACGTCCACAATAAGATGGTTTGTACTAGTTCTGTTAGTAAATTTAGGTCTAGTAAAGCCAATGGTGACTTTACATGCCCGGGGAGACAGTAGTCAGTCCCCGGGTATGGAGTCTATGGTGGAGGTCCGCTAGGACGCCCCAGTGTTACGGCACGTAGGGTACGGTGTAACACATATAGAAAAACATATGAGACCCTATGGAGTAAAAGACCCCATAGCCCATAGAACACATTTACATTCAAAGGAATTACACACATTCATGTCCAAGAGTGGGAGGAAAAGAGTCTCACTCTTGGCAGGATGGAAAAAACAAACTCCAGAAATCCAGCGAAGCTGCTGGGGGACTTACTAGGTTAGGAAATTCAGCCTAAACAGAGAATTCTCCCCAACATCCTGCCCTCCGGCCGATGCCTGCCCCTCCAATGTCGAAGGCCCCGAGCCATCATGGCTCCCACCACGTTGCTGCTGCTGCTGCGCCTCTGCCCGTGCACTGCCTCCTGCTGCCTGCACATCCTCCGCTGGCTGGGGTGCAGTCGTTGATGTGGCCACCCCTGCAGGAGGTCCGACTCCCGACTGTGGCAGGGATGCCTCCTCCACCAGCCTGACCGCACCGTCAGAGGCAGCTCCACAGGGCACCCAGGTGACTGATGGGTGGGAAGATGGCACGGAGGACGACTGGCGCATAGGGGGTTCAGTTGAGGAGGGGGTCTGAGCAAGCCCCATCAAACAGAGGAATCCGGCCTGGGTGACCTGTCCCAGTAGGCCGACACGGTCAACGAGCCATTCGAGATGACGTGCAGTCTCCTCATGAAAAGACTGCAGGTCACCTCGCATGGCCCGTTGACGCAACGCCACACCAGTCAGGACAGGCTCAACCCGGACCCGGATAGCCACGTCCGCAGGCAGAGGAAGGCCAGTTGTCGTGAGCTCATCCCCTGCCTGAAAACAGGTCTGGACGTAGGCATCCCTGCTGGTGCAAGATGATGCAGTGACAGGATCAGGGACAGGATTGCACACAGGCACCTCCGCGGCGACCTGTGCTGCCTCCTGTCCCTGGTCCTGCACTGCACCACTAGCACCAGTGGAATCCCCACCTCCAGACCCCGTCTCTGTTGCTTGCACGGCCTTCTCCTCCACCAAACCCCCCACCAACCTGGATGACTCCGTGCCATCTTCCCCCGTTGGGCCCTGTGGGGTCCCAGCTGCCCCTTCTGCTGCCGAGGAGTCCAACTCCGACCTCCGCCTCTTGGACCTCCCCCCGGCAGCTGCGGCCTGGGACGCGGCACCGGACTCCTCACTCCCCGACGAGATCACAACCTGGGAGGGGAGCCGGGCCTTGCGTCTCCGGTTGGCGGTGCGATCCCCGCCGCTGTGCTCCACAGCACCTTCTCCGCCCTCTTCATCAGTTGACGCTGCAGACAGGGAGAAATAAAACACAGGCATCAGGGCACTGTACAATGGACACATACACACATGACAGTTGCACATGAGCGGCATTGGCAAACCTCAGACATGGCATCACAATTGGCAACACACATGTCATTTCTACATGCACACATGAGCCATACCACAGCCACATCGCAACTGCCAGCACCATCCATACACATACAACAGCATGAGCAGGCAAAGGTGAGCCAGACATCACATGCAACACAGGGAGTGCACTACACATGCACGCACACCACCACACTTGCATGCATGTGTACACCTCAGCCAATTGTCGCAGTGTTCCGATGGGCATCCATGTCACATCTGCCAATCAGGCTTCCACATCCCGCTGTCACATGCATCCATGTTGCATCACTGTTGCACCCTTGTCAAATACACACACATGCACATGTACACAGTGCTGATACATGCAGCTGAAAACAACATACATGCGTGACATCACGAACATGCCTACTTACATACACATTCATCTAAACATGTGTGCCCACACAACTGCATTTGGCATGCAAGCCTACACACTCAAGCACCATCCATGTCTCACACATGACAGCGCTCGCATGTGTTAGCCTCACGGAAGAGAACAAGGGAGCAGCAGTCAGGAAAACAGAAGGGCTGCAAAGTAGGAAGCAGGTCTGCAGTCAAGAGTGGCACTAGGTGCAGGCAAACTGTAGTGGACTGCGGAGGACTGTAGTAGGCTGCAAGGCAGGGAGTCCAGAAGAACAGGACAGAGAGAGATTAGTAGGCGACAGACAGAGAGCCCAAAAGAATAGGGCCGCGAGGTAGGGAGCCCAGAGGAGCAGGGCCGTAGGCAGCTAAGTGTAAAACAGGCAGAGGAGTGTAGCAAGCCGCAAGGCAGGGAGCCCAGAGGACACGGACTGTAGGCAGCGGAGGGAGACATGCTGCAAGGAAGGAGCCCAGAGGACACAGGCTGTAGGCAGCGGAGGGAGCAGGCTGCAAGGAAGGAGCCCAGAGGACAAGGGCTGTAGGCAGCGAAGAGGTGCAGGCTGCAAGGTAGGGAGCCCAGAGGACAAGGGCTTGGAGACAGCAGAGGGTTGCAAGCTGCAAGGTAGGGAGCCCAGAGGACAAGTGCTGTAGGCAGCCGGAGTGAGGCAGGCTGTAGGTAGGGAGCCCAGAGGACAAGGACTGTAGGCAGCTGGAGTGAGGCAGGCTGCAGGGCAGGGAGCCCAGAGGACAAGGACTGTAGGCAGCCGGAGTGAGGCAGGCTGCAGGGCTGGGAGCCCAGAGGACAAGGACTGTAGGCAGCCGGAGTGAGGCAGGCTGCAAGGCAAGGAGCTCAGAAGAGCAGGGCAGCAAGGAGTGAGCCCAGAGAAGCAGGGCTGCTGACTGTAGAGGGCTGCAGAGGACTGTAGTAGGCTGCAAGGCAGGAAGCCCAGAGGACAAGGGCTGTAGGTAGAAGGCAGCGGTGCAAGATCGGCTGCAAGGCAGGGAGCCCGGAAAGGGCACTGGATCAAAACAGGATAATGCAGCAACAGGAACAGCATACAAAGTAGAGGGTCAAGGCTAACAGGAGCGGGGAGATCTCAAGATGCAAGACACCGTGCTCCTGCAGGCAGCTGCTTATATACATCCCTGCCCTGTTCTGAGGCAGGCTAATTGACAGCACCTGGAGCAGCACACCTGAAGACAATCTGCCTCCTCCCTCTCTGGTCCTGAGCAGGGGGAAGCAGCACTGGATGCTAGGGCTTCTGGGGATTGTGGTCCGAATAACGATGAATGAGAATAGCCAGGAATTGAGGACTGTAGCCAGGTGCATTATGGTAAATGTAGTTAATTGAATAAAATGAGAAAGAACCAAAGTTGAGCAAATGGAAATAAAAGACCAAGGCGTGAATAGGAGTTGTTTATTAGGAGGATCAATGAGTACCAAGTAGTCCATGATGGTTGCCAATACGTGCGCCAGCGGCACGGGCATGACAGCAAGAGAGCAGAGCGGAAGCAGTGGGGCGGTAGGCAGAAATTAGAGAGAGCGGAGGTACAGAAAATGGAAGGAACGTGGGCTCAGGGGTAGTAGTGGGCTGCAGATTGGGAGAAAGGATGAGGGAAGAGTGTGATAGAATCAGAGAAAGGATGAAAGATGCAGAAGTAGCTTGCAAGAATGAAGGACTGTATACTGCGGGAGGAATTGGGGAGTGTACGGTGTGAGTTGGGAGTATGATTTGGAGTTTGGCAGGGATTAGAGAGTGCAAATTGTGACTTGGCAGTGTGACAGAGCATGTGAGTATATGTATGATTGACCATGAGGTTCAAAAATACAAGTTGTGATGGGGAATTGGTGAGACGTGTGAGGTGTGTTGGGTGAGAGAGGTATGTGGGTGTTTGCAGGATTGGGGAACATAGAAGGGGAATATTTTCAGCATTACAACTGATAATGTTTAATAATGTTAATAATATTAAATAGGCATGCACATCAAACCAAACAAAGTAGCCAAAATACACACTGTTCTGCCAAGCCAGAGACATCTAGGACTCTTCCTATTTGATATAAAAGATACATATATTGACACCCTGGCTCTCTTGTAGCCTTGCACACAGCCTCTTTCCTGCAATGTACCAATCGTGCACCCTCCAGTCAATAAAAATTGTTCTGCAAAAATGCTGCCATAAATAAAGGTTTGTGCCGCAAATTTTGCCATTTCATGCCGCAAAATCCTGGAGAGTCTGATTGTGGGACTTGAAGTCCCCAATGTTCTGGTTCCTTCTTTCTTCACATGGTTCAATTCAACAAAAGGCCATTAAAGCAGGAAGAACACCAGCCCCAGGGTCGGGACAGAAAGCGTCAGCCTTTCTTTTACTACATGAGAAGGGTCCAAGGCAAGGGCTTCTGGGGGAATCACCTCTAAATTATCACAGAGCACTGTTGGGCATGGTCAGAGCCAAGATCATTTAAGTCTGTCAACTAGGCGGTGTATTTAAATGTGATGTATGCTCGATGTCATCCCTAGTCATCTCATGTATAACTAATAAGGTGCCCTCTTTCTTTCTCCATTTACGACCCACCAGGAATACAATCTCCCTCCCTGCCTCCCAATGCATGTGACAGAACAAAACAAGAGAAACAGAACTTTCCTAGTCATTATATGTCCAGGTAACAATGTAGGGGCTACCCACTACCAGGAAAAATTATGAATAATATGTGGAAGCCATTGTACTTGCTTCAAGGCTGGGCAAACCAAAAATGCAACAGTGCCAAACCAAAGGACCCAAGGGGCACTCCGGCCTAGAGCCTCAGCAGAGAGCAACAGACAAAGCAAACCTCATAGTCCACCACCAACAAGTCAAGTAAAGGTCCACTGGGTGGCTCACACCCCTCCTTTTCCTGTGTCCCTTCCCCACCCTGGTCCAGAGCCCCACTCTGGCCCCTGCACTTTCGTGCGGGACGAACGATTGCTCCAGGGAAGTGGATGACTCCCCAGAATCCGGGGACAGGAGGTATTCTGCTTCCTTCAGGCTGGTTTCAGTGATGGGCTTGCTGTGGTAGCTGAAATGGACAGCCATCGGAAAGCCTCATCAATAACAAATGTCATTCTCCCGGAGCCACTCCGTGAGCAGTCTGAGACCCTTTTTCGTATGAATAGGGTGAGCTCTGCCGAATCCTGATACAGAGAGATTTGCGATCCCTGGAAGAGGATCTCGTACGTTCGTCTGGCCTGTGAAAGAATATTGTATTTTGGCTTGAAGAAGTGTACCCTTGTCAACACATCAGGGACTAGACACGGACGGCAGGGCCTGCCACATGAACTCGGTGGGTTCTGTCAATGTCAATCCATTCCTCCTCTTCTGTTGCCCCCAAAACCTGTCGAAAGAGGTAAATATCATAGTCCTCCAGTTCTTGGTCCTGCACTGGCATTGGGATGCCCCGGATGCATATATCATGGCACTGGGAGCGGTTCTCCGAGTCTTCATGACGATTTTCAAGTGAGGACACCTTGTCTTCATGACGCTCTATGCGCAGAGCCCACTCCCCAACTTCGTAAGACTGCTCACACAGAGAAGTTTCAACCTCTTCAATAAGTTTATTCATCACCGTAATTTTACCTGACATCTCTGCCAGGCTTCACTTGATCTCAGACTTAATTTCCACAAGCCATGACTGAAGATCCACTTTCATAGCCCATTGTGACTCCAACGGTGAGGGTGTCTCACCATGGACCTACGTGACAGTGGTCAGATCCTTCTTCCCTTTGTCCTGCATATATAAAAGTGAGAAAATGTTCCCCGATTACTGTGATCATCAAACGACATAGCCTCACGTACTACAACTATGCATATTACACTCAAATCATCTACAAAATCCATGCCATTGAAGAACAAACCCAACCCTTACCAACTGCCTCACAGAAAGAAACCATTGGATTAGCACCAACAGCCTTAAATTAAATCCGAACAAAACAGAAATTATGATCGCACCCAAGGACCTGTCAAACAATCACCACATTCCATGGCCTGCTGAACTCAGAAACCCAACATAACCATCCAAAGTGGTCAGAAATCTCGGAATACTGATGGATAACAAACTAACACTAGAACCACAAATCAACGCAGTAGTTAACAAATGTTCTTCCACTCACCCACAATTAAAAAGATACTCCACTTCTTCAACTTCCCACACAGAGCACTGGCTGTCATCGCCCTACTCATGTCAAGAACAGACTACGCCAAAAGCATCTATCTTGGAATGCTAAAATACCTTATGAGAAAACTACAACGAATACAGAACTCAGCAGAAAAACTACTCCTCAGACTCACTAAGAGAAAGCACATCACACCAGTACTGAAAACACTACATTGGCTACCAGTCAAAAAACAAATCATCTTTAAAATACTCTGCATAACACACAGATAAATCCATGGCCAAGGAGCAGAATTCACACAGGAAGAAATCTCCATCTACAAACCAACCCAAATAATAAGGTCCAGCAACGACATCTGCCTCAAACCAAAACAATATGCAAAGCACAAATTCGGGGATAGGCATTCTCCTGCATAGCGGTGAGACATTGCAACTCGTTTCCAAAGGAAATGCAAACAGAAGATCACCTACAATTCGGGAAACTGTTAAAAACATGGCTCTTTAACTCACCAAGCTAAAGAAGGGACCTGAACGAAGGAAAACTGCCAATACAACACAATTAGAAACTCTGAAACTGGATCACCCAGAGAAATAAAACACCCAACCCCAAACACCATAATAATATTAATGCAATGGATCAACCCAACCCACAGAAAAACACTCAGACAACTGCTGACTATCCCTACTAAAACGCCTGATACTCTGCATACCCACCGTTCAACTGTGAAGAAACAAGAGCTTCCTTCAGCCACAAAAAACAAAATCGCTGCAAACTACAAGCACTCTACAGACTCTCCACAACACCCAAGACACACTCAAACCACCCATAAACCTGTGGTTCCCATATGCCTCCGGGCCACTTGGTTGCGCCAAAAACAAATGACAAAATAAAAAAAATACACAAATACGCACCAAACACCACAAAACGTCGACCAACTAAAAACAAACCAGTACACAGTGAAAGTAACCGTTTTTTTCTGAACTGAAGCTACCAACAGCACATCAAAGCTCTCTTGAATTTTTCCCTCTCTACTCTCTACTACTAACCCATCCCAACCCCTTTCCTTTTCAGGTCTAGTTGGGCGGCTGCAGACCATGAAAATGGCAGAGGTGCGCTGTAGAAATCACAATAACATAATTACATAATATAACAAATGGTGCTTGCATTTGCCCCTGTAAGTCTCCAAGGACCACTCTAAAAGTTGGAATTGGTGTGATTTTATTTGTGTAGGTGTTACCTATTATCAGCCTAAAGAGGTTGTGGAGCAACGGCAAAATTAGGATGCAGTTCCATGCACTTCGGTGTGCTACTAGTTGCTGCTAATCATTACAGATTTTCATTTAACAAGCAATGCAGCCAAATGAAGGCACTGGAACATTCAATTACCTGTTGTATTTAAGAAAAACATTACAAACCTAGCCCTTGAAAGAGAAAAAGTTTGAATACTTACAGAGTGGAAAATCTTTGTTGGCACAGTCCTGCAGCTAAATTCAAATTCTGATACACAAGGGAAAACTGAATGGTTCACTGGTTTTCTCCCGTGATAAGTTATGATAGAGCAGACATGTCAATGTTATTTTCTTGACAAAGATAACATCCTATCAAAAACTGAAGCTTTCTGCCCCTGACTCGCCCTTCTCTCTTTGGCCGTTGATTGAACATCTCTTGTTTTCTATTTCAGAGTTTAACTGAACTAAGTCTGTGAAATGATCTTGGGTGAGCTCAAAGTGCTTGATGATGGGCTGCCGGGCACATGTGAATATTGTAGCAAGTTGCAGGTACTTTAATGTCAGGCTTTAAGAAGTTACTTAGCATTTTGAATCCAAACTAATACTTACTATTTCACTGCAAAAGGGCATATAAGGCTGTTTGCACTCAATACATGTTGTTTGTGTATGCAATTTATGAACATACTTGCATGGAAAGAGAGGCCCAAAACATATCCTTCTGGGAGCTCTTTGAGCTATCTTCATCAATCAGTAACATCAAACATTGCCATATCACTATTATTTCTAAGCTGCCTTCTGTGAGTGAATGGCTTAATCTGCTACTAGTGGAATAAAAATGTATTAAACAAGAGTGCATTCAGCCCCTGGTTTATATCTGCCCCTTGCACTGAATGATAAAGCCAACAGTTACATCTGACTGTAAAGGTACGTGATTTCATTTCTCTATTATGAAAGGTAGATTTTCCTCCTGAAAATGTCCTGAACAATCATGTGTTGAACGTACAAGAACATTCCCTGATTTGTGATTGCTCATGAGCAGCTTTAAACCACCAGTGCCCATTATACACCATCATTACATATTATTGAGTGAATGCATTCTTAAGTCTAAGCATTTATTAAGTGTCCAACATACTGTTTCACAATAAACAAGCTTTATCCAATGAAATATCAAATTTCTTATTGACGCATCGTTACATGAATATTTTTGGTAATTTTTGGTCCAAACCCTATGTGAACGATGGGTTAGAAAAGCCACATTATTGATTTTCAAAGAGAGTTATTCACTTTTAACCAGGGTTGATTACTATGCTAACTGGGACATTTGCACAGTGGCAGCTTTCAAAAGGGAAATGCATTCAAGTCCTTGATTATTTCATAGTTTAATGCAAATGTGTTTTCTGCGTGTTTTGCGCTTCATTCCTAGTTTGTCTAAAGCCACGCACCCCTTTCTGTATAACTGCTTTTTGTGTGGGCACATGCCATACCCTTACATTTTACATCACCTTTCCAGACATTTTTACAGTGATTCCTTTTATTTCCAGTTTGCCATGTTTTAGAGACCGGAGGGGAAAAGTGGCTACGGATCAATCACAGTATAACAGCCTAACCATTGGTTTTCGTACAGGGGCAAATCAAAATGCTTCCTTGAAGTACGTTTGAACTCACTGATAACATTGCAGTCTGAGCTCAAATGATTAACTTTCCTCTGGCAGAGGCAGGAATCAGAGCTGTCAAGTTTCCTGTATCCCCATGCCTGAGAAGGACATTTGTTTTGTGTGAAATTCCGGTAAGGGAAAAAAAAACAGGACTTGATGGCCACCTCACCCAATGCCACTTCATACTTGAGAGCTACGGAATCCCAAATTTAAAAAGGAGCATGATATTGAGTTTAAGAACTTAGGGTAAGATTCTCCAAACGTTTTAAAGTTTTGACTTTTAGGTGGCGCTTTAAGCGCTGCCTACAAGCCGCAACAATTGCCATGGGAAGTGAAGCTAGGAGAGGTATGGGATTTCAGGAGGGGACACACATGCTGTGTTTTTTTTATTTTATTTTTTATCCATCCACTGAACACCAATGGCTATGCTAGCCCCTATGACCATTCTCAACTACTACCTGCCCCTCCCATCTAAAATACCCTTCCCCAGGATCTCTTTGAGCTCACTCTGTGCTTTTAAGGGGAAGCCTTTGTTATTGCTGAGCCATCTTTTGTAAAGTAATGTCCTATTTGTAACTATAAACCAGCTACCGGTGTAATACAAATTTCCTAACCAAGTGTGTATTCAGGCACTTGATTAGTTATCAATGTGTGTGTCATTGCATCTGTTCCTTGCACTGAATTCCAAATAACAATAGTTTTGGCTCATTGTGTTCTCATTGAATCCAATGCCTGGGAGGTTTTCCACATCCACAAGAGCAAAAGAGTGTTGATAACAGCATAAAGCTCAACAGTTTCACTTTTGGTAGATAAGCGAACAATATGTAGTCTGGTGGTGAGGTTTCGATTACCACACAGCCATCACCTGGTAAATGATGTGCACGCGTAGACATTGCCTTTATGGTCTGCCGTTCATGTGCAAGCTGGCCCCATATATTCATAGAGTATGATGATGCAAACAGCATCATCAAGCATGCTTTAAACATGACAGTAATGGACATTTTAGGAAGGAGAAAGTAAAATTCGACGAAAAAGTTCCCCGCATCACGCGAAATTGAAATGGTTGGCCTGAATGATACTGTCAGCACACAGGAGCAAAAGGCAGCTCTGAGATCTGAACATGAAGGCGAGGCGGCTGTTTCAGAAGTAGCCATACAAAGGACGGAGTTACATTGCAGGTAACACTACTAGATATTTTACAGCGTCGGCCAAGGGGGAAAACTGACATAAGCTAGCAGAAAGCTTGGCAACCCACTGCTCACAAAAGTAATGTTATCTTTTTGAATCTGTTTTATATACGAATGTTCAGGATGTTAGGCTTTGATGACTGCGTTTTAGGTCTGGCAGGAAGGAGCTGTGATCATTACCATGGAGAGGTAATTGTTAGATTGTGCTTAGCCCGGGGACTCCTGCATGCAGGCCTCACCCCACCCATCCCTGAAAGGAACACACAGATACAGGTCCTGCTGTATTAGGCTCCCTGCGTGCACTGACGTGGAGAGGACCGCCCCCTTTACTATTAACTGAATGAAATGCCTTAACGTGGCCGTTGCGCGCCACGTGACCACATCACATTCCTCCTTTTTCATAAAGAACTAATGAAATACTTTTCTTCATTGTTGACAGTTTAAACATAACAGTCTTAACTTAGTAAACATGGCAACATACCAAACTGGTTCTGGCCAAACGTGGTCAACAACGGTCGGCTTGATCTCGACCCTGTAAGATCGAGCTTATTCACCCATTATGTAGTCTTTGAATCTTGTGGGACACCTCCTGTTTTCTCGGCTGGGGTATCTGCTTTCGCCTGCCACCACTGTGGCGTGGTCTTCGACCCTGGCTGGCATTGGCGTCTCATATTCCCACGTCTCCTGGTCCTGCCTCCGCTCCTGGGGTTCTGGTCGGGAGTATCTCGTCATCCTGTTCTCCTATTCCCTCATTTTAACCAACCTTTCGTAAGAAACTGGAGTTCTGAGTCACTGTCCCTCTTTGATCTGCTGCGGTCACCATCAAACCTTTGACTTGGACAACACCCATGGGTCAGGGTTCGTAGGTGAGAGAAAATTTCGCACTAGTATTTGTCTCCTATGGCTATGTCTGGTGGCTTGAGGTGCCGTTGTAGGTTTTCTCCTTTGTTTTGGATCCTCCGCTGTTCTCTCATCGTCGATAGTCCGTGGAGGTTGGCCCTCTATCTCTGGGATGAGCCCTCTCCGGAATACTGCCTCCGCTGGGGCCACTCCTGTGGAGCGGTGAGGCGTAGATCTGTATTCCCGCAGGAATTAGTACAGGGTCCTCTTCAGCGTATTGCCTTGGCTCTGTACAATGCAGAACACCTTATTCAACATTTTCATAAAATGTTCGGCCTCCCGTTGGCCCGGGGCCAAACTGGCGTGACTTTTCGGTGGGTGATTCCACATTCTTTCAGAACTTCTGCGAAGCTCTCTTCTTAAAATGGGGGCCTGTTGTCCGAGCATATAACTCTGGGGAAGCCGTGGGTTGCAAACATTTTCTCCATTACCTGCACAACTTGGTCAAAGGATGTGGCTTCAACTAGCTCAACCTCTGGGTACCAAGTCCACTGGTCTATCATCACTAGGAAGTGCATCCCACGGCCCAAGGACCCAAAATCTGCATGTAAAACGTCCCATGGCCTGTCACTGCGAGGCATGGACTCTATCCAGGGCTATTTGTTGGCTGGGGCTGCTGCTTGACACCAGATACCGTTTGCGAGAAACTCATCCACCTTTGCCTCAAGGCTCAGAAACCATACCTTCAAAAGTAGCCTCGACTTTGTTTTGGCTGTTCCCTAATGGCCACAGTGTGCTAGTTCGATTGCTCTTTTCCACCAGCGCCTGTGGGATCACTAACTTCCATCCTCGTAAAATGAGCCCTTCTTTGGTTGTTGATAGTTCACACCCGCCACAGCTGTTCTAGGTCTTGCTGCGCTCCTCGGTTTCTTCGGTGTGTGCTGGACAAGATGGTCTTCCAGTCACCATTGGCCATGCTGCTTTGACCACTTCAAAAAACCTATCACAGTTTCATGTGTCTACCACCTCTTGAATGGAGATTGCTACTGGTTTGGAGGCCTCCACTTCCATGCGCACATGTTCTTCGACCTCACTTTGTTCGGTTCCTTCCGATCCCCCCATGCTCCTTGGGCGATGCGAGAGGTAGTCTGCTGGATTGTGGGTCCCAGGCCTGTACGTCAGACTTATCCCATACTCCATCAGTGCGAGCATCCAGCGTTCGATTCTCGGGGGCGGTTTGGACGAGGACTCTGTCATGATGGGCATTAGCGGTTTGTCGTTGGTTACTACAGTTACAGGTTTGCCTAGGATATAAATGCGAAAGTGCTGGCATCCCCATAGGACAGCTAGAGCTTCTCTTCCGGTTTGGGAGTAGCGTTGTACCGTATTTGTTAGTGCTTTTCTGGCATATGCTATTGGTCGCATCTGTCCTTGTGTGTCTTGTTGTGACAGGACTGCTCCCAATCTGACAGGGCTGGCGTCAACAATGATCTCAGACTCCTTTCACGGGTCAAAGGCGGCCATGGACTCCTTCACAGTGAGTGCCTGTTTGATGGCTTCAAAGGCATTCTGCTCTTTTGCTATCCATTCCCACACTCTGTCCTTTCTCGTGAGCACCCTAATGGGCTCTGAGAGGGTGGGCAAGTTTTGGATGAAGCGACCGCAGTACGTCACCATCCCTAGGAAGCTTCTAATTTCTGACACGTTTCCTGGCAGGCTCGCTTCTTGGATGTCTCGAATTTTCTGCGGGTCCGGAGATATGCCGTTTTCATGAAATACAAACCCGCAGAACTCTATGCTGTTCTTCAGGAACTCACACTTCTCATGGTAGAGAGTGAGCCCGAGGCGTTGAATCCTTGCTAATGTTTTCTCGAGCCAGCCTATATGTTCTGCCTCGGACGTGGCATACACCAAAATGTCATCACTTTGGTTTATGACTCCATCAAAACCTGCCAAAGTCCCACATATCACGTTTTGGAATACTTATATTTCCTGTAGAAGAAATCCCAAAGTTTAAGCATTTGTATTAATAGAGGCCTTGGTGGGTTGTGAAGGTGGTGATGTAACGCGAGTCCGGGTGTAGTTCCAGTTGACGGTACCCGGGCCGCAGATCTAGCTTTGAAAATACTTGAGCTCCCTGTAGTTCGCCACCATGTCATCAAGAGTCAGGGTAATGTGTTGTTCCCTCCTGATGGCCTGATTTCGGAAGATTCATAAAGATACAAATACGTGTCGACCCTGGTGACTTCGGTTTGCTCGCAATGACAAGGGGGAGACCCATCGAGTCAGTCCTTCCACTCTTTCAATGTCTAGTCTCACCAGGTTTTGTCGTTCCAACTCTACCTGCTCTCTGAGGTGGAAAGGAATCCAATAGTGTTTCAGTGCGGTTGGGCAGACTGTTTCATCGATGTACAGCTTGATGGGTTCATCCCGCAGCTTGCCAATGCCTTCGAACACTGTTTTGAATTTCTCAATTACTTCGTTGATGTCCTCTGTGTATACACCGAAGGCAAAATGAACGATCCTTAGGGCCTCTGCTGCCGCAGAGCTCAGTAATGAGTAAGTACTTATGTCTGTGCCAAAGAATTTTACTTTGATTTCCTTTCCTTCATGGGACAATTTGGTGATGAACACACCTTTGAGAGGTATTGGTTGGGTGCCACCAAATGTGGATAATATTCACCGAGGCTTTGGACAGAGTTGGGGACCCCGGCAGGGTTTCGTAGTGGCAGGTTGCCATCACGTATACTGATGCTCCTGTATCTACGAGTCATCTGGGGATGGTCTCCGGAGGATAGCACAGGGGCAACATGCTCGCCTTGGAAGCAAGACGACACAGAGCAACAGAGGTTTGATCCCCTGGTCCGCGCTTAGAAACCTCTCAGTATTAGGCACGTTATAAATAACCTATCATATATCATATATATCATACTGACATCTTTGCTCCCTCCACGCACACTGTGCACATGGTTTGTATCTTTTTTTTGTTTTCATGGAGTCTATGCTTGAGATGAAAAAGATCTCCTCTTCCTCCTCCTCTTCTTCTGCTCTTGACCTGGTGCCTCTTGTTCAACTACTGCCACTTGCCTCTGTCGCCTCGGAATCTCATTGGGCATCCTGCTTGGTCCTCTGGGGATGGTCACGGGTGTGGGGGCTTTGCACATTCTCGCTGAGTGACCTGCTGTTCTGCATCGTTTGCATACTCTTCCCCTTGCTGGGCACTTCCCTGTGTGTGGAAAGTCATAGCCACACTTGGGGCGGGGCACCGGGGCTTCGGCTATTCTTGCGTTCCACCAAGGTTTTGCCGGACCAGCGCCTTGTTGCCGTCCCATCGCGCAAACGTCCTCCAGTATAAGTGATCGGAATGTAGTGTCCATTTTGGTGGTGCGACTTTCTGCCAGTTCAAATGATCTGCCCATTTCCATTATGCAGGCTAGTGCCAGTACTGGCTCATGCAGCACCTGCCGGCAAAGTTTCCCTGAAGCGCACCCTTGTATCAGTTGGTTTCTTACCATGCCCTTCTCATTCCCCTATGCGCACGTAGCTGCCAAATGTCAGAACCTGCCATAGAATTGGTCCAGGGGCTCTTCCTCCTTCTACTTGGCAGCACACATAACAAACCTCTCATAGTCCTGGTTTGCCAGCGGCAGGAAGTGTTCCTTGAGGCAGTCCTTTGCTGCCTGATATGAGTCGTTGATGGGAATGAGGGACTTCAAAAGCTTCTGTACCTCCGACCCAGTGGAGTAGATAAGGGTTGCTATTTTGGCCTCGTCATCAGTGTCACCGGTTGCTCTAAAGTACATGTCCAGCTTTTCTATGCAAAGCACCTATTCGGTCCCAGACTGGAAGGGTTACCGGAGGTATCGAATTCCGGCATCAGGGGTAGTGTGCCTTGTTGGCGTGGGGTTCTACTCCCCAGAGAGGGTCTCTCAGCGTCTTGTCCGGCTGCCTGTTGATCTTCCTCTTCACTCATGGTTACAGGTTCCACAGGCACCTCTTATGTGAGTGGAGGCCGCACTTGCGGGCTGGCAGGGTATAGACAGCTGCTGTGGTGCATCAGCTCTGTTCTCAACGGGGGCCACCGAGCCAGTGCCTCATTTTCAGTATGGCCAACTCCACCCTTGACCAAATTCAGTAGGGATGAGGAAACATTTTTTATTTATTTGGAGGAAACACTTTTTAAAAAAAATAAAAATGATGGGGCCCTTGTGGACGTTCAGGCAGTCTTATGTCTTGTAGGCATGGATTGGAAGTTCCAAAAAGTTCCCACGTGATGCACAAGCACTCCACGTGTGGAGCCGCTGCCGCTGGGAGCACAAAATGGCAATTTTTGCCTTACCGCAATTCGGAATGAATCTGACAGGCGTCGGATCAGGTCACCGGAGACTGTATCTAGCATTGGAGTGCCTTCCCCCTGCCCAGCTGCATCCTTGTCGCCAGTGTTAGATTGTGCTTAGCCCGGGGACTCCCGCATGCAGGCCTCCCCCCCCCGTCTGTGAAAGGAACACACAGACGCAGGTCCTGCTGTATCGAGCTCCCGGGCCGCAATGCCGTGTTGAAGGACCGCCCCCTTTATTATTAACTGCGTACCACGGCTTAACATGGCCGTCACGTGCCATGTGACCTCATCATAGTAATGAACAACCATAAAGATAGAGGCTCTGGTGCCAGTCAGCTATGTTGTGTCCTCATCCATGTTAATGACCCTGTTTGAATGGGAGCTAAGTCCCATTTCTATTGTTGTTCTTTTGTTGTGGGCCGCGCCCCACGGTAGGCAGGAAGAGGCGGGGTCACCGCCTCAGGCGCCAGTTTCACGCCGATGATTAAAGAAATAAGAAGCTACTTGGCCGGCTCCCGTGTATCATTGCATCTGCGTCATTTGATCTGTTGTATTGATTTATTACTGCATGCTACTCCTGTCGGAACATAACAATGGCGACGAGGATCTTCAACTGAGTTATCACGCTCAGCCGAACCCACTAGACCGTGCCACAGCGAGGTGCGAGGGCCGCATACGCAACCACTGCACGGTGAACTTCAAGGACTTCAGCCACGGAGAAAACGCTCATTGCTACGCAAACGCTGCCAGAGAAACCGCTCCCCATAGACGACACAGGCCGCTCTGCTCTACAAGGGGAGGCCTACTGAGTCAACATCACGACACAGCCACCCACACGTGGTTACAACCATGTCGGTAGATACCACAGACAGCGGTACTCAAAGCCCCCAGACCAGCTCCACCCCAAGGCCTACCAGCAACAAAGAGGAAGGTACCTCTGAATCACTTCAATTGCAAGCCGTGCCACACTTCGACATGTCTGACACAAACAGTCTGGCTCCCAGATTGGCCAGATGGCTAAAAGAACTACAGATCTACATCGACGCCTCTGGAGTGAGGGAGGAACGTCGTCTAAGAGCCATCCTGCTACATTCATTGGGCCCTACGGTACGTGACATAGTATTTGAAATGCCTGACTCTAGCACTGACTCGTTCCAAGGCATCATTGACTCATTGAATTCATATTTTGCATCGTTAAGAAATGTCGACTATGAGCGACACATATTTCATACGACCATGCAAGATAAAAGTGAAAGCATGGATAATTTCGTCATGAGATTAAGGAAAAGAGCCAAATACTGCGACTTTGACAGATACTCTACAGAGGAGGTCCTCAAATCGCAAGCCATTGCTGGGTGCGGATCCCCCGAATTCCGCAAGAAACTATTGCAGAAAAGTAGGAAATCCTGCAAATAGCAAGGGCTGACGCTGCATTAACACTACAAACTGAATCATTAGGAAACATCACCATCACGCAAACAGCCAATGCAGCCCAAGTATGTCCCATTCGCACTCAAGCCGACTCATCAGAACAAAAGAAATGCTACAGATGCGGTTTTCGATTTCCCCACACAGGACCATGTCCTGCAATAGGCCACCAATGCGACAAATGTGGGGGTGAGAACCATTTTAGGTCGGTGTGCAAAAACATTAAATTCTATCAGAGTGCTGAGCCTCACAGAGAGTCCTGGAGACAAGACGGCAGAAGGCCAAGGCGAGAAAGCCCGTGCAAACACGCAACCCAACCAGTTTCGCGCCGATGATTAAAGAGATAAGAAGCTACTTGGCCGGCTCCCGTGTATCATTGCATCTGCGTCATTTGATCTGTTGTATTGATTTATTACTGTATGCTACTCCTGTCGGAACATAACAAGCTATTCGGTCAATTTGACCAGTGCATCCTTAAACAAGGCTCTATTACAAGAGCAGCCGGATGTTGTGACTTAAGACCCTCTGTGCACACACCACGCAAGCCCTCTCATAAAAGGGACAAGCGACTTCCTGCTCGCCAGTTAATTAACCACTAATGGCTTGTGGTCCTTTGGTTTAGTGTGTGGGCCCTCAGGATTAGCTCGGGACCGGACTGACCAGCCCCTTAACAACGGCCGACGAGGTGGTCTGACCACGCGCAACAGCCCGTTTTCCAGGTGCGCGCATGGCATGCTCCCATCTGGGGGAGCATGATCATCGATGTAGGGGGTGGCCCACAACCGCAAGATGCCACTGCTTGGTGCTTGATTCCGCCTGGGGAGAGTAATCGAAGCGCAGCGGTTTGCCGAAGTGAGTTGAATGTCTCCCGTCAGAGGGGAGAATGGAACACCAGCCTGTCCCTGCTGCACCACTGAAGCGCAGTGCAGCTCACTCTGCTCCCACATGGGGAGCCTGGAAGTTGCGCAGCGGGGGCCACTGCAACCTGTACACATGAGAGTAAGCTCCCTCCTGGGGGAGAGATAGGAAGTGGCGTGGCCAGGACGGCCTGCAGCCTGCTTCAGCTCCTGCCAGGGGAACCATGGTGGTTGCACAGCAAGGGCTGCTGCAACATCAGCTGCTGCGGTAGCAACATAAAGGAAAGGAAAACTCCTGCATGGCGGAGGCCCGCTAAGACGGCGCGGCCCAGTCAAGCTGCTGTCAGGCTCCCGGATGGGGTAGCCATGTGTGGCCTATGGGCCACTGCATTATTGATTTATTACCTTTTACCTAGGGGAGCATGAAGTGGTGGTGCGGCCCCTGCCACGACCACAGTGTTTTGTTTGAAACTCCTACAAGGGGAAGAGGAAACCTGGTGTGGCGGGGACCGCCACCGGAATAAATGAACACATCTGCTGCCGCCGTAATGAAGAGAATAACTCCGGCCTGCCGGGGGAGCGGTACTCGATGCCATCATCCTAGATGGGGGAGCCTGGAGTGGCGCGGCCCATGAGCCGCTGCCTGCGGCCTTCAACCTCTGTGAAAACAACTCCTGCCTGGGGGAGAGGAAAAGTGTTGCCTCCTGCTGCCGTGAGAAGACCAACAGAGCAACTGCCCTGCCAGCAGACAGGCAGCCCCAGCCCCTACGCTCATATACCTGGCTGCGGCTCTCACCCCAAGTGAGTGCTTGTGCAGTCGGATCAGGAAGATGACCACAAAGTGTCCTGTTTGGGGAAAAGAACCCCGCCTCGGGGAAACAACTCCTGCCTGGGAGAGTCTAGATATGGTGTGGCCCACGAGCTGCTGTCTGCTACAACCTCCTGCCTGGTGGAGGCAATCCTGCCTCAGGGAAATACTCTCACCTGGGGGAGCCTAGATGTGACACGGGCCGTGAGCTGCTGCCTGCTACATCCTCCTGCCCGGGAGAGCCTGGATGTGGCGCGGCCCGTAAAATGCCACCTGCCTCGATGAGCAGGTCGATATCCGGTTCAGTAGGACCCCCGCTGCCAGCTCACCAACAGGGGACTGGGTCCCCAAGGACGCTGCCGGAGCAAAGCAGATGTGACCCTTGGCATCACCGGGTGCAGCGTTGCCTGCACGCATGCAAAGGTGTGCTCACCGTCCCAAGTGATGATGGATTTGAAGAACTGTATAAAATGTAAAGTGTGTAAATTGTCCATGCCCCAACAGACAGTGATGTACTTTTCCTGCTGTGCTCCTGCCTGTATAGTAGGCTTAAATTGGACTCAGTCAGATTGAATGTCACTGTCCACATCCGTGTAAATATCTAATGGACTGTGTGCAAAGCTGTGTTTGTCATTGTTTTGCTTTATACCCCTGGCATGGGATGTTGTGACTTAAGTCCCTCCTGAGCTCGTGCTCGGCCCCTTAACACCGTATTCTAAGAGCCAGTGGAGCTTTTTTAGCTAGGGGAAATTTGCTGGATGTTGCTTTACAGATTGTTTGGTTTCCCTGCTCCTTGATACAATTGCGTGCTTTCCTCTTTGCAGCCAAGATGCATTGTGCTTTTGTTCTTATTATTATTGTTGCTTATGGCCATTTCTGTTTACGCCAGCAAACTGCATAGGAATTAAATTCCCCGTCCATAATGGCCCCAGTGGCTGAGAAAAATCTGCAATCCCTTCTTTGTTTCCAAACTGTGAACATGCTGGAAGTGTACTCAGACCTGTAGAGGTAGCACACTAAGCAGAGTGGTACATGTTCTTATATGGAGATATGGGCCAATATTGGAACAGCCACAATAGTCCTGTTTTCATAAAGTAGTATATGGCATTATTGCTGGCAATATAAACAAAGCGAATGTGAGTGCTTTTACATAGATTTTGTCCTGTATTAGCAGAGCCAGCTTGGACATGCTTTCTTACAATTAGTAACTGGCATAGTGGGCAAAGCTAACATGAGTGTGATCTTGCGCAAGAATACTGGTATATTGGCGCAGGCAGCATGAACTTGTCTTCTTACTCTGGACTGTGGACTGTGGCTGATTAAAGAAACTGCATCCACTTCTCAGGAAAGAGCGTGGGACAACTCCTCATCTAGCCTTCCGACTCAGGAATGTGGGGGATAAGTTGGTTCCTATTGTAAGGAACAAATGGTGGCAATAGTAAGACAGACACAAGTGACCACAGTTCTAGGGTGTTCATTGAATTTTCACAAGGGGATGATAAATGCCTATCTAAACCTAAATCTACAGATGGGAGCAAGCTACGACCATCAAATAATAATAACGCAGTCCTAGAGTAGTCTTGTCAATTAAAAAAGGCCTATATAAAAAAAAAATTATTGCCCACTAATTTACAAATAATGTGGGGTAATGTTCATCAAAAAGAAAGAAGTGTTCACAAAATTATATGTCAGGATGCTCGGGCCGTTGGCCTCCCTTCCCACGTTTTCAGCATGGGCAAGGCTGGTCACAGGAGCAAAGCACACACTCTGGCTTCTGGCTCACGAGGATGCAGTTCAATTTCTACAGTTCAAGATCTTCTGTATTCAAGTCTCTTTACTTCTTGCAAGTCTCTTAACTCAGAGAGCCTGCTGTGCAAAACAATAAGGAAACGTTCTTTCCCCTTCCGTATTACACATGTACACACTCCAGGGGTTCACCCTGGATCCCACTCAGCCGGGCTCTGATCCTTTTAAAGCAAAAGTTTAACTCAAAACTGTCAGGTTGGATTCCCTTCTGCCGGGCTTAGATCTTTTCAAAGCAAAAGTTGAACTCAAATGTTCCAGGTTGGATCCCCCTCTGCCGAGGTGAGATCCTGCTCAATTAGTCTCCCTCAGTCGGGCTCGGACCGATGGTGATGTACTTTAAATGATCGAAGACCTCTGAATGTGCACAGGATTTAGCTTTACCCACTGCATGACCACTTCGATCTCAATCTTCCCCTTAATTCATTCAGCATCAGTTGAATACCAAACAGAGACTTTCGAAAGAGTGCCCACGTGGCACCGGACCACTCTGAATATGGTATCTTGACTTGACCTCCCAAAGTCCAATTACTCTTGTTAGTTTCCAATTACATTTGCGTTACTCATCGCCAATGCCTCACACACTGTTCTCTTTATACAAAGTTGCAGCTTGCAACCTTGGTTCAAACACAAGCTGGTTTGGTATCAGTCTCTTCGACTCACCGGCTGTGCTGTCTTTTCTGACACCACTTTGTTGTAGGAGCCAAGGACAGTACCACAGCTGCAATCGCTCCTCCCCACCGGGGTTATCGAAGCGGAAGAGCCCCGGGTACATCCGACACACTGCACAGGTTTGATCAGCCTTTGTTCCTGGTCTTCAGTTTGTTGTGTTCCAAGGTTCATGAAAGTAACGATCTTTAGAGTTCAAGGGTACTTTCCTCCTTGTGACCCTCTTTGGTCTTGCCGTCTTTCTTCTTGTATTAAACTGCCATCTCAGAACTGCTGTCTCTTTGTGTGTTTTGCCTTGCTCAGATTGTGCCTGCGTGCTCCGCCTTTTATCCATGTGGTGAAGTGTGATGGAAGTCAGGTGTGTGTAATGATCCGTAATTGCCTGACCTTGCCTGACCATGTTGTTGGGACATGTCAGGTCCAACTGGTGTTAGTTAGTTGTCGTTCACGGTGGGCTGTCAGTGAGGAAGTGTTTGTGTCAGGAAAGGGGGTGGCGGTTGAGTTCCCAGGTATCCTACCTGGTAGGATGGGGAAAAGGTGTCATAAGGAAGGGTGTCCCACTTCCACTCCCCGAAAAACCCTCATCCAGGTGATCCTCCTGCACTGGTCCATCCCCATGAACTGGATCCAAAAGCGATGGCCGTGTCCTGGCCACCTGGATGACAGATCCCCGGGGACTAGCGGGTGAGACACCTTCAGGTTTCTAACATTATCCCCCTGCCTCAATGTCATTTGAGAATGTCAGGAAGGAAATATATGAACTTAAATAGAGGAACTAGGTGCAGATAAGATAAATGCAGTGAAATTCTTAATAGTGAGACTCCTCACTGGTTGATCTATTCACAAACACCTTTTAATTCAAGGCAGTTTATGATGGGTAGTAATGCTGAGCCAATTTTTTAAAACAAGCATTGACAAAGTACATTTTCGAAGGCAGGGCTATTGGCTTTGTCAGTGCTTGTTGATTATCTGAAGTGGATACATTGGAAGTTATTTATGCAAGAATCAGAATTCCTCACAGAAAAAACTGTAAATGGATCCTACCTCATTTTTACTAACATTGAGAGCACAAGTTCTAATTCTCTGTGGTTGGGACAATCATGCCAAAGATATGCTCACACCAGTGGTCACGAATAAGCGATGAGCTCTGAGGTGGGTGGGTAGTGGCATCGCTAGAAATCAGTATTAGGGGGGACAGAAATACAACACGTGGGGGCGGGGCGGTGGCACATCAACTAAGGGTTAGCAGGCCTAACTGGTTTAAATATACCTATATGTTACCAAACTGATTAAAAAAATTTGACATCAAGAATGTTCAGATTAGGTTTAAAGACAATAAAATGTTTCCATCAAGTTAATATACATCCTAAAAAGTGAAATCACGTTCAACAGTTGAAACAATACCCTGTGCACTGAACAAGAGACTACATTTGTTTAACTCAATCAGACATCACTCCCAGCACAGCTTCAAATAATGTGTAGTTAGAGGTGGTGTTTAGCAGAAGAGACATTACTTCCAGCTCAGCTTTAAATAATAGCCAGTCAAAAAGAGTGAGTTTAATTCATACCTTATTTTTAAATGGTAGTCAAGGACAGTCTGTTAAAGAGAAGAAATATTGCCTACAGGCGCAGAGTACAGCGGCGAAAGGAGACAACTGCGCCCTTGGTTCTTTAGCAATGGTTGCAGGAAGCTCATGCTGCTAGTGAATCTTGTTATTTATATAACTTTTTTTTGTACCCGGTGAACCCCACCTCCACCCAAATCCCCAACAGTGCCAGCTTTGGGTCACATGGCACCTGGGATCCCAGAAATGAGGTTAACCTACGGATGCACTTCTCCCAGAAAACCTGAATTTGTTCACAGTCCCATAGCGTGTGGAAGAAAGTGCCCTCCGCCCTCCCACACCTCAAACACGTGTCACTATCCACTACTCCCTACCAACCCATAGCCACCTGTGAGTAATATACCTGGTGCAATATTTTGTACTGGATTAAGCAGAGTCTGACGGCTTTTCCGAATTCCTGTGGGGACATAAGTGCTTCAACCCATTTCTCTGGATCCAATGGTCTGACATCCCCCTCCCATCTTTCCTTGAGTCAGGACGATTCCTGAGTCCCGAACGCTATCAGTACCTGATATAGCATCCATGTGACCTTAGTGACAATGCGATCACGGAAGAGACTGGCTTCCAGGGGGGAACACCTTGGAACCTCTTCCAGGGCGGGGAACTGAGAGCCAATAGCATGCGCCAGTTGCAGGTGTCTGTATTGTTCACTACTTGGTAACTCGAAGGTGTCTCGCAACGCACCAAACAGAATAAGCCCCCCCTTGCGCACATCTGCCAGGGCCTGCACCCCTGGTCCTCCCAGCTCATGTAGTGACCCTTTTTGAGTAGTTCACTGAGATACCTATTGTTCCAGAGGGGTTGATCCAAGGTTGGTTTTCCTCCCCACCCTATGTGATGGTGTGCATCCGCCCATATCTGCTGGATGTGTAGTTTCATCAAGGATAGATCCGCAGGCCCCTTCTCGCTACCATAAGGTACTTGCTTGGGCGACTTCCATCCCATCCTGCCCTTTTCTATCACGATGTGGGGAAGCCTTGAGTCACTGCGTAACCAGTCATTCACCACCCCCAACTGTGCCACCCAGTATTACCTGTGAAGGCAAGGCCGATAGATTCCCCCTTCCCATACCGAGCACTGAAGAGTTCTGAGTGTGATGCACAGCGGTTTCACCCCTCAAAGAAACCCCTGCAGCGTGCCATCAGTGGTAGAAAACACAATTTGGGGATCCGGGAGTGAGCCGTTCTGCAGGACATAGAGAAACCTCGGGAGTGTCAGCATTTTAAAGAGAGCCACTGTGTCCAACATCGTTAGTAGGAGGGATTTGTATTTATTGATTTTATTGGACATTTGTAAGGCGCCTAGACAGCAAATGGTGTTTTAAGGAGGATTGCCAATGCACTGTGTCTGAGGAAAAAGTATCTATCACCGGCTGTAAGTTAAGTCAGAGGAAATCTGAGTGGCTCTGTCTCACAGGGATGCCCAAATATTTAAGGCCAGAGACCAAAACCGAGTAGGGGTAGTGCCTGGGGATCGCCACCCTCCCCCGCCCCCTTGCAGTGGGAAGAGAACAGACTTTTGCTTGTTTACCTTGAGCCCACTAAACACCTGATACTCCATGTAAGGATCTGTCTTCTCCTGCATCCTAGTGGAATCTGGAGTGAGTGTTATGAGTGACATTGGAATGTTACTGGATGGAATGTTTGTGTATGACTGGTGTTCTCTGGAGGGGAGTTGAAGATGTAAGCCTGAGAGAGAGGATGCTGGTGCTTGCCTATGTGAACTGGAATCTACTATCTGATTAATATGACTCTAGAAACTGGATGTTATGCTTGGAAACATAATAAAGAAGTCACTCATCCATACCATGATGTCAGAGTCATTCTACCTGAACCCAGATTTCCACATTGGCGACGAGGATGCTGGCTGTGCTGGGGGGACAGCACAGAAGAAGAGACAAGCACCGCCCCCCAAACCAAGGAAGACCCTCTCTCTCAGGTAAGGCGAGCGCTAAATGCAGTAGGCGCAGAAGGGCCTAGCGCCAAGGGCACAGGCGAAGGCAATAAGGAGCTGCGCCAAGGCCAGATGCCAGCTGGCCTGTCAACAGTTGGACAGGTCAAGCACAGAGAAAGTCAAGAGACGTTGGCAGGGCTGAGGGCCCATAAACAGTTTTAAGGGGTTTGGAAAACCAAGCTGCGGCATGGAGGGCTTGGAGCCCAGGGCAGTAGCAAGTGAAGAGGCCTGGGGTCTAAGTTACGCCTGGAAATATGGGAAGCCATGCTGCGCAGCTGGGGGCTTGGAGCCCAGGGCAGCAGTATTAGAAGAGGTTGGGAACCTAAGCTGCGCCTAGAAGTGACAGAGAAGTTGGATGAAGAAGCTGAAGAAACTTGTGGCTCATGTGCAAGGCGCCTGGAGCAGAGGAGGGTCCTGATGGCCATTCCAGCGCTTGGAGGTGTTTGGAGCCTGTGACTGGGTTTATAAAGGGGCTCGGAGCCCATTTGCAGCAACACCATAATGAGTTGGAGCCCACAACAGTAGCGTCTTGTGGGGCTGGGAGCCTGTGCAAGTGGGTTTGAAGGAGCTTGAAGTTTTTTGCTACATTCTGCTGGCATTGTGAATTCGTGGTTCAGCACCTGTGAGCTTTGACTGGACTTGGAGAGAGCTTGGAGTTCGTGATGTGCCTAGGAGGGGCATGGTGTTTCTTGCCGCATAGCAGAGGGGCAGTGTCTTTGCCTATGGTTTGGAGAACTGTGTGTTTATTGTTTCGGGAACTGCGTTATACAAGGATCCCCAGAGGTAATTTTGACTTTAAAAGATGCTGCCACGAGGAACAGTAAAAGAAGAAAGTTTTGCTTTTGATGATTTTGGTTTAAGCAGTCAATTTTAGTTGTCGACTTATATGTCATTGTCATGTGAGGCTTGTTGATTAATTGGTCATTTCTGTGTGAATGAATTGGAGTAAATGGAGTGAAGGTAGAGTGCATGTAGTAGCCGCTGTGCTTTTAATCGGTATTTAGCAAAATGATGATTCTAGGTCATTGGCGTGTATAACAAATTGTTTTTCACACAGATGGTCTCAAAAGTGAATTACAGTGTTGATTGACCAGGATGGTAGAGATACCTGGCTCAAGTTGATATGACACGTGTTTGCTGCACTAATAATTTTCTTTTCCAGGATGGACATTTTAGTTGAGAGTGGAAAACACTGATGTTTTAAATTCAAATGCTATGACTTGACTAATATTTTAATTTTTCAGGTGGATCGGTTTATACATGCTAGAGTTTTAAGAGTTTTAAAGTAGTGTGTACAATGTTGTTATTAAGTGCAATGTTAGGAACATTATATGTGAAGATTAGGTAATGAGTATAACGTGAGTGATTCTAGTGATATGTGATACACTAGTGGTATGTATGTAGTGTAGTACTCCCGGAGTTAGGTTTTTGTGTGAAGAGAACTTTCAACACGGGCAAATGAGGGGTAGTGGGGTCACTGAGTTTGTGAAGTAGTTACCCGAGTATTAGATATACTCAGCCTGGTTGGAAGTGGTGTGTGTTTAGGCACACCTGGGTCTTGTGATTGCAGGGTGTAAGGGAGTTAAGTGTGTGTTCTATTGTGGGATGTTGGAGTTAGGATTTGTATGAGAGGTCTGGGTGCCTCTATGTGTGGAAAGTTTAGTTATGGTATTTCAGTAGTCGGAGGTGCCTCTTCTTCACTTAGCAGAAAGGGGAAGGGGCATTGTTTTAAAGTGTGTCCCACGGCTGTGAGGACGTTCATTGGTGTTGGGAAGTTGTTAGCAGAATGTCTTTGTTTGGTGAGATGATGCATGTGCATTAAACGTGTAGGTGCCTGTGTGTGTGGGTGTTTTATATAGCTGTCATGCTGAGTTAGCTGGTCGTGTTTTTGATATCTCTAAGGAGGGGAGATATGTAAGGATCTGTCTTCTCCTGCATCCTAGTGGAATCTGGAGTGAGTGTTATGAGTGACATTGGAATGTTACTGGATGGAATGTTTGTGTATGACTGGTGTTCTCTGGAGGGGAGTTGAAGATGTAAGCCTGAGAGAGAGGATGCTGGTGCTTGCCTATGTGAACTGGAATCTACTATCTGATTAATATGACTCTAGAAACTGGATGTTATGCTTGGAAACATAATAAAGAAGTCACTCATCCATACCATGATGTCAGAGTCATTCTACCTGAACCCAGATTTCCACACTCCACCATTATGTTAATTACAACAGGACAGGCGACTACTGGGTTATTTGTGTAAATTAGGAGATGATCAGCGTAAAGTAAAACATGCCCCCCCCCCACCATGGGCCATGTGAATTCCACCCACTCCGATGCAGTCCTGTGTTTAATTGCTAGTGGCTCCATGGCCAGCGTGAACAACAAGGGGGAGAAGGGGCAGCCCTGCCTAGTCCCCTGCTCCAGGGCAAAGACTCTGGAAGACACACCATTAACTTGTACAACTACCTCATAAAGCAGCCAAATCCATGACAGGAAGCCCTCTCCAAACCCCGTCCGGCCTATGATCTCCCAGACAGAAGCCCAACCAACTGAGTCAAAGGCCTTCTTGAAGCCCACAGCCAGGAGCGCCAACAGATCCGGTATCAGCGAGACCTGACTCAAAGAAAACTGTACTCTGCGAAGGTTCATATGCATGGATCTAGAGGGCATAAACCTGCATTGGTCCGGGTGTATTAGGGAATCTATCACACCCAGCAGATGGTTGGCCAGAACCTGTGTCGGGCTTTATCCTCCCTGTTGATCAGTGATATCAGCCTACAGGATGCGCAGAGTTCAGGTGGCCTTCCGGATTTCGGCAGTACCATGATGCAGGCCTACTTGAGATCCGGGGGAAAATTTCCATCTAACCTTTACTGCCTGAATAGGCGGTGCATAGGACCGATGATCAGGCCTGCCGGTCGCTTCCAGGTTTCCACAGGAAGCTGCTAGGCCCCGGGGTCTTGCCGGATTGTATCTGAGAGAGCGCAGCCGCCACCTCTTCCTCAGTGACGTCCGAGTTAAGCCCCAGTGCCTGTTGTTCCGTGAGACAGGAAATTGCCACTGAGTCAAGGGGGATTGACACATCCCTGGGGGTCCCTCCTGCTGGAGGCGATATAGTGCCTCATAGAATTCTGAAATTGCCCCAGTGATGTCTGCATCCTCTGTTTACACCCCCCAGTCATCCTGTATGGCCCTTACGTATCCATTCCCTCTGTCCCGCCTCTCGTCAGGCAAGGGTTTTCCCAGCCTTGTCCCCAGAGTCCTAAATCTGACTCTGCACTGCCCAGTGTGACGACCTAGCGTTATCCAGGACCACATTGCTTAGGGACTCCTGTGCTGGGACTAGAGCCTCCTGTGAAGCCTGAGACCCTGAGGCAAGGAATTCCTCTTCCGCCCTCACTGAGAGTGACTCAGCCTCCTCCATCTCCTCCGTATGCTTCCCGCATCTGGCCGCCACAAGAGAGAGTGCCTCCCCCCGAAGCACGAACTTATAGCCCTCCCATAGCGTGACTGGGCTGTCAACCAACCCTTTGTTTACGGAAAAGTACTCTGATGTTTTCTGGGATAAGCCCTTCAACACCTGGATGCCCAGGTAGTATGCATTGAGGCACCACATTGCAGTAGGCTTTACTCACCCGCTTTTAAGCTCCTTGAGAAGTGATCCGAGATCCCCTTGGCCAGGAACTTTACAGAGAGCAGCCTATATCTTATACCATGAGGGATGAAGAAATAGTCGATCGGGAGACATGCACATTGGAGAAGAATGAGAACTCCAACTCCAACGCATGCAATGTCCACAATGCATCAACCAGACCCAATGCAGCTGCAAAGGAGTGTAACTTCGTGGGGAGAGTCGGGTTTCTGCTACCAATGTGTGTCCAATCCATACCAAGGTCCATAACCTTATTAAAGTCCCCAGCACCCACTTGTCAGCTTGATCTAGGATTATCACTGATTCAAGGTCGTTCAGTAGATCAAGAGTGAGTGGGGAGGTGCGTTTACCGCCACAATACCCCAAATGGTCCCCCCATACCTCACCCTTCACAAAGACAAATCTCCCCCTCGGGTCAGCCCAAACCTCCCTCAGCTAGAATGAAGTCCACTCGTGTCTGAGGACTAATGTTCCCCTTTCCCCCCTCGAGAATCATGCATGAAAGGCTGATGTGTAATTATGTCCTTTAAAGAACTTGCATTCGGTCCCGGCCAGGTGTGTATCTGTCAGGAGTGCTATGCCCGGTGAGTACCTGTTAAGGAATTGGGGCACAAGCCTGCGTTTGATGCTGGAGCACAGCCCATTTACGTTCCAAGTCAAAAGAGAACCCCCCCATCATGTGCGATCCTTCACAAGGAATTGTGTCCAGTATCTTGTCTACCAGCAAACCAAACACAACCACAACAAAAACCTTCCCTTCCCCCGACCCCGTACTTCTCGCCCACAACCAGAAGCACCTGTTGCCCTAACACCACATCAAACGGATGTGGAAGAACCATTGCAACCATGTACAGGGTGGCAGCTAGAGTCGCCTTAGCCATCCTGAGTCCCCCCACCTGGGGTCGCACAATACCACCAACCCACTTGAAAAAGAGCTAGTAAATATGGATCTTTGCCTGCCTGGCAGCAGTTCAGCCTTTGTCCTTCACCTCCGAAGCTGCTGCGGTCTCAGTATGTTTTTCCATAGGTTGCATCTTGAAGAGAGCCCAGGACGACCGCAGCTCCGGCTGCAGCCTTACTCACGGCTGCTGGAGTCCCGCTGCAAACAGTACCTGAGTTTCCAGCCAGGTCCATGCCTCCTTGGGGTTGCTGAAAAGCTGAACCTTGCCCCCATGATATACCTTCAGCTGTGCAGGATAGAAAGGGCATATTTGATACCCAATGAAATCAGTTTCTTTTTGAATCGAAGGACTGGCGCTCCTTTTGGACCTCCCTCATATAGTCTGGGAAGAACCCAAGCCAGTTCCCATTGTAGGTAATGGTGTCCACGGTGCTTGCCATCTGCAGCAAAGCTCCCAGTCCCAGAGGTTCAGAAGTCTATAGAGAAGAAAATGGAGAGCTTCTTTGTGACAAAAAGATCTGTTAGCCATTGTTCTAAGAAAAGCTTCATGCTGGGCCCCTCTTCCCTTTCTGGCACCTATAGGATGCGCAAGTTATTGCACTGTTATCTCTCCTCACTATCTTCGGCTCTTCTTTCCAGGTGAGCGATCTTCTGAGAGACTGAGAGACTGCTGCTAGGTGTTTTTCCATCCGCCTGAGCCTGTCCTCAGAATCCAAAGGTTCCGCAGGTCTTGCTAGAGAAAGGATACTTTGGCTGAGAGGCCATCAATCTTCTCAACGGATGATCTGGACTCTCTAATGGCACTCATAATGTCTGTGAGGGAAATGTAAGGAACTCGTGGTGTCAACAAGTAAGACAGACACAAATGATCACAGTTCAAGGGTGTTTATTGAACAAGGAATGATGTGTGCAGGTTGTAAAAACGCCTATTCTAAACCTAAATCTAAGATGGGAGCAAGCGTCAACCATCAAATGAAAAATAAGGCAGTCCTAGTGGCGTTGTGTCAAAATAAAAAAGGGCCTATACTAAAAAACCTATTGCCAAACCTCACAACTTATACAAAACAAGGGTTTGGGATAGTTTTCAAGAAAAGAAAGAAGTGTTCTCAAATAATATGTCAGTATGCAGTAGCATGGGTCTCCCTTCCCCACATTTTGGACACAGGATAAGATGGGAGAGTGGAGCACAGTACAGTCTCGGGCTTCTCCAGCACGAGACGACAGTTCTCAGGACCGTCGATGGCCAAGTCTCGTTTCCTTATAAAGTCTCTTGCCTTCGGGCCTGATGTGTTTAAATAACAAAAACAAAAGTTCCTTTAACAGGGGTGTTAGGGTGATAATAGTCCATCCCTGGGACCCCTCTTCTAGCCGCTGACCCTTATCACTTATTTATCCCAGTTTCTCGTAGAGGGGTGGCTTCAACCCTGGGTCCCCCTCTTCTGGGCGTTAACCCTTCTTGTATCATATTCCACCAATTTTAATATCTTTTTAAAACGTTCCAAACACACTTTCTGGGGAATTTAGACTTAGCCCCTCTTCAGGTTCACTTCCCTCATTTCTTCTTACTGCGGGATTCACTCCCCTTTCTTTCACTTAGTTTGCAGATCAAAGTCTTTTGATTGTACAAGGATTTTGCTTGACCCTGTATGACTACTTTGACCTATTTCGCTGGCCCTCCTACGGCCTTCTGGTATATGTAGTTTCGCTCTGATGGGGATCGATCAGAGACTCTTGAGATAGCACCCATGTGGTGCTGGTTTCCCTCTGCTGCTGTCCTCCCCTTAACACTAGTTACAGTTCTTTACAGAGCTCATTGAACTTGGTTCAAACTTGCCACTTTGGGTTTCTCATTCAACACAGCCCAGTTCTTATCGATTTTCCCCTCGACTCACCAGCTGAGATGAACCGCTTGGCTTGTCTTCTTCATCGGAAGCAAGGCCGGTACCGCTGTCATGGGAGCCTCACTTGCTTCTGCTTATCGGTGTAGGCTTGCCCCACGTGCCATTGACATCTGCTACCAGACACTGTTGCTATTTTTCACAGTCTTAGGCTCTCTTCCACGAAGGTTGCGCAGGTCTGGGACGAAAAGGGCAAGGTCACTTCTCTCCTCGCCATGCTCTCGATTCCTGTCGCCTTTCCCCTTCGTTTGAACTGGTGCCTGCTTAGCAGTCTCGTCATGCACTCTGCTGTACTTGCCTTGCTGGTACTGTGCTCTCTGGCTCCACCTTTTATCCCTGTGGGGAAGGCAAAAGGCTGTCAGGCGTGTGTGATTCTGATCAATTGCCTGACTTTGCCTGACCCTTGTTTTGGGACTTGTCACATAAACGGCTCTGGTGTTAGTCCATTGTCCTTTGTGTTGTGCGAAAATGTTAGAGTTAGAAAGAGGGGGGCAGTGGTTTAGAATGTCCTATGTGAGAGGATGGGAAAAAGGTGTTAAAGGAAAGGGGATACCGTGTCTCACTCATCGGTGTCCCCGAGTACCCCCGATCCAGGTGATCCTCCCTCCCTGGTACATCCCCAGGAACTGGATCCAATACCGATGGCCATGTCCTGGCCACCGAGATGACAGATCCCTGGGTACTAGCTAGTGAGACACCTTCAGATTTCTCACAGAAATCTGAGAAGCCTGCGTCTCCTGTTGTGCACCAGGCATTGCCGGAGTGTGAGCTGCGGCAGGCGGAGGGCCACCAACTGTGTATTGATTGTATCGATTCTGTTCTGGATCTCTGTTTTCTTGGCTTTGTCCTTAACCATGGCATTGGCGTGCCAGGCCCTGGGGCCCAGCCGCCACCCTGTTGCTTCTCCGTATATGGCATCCCCAATGCACTGGACCTCTAAGATACCACCTCCAAAAGGCCTGGTGCTGTTTTCTGCTCTTAAACTCTATTGGCCAGGGGGGATGCCCCCATATTGTCGATGTGCCACCGGACACCTTTGATGTCTGATGTGTGGACTCACCAGCCCGCCGTCTGCCTCTCTGTGTGAATTGGCCTCTGCTTCTGATTTGGCCCCAGGATACCTTATCTGTGCTACAGCGTGGCACGGTGATCCTCAGCCTGTTTGCCAAGGCTCTGATGAGTGTTACAAGGCACTAGACTGCCCAGTGAAAGGGGGCCCCCAGGCCTTCCCCTTTTCAGGATAATCAACAGTCTGTTGACCTTGTGCGTGCTTTGGCCTGTCCCCCTTCCCACAACCCCAGGGTTCCTGCACAATCTTAACAGGCGGTCCTCCCCATGCGCCCCCACAACCTGTCTTACACTGCCACCTACTTATGCAGCCCACCAGGTGCTGTGGCCCCCAGGTGGGCTAATCCTCATATCAGTTGCTGCAGTGATCATATGCACGAGGGCAGTCCTGTGCAGGGCCGACAAAGACAAATTAAGATGTGCAGGACCTCGTTGCATCCTAGGCTTGGTTCCCCTTGTTCCTTCGCCACCTCACTTCCAATCGCTGTGGCTGCCACAATTGCTCCAGTGTTTAGCCCTTCTCAAGCGCTCCACCCAGTGCTTGGCCTCCCAGACGTTTGCTGCTTGTTCTGCTGCTGGCCCTGGTTGTCCCTGCTAGTCGGGCACTTTTCGGGTGGCTCCTCTGTTGGGCCGTAGATGTCAAACCTCTGAAGAAAATGTCCAGGGGTTCACCGCTGCTGTCCCGGCACTTTCCTGCTGGTCACGGTTCCTGGAAACTGGCGAGCCGCCAGCCCAGTGACTGCAGTGTCAATGTGCTCCACTTTAGTCCCAGCACCCGCTCTTCACATTACTGTTGCTGCCGCTGTGGTCGCCTGTTCAGCGGACAGGCATACACTGCACCCCCACCTTCACGCCTTTATCAGTGAGCAGGGTCCTGTCGGGCGGGACTCTGCCAGCACCCACAAGGCCTGCCTGCTCGGCAGTCCCTGCCCAGATCCTTCCACTTACTGCTGTGCCTCAGCCTCTGGGACTGGACTGATCACCCCAAACACACACTGCGTCCTCCCCATGGGGGCCAGGTCTCTCGTTGGGCGAACTCCCAGCTGTCAGCCTCCTCTCTACCAGTTTTCTGGCCATACCGTCTTCCGGCCACACTCCAATGAATCTCCCCGCCAGGGGTCACTTACACCACCTTCACCACTACAGGGATCTAACAGCTCGCTGCTCAATGCACCAAAATGGCACCAGACTGGGCCCGCCACCTCCAGCGCAGGGTTTCAGGTCTTCCCGCCCCCGATTTTAGTGAACAATGCAGCAGAGTGAAGCAGAGATCTTACGCTATCGCCATTTATCAGAATCACATTGGGATTGCAGGGGGAAACAAGATTTTCAGAGCAGGATGTCGGCGGCCCCAGCAGAGCTGCAGAGGCTTACATCCTTATCCGCTTGCTGCACCCTGCTGGTGAATTTTTTTATTGACAGGATGTCAATATTTCTCCCAAATATGCCAGAGTGACTGAGCCTAAGGAGTGAGTCATCAAACCAATCAAGAAGGGACGGGGGAAGTTTCCCCCTGAGAAGCTCTTAAAAGATAATGGGCCTCATTATAAGTATTGCGGAATGGGTTTAACGGCGCCACTAATGGTTGCAGCGCCGTTAAACCCATTCCGCAATCTTACGAGCTCCCCTCGCGGGCCTGCTCTGGACGTCTGTTTTTACCAGACATCTAGAGCGGGTCCTGCGAGGGGACCAGGGAGCTAACAACGGGCCGGTCGTAATCGGCCCGTTGTTAGCTCCCGCACCCATTCCCATTGAGCCTTATGGGGGCTCAAAGGGGAATGTGGAAGGACCGGGTCCGGGTTCCCTGTAGGAGGAATTACTGGGCCCTCCAAACTCGGAATGGCCCGGTAATTCCCCATTCAGGGAACCCGGACCCGATTTTGGAGGCAGCCATTGCGCCAATAGCGCCATGGCTACCTCCAAAGTCGTATTGAGGCCCAATGGCTTAAAATGGTGCCTTTTACAGCACCGCTGTTTAGAAGAATTGGGTAAAAGGCCAAACAGTTTGCAATTGTTTTGCTAACTCATGAACATTCCAATAGATGCAAGTCACCAACAGCGCGCAGTGGCATTTCCAGGGTTCGAAATTAAGGGCAGCAAGGCTTGAAGAGCCTGGTTAGCTTGACAACAACTGCTACCAGGAGCTACTTTTGGCTTAGCAGGCCAATTGATGCCGAACAAACACACCTGTGTAATTTTAACACATTTTAACACCTGTGCGTTTGGGACAATCTATAAAGAAACATTACGACAGATCTATAAGTCATTAAGTCATTTAAAGCATATTGTGTCATAAATAATGGACAAATTTATATGTTTGCATCTTATGTTGACGTTAAATTTGCGGAACGCTATGTACTAGCTCCTTGTTCCCTAGTTTTAGCTTCTGGTCCCTGGTTAATTCTGGATATCCAGCAGATGCTTGTTAGCTTCTGCTTATCCATTCTTAATTTCTATCCCTGATTTTCACAACACATTTTTAAGATGTCTTTGCCCACAATATATGCCAGTATTAAAACATTTTCATGCTGGCTGCACCAATATATAACAGTATTCCCATATAAGAACCTCATGTTTGCTTTGCACATAATGCCAGTAATGACACTATAAGAAAACATGCCCACGCTTGTTCTGCCAATATATGGCAGTACCCTATATAAGAACATACTCCAGTTAGCTTTGCCATTAAAAATGGCATGCCACAGTATGAAAACATGTCCAAACAGGAGGCATCAAAATTCCAGTCTAGCCATGTTATGTTATGTTACTTGGCATTTATATAGCGCCTTATGTATCATTGTTATGATCTGAAAGCGCTGGTAGGTTGAACGCCCTCAGGAACCGCAGTTCAAGTCAGTAGAGAGAGAGAGAGTCATAAGGTGCATGGGTGCACCGGATATGTGTGCAGCCGGTGTGGCAGTTGCATGATAGCTGCTTCTTAGCGGTAGGTGTGGTGGTTGGGCGGTCAGGTATATGTGTTCATTCTGGAGGGTTGACACCCAGACTGGTTTCTGGCTGCGTTAGGCCTGAGGAGACGCTTAAGCTAGCAGTGTGTGCTCAGCTAGCTGAGTTTAATTAGGATGATGAGGAGTATGTGGCGGGTGTTAGTATGAGAACAGCTATACCGAATGTGTCATAGTATCGCTGTGTTCTAATTGAGTGGTGGTGTATAAGAGAGATTAAGCGTGGTAGTGTGATATGGTGGTTATCAGTAAGGCGCTTGAGATAGAGCATTCCACTCTGTACCATCTATTCTATCCGTTTTATTGACTCTGTCCATTCATTCCACTTTGTCTGTTCATCCATTTTGTCTGTTTCATCCATCCATCCATCCTTCCCAGCCGTTTAATGTGTTCCATCCTTCCTATTCATTTGATCTGCTCTGTGTGTTTCATCCGCTCCATCCACTCCACCTGTTCCATCCACTCCACCTGTTCCATCCACTCCATCAACTCAATCTGTTCTGTCTACTGTATCCGTTTCATCCACTGCATCCGTTCCATCCACTCGATTCGTTCTATCTGTTCCATTTGTTAAAACTACTCATCCTTTCCATCCGTTCAATCTGCTCGTTCGTCTCATCCGTTCAGTCCACTCATCTGTTCTATCCATACCATCCACTCCGTCTGTTCCCTCTACTCATCCGTAACATCCACTCCATCCGTTCCATCCACTCCATCCGTTCCATCCACTCCATCAACTCCATCTGTTCTGTCTACTGTATCCGGTTCATCCACTGCATCCGTTCCATCCACTCGATTCGTTCCATCTGTTCCATTTGTTAATACTCATCCTTTCCATCCATTCCATCCACTCGATTTGTTCCATCTTTTCCATTTGTTAATACTCATCCTTTCCATCCGTTTCATCTGCTCGTTCGTCTCATCCGCTCCATCCACTTCATTCGTTCTACTCAGTTTATCCGTTTTATTTACACTGGCCATTTTAGTTTTCTGTTTGTTTGATCGATTTCTATGCTGGATTGTTATTTTTGATTCAACAACCTTGGGTTTCTGTTTATTGTGGTTGTTTATTCTGTTTGTGCTAAGAGCCGATTTTTAAAGGGAAGAGCCACATTTTCAGTAATTTGCAGAAAGACATGAGGTCTTCGGTGAGTCGAATGTGGGGTGGAAGAGAGTTCCACAGAGTGGGGGCCAAGGCTGAGAATGATGAACCACCTAACCTGGCTGAGTTGGTGTTTGGTATCACTAGGAGGCGGGCAGAGCTTGATCTTAGAGTGCGCGGTGGATGGTAGGGTTTTAGCTTGTCCTGAAGGTATTGAGGTCCGGTTTTATGCATTGCTCAGTGAGAGATGCGTAAGGTTTTGAAGGTCACCCTTCGACCAACCGGAGCCAGTGGATAGTTTTGAGAGCTGGGGAGGTGTGATCTCTTGGGCCAAGTTCTAGTAGCAGTTTGGCTGCAGCATTTTGTGCTTTTTGTAGTTTAGTCAGGTGGTATGCTTGGACTCCGAGGTAGAGGGAGTTAGCATAGTCCAGTCTTGACATTACAATTGATTGGACCGCGGCAAGTCTGTTGGGAAAGGAGAGGTATGGAAAAATGTGCCTAATAATTTTGAGGTGGTAGTGGCAGGACTTAGAGACGTTGTTGACTTGGTGCGAAAGTGTTAGGTTACAGTCGAGAGTGCATCACAAGGTTTTTTTACTGAAGATGAGGTTGTCGGGGGATTGCCCATGGATGATGACCAGGGTAGAGGGTGCAGAAGAGGTTTGGTGTTGCCACACACCATGATTTCAGTTTTGGTGGGGTTTAAAAGGAGGTGGTTTGTGGTCATCCAGTGATCAATGTCAAGGAGGCAGGCAGCGAGGTCGGGCTGGCAGCTGGGTTTTGAGTTAAGGAGTTTTAGGATTAGTTGGGTGTCGTCGGTGTAGTTGTAGCACAGGATATTGTGCGAGCGAATTATTTGTGGGAGGGTGGACATATAGTACATATAGGAGGTTGAACAGGAGGGCTGATATGCACGCTCCTTGTGGAACTCCGGTATTGACTGGTCGGGCGGCGGAGGCAAAGGAGGAAATTAGGGTTATTTGTTTCCTATTGTTGAGGAAGGATGCTATCCACTTGAGAGCGTTTCCACGGATTCCTAGGGAGTGGAGGCGGTCGATGAGGATTGAGTGGTTGATTGTGTCAAAGGCGGCAATAACACTTCTCATGCTTCCTTCCTTTATCAAAGATGCCCAATACAAAAATCATGCCACAGTAAGAAGTGGCTAGACTAGCTGCACCAAAATGCCAATATAGCCACGCAATAACACTGATCATGCTTCCTTTATCAAAGCTTTCCAGTATAAAATGTCATACCACAGTAAGACATGACTAGATGCCTGCACCAAAATGTCAGTCTAGATACATAATAACACTTGTCATGCTTACTTTATCAAAGATGCCCAATACACAGGAATACCAAAGTAAAAGAAAGATTGACTGGCTGCATTTAAATACCAGTCTAACTACATAATAACGCTCATCATGCTTGCTTTATCATTGATGTCCAGTAAAAATTGCCATGCCTGCACACTAGCCCACTAGCGCCTCACACACACACAATCAATGTAAGTTTGGTATTTTTACTAGGCATCTATCATATATGCCCAGTACAAAAATGCAGTGCTTGGCCCTTGTTCCCCCCAACGCTTCAGATGCACACAATGTGATTGTGTGCATAAGAGGCGTTGGGAGGCCAAGGGGTCAGGCATGGTATTTTTAACTAGGCATCTATCATGACCCCTGGGCCCACAGAGAGCTGTTTTTGGCCAGTGGAGAGGGCGGTTGTGCAACAGCAGCATTTTTCAAATACCAATGTTCCAAAACCCCTTTTCCCCCACACCCGCCAAAATCAGCTCAGCCCAAGCACATGCACACACACATTCACACGCAGCATGCATTCGCTCCTTCAGGCACAGACACATCCTCATACACTCACTCATTACACACAACACAAGCATACATGCATATACATTTAAATTAATGTACCTTCTGCCATGATCCTGAGGTTTCCTCCTAGTGCCACAGCTCATGGGTAGCATGAACAGGAACCAGGTAGCAAAGAGCACTTCTTGGTTTCTGCACATGCACATGTACGCAAGAGCCGGAGCACAGATAACGAAAGGCCCTGCTCTGTTTGTATGTGCAGGGAGGCACAGTAGTGTCCCCTCGCTGTTAGGAAATATTTCATAATTGTAGGTAATTTTCCTTCCATGTGGCAACCCCCAAACTTTTTGCTGTTGTTTTACACCCTGATCTAGACTTTGCCAGAGAAGCGCAGCCTTACACTGCACTCCTCTGGGCTTTCGCTCAATTCCTACGGGGAAACTGACATGCCCTTAAGACAGTCAGTACCGGAAGACGCCGTTTTCCGGAGTTCTTTCCTCATGTTGCCGCTTTTGTGCAACATGTCACAAGAGGGCACTGTAACCTAACTTACTGCACTCTTGGGTCTCTAGTCATTCCAAAGGCCCTAGAAACTCTTGATGGATCAATAACGAACTGTGCAAGTGTGCCACGGACGGGACTGGTGGCAGCTATCGTTTCTTTGTGTTTTGAACCTCTTTTTGCCATGTTAACCGCGCTTCATGCGTTTGGCCCAAATAGGTGGCCTGGCCTCCAAAATGGCCATGCCACGAGGTTCTTTGACCTGTCCGCTGACCGTCTTGCCCCTTCACCTTCCCCCAGGTCGAGCCGACCCGGGGCAGTCCTTATTTGGTCATGCACTTTCCCGCAAAACACAACGCTTTTGCGGGCTTCTGTATGCCTTGTGTGAGCCTCCAGGATGTGGGCTGGGATGTCTGTTCCCAATACACATCCTGGGTGCCAGAGAGTCTAGTATGTCTTGAATGCCTGGGACCACCGTGGTCCGTGATAGGTCCACGTATGGTGTGAGTGTTTACGAGCAGATCTCCCATTGGGCCCTCTCCGTTTTAGCAAGAAGGGAACTCTGGGTAAGAGGAGGCTGAAAACCCCACTACAATGTCGATCTCCTGTCTTCTCATGAACAAAGGATAAGAAGCCAAGTATCCTGCAACTAAGAAGTTGAGTCGAGGAATCGCTGGTGACCCGCTGAAGGTTTGGCACCCTGCACTGCTGTCGTCCTGCGAGACCACTCGGCCTCTGATCGTACGAGAAGGTCTGCAAAGGCACTTCGACCCTTTAGAATGGTGGGAACAACTATTCTCGGCATCTTCACCAAATCCTGTACGTAAGCCTTCGGAAGCGTCCCTGGGCCATCCAGTGGACTGGCCAGCCTACACAGGAATCTTGCTCTGTCCCCGCCGTTTGGTTGCTGCTTAATTCCGAGTCCTCAGCACTCTCACACGATTCGTACACTTGGCGTTCCCAAGTCTGAAGTGAGACGTGTGCTTTGGGACTGGAATACACGCGGCAGCCGAGTTGCCCTGCTGGGGTAACAATCTGTGCGTGTTCGCTGCATTTGGGACACCCTCGACCCTGACTCCTGCTATCGTGGAATCTACACGGCGTCGAGACAGCCTCCTGATCGCATCTGAACCTGCCAGTACCGAAACTGAACCGGAGAATCCTGGGTCTGCCTGCATCGGGGACCGGTGAGTAGTCAATACCCTAAACCGGTCACCCTTCCGCAGGAGCCTGTGGCTTTCCATCGCTGGTGTAAACCGCAACCCTTTCCCGTGCTCACGCCCTGCTTCTACCCACAAGTGGAGGCCTTGCTTGAGTAGCGGGGATTTGTTCATCATCGTTTCGTTCACCTCTCTGAACTGTCTGATTTCCCTGAAGAGACTCTCCTTTGCCCGTTGGCACCCGCGTGTGCAGGTACTTTTGAGCACAAGGCTCGACTCTTCGTAGGGCTCGGACTTCCTTCTAGCTAGGTGGCCTCTGATGTCGAACTGGGTCTAACGATTACTTGCACTGCCTGTTTCCCCCCCCCATTTAGGTGGTCTGCATATTTCGTGCTTCAAATTCCTTAGACCCCTTGGTCTTGTATATATATTGTATTGATTGTGATGTGTTGGTTTACTGGAGTTTTATCGTGATTCTATACTATGGTCGATGTTACAAAGGCCTTGTAATAAATGTGTCTATATTTTTAATATTACACCTGCCTGGAGTAATTTGTAAGCGTCCTTGCTTTGTGTGCTCATTGCGGGCTTTCAGTCACCCTCACCCCTCTTGAGACCTAGTCTTGACTGCCGACATCGCTACCCTGATTGGTCTGGCTTGTCCAGAGGTTACCCTGTTCCAAGAAACTAGGCTGGCCTTCTGAACCTCTGCCCCTCCAGGACCGAGTTCAGAAATCCATCTTAACACTCGGACATGCAAGCATGCAGTTCCCCAGCCAGCATCCCCAATTGTCCATACAAGGTAGCGGAAGCAAAATGTCCCCGGCTTTGCATAGCCCATTGGACATGCACATCTGGGGAACAGAACTGTCAAACAGAAACTGCTTTTGCCTTTGACAGTTTAAGACAGCCGCAGAGTGCTCCCTCAACTGCAAAAAGCAGCTGAGGAAGCACTCATTGTTTACACTGGACTGGCTCCTCAGCCCCTCTATAATGAGTTAGGGTGCCAGTGTGTCTGCACGCACTCGCTACAACTGGCACATCCTCAATGGATCTATGCACTGTGTCAGTGTGGCTGAAGCTGGAATACTGGTGGCTTTGAAGTCATGTACATGAACTGCACTATTGTTGATGTAATGATTCTGAGCACATTAAGGGATCAATAGACACTCCCCACAGTAGAAGGTTTCCAGGTTAGCTCAGATAGTTGAATAAATGTTGCTGAGATATTATATATTTAAAACTGGCTGTTAATCTAATTACTTTTTGCAATTACTCATAAAAAAGAAGTGCTATAAAATGTGTTCAACTACGGGATAGGTTGGGCTAATTGCTTGCATATATTCAGGGTGGGTGAATTTCTGCCCCTGTGGTGAGAATCAAATGTTGGCACCCATGAGCCCGCAGTTTAATTTCCTAATAACTACTGTCAGCACAATAGAAGCATTTATGTGTGATTATGCAGTTTGACAAGCATATAACATCTTTAGCAATATAGTCTGTGATAATGCACAAAGGAAGAGGCACATAATTCACAGGCTATTTGTGTGATAGTCAAACAAAACAATTAAACACACTTTTAGTTTTTTCTATGAAAGTGTAAGCTGCACATTTGGAAAAGAATAGTGCGCCCAGCATGTAGGATGCCTTCTTTTAACAGTGATGGCCCCCACCCCAGTGATATTCATGGCCCATTAATTCCCGTGGTGTCCCTTTCAGGCCAGAAGAAAGACCATGGGCTGAGCAAACAATGAACGTGCAAAAGCTCAAATGACGGTTGGGTGAAGGATCGTCTATTTGACTTCTGGAAAGAGTTATTTGCCAAAGTGGGGGTGGGGAGTGTGATGCTGGAAATGCATTGGAGGGACAGGGCCTCCATGTCCTTGTCCTGTACTCCCTTATCATGTGTATTCTGTGTTGTTTTCTGCACAGGAGTCTGTGTGGGACTCCTGGCAATGCAGCTCTTCCTCTTTTTGGTTGTGGTGAACAGAGACCCTTGGGATAGCCTTATTGCACCACTGGGTGGGGGTACAACCCTGTACCCCTAGTGTATGTTTTTGGGCACCTGTGTGTGGCCCACAGAGCAGGATATGGGCTGGTAGCAGCTCTATGCTGAATTTGACAGGTGCTCTGAGTGTCCTCCATTTTGGGATACCCAGGCCCTGCCATAGGAATCACTGGATTCCTGATAGGAGACAAGCTGGACCCTGTGGCCTCTTGGTTTTTATTACCCATTACCTTGTTTTCCCAAAGTCCTGGGAAGCCCTGACTCTGTCTCTTCCCCTGACTGGCTGTTGGGTGGTAGAACCATATATGGTATTGTGGGGAAGTCCAGGCCAGACTGGCTGGAGCCTTCCCAGTGACTGTATGTTGTGGGTACACCCTTGGGGTGGGACCTGGGTGAATGGAGTGTATGACGAATGTGCATTCAATTTTGTGTGTCTGGTATCTGTCTGTGTGACGCAAAGAATGAGACAGCCCTGCCCGAAACTGACATGAATGCAGTGTGGTGTGCGGAAAGGCTGGGTGCTTGCCCCAATCCACGTTCCTTGTTATGGGTGTCTGGGTGGAAGTGAATGGCCTGAATGCACTGTGGTCCTGATTGGCTGCCTGCCTGCATGAATGCCCTTCTGACTGACTGAGCCTGGCTCAGCAGTGTGAATGAGGGACAGATCTGTATATCTTGGACCTCTCACTTATCAGAATTGTTCAGAAGAGGAAGTTGAAACTTGAAGCTGCTTATCCTTGAAGCCCAGCTGAAGAAGAAGGTTTGCTGCTGCTCACCGTTGACGAAATCCGAAAGCTGCCATGTCTGCCAAGGACTGATCCAAGAGAGGACATGTTTAAGAGATCTCTCCCCGAGCTACGAGGGAACATTGTGCAGAAGCTGATCTTCATCAAGGCACCCTGGAAGTCAGTCCCAAACAGCTGTCGACCGGAGACGGGGTCCGCCGAGAAACATTGAAGTAAGCACCAGGACATCGAGGCTGTCGACGTCCATCACTGTCTACCGGGGTTCGGAGGATCTCTGTGACCTCGTCGACCGTAGCCACAATACTCCACCATTGCCTAAGAACATTTAAACCAAGGACTCACTTGCCATCACTGTCGACTGCTTTTTCTCGCCAGAGAAAGTCAAGGTCGCTGACAACCGAGGAGAATCCACTGGTGGGTTTCCCGCCACCGGAAGTCCACAGAGATGCTGACGAGTAAAGATCCAGCCGTGGTCGAGTCCTGACTGTTGACGCCGACACCCTGCTGGGCCTACACTCATCACTGAGTCCTCTTTGCGGCACCAAACTCTGTCATCGAGGTGCACTGCATGCCTCGTGTACGCAGGATGTCCACAATAGATCACCGACGAGCACCTCGGAATTAGAAGCAGCTGTCCCGACAACGGTGTTCACATTTTCCTCATGCCATCTCGACGACAGTGGCTCTTGCTTTAAAGGGAGTCCGCTCACAAGGAATCCATCGATGAGCCGTCGACGAAACTCTGCTAACTCAGGTACATTGGGGTAGTTGAGCATTTTTGACCAGGAAACAAGACTATTTAAACATAAATGGACCGGGCTTGTTAATACACTTTATTACAGGTTGCCCAAGTTGGGGGACCATCACATAGAACTGTGTCTTGGTAGTTGGACAAAGTATTCTGCAATTGTTTAACCTAACTTGTCTTCCTTCCTATGTATTATGATGATTCACATTACTGTTTGATTTGTATGCCACTAGAACTGTCAGCAGTTGGTGCATTTTAAAGGACTCAAGCGTTAAGTGTGGTACCACATGACACTGTAGATATTTGCCATATTGATTGCTTGATTGATTGATTTATTGATTTATAGAGCGCTTTACACCAAGGCGCTGTACAGTGGAACAACATAATACATAACATCAACAAAATAACAGTGGAAGCAAAATTACATCATGAATCATTCAACAAAACAGTGAAAAGTGCAATTAACTGAAGGGGAGAGGGGGAATAAGGGAGTAAGATTAGGTAGGCGGAGGGGTGGTGAAGAGTTGGAAGAGGGAAATGGAAGGGAGAGAGAGGAGGGTTAGGAGAGGGGAGAGAGAAAATCAAGGGGAAGGATGAGGGGGGAGGGGTAGCAAAGAGGGCGGAGGGGAGGTTTCAAGGAGGAGAATGGAGGAGGAGGGATTTAAGGGAAGTGCGGAATGAGGAGAAGGTCGTGGTGGAGCGGATTGTGAGAGGGAGTGAGTTCCAGTGCAGAGGTGCTAAGAGTTGGAAGGAGCAGAAACGGGAGGATGCACAGGGTGATGGAGGTACAGTGAGAAGGAAATGGTCAGCGGAACGAAGGGAACGGGAGGGGGAGTAGAAAGAGAGAAGGGAGCAAGACCATCGAGGGATTTAAAGACAAGGCAGAGAAAGTAAAATTTTAGCTGTGGGTGAAATGGTAGCCAGCCAAGGTAAGAGAGCGAAGAAGAGATGGAGTCACGGGAGGTAAGGAGACAAAGGGTACGAACAGCGGAGTGGTAGATGGATTTAAGGGGGGCAAGATGAGATGCGGGTAGTCCAAAGAGTAGAGAAGAGCAATAGAAGAGGCAGGGAAAAATGAGAGAGGTGATTAGGAGTTTGGTAGCGTGGAAAGTGAGGGAGGGACGGATTTTGCGAATATTGTAGCGGTGGTATCGGCAAGTGAGAGAGGTGAGTGAAATGTGTTGGGAGAAGGAGAGAGAGGAGTCAAAGAGAACACCTAAATTACGAACTTGGGGAGAGATAGGGAGATTGGAGGGAGTGAATGAAAGGGGGAGGAGTGGGAAGGGGAAGAGAGTTGGAGGGTTAAGAGAGAGAAAGCGGGAGGACATCCAGTTTTTAATGGCAGTAAGGCAGGAAGAGAGTTTTAGGTGAAGGTCAGTTGAGAAGGAGGAGAAAGAGAGAAAGAGTTGAGTGTCGTCGGCATAGAAATGGTGGGAGATGCCAAACGAGGAGATAACAGGGGCAATGAGGGAGGTGTAAAGAGAGAAGAGGAAAGGACCAAGTACAGAAGCTTGGGGAACACCATAATCAAGAGGAAAGGAAGGAGAGTTTGGGCCACCCCAAGTTACAGCAAAGGAACGGGAAGAGAGGTAAGAGGATAGCCATTTGAGAAAAGGGCCTTTAAACCCGAAGGAGGAAAGAGTGTGGAGAAGGAGGGGATGATCGACAGTGTCAAAGGCTGCAGAGAGATGAAGGAGACTAAGGATAGAGGATTGCTTGGCATGGCGAGCAGAGAGGAGGGAGTTAAGGATAGAGGTGAGAGCAGTTTCTGTGGAATGTTTGGGACGGAAGCCAGATTGGAAGGGAGGAAGGAGAGAGGAAGTAGTGACAAAGGATGAGAGCTGAGAGTAGGCAAGGCGCTCAAGAAGCTTAGAGAGGAATGGTAGAAGAGAGATAGGTCTGAAGTTAGCAGTGAGAAGTGGATCAGCAGAGGGTTTCTTCAGAATAGGAATAATCGTAGCATGCTTGAAAGCAGAGGGAAAGGTTGATGAGGAGAGGCAGATGTTGAAGAAAGAGGTAAGGTAGGGGATAAGAAGTGGGTAGATCTTAGGGATAAGGAGGGAAGGGAGAGGGTCAGATGGGGCGGACGTGGGGTGGGCTTTGAATAGAAGGGAGGATACTTCAGAAGAGGAAACAGGTGAGAAGATGGACATGAAGGATGAGGGAGGAGAGTGCAGAGGAGGAGAAGGGGAATCAGAGAGGGAGTTGATTTTTTGCCGAAGGATGAGGATTTTGGAGGAGAAGAAGTTAGCAAAGTCAGAAGGAGAGAGTGTGGAATTGGATGAGGGATCAGGAGTGGGAGGAGAGAGAAGACGAGCGAGAGTTTGGAAGATGCGAAGAGGGTGGGAGGCTTGAGAGTGGAGAAGATTAGAGTAGTAGGAGGATTCGGCCGAGGCAAGACAAGAGTTGTATAGTGCGTGGTAAGAGAAGTAAGAGGTTTGATGAGAAAACAAGGGAGTTTTGAGCCAGAGTCTCTCCAGATGTCGGAGAAGGCGCCGCATAGAGCGGAGATGGGGAGTAAGCCAAGGTTGAGAGGGCTTCCGGGTTGGACGGAAGAGAGAAATGGGGTAAAGTTGATCAAGGGCAGAGGAGATAGAGGAGGAAAGGGAGGATAGAGCATCATTCGCAGAGAATAAAGCGAAGTCTTGGAGAGGTGGAAGAGAAGAAGAGCAAGTGACGAAAAAGAGGGTAGGGTCGAAGTTACGAAAGTCACGTCGTGAGTAGATTGGAGGGGAGGGATTAGCAGTAGAGGAGTGTGAGAGAGGAGAAAGGGAGAATGAGAGTAAGGCATGATCAGAGAGATAAACAGGAAGAGAAGAGACTGGGGAATAGGGATAGGAAGAATTGAAGATGAGATCAAGGGTGGAGCCAGAGGAGTGAGTGGGGGAGGAAGGAAGGGGGGAGAGGAGGTAGGAGTCAAGGATGGAGAAGAGGGGAGAAGATCGAGGGGGAGAAGGAAGATGAATATTAAAGTCGCCAAGTACTGATAGAGGAGAGGGGGAGGGAGAGATAAGTGAGAGGAGGTGATCAAGGTCTTCATAGAAGTAAGAGAGAGGGCCAGGGGGACGATAGATGATCAGGAAGGAAATAGGGTGGGGAGAGGAGAAAGACTTGTAAAGGAATTCAAAGGAAGAGAAAGAAGGGAGAGTTGGAGAGGAGGAGGAGGAAATGTATTTGGGGTGGTAGAGGAGTCCAATGTCTCCACCACAGCCAGAGGGGTGGGGGTGTGAAAGAAGGAGGAAGAGGAGGTCGTTAAAGAAGCGGGGACAGAGGTGTTATGAGGCGGAATCCAGGTTTCAGTTAGGCAGAGGAAATGAAAGTTAAGGCGAAAGAATAAGTCAAGAACAGCTGTGGTTTTATTACAGAAGGATCTGGCATTCCAGAGAGTAATGTTCATGAGGGCGGAGTGGCTGACGGTAGGGGGGTAAAGAAGATTAGGGCGGTGAGAGAAGGTAGAAGTGTGACTGGAGGATTGGGGGCGAGGATAGTGGAGAGGACTGGGCATTAGGAGGAAAAAGGAGAGTAGGAGGGAAAGGAGAAGGTGGAAGGGTGGAGAGAGGGGAGGAGAGGGTGGAGGAAAGGAGTTTTGGAAGATCACATAACAGAGGTCACAGAGAAAGGACGAGTAGAGAAGGGCCTTAGCTGTAGGTGTGAGATATGGCGGGGTTAGAGACCAGTGTGATAGTTACAAGAAGGGGCAGTGTACAATGGACGGACCTAAGTGAGGGATGGGGAGAGGATAGTAACAAGTTAGGAGTAACGTGGGGAGGCGCCTGTCAATGTCACATGGGGTTCAATAGGGGGAGGCGCAAAGTCAGAGCGGTGCAAGATAGTAGGCACAGGATGGCGCCAAAGGTGGTCCCGGGTCCAGCGATGAGAGATGGCAGACAGGAGCCAATAGGGTCAGAGGGAGCTGGCACTCGAAACTGTAGTCAGAGGTGACCAGGCGGTTGAGGCAGGAAGATTGAGGTAACAATTCTGGGCTGCTTCACCTGGTTTTGAGTAGGGGGTGCTGCAGGTATTAGTTCTTAGAAGGAGTCACTGGTGGATGGGGCCCAGGTGGAAGAAGCAGGAACTGGTGACGGGATGCTGGGCTGCAGCCTTTATTCTTGGACGGATAGGGCCGGAGTCACCACGCCCAGAGAGAGGGAGAGGGTCAGTGTCGGGTGGGACTGTTAAAACAAAATAAGGAGGCTCCAAGAGAACAGGGTAATTAAAGAGGGAGGGCTGAAATAGCAAGCCTGAGCTGTTGTATCCGATCCGGGGTGGGATGGGCCGATGGCAGTGGTGTCGGGAGTGGACTATAGGCACCAGGAAGAAGAAGTGCGGACGTAGGCAGCAGCACCAGGAGCAGCATGGAGGTGCCAGCAGATGGGATCAAGCAGTCAGGCGAATGGTAAACTGCAGGGAACGTAGGCAGCTGCAACCACAATTGAACGGGGAGGGCAGTGGCACAAGGCACAATGTGGAGGCACCAGGGGAGGAAATCACACAGCCAAGGTATGTGGAAGAGTACAGGGATCCTAGAAAGCTGCAATCACGTTTGAACAAGGGGGCCAGCAGGAAATGGTTCAGGGATCAGAGTGGTGGCACCGGAAGGAAAAATAAGAGAGTCAAGTTAGAGGGCCAATGGAGCGATGCCCTGTAACCTCGCCCACCCCTGAGCGGGGAGGATTGCCGGCGGCCGTTGAAGATGGTATGGAGGCACCGGTGGGAGGACGCAAAGCAGCAGAGGCAGAAAGCTGTTGAAGGGATCCCGGCCAGCTACATAGGTCGAAGACAGGGAAGCCGCAAGCAGTGCGCCAGGTGGCAAGAGGATACGAAACACCGCTGTCTCGGCCGTTGTGGACTTCAGGCAGGACACCATGCAGCATGAACAGACAGGTAGTGGTGAGGATCCCGATCAGCCACACTGGACGAAGGCAGGGAGGGTTGCAAGCAGTGCGCCAGGAAGATAGACGAGATGAGTACACCGCTGCCTCGGCGGTTGCTGCGGCCACAGGGCGGAAGGAATGCAGGAGGAGCCAGGCTGGAGAAGGTGTTCCTGGAAGTCAGCTCTCGAGCTCAGACGGGCAGGACCGCTGTAGGCGGCTCCTAGGTAGTAAGGAGGTACCCCAGGCTGCCACAACCCCGCCGGGACTGCAAGTGCAACGAGGGAACAGGGCGGCCCAGCGACAGCGCAGAGACGCCCTGCAGAGCAACAATCCCGCTGGGATCCCAAGCAGCCACGTCCGGCCTCGGGAGGATGAAGAGCGAGGGCAAAGCCACGTCCGACCCCAGGAAGACAAAGAGTGAGGGCGGAGCACCAGGACCAGCAACCGGCGCCGAGTGACCAGAGGAGACAGGATGAGCAGTCCGCTGTGTCGATCGGTCACTGAACTGGAGGAGCGCCGTAGGAGCAGGGCTGGAGCCGGTGAGCGTGTGAGGCTGGACCCGCTCTTAAGCAAGTACAAAGTGTGTTATTAATTGATGTATATATATTGAACCTTATTGTTATACAAAGAACTGTGTTATCACATAACATGGTGTGTGGACATTCCTTTGTGGGGGGCTTGGGGATTACACTGTACTTAAGTACCAGCCTGCATCACCTTCAGAGGGATTAAGCCTTGTTTGCTTGTCCTTCGCTACCCTATAGAGAACCTTGGCTGGGGTGCTCTGTGCTTCTACTCTGACATATAGAGGGCAGGAGTACAGATATATCCCTTCAGTCTTTATAGGGATGTAGACCACTCATTCAGGGGTGCAAAATATCAAATATAGGGGGGACAATTGCCCCCCTTTAACACCTCTAGGGATGCCTATGGTGAACATTACCGGTTTGGTAATGCCCTGGGGTCCGGGTTACAGGCCTGAGCACAACAACAGCTTTAACATGGGCCCTGGCATCATTACCTAGCCAGTAATTCCCACCAAGTGAGACGTTTATAGCTATTAGCACCCCAGCACGGTTTCCAGAGCGCGAATAGCCTTTTTGGTTTTGGAGAATATTTTTGGCTTAAGCCACAAATTTGCCAAAACCATTGTTACAAAAGAGAGCGAGAGGGAAATGGGGCTCTAAACTGAGAATATCTATTATGTTATGTTATCAGACCTTGTAGAGCGCACGTATGCCAAAAATGGAATGAAGGAGATTTCAATCTGAATACACAGTTAGAATAATAGAGTTTTCAGTTTTCGCCAAAAGACGAAGTGAGCGACGGTACTCCATAGAGCAAGGGGAAGATCGTTCCAGGCTTTAGCTAGCCGCCACAACAGAGAAGGCACGTCCGCCTGAACGGGCCAGCCTAAACTGAGGGACAGCTATCAGGAGGGCTGACTGAGAATGGAGATACCAGGTCGGAGAGTAGTGCACTAATTTGGCTTGCAAATACTCTGTTCCAGTACCATAGAAGGCCCGATGAACAATACACATGGATTTAAACATAATCTGAGCCTCGACGGGGAGCCAATGCAGTTGCCTCAGCAAAGGGGACATGTGAGTACCAAAAGGAGGGCAGAAGATGGATCTTGCCGCTGTATTTTGGAGAAGTTGTAGCCATTTCATCAGGTAGAGCGGCTGCCCCAAGTAGAGTGAGTTACAGTAATCCAGTACACTCAGTACTAGGGCAGCAACCACTGGGGCTTTGCAGGCTGTAGGAAATAAAGGAAGAACCTTCCTCAAGACCCAGAGTTTAAAATAGCCAGTCTTGCAGACCTCCACCACCTGCTCCTCCATAGTCAAGGAGGTAGTGAGTTTTACCTCCAAGTTTCTGACCAACAGCACGGGCCGGGGGGGGGGGCAAGAGAAGAAGGCCAAAAGTCAGCAGTCCAAAACAAATGAGGGGAAGTGGTGCCTACAACCAAGACCTCAGTTTTGCTAGTGTTAAGCTTTAACCAGTTGGAGGTCATCCATCCCCCTAGTTCCCCAAGACATTTCCTCAGTCGAGCGGCAGTCTCAGACTGAGTCAGGTCCAAAAGGATCAAGATCTGGGTGTCGTCCGCATAGGAATAATAGTGGAACCCATGTTACTGAAGAAGAAGCAGAAGGAGTCTGATGTATATGAAACAAAATAGGAGAAAGTGCCAATCCGTGAGGGACCCCGCAGACAAGTGAGACAGGAGCGGAGCGGAAGGGAGGAAGAGAGACAGACTGTGAATGGTTGGCAAGAAAGGCTGTGAACCAGTCAAGTACTTGGCCGGAGAGACTGGCAGCGGAAAGATGGGAGACCAGGGTGGAGTGGTCAACCATGTCAAAAGCCGCTGACAGATCTAAAGGCAGGGTGGCTCAGACACCACCCTGGCCCACTAAGCGCGCCAGGTCATCAAGCACAGAATTCTAAATGACTCCCCACTGCTCAACTGGTGTTGCCCGTGAGAACCAAGACAAGGCTGGAAGAACCGAGGATGAGTGGATCCCGCAAGAGCCTGTTGATCCAGGGCTGACACAGGATCGAAGGCCAGGATTGGGGGGACCAGGAGGAACCCTCAGCGAGAGTTGAGAAGCATGCCATCCCGTTTGAAGGATTATGTGCTGGACGCATAAAGCAGGAGACGGGTTAAACAGTTCACTTGTTTTAGCCTGTGTGTTATAATGTTCAAATAGAGGGTGGGCGAGATGGTTGGTTTTACTCTCTATTGTTATTTGTTGTTGTTATGAAAAAGGAGTAGTATGGTGGTGCCGATTTTAAGAGAGATGCAAGGGAGTGACATAACTCTGCTGCATCAATAATTGGGGCGTCACCGCGTTGGCACGCCAGTGCACGCGTGGAGCCCGAACCAGCTACTGTTGTCTCTGTGTCTTCTGTGGGGGGTCAGGATCTACCGCACCACCAGGCCGTGGGGCCTATAACGCCGCTTGCAGTGGCCAGGGCCAGAGTGCAACCCTCCCCCGCCTCGCCACCGGAGAGGAATGTGAGCAAAGCGATACAATACTAGTGAAGGAGTTGTGTTTATTTTTAGTCAGCGTGAGATAATATGACATTTTCTCTTGACTACAAGAGTAGGGTAACCTGTTCCATCAGGTCACTTCCAAGGCCCTCACTTTAATTGACGGGAAAATTGAAGGGCTCCAGCTCACTCAGTATTACTCCAGAGAAGTTTCCTATTAATGACCTACAACCACATCAACCCCTAAAGTGAGGTACAGTCACACAATATCCCTTTGATTTTTGCAGAAGTCGCTGCTCATACCGCTGTGCGCACAAATCCTTGCAGATGCCATACACCTCCTCCTGCTGTATAAATGAACCTATTACCAGCAAAACATTCAAAAGTAATGTTTTCATTGCATGGGATTAACCAGCAGATTAGATGTTTGGATGTGAAATCCTGCCAAGAGTCCAAACACTGAAATGTCACTCTCTATTTCCATGCACTCCACTCACCCCCCACTCTCTCTACAGCACCCACCCACCCTAACCCCACTCTCTCTACTCCACCCACCTTCCATACCCCCACTCTTTCTATCCCACACAGCCACCCTAAGAACCCCACTCTCTCTACCCCACCCACCCACCCAAAGAGCCCCACTCTCTCTACCCCACCCACCCACTCTAAGAACCCCACTCTCTCTACAACACCCACCCACCCTAAGAACCCCACTCTCTCTACCCCACCCACCCGCCCTAACCCCACTCTCTCTACCCCACCCACCCGCCCTAACCCCACTCTCTCTACCCCACCCACCCGCCCTAACCCCACTCTCTCTACCCCACCCACCCGCCCTAACCCCACTCTCTCTATCCCACCCAACTGCCCTAACCCCACTCTCTCTACCCCACCCACCCACCCCCGACTCTCTCTACCCCAACCACCCACCCACCCCCGACTCTCTCTGCCCCAGACACCCACCCACCCTAGCCCCACTCTCACTACCACACCTACCCTACCCCCACTCTCTCTACAGTGAAAAACCAGAGGGTGTTTCACAACCTAGACCCCAGGGATCCCGTACTCTGGTGGCCAGAGAAAGGCCATCACCTTTGGGTCCCGACCCTGGGGGTGGACAAGCAAGGGAGGATCATCTAGGTAGGGGGTCCTCTGAGAGTCGAGGACTGCTACCACTCTATCCAGATTCCAGATGGACCAATCATCCACCCTAACAGCATTGCCTAAACACTCAAGAACTTTCCTGGACTCTGAAGATGAAGGGCCTCATTACGAGGAATACGGTAGGGGGTTAACGGGGCCGGTAGAGCTGCCGGCCCCGTTAACCCCCTTCCGCACCATCACGAGGTCCACTCACGGGACCCGCTAAGGACGCCTGGTTTTACCAGACGTCCTTAGCGGGTCCCGCGAGTGGACAAGGATGCTAACAACGGGCCCGTCATTAACGGGCCCGTTGTTAGCATCATCCCCATTCCCATTGAGCCTATGGGGGCTGAAATGGGAATGGGGATGTACCGGGTCCGGGTTCCCTGAATGGGGAAATACCGGGCCCTCCAAGGTCGGAATGGCCCGGTATTTCCCCATTCAGGGAACCCGGACCCGGTACCCGGAATGGGGGTAGCCATGCTGCAAAAAGTGGCATTGTTACCTACATTCTCGTAATGAGGCCCGTAGACTTTCCTTTTGCCATGTGCACACCCTTCTTCACCCGCACCCATGACCCAACCATCACCACAACCCTCGCCTTAGTCTTGCGCCCCAACTTGGCATCATATTATTCAATTTTGCTCCTTTTAGCCTCCCTCGTCTTTTCCTTCAACCTGGCATCAAACTGCACATTCCCAGGCACTCCTTGCCCCATCACCACCCTCCATCATCGTGTTCACCCACACCAGATTGAGACTTATGTTGGCCTTGCTACCTCTCATGATCCTAAACTGTGATACGTGAGTGACCGCATTGGGAGATACCCTCACATTCCACACAAATCTCTGAACTGCCTCTTTCTCCTCCATTCCATTCCTCACTGCCTGTTCATCACTCCAACCAACACCCTGTTAAATCGCTTGACCACACCGTTGGATTGAGGCCTATACAAGAACATACATTTCAATTTGAAACCCCTCTTCCTCACATACTCCGCCATCTCTGCACTTTCAAATTGAGTACCATTGTCACTCCACATTTCCACTGGAAAACCTTCTCTCCTGAACACTTGCTCCAGGAACTTTATCTCACCACTGGAAATTCTTTTCACCCACTTCAGCCCCGGCAACTGAAAAATGATCTACTAGAACAATCAAAAACCTATGCTCTTTCCCAAACATGTCATACGGATCCAGAATATCAATGGCCACCCTCGACCACGCTCCTTCGGGCAACTGCAGTGACTACAATTCTTGTTTGTCAGTCTTCAAAGCCTTATCACAATTGCGACACGCACTACATTCTCTAACCATCCTCTCCACCATCACATCCATTGCTGGCCACCAATACCTCTCCCTCAGCTTCCTTTTAGTGCATGTCGTGCCTGAATGCCCTTCATGCGCTTTGTTGATTAGCTTTTCTCTGAAACACATTGTACTACCAATACCCCTCCTCTCAAAAACACTTCACCTTCCAAAGTCAACTGATCTCGAATTTCCCAGTATGCCTTCAAATAATCAAAAAGTTTCCTTTTGCATGGCCAACATTGTTTCATCCATGACATCACTTTACCAAGCATAGGATCCTCTGTTAAACCATCCTTCCACTCTTCTTTCTTAATCACCACATATTCATCCACAAAAACCTCCTCAGGTTAGGCCACCATGAGTCGCTCCTCCTCCTGCTCAATTTCTAACTTCTCTGTCCCTTCCACAGGCGCCCTTGACAGAAAATCAGCTACCCTGTATAAAGCGCCAGGTACATACTCCACTTTAAAATCATATTCCTGTACTCTCATGCACAACCTCGCTATTCTGAGTGTGGCCCTTATCATTCCCTTCACGGATGACACCTCTACCAAAGGCTTATGTCCCGTTGTAACCAAAAACCGCTTACCCCACACATAGTTCCTGAAATGTTCTATCCCCCACAGGCATGCCAGCAACTCCCTCTCTATCACTGAATATCTACTTTCACATTCCGTAACCGCTCTAGAAGCATGGCAAATAGTTCTCTACTCTCACCCAACACCTTGGAACAGAACCACTCCTAACCCCTTCACACTGGTATCTACCATGATGGTACACTCATCCTCCAACCTGAACCATCCCAAATTCCGTGCATCACAAATTTCATTTTTATAACCTCCAAAGCCCTTTGACACTCCTCTGCATAAACAAATTCTACTCCCTTCCTCAAAACTCTACGAATGGGTTCCGATACCACAGCAAAATTCATAACAAACTTGTAAAATTTCAGAAAGTCCCAAAAATCCCCTTACTTCATCTTTATTCTTAGGTATTGGTGCTTCTCTTACCACTCTCATGCCATCTTCCTTGGGCTGATAGCCCTTCCCACTCATCACATGTCCCAGATATTTAACTTCTTCCACCCGGAAATGACACTTACTCAACTCTATTGTCAAACCTCTATCCTTGAGCCTACTCAATACTTCAAACAACCTCTTATCATGTTCCAATGGAGTTTTCCGATGTATCAAAATATCATCCTGGTACACTAACGCACCTTCAATCCCCTTGAGTATCTTACTCATCCCCCTCTGAAATACTGCTGCTGCGGACGCCAATCCGAATGGCATTCTACAGAAACAAAACAAACCAAAAGGTGTGGTAAATCTCATCAAACATTGACATTCCTCTGTCAACGGAATCTGGTGATACGCTGCAAATAAATCTAAACTTGTGAACACTGCTGCTTCTCCCACATTGCTAAAAATGTCTATGATCATCAGCAATGGAAACTTGTCTCCAAGAATGTTCTTATTGACATCCCCAAGTTCCACACACATTCTGAGCTTCCCATTCTTCTTCCTCGCCACCACAATGGCGCTAACCCATTGCGCCGTCTCCACTTGTCAAGAACCAAATGAGGAGAGAGTCTCGACACTCTCCCCCAACCATAGAAGCCGAATAGATCCAACCCTCCCACCGTGGTTGACACGGGCGCCTGATGTCTGAAATAAAAGGTGGCCACATGGCAGCCAATGGGGGGAAGAGGGATTAGGGAGAGGTTGTAGATACGGAAGGGAAAGTAAGGAAAACCGGAAAGAGGGTAAGGGAAAACATGATTGGATAGGTTTGGGGGAAAAAAGGGGAAAAAGAAAACACATATACCAATAGTCCTGTCCTACTCCTACCACCTGACCTGCCTGTCTCCTGTACTCTGTACCACAATAACCTGGACACTCTTACATCATGCAGTGATATGATATGGCATTTGTAACGTGCCTATATACAAGTGTTTCAAGGCGCGACAAGGCAAGGAAGGACAGAGACAGCAATCTTACTAGGCCAAGTGAAATTGAGATTGCGCACGTGTCGGGGAGGTGGGAGGGGAAAAGTGCCAGGGGAAAGGGGAAAGGGGAGGGGGCAGTGCTGTACATGGGCTCAAAACAATAACAAGAAGTGCGGCTAGCAAGTGGAAGGTGCAAGAGTAAGTGCAGACAGCAGGTGTCCAAAATTACAGGTAGGGGGGCCGTAGGGTTACAGATACAGACCCAAGTGCAAGGGTTGCCGGGAGGCAGTGCGGGTGTACAACTGGGTGGGTAGGGACCTGGGCTCAAAATCAGATGGTAGCCAGGTGATCAGTGCAGTATCAGACAGGAAATCAGCAGGGGAGAGGAAGAGAGAAGGCAGAAGCAAAGAGGAAGGTCTTGAGGTACTTCCGCAAGTGGAGATGGTTCTTCTCATGTTTCAGAGAGGCAGGGAGGCTTTTCCAGAGGGAGGCCCCAGCCGAAGAAAGAGATCTACCACCAACTTGTTGCTTGGAGAAGCAACTGACCCTGAGGGAGTTGGAGGTGGAGGAGCAAAGAGCTCGAGTAGGAAGGTATTTATGAAGAGAGAGTTGGAGGTATTGAGGACCCAGGCCCCAGAAGGCCTTGTTGACAATGCATAGGGCCTTGAACTTAATCCTTGCAGCCACTGGGAACCAATTCAGAGATTTCAGTGCTGGAGAGATACGATATCTGGGCTTGAGGCCAAGGACAAGTCTTGCAGTCCTGTTCTGGATGAGTTGCAGAGGTCAGAGATTAGAAGCAGGCAGATTTAGAAAGAGGCTGTTGCAGTAGTCCATCCTAGAGAGAACCAGAGATCTAGAGACAGTGAGCTTCTGGGAGAAGGAGAGGAATGGAGGAATAGAGGAATACCTCTGAGGAGGTGTAGTTGGTAGTTTGACTTCTTAGAGACGTCAGAGATGTAAGGAGAAAAGGAGAGTGTGGAGTCGAAGATGACCCTGAGCTTCTTCGTCTCACAGGTGGGAGCAGGAAGAGGGCCAAGGGAGGCCAACCACCACTCCTGGATAGCAGACAGACAGTCAGAGACGAGAGAAGGAGAAGAGGTGGCAGAGGGGAGCCTGAAAACGAGCAGTCAACCGCATAGCACTGAAAGTTGGAGCAGAGAGCGACAATGCGGTGGGCGAGAAGTGCCAGGTATTGGTTAAACAGCCATCATCCTGCAACCATCCTAATGTGGCAGTGAACACATAACGTGAAACATAATGAAACATGGATGTTAGGCAAAGTTTGTATGCAGTACCCTTTGGGACCCCTACATACAACTAGGACTACAGGTGTCAGCAAAACCAACCTTTGGAATAAGTCTGTACTACACAGTTTTGTGGTAGCGTCGCTGAGCAGCCAGACTTATCACAAGAGGGAATGTGAGCTGTAAGGATGTTACACAGAGGTCTATAATTACAAGTATTCAAATAGACTCTTATACTCAAGGTTTCTTGGTAAAAACCTTATTAATTTATTTCACAGTCAGTTATAAAACATTCACTAGAATGAGGCAATCTATATCACACACAAATATACTTCAGTACTTGACAATATCAGGTTCTGAGGCTTTTAAACTACTTTGAAGGAGGAGCAAAATGGCATTCAGAGCATTTGAAGTTGGAGCAAAAAGGCATAAGTTAATAAAATGAATATTGCAGTTACTCTTAAACAGTGCAAATAGTTTGTGTTTCCCAGAGGAGTTGATTCAATGCAATAGGTTAGGCCAAAGTCAATGGGCTAAAGTCTTGTATAGGATAAAGCAGTTCTGGAAGTTAAACAGAAACGTCTTTGCCAAAGTTCGCAGAAGTAGTTCATAGAAGAAAGGTGCATATGTTGGGTCACAAGCTGACTAGGCCTGCAAGTTACCAAAGTTTCAAGCACTTTCGCAGTGAGAGGTAAGTTCTCTCGGTCGGGTTTTCACAGTACCTTACAATGAAGAAAAAGATGCAGCTGTAGACGTCTGTTTTTGGCAGTTCCCGCAGATCTCGCTGTTCCTGAGCCTCAGTCCTGGGGACAAGAGGGAGGACGTCGGGGGACTCCTGCACTGCACTGGGACTGGTCAAAAAGCTGGCAAAGGCAAATCTTCAATTCCAGTAGCTATAGTCAAGCACACAAACTGGTGTTCTTCTTCCTGGCTATTCGGTTTCCTGTAGCACTCTGAGGAAAATACAATCAGCTCCGAGAATGGTATCCATGTGGCTTACGAGTTGATTGGTCCCATCAACTCAAAGGGAGAAGTCGTCCTTGCAGGGCTTCTCTGTCGAGATGAACTTGGCGTTTCGGACCTGCAGCAGGGCTTCACCGGGCAAACCTGTCAAACTGGATATTAAATTATGCCTCCTAGTGTAATCGATTGTATGTATATTGGCCTATGCCAAGTCGCATAAAACTGTACGCGAATAACTCTCTACGGCAAGGTCTTGACCATAGAAATTGATGTAAGTGGCCATCTTGAATCAAACCGCCATTTTAGGTTCTCTTGCTGTTTAAGAGTCACCCTGAACATCAAAATGGTGGACGATGCCATTTCGAACAGAATCTGGTCGGCATGACCTCCGTACAGCTAATGTATAACCTGCCTGCAGGCCACTTGTTAGGGTCGTGAACTGAGACCTTGTCCTTCTGTTGACCTGCATGTAAATGGATTACCTGTATCAACGGAACTGATCTATGCACATACAAATGAATAAATTATAGTTGACCTGGCAGAGACCCTAGACCTGTTACACATTCATGGAATGGTTAACCCATGAAGGGGTTGGACAACAGGCTGGAGAAATATATAAAAGCCTGAATGTCCCAATGTACAGTCTCTCACTGAGTACATCGAACCCCGTTGAAGTTCGTTGTGTTACACTCAAGGCCGATAGCTATCTGACCTGTCATTTGACTTTGTTATTGCTTGACCTTAAAATAAAGTACTTTGTATGTTCCTTTGTAACCGGTGTTTGGTGTGTTTCCTTTGGGTTCCCCGGCCTCATATTATTTTTCTCTTTTCACAGTTGGCACCCGAATAGGGACCCTCAAGATTGATGCCGGAACATTGAAGGTTGACGCATACTATCGGACCGGGATCGGACGGTGTGATACTACGGGCCCGACTGAACAAGACGCGACACCTCTACAGCGCTGCACGATCCAATCCCTGGACGATAGCCGTGCGGTCTGAGACGGCATCTTGACGAGGGTCCACTTTTGAGGCGGGTAGATTTGCCGAAATCACCAAACACAGGGTAAAATTCGTTAGCTAAGTCCTTTGATAAACCGTACGGTCCTCCTTAGGTTTGGTCAGGTGAGTCGTGACCCGACTCTTAATTTAACCCTGACAATTTGAATTTGACGCATTGTATCTGCAGACACAATTATTGACCAGGTAACACCAAGTTTTTGAGAAATGCCTGGGAAATTGTCTAGCTGCTTTAGGGCATTTTTCCGCAGCGATCGACAATCTTTGGAATTTAGCCGCCCGGCACCACAGGAGGGGTCGCCGGCGTTTACTATGTATTGTAAACATGGCATTGGAAGTGTAGTATTTAATGATATTTGGCACAGACAAACCAGACATGCCTCCGAACTTCAGTGGCCAATCAATGGTAGTTTTGAGATCCCTCGTATTGAATACTTAGAGTCGGTCTTATTAAAGAAAAAGGCCAGACCTGCGGCATTTGATGTTCTACAGAATTGGAAAAAAGAAGCGTTGCAGCAGCTTAAGACTAGGGAAAAACATGCGCGCCGTCATAAAACGAACGCTGAAAAGGCGTTGTTGTATGATCAGGACAAACAGTCTGAGTCAGTTAAGAATATGGATAGGGCTCTCCCACTCGGTATTCAGAAAATCTATCCTTCTAAAGACCTTCATGTTTCTGACGAGTTTTTTGACAAATTGTTAAATGAGCGAAGGCCTGGTGCCTCTGCACCACCTCCGTATGATCCTCTTCCTGTTGCTTTGCCTCTTCCTGCTGTTATTCCTGCTCTCCCTGCTCAACCTGTTGTTCCTATTATTCCGGCTGTTGTTCCTCCGCCTGCTCTACTACCTCTTCCCATTGCACCAGTAATAACACCTCCATTGAATCTGCCTGCACCTCCACACCCGAGTGGTTCTGTACTGACTATAGTTGATCGGGGTGCGGGGTCGAAGGTTGTTACTCGTAATACTGTCCCTACAGATAAAAAGCGGGATTTGCTTGCATGGGCTAAGCATTGTATGGAAAGAGATGACCGAGCTAATGTTTTTGCCACACTGTCTAATATGGATAATTTTCCTGAGAAAAATGTTTTTATTGAAGGTTTAGGGATTCATTTGTGTGTAATGTGGGGTAAATTAAATAATGTGGATCTCCCACAAGGGCTGAGGGATCTGAATACTTTAGCACTATCCAGAGATACCTTGGAGAAAGTACATGAGCATGTTGAGAGGTTGTTTGAGTACAGGAGAGATTTGGAGAAGTTACGGAATGAGGATGATGAAGAAGAGAGTATGTATATACAGAAACGATTTCTTCCGTGTCGTAAATGGGCATCTGAGGAAGCACAAATTTGTACAAGAGATGCGATTAGATGGATTTCGGATTTATCGATAACTCCGGTTGAGGTATATGACACATATAGTCAATATACGCTAGAAATGCAGAGGCAGGTGATTCAGGTAATGGTAGAGTACCTGCAGGATGAATGTGTGAGGAAGGTTAGTTGTCCCACAGAGTTACTAGGTATTTATAAGAGAGCTTTTTCGCTTGACACTTCTTCGACTGCCTTAGTGCTCGACTTAGCTCTGTTGCTTAGTAAGCGTTCGGAGTTGCCTATATCTCAGTTGCCTATGAGAGAGGTGCCTCCGACATTTGTCCCAAAAGTTGAGATTGCCGCTAATGCTGCAGCAGGTATAGCTGCAGTGGACATTCCTGCACATTATGCATCACAGTTTGTTCACGTCCCATTTTCGCGACAAGAAGTGAACACTATTAGGCAATCTATTCCCGATATTAGGAAAAATCCGACAGGATTCTATAAAGAGATAGAGTCCGTCTTACAGTCCTCAGTGTTCACCCTAGGCAATATTGACTTGTTATTCCCTGTACTCCTGCCCGTAGATTTGTGGAAACAGATTAGAACAATAGATGATGCACCTGGGTTGGGAGATACGTGGGCTAATATAACTAGGCTTGACGGGGAAAGGCCAGCTGGTGAGAGACCGCCTCAGGTGAAACTCACTTTGCCTGACAGAATCATTGCGAAATTAAAAACTATAATTCCCGAAAAAAGAATTATTTGGGACAAGCTCACGGCCTGTGTCCAAGGAAAATCTGAGGGTGCCACTAAGTTCTTTAATCGGTTTGAACAAGTATTCTCGGACTTCAGTGGACAGGATTTAGGCACAGAATCTGGGAAAAGGTTATTTGTGGACAAAGTCGTGCGTGGATTGCTGCCTGACATCCAGTCACAGATTATGTCTTCCGAGAGCGCTTGGCAGGCGAAATCCCAATCAGAAGTACTGCACATGGCTCAGTAATACGAGAACCGTGTCAATAATGAAAAAGATAGAGTAGAAAAGAGAAAAGGAGATTTAAAGACTAAAGTATTGTTACAACAAATTGTTAGAGGCCCCAGAGGGAGTAGTTCGCAGATTAGAGGTCAGTATGTTCCACAAGGGAATGTGTCCTTGCGGCCTGTGAACATTAACCAGTGTGCCTATTGTCGCCAGGAGGGTCATTGTCGTCCACAATGCCCCGTCCTTCGACAGAGGTCGAATAACACACTTGGGAGTATGGGTAGACGACCCAGAGGTCGCCCCGGGGTGGGGGGCCCTGGTAGAGGTCAGTTTTCACAGGATCCTTAGCAACCTTTTTCACAGGACAATCAGACTTCGAGTGTGGATACTAGAAACATATTGGGATTTTTATAGTAACTGCTTTAGGATTCTGGTACGTCGAGGAGATTTATCCTCTAGAGCCTCTTTTACCAACTGAAATTGCACCTACTGTTTTTACTCCTTTTGTACACCTGCATACTCTGTCACCTAGGGACTCTCAGCATAGACAGAAGTATCACAATAATATTATGATGTTAATAATGAATTCAACACATGCCATTTTTAACAAAACCAATTATTGGGTCTGTTCACATTTACCGCAACATGGGGCTAAGGGGCTAGGTTGGTATATTCATCCCTTACCTTTGACGACTGCTTGTTATGCCTCTCTCAGAGCACTGTTCTTTGGCCGATGGAATGATAGCATCTCGGGGAACTTCGATGGAACTAATTTGAATGATTTTGAGAAACGTGTTCTGACTCCCCTGGGATGCTCGCTTTTCGCAAATAGGAGCAAACCCAATGTTGGTTCTATTAGGCCTTCAGATAAACTATCTTGTCCTTTCCAATTTTTAGTTTCTTTTAAAATGGCTCTGATAGGCAATAAGGATGCCGTGCCTCCTTCTTACTCTGTTAACCATAGCCCCGACTTCTTTCTGCATACAGAGGAATGGTACCCGGTCAATGGGAGATTTTAAAGGCTGTGCCAACGTTGCAAATTTGACTGGGGAAGACAGACCTTTGTATGTGGGTGAACCTGTCTATTTCGTTTGCTGTAATGTAGCATTTCCATGGTTGCCCAGGGATTGGCAGGGAACCTGTTATTTAGGGATCCTGTTACCTGGGATATTCATAGCGAGTACTTTGGAAGTTTCAAAGGCTCGTCCACGACAGGACGAGAATGGTGATACCCCCGCACAAGTGATGGGAGATATAGCGAAATCAGTTGTGCCATTTTGGGGGAAGATAGCAAATTCGAAGACATCAGGAGACTAGCAAGAGTACTGGAGAGAACCATCAACCGGACCACAGATATACTCTATAACATGACATTAGAGCAGAAAGCGATAAGATTAGTAGCACTCCAGAACCGGATGGCATTAGATGTCATTCTGGCTGAACGTAGTGGAGTATGTAAATTAGTGGGGTCCGCTTGCTGTGTTTTTGCACCAGACTCCTCCACAACCATTTTTAAAGCAATTCAGAATCTGCACGTCCTTAGCTCAGAAGTGCATGTTCCCGAAGGGAACTGGAATATTAGTGCTTAGTTTTGGGATTTCTTGCGATCTTGGGGTTCGAAGGTACTTTCAGTCTTGTTGATCATTTTGGGAGTTCTGCTATTCCTTTGTTGTTGTATCCAATGTCTGCCTAGTATATGTTCGATGCTAGGGGGATGTTGTGTTCAGGCGATAGGTACGATAGGACACAAAGTATATGCCCCGGAAAAAAACTTCCAAGGAGTATGTGTTAAAAGAGATTTTAGTGAATGACCTGATGGCCATAGATATCTCTGACAGCGATTCAGGGTGTATGGACGATGACGTATGGAGTTACTTGCAAGGAGATCAGAAGTAGTCTTGGCACTTGGCATAGGCCAAAAGGAGGGTTTGTCAAACTGGATATTAAATTATGCCTCCTAGTGTGATCAATTGTATGTATATTGGCCTACGCCAAGTCGCATAAAACTGTACGCGAATAACTCTCTACGGCAAGGTCTTGACCTTAGAAATTGATGTAAGTGGCCATCTTGAATCAAACCGCCATTTTAGGTTCTCTTGCTGTTTAAGAGTCACCCTGAACATCAAAATGGTGGACAATGCCATTTCGAACAGAATCTGGTCGGCATGATCTCCGTACAGCTAATGTATAACCTGCCTGCAGGCCACTTGTTAGGGTCGTGAACTGAGACCTTGTCCTTCTGTTGACCTGCATGTAAATGGATTACCTGTATCAACGGAACTGATCTATGCACATACAAATGAATAAATTAGAGTTGACCTGGCAGACACCCTAGACCTGTTACACATTCATGGAATGGTTAACCCATGAAGGGGTTGGACAACAGGCTGGAGAAATATATAAAAGCCTGAATGTCCCAAAGTACAGTCTCTCACTGAATACATCGAACCCCGTTGAAGTTCGTTGTGTTACACTGAGGGCCGATAGCTATCTGACCTGTCATTTGACTTTGTTATTGCTTGACCTTAAAATAAAGTACTTTGTATGTTCCTTTGTAACCGGTGTTTGGTGTGTTTCCTTTGGGTTACCCGGCCTCATATTATTTTTCTCTTTTCACAAACCAACTGTCCAGGAATAGCAGCAGCCGTCCTCTTCCAGCTCGTCTTCGGTTCTTTCGTTCCAGTGGTCGGCTCTGCCTTCCAAGCCAAGAGACTCACCTTTTATCCAGTTTCCTCCCATTCATTCCAGCCTAGCTGCCACTCACCCTGCAGGGTGGCTGTCCTTGCTGGACAGTCAGCCAGCCAATCACGCCAGAGTGCATTTGGGTCTCCTAGGAGACTAAGCACAGGGAGTTTCGGGCACGTCCCTCACTTCCTGCTCACCCCCAGACACTCGGGCACCAGAGGTGGTCTTCAGTCCTGAAGCCCGCCAAAGGCGTAGGAACAAAGGGACCAAACCTGGTTTGGCGCGCAGCGACAAACTATAGAAGGGCCTTTCCGAAAAGAAATGGCGAAAAAAGAAGACCGTGATCTGTTTAAACTAAGGGGGCTTGGACGCCATCTTGTAAAACATGGCTCCCGAGATTTAATGCTACCAGTGTTCGCGGTCGGGAGAAATCATGATAGTTCATTGTAAAACCACTGCCACCAGCCATTTTCGAGAGGAAAGGGTAGCATTGACTGCTACGTGAGTTTATAGACATAGGGGATACTAAGTAACCCCTCCAGCATTCTATTGTAAGATGGTGTGTGCTGGGTCTAGGAATTTGAAAAGACTAGTAAAGTCAATTTCACTTTGCTTTCTCTGGGAACTAGTACTTTATCCCAGAGAAGGTATTTAAACCTTGGGACAGCCTAAAAGGCTTCCCTGTGTCACTGCACTGAGGGTGCTGTGTGACAGAAATGAAACGATGATGCCTATGGAGTTGTCTAAAACTCCACAATCAAAGAACACAAGAGTAAAACACATTCAAAATACATGGGAGGGTGGGAAAAAAGGCTCGCACTCAAGGTAAAAAAAATCAAATCCTCAAAATCCAGCAAAGTTGCTGGGGTCTCTAAGGTGAACAGAATTAGCACATTTATGAGAATTCTCCCTAACAACAGAAAGCACATATTGACGCTAAAGCAAGCAGCATGGAACATACAAGGGCTTTTCCCTACATGAAGAAGCCAACAAATTGCCCTTTGGGCAAGCAAAGCAAACATGACATAACATGTATGGGCCAAACATAAATATAACCTAGTTTTCTCTCGACCCAATTTTCCTGTGATGGTTGTGTGTTATGCTCTCACACACATCCCAACTCATACAAGCTTTCCGCTTATTTCCGCGGACTCATAGCATCCCCTGTCAACACACATAATGCTTCGTAAGCATAAGTTCCCCAAAAAGCCCCCTCCGTGGGAGAACAATCTCAGTTTCAGGCTAGATTCTTCAATAAGGATTCATGCACACGTGCATTGCCCACACGTACAATTCACATATGCAGAAACACAATAACCATCATGCAGCTACTTAGTTGAATGTCCAAGAGCCCTACGGGACTACCTAGACCTGAAGATAAGAGGCGAAGAACTCTCTTAAAGTAAAGTCCTTGTCACCACCGCGACCCGGGCTGAGTGGAGTCCAGCATTCCTCCGGCGTCCCAGCCGTGCCCAGATTCCTCCAAAAATGCTGCTGTGACCGCCCGTGCCGGATGCTTCAATAATCTGCACCTGAGCGCGGGCCGCCGGCGTGTAAAATAGTCCAGCAATAATTACATAAAGCTGGAGGAACGCACGAATCATGGGACTACAAATCCATCCACTGCTGCTGGGAAATGTAGTTTTTCCTGATGGCATGTGTAATCCTAGCGTTTTTCATGCCCAACAGGTCTCTTTCTGCCCCAACCCCTAACCATGACACCACTCTTTTAATGATACCTCCTTCCAGAAGCCTTTCAAGTTGTTTCTCCACCTCTCCCCTGATGGAGAGAGGAATATGTCTTAACCTGTGAGCACCTGCTTTTGCTTCCAACTTCAAAACAATCTTGTGAGCGAACCCACACAAACATTCCACTTTGCTGGAATGTTTGTGTCCGGAAAACACTTCTCTTCAGTGGCAGTGTCATGTACAAACAGAACCTGCTCATCACTCCTGGGGTCCAGCCTGATGCCCAAAACTGCTTGGTCCTCGCCAACCCAAGACATCCACACCCTTCCTTGCAACATATACATTGACCACCACCAGCCTTCCTTTGTACTCCACCACAGATTGGAACATCTTCTTCATGGTGATCCTAGAACCTTCGAATCCACCAGGATCCTTGATGTTGGATCTCTTGAGCACTTCACATAATCCTGCTTCATGCAGATTTTCCCATCTGGTTTCTGACAATATCGTGTACAGTGAACAACTGTCCACCATTACCTTAAACTGAACCCGTCTATCCTGATCTTACAGCTCGAGCACTTCATTAGAGAATAACCTTCCTTATTCTCTTGCTCTACCACCACTCGCTCCTCCTCATCCGAGCTATGTTCTTTGTCATCTTCCTGAACAGAGGAAACCTTTTTCTTCTTCTACAAGTCACTGCAAAATGCCCCTTGAGTCCACAATTCGTGCACTTTTGATTTATTGCAGGACACAATTTTGAAATGGCAAAATGTCCAAAGCGTCCACAATTGAAACATTTCCCGTTTCTAACATCAGAAGGTGGCCACACCTTCTTCTTCTCAACCCTGGGTTTACTTTCCCGTTTTGGTTCTTACTTCCTCAAATTACCCTTTTTACATCTCTTGCTAACAATTTAATTTAATTTAATTTAATTTAATGTTCAATGTTCAATGTTCAATTGGTTCCGTTCTTTTGCCAAATCACATTTGCTCGTCTCCGACAAGTCACTCTTCTTCTTGTCCTTTATGGTACGGGAACACAACACAGTGTGCTCCACCTTTTTGGCAATTGCAAAAGCCTCTTCAAGAGTGGGATTCCCACACATCCATAGGCGTTCTTGGATGACTGCATTGTTTGTGTGAATAATGATTTGATCTTTTATCAACTCATCAGTGCTCATCCTTGCCATGAACTCACAAGTGCTTGCCAATGTCCTCAGTGCACTAACATGCTCCTACACAGATTCGTGCTCCTGCTGCTTCCTAGTGTAGAAGTTAAAATTATTTATTGCTATATTGAGCTTGGGTGCAAAAAATATATCCAATTGCATGAGGGCCTTTTGATATTCATCCATATCGTCCCCTCCTTGGGCAGCTGTGAAGAGCGGCAAATCTCTGTACTTCTTTTGCCCTTCTTGCCCCAAAGAATGCAACAGCAACATTTTCCTTTTGACAGGGGTCATCCCCTAGTATTCAACAGTACCCAAGTAGTTCATCCAATATTCCTTCCACTCACTAAATGATATGTTGGGTGTACCTGGACTCGGCAGGAAGATCTCCGTGGATGTACAGTCACTGAAAGGTCCCCAACACCAAAACAAGGCAACGCCAAGGCTTCAGACATTTTATTGTCACTTCTTTATTGTCATTTCTACTGACACTTCCACCACAACTCCTTTATGCTGATTGATTCTTTATTGTCACTTCTACTGACATTTCCACCACAACTCCTTTATGCTGATTGATTCCCCCTCCTCTCTACCCAGCACCTGTGAGCTAGTGCAGGGTAGCAATCAGGAAAACGGAGGTGAATGCAAATCACTGAGATGAAGAAGAGCAGTGTAGATCGATGAAGATTTCCTCTCTGCACTACTTGTTGTGATGACCTCGGCACAGCAACCAAATTCTATGGCAAGACAGGAGGCTCATATTATGCATTTACAATCTTTACTGAGATCCACAGCAGCAAAGAAAAAACTTTGTAAAACGAAAATTTTCGAAAAAACAATGTTATAACAATGCAATGGGAACATCCCAGTCCAACATGGTGGGCAGGTCATGCCCTGTAGGTAGCCAATAGGGAGCGAGTCCATCCCATATAGGTCCATTCCTTTAACCACTCCCCCTCTTTCTTTGCTGCTGACCCACAGCTAAGTCACACCTACAGTTTGCTTAGCTACATTGTGGCATTTTCTGTAGAAATTGATTATATTTGCTATATTACTAATTTATTATCCTTTGTTTGCCCTATTACGGCGGTTTGGTTGAAGCGTGTGCTTGTTTCACTGACTTTCTGCTGTTTCATTTTTTCTTCACACGCGAGCGGGCGTTCCGGATTGGAGCGCGCTCCGCGGCTTGTGGGATTCGCGTAGGCCTGAGGGCACGCGTTCCCTCACACACGCTGTTTCAGTCCTTTGGGACACATTGTTGCGAACGCTCTCCGCGTTCTGTTACAGGCGCGCGTCCCTGTTCAGGGCCGCGCCGTCGACTTTGTTTGTTATAGAACGCAGCAGCCTGAGTCAGAAAGCGTGTCTTCTGACAGGCTGCGTGCGTTCTCCCTGGGCCTTTGGCACACGAGGTTGATGTTCCAAAGGTCGGCGGTTCGAACCTGTTATCAGCTTGGGGATTTTTTGTCTGAAAATATTTTATTTTATTATGGAAATTTATTCTTGTTGAATGTACTTATATTTATGTTGCCTTTATAAAATTTCCCTCACGCTGCTCGCGTGCTTTACTGCTTGTTAGCAGTTTCTGCCTGTGTGAGTCTTAGGCCCTTTCCCGGTTATTAATACCTGAGGTATTGTGAGTTAAGCCTGCTAGGCTTCATTGGTTTACCAGCTTGCCCGGCTGGTGTTGATATATTATATATTCATATATATATATTCCAAGTGGAATACTGCCAAGTGCTGTCATGGATAAGGGGGTGCTCCCCTCCTCTGCTGATGCCAGCACTCAAGTACGTACTGCCAAGAAAAGTGACAGGTCTGGGGACATGGTGGGGGATCAATCCTGTCATACCCAGCCTTCAGTGGCTCATGCTATTCAGTCCTCTTTGGACACAGCTTTAGCTGGTTTAAATAACACCTTGGCGTCTGCCTTTGACAGATTAATATCCCGCATTGCGGATTTCCACCCCTCTCAGGAGGTTTCCCCTTCTGTTGCACCCCTGGCCCCTAAAAAGTGTACGGCCAAAACTAAACATCTCCAGGGACAATTCAGTCCCCCCTTGGCCATTTCTCCCATATCTTCCCCTAAAAGAGCTTTAAAAAGAGGGTGGGAAGAGTCTCATCAACCTTTCACTTCCACACCCGGGCCTGCGCAGGAACGTTTTGCGCCGGAGGAGTACCCTATCGCGGTGTCATCCTCAGAGAGCTCTGTTGATTCGGATTCTCCCCCTAAGAGGAGGAAAAAGAAGGTAACTTCTGCGCGCCCTCAGGAGCCACCCCTTCTAGATGGTAGCGGAGTGCCTTTCTTTGACCCGGCCCTAATTCAGCACCCCAGGTCGGCCGAGTGGCAGCCCTCTGAGGAGGTTTCCTCATTCCTCAAGTTCTGGGTAAGGCGCCCCATGCCCAAAGAGGATCGTAATAAGTTGCGGTCAGAGTGTCCCAGACCTATGCTTGCAGACAAGGTGGCTTTAGCGCCAGAAATAGACCAGTCTATGGCGGCTTTTCTGTCCCAGAAAGGGAAGGACCCCAAGAAAGGGGTCGATAAAGCGTGGCGTAGTTGCCAAGACAGACTGTTGGACATCCTGGGTCCAGTCACGCAGATTTTTGAAATGGCAGAAGAGGCGGCGGCCTCTAACACCCCGATTGACGTTGAAGCATTAAGGGGTTGGATCCAACGTACGGTATGCCTGCTCGGCAACGCCAATGCCTCCATATGTAGGGAGAGGAGAAAATCATTGTTGATGAGGTTGGATTCCAAGTTGGCAGACATGGCCGAAAGAGAAGGGGGCCCTTCAGCTCAGGGTAATTTATTTGGAGATTCTTTCCTGAAAGACTTGTCGGCCTATGTTCACACCTTTACAGCGCTGGACAAAGCGCAGGTTAATATTAAAAAGGTTTTTGCCCCAAAGGTTTTTACCAAGGCTGGACGAGGTAGGGCCCGCTCATCCAGCCGTTTTCCCCAGGGCTCCTCCCGTCCCCGCCAGTTCGCGCCCAGGGGCGCACTCCATACCTCCTCTGCTCGGGGAGCACATACCCACTTCTACCCTCAACAGAACTCGTATGGCAGAGGACGTGCCGGCAGAGGAGCCGGAAGAGCAAGAGGGCATGCAGGTACTTTCTCGGGTGCTAAAAGTTTTTTCCCTCACAAGTTTAGGGGGCAGACTGGCCAGGTTCCTCCCGCAGTGGGAAGCCCTCACTTCAGATCCTTGGGTGTTGCAAACGGTTCAGGGTTATCAGATAGAATTCTATGCCCCACCGTGTCAGTTGTCTTTTCCCCTTCCTCTAGTGTTCGACGACGTAAAACAGTCCCTCATAGATTTGGAGGTAAGGGATCTCATCTCCAAGGGGGCGGTAGTCCCGGCTTCTTTCAAGGCTTCTCAGTTTCTAAGCTCCATTTTTCTGGTTCCGAAACCAGACCAGGGGTTTCGCCCAGTAATCAACCTGAAAGCCCTCAACTCTTTTGTGGTGTATCACCACTTCAAAATGGAGGGTATTCATTTACTCAGGGACACCCTTCTCCCTGCGGATTGGATGGTCAAATTGGACCTCAAAGACGCTTACCTGGTTGTTCCCGTCTTTCCCCCGCATCGGGAGTTTCTCCAGTTTCAATGGGGGGGGCGGGTGTGGCAGTTTGCATCCCTTCCGTTTGGCCTGTCCTCGGCCCCTTGGTGCTTCACCAAGCTCATGAGGCCGGTGATGGCCCTTCTCAGATCCAGGGGGATTCGGATCATAATTTATTTAGACGACATGTTGCTTCTAGCCCAGAATTATCAAACTCTGTGTTCTCAGCTGAAGTTCACGGTGACCCTCTTGCAGGATCTAGGTTTTGTGATAAATGTACAAAAATCCATATTGAAGCCTACGCAATGTATCCAATTTCTGGGCTTCAATATAGATTCAAAGCTTTGCATCCTTCTTCTCCCAGACACCAGACTGTCCAAGATAAAGAAGGAAATTCGGCTGCTCCTCAGGAAAGGGAGGACCTCCCTCAGGCAGTTAGCCAGAGTGGTGGGAATGCTGTCAGCATCCATTCAGGCTATCTTCCCTGCTCCCCTACATTACAGAGCTCTGCAGCGCTTGAAAACCAAGCATTTGAGCAAGTGTCTCTCTTACTCCCAAATGGTGGTATTGACGCCGGAAGCCAGGTTGGAGCTCCTGTGGTGGCTCAGGCACATGGAGGCCTGGAATGGCAAGGCAATTTTTGGCCCATCCCCGGATGTCGTACTGGAGTCAGATGCGAGCGGATCAGGTTGGGGAGCCAGATTAGGTCAGATTTCCACAGGTGGGAAATGGTTGGAGTCAGAGAAACAGCTTCATATCAACTGTCTAGAGTTGTTAGCGGGGTCCTTTGCGGTTCGGAGCCTCCTCAAGGATCGGGGGAATTGTTGTGTTCTCCTCCGCATGGACAACGTCTCTGCGGTGAGATACATCAATCATCTGGGGGGCACCAGGTCCAAAGTCTTGGCGGATTTGGCAAGAGAGTTTTGGCATTTCTGCCTCGACAGGGATATTACACTGAAAGCGGAATACCTCCCGGGAGTGAACAACGAAGTAGCGGATTGGAACTCCAGGCACCTGCAAGACAGGAGCGATTGGATGTTGAACAGATCTCTTTTCACCCGCTTAGCGTCCCTCTGGGGTCCCCTGACCATAGACTTGTTTGCCTCGAGACTGAATTGTCAAGTTCCCAAGTTTTACAGTTGGAGACCAGATCCGTTAGCTCTGGGCACCGACGCTTTCCTCCAGGATTGGTCGGGTCAGTTGGGGTATGCCTTTCCTCCCTTTGCCATGATAGCACGGGTTCTGGTCCAAGCACGCACTCAAGCGGCGTCTCTGATTCTAGTCACCCCCTTTTGGCCCTCTCAGGTTTGGTTTCCGGCCCTGCTGGAGTTAGCAGTAGATATTCCCCGTCTCCTCCCGTTCGATCCCCTATTGCTGGTGGATCCGGAGGGTCACCCTCACGAGTTGGTCCTGCGGGGACACCTTGCCCTTATGGCTTGGAAGATTTCAGCTCTTCCTGGTGCTTCAGAGGACTTTCGCAAGACTCTATGGCGGTCATCAGGGACTCCTGGGCACCCTCTACTAAAATGGGGTATTCCTCAGCATGGAACAAATGGGTTAGCTGGTGTGTGGCTAGGCACCTCAATCCCGTTTCAGCCCCTCCTGTAGAGGTGGTTAATTTCTTAGTGGAGTTGTATAAGGAAGGCAAAGCCTACAGGACCGTTAATGGGTTTCGTTCAGCTATTTCAGCAGGACACCTTTTGGTGAAAGGGGAGCCGGTGGGTAGACATTTTTTGGTGCGAAGAGCCCTCAAATCTATCCGTATTAAGGTTCCACCACAACCGAAATATTCGGTTCTTTGGGATGTTAATATGGTTTTACAGCTCTTTAGGTCCTGGCCTCTTAATGAAGACCTGTCCCTGCAACAGTTATTTGCCAAACTTGCTATGTTGCTATGTCTAGTATCTATTAAAAGGGTCTCTGATATCAGAGCTTTGGATGTGGATAATAAGATGTTCACCCCTCAGGGGGTTACTTTCTTTATCTCACGTAGGACTAAATGCATGACTTCATCGATATCCTATCCTGCTTTTCCTGAAGATTGTAAATTATGTGTGGTTAATTGTTTGAAATGTTTTGAGCTAAAAACTGAAGGTTTTAGACCTCCCAATACCTCTCAGCTGCTGATTTCTTTCCGGAAGCCCCATAAGCCGGTCTCCCCTTCTACTTTATCCAGATGGATCAAATGGGTCATGCGAGAGGCGGGGGTGGACACTTCCTCCTTTGGTCCCCACTCAGTCCGTGGCGCTATGGCCTCTAAAGCAGCCTTTTTGGGGGGTAGCTTGGAACAGATTTTAAAAGCAGCTGACTGGTCAAGGGAGTCAACTTTTAAGACATTTTACCATAAACGTATTGCTCATGTGGCGGTGAATGTAATGCAAGGGCTTTGAACTTGCATAATATGAGCCTCCTGTCTTGCCATAGAATACCTAATCCCCCACACTAGCGTGGGATGGGGGTTTAGATTCTATAAAAGACAAGGAGGCGAGTATTATCCCACCCACCCACCCTTACTGGTGTTGGTTGTTGTTTCAGCTTTCGATTGATGGCTTCGACGCAGGAAAAGGAATGTGTTCCGTTCCAAGTGGATAACGGTTCAGCCCAGCGTCTCCAGAGGAGTTGGTCTTCATTGTACGTGGAGTAGTGGTTCGGTGGTCGTTGCGGAGGATCAGCTTCAGAAAGAGGGGGAGTGGTTAAAGGAATGGACCTATATGGGATGGACTCGCTCCCTATTGGCTACCTACAGGGCATGACCTGCCCACCATGTTGGACTGGGATGTTCCCATTGCATTGTTATAACATTGTTTTTTCGAAAATTTTCGTTTTACAAAGTTTTTTCTTTGCTGCTGTGGATCTCAGTAAAGATTGTAAATGCATAATACTCGCCTCCTTGTCTTTTATAGAATCTAAACCCCCATCCCACGCTAGTGTGGGGGATTAGGTATTGTCGTCCACACCCTATGCAAGTCCACACCCTATGCAACGCTCACGGGTCCTTTCCGTTTACCGCAAGCATGTTAATTTCAGGATGCAGCTCTCAGGCACTCCGGGACAAAACAGCAACGTAGCAAGATGGCTGCTTGATGTTCCTTGATGATCACGCATCCTTTCTGCTAACCCGTGAGTGCACCAGCTCTCCCCCTCTGCCCGACTTGCCTTTCTCCATAATGGTGATGGGAGAGCTTCACCTGATGCTGCTTCTTAGTCCCACACAAAAAATGACACTGCACAGCCCTGCCGACCCAGGGCCGCCCACAGGGCCCTCTTCACCATGCTCGCTGCAGGATCTAAGCTTCTGCCTGCACAATATGTTCGCTCAGCAGTCCTTCACCAACCCATTAGACCCACCAGAGCCATCCTTGTCGCCAAATTGAAGTATATCAGCACACTGTGATGGTTACAATTAAGGTAAGCTTTATTAATGAAGACCCTGTAGCACAGACTCGCTGCCAACAGCGGAAACCCTCCATTCAACTGACCACCTCTCCATGTGTTCCACATTCCTCAAGAGCTCCCAAGATTCCACTGGTACAGTGTATAAACTACCACATGCCTGAGGTGAGACATTGGGCCTCATTACGACCTTGCTGGTCCGGAAACAAGGGTCGGCATATTGGTCTGCCTGCTGGAGCCGCTGTGCCCAACAGGTCTGACCCTGCCAGCCACAGCGGCCACGGTAGGCATACCGGTCACGGAAGCACCGGCACCGTTAGTAACGGTGCCGGTGCTTCAGTGTCCCCACTCCCATAGAGTCTGATGGGACTCTATGGGGATTTACAACCCCAGCAGCACCAGGAAGTCAGGCACTGCTAATTATTTAAGGGTCTGGCGGCAACCCGCTGGTAGCACCGGCACGGTTACCACTGGACCCGTAATGAGGCCCATCGTATCCCACTTTTCCCACAGCCCATCTAACCCCTGTCCCTACCTATTTTATGGGAAACTACAGCTCCCATAATTCCTCCCTACTTTACACTGACAACACTACTGAGCAGAGGAAGATGAGGAATGAGACCAGGAAGATTACCTCTCATGACATGTAATGGCTCTGCCCCTTTAATGAGATCAGGCAGAGTCAGGCACGTCATCCTAACTACACACATCTGTCACGTGTTTGCACTCCGTGCACAGGCACACTCTGGGCGAGGCTGGGTGTGAGAAGGAGTAGCTCTTCCAGGGCTGATGCGAACCAGGCTATCAAAGTTGGAAGGCCAAGGGGCTGATCGGCACTTGCGGAGAACGAGAGAGAGCCAGATGAGAATTTCATACTTTCGGACAGCCATAAGCATTTCAAGAATGAAACCGATTGAGACGGAAAGATATACCTTCAATGTGCTTCAAGGCGGCCAGCTCCCCACCCAATCTCTGCTCTCTACCGCAGCCAACCCACCCTACCAACTCTCTATGCCTCCACCCACTCCCACTCTACTTACCCCAACCCACTCACCCCATTGCACTCTCTCTCCAACCCACCCACCCTACCCCACTCTCTTTATCCCCTCATCCACCCTACCCCACCTCTCTACTCCCACCCACCTTACCCCTGCTCTCTACCCCCACCCACACAATCAACTCTCTCTTCCCTCCACCTACCATAACCCCACTCTATCTACCCCCACCCACCCTACCCCCTCTCTACCCCACCAGCCACTCTTCCCGACTCTCTTTACCACCAACCCAGCCTATCGCTTTACCCCCACTTGCTCTAACTTGACCTACCGAACCCCCACTCTCTCTACCCCACTCACCCATCCTACCCCCACTACCCTTTTTCTACCCCCATCCTCCCTACCCTCACTCACCTCCCCATACCCTCTCACTCTCTCTACCCCCACTCTCCCTACTCACCCTACCCCCTCTCTACCCAACCAGCCACTCTCCCCAACTCTCTTTACCACCAACCCACCCTACCTCTTTACCCCCACTTGCTCTGACTTCACCCACCCAACCCCCACTAGCTCTACCCCACCCACCCATCCTACCCCCACTACCCTCTCTTTCTACCCCCATCTGCCCTACCCCCACTCACCTCCCCATTCTCCACCTCCACACACCCTCCCCACTTCCACCCACCCTACCCCCACTCTCTCTACCCCACCCACCCTACCCCACTCTATTTACGCTACTCTTTACCCACACCCTACCATCACTCGTTCTACCCTCACCCACCCAACCACCACTCTCTACCCCCACCCACCGTCCCCCACTCTCTCTACTCCCACCCACCATACCCCACTCTCTCTACTCTCACCCACCCTACTCCCACTCTCTTTACCCCCACCAACCCTACCGCCACTCTCTTTACCCTCACCGACCCTATCCCCACTCGCTCTAACCTCACCCACCCAATCCACACTTTATCTACCAAACCCACCCTTACCCACTCATCCATCCTCTCCAACTTTCTCTACCCCACCCACCCATCCTACCACCACTCTCTCTAGCCCCACCACCCACCCCACCCTCCCTCTGTCTACCCCCACACACCCACCCCTCTTTCTATACCCCCACCTACCCCACTTTCTCTACCTCCACCCACCCTACCCCACTCTCTCCACCCCACCCACACTGCCCCAATTGCTCTACTTACCCACCCTACCCCACTCTCTACAGAACCCCACTATCTGTACCCCAACTCATCCTAGCCTACTTGCTCTTTACCCCACCCATCCAACCAAATCTCCACTCACCCACCCTACCCTCACTCTATCTACCCCCATGCTACACTCACTATCCCCTCCACCCATCCTAGCCCCTCTCTTTACCCCCCACAAACACTACCCCACTCATCCACCCTCCCCCACTCTCTGTACCCCCACCTGCACACCCTACCCCCTCTCTCTACCCCCACCCACCCCACGCTCTTTACCCCCACTCACCCCTCACTCTCTCTACCCCACCCACCTTACCAACTGTTTCTGCCCTCACCGACCCTCCAGTACTCTCTCTTCCACGCTCTCTCTACCCCACCCACCCTACCTCCACTGTCTTTATCCCCACAACTCATCCTGCCCCACTCTCTACCCCCACCTGCCCTACCTCCACTTACTCTCCCCACTCTCTCTTACCCACCAACCTACCCCACTCCTCGACTCCACCCACCCTACACCCGCTCTCTACTGCACCCACCCCCACTCTCTCTACCCCCACCCACCCAACCTATCACTACTATCTTTACCCCCACCCACCGTACACCCACTCACTCTAACCTTACCCACCCAACCCCCATTTTCTATACCCCACCCACCTTCTTAGCCCCACTCATGCACCCTCCCCCCGACTCTCTCTACACCCACCCACCAATCTTAACCCCACTCTCTCCACCACCACCCAGCCTCCACTCTCTCTACCTCCACCCGCCCTACCGCTACTCTCCCCACCACCACCTACCTTCCCCACTCTCTCTACCCCACCCACCCTGCATCCCACCTACCACTCTACCCCCACCCAACCCCTACTCACTTTACCCCCACCCACTCTACCCCCACTCTCTCTGCCCCCAACCCACCCTACCTTCACTGTTTCTAACCCCACCCACCCAACCACCACTCTCTCTACCATAGCTCTCAAATCACATGCTTTTGGCGGGTGTCACCCGCCTTGTAAACAGCTGACTCACCTGTGATGGGGCTTCCCGTGCCTCGGGCCGCCCTGTACTAGAACCAAAGCATGCGCATGCAATAAGACTCGGACACGCACGTCTGGTCGTTCCAAGGTCCCGCGGCAACTGCCTCGCGGGCCGTCTTTATTTCTTACACGCATGCGCCACCAGAACGAGGCTAGCGCATGCGCACCTGTAATACGGACATAACATCCCTTTTGTCCTTTAAACAAAACAACAACAACTTACAACTGCAACACATTCACAGGTACACCATGAACATTATGAACTTTAACTTTCTGGATAGCGTCTCTTGGGCCACGGACAGTCACCTGTTCAGTTGCCTGAATCTAGAATGTAGTCTTTGAGCCGAACAGGTATGGTGCGGCCTTGTCGCACCGGGTACCTCCTTTCCACCGGCGAGCTGAGCGGTGGGGTCCCGACTGTCAGTGGTGGATCCAAGGATGGGTCATCATCCGGTACCTCCGCGTCTTTCAACTGCAGCATTGGTCACGTAGGATCCACTTCGGGTAGCCGACTGTCAAATCTTTTGAAGAAGGACTGGTTGCGGGTGATGGTTCCTCGTGCATTCACCGTAGTGATCATAGATCCTTTGACGTGGGTGACTACCCACGGTTGGGGTTCATATGGCAGTGATAGTTTCCCCTCTGGCTTGCGGTTGCGTACCAGTACCGAGTCTCCCACCGCTATGTCCTTTTCTCGCAGTCCTCTCCGTTCATTCTCCTTAGCATTGTGGGCTTCTCGTTCCCTTCTCACCCAGTCATTGTCTATGATTCCCGGCCCCTGAGCTTCTACCTCCGGTAGGAGGCCCCTCAGACATCTCCCGAACAGAGCCTCGGCCGGAGCCACGCCGGTGGACTGATGCGGTGTCGACCTATATTCTCAAAGAAACGCAAATAGGGTTTTCTTCAGTTCCACCCCACTGTTGGCCGCTATGCGAAATACCTTATTGAGGGTCCTCATGAGCCTTTCGGCCTCCCCATTCGCCCTGGGCCACAGCGGCGACACCTTCCGATGTTTTATGCCCCGTTCTCTCAGATACTGTGCAAATTGGTTCCCAGTGAATGGTGGCCCATTGTCCGAGCAGAGGATTTCAGGGAGACCATGCGTGGCAAACATCTTTTCTAACGCAAGGATCGTGTGATCTGTGGCGTGTGAGTCAACCAGCTCCACCTCCGGATATCTCGACCATTGGTCTACTGCCACTAAAAAGTACATGCCCCTCCCGGTTGACCCAAAGTCAGCGTGGACTGTGCCCCACGGCTTCTCACTTCGTTCCATGGAATTTATCGGGGGTGCTCTTTCTACGGGGCTGGCTGCCTGGCACGGCAAACACCCTTTTATATGCTGCTCAACTAGGGCTTCCAGATCTGGGAACCAGACCTTTGTGCGCAGCCTCGCCTTCGTCTTCGCCACTCCCTGGTGACCGGTATGCGCCAGTTCTATGACTCCGGCTCGTAGCGACCAGGGTACCACAATTTGACGGCCTCTTAGTAGAAACCCATCCTCTGAAGTGGAGAGTTCAGCACAGATTTTCCACAGTGCCTGAAGATCTCTCTGGGCCCTGTCCTCCCTCCTTGTATTATTCTGTAGAACGCTTCTCCAGTCGCCGCTCTGACTTGCAGCTCTGATGATTTTGAACACCTCGTCGTCTGCCGACTCCTGTGCCATCAGATTTCTGTCCAACGCCACCGGCATGGCAACTGCCACGACATTCTGTACGAGTTCTTTGCACTCTGCCACATCCCCTTGATCACCTTCCCTCTCCCATGTTAGGATGACGGGATACGTAGTCTGCTGGATTGTTCGTCCCCGGACGGTACACCAACTTGACCCCGTATTCAATGAGGGCCAGCATCCACCTTTCTATCCTGGGAGGAGGTTTTGAGGACACACCCGCTAGGATTGGAAGAAGCGGTTTGTGATCCGTGATGACAGTTACTGGTTTCCCAAGAATGTACAACCTGAAATGTCTGCAGCCCCATAAAATGGCCAGGGCCTCTCTCTCTATCTGAGAGTAGCGACGTTCAGTCTCCGTGAGGGCTTTACTCGCATATGCGATAGGTAGCATCTCGCCTCTCACGTCTTTCTGCATCAGCACAGCTCCTAGGCCCACCGGACTGGCGTCTACAACCACCTCGGACTCGGCCGCAGGATCAAAATACGCCACCGTGTCCTGATCTGACAATGGGCCTCATTACGACCCAGGCGGTAAGTTACCGCCTGGGTCGTACCTTTACCGCCATGGCGTAAACTACGTTTACGCCATGGTGGTTGGCGGACTTACCGCCCCATTCCGAGGTTGGCGGGGCGGTAAGTCCCCAATCCCCATTTACCCTTCCCCATTCCCATTTTTGCCCCATAGGGCATAATGGGAGTGGGGAAGGCGTTAATTACGCCACCGTAAATTACGGTGGCGTAATTAACAACAAGGTCCCTTAGCGCCATGGATTTTAACACCTGCTAAAAGCAGGTGTTAAAACCTCCATGGCGCTAAGGGACCTCGTAATCAGGCGGTAAGGGTCGGCGCTGTTTACGCCGCCGTAAACCCCTTACCGCCTGGGTCGTAATGAGGCCCAATGCCTTCTTTATGACATCGAACGCATCTTGTTCCTTGGTACCCCAGTCCCAAACAGCGTCATTTTTCGTGAGGGCCCGGAGGGGTTCAGAGAGGGACGCCAAACCCTTGATGAAGCGACCGCAGTAATTCACCATCCCCAGAAAACTGCGGACCTCTGTCGGCGATTGGGGGGGTGCGGCCTCGCTGATGTCTCTGACTTTGTCCGGATCCGGGGATACACCATTGCCATGAAACACAAAACCAAAAAACCCAATGCGATCTCTGAAAAATTTGCATTTTTCCCGGTGTAAGGTAAGTTCAAGATCTTTCAGCCTCTGCAGGGTTGCTTCTAGACGCTTCAGGTGTTCGGCATGTGTGGTGGCAAAGACCAAGATATCGTCACTCATATTTATCACTCCCCTTAGACCTGCCAGTGCACCCCTGATGGCATTCTGAAACACCTCAGCTGCGGAAGAAATCCCAAAGCTGAGGCGTTTAAACTGGTACAGACCCTCATGCGTTGTGAACGTCGTAATGTACCTTGAGTCCGCATGTAACTCCAGCTGGTGATATCCTGCTCTTAAATCAAGTTTCGAGAATATCTTGGCCCCCTGCAGCTCACTGATGATATCATCTATCGTGGGGGTCAAGTGGCATTCTCTCTTGATGGCCGCATTAGGCAACCGCATGTCCACGCAGATGCGAACCTTGCCCGGTTGTTTGGGCTTAGGTGCCACCACAATCGGCGAGACCCACGTAGTTGGCCCTTCCACCCTTTCGATGATATCCATATCGATCAGTGCTTTGAGTTCTTCTTCAACCTGGGACCGAAGATGGAATGGAATTCGTCTGTGTTTTAATGCTGTTGGGCGAATCGTTTCATCTATGTGGAGCCGCACTGGTTCAGCTTTTAGTCGGCCAATCCCTTGAAACGTATTCTCGAATTTCTCCAGAAGTGAGTCTATATCACTGTGATGCTGGAAATGCATCGGAGGGACAGGGCCTCCGTATCCTTGTCCTTTACTGCTTTTTATCGTGTGTTCTGTCGTGTTTTCCGCGCAGGAGTTCATGTGGGACTCCTGGCGGTGCAGCTCTCTTTTGGTTTGGTGAACGGACCCGTGGGATACCCTTATGGCACCCATGGGTGGGGGTACAACCCTGTGGCCCTAGTGTATGTTTTTGGGCACCTGTGGGTGGCCCGCAGAGCAGGGTAGGGGCTGGTGGCAGCTGCATGCTGAGTTTGACAGGTGTGCGGAGTATCCTCCATTTTGGGATACCTTGGCCCTGCCATTGGGATCAGTTGATTCCTGATGGAAAACAAGATGGCCCCGGTGGCCACTTGCTTTCTATTACCCATTACCTTGTTTTCCCAAAGTCCTGGGAAGCCCTGACTCTGTCCCTTCCCCCTGACTGGCTGTTGGGTGGGAATGCCATATATGGTGTTGTTGTGAAGGCCCGGCCAGACTAGCTGGAGCCTTCCCGGTGATGTATGTTGTGGGTACCTCCTGTGGGTGGGACCTGGGTGAATGGAGTGTGTGACGAATATGCATTCTGTGTTGTGGGTGTCTAGTATCTGGTGGTTGACACAATGACTGAGACAACCCTGCCCGAAACCGGTATGAATGCAGCTTGGAGTGTTGAATGGCTCGGTACTTGTCCCAATACACATAACTTGTTGTGAGTGTCTGGAGAGAAGTGAATGGCCTGAATACCTCGTGTGCCTGATTGGCTGCCTGCCTACATGAATGCCTGTAGTCATGATTGGATGCTTGAGTGTGACCCAGCGGAATGAATGGGAGATCAACAGTATATCTGGGGACCTCTCACTGCTAGGAATCGTGTTCAGAAGCTGAAGTCCACTACGACGAGTAACTGGACTAACTGACGCTTGACCTTGAAGCCCTGCTGGACGAGAAGAATTGCTGTGGCTCTTCTTCACAATCTGAAAGCTGCTGTGCCTCCAAGGACTGACCCAGAGAGGACCTGGTAAGGCGCCCTCTTCCCGAGCTACGAGGGACCATCGTGCACAGCTGATCTTTGCCAACGCTCCCTGGTAGACAGACCTTTGACAGGCTGCCGACCCGATACGGGGACTGCTGCGGAACTCCAAGGAGAAGCACTCGGACTGTTGTCCGCCACTGTCGACGACTGCCGTCGCCGACCAGAGCCGCCGTGCTCCCGTTTGCCTAAGAACTTCAATTGATCATCAGACGCTCTCGTCTGCATCGTCACCTGCTTGCCTCCCGCTGGAGAAGGCCTGACCGTTGACGCGCCGAGGAGCATCCACCGGTGGGTTTCCCGCCACCTAAGGACCACAGAGACGCCGACGACTCGACGCCCTTGCTGGGCCACAGTTCTTCATCATCTCTTTGCGGTCCAGAACTATCGTCACCGAGGTGCCCCGCACGCCTCTTCCTTGCAGGACGCCAACGCTCTGTCGTCGACGAGCACCGCTAGGAATGAAGCTGCCACTTCCCTGCCGTAGTTCACCCTGTTCATCGTCGGACGTTCGACGACCCGTGACTCCTGCCTTAAAGGGAGGGCACTCAAGAAGAGCCGTCGATTCCCCGACACCGAACGCCAAGTTCCCCGACACCTCTCGACGATCCGTGGCTCCCGCCTGAAAGGGAGGCACTCAAGAAGGATCGGTCAACGCATCATCGGAGAACTCTACTCCACCAGGTACATTTGGGGGGTAAAACCTTAATAGGAAGAAGTGAGACTATTTAACATATGGACTGGGCTTGTGCTATATATCTTTTATTTACAGGTTGCCCAGGTGGGGGGATCTTCACACAGAACTGTGCCTAGTGGTAGGGGTCAGCATTCTGCCTATTGTTTCAACCAACTTACGTTCCTGCCTATCTCTATTGCTGGTTTCCTCGTTATTAATGTGTGTGACATTTTAACCGTACAGTTGATGCACTTTAATGAGATTCGATAACATTAGTGGTACCACTTTAGAATTGTATATATTTATCATTATTGACTTCCGAGTACAAAGTGCGTTATTGTGATCGTGTACATACCTTTGAATATTAATTATATAAAGACTGTGTTTTCATTAATACAGTGTGTGGACATTCCTTTGTGGGGGTTCGGGGACTACACTGTACTTAAGAACCAGCCTGCATCACCTCCTGAGAAGCTAGGCCTTGATTGCACGTCCATTGCTACCTTATAGAGAATCTTGGCTGGGGTCTTCTGTGCTTCTCCTCTACCATATAGAGAGCGGAAGTACAGACACCCCCTCCCAGTCTTTACAATCACCTTGATAAATTGCACACGCAAAATGGACCAGATCTAATGCTTCCGAGGCTGCACAACTCAACAGGGACCGCGGGCTGACGTCCGTGACGAAGAACCTCGCCTTGATTGTCTTTCCTTCCCGGGCTACAGGAGCTACAAACACCTCTTTGATTGGCAGGGGAGTGTCACCCCCGAACGTGAAAATCTTCGCTCTCGAATGGTCCAATGCAGGGGGCCCTGGGAGGGCTTTGTAGTGTTCGGTAGCCAACACGCATACTGAGGCACCAGTGTCTATTAGTACCTGCGTGGGGACTCCTTGAATGTCAACTACACACATTGGTTGTCTCCGTTTTCTCGCCCCGGTCACCAAACTTGAAATGAAAAAGACTTCTTCATCCTCTTCCTCCTCCTCTGCGATGTTGAGTCTTTGGACATCCTGTTCCACTGCAGCGACACTTCGTTGTTTCCTATATCCACCGCTTACCCTCGCAGGTCCCCGCTGTGTGGCAACTGGGGCAGCCGCTCTGCACATCCGGGCATAGTGCCCTGGCGTGTTGCATCTGCCGCAGGTCCTCGGTTTGGCTGGACAGTCTTCCGAATGCGGCAAATTGTATCCGCAATACTGACAGATAACCACATTGCCTTGGGGAGATGTCGGTTCCTGCCTCTTTTGGTTCCACCTCGACTTTGTCTGGGATGTTCTCCCAACCGCAAAAGCTTCCTCGAGCTTGCCTGGGCGTGCGGCAGCGTTCATTTTAGCTCCTCTACTCTCGGCAAGTTCGTAGATCCTTCCACTGTCCAAAATCTGTGTCAGCGACATTCCTGGCTCTCTCAAAACCTGCCTCCGCAGTTTCCCTGAGCTGCATCCTTGGATCAGTTGGTGTCGGATCATTACCTCGGCATCCGTCCATCTGCACGTAGTGGCCAGCTGTCTTAAACGTGCACAGAATTGATCCAAGGTCCCGGCGGCAACTGCCTCGCGGGCCGTCTTTATTTCTTACACGCATTCGCCACCAGAACGAGGCTAGCGCATGCGCACCTGTAATACGGACATAACATCACCCTCCAAGCCTCCTGCACGCCAATTCGTTTAAATGGGCCTCTCACCCGCCAAAAATAACATCAGGTGTTTTCACCCGCCTTTGCGACATAAATGGTTGAGAGCTATGCTCTACCCTCAATTCCCACCCACCCTTACACACTCTTGCCACGCTCACCCACCTACCCTACCCCACTATGTGTACCCCCACCCCACTCAACTAACTCTCCCCCCACCCAACTTGCTTTAAATACCCATCTCTTTCTACACCCACACCATAACCAACTCTCTCCAGACATGCCAACATTCTGGAGCCCCTGAGATGGCGATTTCAACACAGAAATTGGGAGAATGTATTTTTCCTATAGGATTGCATTGGGTTATAATTATTTAAAGCAGGAGACAGTAAAAAATAGCACTATTTGTATTGAAAAATCGTGAGTCTCCACCCTAAATCGGGAGGGTTGGCATGTATGTCTTCTACCCCGACCCGCCCTCACCCTTCTCGCTCATATTTCCTCTTGCTCCTCATCAATGGCACCCTCTATCAATGGCTTCCTCCTTTGATCTATTCCCCTTTTCATTCTATTGCACGCATCCTCCTTTGAAACTTTGCACTGTTGCCTATAAATGCAAAATGCAAAGAACAGTAAACGCCCAAACAATTGGCATTGCCAATGTTTGTTTTAAGTTGAGAAGCAGCACAGTTGATGTTTCTCAATTTAAAAAAACCTATAATACGAAATTGCCATGACTTCGAGAGAAGGGAACATTAGTATCTTCTCCCTTTCCATGATGCCATTGCCAGAAGAAATTTAGATTGTCCTATGTAGCCATACTGAGTGGTTTGAACCAAGCTTTCATCCCTGCTGCAAAGCGAGCAAAGCGAGTTTATAGCTGTAATTGCCTATGTAAGACGTTATGGTATGATATGGCATTGATAAGGCGTCTATACACAAGTGTTTCAAGGCGCGAAAGACGTTCTCCCCATGTATGTTAATGTAAGCATAACCTATTTGAGTTTAGTTATTTCTATCAAACGTCTTGTTTAAATAATCTGTAGTGTTTGCTCTAAAATCAATAAAACTTTTGAACACATGAAGATATCGGTGTTTGGGAGAGATGGTACAGTTTTAATTCTTGCCCATTGATTGTATTCTTCTGGAGGACACAAAAATACAGCAGCAGGATTTTTCGAAACACTGACTTCAGCCTCTTCCGGTCACATTATCGGTTTGTTGTTATTAACGTCAAGATGCGACAGGTTGTGCGGCTGTCAGTGGTCGAAGTTGCATCACGTGACCGGTTTAAATCTCTTCTCGTTTCGTTGGAATTGGAAGCGGGGATTTGCGATTGCAAATGGCGGACAAGGAGTGTGGCCTTTCTCTGCAGAGCAATCATATGAGGGATATCGATACCAATGAAGAGCCAGTCCTCAAGCGACGCAGAACGTCTCGCTCTCCAGGGAGCTGGGGAGGGGGATCTCCGGAGGTGTTCCGTTGTGGCCGCTTGGAAATCGGTCAGGCCACGGAAAAAGAAGCCCGGGGAACGGAGATCTGTCATTCCACCACTATAGGGGCGCCGGCGGAGGACGTCCGGGCTCTTAATATTGAAAGTGAGTAACGTGTTTATCTTTGTGAGTCATGTCATGGGTTGCACCATCATCTTTCTGCGCCATTGGTTAGGCGTGCGTATGTGTTCTGGCATGCTCTCTACATGTGTACTAGGTTTTGAGAGCGTACCTGTCAATCGCGCTCGTCCCCCATGTTGTGTCCCCGCCTTGATCAGGTCTTGTCTGTTCCATTTGCACCCTGACATTTTGACTTACTGTTTCCCATTAGATTTGCACCCACTTTACCCACCATTCCATATAGTGTTAAACTGCTAAAAATAAAACATACTAACTTTTCATAGTGGTTTTCAGAGTTGTACTTCTGCCACCTGCTCCAAAGGCAATACAGACGCGCCATCTGTGCAAAGAAAAGAGCCCACATACAGGCATGGGTCTCTGCATCCAATAACACAGTGGAACTTTTCAAAATAGTAACTAGCCAACCCCTCTGCAGTCTCCTCCTTCCCAGGCCCTATGCAATGCACTTGCCTCACACTTTGCCCCCAAAACTCAGGACATCCTGTCCACCTTTTCTACACTCTCACAACTCATCCCACACCCCCTCCCTACTCCTCCCCTGTCACACCTGAAGAAGTTACCAGAGTTGTCTGCTCCACGAAGGTCCTCTTCTAAACAGGTCTCCTCTTGCTCCTCCAGGACCATCAAGGATAACATTGGATCTTTGTGCCCCTGCTCTCCCTTATTTTTGCAATCGCTCTTTCGTCACTGGATATCCCCCCCCCATCCCGCCAACACCATCTTAAGCACTCCCTTGTGTGGCCACTCCTGAAACATCCTCTGACCCTACTTGTCCTGCCAGCTGCTGCCCTATTTCCATCACCCCTTTCCTGGGGAAGCTGGCCTTGCCCCAACTCACACACTGAACTTGTTGGTCTCCACAACCATCAATCTGGATTCTGAGCATCCAGAGGCACGGCCACTGCTGTTCTGAACACCCGTGAAGAACTGCTCACATCTCTGGACTCCACACCCCAGCTGTCCTTATCCTCCTTGATCTCTCCTCTGCCTTTCCATCCACATACAAAGGCTCCATGATACACTTGGTATCTCGGAACGGGCACTGGACTGGCTGACCTCTTTCCTTACTAACCGCTCTTCCCAAGTCATCCTGGGCCTCTTCTTCTCTCGCTCTCTAAAATCTACCTTGCTCTCGTTGCACGCCTCATCTAATCCTTTTCCTCCAACTTCTAGTGTTAGGCAGACGACACACAGCTCCTTTTCAAACTTCCTGCTGACCCTCTTGCAGCCTCCATCATCCCTGACTGCCTCTCTGCCATCCAGTCCTAGTGCGCCTCCATTGATCTCTGCCTCAACACCTGTAAAACTGAGATCCTTCCCCCTCACCTTGGTCTTTCTCCATGGCCTCTCACCCTGCACCCTCAACTGAAGCCAGAAACCTTGAAGTCCTCTTAGACTCCTCTCCCTCATTCACACTCGGGCTATTGCAAGAAGTCCCACTTTCAGCTCTTCCTTTTCAAAGGATTTTTACCTTTTTGTCACTCTTCCTCAGAGGCTCAATGTGACCCAAGCCCTAGTCCCTTCTAGGCTTGAGTACTGCAACAGCCTCCTCCTGAATCTACCATCTTCCACTCTGCAACCTTTCAAGCTAATCCAAAATAGGGCAGCAAGACTTATCCTTGGCCTTAAGCCCATGGACCGCATCTCTCCTGCACCAAAGTCTTCACTGGCTCCTGGTTGCTGCACGGATTCAATTAAAATCCCGGGGGCCACACTTTCTTCAACTTTATCTCACTAAATACTCTCCCTCTAGACCTCTACGTTCCTCTGGTACCAACTCTTTGTGTGTAAAGTGTTTTGCTAAACAGAGGGCAGGGGGTCATTCACCCTCCTCAGCGGGCTCCCTACATTGGAATAGCCTCCCCCTGCGCCTTGAGCAGGATCTTCTCAAATTCTGGAAGCTCCTTAAGACCTTCCTCCTTCCCTTCTTCTCTCCTCTGCTAATCCCACAGTTGCTGAATTAGTGTCCTGGTCCCTTATGCATCCTTGGGGCTCCTGACCTCCCATACCAATTCTGCCCAGCTCCTGTCTATCCACAGCACTTGTATCGGCACACCCTCCGCTCTGGAGGTTTGCACTTGCACTTCCTGCGGACCCAGTCTGTGAAGCACTCAACATTTCTAGCACTTCATCTGTGGCTCACCCATGAGCTCGGACTCCCCAGCACTTAACCCGTCTCCCCTCTTGCTTACTGCACTTGCACGTTCTGAACACTCACAAGGCATAGTAGGTTCACCCCCCCCCCCCAATTCCCCATTGCTCTTAAATAGTGTGTTGTAATGTATTTCCCTCCCTGTGGGTGCTTTGAAATGGTATGTTCTTATTGTATAAGCGCCTAAAGAAGCAAACAATAAATAAATTGCCTACGCTGTAAAAAGGTGCATGGGTAACTTGCCCCCCTCAGTAATGTAAAAAACAGTGTTTTGAGAGCACACAATTTTCCTGTTTTACTGGGGTGATATGCCCTCAGGTGGCAGGATGACCCTGGTGGTAATGGCCCGCTGCCCAAGTTAAGGGCCTGCGAGAAGCTGTTAAAGACGGGGTCAGCCTGCTGCCGAGGGGGCACATCGCCATTAGCACCCGTATAGTTCCCTACTTCTGCTGATTTGGGAGGGGTTTAAGAGTAACTTCCCTCTGCTGTCTGGCATGCTGTGGTTCTTACTTTTTTCCATGTTCATTAACATTGAAAAAAGACACCTGGAGCGCACTGCACATCCGTCGCCACACAGTAATAAGGTACTGTTAGGAAAGATTTCGTTATTGTAGGGAATTTTCCTTCCATGTGGCAACCCCTAAACTTTTTGCTATTGTTTTTAACCTCGTTCTTGACTTTGCCAGAGAAGTACAGCCTTCTGCCGCACTTCTCTGGGCTTTCGCTCCTTTCTTACGGGGAAACTGACATGCCCTTAAGACAGTCAGTACCGGGGAACGTTGTTTCCCGTAGTTTCTTCTATCGTGTCGCAGCTTTAGTGCAACACGACACAAGAGGGCACAGTAAGCTAAGTTACAGCTCTCTTGGGTCTCTAGCCTTCTACAGGCCCTAGATACTCTTTTAGGATGGTATTTGATCGGTGCAAGTCATTCAGGGACTGGAATGGTGGCAGCGATCGTATTGAATATTTTGAGCTCCTTTTGCCGTTCTGAGCACGTTTTTGCACTGAACCCAAAATGGTGGCCTGGCTCCCCAAAATGGCCAGACCACGAGGCTCCTTTATCCTGTCCACTGTCCGTCTTGCTCCCTTCACCTTCCCCAGGTCGAAGCGACCCGGGGCCTTCCTTATTTGGGCATGTACTTTCCCGCGAAACGTGGTTGCTTTCGCGGGCTTCTACATGTCGTTTGTGTGCCTCCAGGGTGTGGGCTGGGATGTATGGTCCCAATACACATCCTGGGTGCCAGAGAGTCTAGGGTGGTGTGAATGCCTGGGACCACCGTGGTCCGTGATTGGTCCACGTATGGTATGTGTTTTGATGAGCGGATCTCCCATTGGTTCCCCTCCGTTTTTGGCGCGAAGGGAACCGTGGATAAGAGGGGGCTGGAAACACCACTACCATGTCGATCTCCTGAGTTCTCACGAACGAAGGAATACAGGAGCCAAGTATCCTGCAACCAAGAGGCTGGACCGAGGAATCGCTGGTGACCCGCTGAAGGAATCCTCCTTTGCACTGCTGTCGTCCTGAGAGCCCCTGTCCTCCTTTGATCGAACCAGAAGGCCTGTACTGGTGCTTCGACCTTTGGAATAGCAGGAACAGCTATTCCCGGCATCTTCAACCATCTCCTGCCAAGTAAGCCTTCGGAAGCGTCTCTGGGCCATCCAGTTGACTGACCAGCTTACCAAGGAGTCTGGCTCTGCAACCGCCGCCAGGTTGTGCCGTATCTCGAGTCCTTGTCACTCTCCCACGCTTCGTGCACTTGGCGTTCCCAGGTCTGAAGGGAGGAGTGTACTTTTGACTCAGATACGCACGGCCGCTTCGTTGTCCTGCTGCGGCAACAAAACTGTGCTGGTTTCGTCGATTGGGACGTCTTTTTGATCTACACGACTGGAAAGCGTTTCCTGCTCTTCTGAACCTGCCAGCTGCTGAAACTAACGTGGAGAAGCCTGGGTCTGCTTGCTTCGGGGACCGGTGAGTAGTATATCTAGGATCTGGTCGCCCTCCTGCAGTAACCCATTGCTTTTCCCCGCTGTGTAAAACCGCACCCTTTTCGCCGTACTCGCGCTTTGCTTCTGCTAGCTGTGGAGGCTGCGCTTGAGTTGCGGACCCTGTTCTTCTTCTGCTGTGCACTAACACGAACTGCCTGACTTCCTCCGAAGAGCTTCTCCTTTTGCCCGTTGGCACCAGCGCGTGCAGGTACATTGAGCACTAGGCTCCACTCTTCGCAGGGCTTGGACTTCCATCTAGTTAGGTGCCTCTGAAGGCGAACTGAGTCGAAAGCATTATCGCACTGCCTGTTTTCCTTCCCTTGCAGGTGGACTACATATTTCGTGCTTTAAACGCTTGCGACTGTGTATTTGTATATATATTGTGTTGATTTGGTATGTGTTGGCTTAATACTGGTTATTGTGATTTTCTCGCTACGGTCGTTGTTTTAAAGGCCTTAAAATAAATGTGTTTATATTTTTGATATAACACCTGTTTGGAGTAGTTTGTAAGCGCTCTTGCTTTGTGTGCTCATTGCGGGCTTTCAGTCACCCTCACCCCTCTTGAGACCTAGTCTTGACCGCCGCGATCGCTACCTTGATTGGTCTGGCTTGTCCAGAGGTTACCCTGTTCCAAGTAATTAGGTTGGCCTTCTGAACTTCTGCGCTGCCAGGACAGAGTTCAGAAATCCGTCTTAACAGGTACGTTTCTTTAAAACAAAAAAAAATACTCTTGGCACCCTTGTCTCAAACTACACAGGTGCTAAGAGTGAGGGGGAGCGGGTAAGGGGGCGCTGGCTAACAGCACCCAGGCTGCTCGAACACTGGCTTGCCCCATACAATGGGGCCTGTGATCCGAGCATCTTTATTGGCCAGGGTGCTGATGGTGTACAGCTGTCAGCCCTTTGATTATTTTGTGGCATTCCTTTGACAGGTCTGTAGTAGCACTCGGTGGAAATGTAAACTGCAAACTTTTGAGTTGCCAGTTTGTCTGATTACAATTTTCAACTAAGACTATTAATTCTACGTTTTGGACCCTTCTGATATTAAGGGCCATCTCCGTTCATGAGCGACAGGGGGCCTATAGGATCCGCATTCGTCACTAGGCTTTCCGGGTTTTAGAGGAACAGTTCTGGTTGCTTCTCTCAGGGAGGGGGGGAGGGAGAATGGACATATGAAGCGATTTTTGGCACAAGGATCGGCACATGCTCCTGATAGAATTCAGAGGTGAGTCCGTCTGGTCCGGGAGCCTTGCCCTTTGGGAGATCAGTTATGGCCTTCACTATTTTGTCGAGTGAGATTGGGGTGTCTAGTTGGCTGCTTGGAGTGGCGTGTACAATCAGTATAAAACTTGGAGAAAACCTCAAGCACCTGCTGGTCTGTCCATTGCAGGGTGCCGTGTGCATCCTTGATAAATTCAATCTGTGACTGGCCACCCTACGCCCGGACCAGCCTAGCCAGTGTTCTACCCAGTCTCTCACCTTCCCCCATGTTTCCTTGCTGCTCGTGGGCGAGTGAAGTAGTGTATTTCTCGCAGGGCATGAGACTTGAAGATCTCTAGTTCCTCCCTTATCTTTGCTAGTTTGCCAGGGGTAGCTGCTGTTACGCGTTCCTGTTCCAAATCTCTAAGTTTGGTCTCGGAGCAGTTGAGGTCATTCCTGATAACCTTTAGTATTCCTGCCTCCCTAGAGATAGACATGCCTCTTATGTACACCTTAAAGGCCTCCCAGCACACCCCCAATGATGTATCATGTTGTGTGTTGCATTCAAAAAAGGTCACAATATCAGAGCGGATCTCAGCTTTAAATACTATGGGCCTCATTACACGGACTGCGGTAACCATGGCACTATTAGCGCCATGGTTGCCGCCGGTATTTCAGTCTGCCATGGTGAATGGTGGAATTACCGCCCTATTCCAAGGTGTGTGGGGGCGGTAATTCCCCATTCACCATGGCCCTTCCCCATTCCCATTTTTGCCCCCATAGGGCTCAATGGGAATGGGGAAGGCGGTAATTACGGTACCGCAAATTGCGGTACCGTAATTACCTCCTAGGTCCCTTTGAGGGTCCCGTCCTTAACGGCTGGTAAAACCAGCCGTTAAGTTAGGGTCCCACAAAGGGACCTCGTAGTAAGGCGGTAAGAGTTTACCGGCACTGATACCCTTACCGCCGTCCTTGTAATGAGGCCCTATGTCTTTCCAAGCTTCCGACTTGAAGCGCCAGGTGGTGCGAGCAGGTGGAGACGAACGCAGCACTATGGAGCACTGGGGCATGGTCCGACAGTGTGCATGTAAGTATTCCGGCTTTTTCGATCTTACCAATTAGATCGCCTGATGTTAAGAACAGATTGGTCCGAGAAGAACTGTTGTGCACAGATGAGTAATAGGTTTACTCTCGCTCTTGGGGATGGAGGAGCCGCCAAGTATCCCGTAGCCCCAATGATAACATTTGTGAGCTTAGTCTCCGAGCTGCTCGCGACAAGGTCCTTGGTGTATTACCCGTTCTATCTAGGTTAGCATCTAGGATCAAGTTCATGCCCCCCCCCATATGATCTGTACCCTGACAAACCCCATAAGGATGGAGATTACTATATCGAAGAACTCTGGGGAGTCGACATTGGGTCCATACGTGTTCACTACCAGGTATTCCTCATCAGCTATTATACAATGCAGGATGACATATCTGCCCTCATGATCAATAAAGGTCTTTTTCAGTATAAATTTGACCGACATATGGAACAGTGTCAGCACTCCCCTTGCCTGTGTGGAAAAGGCGGCGTAATATCTATTCGGCCCCCAGGAAGGTGCTAATCCCATTGCTAGACGACTAGTGGCATGGGTTTCTTGCAGCAGGAGTATCATCACATCATGCATCTGAGAGTATGCAATGATCCTACGGGCCTATTACTTATTCCCCGGACATTCCATGACATTAGTTTAATCGCCATGTCATCTTTTCAGGGTACATCCCATTCGTCCCACCTCATTCGTCCCACCTATGTGCATAGAGGTATGTCAACCGTATCACTGCGGTGCACACCTGACATGTGCATTGCCACTACACCTCTACCATTTTTAACATTACATTCTTCAAACAACCCACCTACCACCCTCAATGCCCCTCCCCCAACAAGCAGTGCAGTTACCTTCCCACCCCCACTCCCCCAATTCTGTCACCGGTGAGCCGTCCCCAACTTGGCCCACCTGTCGCACGGGTCCAATGGGGGCCCGCGTACACCAAAACAAACATTGCATTTTAGGATTCGTGGTGTGATGCCGCATATTACATATATTGGACGGTAAACATGTGCGCATGCCGCTATCAACTTATGATCAGCAAGATAATAGATCATTAGGGTAAAACATTTTTGAGTATGGCATGTCCCTCGCTCAGATGTTTTGCAACATATCGTCTGCAGAGTTGTTCAGTGGGATTTGTGCCTCAGTAGGTTTCACTGTCTCATCTGGAACGGGGAAGGGGTAAAGTTTGCCTTGAAAAGTGTACTTGAGGCGTGCTGGGAATAGTATGGCATGTTGGACATTTCGCTCCCCTGAGCATTCCTTTATTTCGAGATATCGACGTCTCTCTCATTGCACATCCGCAGAGAAGTCGGGGAAGACTCTCCTCTCAGTCATCGTCCATCAAATCATCGGCGGGGTTGTGCGCCTCAATGAATTTCACCGCCTCATCCGGAACAGTGAAGAAGTAGAGTTTGCCTCTAAAAGTGAACTTGAGGCGTGCTGGGAATAGTATGGCATACTGGATATTTCGTTCCCTGAGCATTTTCTTTACTCCAAGAAATCTCTCTCCTGTTATACACCTGTGGAGAAATCATTTGGATGGTCTGTGAGCCCAGCCTCAATTACTTCTTCTCCCGTGCTGGTCTAAGTACATGGTCTCTGTCTCGGTAGCTTAAGATCTTTGCAATGATAGGTGTAGGGAAGTCACCAAGTTTAGGGCGTGGGGCCAGCGCTCCGTGAGCTCGCTCAACAGTGAAGAAAGGAAATGGCTTGGGGGTTGCACAACAGGTCTTTAAGTCGTTTTTCAATTGCTAGTTCCATCTTTCCCTTGAGTGCATCCTCGGGGACCCAGACTATTTGAATGTTGTTCCTACGTGATCGAGATTCTAAGTCGTCGCATTTCGCCTTTACTAATTTCATGTCTCGGTTAAGGGAGGCCACAGTGTTTTGAAGTGCTTGTATTCCATCCTCATTTGCCCCGATTCTGGTTTCGGCTTCAGTGATTCTGGTGCCTGCGTGTCCAACTGTGACTTGAGTGGCGCAACGTTCGCATTGATATCGTCCAGCTTTTCATGGAAGGATGCTTTTTTGCCATGGACTCAATCATACTGGTTGGGTCAGGGACAGGCGTGGTTGCAGGCATTGATGTGTCGTCCTGACTCGGTGGAGACTGGCCATGTTTGAGCCTAGGTGTAGCTTTGGCAAATGTATCCATGGCGCCGACCTTGTTAGTCCCCCCCTGGATCTATTAGATATTCTCTGGGCGGGTAGTCATCTCCTCTGGTGTGTTGTGTTCAGTGTCCAGCCTTAGTTGACTCCCACGGCTATAGGGGTTGTATACCACAGTGGATCCAGAAGAAGTGATAGATGAGTCTGTTTAAAGGTTCAAGTGCCGAGAAGCGGAGCCCTTTCAGTGCAGTACGGGGGTCTACCATACGTATTTGGGACCCCAAGATAACTCTTCCGGAAGGCTAGGGTTGGGGCGCACTCTACAGGGTCCTCATCGATGCAAGGGTGCGATCTGAGAGCTGGCCTGGGAAATGAACAGCAGCGATGGGCCCAGAAGGCAGTGCAGCGCCAGTTGCCACCCACACAGCCGCAGCATGATCCTCTCGACCGGGCCTCTGTGGTCGGGGCACCAAGGCCGTTCTAGTGGTTGGTCAGCCTGCCGGTGTACCAGCTCCAGTGTGGTAATCAAGGCAGCAGGGTTCCTGGTAATGATCCTCAATGCCCCCGTGAAGGCAGCGGGGTCCTGATATCGGTGACCTTGTGGCGCCGGCAAGCCCTCGATGCGCCCAGGGGTGGACGGTGTTACAGTGGCCACAAGAGGAAGGGGGTTGATGGCCCAGAGGAGAGTTCAGTGTGGCGCGGCTATGCCAGCTCGCAGGAGTGGTACAGTGAGGAACCACGGCCTGGCTCCTCAGAGACAGTCTGTGCAGCAGATCCACCCTCCTAGTCCCTCAAGCCAGCTGGAATCATGCAGTTGGCGCTAGCGTTGGGCCCGCTGTACGGCGACCACCTTGTCCCTCCTGTTCCTGGGAGTGTGGGTGAGTAGGGAGACAGAAGAGAGCTGCGCCACCCCTCGCCCTGTATGAAGACGGTGAAGGAAGGGGGGGGAATCAAGTACCCGGCGCCCGCAGGATAGGTCAGTGATCCTTCGCCCGCCAGGTCAGAACGGGGATCCACTTGAAATATGTAGTAGCCGCCAAGTGGCCCGCTGCAACTACGCTCCGGGTGTGTAGTTGCAGCGTTATAGATCCCCTATCAGTTGTTGGCTTGATGTGGCACTGTTAAGCTAGGCAGCCATTTCCTAGGCTGCTCAACAGCACCTCCGCTATTCCCGAATTTAAACATGACTTTTTATGTATTCTGCAGATACAAATGAATCCTATAAATGTACCAGAGATTGATTTGTGCTTTTCAGTAAATATATAAGGGTTCTATCAAAATGAGGCAATCCATTATGTATACATTTTGCACGTTTACTGCATACCTCACAACTTTCCCAGTTAGGTGGGGGTGTATTTGAGCCAGTCCTGAGTTTTTCTTAGCACTACATGCTGCTAAGCGAAGTTCACTGCCTTGGGCTGTTGGTGAACTGGCAGAAATCCTCCATGACAATCACTCAGGACCTGAAATTCCTGGTTTTCCGTTGGAACACGATCGACTGCAGAGTGTACCTGACTGTGGACAGAATGACGGCCAGAATGACAGATCTGTTGGCCACGTGTCAGTTTCGCATTCAGTCGGGGCATATTGGCCTGGTGGTTCCGAAGGCTTCTAGGCCTCATGGCCTTGTGCGTGCTTGCTCTTTCCCTTGCACATCTCAAGATGAGACGCACGCAGATGGCTCTTCGGAGCTCCTGGCTTCAGGCAGTAGACCCAGGCGCCAAAATGATTCTGGTTACGCCCTGCATGATGACTGATCTCCTATGGTGATAATCTACCAGCAATCTGTCGGTGGATGCTCCTTTCCAGGAGCTCTGCCCTCAAACGGCCATTACGACGGACTCCTGCCTTTTAGGGTGGGGTGCGACGTTAGAACATCTTCAGGTTTTCGACCTATGGTCGCTACAGGACAGACCATTTCACATACATTTCTCACCTAGATGGAACTTGAATGTTAGCATGTGCCACACTTTGAATTGAGAACATTAGCCTGCGCCGTATCTAGATAATATTGTGAAGGTTAGCACGTTCCACACTTAGACAGAATTATGTAGGTCAGCAAGTGCTACACTTAGACAGAACTGTGAATGTCAGCATGTTAAATATCATATAACCCACTAACCAATATAAGCTCAAACTCTGCATACTTATCTCACTCAAAAAAAACTCGCACAACCACCTCTTGCACACACTTCACCACACCGCACAAACAGCACACTCGGACTGACACCGATCCAATACTCGCGCCAAAGCTCAGCACCCGGTGTCTACCGAGTTGTAGCTGCCAAAAATATACCACTCCTCTCACTATCCTACTCCCACTTCACCTTACTAACCCATCCCACCTTCTCGTTTACAGATCCGCCAGAGTGCCTGGGACCAATTCCGTTGGTGACGGTGCACTATATAAATACCATTAACATAACAGAACACTCCATCCTTCTTTCCACTCTATCCCTTCCATCCAGCTGGGAAGCAGGTGTAAGTGAATCTAGGTCACCTTGCCTAAACCCCGGCCACCTGGTGCCTTCCTGGTTGCCGCTCCTTTTTACCACTTACCAAGCCCCACCCACCTGGTGCCGGTTAAGATGGATTTCTGATCTTGGACCTGGAGGGGCAGAGGTTCAGAAGGCCAGCCTAGTTTCTTGGAACAGGGTAACCTCTGGACAAGCCAGACCAATCAGGGTAGTGATGGCGGCGGTCAAGACTAGGTCTCAAGAGGGGTGAGGGTGACTGAAAGACCTCAATGAGCACACAAAGCGAGGACATATACAAATTACTCCAGGCAGGTGTTATATTAAAAATATAGACACATTTATTACAAGGCCTTTGTAACATCGACCATAGCAAAGAATCGCAATAATACTAAAGTAAACCAACACATCACAATCAATACAATATATATACAAGACCGAGGGGTCTAAGGAGTTAGGAGCACGTAATATGTAGACCACCTAGATGGGGAGGAAAACGGGTAGTACAATTAATCATTAGACCCAGTTTGACATCAGAAATACACCTAACTAGGAGGAAGTCCGAGCCCTACGAAGAGAGGAGCCTTCTGCTCAAAAGTACCTGCACGTGCTGGTGCCAATGGATATTCAAGGGTCTCCGGCAGTTCAGGAAGGTGAATGAAGCGACGCAGAACAAGTCCCCACTACTCAAGCCAGGCCTCCACTTGTGGGCAGAGGCAGGGTGAAAGTGCGGGATAGAGTCGCTATTTCGCAACAGCGGTAGAATAGAAACGGGCGCCTGCGCGAGGGGCCACCGGTTGGTGTATGGACTACTCACTGGTCCGTGACGCAGGCAGACCCAGACTTCTCCCGTTCAGTTCATGTTGCTGGCAGGTTCAGCTGCGATGATTGGACGTCTCGACACTGTGTAGATTCTGTGTAGCAGGATGCAGGGTCGAGGGTGTCCCAAATGCGGCGGACGTGCACAAGTTGTTGCTGCAGCAGGGCAACACGGCAACCGTGTTTACTCTGGTCCGGGCGCGCTCGTCTCACTTCAGACCTGGGAATGCCAAGTGTACGAAATTCGGTGTGAGGGTGCCGTGGACGCAGAGCAAGCAGTAGACCAAGTTTCGAGGGCTTCCCCGAAACGGCGGTGGTGACAGAGCAAAGCGTCCTGCGTAAGCTGGTCAGCCCACTGGTTGGCCCAGGGACACTTTAGAAGAGGCTTACTTGCACGGTTTGATGATGGTGCCGGGAATAGTTGATCCCACTATTCCAATGGGTTGAAGCTCCTTCGCAGACCTTCTAGGACAATCCGATGCAGAGGGGTCTCGCAGGACGACACCAGCTCAGGGTGCCAAACCTTCAGCGGGTCACCAGCGGTTCCTCGACTCGGCTTCTTGTTGCAGCATACTTGGCTCCTTATCCCTTGTTCGGTGTGAACTCAGGAGATCGACATGGTAGTGGTGTTTTCAGCCGCCTCTTATCCAAAGTTCCCTTTGCGCCAAAACGGAGAGGACCCAATGGGAGATCTGCTCACAAACACTAAGACCATACATGGACCTATTACAGACCACGGTGGTCCCAGGCATTCAGGACACTCCAGACTCTCTGGCACCCAGGATGTGTATTGGGAACAGACATCCCAGCCCACATCCTGGAGGCACACACAAGGCATGCAGAAGGACTAACCTGGGTCGGCTCGACCTGGGGAAGGTGAAGGGGCAAGTCTGTCAGAGGACACGACAAATAATCTCGTGGTATGGCCATTTTGGGAGCCAGGCCGCTCATTTGTGCCAAAAAGGTTCAAAACACAAGAGAAAAGATGGCTGCCACCAGTCCTGTCCATGACACACTTGCACAGTTCATAAGTCCAGCGAGAGGTTCTAGGGCCTTTGGAATGACTAGAGACCCAAGAGCGCGGTAAAGTAAGTTACAGTGCACTCTTGTTTGATGTTCCACAAAAGCTGCAACATGAGGAAAGGATTAAGGGAAACAGTCTCCCAGTACTGACTGTCTTAAGGGCATGTCAGTTTCCCCATAAGAATTGAGCGAAAGCCCAGAGGAGTGCGGTGGAAAGCTGCGCTTCTCTTGCAAAGTCTAGATCAGGGTGTAAAACAGCAGCAAAAAGTTTGGGGGTTGCCACATGGAGGGAAAATTACATACAATTATGAAATCTTTCCTAACGGTGCCTTCCTGGTTGCCGCTCCTTTTCATCACTTAGCAAGCCCCACCCAGCTGGTGCCTTCCTGGTTGCCACTCCTTTTCACCACTTAGCAAGCCCCGCCCAGCTGGTGCCTTCCTGGTTGCCGCTTCTTTTCCCTACTTAAGGAGCCCTCCAGCCTCTTTTCCTTTGCAGCTGGGAAGTAGGTAGGTGTAAGTGGATCTAGGTCATCTGGCCTAAGCACCTCCCACCGTCTTAGCCCTGCCTCTTCCTTCCTGCTCTTAACTCTTAGATGAAGGGCGTCTCTCGCCCGGGCGTCCGAAGTGAAGGGCAGTCAAAGAAAAGGGCTATTGCTGTTTGGACCTGTTCGGACCAGGAGGATCCAGGGTCCGACCCCCCCCCCCCCTGCTAAGACAGCAGGTAAGCATGCTCCAACATGTGTTTACACCCTCTGTCCCCTCAGGCCATCCCCACCCTCTCTGGTCCCCCCTTGTTGTTCCCTTGTGCCCCCTGCCCTTCCTGCACACAGGAGTCTGTCCTGATACATTCTGGTTTCACCATCACCGTCTTGTGGCCAATTCTGGATTTTACTTTTATGGACATCGATTCACGGTGCGTCACCCTTTCTCAACTCTCATGCTGGACTTCCTTTGCATCTTGTACTCATGGTGGCCCTCAATCATGCTGTTCCATCGTCATTTTGTATCCTGGCTTGCAACATTATGTGTTACTATGACTTCTGCAATTGTATTTGCTCTCCTCTCTTGCTTCTCCGCTCTTTTTGACTGCTTTCTCGCTGTTCTCGCCTCCCCTTACTTTCTTCTATGCACTTACTCTATCAGAATTGTCCCTCGACCTACTATGATCGCAACCTCGTCTGTCGCTCCCCTATCCCCTTACTGTCCCCCCCCACCCTCTCCCTCTAGCACTATCTGAAACGTTGTCAGGCCTAGTACGATAGTCACTTGTTTTGTTCCTCCCCTCCCCTTCTGCACCCCTCTCCCTCACCTTTTGTTTTCCTCCGGCTCTACCAGAAATGTTGTCGGGTCTAGTACGGTAGTCGCCTGTCTGTTTCCATTTCCTTCCCACTCTCCCCCCTCCCTTCCTTATCTATATCTTAGCACTTGCACTATCTGAAATGACGTCAGGCCGAGTACGATAGTTAATTTCACATCCTTTACTGTTCATGGCCTGTAAAAAGGTTGTTGTATTTTCCCTTGTTCCCTTCTTTGCCTTGAAGCGCTTTGAAAACATTGTGTATAGGTGCTATATAAATAAACTATCATATCACTCTATCCCTTCCATCCACTCTATCCACGTTTAGGTAACATTTTAACAGTGCACACAACATCTTACAATTCAGTGCAGTGGGGAAAGATCGCTGTGTTCGCCCATCTTGATGCAGTGGTCCACTGGCCCACAGGTTTATACAAGAGCTTATTGGGTCGAAAAACGTGTCGGCCGAGTATTAATAAATGACCCGCCCGTGATGGTGTGTGTGCCCCCCTCCCCCTTCCCACAGCTGCCCTTTTCCCCCAGGTTATGGTCGATTGTGCCCCCCCATTCATGGATTGTGTCATTGTACCTTTAATTTGTATTTATTTATTTTTCTTGCACTCAGCTAATATAAATACATACAAATTTTAGTCATTGCCTCTTACATTATATAATCAACTACCTTCCGAGTCCGATTGTTCATTTTCAGCCGTATAATCTTTATCTTTCCCATATATTTTTCGGCCTTGAGGATGGTAGCACAGCATCAATGTACAATTCCTCAGTATCATTCGTCCATAACATGTCTTTGTCCCAAACGGCCTTAGTCGGGGGGTTTGTGCTTTTCCATTTTACCAGAATCGCCCTTTTGGCTATGAGCAGACTCGGGTTTAAAAGTTTGCGCCATATCGGACTCATTTTTTCTACCACTCCCAGCAGGCATATCCGGGGAGACCACTTCACTGGTTGATCAGCCATCTCATCTAGGGCCTCACATACCTCCCTCCAATAGTCCTTTAGTTTTACACACGCCCATAGCATATGGTATATATCTGCTTCTTCTGTATTGCATCTTGGGCAGTTCCCTGACAATGTTGGATATATACGTTTTGAGCTTTGCCGGAGTGTAATGTATTCTTTGAATTATCTTATAGTGAATTAGTCTGTATCTAGAATTGCATGAAATTTGTTTAGTAAGTGCGCAGATCCCGGACCATTCTACCTCTTCAATTTGTTGTCCCAGGTCCTGTTCCCATTTAGCCTTAGCCTTGTTATTTTCAGTCGGGGTGTGTCTGGAGTATGATTTTATACAGTGCTGAGACTTTTTGCGATTTTTTTTTTTTTTTTTTTTTTTTTTTTTTTTTTTTTTTTTTGTGGTTTGCACAACTGATTGTATGCAGGTATATTGTTGCTTATGTCTGCATGTGTTCCCCACTATATCCTTGACGTCCTCCCACCGAATGAAGCTTTTCCCAGGGAATAACTGGCCCCATTGGGTTATGCCCCTGGAAGTCCAGTGTCACGCCACCTCTCCATCTATGTTGAAGGGTGTCTGGGGGGTCGCCTCAAAGTGGCATACTCGGGTGGTATAGTTTGTCTGTGATGACTAGATCAGTTATTTTAGCTCATGCCGTGATTGTTACCTTTGCGGGGTCTAAGGAGTTGTAATGCTTGGGGACTGGTTTAGTTATTTTGTGGAGCGCCCCGATGGCTTCCCGTTCCGGTTGTCCCGGTACTGGGCTCGCTGGATTCAGAAATTGTGCGGCCCACCGAGCTGCGTGTTGCGCTTGTGCAGTCACGTAGTATAATTCTAGGTCAGGTGCCATCAGACCGTCCCGTGTATAAACCTCAGTTAGCGTTCTCCAGCTCGCCCTAGGGTGTTTCCACCCCCCCATGCAAACGAGGCACACGCACCAGACATTTTGGTGAACAGAGCGCGACCCAGCCAGACCGGTATAGTGCTGAATAGGTAAGAGTTTTGGATGAATTATCATTTTGATTAGTGCTATCCGTCCCATCATTGAAATGGGGAGGGCATTCCAGCGTTTCATGTTTATGCATAGGGTGTCAGCCAATAGGTTGTAGTTTAAGGCTCGGGTGAGTTGGGCCTTTCTAGCGATGTGTGCTCCTAGATATACGATGTGCGTCGGGCTCCATATCATACCATGTACATTTTGGGGTTTTGTTGTATCATCTGTGATGGGGAAAATCTCTGATTTGCTGGGGTTTAGGCGTAGGCCTGAATATTCACCGAACCGTTTAACCTCCGCTAGGACCCTACCCAGAGTGTGATCTGGATCTTTTAGATAGAGCAGAATGTCATCGGCATACAGGGTTATAATGTGTAAGTTACCTTCTAGTCTCAGCCCATATGCGCTATATCATGTCCTCAGAATATCCACCAGTGGTTCTATTACTAGTGCGAGCAATAATGGCGACAGTGGGCATCCTTGTCGAGTGCCCCCTCGTAATTCAAATTTGTTCGTTAGGGTACTGTTCATTCTAATCATGGCCTGAGAGCAAGTGTGTAATATTTGTATCCATTCTATAAAGTTTGGGCCAAACCCATAATTTCGTATCACCCCAAAGAGAAAAGGCCAGGAGACTGTGTCAGATGCCTTACACGTATCAAGCGAGACTGCTATGGCCTATACCTCAGGGGGTGTTGTGGTCAGAATTTTGTGGCATCTTCTAATGTTAGTTGCAGTGGGCCTACCCATAATAAACCCTGCCTGGTCCTCGTGATTCATAAATGGCATCAGTGGTGTTAGCCTGGTGTTAGCTTGGTCGCTAGTATTTTAGCCAGAATTTTTGCATCAGTATTAATTAGTGATGGCGGCCTATATGACCCACATTCCTCCGGGGGCTTCCCTGGTTTAAGCAGTAGCGTAATTACTGCCTCCCTGGTGTTTTCTGGGAGTTCTCCTTTATTAAGGGCCTCTGCCCACACTGCTATTAATCTTGGTACCAGTAGATGCCTGAACTCTTTGTAGAACTCGGCGCCTAGTCCATCCGTGCCGGGTGCTTTCCCGCTTTTATCGCTTCCTCTATTTCTGCCTTGGTTATCAGTGTCTCAAGTGACTCCCTGACATCTCCCGCCAGTAATGTCGTCGGGATTTGGGACAGATAATGGTCTATCTCCGCATCTGTGGCATCAGATTGAGGTGAATAGAGTTTTTCGTAGAATGCTTGGAATATTTCTTCTACCTTGGTCCGGTCGGTGGTAACTGAGCCGTCCAGTATTTGTATACATGGAACGATTGTTGGCGCCCTTTCTCCCCTTAGTGTTCTGGCCAGCAACCTCCCGGGGCGTTCGCTTTCCCCATACTGACGTGCGGCCGCTGGTTTATCGAAATATCTGATCTCTCGGTCCGCAGCTTCGGCAAACTCGTCCAGTTTATTCTTTATATCAGAGCTAAGCTGTGATGTTGGGCTAATCGCGTATTGCGATTGTAAAGACGCTATTTGTGTTTCTAATCGGCTTAATCTATTCCTGATGTCTTTAAGGATTCCGAATTCTGTAGATATGGAGCTGCCTCTAATGTATACCTTAAAAGCTTGCCACAGTGTTGCTAGACTAGAAACGGAGTTCATTAAGGTCGAAATATTCTTTTATTTGCTGGTCTATTGTGTTTTTATATACCAGGTCCCGTAATGCTGTAGGTTTGAATCTCCATGGTGGTCTGTTCGCCGTAATACCAGGGTTTCGTAATGTCATCTGAATGGGAGTGGTCTGAGTATGTTCTGGGATGGTTCTGCGTGCTCATGACCCATGACAATACTACATTGTCGACCAGCCATAAGTCTATTCCAGAATGCATGTCATGCACCGTGGAGTAACGTGTATTCTCTTTGGGAGGGGTGTAAAGCTCTCCAAACATCCTTTAGGTTTTGGTCTGCCATATGTGTGATTGTTTGTGCAGCCTTGGTCAGTGCCCTGGATTGTGTTGATGTGCGATCGGTGTGTACATCCAGAATAGTATTAAAGTCCCCGCCACATATCAAATAGGCTGTAGGGTAGTCCGCCAGCTTTCCAAAAATTGTGGCGTAGAATTCCGGGTCATCTATGTTTGGCCCGTATATATTGAGGAGAACTATCTCTTTGCCGTATAGTATGCCATGCAGTAACACATATCTCCCTACAGGGTAACATTCCACTGTTTTACATTCAAACTGCAAGGTTTTATGTATCAAAATTGCTGCCCCTCTTGCCCTTTTTGAATACGTTGTGAAGTATTGATGCGTTCCCCAATTAGGCACCAGCTGTTCCCCCTTGTCGGTGCCCCATATGAGTCTCCTGCAGGAAGATAACCTTGGGTGTCAATCTATTGATGTATGCAAAGATTTTCCTCTTTTTGACTCTGGAGCCTAGGCCTCGGACATTCCAACTTAATATTTTAATATTATCACTACCTGTTTTAGCCATTACCTATGAAGCAATCATAACCATATGCTTGTGTATATTTTGTTACTGCGCTCTTAATGTTTCTGTTGTTCATTACCTGAGTGCTTTTTGCTTTTCTTCCATACCCCACATAACTCTCGCCCCCTCCCTCACAGTTCCCGTATCTTTAACCATGTTCATTGTATTCCCCCCCCCCCCCCCCCCCCATCCCTCCCTTCAAATGAATGTGCACCTGCTACAGGGGGGCCTGCGGCGATTCCCATTGCCTATGCACTTTTGGACCTTAGTCTCTTCCACGCCTGGTTGCCTGGTTGGGGCCGGGATGTGTGTCTCACAAAGTTTGCCGCTTCCTCAGGAAAGGTAAAGAAATGGATCTTATTTTGATAGTGCATTTTGAGTCTCGCTGGGTATAGCATAGCATAGCGTACTGGATCTCGCGTTCCCGTAGCAGTTTTTTTTAACCCCATTAAAAAGTTTCCTTTCTTGTTGTACCGCCAGGGTGAAGTCTGGAAAAATCTGTATGACGTTGGCTTCCCATCATAGTTCCTGCTTCTCCCTTGCCGCTCTCAAAATTAGATCCCTGTCCCTGTAATTCATTACCCGGGCTATGATTGGTCTAGGATATGCTCCTGGTTTCGGTTTTGGGGCCAATGACCTATGAGCCCGTTCGATGATGAACATCGGGGACCACCCCGGGTCCCCCAGCAGGGTGCGTAGTAGATCCTCCACTGCTTTCTCCATGGAGCCTTTTATTGCTTCTTCTGGAACTCCTACGATGCAGATATTATTGCGTTGTGACCTTGCTTCCAAGTCCTCGCATTTGGATTTCACCGACCCCAATTCTATTGCCATCATGGAGACCGTGCTTTTCAAGGCTTCAAGGGCGTCCTCAGAGCCCGATATTCTTGTTTCTGCTTCTGTCATGCGTGATGATGTTTTGATAGACGCCACGTTTGCAGTTATTCCGTCTAATTTGTCGTTGAGGGCTTAAGAGCCCTGCTGCATGGCGAGGAAAACTGCTTGGGGGTCCATCATCACAGCTGATGGGGCCTGTTGATCTTGTGGCAGTGTACCTTCCTCCATCTCTACTTCTGTCTCTTTCTGTATTGGCGTTGTGCATTTATCAATGGCCCCTTTACCTTTCTTGTGGCCAAAGTTCTTGGGCATTGTTTTGTCCTGATCGATTTCCCCCGCCGGCTGGGTTCGTTATGCGCCTTTTGGCTTTTTTCCTATGGTAGGCAGGTATGTCTTATGGCTCAGCCTGTCCTCGTATAGTGCTTGCAGCAGGACCATTTAGTTCCGCACTCCAGCAGGTGTTAACGTTCCAACTTCTCCGCTTCGTTCCTCGCAGTTCTCGTCAAATCCCCCCGGGGTGGGGGTCTGTGTCCTTGCGCTATTGTCGTCGTTGCAGCTCCATCACCGTGCCGCTGTTGTATTGTATGGGCTTAGATTGCCTTTAAGTGTGGGTTTGCTTGTCGCTGTTTAAGAAGTGTATTGTAAATGGCACTGTCTTCGGCCAGTTCCAGCGGGGTGGTATACCAGTCTACAGCCCGTCTCCTTTATCTCCCTGCTCTCGCAGTCCCCAGCACTTGCAGGATGTGACTACCCTTACCGCGTGGATTCCACCATTCAAAAACACCCCATTGATCTCATCCGCCTGTAGTCTGACTAGGAGGGTTCTTGTTTTATTGAGTTGCACTGTGATTGTTCAGCTCTCTTGCCCTGTCCCTTTTAGTATGGCCGTATGTCAATTCGCTGCAACAGGAAATAATGCGAGGATCGACATCAGCTTTCTCGGTGTGTCTCTTAAGGGGCACCGGGGTCACCCCTGCCGCCCTCCGTGGGACGTCCACTTTTGTTGCGTCACTGGTATGACGATCCTGCACCGTGTTATATTCCTGTGGGGGAGCGCGGCCACCCCCCGATGTTACTGGATGGCTCCGTGAGGTATCCCTCTGTCCCTAGGTTGGGGGGGCAGGGGACCTGGATTATGTTGGGGGCACAAACCATGCGCTCAGTTATACTTGCTCCCAGCCCCGTGCCACTTAGCTTGTGAGTGCCTGCCGAGGGCCTGCAACGCTGTGTCCGTGTCTCTGCTGGTCGCGTGATTGTGCTGCCTTCTCATGGCCGTGGACGGGGACGCGGCCCGCCTCGTCCTGACGGTTCACCTTCTCCACTTCAGAGTATCGGAAGGGGGGCCTCAGGCGCCCTACGAGGAGCAGAGCGCCCAGTTTCTCCATACGCCAGCAGGCTGTCCGCCTCCCCTCCCGCTGCACACGTTGCGCCTCGCTGGGCTCCTCCCTCCGGGGCTCGGCTGGATTCCAGGCTCTGCCTCCCGCCGCCCGCGAGTTTCGGATGGCGCTGTTTCTCAGGATATCTGTACCTGGCGTTCACCCAACTTTGCCTGCTTAGTCCCTAGGATATGCGGGTCATTTCATGTCCATTATTTACAGAACCGGTTTCAAAAAGTGTTAATGAAAGCATTGCGGCCCTGGTCCTCGCCGGAGCTCACACGGGAGCAGCCATTTTCTCTCGTGCGCAACAGTATTAAAGAGTTTCGTAAGTCGTGGGGCTAAGATATCTAGATAACTTTTGTAAAAAGCTTGCTGGGTAGCAGTCCAGGCCTGGCCTGGCACGGCGCCTTATCCTTAGGGAGTGTTCTAATCGCCTTCTTCACCTCTTCCTCTTGTATCTCCCCCTCTAGCTGCTCTTGTTCCTCCTCCGAAATCTGTGGATGCTTAACTTTTTTAAAGAAGTTAGCTTGTTTATCCGACGGGGGATTCTCCGTTGTGTAAAATGATTGGTAGTACCCTTGAAATATGTCTATCGCCTCATTCGCTGTCTGTCTCCCTTTGAATTCTGAAGTTCCGTTACCTTTTGGGATCGTGTTTTATATTTCAATTGTCTAGCTAGCAGCGAGTCTGCTTTATTTGCCTTCAAATAATATCTTTGTTTCGTATAAAGTAAGGCCATCTCTGCTTGTTTTGTACAGAGAGCATCTAGTTGGCCTTGAAGATGTCTGAGAGCCCTCTGCATCTTCCTATTCGGCCCTTTCATCAGCCCTCCTTGTATCCTTCAGTTTTGCTTCCAATTCCCCCTTCCACTACCGCCTTTCTTTGTCCCGTGCCTCTTTAATTGCTATTAGTTGGCCCCTCAAAACGACTTTAAAGGCATCCCACACAGTCTCCGGTGAATGTCTGACGTCTCATTGTGTGCAAAGTACAAGTCTATTTTACCCTGTATTGATTCAGCTAATACCCGATCTTCTAATGCCCCTGTCGTAAAAATAGCCATTTCCATAGTCCTCCCTGGGGGCTACCCAACGTTATCTTAATCATCAGCGGGGTGTGATATGATAGGGATATGGACCCCCCACCCCCAACTCAAACACTTTTGAGGAGCCCAATCAAGCGCGTGGAGGCTCAAATATAGTCTATGCTAGACATGCATAGATGTATAGTGACCATATCCCTGTGCCTGCCCCCTTTTTGCCCTCCATGTGTCATGTAGGCCCAGTGCTGTCATCCTTAATTTAAGAGCCTTGGAGGGGGCCTGTGCCTGTTGAGTGACTCGTGTGTTCCTATCCTGTTAGGGAACCCATGCTATATTAAAATCTCCCGTCAACAATATGTCCCCTTTTGCAAAATTCTCCAATCTTGTTAACTTCTCCCTCAAAAAACCATCCTGACCGTGTGCGAGCATACACTGTGGCTAATGTGTACTGCTACATTCAAAAATAGGGACTTGCCTTCTGGATCAGCATGGTAATTCAAGAGTTGTATCCCTAGTTTATCTTGCAGTGCTATGAGCACCCCTGCTGTCTTATCGGAGGCAGTCGCCTGAAATCTGAGAGAACTCCTTAATCCTCAACTTCCCTCTTTCGTATGTGGGTTTCCTGGTACATCATATCCGCCCCCCCGAACAAGATAACCCTCCAACTTTTATGTATTGTCCCCCCCTCTTCCCTGAGGAGGGCTCTGTTAGGCAGAATTATATGCAGTACCCTTTGGGAACACCACACACAATTAAGAATACAAGTGACAGTACAAATTCACCTTTGGTACAAGTCTGTACTACATAGTAAAAGTGGTAGCGATGGCTGAGCAGCCAGACTTATCTCCAGAGCAAGTGAGCAGTAACAAAGGACAGCAATTACTAGGATTCAAACAAGCACTGACTCAAGGTTTCTGAGCAAAAGAATATACCTTTATTTACACATCAGTTGTTTAACATTTCACTAAAGTAAAGCAGTTTAAAAATCACACTCCACACCACTCCCAATAGGTTCCAGACAAGTTAAGCTCACAAATGAAGTGGGAGCAAAATGGTACTCCAGAAATTTAAAAGTTAGGCAGAAATTGACCTGCACCAACAGGTAAGTAAGCAGGGCAATCTAGAAAGAGGAACTACAATGATGGAATCAAATCAAAAAGTCTTGGGGCCAAAGTCAATAGGACAAAAGTCTTTTGCTGAAGATCACACAGCTCAGGGTAGTTCGCGGTTAAGTATTTGCCAAACGTTCCGGATGAAGTTGGTCGGCAGAAAAGTTAGTTTAAAGAGTAGAGAAGGACAAGCCCTCGGATTGGAGAAAGATTTCACACACTTTTACCACGGCTGAACGAAACGAACAACCGGATTTGCACAGTAACTTTGTAAATGGAGAAGAATCTGTAGCTGAGGCGGACGTTCCTGGCAGTTCCTGCAGGCTCACAGTTCCTGAAGCGACTGTCGGACTTACATGAGGTAGGAAGATTGGAGGGTCCTGCACTGCCCAGGGAAGAAACCAGCAGCAGAGCAAAGCAACAAATAAAAGGTGCGCTCCTTAAAACCCAAGCAGTGTCCGACCTTCCTGGCTATCCGGCCCACTGTAGCTCTGTACTGCGAATTCCATCAGAGGAGGGAGTCCTGGCTTGCAGTTTGGGCGCACTGGTTGGTGCCACCAGCTCAGGGGAAGAAGATTCCTGGAGGATCTTCTCTGTTGTTGGAGTTCGAGGATTTGGACCTGCAGCAGCGCTTCACCTGGTGGTTCAGTCGTGGTAGGGGCCCTCTTCTGTCAGTTCCTCGTCTGGTCTTTCGTTCCAGTGGCGACTCTGCCTTTCCAGACCCAGAGACCTGCTTTTTATGCAGTTTTCCCCCATTCACACAGCCTGGCTGTCAATCACACAGCAGAGTGACTGTCCTGCCGGGACAGTCACCACAGCCAATCAGTTTAGAGTGCGACGTGGGTCTCCAAGGAGACCCTGTGCAGGGAGTCCTAAACCCCTCCCTCACATCCAGGCCCCCCAGACATACAGGCGCCTAAGGATGGCTTCTGCGTAGAAGCCCGCGAAAAGACGGTGAACAAAGGAACCAAACCTAGTTTGGGGCGCAGAGCAAACACGAGACTTTTACAAAAAGAAATGGTGAATAAACCCAGCCGGAACCGTAATAAAACATATATGGTCTAGCGGGTTTAAGTTCGAGGCTACCAATATAGCCTAAAACAATACCAAGGTTAAGATAACGAGGTAGGAAAAATAGGGTAGTTACCACTGCCACCAGCCAAGTCTTGATGAAAAGGGAGCGAAACAATGCTCCAAGAGAAACGGACAAAAAGGGATAAGTATTAACCCTTTCCAGTACTCCATGTAAGATGGCTTGTACTGGGTCTGTGGTTTTACAGAGGCTAATAAAGTTAATGGCAACTTTATATGTTCTGGGAGACAGTAAGTCAGCAGTCCCAGAAAATGGAGTCTGAGTTCGGAAGTCTAAAAGACAACCCTGTGTCATTGCACTGAAGGTGCTGTGTAACACACAGTAAAAAGATGATGCCTGTGGAGTAGGTGAGGCTCCACAGTCTATGAACACAAAAATGTTGAACACACACAGCAAAACGCATGTAAGAGTGGGGAAAAAGGCTCACACTCTTACCAGGTGAAAAACAAAAAAAATCCTGAGTAGGTAAGGGATATTAGCCATTCTGGTGAATTCTCTCTAACAGGCTCAGGTTTCTAGGATTGCTCAGACGTACTGCCCGCCATGCCTGGCCCTCGCTTCGGCCCAGAGTCATATCGTGGGGGAATACTAAACCCCACTCTTGAGTCTGTGTCTTCTGTCACCCAAACATACCCCCTTGGCCGCCTGCCTAAGAACGTGTATACCTCCATCCTTTAAACTATATAGTCCCCCCCCCCCCCCTTCCCCTTCCTCAATTGTCATTAGTTCATGGTGGCACCTCCCCCTTGCTTAGCAAGATCTAGACGTTGGCTTGGAGTTCGCTTACCTTATTATTTCTTGTCCCCACCTTTTGCCTTTCTTTGTCTTCCACTTTCCCGGCCCCCTGCGCAAAGTTTCTCTCCTTTTGTAGGCTTCTCTGGCCTTGTGTTTTCTTCTGGCAGGTCAAGTATCCGTGCTCCCTCGTCGCAAGATGTTATACTAAATTGGCGCCCTTCCCACGAGAATAGGAGGCCGCAAGGGACGGTCCATTTGTTTCTGCGCCAGGAATCTCATCACCGGGCCCATCTCCCTCCTTAATTTTTGAAGTGTGGATTGGGCGAGATCTTGGTATAGCTCAAGGCGCAAATAAGTTTTCACAAATTGATTAGCAGAGTTTGCTAATTAAATTTTTTTTGATTAGCAAACACTCTTTTGATTAGCAATTTACTAACATTGTTAATGTCACCAGACGTTATTTGTACCCAAGACCTAAAATGACCAACTGTATAGCAATTTTGCGTACCGCTGGAATAAGACATTGGTTGGAAGAGTCGGGCCTTGTAAATTCATTAAAATTAAGCTAAATGCACTCAACACATAGCAATGGAGGACAACAAATTTAAAGATTTGCCTACAATGGTGCATGTTACTACAAACTTGCTTTGTTTGGCACACTGCTGCCACCCAGAGGCCAGCCATGAACAGTGAAACCTTTGTTTGACATTTACTGCAAACAAAGTAAATGTTACATGAAGGTTTTAAGCGTCTCTGGGGGGGCGTTGCCAGCTGGCCATGGAATAGGACGTGCCTGGGAGAGCTGCTCCGTGGATCCGACATTGAATTGCCAGCACATGCACTAATACTTGACAAGCTGCTCCAGGAATGAAGGCACGGAGTTGTGAATGGGTCCTCTGATACAGTCATAAAAGCCAAGGGAATCGCGCCACACAGCAGTGAAGAAATTGACTTTGGAACTTTCGGCAGCTCTGCAACAACGTATCTAAAATGGCGGACAAGAAAGGGAGGTGCAGCCGCAGCAATGGATGCAACGTTGCAGACCTGAGTGCAACGCGGATGAAAGGACACGGTCCGTCCCTGTGCGCTCGGAGCAGTGAGCGGGGACAGACGGCGAGGATACGGAGCCATTGTGTGCGGTTCGGGGCGACGTGTGAGCCCGGGGCGTGAGTGCGGAGGCCGCGTGTGGGGGCCGGCATCTGGAGCCAGCATAATACCCCCCCCGCCCCTCCCGCCAGCTACGTGGGACTGTCGGGCTTGTGGCTCCTCGCCGCCCGTGGATGGAAGCGTGGATGGAAGTGCCTCTAAGCAAAGAAGCTTATGTTAAAAGCTGCGGAGGGTGAAGGACGCGAACGGAGAGCGGTTGCAGGGGGTGGGTGAGACCGGCAGCTCTGTGATCGTGTCAGGAGCGCACCATGAAAATATAAACACATCCGTGTGTGCGGAACCGGGGCGCATGGACTTGACGCCTTGAACGAACACCGGCAGTCGGGTCAAATTGAGGGAGAGATCTGTGTGGCATACCAGGCGCTTCCCCTGCACGGAGGATGAGGTCAGAAGACCAGCAGTTAAAACAAAGTGTTGCCAGCACACAAGTGGATGCGCAACGGTACGGGCCCCACGACAGGGTGCCCCTTGCCCTGTGCACACAGTAATGATCCCTGGTATGATCACGGCGAAGAGGCACTCAGTGATTAATGGCTGGGTGAAAGAGCTGCTACTGGGGAGACTCTGCACAAATGACGTGGGCCCTGGGCCTGCGGCTGCAACCACCTGTGGAGCGCTACCGGGAGGACCGCTGCTGCAAAAGATCAGTTGATGAGGGACAAGTTGTGCGGAGGGAGATTCGAGGGAGCTGCACAGTGTTGGGGTTTCAATCGGGAGAAATCCCGACAACCGCGAGCTGCACGCCCACGCAAAACAAACAAAGGAAGCATGGTGACTCTGTAAAACAAAGCAACGTAGGCACAGCGCTTGAGGAGAAGCACTGGCGCAGCCCACTGAGACACCTACTCTTATAAGAACGTATGAGACCAGGAACCTGGGGCAAAACTCGAACTGTGGTGGCTACCAGCCATTGGAGGTACCGATTGAACATCTCTTACAACCAGAATTGCATCGTAGTGCTGACAGTACAAAAGTGTCGGAGGCCAAGGGATAGACTTCCCGCACTTGCTGAGACTTAAACCTGAGTGGCTCCTCCCCCACACTATCCCAGGGGACACAATCTACGGGAGACAATAAGACCAATTGAAAACGTGGGAGGACATAACCCACCTGGGGCCATAGCTCAGCCCACTCGGGCCCACGCGGGGCCATAGCTCAGCCCACTCGGGCCCACGCGGGGCATCGCAAGATAACAGCCCGGGCCTGGAGTGACCCACTGCCGATAGGACGGAGCAGGGGAATAGAATTGCCACACCAGGAACAGAGTGGTCTCGGACACTTGAGCCAGATTACATGATGGTGGGGAGAGGGGTTAAGGCCAGAAGCAAACTACCCACGATGGACGCGTTTGCTAAGACACAGTAGTCGAGACACAGCGGCATCGATACACACTGGCGCAAATACACCCATTGAAAGTCCCCAAGGGATTGACAACCACCAGATACTAACGGCCATAACGGAACTAAGAGACTCATGGGGGATAGCAATGGCGGACCTGCGGACCTCCTTGGAGGCTAAAATAGAAGCAGTGGGGATAGACGAAACCTGCTGCGACAGGATGTCGGGGCGCTGGCATACAGAACAAGCAACTTGGAGAGTGCGGTCAAGACCAACACGACCACCAGCAATGATAATGCAAAGGAGGTCCACATACTAAAACAGCAAGTGGCCAACCTGGAGAACCGAGCAGAGGAAGCCGAAGGGAGAGCGAGATGGAATAACACTTGCGTGGTTGGCCTGCCGGAGGGAGAAGGCCAGAACACCACGGATTATGTGGAGAACATGATCCTGCAGGAAATAAGGTGCCAATTAAACTCTCACAAGGATTCACAGTGGAGCAAGTGCATAGAGCCCTCATGAGAAAACTGAAGCCTGGAGTCCCTCCCCGCGCAATAATTGCCAAGATACTGAACTACAAAGATCGCGAAAAGATTTTGGAGTACTTTAGAAAAGGGGGGAACGATCGAGAGAGCTTCGACTACCATCACAGCGTATCCTGATTATACAATGCAGGTCCAGCGGCAAAGGTATAGCTACGTGGCGGTGAAGAGGAGACTGCTCATGGCCGGCATCAGATATATGCTTCTGTACCCCGCAAGGTTGAAAGTGCTGCACAAAAGTCGAATGTTCTTTTTTGACACTCTGGAGGATCCTACAGGACTGCCCGGAACAAGCCCAAGAAGAGCAAGATAAGTGACTGAGACGTTCTATGTATACTGGCATATCACACTGGAGGGTACCCCAGTAGGCTGGATAATACATGATAGATGTGTAGTGATGGGAGGGGCTGGAGCCAGGTTATGATATCCTTGATTCTGCTGATATGTAACGGACTGGAATATAGAATCTTGTATACAGGAGTACATTGATAGTAGCATGTGGTCGAATTGAAGCAAATAGGAGTGACAGAACACAGGCTCCTTACCCCCCCCCCCCCCCAAGTAATAGTAGAAGTAGTAGGATAGCCATTAGGGCGACCTCACCCTGCTGAGCTTCGAGTACAGGCTATCGCCAGAAAGAGCTAGATGCGGGGGAGCCTGAGATCCAGGGATGGAGCTGGGCAACAGTTGGGGGCGGGGGGTAAAGTTGGGGAAAGGAAGGGAGGTGGGAGGGAAAGGGGTAGGGGTGTTTGGATTGTTTGTAGTTAAGGGAAGTTTGAAGTGGGAAACAAGCCTATATAGATTGAGATGGAAGTTGTATCTGAACTGCACCGGTGGGGGGGGGGGAGGGGGGAACTCTAATAGGCCATGGGTGACCTTCAAGTAATTACGTGGAATGTCAGGGGACTCAATAGTTACTTGAAGAGGAACAAGGTCATGTTGTACCTGCGTAGACAAAAGATAGACATTGCAATGTTGCAGGAGACTCACCTGACGCGAGAAAAGATGGAGATGGTGGCTAAGAAATGGAAAGGGGTTGTGGCGGGCTCGCCATATTCTGCTTCTGTGGGGAGTCGTTATCTGGGTGGCGCTGCATGTCCCGTTTCAGCTGTTGCAGGAAAGGGCGGCGACGGATGGGAGGATGGTTATCATAAGAGGACTGGTAGAGAATAGGGAAATAAGCTTTGTAAACACATACGCCCCCAAAAATACAGCGCCATATTTCAGAACCTTGTGTACTAACTTAAGCATGTGTATGGGGTCTGCAGTGATTTGGGGGGGGACTTTAACTGTGTATTAAATCCTAGGGTAGACAGATCAGACGGGAAAATTGATAGACCTGCCCCAGCTGCTAAAGCTATACAAACATTATTGGAGGACTTCGGTCTGGAAGATGTGTGGAGGATGAAACGCCCCCAAGATAGGCAATACTCAACTATTCTGCCCCGCAGCAGTTACATACGAGGCTGGACTATGTCTTTGCCACGTCAGAGGTAATTACAGAGAGTATACAGGTGGAATACAAAGCGAGGTCCTTTCGGACCACTCGCCCCTGATCCTCGGATGGCAATACTGCCCCCCGAGAGCAAGGATTCCGACATGGCGCCTCCGAGTGGAAGCACTCTGATCCCTTTTTTTAGGGAGGACATGAGGGAGGAGATTATAACCTATTTCGAGATGAACACTGGTAGTGTGGACTCGGCGGGTATATTATGGGAGGCCTTCAAGGTCGTGATGAGGGGCAAGGCCATTACTAAATTTAAAGGCCTACAAGGTGGGATCTTTGACATACAAGAAACAGAAAGGGAACTGCAAAAGGCATTGAGAGGGGGAAGTAACACGGAGGGAGATATGGAGCTGATACTTAAACTGCAGCAGAAATGCGCAGAGCACTGGGAAAGGCTGTGTAACCTCAACTATAAAAAAATATATAGAGACACAGCATGCGGGAGGGGATAAAACAGGAAGGCTTTTGGCATGGTTGTACAAGAGCGAAGCCCCCAGACCCTCTATTATAACAATAACAAGGGAAGATGGCACTGTAGCTGATACCCAAGAGGGAGTCAATCAAGAGTTTGTGGAGTATTATAGGTTACTGTATGGGGATGAAGGGGGGAAATGATCATGGGATGATTATAGAAACACTGGAGGACATAGGATTGCCAAAGATAACCGTTGAGGAAAGAGAGGAGTTGGATGCACAATTACTTTGGAGGAGTTGGCAGAGGTGGTGAGGAAGCTGTCCACTAGTAACCCAGGGGCTGACGGGTTCCCAAGTGAATTTTATAAAGTATATAAAGAAGTGCTTCCCCCAATGTTAGAAATGCTAAATGAAGCGTTTGAGCTGGGACAGCTGCCAGAGTCACTCAGAGAAGCGATTATAATACCGCTTCCTAAACCCAATAAGCCTGGTCATAGCTGTGGTTCCTACAGACCTTTGTTGATGTTGAACCAAGACAGCAAGATATTAACGGCTGTCTTGGCAAACAGACTGCGAAGAGTTATTGGCAAACTAATTCACCCCGATCAGACAGGCTATGTCCCGAACAGGAATATAACTCCTAATCATAGACGTCTCCAACGGGTTGTTGAACTGGGGAATGAGGACGAGGGTGAAATGGCTATTGTGTCCTTAGACGCAGTAAAGGCTTTTGATTTGGTCAAGTGGCCATGGCTGATAGCAGCCCTGGCAGGCTATGGAATGGGGTCTGGATATATACAGTGGGCAAAGATGTTATATAGTGAACCGTTGGCCAGAGTTAAAACAGGAACTGTGATATCTGAAAGATGGCAACTTCGTAGAGGCACCAGACAGGGATGCCCATGGTCTCCAATGCTCTATATACTAGCCCTGGAACTGCTAGCAATATACCTTAGACAACAATACGATACTATAGGCATCGTGGTCGGTGGGGAACGACATATGATCTCTTTATATGCAGATTATTTGCTACTGTATTTGAGACACGCAGAGGAAAATCTCCAGTACATTCTGGAAGTGATGGAAAAATATGCGGGGATATCTGGTATAGCGGTGAGCCCTCAAAAATCTAGCATTTTCCCGTTAGGTGGTCATAAGGGGATCCCTGTGGGACAGTTACCGGTGTTGCAAATACCATGGGCGGTGAGTACTTTCCGTTATCTGGGGATAGATGTATATCATACAGTCGAAGAGGAACACAGGCACAACACGGAAATAGCCATTAAGAAAATCGAAAATTGTATGAAATTCTGGGAGAAGTTGCCCTTAGCAATGATGGGACGGGGGCAATGCTAAAGATGGTGGTTTTGCCTAGGCTCCTGCACTATTTTGGGAATATACCATACTTGATACCCAAAAAGGTTTTCACCAAATTGAAAAGTATGTGTAGGGATTTCCTGTGGCATGGCACGCGCAGCAGAGTGGCACTATGGAAGTTGCAGACCTTTTATGAAAAAGGGGGGTAAAGAGGGGCTAAAACTGCCTAATTTTGAGGTTTATTATGTGGCAAGCCAACTGCAGTATGTCGCCAAATGGCTCTCGGATGAAATGACCCCTTAACCCAGGTTGTTTGGACATGATTGTGCTCCATTTTACTTGAGAGATGATCTGGCTGCCTGAGACAGAATTGGAAGGGTGTCCCAGGATGAGGACGCTTGGGTGTAAGATGTGGCGCCGGGCATGCCGGATGATGGAGAACCCATTCCCGTGCTCCCCGCAGTTACCACTAGTTGCACTGGCAGGGGGAGATAAGCAGCGGAGGATGATGATCGGGAATCGCTGGGAATCGGTTGGGCTAGTGACTATGGGTGATCTTTGGCGAGTGGGTACCATTGTAGATTTTGGAGCATTGGGGGAAGAAATGGGATTACACACGGGCCAATATATTACATATCACAGAATGGCGCAGAGGGTCAGAGGAACGTGGCCCGAAACTGTACTGGAAGAAGAACCAGATGCTACCATAGATATGTTATGACATAGCGGAAGGGGGGCACGAGATCTCTAGATTGTACGAGATGATGATGTCCAAGGTTGGGAAGGATCTAACGCAATTTAAGGCTGGACTATGAAGCGGAAGTAGGGGCCCCGATAGAGGACGGGATGGATAGAGGACGGGATGTGGGAACGAGCCCTGGGGTACCATAAGGTGTCAAGAAATGCGAGATTAAAACAGATAAAATTATATATTGCGCACAGAGCATATGACACACCAGAGAATATCCAGGCTTGTAAACGCAGGACGACAAGCATGCCCCAAATGCGACGAAGAAAAGGCTGGCATGGTGCACATGTTTTGGTCCTGCTCGGTTGAGAGATTCTGGGGTGAAGTAGCACAGAAACTGGCGTAGAAGGGGGTCACGATTATTATAGATAGTCTGGGCCTGCTTGCTGGGGGGGTTCCCCAGATCGCAGAAACTAAAGCATGTTAGTAAATTGAAAGACCTAGCATACGTGCTTGCAAAAAGGAGGATTGCCATGGGATGGAAGACGTGTCAGACCACGGGTGGAGGTTTGGTGGAAAGAGTTACAGAAATGGGCAGAAGCAGAAACCATGGTATGGTAAGAGGCGAGCAATGTAGGGGAGGAGGCGGGAACCCTGATGGCCTGGAAATCATTAATGGTGGAATTGTTCGGATCGCTACAAGATCTGACAGAACTTACGGAAAGGGAGACCCTGCCATGTGATGCAGAAGCAGAGTGCGGGAAGGAATAGGCTCGTAATGGGGGGTGGGATAAGGTGAACAGTGACCGAAATTAAGCAAAGTATAAATGCGCTGTTGATATATGCACTGTTTGTTTGGTTTGTATTGTTTTTGTTTGACTAAATCAATAAAATTGTTTAAAAAAAAAAAAGGGTTTTAAGCGTCTCTTGCAAATGCTACTGGCCCGTCATAAAATTTACTCGACTATGCGATTGGGCGAAAAGGCTTTTGCGAGCCACAGCCCAGTGTCTATAAAATATAAAAGGTTAGCTGCATGAATGGACACAAATAGATATGATGAAAAGGCTATGAAAACAGTTTAGCCAGCTGTCTCCTGCAGGTGGTAATATATAATGCAATCATAAAGCAAAGCGAGTTCTGGATCCTGACTACAGTGTTTGGTATTGGAATAGATCTGTAGCTGTACAAATTGGATGGAACTATTGATCACTACTTTGCAGAAGCATCTAGTTTGCTTTGTGTATTCATTATGTAAGAAGAAAGAAAGACTTAAGCAGAGTAGATTGCGTAGCAGACAGATAACTGGGTAAACTAGATGGAATATTTTAGTTTGTGGTCATCTCAATTTCAGGGTACCTGGTATAAAGCAACTGGGTGATCATATAGAATGTCAAGGAGTATGGGTTCGCTCATGGGTTGAGCACAAGCTGAACAACCTGCAGGTTACAGAACTAGGTTTTCCATCAAAAGTATTTGATGTGATCATGTACATTTTCAAAGTGTTCACTCGTCAATATGATGCATCTTCCCCAACAAAATGAGATCTAGTGGATACAATAAAATTTAGATACTTACCTTAACTTTGGAGATGATGCAGTGTTTTACAATATCAATACTCGAATCATGCATTATGTAACCTACATTTTAGGAATGGAATTTCATGACTGTCTTTAATAAAATAAAGTTGACACATACTGGTCTTAATCAAACAGCATATAGAAAGCTTAATAAAAGTAGCATCCCTTATTTATTGTATTTCTGTATTGCAATTGTTTGAAAAATAAATCCTTGCCTAGCACTCCCACACATGCCTTTGGAGATTACTGCTGCACTTTCTCTCCATTAGGGCTTGGAAGTGAACAGAGAAGAGAGGGGGAAGAGAAGAGAGGGCAGGAGAGAAATGCAGGGCGAGCTGTGCTTTCATTAAAGAGGGCAACTTAAATACCTATCTTTGCTACACAAGTGTCAATTTGATTAGCAAACTGACAGAATTGCATAGCAAATTGCTATGCGACACTGCTTATTTTATGCATTGTCTAAGCTGTAACTCTAGTCCATGTTCGTTGGGCCCGCTGCTCTTAGTATCTGCTCTTTCTGGTGTAGGATGCCATTGCTGCTAATACATCTCTTGGGCGTAAGCCTGACTCCAACCTACATGGGCCCACACAATGCACTCTGTACTGGTTCCTCCGTGGTACTTGTCAATATGTCTGCGAACAATTGCACGGTATCCTTCAAATCATTATCTGTAATTGTCTCTGATAGGTTCTTAATCTCTATGTTGCTTCCCTCTGTTCCCCCTCCGTTGCCTTGTCGCGCCTTGAAACACTTGTGTATAGGTACGTTATAAATGCCATATCATATCTCTGAGAAGTTTTCCAAGTCCTCGCATTGGGTTTCAAAATTGTATGTCATATGAGAGACATTCAAGAGCTTCATCGCTGTTCTGTGTGGCCTCCTCGATATCCTGAAGTGCCCATTCCTTTGTATCTGTTCTTAATTCAAGTTTTGCTACATCAATTTTCAAGTCCTGTAACTGAATGTTTCATTTCCGCCTTTTAATACCTCAAACTGTGATTGAAAGGATGTCATGAATTGTTCTTAGAGCTCCTTAAGCCAGCTCTGCAGGCCTTCTTTTCTCAGTTGCCATGTCCCCTCCCCTCTGCTCCCCTGTTGCGGCACATCTTGCTTTTCTCCTCCACCGTTGCCTAAGGGGGTTTCCCCCACTTCCCACATGGTTCTAATACTTGGTTCCTGGCACACCTGGGGGGGTAGGGGGGGTTGCGTCTGACCGCCTCCTTGCTGCTGTTCTTGGACATAACTTTGCTCACCCTGTTTTTGCTATTATGAGCTCCTCCAAGCTGTGTAGATTCATGGTAGTTCCCAAGTACTCTTATTGGTGTGCTTTATCTTGGGTATCTAGGGTGTCGCTCACCCCCTTCTCGGATCACTTTGTCCCTCGTGTGGCCCTTCTGTGCAAAGCTTCCCCAAAGTTGTATGCAGGGCTTCCTGAAGCCTGGGCCGTCTCTCCTTGTCCCTCACTGACAGATTGGCGCTTTCCACAGCTGCTTGATCTGAGGGAGCTTCCCGCTGTCACTGGTCTACCATTACCACGGAACCCAGGTCTCGCACTGCTTGTTGCCTCTCTAGTCCGCTGCCCCTCTGGGCTGTATGCTTCTCCTGCTCTCCTGCAACCCACTCCGGCCCACGGCTGCCCCCTCACACCAGGACTGCCTCTATGCTAGATATATGATGGGTCCTATGCAGGGACTGCCCATGTGCCAGGTGTATGCTGAGTCCTTCCTTGGTCTGTGCTGCGGGGTGGGAGGAGAGGCTATGATTGCATTGCCCGCGATCGCTGTTAACCTCTTCTCCACTGCTTAGGGCCTCGATCTTACACGAGCTCCGGTCCAAGCTTCTTGCGGTTCCTCTCACATCTGGGTTTGGAGGTTGCCACTCTGATTACTTCCGCACTTGCTTTTCTCCTCCTGAGTGTTACGCTCACCTGGTATCCACTGGGACGCCACCCAGCCGGGTTACTCGCTGGTATGCGTCTCAGCTTTGCCCAGATGTGCTCTGCGGGGAAGGTTCTGCCTGAAAATACAGGAGGACTGTGTTCAAGACTGATCGACCGGGGTAAGTATCCTCCCTCCACCCCTGTATGATTTCAGCCCCTCTGGGGCCCTCTCCTCACTTTGTGGTACAATTGGGCATGCAGATGCAAGGAAGCTGTTCTCAGAAGCTGCGAGTGGTTAAAGATGAAGACTGCAGGTAAGATGATGATGCTAATGATGTTCCTTTTGTCTCCTTGCATGTACTGCTACAACAGCTCCAACACTTGATGCACTCACCTGCGACTGCATAGAGGAATTGACATCTGGTTCACCACCAAAGCTACTGATTTCATTGGTGTCCGACTCGTACTGAGCAATGCCCCGGATGGGCTGCCACAATATGTCCTCCACTGGTGCTTTGTGGCGGCTCAGGATCCTCTTCCTCCTCGACCTCCTCTCCTGCATCCAGTGGCTCATCACCTGCATATGGACATGAAAAGACTTGAAGAATCACGTAAATAGCATCGCCTACATACATGGCTATCACAATGGTGTCCTGCAACACATTGACCTGCATGTTACCATGGCATAATTGGTATACACAAACCATGTAGCAAAAGCACCTATATCATGGCATATGCAGAGTAGCCACTACATCCCATGTAAGCACTGCACACATTGCAAACACATATGTATCAGTGTATGCAAACCCTATCTCATGGATAACCAACCAGTAAACTGAACTATGGTAATTCTGACTAAAAAGGGGATGTGCAACATGACATTCGGGGACATGAGAACATTTCCACACATGATCACAGGCAAGTCCACTACAATTCCATCTAACACCACTGTACCACAGGCACAGGGAGGGCTCACAATGTGAAGACTGCCACGAGTGTGGTGTACCAGGTGTGTGATCTGGATAGAGTGATGACATGTGCTGGGAGATGGTAAGTGACACACAAGTGGGACAGGGCCATGCACCCATGGTCGGGTGTTCAGTGTGGCAGGTCAACATGGATGACTGAAGCCAAATATTCGACAATGGTGTCAGTGCCATCTCTGCGGCTGGGATTAGCACAGTGTAGTACAATGCTATGTCACTCATGGCACAATGTCCCGCCGTCTGCCAGTGTGCTTGGAAGGTATGGGCAGCATGAACCCACCAATGTTGATGTGTGGACAGACTTTACACTTCATGCACTGCATGATGTCTAGCAGACTTTACACTTCATGCACTGCATGATGTCTAGTGCTTCACACACAAGCACTTGACTGGCATAGTTGAGTCACTAACATCACTGATGTGAATACCCAGATGGCACGTTGTGTTGGCATGCCGGAAATGTCTTTCAGCAAGTGATGGTTCTTGATGACTGCTGTCCCAAAGCCATGTACAACCGATATACAGCACATTGGTTATATGCACTCTGCAGGACAATAAGCACATGGCAGTACACATGACATGGTTCTCCCATGGCAGTCACACAAATGCAGGCAGAAGCACTACACAATCATAACCATACATTCAATCTACATACACATATTCAGGATGCACACGCTTCATCACTCACTTGATGTTTACTTGTAATTTGGCAGTCCTCCCATGCCTCGCACCTGCTCCACATGAATCGACTCACTTATGGCTTCTTCATGTGGTGTGAGCTCCACCTCCTGTGGTGAGCCACCTCCAATCACCAGAGCAGAGGCGAAGTTGGCACCCAGCTTGTGTTTGGTTCGACGGTGGAGATCATTCCACCGCTTCAGGACCTCACGAGCGGTGCGCCTCTCATTGCCCAAGGCGTCGATGCGATCCGTGACTCGCTGTTAGACCATACACTGAGTAGGCGTATGTGTGCTCCCTGCATGTCACGGTGGTTTTCGCTCATGTAGTCCATGAGGATCTGGATTTCTTCATCATCGAAGCTCCCCTTTATGGACGTGGTGGTCTCCTGTGCCGTGCATTGGGATTGAGCCTATTCCGCTTCTGCACGCTTAGCCTTCTTGAGAGGTTGTGCAGACCCTGTGTGGATGGGACCACTCGGGGCAGTAGGGGCTGAACCACTAGTGGCCTGGGCCATGCCATCTCCCACTGATGCTGGGGGACAGTAGTTGCCCCTGCAGGTCCTCATACATGGGTGCTGGGACCAGGTCCTATTACTGAATGTCCCTTCCCTTTGGAGGCACAGGCAGCAACTGCCCCAGCGTCTGTGTACCTGGGCTGTGACCACTAGAGCCATGGCTGTAGATGTCTGAGCCTGGGTGTTTGGGACTGCAGCGGCGCCTGGGACAGCAGAATCACCTGCAGCTCCCTGATCCTGGGTGCTGGGGGACAGCAGCATCACCTGCAGTTCCCTGGGTGCTGGGGGACAGCATCATCACCTGCAGCTCCCTGACCCTGTTTGGGGGGGCGTCCAGTGCTCCCTGCATGTCCCCGACCCTGGCCACCTCTGCCACCTTTCCCTCTTGTGGCCTTCCCACTCATGGCACGGATGCGTTTGTACAATGCGAGCACAGCAAGCAATTGTCCTGGGCAATTGGAGTGAGGGGGCAGGGTACGTGATGTAAAACATACTTCTCCAGCATGGGGTCTAGCATGGATTCACATGCTCATGAATATTCCCCGTCATCAGGCTGGGAATCCTCGGTAAAGAAAAATCGGTATCAGTTTCGTTTCCTTATGTCTTTTGTAGTAGTAACTAATCACTGATCTCTGCGTCATACTGACCACAGCCAATGACTGCCATCTCCCTAAGCCCCGCCTCTGGCAGCCATCTTCAGATTTTTACCGCACGTTCATGTGTTGGGATCCTCGTGCTATTGCTCTCGAGCTGTAGTGCGTTTTCGCGTTTTTTCATAGGAAAATTCTCTCTTTTTTCGGTCAAAAGAGCCTCAAACTCCACCGTTTCTTTATCCGATCAACGGGGACCCGTGTCGGATTCCTCTACGCCCCTCAAGGGTGAAGATTTCGTCGAGCCACGCTTTTGGAGGACTCCAGAAGTTTCTCAGGCCCATCTCGGACATGGCCCAGGAGAAGGGAAGCTCGACGGCCGGAAAGCTGTTCAGGGTCTGCCCTGAATGCCAGCTTCAGAATGTCTTTAAGGAGGACGAACACTCCCTTTGCCTCTACTGCCTGCATGAGGACAAGACGCACATGGAGAAGGACTGTGCATTTTGCGGCAATATGTCGGAGCGGACCATGAAGGACCGCCATCTGCGTCTCGCCAACTGGCTGGAAGGGAAGAGCCCGTTGGGCGAGGAAAAAAAAAGAAGTCCGAGCGGTCTTCTAAGACCTTTGAGGGTGCCCCGGCAACGGGGGCCCAACAGAAGGCCAAGCACCGCGAGTCCGCTGGCAGCGGGAGCGCCGAACGGTCGGGCTCTACGGTTGCCAGGCAGGGCGCATCCTCCCCGGCGCCATCAACCACAAGCCAACGCTCTGGCTCGGGTAAGAGGAAGGCCGAGCACCCGGCGAAGCTCCTGGAGAGACCCCGGTCGAGCTCGAAGGCCCCATCGGAGGGGGAGCGAGGCGGTGACCCCCCCCTCCCCCCCCCCCAAGGAGAAGGCGGTGAGCGCACCTAAGGTGGTGAAAGCCTTGATCCACCCTGCCAAGGCCTCTATCGAGACAGTCACGGCGGCCCTGGCTCAGCCTGTGGAGGCTACACCAGTGGAGGCGACTTCGGGGCTCAGTCTCCCTGCCACCGTGGAGGGAGTCCTCTTTCAAGCCCATCGACAGGACCCCCGTGAAACCTCCGACGGAGAAGAAAGGGGGGGGCAGGAGGTCGTGGATTCGGCCTCAACCTCTGAAGAGGAGCTGATCGAAATCTTAAGCCACGGCATTGGCGTGGAAGAAGACAAGCCCGTCGGGAGGGACCCCGACGTAGGAGACTACTAGAACGTCGAGGGTGCCGACGAGGCTCCTGACCGCCCGTCGGAATCCCCTCAACCAGTGCCGCAAGACAACTCGGCGGCCATTTTGTTGGCTTTACAGTCCTTATGCTCGGAGATGAGGACGAGATTGCCGTTGCCACCAACGGAGGAACCGCTCCCGACGGGGGACCCGGAGCCAGGCCCTTCTGGGAGCCCTCCTCCTAAGAGAAGGATTCATCCTCCACCTCCTTTTCAACCATCGCGCCCTGCTCAGCCCTCCTCCCCGTACACGACCCGTGTGGATGATACGGGGACGGACACGGCTGCGACGGGTACAGACGACGAGGTTTACGACGAGGATCTTCCGTCGTCACCTCCTTCCCGGGCTTCCCCGCCCGACGAGATTGGATCGTTTCATGCCATGATCGCCAGGGCATCCGAGCTTTTCCAGCTCTGCCCGGAAGAGAAGAAGGAAGGTTTCCTTTATCAACGGCGCGAGACCAAGAGGAAGACGGTCCTCGCTGTACCTCTACTGGACGATATCTGGGATGAGGGTCTCGCCCTCCTCAAGAACCCATCCACAACGCCTGCGAGAAGGGATCGGTACGAGAAGAAGTACCGGGTCCCGGACGCGGCCCCCTCGTGCCTTCGGGCACAGCCGACCCCGGACTCGGTCGTATCCGCGGCGGCCAGGAAGAAAGCGGGGGGGTGCTTCGGCCTCTACGTCAACCTCCCGCACCCCCCCCCCCCCCGGACGGCGAGGGAAAGAAATTGGACACGATGGGATGCAGTCATCTCATTGGCAGCGACGACGATTAAGGCTGCCAACGCCTTGGCTATCGTAGCCCGCTACGACAGGGAGTTGTGGTACAAGAGATCGCCCCCCTGCTGGACTTCTACCGGACGACAAGAGGGCGGAGGCCCTAGAGATCTTGCAGGAAGGAGAAGTGGCGTCGGACCACGCCATTACGATAGCGACGGACATCGCTGACACTGGATTTCGCCAGTTGGGCAACGGCCTGTGCCTTAGACGGCGTGGATGGCTCAAGGCAACGGACTTCCGGCAGGACATGCAGACCAGAGTTTTGGACATGCCATTCGACGGGAGCAACATGTTTGGGAAAACAGTGGACTATTCCCTACAAGCCATCAAGACGGACACAGACGGCCCGGGCTCTTAGTGTTCTCCAGCAATGACGGCCGCCCTTTCGGAGCGCCGGAGGCAAGCAGGGTGCCTCCAAAGGTTCCGGCGGCGGATATTCCACCTACCGTCAAGCGGCCCGTTCGTCGTCGCAGGAAGCCTACAGGGGATGAGGCAAGTCGGGCGGATCCCGCCGTCGTCGCCAGGGAGGACAAGGCGGCAAAGCCTCGTCGAAGCAGGACTGAACCGGCCGTGGGGTCTGGCCCCCACCGAAGCATCCCAGTGGGAGGCCGGCTGGCGAACTTCGTCAGTGTGTGGGAGTCCATCTCCACCGACCGTTGGGTGCTGGACGCCCTGGCCCAGGGTCACGCGCTCGAGTTTCTAAAGAAGTGCCCGCGCGTCCCCCCCCCCCCCCCCGTGGCCAGGAAGGAACATCACGTCCCTCAACTTCTCTTGGGGGTAAAGGCGATGCTCAAGAAAGGTGCCATCGAGCTCGTCCCAAAGAGGCTTCGGGGCTCCGGAGTTTACTCAAGATACTTCCTCGTGAAGAAGACGGGAGGATGGCGTCCCATCCTGGACCTACGACGACTGAACAAATTCATCAAGGCACAGAAGTTCCGGATGGTCACCCTCCAGCACGTCCTGGGTCAGCTGGAGGAGGGCGATTTCCTGTCGTCGTTGGATTTGGAGGATGCTTACTTCCATATCCCCATCCTAAAGGGATACCGAAAGTTTCTCAGATTCGTGGTCCAAGGGCGTCACTACCAGTTCAGAGCCCTTCCCTTCGGATTGAGGTCGGCACCCAGGGTGTTCACCAAGTGCCTCGCACCGGTGGCGGCGTGGCTGCGCCTGGAGGGGGTCCACGTCTACCCCTACCTGGACGAATGGCTCATCCGAGCAAAGACAAAGGAGCTCGCCACGGAGCACACGGCGAGGACCGTCCATCTACTCGCGGAGCTGGGATTCTCCATAAACTACGCCAAGTCCCACCTGGTGCCCGCGCAAGACGCACTTTTTCTGGGAGCGAAACTCGACACAGTGGCGCTTCTGGCCTCTCCGTCGGAGGAAAGGACGAGGGCCATCTTGGGCAAGGTGCAGCCAGGGTGAGGTCCATCAAATCCCTTCTCGGAATGATGTCGTCTTGCATTTATCTCATCCGCCTGTGCAGGCTTCGGATGCGCCCGTTACAGGAGTTCCTGGACGCTCGCTGGATCCAGACGACGGGCAGCTTCGCGGACAGGATCACACTCGACAAGAGCTTCCGACGAGCGATCCGGTGGTGGGGCACCCGCGCATCTGACGGCGGGCATGGACTTCCAGACCCCGGGCCACCAGAAGACAGTGACCACGGATGCCTCCCTGGAAGGGTGGGGAGCGAACACCGAAAATCTGCACGTGAGGGGCCTTTGGCTGCCGACGGAGAAGTCCCTCCATATCAACGTCTTGGAGCTCTGTGCAGTGTTTTGGGCCCTCGGGTCCTTTCTTCCGTCCTTCAAGGGCAAGGTGGTGAGGATCTTCACCGACAACACCACCACCATGTTCTACATCAGGAAGCAGGGCGGTACCAGATCCCCAGCCCTGTCCAAGGAGGCGCAGGATCTGTGGCATTGGGCCGTTGCCCAAGGGATATTTCTGGTGCCGTTTCACCTGGCAGGAATAAAAAACACCATCGCCGACTCGCTCAGCAGAGAGCTGCGCTCGTGCCACGAGTGGGAACTACGACGGGATCGAGTGGACCGCCTCTTCCGACGGTGGGGCACACCCCAGATCGATCTGTTCGCGACGGCGACAAACTCCAAGTGCCGGAGGTTCGCCAGCAGGTTTCCCCAGCCGAGGAGCATGGGCGATGCTTTCTCGTTCCCCTGGGAGGGCCTGTTCCTATACGCGTTCCCGCCATTGCCGTTGCTGATCCGGCTCATCACCCAGCTCAAGAGGTCACGGTGCAGGATGATCCTCGTCGCACCTGTGTGGCCGAGGCAGAAATGGTTCCCGGACCTTCTGGACTTGTCAGCGTCCCTGTCAATCAAGCTGCCAGTGGACGCGGATCTGCTCTCCAGGGAAGGAGGCCCCATCCTCCAAGACCCGAAGTCGCTGAACTTGCAGGCCTGGCTCCTGCAGCGTTAGAGTTTGGAGGTTACGACATACCGGCCGACTGCAGAGAGGTTCTTGCAAAGGCCAGGGCGTCCTCCACTCTTAAATGCTACGGACACAAATGGAAGAGGCTCTCTGTCTGGTGCCACGCACAGAAGATTAACCCTCTACGGATTACGGCTCCTCAAGTATTGCCGTACCTGCTGACACTGGCCAAGGCTGGACTGGCGCACGCTTCCATCAAGATTCATCTTGCTGCGATCTCCCGATACACCAGAACCACGGGACGGACGTCTTGGTGGTCTCATCGTCTGGTGAAAGAATTCATTAAGGGACTGTTCAGATCGTTCCCGCTGGTGAAGGCTCTGGCCCCGGCGTGGGAGCTCAACGTGGTGCTGACCAAGCTCATGGGACCTCCGTTCGAGCCTCTGCACTCAGCTCCGTTGAAGTTCTTGTCGTGGAAAACAGCGTTTCTTGTGGACATCACCTCCGCACGACGGGTGGGAGAGATCCAGGCCCTTTCCTGCAAGCCCCCGTACTTGACTTTTCACGACACGAGGGTAGTGCTCAGGACGCACCCCTCCTTCATGCCCAAGGTGCCGTCGGACTTCCACCTCAACGAACCCTTGGTGTTGCCTGTTTTCTTCCCGTCGCCTTCGTCGCCGGCTGAAAGGACTTTGTACTCGCTGGATGTGGCCAGAGCGCTGAAGTTCTACGTGGACCGCACGAAGAGTTTTCGGAAGACGTCACAACTTTTTGTGAACTTTGGACCTGTCAATCGGGGGAAGGCTTCCTCAAAGGCTTCCATTTCCAGATGGCTCTCCGGCTCTATCATGTACTGTCATCGGTTGGCAAACCGACCGCTGCCTGGCCGTCCGAGAGCCCATTCCACCAGAGCGATCGCAGCTACCACGGTGTTCCTATCTGGTGTGCCCCTGCTGGACATCTGCAGGGCTGCTACGTGGAGGTCGACGCACACCTTCACGAAATTCTACTGCGTCGACCGGGATTCCAGGGAGGAGTCCAGGGTCTGCCAAGCAGTGCTGCGCAACCTGTTCGCCTAAGGTGAGCCTGGTGAGAAGGTAAGAGATGCTTAATGTTGAGTTGTGGTATTGCTTAATGTTGAGCCTGTTGCCACCTCCTGTGGTTGTGCATGTGTGTACTGCTATGGAGAAGGAACAAGTTACTTACCTGTAACTGTTGTTCTCCAGCATGGGTCTGGCATGGATTCACATGCAAACCCCCCCGCCTACCCCTCTGCGGCTCTTCACTTGGTCATACTGCCACTTCACGTGCTACCAAATCTGAAGATGGCTGCCAGAGGCGGGGCTTAGGGAGATGGCAGTCATTGGCTGTGGTCAGTATGACCCAGAGATCAGTGATTGGTTACTACTACGAAAGACAGATCAGAAACGAAACTGATACTGATTTTTCTTTACCGAGGATTCCCAGCCTGACGACGGGGAATATTCATGAGCATGTGAATCCATGCCAAACCCATGCTGGAGAACAACAGTTAGAGGTAAGTAACTTGTTCCTAGTATGGTCCAGGAAGGCTCAATTTTACCCCCGGTGAAAAAAAGAATGGGACGTGTAACGTACAGGCACCCCAAATATCAAAAATGCGTGTACGCGACCCCTTGGTAGCTCACATGAAAAATAAAAGCGTTACACTGTGGCACCCAGCAACACAAAAAATACGTGTGTCACGTAACTTACGTGATGAGGCCCTTTCCTCTGATTTCACGTTTATGCACGCACAGAGTAACCGTCACTCTGTTTCCAGCTGCCCATGCGAGCGACATGGAAGACCCACGCTCCTGCCTGCAAAACTTACCTGCCGCCTACTGCCCTGAGCTGCTGCCGCCTCCTCATCCTCCTACTCCCATGCCCAATGTGTGTGCCTGCTGCCCACCGGCCCTGCAATTTGAGTGCCTGCTGGCCAGCCAGTGCTCCTTTCCTTGGCCCTGTGACCACATCTGCTGATTCAGAAGACTCCCAATGTGCCAGAACATCACCACCGCTCCACAGCCCAGCCCCAGGACCACCTTTCCTACCCACTCCAGCCTCGGGGGGGGGGGTTGCCATGTCTCAACCAACATCTTCGGAGGTAAGTGGCAACCCCGTGGCAGCGAGGCAGAGGGCTGTCCACTTCTCTGCCAGGGAAGTTTACATCCTGGTGGAGCATGCCCTGGGGCATTATGATGCCCTCTTCCATGGCCCAACGCAAGTCGGCAAGTTAGGACGGAAGCTGATCTAGGACCAGATCGTGGATGCCATCTACGCGGAGGGGGTGGCATCCTGTGACTACCACCACGTGTGTAAGCGCTGGGAGGACCTCAAATTCCAGGACCCACAACAAGGCCCTGCGCTTCCTCCAGTCTGGTGACAACCAAGGGGGGCGCAGGGGCTGCTTGAACACCACCGACATGCGGGACCTGAAGAAGTTTTACCCAGCGCTGCACGCTCAGGTCAGCACCGTCTGGAGTAGTCAGGTGAGTGTCCGTGTGTTGCTTGCCTCCACAGTGCATGTCTATGCTGATGTATGGTGGGAGTGTTCACCTTGGCCTTACAGCAAGAATGCCTCTTGTACGGATGTCTGTGTGCATGTCCCAGATGGAGCACGCGTAATTTCGACGGTCTTTTGCATTGTGTGTTGTACTGCAGCATATCAACGTGCACATGGTTTCTTACATGTGTCTGAGACGTGCCCCTGTGAGAGGTGTGACAGATGGGTGGTGTTGTGTACATCATGAACATGCATGGTGCTCGTGTATGTGTCTCATGTGACTGTGACTGGCCATCACTACTGGATGGATGTAGCTGGTGTTTTTCAATGTGTGCCCTAGTCTTGTTGTGTGATTGCTGTTGAGGGGACTCTGATGTGATGGCTTAGTGCACTTGAGGACTGTCGGGTGGTGTGTGTGCATGACATGTGTATGGCCCATGACGCATGTGTTTAGCATGCACAATTTCTAGGTTGTGACAGTGGCATGTCCATGGATGTGATATTTGTGATGGACAGACATGTATTTGTATGTATGTACGTTGCATGTACCTGTGTTGTAGAGGGTGATGATGGTTGTAAACTTTAGCCGTGTACTTCATGTGCATGTTTTTTGTGCCAAACGCACATCGGTACCCTACTCTGATGTCTGTGTTGTATGTCTCCTTCTCCACAGCGGTGTTGGAATAAGGGGGTGGAGAAAGTGCTGTGGAGCAAGGCAGCAGGGATGCCTCCACCGGGCAGACGCAAGGCCCAGTCACGCACCATGGCAACATCATCATCGGGGAGCGAGGAGGCTGGTGCCGCGTCTCAAACAGCCACAGCTGCTGAGGGGAGGGCGAAAGTGGATGTGGACTCCTCGGCAACAGGGGGGGGAGGGGGAGACACAGGTGAGCACACACATGGGCCATCCATTGCGGAAGACGCTGGGTAGGCATCCAGGTTGGTGGGGGAGGAAAAGAGGGCCGTATTAGCCCAGTCCATGGGGCCCGGTGGGGGTGGTGAGGTGGGAGTGACTGCTGCAGTCCTGACCCAGGGGCATGAGGCTGTGTAGGTCACCGTGGAGGTACCTGTGGAAATTCCCATCCCTGTGTCAGCGCCTGCAGCAGTATGCACCTGCCGGCATGCCCCAGGCAGGACCCACCCGCAGGTGTTGGTTGTTTCCACCCAGACCGACACTCCATTGCCTGCGGATGTTGCTATTTGGGACAGAGTGGTACCCCTACTAGTCTGTATCGGGCAGTGTACCGGCGTCATTTGTGATGATGTGCGTGCTTGCACTTGTGATGTTGCCCAACATCACAATGAAGTCTAGTCTCTCCTGAACTGGCTAGTAGCATTCCTGGTCTCGAATGTGCTGTGTACGCTGGCTTCTCTGTGTGCCTGTCGTCTGGAGATCACATCCCTGCATGAGATGGTAGTCGACGGTGGGGCAGCTGAGGAGGTCACCACGCCAATCCAGGGAACAGCAGGAGCAATGGAAATGGAGGGAGAGCAGGCACCAAGGAGCAGGGCACGGGCCCGACGCCCCCAGGTTATGTCATCAGCCCGGAGGGTGTCCTTACGAAGCAGGCAATGGGCGATTTGGCACCAGCAGGCTCAAAGTAGGAGGCTATTGTACTCTGGGTATCCCATCTCAAGGAGGCAGGTATCCGGCATCAGGCAGGAGGCAAATGTGGACCTTGGAACAAGGATGTCTTCTGTGTTTGTGCAATATGGGCAGCGAATCCGGGCAGAAAGGCAGCAAGCTCTGGAGGCGAGAGTCATCATGGCCAGGGCGGAGATTGCACTGGGTCGGGCAGAGGGGCGGGCTGACTTCCTCAAGGATACTTAGGGAGTGGGAGGGGATGGAGAGGTTGATGCTGGAGTCCCTGCAAGCCCTTGAGGAGAAAGCGGAGGACCCCCTAGGGAAAGTGGACGCAGTGTTCGATGATGGCCGAGACATTGAGTGGCATTGGTGACAAGGTGGACTATCCCGCTGCCTGTGTACATAGTTTTGTAGGCATAAGTTTCCTTTAATTTTTTCTTATTTGGCCCTTGCATCACAGACATTACTCAATTTTAATTTTATTTGTACATAGTTCTGTATGTGTAAGTTTACTTTTCTTTATTTGTTTTGGAGTGGACTCTGCACTATCCTCCATGTTTTCTTGTACATTGTTTTTTGGTGTGTTTGAGTGTTTTATTTGTAATTTTACTTTTTTTTGTGTACATTTTTTTTTCATACACATGGACATTTTTATTTTTGTATTTTTGCATGGACACCTTTTGCAAATATTTGATTTACAGTATGTATGCTTAAAATACAACTGTTTAATATATTTTTCTTTTACTCTGTCATTGTCGGTCACATTTATTTTCGCAGTGTGTACCTGTTTGGTAGTCCATTTAAGTATCCCAGATCCCAGTTCGTCATGTGGGTGGTTGCCTACTAGCATGTTCTGGGTTTATTTGTGGGGTGAGTATACACATGGGGCTGGCCGCTGGTGGTGTGTGAAGTGGGATTTTGTGTGTGCTTGGGCAAATGGCATTTCCTTTCACATGTGCAGCATCACTGTGTATTTACTCTCACTGTGTGAGTGAGGTGGGTGGGGTGACTGTGGGAGTGTTCCATGTTCAGGACATTTGCATATGATTTGCTTGATGCTGTATAAAACACTGGTGGTGGTTTACCCTTCAACATGTGTTTTTACAGTTATCATCTCTGGTGTTGGCCAACCTCTTGCACTGGTATACACTATTGGCATTTCATGCTATTTACACATTGTCTGCCCATTGCAGCTGTCTCGGTTTGTGGTGCACTGTCTGATTGCCATGTCCTTCACAGATGGGCATACCAGTGATGTTTATTAGGGGTTGTCTTCTAGGAATATTTGCTCAATGAAACTCTGGCTGTGTGACACATGGCCATTGTTTGTTCATGTGCCACGCATTGAGGGTGATTTGGATTCTGTCATTGAACAATTTGCCCAAGGGTATTGATGCCATGACATTGTCACATGGCCAGCAGGCCCTCGCCTTTACATTCACTTGTTACATGTGTATGTTGGTAGATGGTTGCAGACAGATATTCTGTTTGCCTAGCTGCCACACTCCTGGATGTGAGCTGGGTGAATGCATTCTTTTATTTTTGTTTGCAGGATGCATGTTCCAGTGGATTTTCTGGCTAGTGTCTTACACGGTAGTCAAGGTGCAGGACACGCAATCGATGGAGTGATGTGTGATGTCACTATGTCAGGGTTCTTCATGCAGGTGATGTATCATGTGGAGGGGGCTGCCTGCAGGGTGGGGCGACTGGTGCTTGGGTATCCTGTTGGAGGGGGCTGCCTGCAGGGTGGGGTCACAGGTGCTGGGGGGGGGGCTGGGTTCTCCCATGTGGAGGGGGCTACCTGCAGGGTGGGGCACGGGTGCTGGGGGGGTGGGGCTTGGTTCTCCCATGTGGAGGGGGCCGCCTGCAGGGTCGGGGGGGTCACAGGTGCTGGGGGCTGGGTTCTACCATGTGGAGGGGGCTGCCTGCAGAGTGGGGGGGGGTGTCACGGGGGCTGGGTTCTCATGTGGAAGGGGCTGCCTGCAGGGTGGGGTCACGGGTGCTGGGGGCTGGTTTCTCCCATGTGAAGGGGGCTGCCTGCAGGGTGGGGTCACAGGTGATGGGCTGTATGCCGCGGATTGGAAGGTGTTCAGGTGCCATTTGGCTGGTGGTGGGCCGTACCTTGCGTGTGAGGGGCACATGTTTTGTATGTCGGGCACACATGGTGTATTTGCGCAATTACGATGGGGTGTGGATGGGGATTGCGGGGTGTTTCTGCGTGGTTGTATGCTGGCCCAGGGATAGTGCGGAGGCTTGCGCTATGTTAGGCATTTCACTTGCTTTTTACTGTGCGTGGGGGCGTTACTCGCGCAGCTTGCTGGTACTTGCACCACGGTTACTGATGCCTTTGGGAATCTGTGAATACGCATGCCGCGGAAAGATTTTTGCTTTTTCTGCACCCGATTCTATGCATCGGGCCCATTGTGTCATGCCGTGCAATTCTAGTTTGTCTGTGGAGCTGATATGCTGTATGGGTTGCATTTCTTTTTTTTTAATTCTTTTTATTTTTTTAACATTGTCTCGTTGAATGTTTTTGTTGAGTTCATTGTTAAATGACATTGGGAGTAGAGGTGTTTCACCCATATAGCTTATGGATTAGTTTAAAATGGATTTTGCTTCTTTAGTAAGCAGACCAATTCTAATGCTTTTTAAAATGTTAGCATCGGTGTGGTCTGCAGACTGACATATGCTTTGAGTTAGTTCTCTGTACTGAAAATGTTGCTAGAATTTACAGTTCCAATGCTGCTGACTGTGTTGCAGCATTGTTTGTGTCCTAATGTTTTGAAAATAGGTTAACCTTTCTGGTGTTTACTTTAGGAGGTCTCCGAAAACAATAACGTGTTTTCCTCCAAACAGTTCTTCGTAGTCGATCTTTAGGACTTATTCCATTCTGAGGTGAATTAAAACCAACATGAGGTTGGAAACCATGCTTACTTCATCTATTAGGAGCACTTGCCTTTGTTTAAGAATTCTGGTAACTTCAGCAGCTTCTGCTGATTTGTGGTATTCTTGTTTTCTACTGGAAAGTTGTAAATTTACACCTCCTAGGTAGTATTCAGCTGAACCTGTGGGGGCTGTTGCAACAGCCGAAAGGATGTTTGTTAATGATTGTCGAAATTTGCTGATCAGAATGTTTTACCAGAACCAGCATCACCACTTAAATACAGGATATGATATGGCATTTATAACGTGCCTATACTGAGGTGTTTCAAGGCGCGACGAGGCAAAGGAGGGAGAATAGAGGGAAGACAGACCACGATCTTACTAAGCCAGGTGTCATTCAGATCATGCAAGGGAAGGGGAAAAGAAGTGCGGGCGGGGGAGGGGAAGTGCAATACATGGGATAATAAATGAACACGATAAATAAAAGAGCAGCCAGCAGGTGGCAAGTGCAGGGTGAGTGCTGAAATAAGTGCTGGTGGGGGACTGTAGGGATACAGAAAACAATCCCCAGGTGCAGGGGTTGCCAGGGAGGCACTGCAGCCGTGCAACTGGCATGGCTTGGGCCCGAGATCAGAAGGGGCCAGGTAACCAGTGCAGTCTCAGTATCAGCTAGGAATTCAGCAGGGGAGAGGGGGAGAGAAAGCGGAAGCAAAGAGGAAGGTTTTAAGGTGCTTCTGGAACTGAAGGTGGTTCTCAAGTTTCAGGGAGGCAGGGCAGTTGTTCCAGAGGGAGGCCCCAGCCGAAGAGGGAGATTTAACACCAACTCGTTGCTTGGAGAAGCGACGGACCCTGAGGGAGTTGGAGGCGCATGAGCGAAGAACTCGAGAAGGAAGATATTTTGGAAGAGAGTTGCAGGTATTGAGGCCCCATGCCCCAGAAGGCCTTGTGGACGATGCAGAGGGTTTTGAACTTAATTCTCGCAACCACTGGGAGCCAGTCCAGAGACGAACCCTGGGCTTGAGGCCAAGGACATGTCTTGCAGTACTGCTCTGGATGAGTTGCAGAGGGTGGAGAGTAGAAACCGGCAGATTTAGAAAGAGGCTGTTTAAATAGTCCAGCCTAGAGAGAGAACCAGAGCTCTGGAGACGGTGAGCTTCTGGGGGAAGGAGAGGAAAGGAAGAATACCTCTGAGGAGTTGCAGCTGGTAGTGTGACCGAGAAGGTGGGTGGCAGTGATGGAAGTGGCTTTGCCTGTGGGGTAGAGAGGGTGAGATGGGAGGAAAGGAGAAAGTGATCACTCCAGGAGAGAGAGGAGTGGTGAGAGGGACAGAAAGGGGAAGGTCTGAGGAGATTAAAACATCCAGAGTGTCCCCTGCAGGGTGAGTCGGGACAGAAAAGAGAGGGGGAGAGAGAGAGACCCCCCCCCCCCGAGAGAGAGAGACCCCGACCCCCGTCACCGTCCAGAGGGAGGACAGGATGCATCCATAAGTCTCCAAGAAGGAGGAGTTGAGTGGTTGAGGTCAGGCGTGAGGAAGAGGGGTCCGCCCACTTAGAAAGGAAGGAGGAAATCTGACCAGGTGGCCGATAGGAGCAGAGGTTCATAATTTGTACCGCTACAAGTTTTAGCTTCATCTTTAAAACCATGTGCAATTTCCTTAGTGACTTTTAGATGGTGAGTTGTTCCCATTTACATGTGATATGCGCACTGTGACCAGTCTTCTTCAGATTGTTTATATTGATATATGGTATTTTCTACCTCAGCCATGGCTATTTCTGCTTCAATTAGAATGATTGCTTGTCCAAGTGGTTCTTGGCTTCCTGTAAGGGAAGGTTGACTGCCCTCAGGAATGTCTTTATCTAGTTGAGCTTCACTTTCTTCCCCTTTCTGATGGTCATTGTCCAACATTCCTTTGTTTGTAAATTGACGTTTTTGTACTGCTTTCATTTTGCTTTGAGTGCACCTTCAAATGAATCAGTCACCTAATAATAATTCTTTTCTCCAAGGTTTAAAATGTTGCAGTAGGGCCATGTAATACAGTTCTCTGTTGCAGAGATTTAAAGGATCACTTTATATGATTAATAAGGCTGGGCTTGGTAAGTTTACTAGGCTTCCTTCACACTTTGAGACTGAATGTTCGCTAGTCTCATCTGCTGTGACATTAAACAGCACTGGTCACCTGGCTACCCTCTGATCTCTGGCCCAGGTCCCCTCCCCCACCAGCTGCACACCTGCACTGCCTCGCAGGCAACCCCTGCACTTGGGGGGAGGGGCTGTTCTGTATCCCTACAGTCCCCACCAGTTCTTGACACTTGATGTCTGCACTTACCCCTGCACTTGCCACACACTTGCTGCACTTTTTACCTATTGTTTTATTTATTCTATTTATAACTGTTGATCCTATGTACTGCACTGGCCCCTCCCCCTCCGCACTTTCACTCTTCCCCCCCGCCCCCTCCCCTTGCACAATCTCCATGTCACCAGGCTTAGTAAGGTCGTTGTATCTGTCCTCCCTCTTGTCGTGCCTTGAAACACTTTTGTATTGGTGCGTTATAAATGCCATATGATGGAATTTTTTTTGTAGGAGTAGTTTTGGACTATGTCGTACAAGCACATTTTTCAAAGCATTACTTCTGTTTGGGTAGTATGTGTCAATGACTTTTTTTTATGTCCTGGCTTTTGGGATCATTTTGTGGCTATTGTTTCTTGGTAGGATTTTAGTACTCTTTTTCCCGGATGAAGTTGGACCAAAGTTTAGCCAGACAATGTGTTCAGATTTGCCTATAAGGCTGTGCCTATTAAATGGTCTGCAGCTTCGTTGCAACCACGTTCTCTATGGGAGAGCATTTTTATATCACAGCTGTACAATTTTTATGACGGTGTTTTGTCAGATGATAATGTCATCCCAGAGGTCTTTTAAGCTCTGTTTTCTCAGCTTGGTGAAATAAGCTGTGACCTATCTTGCAACTGCAGTGGAATTGTCTGCAATGTATTTTAGATCTATTTGCATTCCACAAGAGGGCAATGATTGCATTGTAATCATTGATGTACTTGGATGCTTCGTCCCTTTTTAATGTATGTGTTTTTTGGGGATTTGCCTTTAACACTGTCTAAAACATCAAGCTATTTACTTGTCCTTTTTTGGAAACTGGTCTAGGGAAGCCAAACCGACATTTGGTATAGTATTTACCTTTTTTGTTTTTATATCTACGTTGACTGTATTTGCCACACTCAGTTTTTGGAAGTGTAAGATTTGTGTACGTAGGTCACCATCTGTGTTTTCTAATGGGATGTCGCAGGTTATGTATTTTTCAATAAACTTTCAAACTGTGGCGTCCTTGTCATGGCCAAATTTGGGAGTAACATTTATCCACAAAAGCATGTGGATGTGTGGTGCTCCTTTTGGAGTGATCTTCTGAAGAAAAGAAGTGTTATACTTCTATGAGTGGAGGGGTAGTTTTTATTGCAGATTAAGTGCAGCATGGCAATGAAGCGATGGTGAAAGTACCTTGATGCATTGACTGGGTCAAGATAGTTCTCCTGCTTATTTTTATATGTATTCCATCTTTATTTTGGTTTGCAGTGACTAAGTCGTGCAAGTCATCCCATGCATACTCTCCACAGCTTAAAGTAACACACCATGCGAGTGGGCCTAGGTTCCTTAGCATACAACCTGCATCAGCGTGACGTTGGAACCAGTATTCTTTTTTACCAATCATGTTTACCAACAGATTTGCTTCAGGTGGTGGTTCTGGGTGGTCTTGCTTCGGTGCACGAAAGCTTACAGAATGTCCAGGATTCTTATGTTGTGTGGGCACCATTGGAGCATGTAATCACTCAGCAGGCAAGTCAATATATACCGCCCCAGCCTGTCCGAAAGGCCTCTGGTGTGCCTTGAAGCTTATAGATCATCCACTCTAGGGAGACAAATCGCCAAAGTTTTTGAAGCCAGTCAAATACCTTAGGTGGGGCTTTTCGTTTCCATTGTTGGGCTATCGTCAGCCATGCTGCTATAATCTGTGACATCACCCCCCCCTCCCTCTGTTGTGTTCTTGAGAAGTCTGTTTGACTTGCTCCCACATTGCTGCCATCCATACCTTCTCCTGCAAGTCATCTGGTCGTAGCAAAATTGTTCGGACCTGGGCTTTAACCTCTCCCCAGAATTGTTGAAGAATAGGGCAGCTCCAACATGTTTGCAATCTCCTTTAGTTCGTTTGGCATCCTCTCCAGCATTTATCACTTGTGGCTGGGTACATTGTATGGAGTTGTTCCGGAGTGTAGTGCGATTGAAGTATAACTTTCGAGGGGGATTGGGTCCTCGAACGTATTCCATATCTATGACATGTAATCACCACAGCTGTGCTGCTTCGGAGATTTTTTTCGGCGTCTGCGCCCTGCGTCGATGCGCCGTCGTCGAGGACCTCCTCCGACGTCATCCGATGTGATAAGTAGGACGCACGACGCCCGTAGCCTCAGTTCCGTTTTTTCCGCGAACGTGTTGCTTCGTGAATCTCGGTTAACGCCTCGACTCTTTGGAGTTCTGTTCTTCGAACCTGTTCGTTTTTGTGAAAATCCTTAGTGTGAAGATGTCTTCTACTTTGTCTTCGACCCCGCGTCCGGGCTTCAAGAAGTGCGGGGAGTGTGGGTCCAAGATGTCGGTGACTGACTCGCACGACGCCTGCCTCTGGTGCCTCGGGGAGGCCCATGACACGGATGACTGTATCGACTGCCAGTCGCTCACGTCCAAAGCCTTACGTGAACGTAAGAAGAAGTTGTCGGTAGGTCGGGTGTCCAAGCCCCGGAAGTCGAAGTCTGCGGGGCTTTCGACGGATGATTCGAGAGGAGACTCTCCGCGTCATCGTCGGAAGTCTCGTGGGTCTCCTTCTAGGAGTCGGTCTCGCCACTCCTCAGCCTCTTCGAGGCATTCTCAGAAGCGCTGCGGTAGTCTTCCATGTCCTCTTCGGAGGACTCTGCCCTGCATGTCGCTTACCCCACCAGCCATGCGACGCCGGAGGAATGGGTTCCTTCGGGAAGAAAATGCTGGCGATTCTCGAGTCGCAGGGTACTTAGCCGTCCGCGCCCCCGAGTGGGGTCGGTCGTGAGAGGTCGAGACACACCGCTCGCAAGAGTGGTCGGCACGAGTCACGGGAGAGGTCCTGTTCGGACAAGGGGACTCGTTCTCGACGTACCCGTTCCAGGTCCCGGTCCTCGACGCGTTCGAGACCGTGTGCACCTGTGATGTCTTCGAGGAAGACATCGACGTCTGAGGCGTCGAGGGCGTCGACAGGCTTTCTCGCGGCTCCGAGGAAGTCGTCGAAGCCGTCGACGCTCAGTCCTCGAAGCGTGTCCTTCGACGACCTGTGTCGATGCTGGCGGCGCTGCATCTGATGTCGACGCCGATTTCCTCGACGCCGATCCTCTCGGCGGCTTTCGTGTCGGAGATACCCCGTGGCACGGGGGAACCCCCTAGGAAGGCTCTGGTTAAGAGCAAGCACTCTTGGGTGCCTTCTTTTCGCCACCTGGAATATATTTCAGAGGCGGATGAGGATTCTGAAGGCCTGGTTCCTAGTCCGGTTCCAGATGAAATTGTCTCGGGCCATAGTCAGTTTGACGATTTGAGGCAGTCACTGCATGATGCCAGTGGACTGGACACCTCTCCGGAGGTGGAGTTTTGTAGGCCTGAGCCTGGCTCTCATGCCGAGTCCTCGTACCGACGCCTTATGGCTAGGGTTTCTGAGTACTTGGGATGGTCTGCTCCCCCAGGGGAGTTTGTGCAGGATGAGCTCACGGACATCCTTGATGTTGGTCCCCCAACTGACCCGGTACTGCCGTTCCATATGGCTTTACAGAGAAGGGTGGTGGCGGCGGCTTGGACTGCTCCGGAGAGTCTCCCGGCGGTGGGCAGGTCCTTGTCGCGAAAATACCATCCAGCCAGTAGCGACCCCTGCTACTTGACCAGGCACCCCACTCCGGAGAGTTTGGTGGTGCAGGCGGCCACGGCCCCGGCAAAGCAGGCGTCGTACCCTACCATCCCTCCTGATAGGGACGACGAACGTTTTGATGGCTGGGCGAAGAAAGTGTTTTTTTCTGGTGGTATGGCGCTTCAGGCGGCCAACTCCATTTGTGCCTTGTCTTGTTTCACACACACACTCTGTGCAACTGTGTTGCGTTAGCGGCTGAACATATTCCCGAAGGGGACGAACGGGATGGTTTCCTTGCTATGGTCCAGGATGGTAAGGATGCCATGTGAGAGTCCGTTCAGTCGGGTTTGGACTTGGCTGAATGCGTCAGCAGGTCCATGGCGGCGAGCACCGTGATCCGCAACCACGCAAACTTGCGTAAGTCGGGGTTTGCTCCTGATGTGCAGTCCCGGCTCCTCAACATGCCCTTTGACGGTGAACACCTTTTTGGCAGCAAGGCTGACTAGAGCCTTGAGAGGTTGCAGACCTCAAAAGCTGCAGCGAAGTCGTTGGGCGCTGCAGTTCGCCAACCTCCGCCTTTTCGTCGTAGGGGACAGCAATGGAGGGGTGGTTCCTTTCGCTATTACTCGTCCTTCAGTAAAGCGAGAGGAGCTGGCAGTCAAAGAGGCCAACGCAGGGGTACCAGAGGTGGACGACAGGGTACCCGTGGTGCCAAGGCCGCTCGGGCAGTTGCCTCTTTGCCCTCAGGTAACGCCGCAGACGCTACCACTCAGTCATGAGGCCATGCCCCATGATTCGCCGGTTGGGGGAAGGCTGGCGCAGCATCTTGTAGAGTGGCGTGCCATTACTTCAGATGTGTGGGTTCTGGAGATCATAACCCACGGCTACTGTCTTCCCTTTCGGCACAGGCCTCGCGACAATCCACCGGGGAACCTCTCTTTGCAGAGTCCGGATCCGCTCCTTGCGCAGGAAATTCAAGCCCTGCTGGAGAAAGGCGCCATAGAACTGGTGCCTGTAGCGGAGAGGAACAAGGGATGGTATTCCCCTTATTTTTTGATTTCGAAGAAAGACTGGGGATTGAGACCCATCATGGACTTGCGCGGTTTGAACAAACTCCTAAGGAAGGACGAGTTCAAGATGGTTACTCTCAAGTCCCCCAGGCCCTTCAGCTTCAGGACTGGTTGGTGTCTCTCGACCTCAAGGATGCTTACTTCCATGTGCCGATCCATCCCAAGCAGAAGTACCACCTGAGGTACGCGGTTGGCGACTCGCACTTTCAGTTTCGGGTCCTGCCGTTCGGATTGCTCCGCCCCGAGGGTTTTCACCAAGCTCATGGTGGTGGTGGCAGCGCATCTCAGGCAAGGGGGGAATTTACGTCTACCCCTGCCTGGACGATTGGTTGATCAGGGGGAGCTCTCCCGAGCAAGTCCTGGATCATCTGTCCGTCACCTGCCACTCCCTTCACAGGCTGGGCTTCTCCCTCAATTTAAAGAAGTCCCATTTGACGCCAACACAGCGGCTCCGGTACATCGGAGCAGTGCTCGACACTTCCCTGGGGCAGTGTTTTCCTCCCCAGGTGAGGGCTCTTCACATTCAGCAGATGGTGCACAAGTTTCAGCATGCCCAGACGCTCCCAGCGTTCGAGTTCTTGAGGTTGCTCGGCCTCATGGCATCCTGCATTCTTCTGGTGCCAGAGACTCGCCTGCAGATGAGATCTTTGCAGTGGGCACTCAAGATGCAATGGTCGCAGTCCTCCGGCAGGATGTCGGACCCGGTTCAGATGCCGCCCTCGGTCGCCCGGGACCTTCTATGGTGGGCCGTCGAAGGCAACTTGATGAAGGGGGCTCCATTTTGGCTTCCCTGGCCGGAGGTGACGATCGTGACGGATGCATCCCTCACGGGATGGGGGAGCTCATGCCAACGAGCTGACAGTCAGCGGTCGTTGGTCTCCGTCGGAGTCCAGACTCCATATCAATCTGTTGGAGCTGAGGGCCGTCGGGCTAGCCCTGAAGGCTTTTCTGCCGACTGTGCGAGGAAAGAGTGTCCAGATCCTGACGGACAACACAGTGGCCATGCACTACCTCAACAAAAAGGGGGGGGGGGCAGGGTCACTTCCTCTGTGCACGGAGGCGATGCAGCTCGAGTTCTGGGCCATCCAGCAGGAAGTTTCGATCTCGGCAGTTCATCTGGCCGGAGAAGAAAACGTGACGGCGGACGTTCTGAGCAGGCAGAGCACGATCTCTCACGAGTGGGAGTTGGCTCAGGAGATTCTCCTGGAGATCTTCGCCCTTTGGGGGACCCCTCAAGTGGATCTCTTCGCCTCCAGTGTCAACCGGAAGTGCAAAAGGTTCTGCTCGCGGGAATTTCCTCCAAAAGGAGCCTTAGGAGACGCGTTCGTGGTGGAGTGGTCATTCCGCTGCTGTACGCGTTTCTTCCAGTCCCCGTCATCCCGCAAGTGCTGCGGAGGTTACGGAAGTTCAGTTCCCTGATGATCCTCATTGCTCCGGCGTGGGCTCGGAGGACGTGGTACCCGGACCTTCTCGACTTGTCCATCTGCCCTCCACGTCGTCTTCCCTACCGAGACGATCTGCTCTCACGGGAGGGGTGTCAGGTTCTCCATCCAGAGGTCAGATCCCTCAACCTTCACGCTTGGATTCTGAAAGGTTGAGGTATAAGGATTGGGACCTCCCTGAAGACGTGATGGAGGTGTTGCTTTCGGCCCGAAGGCCAGCAACAAAGTCTCTGTACCGTTGCTGTTGGCCTAAGTTATGCGACTGGTGCAGAGTTCGGAATGTGGATCCTTTTGCATGTGACATCCCCATGGTTCTGTCCTTTTTACTTTCTTTGGCCCACAGGGGCTTGCAAGTGGGTACCGTTAAAAGGTTACCTGGCGGCGCTGTCCATCTTTAAGCGCTCGTCTGAAGAGTGTTCTTACTTTAAAATCCCTTTAATTTCACAGTTTCTGAAAGGGCTCACTAATGTGTTCCCTCCGTCACCTTTCCTGGTGCCCGGTTGGGATTTAAACCTTGTTCTTAAGTTTCTTATGGGTGCTCCGTTTGAGCCTTTACATTCTTGCCCTTTGAGGCTGTTAACTCTGAAAACTGTGTTTTTAGTTGCGGTTACTTCCGCTCGCAGAGTGAGTGAGTTACAGGCACTTTCAGTTAAGCCACCCTTCACTGTATTTCACAAGGACAGGGTTGTCCTTAGAGTTCGTCCTTCTTTTCTCCCGAAGGTAGTGACGGAATTTCATTTGGCCCAGAAGATTGTTCTTCCGGCATTCTATCCTCCTTCGCATCCTGGTAAGGAAGAGGAGAGGCTCCATAGGCTTGATCCTAGGAGAGCTTTAAGCTTTTATGTTTCACGCATGTCCCGGGTCAGAGTGGACGATCAACTCTTTATTGGTTACGCTGGAAAGCGTTTGGGGCAAGCTGTGACGAAACAGACTTTGTCTCGTTGGATTATTTTGGCCATCTCGGAGTGTTACCGCTTGGCGGGTAAGGACCCACCAAGCTTTTCTCCTCCCATATGCTCATTAGGGATCCTTTGGCTTGATGCATTTGATATGTTTCTAATACCATCTTGAATGGTGTCTTTGGAGTGTATTGGGTGAGCTGCATACTGGCCTGAAATGTTGGCTGTAATAACGGGGATCTACACGTTCAAATTGCCCAGTTGCTGGTGAATCTTTAATTATTTGTGTGGTTTCTCTGGAGTTTTCCTCTGTTTATGTCCTTGTAGTATTCGTGTTTTTTTTTTTTTTTTATAGATATTGTAGGGCTTGTCTAATTTTGTTTTTCAGCTAGTTGTTGCCAATTTGTTTTGTTTTTGTTAGTGGCTTGCGGGCCCATTCTACCAGGGGTATGGCTCCATCTACTGCCCTGCAGAGGGGTGTTCCTATTCGCAACATCTGTGATGCAGCCACCTGGGCTTCAGTACATACATTTGTACGTCACTATTCCCTCGATTCCATCCGAGGACAGATCTGGCCTTTGGCAAGGCGGTCCTTTGCTCTGCTATTTGATTGGCAATTCTAAATTTTCATTGTAAATTCTTTCCCTCCTCCTTGCTCTGGTACTGCTTTGGGAGTCTGTCATAGATATGGAATACGTCGGAGGACCCAATCCCCTCGAAGAACAAGTTACTTTCTTACCTGGTAACCTTCTTTCGATGGGATGGTCCGACGACGTATTCCATATCACTCCCTCCCTGCCTTCCCTGCTGCAGAATTTCTTTTGCGATTGCAGCTTACGTTCCGCAAGGCTTTGTGTCTGACTGGCAGTTGACTGTCGCACGTTCTGGGGGAAAAAACTACAACTGAGGCTGCGGGCGTCGTGCGTCCTACTTATCACATCGGATGACGTCGGAGGAGGTCCTCGACGACGGCACATCGACGTCATCGACGCAGGACGCACGCCGAAAGGAGTTTCCAAAGCATCACAGCAGTGGTGATTACATGTCATAGATATGGAATACGTTGTCGCACCATCCCATCGAAAGAACGTTACCAGGTAAGAAAGTAACTTGTTCGTCTGCCATATTTCTCTCATTCTAATTGAGTTTGTCAGCTTTGGGATTGTCTTCCACATGTGCACCAATTGGTTTTTTGTTATGATCATTTATGATTGTTCCCATTGTCGTTTCCCAGCTTTTCATGTAAGCCCACTGGATATCTTCTACTTGATCCTTCTGGATTCTATATAGATTAGAGACTATTCTTCTGTAACCTTAGTCTGTCGTCATGTAGACTTCAAACAAAGTAAATTGTCTGGTGGCTGCTTGTTTGTTGAGGGTGGGGGGGAGGAAATCCAGTGCTTCCGGTGTGTGCATTTATATTCCTCTGTGGCCTTTATCCCCACACTTTGTCTACAGTCTTGAAACGTTATAACCTCTTGGGCCCCTGTACATATCTCATAGCTTAGTGTACCCTGCTTGTGTCCAGCTCAGATACGTTCTTTGGTCCATCCCTAGTTGAAAGATTGGATTTACAAACTTCTAAGTGAAGGGAGATGGGAACGTCGTTGGGGAACCTCTCTTGGTTGCCCCATCCCAGGCTTTCGTCCCTTCCCCATGACCTTGCTTATTTTGGTATTCGGATGTCTGTGGCAATTGGGTAGCCATAGGAGATAGGAGAGGGGGGGATCCCGCCACTGACTGATCTTGTTTTGCCCAAATGTGTTGGGGAGTCTGCTCCACCCACTCCTTTATGACTCAATTGTGCTGCTTCATAATACCTTCTGAAGTGTGGTAGCGCTAGCCCCACTTGGTCTTTCTGCGCTGTTAAGGGTGACATCGCCACTCTAGCTGTTCTATGTTGCCATATGAAGGTGGCCACCATCTTGTTCAGGGCCCTGAAGAAAGATCTTGGTATTCTTATCGGTAGTGTTTGGAAATAGTACACAGTAACTTTGGGAGGATATATATATAATCTTTTTTTTTTTTTTTTTTTTTTTTACGGTTGTCAGTCTTCCCCACCAGGATATGTTCAGAGGATTCCATTTCTCTAGTTTTGCTTTGAATGCTGTTAGAAGGCTTGGATAATTAGCGTTGTAGATCTGCCCAACTGTGGGTATTAATGTTACCCCTAGGTACTTGTTGCCTTCTGAGGCTTTGTTCAGCTGAGTATCCTTAGCCAATTTGTCAAATTCTTTTTGTGGTCCTCTGTCAAGTTCAGAATTTCCGATTTTTGCTTGCTGATCTTTAGCCGAGCGAGGAATCCAATATCTAGTTCCTTCAGGAGCGCTGGGACGGAATGCTCTGGATCAGTTAGTGTTAGCAGCATGTTGTCCGCAAAGGCCATTATTTTATGCTCTCCTCCTGCCATCATTATACCCTTCACCTGGTGTGCCTCACGAATCCGGATCAGAAGGGGTTCCAAAAATAACGCGTAGAGAAGGGGTGAGAGTGGGCAACCCTGCTTTGTGCCTCTGGTCCGGGGTAGCTTCCTTGAAAGGGTGCCATTCACCGTAATCCGCAGCGAGGGGGGGTGGGGGTTTATAGTTTGCTTTAATCATTTGCATGAAGTTTGGCCCAAAGCCTATGCCCTCTGGTGTGTGGAACAATTGAGTCAATTCAACTCGGTCAAATGCTTTTTCCGCATCCCGGGGACACAAGGACAGCGGCGGTGCAGTTATGTTCAACTTGTTCTATGAGATGGCTTACCCTCCGGTTGTTATCCGCCGTTTGCCTCGTGGGGATAAATCCTGATTGGTCCTGGCCAATGAGCGTCGGTAGCAATTGGGTTAGCCTTTCCGCTAGAATTTTCATGGCATCCAAATTGATTAACGCTATTGGGTGGTATGAGCCCGATAGAGATGGGTCCTTTCCTGGTTTGGGGAAGATGATCAGTTTCGCTTCTTTCATTGAGTCCGTGATGTTCCCTTGCGACTTGAAGCTGTTGTACAACTTTGTCAGTTTTGGGGCCAACACTTCCCTCTACTTTTTATAGAAGGCATCAGGATAGCCATCTGGGCCCGGTGCTTTGTTTTTTGGGAGGGTTTTAATTGCTTGTAGAACTTCCTCTTCTTGTATGTCCCTTTCCAGCAACATTTTGTCTGCGCCAGTTATCGTGGGGAGTGGGAGATTCCCGGAGTATGCTTTCTGCTGATCTTCCCTGGGAGCACCTGACTTGTATAGTATCCGATAGTAAGTTCTCATTATTACACCCATCTCCTTGTTAGTTGTTTTCAGCTGACCATTATTGTCCCTAAATTTTAATATGGCAGTTTTGCGCCCTTTTTCGCGAAGTTGTCTTGCTAGCAGCTTGTCCGCTTTGTTGACGCTGATATAGTATCTGTGTTTCAAGCTCAGGAGAGCCAGTTCTGCTTTCTTGCTTTGGAACAGTCCCAATTGTCTTTGTATGTGCTTCAGAGGTAATTTCGTCTTCTTGCTGGGGTTGTTTGCCAATTCACTGTGTGCTCCTTTTTAGTTTCCCCTTCCAGCTCTTCCTCCCATCTTCTTCGTTGCTTGTCCCTTTGAGATTTTATTGCTATCAGGTCACCCCTTAGTTACGCCTTGAAGGCATCCCATACCACTCAGGGGAGTTGTGCCTGTGTCGTTTTCGGCAAAGTATTGCTCAATCTTTCCCTTAATTGTGTCCACCAGGAGGTTGTCTTGAAGGATATCTAATGGGAATCTCCATGACCAGTACCCCCCCGCACCCCACCCCTCTGCCCTGGTGATGGAAGAGGAAGCTGTTAGTGGGGCATGGTCCGACGGGGATATCGGGCCTATTTCCATATCTTTCACTTTACCCCCTAGTCCCATGGATGCCCAGATATAGTCATCTCTATATTGGGAGTTGTGTACATGCGAGAAGTGGGCAAAACCCTGCTTTTCGCGGCTTGCTAGATGTCCTGGAGCGCTAAAGTTTCGAAAGCTTTCTTCAGGGCCTTTTGGCGGGACATTCGTCCCTGCTCGTGATTTGGAGCTTCTGTCCTGTTTGGGGTCCCTAGCTACATTGAGGTCTTCCCCACCGCCCCCCCAATTATAATTTCCCCTGTGGCAAATCCCTCCAGTGCCTTTAAGGTCCCTCTCAGAAAGCAGTCTTGTCCCGTATTGGGAGCATATATCGGGGCTAGTGTAAGTTTCTTGCCTCCTATGTTCACATTCAGCAACAGGTAGCGCCCCTCTCCATCTGCCAGAACATTTGGAACCTGTGCGTTTAATCTATTTTATATTGCTATAAGGACTCCCGCTTCCTTTTCCCCCACGTTTGCCTGGTACGTATGGTTGGCCCCCCCCTAATTTTGACCTGTGCTTTATCTTAACTTTCTTCTTGATATGGGTTCCTTGGTATAGGATGTCTGCCCGCTGTCTCCATGCCTGCCGCTCTAATTTCTTCCTCTTAATTGGTGTATTCATCCCCCTGACATGTCAGGATTATGATGTGTTTCACCCTATCCGTAGTCCTCTATTGCGACTCGTTCCCTCCAAAGGCTCCCATCCCAACTGGTGGGCTGTTCTATTTCGCTCTGGTCCCACCGCCCTTCTCCACTGACCTCCGCCACCCCCGCAACCCCATATTTTGCTCCCAACCTCCCATTCCCCCTGAGGTGGGGTTAGGTTCCTAGGATTGCTCGGATGAGGTGTCTTGCGCCTGGCCCCATATCAGCCTTGGGTTCAGTTTGTGGGTGTTCCTAAACCCCACTCAGGATTCCAACATTGCCCACCCGCCTCCCCTGGGCCTTGAGTTGTGATTCCAGGCTAATTCCCACCCCTTTGACAATAGTTGTAAGTTCCATGCTTTGCTTTGTTACTTGAATCCCGTCGGGGAACAGTTGTCTTCATCTTTTCCTCCCTCCACGGTTCCTCCTCGCTACTGTTTTCCAGCCTTCCAACTTGTTGGGGATTTTAGCTTTCCTTTGTATATGGTTTTGCTCATCTTCATCGTCCTGATGCAGACCCAGGATTTGTTCCACTTCTTCGCAGGGGTTTGAATGCGTGGGTCTTCGCTATTTGGCTCTACGACTTGTAGGTGCAGGGCCTGCTCTACTCGTTTTTCGTGGCAGCTGTCTGTTGCCCTCGTTCTTTCTTGGGTCACCCCTTCGGTGCTTAGTTGGGGCAGTGGGGTGCCGACCTGCGCTCCAGTCTTCCCACCACTGCTGGTCTGGGACCGTTGCACTCCTGCTGGTTCTGGACCCTCTGATGTTGGGCCTTCACTGTGCTTCTCTGGTTAGTCAGTGGACCCTGGGCTTGGTATTGCAAATGGGCTATGTTGATTGTTCCTCTCCTCAGTTGGCCCTTGGGCCTCTTACGCAGGCCTTGGCTTTTCCAGCCTGGGGGCGGGGGGGTGGGAGGGCTGCGTACTAGCTGCTGCAGCAACAATGCGCTCTGGGTTTCAAGAGTGTTACTCTGAGGGGGGGGCGGGTGTATCTCCTAGCGGTAAACTTGTGTCCTACGTTTGAGGGCAAGCTTTATGCCGTGTAGAGGCTTCCTAGCAATAATATGACACCCTTGTCCCCCGCTTCCTGTGAGCTCCGGCCTCTGGGGCTGAATTTGGCCTCGGCCTGCTTTGCTGTGTGCCGATCAACGCAGCGATGCACTTAACTGGCTGTGCCATCGGTCCGTTCACTGCGATCGTTTTGTCCTTTTTTATTTGATACATTCCTGTCCTTGACGTAGATGTAATGGCCCCCGACTATGAGACCTATCGTGGGGACGCGGAGTTGTGAGCTTTGATTGGGGGGCCCGATGGGGGAGGCTGCTGTCTGTGTCTCCCGCTCCCCTTGCTGGTGGTTACCTGTTGCACGGGGGGACCTTCGCTTTGTCCCTCCCTGTTCGTAGGGGGTGGCGGGAAGACCTGGGCTTCTCTTCAGGTGTGCCCTGCTTATCCACATGTCGTCCTCGTCGTTCCTCTTGCCGCGCTGCCAGGCTGTCTCCGTGCTCTCGGGGCCGCATCGCAGACTTCACCTCAGCTCCGGGCATAGATGGTGTTTTGGAGGTGATCGCTCACAGGCGTTCTGATTTGCCAAGCCGTAGTGTTTGTCCCCTGACGTGTAGAGCCTTGCAGGGTCTGGTCTCCCTGGCTCAGTGCTGCTGCACCTCTGCTGTGTCCTTGTTCGTTTTAACCCAGCTGGCTGGGGACCACCTCCTGTACGTGGAGGCGGTGCTGTCCCTGTTTCTCCCACGCAGGCAATATAATGCACGCCATGTACTTCTGCATCTGATGTTGTTGTGTTGGGGCTAGTAATCGTCTCGAATGCTTAATTATAATGTGTATGTGGCGCGGTCCGCCGTGGAGAGACTTACACACGTCGTCCTCTGCCGGCCGCCATCTTGGTAAACGCCTTTTTATTTTTTTGAAGAAGTTGGGTAGCGGAGATGTTTGTTAAAAACAAAAAATCCTGTTTTTAATGTGTGTACTACTCCGTAACAGTTGCTAGTTCACTTTCGAACAGGAGGTGGAAAATGTATTCTACATTTTGTCTGAATCTGGGGTCTTCAGAATAAATTCATAAAGAATTCATAAAGAGCGATATTCTGATATCTTCATCCTTAGTAGAGGAAAAGAACGTGCTTCTTTTTTTTTTCTTCTCTTTTCTCCTCCCATATGCTCATTAGGGATCCTTTGGCTTGATGCATTTGATATGTTTCTAATACCATCTTGAATGGTGTCTTTGGAGTGTATTGGGTGAGCTGCATACTGGCCTGAAATGTTGGCTGTAATAACGGGGATCTACATGTTCAAATTGCCCAGTTGCTGGTGAATCTTGAATTATTTGTGTGGTTTCTCTGGAGTTTTCCTCTGTTTATGTCCTTGTAGTATTCATGTTTTTTTTTATAGATATTGTAGGGCTTGTCTAATTTTGTCAGCTAGTTGTTGCCAATTTTTGTTTTTGTTAGTTCACCATTAATGAGTACAATCAAAGATTGATCTATTGGTTGTTGTACTACTAGAGTGTCTACATTTTTCTTTAAGTTTTAATGGCAAATATACTACTTTCCCACGGATGCCCTTTAGTAACTCAGAAGGAGGTAATTTGGCTGTTTTCGGTTAACTGCGTATTATAGCTTGAAATGGGTGTACTGTTTGGATTATAATGCTATCATACAAGTTAAGATGTAGAGTCTTTGGCAGTGGGACTATTTCTAAGTTATTAGTGCTAGCCCAGGATGGCATTTTTTTTCCAATTTTTTTTTTTTTTAGTGTTATCTTTTATTTTTTTTACACAACTAACATACATACTGGTGTAATTAACACTGTAACATCACAATGTTCAGTCTGTGTTCCAACCTTCTCTACCCGCGTCCCACCCGCCAGTCTATACCGTACCTTTATGAACTACAGACCACATTAACTACATATTGTGTGTCTGTATATATTACCCCACTGTAGGGGTTTGTGAACTGGGTTCTTCCGCTTGGCTCTTGGTGTACTGCGAGGCAAACAGTTCTTGAAGCAACGTCCTCCAGGAGTCCAAATCTACATTGCTTTTGCTATGACCTGTCAAGCCGAGGTGTCTGCATGTGACCATTTCTGGAGATGCCCCCACCACTCTCGCACTACCAGGCCTTTACTTGACTTCCAGTGCATTGTTCAGCGTTTCGCTAGTATATATGCCAGGTCGTCCAATTTGCTAATGTGTTTCGTGCGCTGTGGCAATATCCTAAGCAAGCAGGGGACCTAATATCTAATGTTATATCTGATCTTGCTTTGCTAGCCGTCGGACTATGTCATTGCAGTATCGTTGGATTACACTGCTATGCACAGAACATGTGCACCATGTCTGCCTCAACTAGCCCACATCTTGGGCAGCTCTGTTCCGCTGCTTTGTGAAACTTAGCGATTGTACGGAGGGGTTAGGTATGCTCTGTGGGTGATGTATAGTTGTATTAACTGGAATCTAGCATGCCTGGATACTGATTTGTGATATGTTAGCGCTGTGTCCCATTCAGAGTCTGACATTGGCTTGTGTAGCTCCTCTTCCCAGTGTTGTCAGGTCAATACTGCATGCCCTCCCTCTGCAATGTTATAAAGCGTTTCTGTTGCCTCAATTTGCGTATGTTCCCCTAGCCCCATTGGCCATTTCTGCTTCAGTTGTGAAAAAGAGCAAGGCATAAAATAAGCAGTGTCGCATAGCAATTTGCTATGCAATTCTGTAGGTTTGCTAATTAAATTGACACTTGTGTAGCAAATCTAGCTATTTAATTTAACCTGTTCAATGAAAGCACAGCTCGCCCTGCATACCTCTTTTGCTCTCAGGCCTCTCTCCACCCTCCTTTCTCTGTTCACTGCAAGTTCAAATGGTCTAATGGAGAGAGAGCGCCATCGCCTCCACTCAAGTGTAGTGTGGGAGTGCTAGGGAATAATTATTTTTCTTTTTCAAATAATTGCAAACCAGAAGTAATTGGGAAGATACTTTTATTTAGCCAACTATATCCTGCCTGACACAGAATAATATGTTAACTACTTTTTTTTAAAAGTCATGTTACATAATGCATCATTACAGTATTGCTACTGTAAAACACTGCATGGTGTCCATGCTTAACAGGAAAGTTTGTTAATGTATCTAAATCTCAGTGTCAACTATATTTAATTTTGTTTGAGATTATGCATCATATTGCAGAGCGAACCGTTTTGAAAACTTACATGATCACACGGCCAAATGGTTTTGATGGCAAACTTAGTTCTGTAACCTGCTGGTTGCATACATCAGTGCAACTGGTGCTGAATCCATGAGCTGATCTGCCTGCTACGCCATTCACTATGCTTAGTCTCTGACTTGATTTCCTCTTGCATAATGAATACATAAAGAGAACTAGATGTTTATGCAAAGTAGCAATCAATAGTTCCATCCAGTCTGTACATCTACAGACCTACTGTACTACCCTAAGCCTCCATAGCTTGCTTTGCTCTATGATTAGGATTGCACTATATATTAGCACCTGTGGGCCAGAGCTGGCCAAACGGTTTTTTGAGCCTATATCGATTTGTGTCCATTCGTGCAGCTAATTGTTTAAATTTTACATGCAATCAGTCAGGGCTCGCAAAGCCTTTTCTCCCCCATTCAGTGTAGATTTTATGAAGGGTGAGTACCATTTGCATAGGATGTTTAAAAAACATTCACATTGTTTGCAGTAAATGGAAAATAAGTTTCACTGTGCATGGCTGACCTCTGTGTGGCTGTAGTGTGCCAAACAAAGTGGGCTTGTGGCGACTTGCACCATTTTACAGAAAGTGCATTTACATTTTATGCCAATTGCCATGGGTCGAACGCATTTCTCTTAGGTCGAGTATGTAAACTTAGTTACTTGACCATCAGGACTAGCAGAATTTTAACAAATGCGCTCGTCCTGACTCATCTCACTAATATCCGACTTCAGCGGTACACAAAACTGCTGTATTGTTGCTTATTTTATGTCATAGGTACAAATAACTTCATTAAAAATATTAGTAAAGCATTGCTAATCAATTGAGTTTGCTAATCAAGGGTTTAATTAGCAAACTCTGCTAATCAATTTTTGAAAACTAATTTATGCCTTGAAGAGGCATGCAGTATGTGTTAGCCTATCTGCAGTCCAGTTTCTGCTGCAAGTGTACCAAAGTCTATTGGTTTACCTTCCCTCAAAAGATCTCCAATTGTCTCCACCCCCCGGGTCTCCCAGTGCTTTCCTCACCATTAGCCTAACTTGACTATCTTCTTCGCGTAGCGACGCCAGTGGGATTTTGTGGCCGACTCCCTGCCCAACAGAATGCATCCTTACTTACATATTTTTTTGCCTAGTGCTAAAAGGAGGGGCTTGGGGTCCTGCTGGATGTTTATCCGTATTGCTTCAAGAAGAATGGGGTGCATGCAGGTCGCAACAGGGGGGTGTCTCGCGTTTGTTCGTCCGACAGCCAACCCGTAACGAACAGCAATTGGCATGCCACAAAGTACACTTCGAAATTGGGGTCCTTGATTCCTCTTGGGGACCTTGATTGCTCTTTGGTCATAAGGCTTCTGTAGTTTGGTATGTGCCATCTTACATCTGGAGTTTCTCCATAGAAACCTCTGAGACACCACGTCTAGTTTCTTAAAGAAGGCCCCGGGTTTCACATACGGGATATAGGTAAAATAGTGAAGACGCCTGGGAAGCACCACCACCATCTTGAGCAACGCTGCTGTCCCCATCAGCGAGAGTGGCAATTTAGCCCAGAAGTCCATGGACTTCACCACGTTGTCCCTGATTTTTGTGTTGTGCATGTGTTCTATTTTGTGGTCATGGTAACAACTCCTAGATACCTGAACGTGTCTTCCTCCCACTTTATTGGAAGCACTGATGGTGCCTGCACATGTCTCCCACTGTATCCTGCCAGGGGGAACGAGCATGATTTCTGTTTGCTAACTGTGATCCTTGACAAATCTGCGTAGCGCTCCAGTATATACTTCAAGTTGGTCTCAGGGTGCTGTAGGTATAACAGCATGTCATCTGCATATAGGGAGATCAGATTCCACCCCTCGTGTGTCTATGCCCACCTCCCGGTATTCCTTTCTTAGGTATGCTGTTAGGGGTTCTAAGGCTAGTAAAAACGGCATGGGTGAGCACAGGCAACCCTGTCCCATGCCCTTCTCCAACTCCCACTGCTCCGATATTTGCTTTCCTATTTTCACTCTACCGGCCTACTATACAGTAGCCGTGCCCTTTTGATGTATGTAGGGCCCATACCGAATTCGCCCAATGTAGCCAAAAGCCATGGCCAACGTACAGAGTCAAAATCTTTGACCGCGTCTAGTGAAGCTGCCACATACGGGCTACTACTGCCCTTAGTGTGGTTGATAACATGATGTAGCGTACGTAAGTTCCATGTAATATACCTGTTAGGGACATATCCTGTTTGGTCTGGGTGTATCAGTTTATCCATCATCTTTTTAAGCCTGTTGGCCCGTAGGGTGGTAAGTATCTTTCCGTCCTGGTTAAGTAGTGATAATGGTCTATATAACCCGCATTCTGTCTGGTTTGTTTGGCTTCAGCAGTGGTATTATCGGGTATTCTCTCAGTGACATTGGGAGTATATCTGCACTTAATGTCCCTGAAGCATCACTAGCAGGGGGTGTGTGTGACATCGGCTATGCATTCTGTGTAGAACTTGCTGGGTAGCCCATCGGTTCCAGGCATCTTGCCAGTCGGACGCTCCTTAATAGTGGCCACCAGTTCTTCCCGGTTGATGGGAGCCTCCAGCCCTTCGGCCTCTTCAGGGCTCAGTTTCGGCAAGTCGATCTGTGCTAGGGCCTCTTTAATCTGAGAGCTGCACTTCTGACGTCTCTGTGTACAAGTTCTTTAAAAGTCTAGGAAGCACCTATTGATGCCTTCTTGTGTCATACACTCATCCCATCCGTACCCCTTATTGACCTTAATGCTTCACGTTTACTTTTCGTTTTTATATAGCCAAGCCAGCAGTTGTCCCTGCTTATCTCCTTCTACATGTTGATTCTCTATATATTTTGCATGATTTAGTCTGTCCCAGTTCCTTGGGCATTCCTGTTTGTCGCGTTGCCTCTTTGGCCCTGTCATCTGTCATAGTTGCCCACCTTCTATACTGTCTAGTGCAGCTTCTGCTTTAGAGGGGTCATTTTCTATCACAGTCCGCACTCCCCCCCCCCCCCCACCCCCCCACCACTTCAGAGATAGTCAGCCCTCTAATTGCCACCTTTTTAAAGGCCTCCCACACTATCCCTGCAGACGCCACACTAATTACATTCTTTAAAATACTCTTTAAAACCCACTGAGAGGCCTTCACGGAATGTCTCATCTCAGTGATTCGCCCCAAAGCTTCCAAGTTGGTATGCACGCTTTAGGAGGGAGTACTCACCAAGTGGTTACCAGTGGTGTGTGGTCTGACAACGCTTGCGCCTTGTGGTCTGCCTTTATAAACACTCCTAATGATTCCTCGCCCGTGAAAATGTCTTCAAGTGGACAGATCATGCAGGCCAGAATAATAGGAGTATCCTCGTCTTTGAGGGTTCAAGGCTCTCAAGACATCCAAGTTGTACGCTTGTAACAGGGTGTGCAAGGGTTTGGCCGCAGGGGCTGGGTGTGCAAGTTTATTATCCGATCTATCTAACTTGGGGTTTATTGTACAGTTAAAATCCCCTCCCCCATATTAGAATGCCGCTCGTGTACGAGTATAGGGAGTGAATGTATTGTTATGGATAACAAGCCTGGTAAGAAAACTTTGTTCACATATCGGGCGATTTTTGCAGATGAAACCTTCAATAGCAAATTGCTGCACATGTTCGTTGAAAAAATGCACATGCTTTCCAATAATGCACGCGCTTGTCACAAAAAGCAGATGTAGACACTTGTTTCAGAAAATATATTTTGCAAGAGGCCAGGAAATCGTAGCTTCCTGTTCTAGTAGAGAACCAAGCCGCAAGTGGTAACTTCTGTCTTAAACGGCACGCAGCAGGAGCAAGAGATGCCTTCACACCATTTACATCTGATAAGCTGTCAGAGGACAGGAAACACCAATGGACACGAATAGCACGCACACGTTTAAGGTTGTGTAGAAGCAATTGACATGCTTTATCCCTTCTCTGAACAAAAGCCCAGTTTATATAATGGAGACAGCCATTGAAGACAGACGACACCAGTTTCTTATACGTTTGCACATAGAGGATCATATGATCAAACGAAGCAAAGGAACACTTTAAGCTTTAACCTCCCAAATGGCCGATATGACGCACAGACCAGATCCCTTTGTTACATATAAAGCGCAAGCTGAATTAAGGGGAGGAGGTTTACCCATCGAGCAGCAGACTCCCACACGCCGTGGCGCTGGGGGGAGGTCTGCCGAAGATCCCAGAGCAGAGGCGAGGGAGATAACCAGGCCCAGATAAACCGGAAGCCAAAGCAATTTGAAATGTGTTGGTTCAGGTGCAGCACATTCTGCTCTAAAGCACAAGTTAAGTTTGGGGCCTTGCTGGGTGAATTCTTGAGACTAAGGCATATAGTATCTTACACCACAACATAGCATAGCTCCACATAGTATAACTCCCAGGTCACTCAAGCTGCAAAATCTAAAACAACCCCTTGTTCTTCTGTTTCCTATTAATGCAACCATGCTCTTTGCTCACATAGCAGTTTTGCTCGTAGGTGTGATGGTATTTTATATTTGCTTCTGATTTGGCACGTACAATGCAAATTAGAGCTTGTAGAAGATAGGTGTGGTATTAAAAATATATGAACCTAATACCTCCTGTGTCAAGCGCATACTTCTGAGTGATGCGTTAGAATGGTGTCTCTGAGTCTAAAGAACTTCACACATTTCCTTGCTGTATTGGTTAAAGTATGCTGTTGGGCAAAAACACCCAGGCAGGCTGCTCCTGAGCGCTAGGTCACTGCCTGGGGTGCTTATTATCATAAACATGAATACTGACTGTGTCCACTTTCCACAGCTTCAACTAAGGTAGAGGTAAGGGTCATGGGTCAAGCTTGACCACAAGCAATCATGACATTATGCAGCAGTGTCGTGATTCAGGGCGTATGTGTTTGATACTCGTGTCTGTACCTTCCACGAAGCCTTGCACTGACACCATTCTGCCTTCCTTGTCCCTTACAATTTTGAGGATCCAGAAGGGTACCAGCCGTGCGACCCATATCAACACCCCTCTGGCGTACACAGAGTATGACGTACCTAGGGCGGTGCCAGACCATTTTCTGGCCAAGGCAGCCAGCCTGTCTGTTGTAAGGTGTCTCTTGTAGCAGCGCTATGGCTATCCTTTGGCGGCGCAAGTACGTCATTATTCTGTTTCGCTTAATATAACTATTAAGCCCTTGGACGTTCCACAAAATTATCTTGGTTTGTCTTTCGCTTTGTGTCTTAGTCTGTTGCTGCTCGCATGCATGTACCACTTGTCCGTATAGGCTGACCTCCCTACCCCCCTAGCCCATCCCCAACTGTTGCCCTTAACTCTGCCCCCTCAACAATTGCCCAGCTCAATACCTTGTGCTCAGGTATTCCTACGTCTCTCCGGCCCCCGTTGTCCTTTCGTCAGTGACCGGAGTGCAGCAGGTGGATACATAACTGCTAGTTTCCAAACACAAAAGCCTGTCTTGGGTAAAAGGGTGTTCTACGCAACCTGATCCTTGGACCCCAGAGATTGCATTGTTTGCTCCTGTTTCATGATGGGCTGATGCCGGGGAGTCCATGCAACTGCATGAAGAACTCATCTTGTGCCATTAATGTTTGAGCTCTGGCCCCTCCGACGCTGCTTATGTGACATTACGTTCCTGCGTCTGCAGTGTCTGCCGGTTCGTCCATGGCGCTGGTTGATAGGTTCTGAGTCCATCCGTTTGTGAACTTCTTCTGGAGTGTCCAAAAAGATAGTCCTGCCATTCCGTATGATCTTAAACCTCGCTGGATATAGTAACATATTTGCGATTTGTTGCTCCTAGCCTTCTCTTCACGGAGGTAAAGTGCGTTCTCTGCTTTTGTACCTGTAGATTGTAGTCTGGGTACGCTGTAATACTTGTGGATGCCCTGTGGATCGTACCACCTTTCCTGAAGTATTCCAGGATCTTCTTGCTGTCTTTATATTTCAAGACCCTAGCTATGATGGGCCGCGGCGGGGCACCGGGTGGCAGTTTCCTCCCCAGGGACCTATGTGCCCTTCCAATGTGAAGCCCTGTGTGAGGGTGCCTGGACCTATTTCTTGCAGCAGCATGTTTTATATGTAGTTAGTGGGGTCCGCACATTGTTCTCCCTCTGGGAGGCTGATAATCCTGAAGTTACGTCTCTCACATCCTTCTGCGTCCTCCAATCGCCATTCCAGGTTTTCACATTTGCTGTTGAAGTTCCGTTGTTGTAGCTTTTAGTCCTGCTGTGTTTTCCGTGACTTGTTTCTCAAGAGTCTCCGTTGACTCCCAGTGCTCTCTCATCCTGCCTTAAAAGGTTCAAGTCTAGGCGGACCGCGTCAATTTTGTTTTCTAAGGCTACTTTCACAGATGCAATGGCTGCCAGGATCTGCTGGTTCCTGCTCAGTTGTTCTGACGCTTCTTGCCGCGTCACGTCAGAACGAACTGTGTGACCACTTGTGTGTGACGGTGTCGCAAACATATCCAGCGTGGGCTGTTTGCCTTTTGTTCTCGTGCACTTTCGCAGCCATGTGTGCCTCACTGGTGATGTCACTAGGTGCTGTGCCTGTGTGGTACTGACGTCACCTGTGCCCTGGCACGTTGGTTGGCCGCAGGCACTGTGTATATGGTGTTGTCTAACGGTATCTCTCCTGTGTGTTGGCTTTGTGCCCAGCTGTAGATGACTATAGCCCTGCTTGGCAGCTTGTCATGACGGTTGCTTACATATATGGAGGCATGGGGATGGAAATGCCACTCCTCATCCACTTTGCTGCATTGTTGTGGTCTTCTATGTGCTTGAGGGATGGGGGCCATGCAGAGCGCAGGCTCAACTGGGCCCACCCGGTACCGTGGTGATACTGTTCAACGCGTCCATGGTGACTTCCTGTGGGGCGGCCTTAAGCCGCCACTTGCCGTGGGACAGCGCTTATTGCAGCTGTGTAGCACAGCCTTCCCCCACCATTCTGTATTCCATATACTTAGGTGGTGCCCCTGTGAAATGATTGCCGGCCTGCTACTCTGGCACCCAGCTGTGTTCAGGGCCCAAGATAATGCTCTGTAGCCCTCCTGCTATTTAGTGGTCCGCGGGGTTGCATTATGCCCTAGCCATCCCCTTCGCTCCCACCAGGGTAGGGCACAACTTGCTCCTTAACTTCACAGGTCCCAGTGTGTGCCCCCCCATGAGTGTCCTTACTGCCCCAGGCTAGTGCGTAGAAGTTTACACCAGCTGTTATTCGGTCTGGTGCTCCGTTGTGCGCTTAGCTGCTGCCACAGTTGATGGCTATGGCAGGTTATAGCTGCCTCCGTGCCACTCTGAAGGCACCTGCTTCTGGGTACGCCGTGGCTGCGTAGCCCCGCACCCTACTCCACCGGGCTCCTTTTTCTGCAAGCCGCTGCCTCTCTCCCACCAGCCCTGCTTCTTGTGCATCTGTTGCAATGTAGCCGACAAGGGGCTGCAGGCCCTTGCCGAGCTGTGCAGTCTGCTTCCCCGCTTCGGCACTGGAGTCTGGTGTTCACTGCAGCTCCTCTGTGTTGGGGAGAATTCTCAAAATGTGCTAATTTCCCTTACCTTTTGAGACCCCCCAGCAACTTTGCTGGATTTCTAGGATTTGATTTTTTTACTTGGGAAGTGGACTCCTTTTTTTTTTTTTTTTTTTCTTCCCCCCCCCCCCCCCCAATCTTCCATGTATTTTGTGTGCGTTTCACTTTTGTGTTCTTTGGTTATGGAGTTTTAAAACCACTCCATAGGCATCTTTTTCTGTGTCTCACACAGCACCTTCAGTGCGCTGGCACAGGTAGGTCTTTCAGACTTCCCAAGGTTTATATACCTTCTCTGGGGCTGACTACCGTTTCCCAGAGCATGGAAAGTTAAATTGGCTTTACTAGTCTCTTTAAATTTACTGACCCAGCACACACTATCTTCCTATAGAGTGCTGGATGGGTTGTCAAAACACTAATGTAGCAGTAAAATGTTACCTTTTCCTACTTTAAATGGCTGGTGGTAGTGGATCAATGTATGGGAGGAAAGGTCTTTAGGTCCCCCCTCCCCTCCCCTCCATTTCTCACCAACATGCAGTCTATGACTCGCCCGGCAGCCATCTGTGCACCTGGGCCCGGGATGCGGGATGGCTGTGGGTCGACACATGGGGGCTGCACGGCTCATCCTGTAGTGTGATGCAGACTCCATTTTGTGACAAACGTAGACTCCAGTTTGAAAATAACAGATTTAGGCCTCGCTGGCATAAGCACTCTGCAGGGCTGCAGCTCTCCCCTCCTGACCGCGCACAGCGAGCCCAGCGCGTCCCTCACCCTCCTCCCCTTGGCGGCTCTGCTGCAGGCCTGTTCTCACGGGATACTAGGCACGAACAAGCTACATTACAAACTGTATCTTTCACCTTCCGCAGTCCATCATTGACCTGCAGATGACCGGGCTGAAGCTGGGGTCTGAGAGAAACTAGCTACTTCCATAAAACTTGTCCTGTACTCTCGCAGACACCCTATTTATGACATATGCTGTAGATGACCCCCAACCCTGTTCCCCGTTTGAAGTGCCAGACATGCATGCTAAGCCCATGTGCCACCCTGTTTTCACCCATGCAGCGAAGCTATCTGAAGGGACGATAAACTTGCTTTGAGTCCATGAGATTGATTGTGCACATTGAAATAAGATGGCCCTCACCCATCCCAGATCACACATGAAGTTATGACATATATGTTTAAGCCGATCATTACTAATCAAGGATTATTGTTGCCACCTCCATACACAAAGCAATGTATGATATCCATATGTACTCTGATTTCCCAAAAATGTACAAGTTTACAAATGGACAATTAAGTGTTGCAATATGTATGGTTTTTAATGTAATGAATGCTGACTGTATAGTAGTGTCCTTTGTAGCATTTGTTTACCCTCTGAGTATTGAGTTACACAAGTCATATTATAAGCAGAACGTTGCAGACTCTTCCCTGTGCCAATGCACACACTAACCTGTTTCTACCTCATTTTGAATGCAAGCTTTTTGTGTGTCCCTCACAACATAGAGAATATACGGCCCAATATGTTACAGGGTCTTGCCTCCTCTCACCCCTCTCAGGTACCACCACGCACACAGCAGCCCCCATCTATCTTCCCCCCTCTGGCTGGACCCGGATGTGAAACCATAGCCCTGTGAATGATGTGCTGCTAACAAGACTGTTAGAAGTTATTTTGTAACATGGTACTCGTGATAAACGTAAAGGTGTAATATATACAATCTTCATAAGCTTGCATAATGTTTGATGTATGTGCAACTACACTGGTTTTATTCTACCTCGCATATTAAATGATGTGCATGCAACCTTATAACGTAGACGAGATGGAAGCAACAGGTCACTCTCTCCCTTCCCCTGCAGCGCTGCGAGCTCAGTCCCCATTGCCCACCCTGCCTCAGGTCGGACTGATAAATAAAGGCCCTTATTTAATTGATAATGTGATGCTGTAGCTATAACCTCTCACCCCTCCGCTAATCCTGCACTCCGTATCGGACCTCCCCTAACCTCCCAGACCCACAATAAAACCATGAAACATGTTTCAGACCCCAAGGCCTTGGTTAAACGAAATATAGGTAACAAGCCTCTCATCCAGCTGCCTTTTTGATATACCAGCTATGTGCCCTCTGACCAGATAGTCTCCAAGCTCACCCCAAACCCGACTGACCATGGTGGCAGTATATCTACTCTTGTACTAACATACTATAAATATTCCCCCCTTAGATCTAACAAAGCAGAATGATGGAAGTATCCCAGACACGCGCCCCCTGATGGAGTACCTGAACTCCTGAAGCAGCCCCTTTATTGTATAGTGTTTTTATGATGAGATAGGAGCACCTAGAGTTATGTGCTATTTCTCTTGTGATGTTAGATGAACACATTTTTAGGATTTACAGGGCATCATGAATTATGACTGTTGAATGAGCATGTGTGGCCACAAGGGCAAATGTTAGCATAGTCCAAGATGTACCAATCAACTCTCTTCAGACCAGAGCTCCACCCGCTGAGTTCAGCTGACCTGCAAGCCTCACAATGACACCTCAAGAAGCCTCACCAATCAGAGTTCCACCCCTATGGATGTATATGCGCCCCACTGCCCAATCTCATCAATTCATGTATCCCTTAGCTCCTAAGTCATAGGTGACGTGGTTTTGTAACAAAATGTGAATGTTGCTGAGGTTTGGCAGATCGCTCTCGGAGGTTGCAGAGTTCTCTGCTTGCCCTATATTGGTCTGGATAATCTTTTACTTTCTAACTTCACCCACACTTGCTCTTGGTCTCATTCCCATCTGGGGTGCGTCCATTATTGACTCCCACTAGGGAGTTTTAAATGCCTTATTGGGGGGACGCTCACTTTCATCAACTACCGTGATTTTTCCTGACTGCGAACAACGGTAGCTAAAAATCGGGTCAGCTATGTTTTTCAATATGGGGTCCCAGACCTACCTGTAAAAACAGACTCTGGTCATCTTTTTTGCTGTCGATTAATATAACCTTGTCTTTTTACCCATTTTTAAAGTATATGAAGTGCCATTTTGCTCCCACTTCACAGGAGAGCTAAACTTATTAATTTACTTACCGGTTGCGTATTTGTGGTTTATTAGTGTGTGATATTGAGCGGTTATAGGTCAAAGGATCGACTCAAAAGGATCGAAATGCAATAGGGTAGAGTCAATGGGACTGAAAACAAGAGTCACATTTTATTTCATTTTGGGGGGGGTGGTCCCCCGCCAAACCGGGGGGGGGGGTGGTCCCCCGCCAAACCCCTGTTTTTGGTGTAAAAACCACTTTTTTTTTTTTGTTCCTATACGGAAACCAAAAAAATATATACATTTTAAAAAAAGGCATTCGACCCTTTTTGTTTTCGGTCCTATTGACTCGACCCTATTGTATTCTATCTTTTTTGTTTTAGATCCTTTGACCGGACACCATATTGAGCTGCTCTTGCTATTGTAATGTTTTCAAACTGACTGAGTAAATAAATGTATGTTCTTTTACCAAGAAACCTTGAGTGTTTGTTTGAATCACTGTATTAGTTGGTCCTTTTGTGTAACTTGTTCTACTGCTCACTTAAACTCTTGAGAAGTCTGGCTGCTCAGCCATCACTACCACTTTACTGTGTAGTACAGGCTTGTACCAAAGGTGAAAATGTGCTTACACTTGTAGTCTTAATTGCATGTAGTGTTCCCAAAGGGCACAGCATGTGATTATGTCCAACACTCCGTGCGCACAGTTATGTCAGTGCCCTCTGCTCCGTGGTCGTGGGATCTGGCTGCCGGACTACAAGGCAGCGTCCCTCGGTTTCCCTGCTTCTGCGGCCAGCTGATTGCATCCCGCCACTGGCTGCAGCAACGGGATTTCCTCTCCACTTGCAGCAGACTTCGCTTGCCTTGGTAGGTGTCGGCCACCAATTCGGTCGCCAGCGCCATCTTGGGTGACAATGCTCCGTACCACCTTGCCTTTGCCACAGTCCCGTTCTGTGTTCTTGTGGGGTCCGTTATCCTCACTACTTCGTTTGGTTATGCTACAGGCATTCACTGACGATTCTCTAAAATGACATCATATGAGGATTACTAATTATGCCCTTTCGGCACTGATCGTGCAGGAGCTCTATGGGAAGCGTCCTCACTGCATGGCTTCTAGGCCACGCCCCCATGGCATTTGGTTATTGTTAGCTTTGTGTTGCAGTACATGCAAATTGACTGGTCAGTTATTTTGTATTTTTTGTTGTTAGATGTACAGCTAATTGGAACCATTGTGATTCTTCATTGTCTATTTTGTAGGCTAGATCTACTTTGTTTTGTGCTCTTTTTTTTTTTACAAAACGTTCTGCGACAACAGACCTACTTTCAGCAGATGTGTTTTAGCAAATGTTTGCAAGTTAGGTTTTTGTTCGTGGAATTGTTGTAAAGATTTGAAGCATTGTTGCCGTACGTTAGACATTGAGCTGCATATCCATTTGTACACGGGACGATTTGTTTGGCGAAAGGAACATTTGGTTGAAAGTTTATTATGGGAAGTTTTTTCTAAAAGGTTATCTTTTGCCATATTGTTGTCTCCTGCCATCACCTTCTATGGCATTTTCTTCTTTTTTGTTCTTCTTTATAAGCCTCTTCATTGAAATAAGGTTCTGTGCTGCTTGTGTGAATCTATTCGCCTTCACAGAAGTTTGAAAAGGTATCCATATTGACACTGCTCATGTGTAGAATTACTTGTCATTTGTTTATTTTAGTTGGTGGTTGCATTCTGTTTACAATTAATATAAACCCTTTTTTCTCTTTAGTAGAAATGCGCTGTCAGTAGAGCTTCGAGGATTAGTCTCCTGCTGTCGTTTTTCGGGTAGATTGTGACTTTTCAGCATTTTCTTTTTTTTTCATAACTTTTTATTGGTTTTTTCAAGGCAATATATCAATTACAACAATGCAATAATTATGTTTCAAGGCAATATGTCAAATACAACAGTGCAATAATTACAAGTTAATTCACAGTGGAATGTCTCTCAGAATGTGTGTGGGTTGGGGGGAATTGTTGCTGGCCTTCTAGCTATTGATCATCGTCCATCCGGGACGCATTCGGGTGTCGATCTTGTCTCTGGTGAGCTTTGAATGAGATCCGGCTATCAGTAAAGTGGGCTACATTGGAGCCATCTGGTGAGTGGGGGTCTCTTTGTGAGTGCTGGGTATTTGGCCGCCTAGGCCATAAATGGGTCCCAGATGTTCAGTGTTCTGTTCAGGGAACCTGATCGTATTGCCGTGATTTTCTCCGCTACTGCTATGTCCCAACATTTGGTCCACCATAATGCAATTGAGGGGCCTCCTTCGTCCTTCCATAGTCGGGCCATTGCAATTTTTGCGGCTAGTATTAGGTGATTGCATAGGCGGGGTATTTGTCCTGAGATCAGGAATGCTCGGTCGCCTGTTTCGCCTAGTAGGACGATTCCTGGATCCTAGGGTATGGAGAGACTGGTGATGTCTTTGATGTATTTTAAGATTTCCTTCCAGTATGACTCTGCCTTTGGACAGGCCCAAAGCAAGTGGAATAGTGATCCGGGAACTGGGCAACCGCGCCAGCAGGTATCGAGGATCTCCGGGTTGGCCTTATGAATTTGAGTTGGGGTGATACAGTATCTATAGCAAAGTTTATAACCCCCTTCCCTGTTCGTGATGCATTTTGAGCTTTTGTGCAATCTGTCCCATATTTTTCCCCATTCTGCCCCAGCTATTTTTCACACTAGGTCCTTTTCCCATTCTAGCATGTATCTTTCTTTTTTTGCGGGGTCTGATCTGTCTAGGAGCCGATAGATAATCGAGGTCGTGCCCCTGCTGGTTGGTGTTAGCGAGTGCTCCAGCGCTGTTAGTTCTCTAGAGCATCTTTCTCGGATTATCCTTTGGGATATCCAGTGCCTTATTTGGGTATAGCGGAATCTTTCCCGCTCTCCCACTCCAAATTTTATTTTGCATCTCTCAAACGTGATAGGTGAGCCCTCTTCTTTAAAGTCACTAGTTTCACCCAGGCCCCCTTTCGCCCAGGCTTGGGAATCCCGCGGGGTGTTTCCCGGTGAGAATTCAGGGTTATTACAAATGGGGGGGGTCAGGGGTCCCAAGGTGCTCCGTATGCCCCATTTCCGAGCTGCAGCTTTCCAGCAATGGACCGTTGCAGTCGTGGCTGATAAGGGACCGCTAATTGCCTGTGGCTTTATGTTTGGTAGGTGTGGGAGATCATGTAGTGGGACCGGACACCAGGACTCTTCGATTTGTCTCCGTTTCGGGGGGGGTCTGTTTCTTGCACCCAGGAGAATGCGTGTGATATTTGAGCGGCTAGGCTGTATCTGGCCATGTCAGGCACTCCCAATCCCCCTTGTGGTTCCCCCTTAGCATAATTAGTTTGTTAATTCGAGGTCCCCCCGCCCCCCCACAAATTCTGGTATTTTATTTTGTAGAGCTTTTATGGCTGGACATGGGATCTGTATTGGTAGTGCTGCGCAGTGGTATAGCCATCTGGGAATCTGGTTCATTTTGACAGCGGTAATTCACCCGAACCATGACATTTCCTGCTGCTTCCACCTTTTGAGGTCGATCTGCAGGTTGCGGATCAGTTGCGGGATGTTGTGTGAGTACAGCCGTGTCGGGTCTTTGGTGATTTGGACCCCAAGATATTCGATTGCATCCTTGGCCCACGGGATTGGTGACAGTGGGGATAGGGTATCTTTCTTGCGTGGAGAGGTTGATGGCTGGTGCTGAGGGTTTGGACAGGTTCACCTTGAATCCTGATAAGTCCCCGAATTCCCTCCCATAGCGCACCCAGGGATGTTGCTATGTTTGAGTCGGTGATTAATACATCGTCCGCGTATAGCGCAATTTTGTATTCTAGGTCCCCCACCGTTATCCCCTTTATGCTCCCATTTTATTCTAATTCTGCCGGCGAAGGGTTCCATGGACAGAGCGAAGACTAGGGGTGATAGTGGGCAGCCCTGTCTGGTGCCCCTAGATATGTGTAGGTGTCCTGACCTGGTGCCATTGATTCGCAGTTGCGTCGGGGGGGGATTTGGTAATTAGCCATGACCCATGCGGTGAAGTTGGGGCCAAAGCCGAAGTGTTCGAGAACCGCTTGGATGTAGCCCAAGTCCACCCGGTCGAAGGCTTTATGAGCATCTAATGAGATCACGGCCATCCCTATCTTCATTTTGTGGGCACTTTCGATTAAATTTATTGTTCGTCTGATGTTGTCATGAGTCCCTCTTCCCAGAATAAATCCCGTTTGATCTTGGTCAATTAAGAGCAGGAGGACTGGCCCCAGTCTTCTGGCTAGTACTTTGGCAAAGATCTTGCCGTCATTGTTCAGGAGTGATATCGGGCGGTAGGAGTCAGGTAATTCGGGATCCTTCCCGGGTTTGTGTAGCAGAACTGTGATCGATTCGGCCATTGATTTCGTGACTGATTTTGCAGATAGGAAGGAGTTAAATAGGGTGGCCACCTGGGGAGCTAGGATTCTGGCGAATTTTTTGTAAAAGTTAGCGGATAGGCCATCTAGACCGGGAGCAGTGGATTTGAGGGTCTTCATGGATTCGATGATTTCTTCAGTATTGATGGGGGCTTCCAGGAATTCAAGCTTGGTTGAATTTTGGGGAGACATGGCATTCAGGTATTCCGGTGGGTAGTCTAGGACCATAGGATCTCCGGACATTATTGACTTATGATGCTTCATCAGTTCATTGATTTTATCCTTCTTGGAGTAGAGCATCTTTCCATCTTCCCTTCGTAGCTTAATGTTTCGGCCGTGGATCGTTCTTGGCTTCTGCGCTAGTATTTTTATTTGCTTTTGTTCCCTTTGTTGTAATAGAACTGTTTTGTATATGCTAGTGATTTGGCCGTTCGGTCGGCGCAGTGCATTTCTAGAGCTATTTTCCCTTTCCTCAGGGCTCTTTCTGTTTTTCTGGTGTAGCTAGCTTTTAGCCGAGTTTCTAATTGGAACACCTCTTTTTCCAGCTTAGTTGTTACGATGTTTGATATCCTTCTCTGTTCCGCTCCTGCACCTATTAGCGAGCCTCTGACTACTGCCTTCATTGCATCCCAGATGATGGTGATGGGAGAAGATTCAGTGGTGTTCTCTTTGAAGTAGTTGATTATTGTGTCCTCCACTTCTGCTCTGATGCTTACGTCTAGCAGTAGGGAGTCGTTTATTTTCCAATACCTCTGGATAGGGTTTCTTTGGCCCGATATGGCTAGGTTCACGGAGGCTGGAGCGTGATCAGAGATCATGCCGGTATGGATTTCGGCGTTGTTAACGCAAAGGAACATCGAACCGGAGATCAGAATAAAGTCTATTCTTGAATAGCCCTTGTGAATGTTGGAGTAGTGCGTATAGTCTCGTGAATTGTCGTTGAATAGTCTCAAGACATCTACTGTCTGTTTCTCTGAACAGTTTAGCTAGGGATAGGGCCTGGGTGAAGTCTGCGTTTGTGAGGGGAAGCGTTTTGTCCAAATGCGGGTTTGGCGTGGAATTGAAATCCCCGCCGATGATTAGGTGGCCTTCGCAGAAGGCTAAGATGGTTGGGAGAAGGGCCGAGATGATGAAGCTGCCTTGGGATGTGTTGGGACTGTAGATAGTAACGATTGTGATGGGAAGCTCTTCAAAGAAGCCTTTGAGTAGGAGATAGCGTCCCTCTGGATCTCTCCTTATTGTGGTCTTAGACAGCGGGACCTTGTTGCGAAGTAATATCGCTACTCCCCTTTTCTTCTCCCTGATGTGGCGAAATAAGCTTTTTTAAATCTCTTGAATCTTATACGGTGTTCATCTACTTGTAGTAGGTGAGTTTCTTGAAGTAGCACAATGTCTCCGGATAGTTGATTCAGTCGGTGTTCCACTGATCTGCGTTTTCTTGGTGAGTTCATCCCCTGGATGTTCCAGAATAGGATTCTTATTTCGTTTGTATCAGCCTCCCCTGCTCTTTTGTGTTGAGTGTGCCTCATATTTCGTTCCCCCTAATCGGTTCTGTGAGGTTAGCAGCGGTTTCTGCAGATGTATTGAGGTGGTATTTTTCTTGTTGTTGTGGTGTTGTACGCAAGGACGTAGCTTGAGATGAATAAAGTCCCCGATGTAGAATTGGTCCTATTTGGTCCCTCCCCCCTTCCCCTCGCAACTTTGAACTGTTAGGAGTAACGTCGTCCTACTGCCACCGGGAACCTGGTGGCACCAATACGCTTGGTGTTGGCCAACTGGGCCGTCGAGATGAACTTTGGCAGTGATCTATCGCTGCTTGCGCACTTGTTCGGGTGCTGGAACGTGACTTTTCTTCTCACATGTTGTTTCGTCGTTGGTTTTCAATGATTGTTGTTTGAGAAGTGAGGGCCAGAGACCCATGGGGTCATTGCAGGATGCTAAGCATATGTTACTGTCTTTCTTCGGGGGACCCCGGAGTCTGCGCCATCTGCTTGTTTTTGACCATACTCCTCCCAGAGAATTGTCCCGGCGGGGGTGGATTGCGTCTTTGGATTTGGACTCCCCCCTCCGTTCTCGTCTGGCCCAAAGCTTCCCCGCTTCTTTCATTGATTGTATTTGTCTCTGTGATCCCTCCCAAATGAATTTTACTGAGGTAGGGAACCCCCAGTGGTATGGGATTTTCCTTTCGCTCAGCCAGACTGTCAATGGCCGCATGGTCTTCCGTTTTTTTAGAGTGGAGTTAGCCAGGTCTTGGTACAGTGAGATTTTCGATCCCTGGAAGGTGATCTGTCGCATCTGCCTTGCTTGCCGCATTATATCCTCTTTTATTTGGAAAAAGTGAACCCTTGCCAGCACATCCGGGGGGGGATGGAGATGTTTTCCTCTATTGTTCTGTGTACCCTGTCTAACTCCAGGGGGGAGTTGTCCGGTCAGGTGATTATGAATCTAAAGAGATCCGACATGTAGGATTTTAGGTCTGCCTTTGGGATGGAGGAAGGGATTCCTTGAACTCTGATGTTGTTCCTTCGTGATCGTTTTTCTAAATCCTCCTGCTTTGCTTCCAGGGTGTTGCATCTCGTCTCGAGGGCGGCTATTCTGTCCTTCTTATGTTCAATCTCGAATCTTTGGTCGCAGACCTCCGATTCTATTTCAGTGGTTCGTTGCTCTACCTCCCCCATCCTTTTATCCAGGGAGTTGATTTTCTTGGTGACTTCTTTGGCGCTTTTTTGGATTTCCCTGATCAGGGCTGATAATAGTTCTTGTAGATCGGCTTTGGTTGCTGCTTGTGGTGGGTTGGGCTCAGGTGCAGCTGGTGTAGGGGTGGTATTCTTGCTGGGGCCCTCCGGTGGATCCATCTTTCTAGCCCTTTCAGTGGTTGAGGTGGTCATGAGGGTGGCTATATCAGTTTGTTTGGCTACCTTCCCGCTTTTAGACATTTTGTGGGTAGTGAATTGGTGTGGTGTGGGTTGGTTTCTGTGTGGGAGTTTCTGCTACTCCTTTGTGTGTTCAATTGTGGGCTTAGCGTTGATCCACCGACTCCTGCTGTGGCTGCTGACGGCTGCAGTGAGGTTTGGTATGCTTCTTGGGGATATTTGGGTGGTTGTGGTGAGTTTGGGTCTTGGGGAGGCTGTGTTGGTTTGGGGTTCAGGGCCAGCGGGTACCGCTGATAGTCTTTCTTGGTACTGGGGTCAATGTTCTAGTGGGTGCCCAATCCGGGGCCCTCCCTGGCTCATACCCAGTTGCCTTCCTCCCCCCAACTCCTCACCTCATCACTCAGGTGCTGGTGTGATGTGGTTCCTGGAGGGCGACAATGGCAGGTGCAGTGCGGAATTTCAGCTCTGAGATGTTCCTGCTCCTCCAGGAGGTTGCCTCGAGGAATGGATTCCTCTATCCAGATGCTGTGGGTTGATTTGGGGTCCTCCCTGCGAGTGCAGGGGGTGGCTAGGCAATGAGGAGCAGGGATCTGGATCCTGCGTGTTGATAGCAGTCTGGGCGGATGGATGGGTCAGTGGCGCCCGCGGGCCCGTGGGGCTAGTGTCTCTGGAGTCCGACACGGGAGGTGGCTGGGGGAGCCGCGACCGTGGAGGTCCAGGCGGGAGAGCACCGAGACCCACTTAGAGCGGGCTGATCCTGGCAGAGAGGGAATCGGAGCTTTCAGGCGGGAGTCCTGCAGTTGTTGGTGAGTGGGGCACAGCCCGTGGAGGGGGAGATATGGTCCGGGGGGCCCCCTCCGACAGCCGGGCCGGATTGCGGAGCCCTCGGCGGGTGCACCAGATGCCCAAAGCAGGGGCGCTGGGTGGGCTGAGCCTACCCTGCGGCTTCGACTGATTTTGGCAGAGTTGATTACCCGCTGAGCGGAGGAACTCTGAGCTGGCCGGGTGATGGCGAGGGTGAGTCAGTCGGCAGGGAATACCCGTGAGCCTTCTGTGGCTGCCGTGGTGCTCCGCTTTGGAGGGTGCCGGGGCAAGAGCTCTGTAGTTATTATTGGTAGGTCTTTCTAAGGCTTAGCAGCAGTTTAAATCAGACGGAGAGCAGCGAACAAGCTGGTGTTGCCTCATCAGACTCGACGGCTTTTCGGCATCGATGTTATGCCAGCGCCTCATGGAAGTCCTCCGGGCCATGGAGATGCGTCGGCCATTTTACCGCCGAGTGGGTCCCAGAGCTGGTGAGGTGCCGCATTAGGTTGAAATTGCGTCAGAGCTGTGACCCACTCGAGCGGCTGCTGCAGAAGGGGTTCCCTTATCCGAAGCTTCGATTCCGGGCTCCGACGGGCTCTGGAAGTGGCATTTATTATGAATGGCGTATTGGGCCAGGCGGGAGCTCTATAGCAGACATGCCGATCGAAGCAGCTTCAGGCCACGCCCCCCCCCTTTCAGCTTTTTTTATAAGATTGTGAAGAACTCTGCGGTGGAAATGTGTTTAACTTTTATGTTTTGGATTGCTTTATAGTGGTTATATTTACACTGGCGTGTGTGTGTGTGTGTGTGTGTGTGTATATATATATATATATATATATAGTGATATTTACATTAGTAGGTCTGCTTTTCTCTGTATATCTTTTTTTAACTTTTAGTTTTTGCAAAATGAGTTTTACCTTTTTTAGTTGTGGCTGATTTACTTTTCTTGAGGCTACTAGCTCTTTTGTTTTAATGTTTTATATACATTGTTTAGAGGTGGATGAGTATATGGCCTGCTTTTATTCTGATCTGTTTTTTTTTTTTTCCTATTCTACAGAATTGCATTTTAGTAGGCATTTTGTTTCTTTTGGGGAAAACAAAGTTTGCGTTTGAAAGTTGTGGAATATATATGGATGTATTTTGTGTGGGTGTGATTGTAGAGATAAATAGCGGGCTGTGTTTGTGTAGTGGGATGATTGTTGTTGGGAAGGTTGTAAGAGTGTGTACAGGTGTGATGGGTTTGGGTTAGTGAGTGAGGGAGTGGTGGTGCGAAGGAATATGTAGGGACATTGTGATGTTTTGAGGAAAACAATGGGTGTTATACCAGTGGTGTTGCGATGGTAATAGAAAGCGTGTACATGTTACAATATAATGAGTAAGAGCAAAATAAATGTTAGAAAAGAATACTCTACGCTAATATATAGTGATGCTACATTGTTAATAGAGATTAATATGATATGGCAATTTGTAACACGCCTATACACAAGGGTTTCAAGGCACGACGAGGCAAAGGAGTGGAAACGGGGAAGAGAAACAGCGATCCTACTAGGCCAGGTGTCCTTCAGATTGCATGGGAAGGGGAGAAGGAGAGGGGGAGGGGAGAGTGCAGTAATGATGATGTGTTATTTATATAGCGCCTTAAGCCAAAGCGCTTTACAGAGAACATATTTACATACATATATCATCCCAACCGAAGTTGTTACTCATTTATCGACTTCTGAAGGATGAAAGGCTGAGTTGGCCTTGCTGGGATTTGAACCTGCGACCTGCAGATTACACATAGATCGCAGCAGCGGGCGCTCAACCCTACCAGTTACATGTACATGGGATAATAGACTAATAACATAGTAAAGTATGGCCAGCTGGTGGCAAGTGCAAGGTTAAGTGCAGACATCCGGTGTCAAGTGCTGGTAGAGGGACTGAAGGGATACATCGACAGTCCAGAGTGCAGGTGTTGCCAGGAAGGCAGTGCAGGTGTGCGACTGGCTTTGGAGGGGAGCTGGGCCCGAGATCATCGGGTGGCCAGGTAAGCAGTGCAGTTTCAGCCAGGGCTTCAGCAGGGGAGAGGAGGCGAAAAAGCAGAAGCAAAGAGAAAGGTTTTGAGGTGCTTCCGGAACTGGAGATGGTTCTCCTCAAGTTCAGTGAGGCAGGGAGGCTATTCCAGAGGGAGGCCCCACCCGACTAGAGGGATATCTACCGCCAACTCATTGCTTGGAGAAGCGACTGACCCTGAGGGAGTTTGAGGCGGAAGAGCAAAGAGCTCGAGAAGGAAGATATTTAGGAAGAGAGAGTTGAAGGTATTGAGGCCCCAGGCCCCAGAAGGCCTAGTGGACAATGCAGAGGGTTTTGAACTTGATCCTCGCAGCCACTGGGAGCCAGTTCAGGGATTTTGGTCTTGAGAGATACGATCCCTGGGCTTGAGGGCAAGAACAAGGTCTTGCAGTCCTGTTCTGAATAAGTTGCAGAGGGCAGAGAGTAGAGGCAGGCAGATTTAGAATACTATATCGATGTACTTACTTTGTAGGATGTGAATAGTGTTGTTTTTTTTTTGGTAGCTGTCTCCTGGAATGTTCATCCTTCCTGAAATTGTAAAAGAGAGTTAGTAGGTATATATGATAATTGTCAAGTACTTTTAGTAAGGGGTTATTTTTTAAGGTAGTTGTTAGGGGTAGGGGGAAGTTAATAAAGTTGTGTTATGGATGGTTTACTTAAGTATGTTAAACAATTGGAGTATGAGTAGTGGCGTTTGGGGGATTAGAAGGAACAGGGCAGAAATGGGTGTAAGAAAAGTGCATGTGTAGGTTACTTTAGTGCTGATTAATTAAAGGAGTGCTGTGTTTTGTGGGGCATTGTATTTGTAACGTGTTGCAGTGTTCTTAAAAAAATAAAATGGGGAAAGTGTTGCCTAGTGGTAATGCAATGGCAGGTTGTTGCAGCACGGTTTGCTGTCTTATAGTAGAGGTTGGAAAAGAAGAGTACTTTCTATGTAAGGTGAAATGTTTATATATATACTTTGGTGGTATACACGTGTGTGCAGGCGGACAATGGTGCCAGTGTAAGGGATGTAATGGGTGAGGTTGGAAAGTGTGACATGTTTATGGAATGGAAATGCTGACCATTTAAAAATGTTTCTTTTTAGGAGCATTTCTATGAAAGTGAAAAAATGCATGTGTATTTATAGGAGCTCTGTGTGCAATATTTTTGTAAAAGCAGATGGAAAAGATTTATAGTACTTTGTCTATTTAAGTTTAATATGTTGGCAGTACGTGCATACTTGCCAACATAATCTATTCCAATCTGTAGGTGCTTATGTAGTTCTAGGTTCTTTTGTTTGCTTTCTGTGACTTGTAGTTCAACTTTTCCCATTGTAAAACTTGGACTACAAGTTCCAGATTGCACAGAAAAAAACAGGACTGGATAAGCACCTGCAGATTGGAATGGGTTGTTAGCAAGTATGCATGTACTGCCAACATATTACACTTCCACATATGAAGTGCCACTGGAAAATGTACAAATGTTTTGCATCTGCTTACACAGATACAAACACAGTTACACACAGTGCTGCTATAAATGCACATATGCATTTTAACTTGCATGAAAACGCTCTTAAAAGGAAACATTATTAAACGCACATCATTTTATATTTTTCATTTGATATAAATGTCGCTTTCGAATATTCCAGTCTTTTTTCTTGGCATTGTGGGACTTGTAGCCTGAGTTTTTTAATGGGAGAAATGGAATTGCGAGTTACAGAATTCAAAGAAATCTTAAGCACATATAGATTGGAATGGGTCATGTTGGCAGGTATGCATGTACTGTCAACCTATTGCATTTTGCACACACCTAGTATCACTTAGAAATGTTTTGCATCTGCTTTTTCTTTGTTAGAAAAAAGTAACTGCTGCTATAAATGGACATATTATTTTTTTACTTTGATCAAACTGGTCCTAAAATAAAACAATTATTTTTTTTAAAATGCACAACATTGTTCATATTTGCTGCTTGATGTGAGCAGGTGTTGAATGCTGCAATGTATGGATTTTGCTGGAGTGTTCTAAATGACTATGCTTATTGAGAAGCTTTTTACAGGGTAAGTAGCAGGATCGTGCTCTCACGCTAAGTTTGTAAGAGTTGCAGAACATACTTTAAAAAAAATGTAAGCATGCCTGTACTATGTATTGTTGAATGCAGATAATGTTGAATCTGGAAATGGTAATCTTGTGGCGTTTCACAGTAGTTTTTGATGCAGATGACTGTGATTAACAGGATATATGTACTCTCTAGTGTTTAACTGAGATGACTGGGTTAGGTGTAGAGTTTTTGGATGCGATTGGTGGCTGGATATGTGACTGTTTGAAAGCAGCCAATGAGGGAGTGTTACAAACATAAAAGTGGAAAGGCTAGAAGACGTCTGCGCACTGCACGTAACACATCTGTGTCCTTTGAGGGTGCCTGGCATGGAAAGGGGACTGCAGAGACAGACTGCAGACATCAGGGATTCAGCCAATTGGGTTTCTTGGGTCTGGTGTACAGGAAGAGTGTAGCAAGAGTTTGTTTGGTGGGAGCACTGAAGATGGCGATGGTTATGTCTTTGTCTTTAAGGAGGCAGAGCGAATAGCGTTTTGGGGGACTCATGGATCCATTGGCCGAAGGTCTATTCTGAGCACTGTGGATTGGCTGAAAGTATTGAATTCTGTAATTGAGAATGAGGAAAAGTAATGGGTGGGTCCCTTCAGACAAACCGTCCGCAGACTGCGTGACTGTCCGTGGACTAGAGCGTCAAAAATGGGCTTTGAAAAGTTGTAAAAAGTTGCCAGATCAGCCAAGAATGGGTCTAGGAGCTCTGGAAGATTAAACTTACTACTTTAAACACTAGATTGCTGGAAAATCCAGTTTTAAACTGTCAGCGGAGCACAGATACTATTCACGGTCAGACTGTCACGCCGCGTGAGTGCGGCCTGACCACGAACAGTATCTGTCACATGATGACCTCTGGGGACGTCTGCGGCCCTGACTGCCGTCCGTGTACACCCATCGGGCGGAAGACACAGGGCGCATACTAGGGGTGTAACGGTATACCGGTATAAATACCATCAAACATTTCATTTACAAATAATAACCGTTTGATCTATACCGGTGTACCGTGGGGCCTGCTGTGAAGCCTTCCCTTGATTTTGCAGTTGGGTGCACAATTGAAGGCACACAGAGTAAAGTCTGCAACACGTGCAGTGGCATTTCTGGCACCTAAGCTGTGAGGATGTGTGCCTGGGCTGCTTCAGTAGCGGGACCTGCGCTGAAGACAGTGGTGGCAAGTAGCGGCTCTGCTTTGGGATTCACAAAAAAACAGCCAAATCCTGCTGTTTAACCCATCCCCAACTGTCCGAGTTAACAGCTACAGGTCCGGACCACCAGCCAGCACGAGAGGCTCACTGAGCAGAGTATGCATGCAAAGCTGGACTGGTAGGTGTTGTCTCCAAGCTTCTATTTCAACAGAGGTTTGTTTCAGAGCTGTGTGCCACGCATGCATTTCCTTGTGCCCCGAGTGCAAATAAGTTATATTGTTTTATTAGTATTTGAGCCTTAAACCACAGTCACATACAGCACTAAATTTAGTTTGGCAGAGCTTCAAATGGGCAGTTTCAGAAGTGCCCGAGGCCTCCTCCTAACAACATGCAGCATGTATAATACTGAAGGAAAAAATGCTCACTTTGAAAACGAGCAGGGGAGCGCTCTGATCTACTAGGCTTTGGCCCTCACAGGAAGGGATATCGGGAGCTGCAGTGAACTGCTGCAATGCAAGTCATACGTTTTATTTTATAGGCAGGATACTTGAACAAAAGCTTTTTTTTTCGGTTTACTCCAAAAGACAAATTTCATTCGGTATCAGATGACTGAGCGAGTCAGAGAGCAACTAGGCTCGTTGTTTTGGGAGCCCCCATTTCCCCCATGCTCAGATAAATGTAACTGTTTTTGCCATCTCCAGAACATGCCATTAATTACTATAGTTTGCACTCGAAGTGGAGCACGTTTTGTAAAGGGTTGAGTTGTATGTGCTAGGGTCCTGGATAAACATCCCTGCTGCCCGGACCATAGCCCCGAGTCTGACTCTTGCAGGAGCTGCTAAGTCATTCCCGGGCTGGCGCCACAGGAGTGAAGTGAAGAAGCAACAATACGCCATGGGGGAAGTGATCTCCTATTTCAATCAGAGTTAACTTCCCCATGGCTTTATTGCTGGCTTCTTATCTTCAGTTCACCGGCACCAAGCCCCGCTGCTAAGTTTCATTTTAGGACTGCGCAGCTCCAGGAATCGAGAAGGGCAACGCTGCAGAAAACCCCAGTAAGAATGATTTTAAATACACTTTCCATAAATATGTGGTTTATTCTCCAATTCTTTTCTGCATTTCCCATTTTAAGTGTTGCTCACTTAGCAGGTTTTTTTTGCACATCACTTGTTCCACTCATGAGAAAAGGGTGCATGCTGGCTCACCCTTATTAACGCTTTACCACACTATGCCCAGTCACTATTTAACCCCATGACACCTTGTGCATGCAGTTTATAAACAATTCCAGGAGCAATATGTACAGGTAAATTAAGCGCCACATGGTTGAACCAGCCTAGTGTAGGTAGCACCGACCATTACCCAGCATTTCCAAATAAACGAAAATACCTGCGTCTCAACCCATTCTAAGTGCTGCAATTGAAAGAAAAGCATCTTTATTCAAACTGTCTTTTTGACAAAAAGGGAAGAAACTGCCCCATTCCAGGAGCGACGTAAAGCAGCACCCTGTACTGCTGCTTTCAACCATTCCCCAAGGCCCTCTTGTTATAGGTTTTCAACTTTCCAGACTGGTAGGGCAAGGTGTGTGTCGACTCTCTCAATGAAAGCTAGGAGCTATAGCACTATGCACTGGATAGATCACCCCACCTCGCCAGGCTGGGAGGGAGAAACGTGGACTGGTGCCGAGTTGGCATCAGCGGTGCGACTGGTGCTAGTAGCCAGAGTAGTTATTTACAAACACAGGCTGGGGATAACACTAGCAGCACGCATGACAAATGGCACACACCAAAGCGCATGCTGAAACCGGACACAGAGTGCTTGGACGCCTGTGGGTAAGCACTATACAAAAATCAAAACACAAAGACGAAAACCTTCTGTGCTTCTACTTCACTTTCAGCAGCCCACAAACGCTTAACCCCCCCCTCCGTCCCATTCAATTGTATGTTTTTCCAGCAGCCCCCATTCACCAGTGAAAGCTGCCTGGAGAAAGTGGGCTGGGATTCCTGCAGGACGGTTCTGAAGTACCAACAGGACCCCCAAGCAGGCAGGTCAAAGGCTCAGGACCCGAGAAGCACTATATTTTAAACTTGCCAACTAAAAGGTGGAAGGAAACAACCCGAGCCTGCTCCAAGTAAGTGTACAAAGTCCACTGAAAGCATTTAATTAATACATGAATTTAACAAGGTGGTTGCTTATGGAAAATAAAGGGGGCGTAGTTCAATTTAAAGTCTCACGTTATTTTGTGACTTTTTTGTCTTAGTCGAGTTTTGCCTTATTTACAATAATAACTGGTGGCTTTATAGCACTCTAAATAACAGGCGTTACTATTATCCAGCACACTTAAAATATAGTAACACTATCTTTCCGGTTTCACGCTGGTGTCAGGGGTAGATGCAATAGCCCCCAGAGCATTCTTTACTGGCTGGGTGAAAGTCTATATTCAATTGAAATATGCATAATGCAAGAGGTGATAAGGAAGAGGTGTACTTTAGCTGTTATGCTATTGTTACCAAATGTGGATCCAGGTCCTAATCCTGCCTTCCCCACTTGAATGACATTGTGTGATCCTGTGCAAATGGCTTGGCCTCTGTTGTTCGACCACATAAGGCTTTCGAGTTAAAAGTGCTGGGAGAAACGAGAATGATCGCTTCTCAATGCAATGTGCAGAGCTGCATTGCTTAAGGGGTTCCCAAGACAATACATTACAGCTCTGCAGAGGAGCGCTGGGCTTTTTCGGTCCAGATTATAATATTGGATATTTCACACGCCACAAACTAGTAATTTGGTGCTAAACACGTGTTTGTTTCACTTCGGCTAACCTAACTCGAGGGTCCTCATTTCAACAACCACTGAAGAATGAAAGGCAGAGTCTGCACTGATATGATTTGAAACTCTTGGGCACATGTTTCACTCACACCTATGCAGTGGGCATGCAAGTCACTGAGCTATCTTTCCAGGAAAATGTATTCTAGAGTGACACACCGTAGGGACGAGGGAAGGTGGTTGGAAGAAAGAACGCCACTGCCCACCCTCCTACTGCTGTTCATCGGCGGTGTCTAACACTGAGCACAGATACACATTTCCGGGACCCAGTGCATACATATTCTGTCGCTCACACGCACGTCTGAGTGGCTACACTTGCATAGCATAACAATAAAAACATGCTCTTTTTGTCTTCAAGCAATTAAACAGTTGAAATAAAAGATGTTTTACAATACACACAAATGAGATGCATTGGCACGCATATAATAGGTTTAGAAGCAACGTGAAAATGTTATGAAATTTAAAAAGAAAATGTGGGGGATGAGGGGAAACAACTAGGCAGAACCTGCAGGTTTCGTTGTTTATAATATAACAAGTACCTGTAGTGGCGTCACTAGGGTTACGGAAACTCAGGGGGTGACACCATGAGTGTTGCACCAGGTGTCACCATCCTTGGTGACTCCATGAGTGAACCCTAATGATGCCATGAGTGCGGTAACCCAGGGGGCGACACCATGAGTGTCGCACCAGGTGTCACCAACCCTAGTGACGCCACTGGGTAGGGGTCAGGCTTCCTCAATTCGTTTGCTTTCCGGCTTGTTTTCAGGGCAGGAGTATTACTGCTCTCGTAGTGAAAATCAAATGTTGGCACCAATATTTCTGGTTCTGCATGCTCACTAACTCGACCTCCTTCGAGATGATAGTGATTGCCAGGAGGAAAGCTCCAATTTAGAGTGGCATCACCACTACCTGAAGTTGAATTACATGCCGCATTGCTAAAAGCCAGAATTTAAGCTTGCAAAGAGAGAGTACTTTTGTTGCAGTGGTGGTTCAGAGCCTGTTGATAAGTAGACTACAATTCTGTGAGAGCGGGGTACTGCACAGTTTACATATATGAAAATAAATAAAGGCAGTCTTTGCAAAAGATGTGGGATAGAGTTTGATTACTTTATTTTTGTAGCTTTATGTGTGGTGGACCCAGACCAATAGTGTGTCAGTCAGTCGTATGGGAGAATGTAGTGCGAAAAAAAAACTGCTTGTATTTTACTGACACACCCTTGAGAGCATGTAAAAACGGTGGCTTCAAAAAAACATTTAAAGATGGGTCGGTTAAGTCGTATCAGCTCCTTTAGGAATGACTGAAAAAGAAAGGTCTTGTAATCCCATTGAGTGCTCTCACTGCACAGCATTGTGAGAAAATATGCCATTTATTATATGTCAAACTTTGTTGAAGTACCACAGCAAATCACTGCACAAGCAGTGAAGAGGGCACACACAATGAAAGTGCATGAGTAATAGTAAACGCTGCATTGTTCTGCAGAGCCTCGTCCTTCTGTGATGGGTATATAAACTTCTGCTAAGCTTGTATTTTATATGGTAGTTAAACTGGACTACCAAACTACATTTGGGTGATTTTTTCCTAGCAATATAAAGTAGTTTAAGCATGTGTATGCTATACTGCGATAACCACGGTATACCGTATTTTCATTGGAAGGTTATCATACCGTCAAAAATGTCATACCGTGTCACCTCTAGCGCATACGCCTGGGTGCCTGTAGAACAGGCGTGCTGTCCGCCAACCAATTAAACGTGCATCATGCAAAAACTGACCTGTCTGCACACACCGTGTCCGTGGGCACCTCCATTTTGAGAGCGGACAGTCGCAGTAACCTTGGACTCTTAATTGGGCTTTAATAAAAAGAAAATCATACAATATACAACACATTTATAGTACAAAAAATTCCCTTCATAAATAAATGGATGATATATTGGTATGGGAAAAACAAATGGGAGAATTAGGAATTTTCGCACAAGAATGATCAGGAAAGGAAGTGAGAGGTTTCATCAAAGCGACTCATTTAAATTTTGGGAATTTTGATGAGGATGATTGCTGGGGACAGCTGAAAGGACAGTGGTAGTGAACATTTTACAGAGCCTCACACCGTCTCTGTGGCGAAGCTTCTGGTAGTTAGGCGGCCTCCTCCCACCGATTCCATTCGCCTTTTGCAGGCAGCCTCTCGCCTTGTACACCTGGTGTTCTGTTGCAGCGCAAATGTCCACATCCGTGACCCATTGATCGTAGCTAGGAGTTCGATTGGAGCCCCACAGTTGCGCAATGTTCCGCCTAAGTACCGCTGTTGCAGTAGACCAGAGCAATTTCTCATAGCGGAATAGGTCAGTTTCACCAGATATCCCTAGAAGCAGTTGTTTCGGGCACCTTTGTATCGTCTTGCCTATAACGCCGGACAGTTTGTCGCAGCATTTCCGCCAAAGCTGCTGAATGCTGCTGCATTCCCATATGATGCGGAAGAAGTTGCCCTCCTCCCTCTTGCAGCGAAGGCAACGCGCGTCCGACGACTTGCCCCAGTGGAAGAGGGCCACTCTCGGATAATAGGTGCGGTGTAGGATTTTCAATTGGACCAGTCTGAGCCTTGAGGAGATGGATAGATGGCTGCTTCACGTGGGTACATCGGGGCCTCCACCCAATCTTCTGGTTGAAGCGGTCCAACATCTCGTTCCCACTTGGTTTTCAGGCTGGTTAGTTCTTGTGTCTCAAAGGAAGTTATCACGTTGTACATTGTCGAGGTGACTTTCCGTTCCACTCCTTCTAGCACTATGTTCCGCTCTAGAGGAGAGCTTTCTGGCATGTCTCGTATGTTCTGTTGGAGGGCGCCTCAAGCGTGTTGCAGTTGAATGTAGTGGTACCTTTCTGTGGCAGGGAGGAAAAACTCTGCCTGTAGTGTCGCAAATGGTGCCAGATTGTCCTCCCGTACCACATCTCCGATTCTGGTAATTCCTTGCTGGGCCCACTCAGACCATCTAGGCAGTTTTTGTATTTCGGGAAGGTAGCAGTTGTTCCATAGGGGTTGGGCCAATGACAGTTTCCCTTCCCACCCTCGATATTAATGTGCTTCCTTCCAGATTCTCACAATATGCGTTTTGTCTTTTTGTGTACGGCTGAGACCCCGTATAGGTGCTCTATCGAGGTTGTTGTACTGATGGAAGTGATCCCTTTAATGTGTGGCAAATTTGTGTCCCCGTGAAGCATATCGTTCACCACCGCCATCTGACTGGCCCAGTAGTATGATTGCAGTCTAGGCAGCTCGATTTCCCCCCCCCCTCCCCCCTCCCAGATGGACCTCTGAAGAGTAGAGAGAGCAATCCGCGGGTGTCCTCCTCCCCATATCAGCTTCCGGAGAGTGCAGTCTAGTTTGTGAAATTCTCGATATGTGATATATAATGGAGCATTTTGCAGTATGTACAAAAATGTGGGGAGGGGGCGATCATCTTCTACAGAGCGGCTCTGCCCAACAGCGTCAGCGACAAAGAGATCCAGTGACGAGTGTCCTCTGCGAATCTTGTAACCAGGGTAGAAAGATTCAAAGCTATGTAGTCATCGAGTTGTTTCAAGATGTGTATCCCCAGATATTGAAACTGGTCTATTGCAATCTGGTAGGGGCCGGTCAATAGCTTTGCCACCGTGACACCTTTTATTGGAAATAGGATGGACTTGGCCCAGTTCACACGTAGGTCGCTGAATGCCCCGTATTGTTCCAGCATGTGCATGATTTTGGAGCAGGAATTTTCTGGATCTTTTAGATAAATAAGCAGGTCATCAGCGTAGAGCGATACTCTATCTTCCCATGTATTAGACCAACGGAAGCCCTCCCAGGTCGGAGAGTGTCGCACGAGGATCGCCAGTGGCTCAATTACGATTGCAAAGATTAAGACCGATAAAGGGCAGCCTTGTCTTGTACCTCTCCTTAGACTAAAAGGGTCCGATCGCCAACCATTCACTCTGGTCCTGGCTAGTGGGCGTTTGTATAATAGTCACGCCCAGCTCATAAAATTCTCGCCGAAGCCCATGCGGCGCATTATGACCCAAATAGCTTCCCATCTCACTGAATCGAAGGCCTATTCGAAATCGATTGCTAGTAGGGCTAGGGGGCCTTGTATGCCGTCGGCTCTTTCCAGGGCTGAGAATAGTCTATAGAGGTTCATGCGTGTTGATCTTTGTGGCATGAAGCCGCACTGGTCCGGGTGGATCAGGGAAGGGATAACCTTCTGTTGGCGATCTGCTAGTAGTTTTGCTAGTATTTTGCTTTCGCCGTTGATGAGTGAAATAGGCCTGTATGAGCTGCAGCTTTCAGGGGGTTTTCCAGATTTTGGTATGACTATGATTGTTGCTTCTCGCAGATCTGGTGGGAGAGTGCCTTTTTCGTGCGCATGTTGATTAAATCCGTAACAGGTGGGGGGGCAACCACGTTGGCTCCCACCTTCTGCCATAGTTCAACCGGGAAGCCATTAGGCCCTGGGGACTTTCCTGTTTGGAAGCCGGAAATGGCAATTGGGACCTAATCTTCTGTGATCTCCCTCTCCAGGAGCTCCTGCTGTGTTTCATCTAAGTTGGGGATGTCGATTTCCTCCATGACTGTGGTGTCCATTTACGTCGTGGGTCCCCTATAGAGTTCAGCATAGTATTCTGCAAAGCCCTGCGTTATGTCCTGGTCTGACACGCATGTGTTTGGCCCTCCTGTTTCTAGTCGTTGAACATGGCTTCGTCCTTGCTCTCTCCGTTCCAGCCATGCCATCATTTTGCCAGCCTTGTCCCCTGTTTCATAGATTTGTGCACGCATTGCGGTATGCGCTTGTCTAGCATTGTCCATTGCTATATTTTGGAGCCTCTTCTGTGCCAGGAGCAGCATACGATTTGTGTCCGGTGTATCCTCACGTATATGCTTTTCCTCTGCCAGTTTCACTTGCTGTTCGGCTTCAAGTGTCTTACTCGGGTGCTTTCTTTTTTGCCGTTGTCCAGGATATGAGCACAGCTCTTAGTACTGTCTTGTAGGCCTCCCACAGCGTCTCGGGGTTTGATGCAGTCTGTGTATTTAGCTTGAAATATGTGCTGGTGGTCTCTTAGAGTCTATCTACTAACTCGGGGTCACCCAGGTAGTAAGTATTCAGCCTCCAGCTCGGTGGCGGGAGCGATCTGGCTGTTAGGAGTTTTAGCTCCAGCGGGGAGTGGTCAGAGATACCCCTGGGGAGCATGTTTATTTCTTGTGCCCTGTGTAGATCGGTTGATGGAGTGAAAAGTAGTCTAGCCTGGAGAGCGAGGCATGGGCCACCGAGTGGAAGGAGTATTCTCTAGTGTCTGGGTGGAGTTCTCGCCATACATCACACAGGCCAAGTGCATTAGTGAAAGTAGCAAGCCTGGTAGATATGTTAGGGTTTCTATTACGCAAATGTGAGCGGTCCAGGGAGACGTTCATGACTTCATTGAAGTCTCCTCCCAGCCCCATGAGGTTAAGTGTCATTTGTGATCAGGGGGGCAATATCCGAGAGAAGTGGCTCTAGTAAGGTTGGGGGTGCATAGATGGCAATTAATGCTATTGATTGGTCCCATAACGTACCCGTCGCATATACGTATCTGCTGCCCGTGTCGTGGGACACTGAGACGAGATGGAAGGGCAGATTTTTGTGTACCAGTATCATGACTCCCCTTGAGCCCACCGTGAAGCCTGAGTGGAGTACCAGTTTATAATTTGTACGTTTAAAAAGGGTGCATTCTGTGCCCGCAAGATGGGTCTCCGACAAATACTATATCTGACTCCCGTCCCTGTAGGAATTGGCGTACCAGTCGGCGCTTGATCGCGTTGCCAAGGCCATTGACATACCATGTCATGAGCCTGAGTGTTCTGCAAACGTTTGTGGTAGTGCTATGTGCAGCCATATTTGCATTTGGTGGGAGAGGCGTGTGCTGCTGTAGGTGGCGATGTACGCCGGGCGGTCCCCAGCCCCTGGGGTATGGCTATCTTACCTAGCCGTGATGTGTAATGTGATTGATTGGTCCCCGTCTGCTGCTAAACTTAACAAACCCTTTACCCCCCACCCCATACTCCTCCCAACTAGAAGCATCGGTCGCCCGAACATAAGAACCTCAGGTGTCAACTGGACACCTTACATGCACTGAACTTGGTTTAGGTCTAGGTGGTGTCCCCAAACGGTGTGCGGCTGAGGGTAGCACCACTAGTGCTGTCGGCCACTAACCTCTGCGAAAGGCAGCTGCGTTAGGGCAACTGACACGTAGACTTCTTATGGGGGTTTCCTGATGTGCCGGTTCGTGACGTGTCAGTGAGAAACCCCGGAATATCATACCAGGGAAAGGGGGGTGGGGGACTTCTGTCTGGCCTGGCCGCTTAACGATGTGTTACTTCGTATGTTTAACATGATAATGTGTTCGACAGCGTAGTTACGCACAGTACCTTAGGCCCCATACTACAGGGTGTCGTGTGTTTCTGCTTAATCATGCCTCCGGTCGCAGTGCACTTATTCCTGCATTTGTGGTACAATTCCCGGTGCCGGCGGTTGTTGCTCCGGTGGTTGAGGTCTATGCCGGGCTCTGGGTGTTCAGTTTGTGTTTCTGTTGCCTCTTGCCGCAATCCAGTCCCCCTCTGTGTTCTGCCCATTTCCACGCTTCTTTGGCATCCGTGAAATGGACCGTTGTGCCTTTATGGTATATTTTGAGCTGGGCGGGGAACATTAGGCCGTATTTCACATTTAGGGATTGCAATTGCTTTTTGAGATGGTCAAAAGATTGTCTGGCTTTCTGTACTTCCCTAGTGTAGTCCGTAAAGAATGCTATTTTGGATCCGTTGTAAGTAAGGGTGCCCTTAGCTCTTGTTGACTGGACCAGTGCGTCACGATCACGATAGTTCATAAATTTGGCTATCGCTGTACGTGGAGGGGCGCCAGGTACTGGGCAGCCCGTCGGTACACGGTGGGCGCGCTCAATTGAGAAGAAGTTAGAGAATGTTTTTTCCTCCAACATGTCTGTGAGCCACTGCTCCAGAAATAGCTCCATGTTCGGGTCCTCTGCTTTTTCTGGAAGCCCCAGGATTCTGACCTTGTTGCGCCTGGATCTCCCCTCACTCTCTTCTATTCTCTCCTCCATGGTTTTAAGGCGGGTCATGACTCCGGTCAGTTGTTCTACATTCCTTATACCGTCTTCCGCACCAGATATGCGTTGCTCTGCTTCCCCGGTGCGCGATGACAGTTTTTGGAGATCATGTCGAAGGAGGGAGACGTCCATGCTAATGCCGTCAATTTTCTGCTCCATGGAGGCGCATGAGTCAGCTATGGCCGCCATGATGTCTTTAAGCGATATTGTGCCTTCTGTTTCCGCCATGGTGTCTGGTTGAGCGTGTTCCTGCTGGCTGTTTGCTGTCGGGGAAGTGTATTGGTCGATCCGACTCTGGGAGGTCAGCCTTTTGGTTTTGTCCTTGCCCATCGTGGGTATTGATAATTGGGTGTCTATGTCCGTGTTGTCGCTTTAACTCAGATGGGGGGTGCTGGATTTCCTGCTGCTCTCCTTGTGTTGTCTCGGGGTCAATGGGATCCACTCGGCCCGTACAGTGCAAGTGGGTGGCAATGCTGGCGGTCGATGGTGCTGGTGAGCAGCCCGGGGGCCCAAGGGGGGGGGGGGGGCAGGGCCGCCTGGTTTTAGTGAGCTTGGCTTACTCGGATGCGGTCAGGCTAGGGCGAATTGCCAATTCGCAGGGGTTATGCTTACATGTCCCTTACGTGTTTCTACAACCTCAGGGCAGAGTTCCGGTCACCCGTCCCACCTTTTCTGTTCAGGGTACCTGGTGGGATGATTTTGCCCGATCTAGGCTCTGTGTCGCCGTTGCGGGGAGAGGATCTCGCTTTCCCCCTTGTTGTGCCTCGGGCCCCTCTTCCCCGACTGCCGCCCTGTGTGGGATCTTCTGCTCTAGTGCTGTAGGAGGTATTCGCTCCGGGTGTGCAACGTTACACGCTGTCTCGCCAATGCAGAGACTTCCGTGACACCCCCTCCGCCTATTGTGATTGCCTCCGGTAGGCCGTGTCGTGCACCCGCTGGGCTGTTTGGGAGCTCTGTTCGCCGCTTCTGGGCCAGCGCTGCAGGCCGGCGTCCGAGCGTGGCTGTCTCCGAGTCGGCTCTTCCCGCTTAGGGGGGATACTCCTTCGCTGGTGCAGGCAGCATCCGTGCTTTGGTGAGTCCCTCTCGCCCTCCGCCTCCCTCACGAGCCGTAGGTGCGGCGGCTCAACGGTCCCAGCGAGAGGCCTTTCCTGGGTCTCCACCCGTTGCGGCTCACCCCCCGTCTCGGCTGCGTGTGCTAGTGGAGCTCCTATGCTCGTATGACTGCTGCAGTGCCAGGCGGGCTGTCTTCCACTTCTCCCCGTCAGTCAAGCGATTCCGGCAGGCTGTGCGTGTGCTTTGTCCTGCTGTCCCTTCGCCTCGGCCAGATACAGGTGGGATTGCGCTCACTCCTCGGCACAGAGTTTGGGAGTCGGAGGACTTCAGTGTGCCGGGCAAGGCCATTTGGTCTGCGTGGCGCCGCCGCCGAGCTGGCCCCTTTCCGCAACTCCGAACTCGTTCAGGGGAGCACGTTTTTTGGCCCAAAGTTTCGTTCGCTGGCACTCGGGATAATTCTCTTCTGAAGGAAATGCGTATCTTTTGCTTTTGCCACTCGAGTCAGGCTGTTTTTGCAGGATATTTGCCGTGGCTGCAGGAGCTCCCAGGACTCGCGTCCTAATCGCTCTGCTGCTGGCCACGCTCCCCCTCCCCCCCCCCCCACCCCCCAAAGGAATGTCCACACACTATTAGTGAAAACACAGTTCTTTATATAATTAAGGCTCAAGGTTATATACAGAATCACAATAACTCACTTTGTGCTCAGTTGATCTACAATGGCAAATATATACACAGTTGTACTTGGTACCGCAATTACTATTGGATTTCATTAAAGTGCATCAACTGTACTTAGTTTAAATGTCACACAAATCACGTAATAGTGAACCAACAATAGACATAGGAGGAAAAGCAGTTGGTTAGAACAATAGGCAGAATACTGGCCCCTACCACTAGACACAGCTGTATGTGGAGCCCCCCCCACCTTCTCCCCCACCTGGGTAACCTGTAAAATATATACTACAAGCTCAGTCCATATATTGTTCAATGAGTTTTCTTTCCTTTTAAAATGTTTCTACCACCCCAATGTACCTGGAATAGTTCCTTGAAGAGGCGTCGATGGATCCTTCTTGAGTGGCCCCCTTTAAGGCAGGAGCCAAGGATCGTCGATAGTCTCTGAAGGTGAACTTGGAGTCGAGGGTCCTCGATGAAAAGTTCAGTGGCGTCGAGGTAGCCGCTTCGGGCCTGGAGGTGCTCGTCGATGATCGGTTTTGGACGTCCTGCAAAGACGAGGCGTGCAGTGCACCTCGACGACAGTGGTTAGTTACCACCAAAAGTCTATGAAGAACTTTGGCCCAGCAAGGGCGTCGAGTCGTCCTGCGTCTCTGTGGTCTTCGGGTGGTGGGAAACCCACCAGTAGATGCTCCTCGGCGCGTTGTCAGCCTCAACTTTCTCTGGCTGGACAAAGCAGTTGATGGTGCAGGCAAGAGCGTCCTTGGATTCAAAGTGTCTTAATCGGGTGAAGCGTTGCGGCTCCAGTCATCGGTCAAGCGGTCCCTGCTTCTGGGCAACACGGCTTTGACGGGCCTCCAGCGGTTTATAGCAAACTTGTGAACCCTGGTCGACGACTGTGGACGGAATGTCCGATGCTTCTCTTTGTTCTCCTCGGCATTCCCCGTCTTCGGTCGAGGGTCTGATTTCCAGGGAGCTTTTGTGAAGGTTAGCGGTGCACGATGTTCCCTCGTAGCTCGGGACGAAGTCTCCTAACCAGGTCCTCTTTAGGATCAGTCCTCGACAGCTTTCGGATCGGGTCGAAGCAAATGCAGCAGCAAGTCTTCTTCCAGATGGGCTTCAAGGATACGCATCAAGTATCAACTTCAGCATCTGAACCATTTCTAGCAGTGAGAGGCCCCCAGATATACTGTTCTGTCTCTCATTCTGCTGGGTCACACTTGGGCAACCAATCACTCAGAAGGGCATTCAGGCAGCCAATCGGCTCACAGTGCATTCAGGCTTTTCTTCTCCATCCAGACACTCACAACACAGAATGTGGATTTGGACAAGCAATCTGCCATTCAGCACTCCACGCTGCATTCATACCAGTTTCGGGCAGGGCTGTCTCAGTCATTGTGTCAAACACCAGATACTAGACACCCATAACACGGAATGCGTATTCGTCACACGCTCCATTTGCCCAGGTCCCACCGGCATACCCACAACATACAGTCCTTGGGAAGGCTCCAGCCAGTCTGGCCTATACTTCCTCCACACTATCATCTATGGAACCGCCACCCAACAGCCAGTCAGGGAGAAGGGACAGTCGGGGCTTCCCGGGACTTCGGGAAAAGTAAGGTAACGGGCAATAGACCGGAAGGGGCCACAAGGGCCATCTTGTTTCCTATTGGGAATCAACTGTTTCCAATGGGAGGGCCTGGGTATCCCCAAAATGGAGGAAACTCGGAGCACCTGTCAAATGCAGCATGGAGCTGCCACCAGCCCATACCCTGCTCTGTGTGCCACACACAGGTTCCCAAAAACATACACTAGGGGCACAGGGTTGTACCCCCACCCATGGGTGCCATAAGGGTATGCAAAGGGTCTGTACACCAAACCAAAAATAGGAAGAGCTGTATTGTATGAAAATAACACAGAACATACACGAAAAAGGACTACAGAACAAGGACAGGGAGGCTCTGTCCCTCCAATGCATTTTCAGCATCATTTTCTTCATGAAACTATGTACTGTAAGAGAACAAAATTATTTTAGTGAGGTCTTATAATATTTGTTTATAGTAAAAGATTAATGAATGCTAATAATAAAGAAAGAAATACAGTGCACTTTTTTGTAAGTTGTTTTCAAATAAGTGGCTGCTGTATTGTGAGTCTGTATGCAGAGTTACTGAGGGCATAATGTGAGGTGCAAAGTTTGTTTTGATTTGTGCTTGGTGCGTTCCATTATGCTCTGTACTAAATGAAAACATAATTTGTACATTTTCAAAGGATTTTGTACAAAGTTATATGTGGGTGTGGTAAATATACTTACTGTTTTAAGTATATGTGTTTGTTGGTTGAAGGGTACAACATTTTTTTTGTTCTCCCTTGTGCTTCTGGGCTTTGTGAATGCTGCCTGATGTCTGCGGACATTAGTAATGTCGGCAGACCCTACAGCTGCTACATTGGTCAACGAGGGGGAGGGAGATTTGAGTATAATATAAGGAACATGTAAGAAATTAAGGGTGCACTGTTAGTAAACCTATGAAATTCACTGAAAAAACTTTGTTAAAGGGATGTTATGGTTAAAGTATACCTGAAAACCCCCAGAAATGGGCCAATTATGGTAATCTAAGCATCCATAACTCGCACCACCTCCGTGCACAGTTAAGTCTAGCACCCAGGACATAGATGACATCACAAATGTAATTGGTGACATCACTGATGACATTGGATATCAAATTAATTTTGATGAAAAGTCCATACAAGGGGTTGTTTACAATGTTGGTAGCAATATATAAGGGGTGATCGGGAGACCTATCATGAACTACTTGATGTATTAAAGAATGTACTCATCTAAACAAAACATTCTATTAGTGTTGCTGTTAATACAGGAACCTAATCCTACATGCACATAGGCAATGGCTGCAGCATGCACAATAGAAGTACAATATTTTTATTCTGGTAATTTTGAATAGTAAATAATGAATGCTACCTTCTCAGAGTTTTGAGTAATGTTAAACATGGAATTAATAGCTAATAATTCAACACTTACTACATAATTGTCTTAGTACAAACAATACATATGAAGACCCACCATGAATACAAATCGGAGGCACATACTGCGAAGCTTCAGTAAAGTGGAAAGAAACAACACCATCAAAAATGACAGTAACATTAGACTTCATTTTGTACACAAATTAATTGTTTTGGGGCTTGCTTATTTATATATATATGCACCATGAGCTGATGCTAAATCCTTACGAAAGTGCCTTAACAACATACAATAAGGTTATATGTATCGCCTTTTAGTTTTTAAAATTGTCTCAGTGTACAAAACCATGTGGCCTAGATATGTCTGTGAACAAAAAGAAGTGGCCCAGATATGTGATGTCGTCACATAAATTTGTCATGTCATCTTTGATGTCCTTGGTGTTAGTCTTAGCATTGCACGGAGGTGGTGCGCTTTCTGGTTGCTTAGCTGGTCAGATAGCCCAGCGAGCTTAGTGCTCACTGTTAGGGAGAATTCTCTTAAAAGGCTAATTTCCCTTACCTATAGAGTTCCCGGCAGCTTTGCTGGATTTCAGGGGTTTATTTATTTTACTCCTACTCAAAGTGAGACTCCCCCCCCCCCCCCCCCCACTCTTAGTTGTATTTTGATGTGTTTCAGGCTATTTTTGTGCTTATGGGCTATGGAGTTTTTCTCATTCCATAGTTATCTTGTTACATGTGTGTTACACAGCACCCTCAGTGCACTAACACTGGGGTGTCATAGTGACCCCCAAACATAGACTCCATACCCTGGGACTGACTGTCTCCCAGGGCATATAAAGTTACCATTGACTTTACTAGTCAAATCTTATGAACAGAACCAGTACAAAGCATCTTTTTAAAAAAAATGTGTTTATTTATCAATCGACACACAGGAGAGATTATACAAGGACATTACATATAGTATCTCAGGTCATGTAACCCAGAGTCCCCGTCACCCACCCCGGCAAGCATAGTTCTCGGCCTTAGTCAGACTGGCTCGGCGGCACTGGTGGGTCCTCCATAGCGTGAAGGGCCCTTGCGATCAGGGGCGGTTTGTGGGTCAGGGCTGGATAATTCCGTTCATAGCCTAGCACTGGTTCCCAGATATCCCGAAAACGATGAAGCAGTCCCGCCCTGGCTGCCGTGACTTTCTCAGCTATTAAAATATCCCAAAGTTTGACCCAGCAAAGGGCCATCAAGGGTCCGTCCGCGGACTTCCAGGTGCGGGCCACCGTGATCTTAGCCGCTAATAGGAACTAGGAACTCGGATATCGGGGCCGCTCTTCTCCCCGACCGCGGGTATGAGCCTGACAATGGAATCCCTAAAAGGACCTGTTCGGGCGTGAGCGGAATGATCGCCTGGGTGACGTCTTTGATGGTGGCCAGACAGAGACCAAAACTCCTGCACCCGGGGGCAGGTCCACCACATGTGGAAGTAGGATCCTGGGAGGCCGCAAAGTCGCCAACAGAGAGGGTTTAGTGCTGGTTGGAAGTGATGAAGGCGTAGAGGGGGGGGTAATACCAGCGCAGGAGTCGTTTTTGGGCACACACCCTGTTGGTTATACAGCGGGAAGACGTCCGCGTTCTTGTCCAAATGTCTACCCATGTATGGTCCTCAATGGCGTGTCCGCGGTCCGTTTCCCATTGGGACATGTAGGAAGGCCTGGACCGGAGGGGGTCCTCCTGTAGCAGCCTATACAGGGTCGATATTTTCCCCCGGGCCGGTAGGTCGCTCACCGTCAGTTCCAGTGAGGTAAGGGGTCTTGTGGCTGAGCTCGGGTCTGTGGGTGAGAGCACCAGTGTCTGAGCTGAGCGTAGGAGTACCTATCCGTTTCCGCTAACTGAAAAGTCATCTTGCAGCGTTCAAATGTTAGGGGGGGGGAGTCCCCTTCAAAAAGTTGTCCTAGAGTGGCGAGGCCCCCTGCAACCCTTTTTCTGAAGTTTTGGGGATGGGCCCCGGGGGAGAAAGCTGGGTTGAGGAAGATTGGGGAGAGCGCACTCGTCTCCTGGGACGCCCCGGTGTCTGCGAGCCCACTCCCAGGCTCTAATTGTTTTGTAGCTGTGAGAGTGCCCGGCCAGCTGCGGCGTAAAGCTGTGGGTAAGAACGGGAGGAAGAGGGGCAGGATTGTTCGATCTCCACCCATTTCGGTCGACCCATAGCAAGTCCCCATGCCTGGAGGTAGGCCAGCTGTGCCGCCATATGGCGGGATGCGCGGTTTCTTCCCCTTCCAGATAAAGTCCACCATCTTTCTTTGGAGCCGCTGCAAGGGGGGAAGCGGAATGGTGATCGGGAGGGCGGCACAGGCATAGAGGAAGCGCGGGAGTAAGTTCATTTTGCACGCCGTGATCCGGTCTAGGAGGGAGATCTCTTGGGGTTTCCAGCGGGTCAGATCCTTTTCTAGTTCCTCGAAGAGTGGCGGGAAGTTAGCACGGTAAACTACCGTTGGGCGTGCAGGTATATGAACCCCCAAGTACGGGATCGATTTGATGCTCCATTGAAACGGACCTCTCTTCACCAGGGCCTCCCGTTCCGCTGGCGTCATGCCCACCCCCAGCGCCGCCGACTTTTGATAGTTAATTGCGAATCCCGAGACCATCCCAAAGTTGTGGATTTCAGTTAAGGCTTCGCTCATGGATCTTTCAATGTTTGTGATGGTAAGCAAAACATCATCCGCGTAGAGGGCCACTTTATGTTGCGCAGAGCCGGTACACAGGCCACTGATTCAGGGGTTCTTCCGGACTCGCTGAGCCAGCGGCTCCATAGCCAAAGCGAAAAGCAGAGGGGATAGAGGACATTCCTGCCTTGTTCCGCACGTGAGGGAGATTGGGTCCGACAAGCGGCCGTTGACTCTCAGCCTCGTCCTGGGGGACTGGTAGTTCACCAGGATCATCCTCTGAAAGGTCGGACCGAAGCCAAAGGCCCCCAGAGTGAGGTGCAGATAAGACCAGTCCACCTTGTCGAACGCTTTAGTTGCGTCCAATGCCAATAGGGCTAGCTGTTGGGAATCCCGAGTGGCGATTTCAATGAGATCCAGGGCCCTGCGGATATTGTCTTTACACCTGTCGTTTATAAAGCCTGTTTGATCCGGGTCTATGATATTAGGGAGATGGGTGCCAGACGGTTGGCCAAGACTTTAGAGTATATGTTGGCGTCCAAATTTAGCAACGCAACGGGTCTATATGAGCCAACATCGTGAGGGTCTTTCCTGGGCTTGGGGATAAGGACTGTAATAGATTCTTGCATCGTTGGGGTGACGGTGCCAGTGGCCACGAATGAGTTAAAGAGGCGGGCCAGGGGGGCCGCTAGTTGGGGCCGGAAGATTTTGTAGAAGCGAGTGGAAAATCCATCCGGGCCCGGGGTTCTGGGTTTTAAGCTCTTAATGGCCACCTCCAGCTCCTCGATCGTAATCGGGGCTTCCAGGTCTTCCCTGGCCGTCTGGGTCCGGTGTGGTAGGGTCGCCTCTTGGATGTATGAGTGCTGCTTAATTGGATCTCTCGGGGCTGCCGTCATTCTTTCCAGGTGGTGGGCTGTTGCCAAGCGTATTTTCTCATGGTCAGCGTAGTGGATCACCCCCTGCGGATCACGCAGGCCCAAGATAGTATTTCTGCTCTTCGCCTTTGCCAGTTTGCTATCCAGGAGCTTGATGGCCTTGTTGTTGTGAGCGTAGTGCCATTGCTTAGACTTGGATAGCAGATTCGCCGTAGCCTCAGCATAGTGGGCTTCCAGCCGTTTCCTGGCCATTTGCAGGATCCTGTAGGATTTAGGGGCCCAGCCCTTTTAATGTGTAGCCTCAGCCTCTCGGACTGCTGCTTCCAAAGCTTCGCGCGACTCCCTCCTCCTTTTGTGGTATGCGGCTCCCTGGGCTATCAGCTCGCCTCTGAGGACCGCCTTCATGGCGTCCCAGGTGTTAGCCGGGGAAGTGTCCTTGTCCCGGTTTTCAACGAAAAAGTTCCTAATGGAGTTGGCGATTGAGTCCCTCACTGCCATGTCACTGCCATGTCTCCCAGGATAGGGTCATAGAGGCACCACCGGCGGCGCGGAGGGGGGGCTCTGGGTCATGAGACCGCAGGGTCAGAGTAACTGGAGCATGGTCCGAAAGGATCCGGGGGCCAATTATCACATCAGTGAAGGACAGGATCTGTGGGGAGGTCAGGATTAGGTGAATTCTGAAGAAGGTACGATGCACATATGAATAGAAGGTAAAGTCCCGTTCGTCTGGGGATAGAACCCTCCAAGAGTCCACAATGTTTAGTGTGCGAAACAGGTGCAGCAAGCCAGCGGCCAACTTCAAATCTCTAGAAGACGGGGGGGGGGGGTGAGATCTGTCCTTGAGAGGGTCCGGAGCCCCGTTAAAGTCTCCTCCCATGACGACATGCCCCCCGATGAATGGGAGGAGAGAGACCTCCAGATCCTGGTAGAAGCTCTCCTGACATTTGTTCGGGGCATACACCGAGATGAGGGTGTAGAGCTGGCCATGAATGGAGCATTTGACTGCAATAAAGTCAGCCATGGACGTGAGAGAATGATTGAGTTGGAGTCTCCTGTGGTCAAGGGTTTTTTAAACTGGTCTAACTGGTCTCCAACGGGAGAAAACGCATTCAAAAGCGACCTCCAACGGGAGGACCAAAGTGCAGCCAAGGGAGGTCGATTTAGAACTATCGACATGTCCCCTAGGCAACAGGGCTGTCATTCGACAGCACCAACATGTTTGAAAGTCTCTCCAAGGGTAAAGTGGTGCCTTGGAGGGGGTTATGGACCGCGTCGGATCCGCGGCAAGATGTGAAGCTTAGAGTCGTTCCAGAGTCATGGTTCCAGTGCAGGCGTTAAGGCGTGTCATTTGGGTTTGCGATTTCTCTGCACTCTGGACCATGGGGTCCGTTTCGGATTTGGGGAGGTTGCTTCTGAGGCTGGGCTTGATCGGCCCGGAGCGGAGAGGTCTAAGGTCTCTGGGGAGTCCGGGCAGAGGATTGACGTCGCAACGTCGAGGTGGCTGATGGTGCGCTGAGTGCCCTTGTACGAAAACTGTAGGGCCGTAGGAAAGAGCCATCGATAACGGATCTGCTGATCCCGAAGAAAGAGTGACAGAGGCTGGAGCATTCTTCGCTTTTGAAGAGTCAGCGGGGAGAGGTCCTGTGAGATCAGTATCGGGATACCCTGAAATGAGAGCTCGTCCTTAGAGCGGCCAATCGCTGCTATGGCCTCCTTGGTGGTGTAGAAGTGGACCCTAGTGATCACGTCGGGGGGGGGGGGGGTCCGTATCGACCCCTCGGCGAGGGCGCAGTCTGTGGGTCCGATCCAGCAGCAGTTGAGTCTCGTTCAGGTCTGGCAGGAGGGACTGGAAGAAGGTCCTAACGTATTCCGGGAGCTCCCGATCAGGGATCGAGGCGGGCACCCCCTGAAGAAGTAGGTTGCTGCGGCGGGAGCGGTTCTCCAAGTCCTCCTGTTTATGTTTGAGGATTTCAGTTCTTGCCACCAGCGATTGGACGGTGCGTTGAATTTCCATCAGTGAAGCGGAGTGGTCCGTGGTCGGGTCCTCGACCTCGCCAACCCTCAGTTCGATGCCGGCGGCTCTTTGTTCGGTCTGTTCCAATTTGGCGGTGAGTTCCGACATGCAGGCTCTGAATTCAGATTTAATATCGCTCATGAACGCCTGAAGATCCTCCTTAGTTGCGAGCGTTCCGCCGCCCTCAGACGTTTTCTGGGGGGTGAGCTTGAGGGGGTCCGCCTTCCCGCCCTTCCCCGAGGCCTGCAGCATAGCAGAGATGTCGGCTGATTTAGGAGGCTTTAGTGCTTTGGCCATCGTTCCGCGGGGAGGGGACGTCCCCCGAGGGTGACTCCTGAGTTCACGTTTTGCAAGGGGTTGGGGGGGGGGCGGCCAAATAGATGTGCGGGGTGGGCAAAGCCCGAGGATCCTAGGCGGCGGAGCGGACAGGTTAAGACTCCAGCTTCTCGCGAAATAGAACAGTTCCTCAAAGTTGGGCAGTCCAGCGAGCTGGGCGTCCGCCTAGGAAGGTGGCGGTCGGCACCTCCGGCCGGTGGTGAGCAGACGTGGGCAGGGGCGCCCCAGGAAGTCGCAGGGGGGGACACACGCTCCGTGTGGGGTCGGAGTAGGTGGAGCTCGAGGGCCCTCCCGGTGGGGATATTAGGCGCCCGGAGGGGGTGTTGTGGTAGGCCTTAGGGTAACCCCGGGGGGAGGGCAAGAGAGCAGGTAGCAGAGGGGCCAGAAGACAAAAAGTCGTCCCAGGGCGGTGTGTGTTGCTCAAATCGGGGCCACGCTGTAGCTGGAGATGGAGGGCCTCCGGAGTGAAGGCTGGCCGGGAGGGTGGGGGTTGCTGGGGCAGGGCTGAGAGGCAGCCCACCTCACCTGTGCGTGGCCGACCCTCGAGCCGGGGCCACGCTGCAACAAGTAGGCCTTAGATGGTAGCCGGGGGAGGCAGGGCCCCACCCATGAGAGCATCAGGCCGAAGATGGGCAGGGGCGCCCCAGGAATCGAAGAGGGTGCTGAGGTGGAGCTGAGGGGCCGCCAATCTCAGCCGGGCGACGTGTGTGGCTCACTCGAGCCGGGATCACGGGGGGGCCTCCGGTGGTGGCCGGGAGAGGCAGCAGGCAGAAAGTGAGCAGGGGCGCCCCAGGAAGACGAGGATGGAGGGTCTGCAGAGAGAGCAATCCTAGCGAGGCGGCGGTGGCGGGAACTGCCGAGTCAGGTGATCACAGGGGCCCCGGCAGCAGGCCTCGCACCGTCAAGGACCAGGCACAGGGGGGGGGGGAAGACACTCCGGTGCAGGGTGTCGAGCGGGATGAGCCTCATATGCGTCTCATGGGCGGATGATGGTAGCCAGCCGCCAGCCTGGAGCGGGTCGCGAGGATGCGACGGCCATTTTAGGTCGTGTTACGGGAGCAGGCCTTCGCACTCCCCGTCGCGTTTTCGCCATTGGCGAAGGCGTTATGCCCTCAAAACGCTGACATCCACTGCCCAGGACCACAGCAGGTGAAAGCTCCCCATCACGACCAACAAACTTAGCTGGAAACGGGTAAAATTAACGCTGAGCCGCGGATCCGAGCGGAGGCCATCAGAGGAGCTGCCTCATCGCTGGCGCTTCTGGCCACGCCCCCCACAAAGCATCTTTTATGTAAGTACTGGAGGGGTTAATAATGTTTCCCCTGTGTCTGTTTTGTAGGGGACAATGTTTCGTCCCCCTTTTATCAGAGTATGGCTGGTGGCAGTGGTTCTACCACTTTTCGTTTAACCGCAAATAGTTTCCTATTGGATTTCCCCTTGTTCGAGGCTATTTTTTTAAATAGTAGCCTTGAACATACCCCCGGTTTATTTATTCTCCGGTTGGGTATTTTTTGCCATATCTGTTAACTTCTTTCTTGCATCTTCCTCTGTAATCCTAACCCAGGTCGGTGTTCCTTTGTTCATCCTTTTGGCGGGCTTCTGCACAGAAGCCCTCCTTTCGGTGCCAGTGAGTCTGGGGTAGACTGGATGTGTGGGAGGGGGAATAGGCACCCTGGACAGCCCAAGTCGCACTCTGCCCTGATAGGCTGGGGAGGTTATCCCGCCAGGATAACCGCCCCGCTGAGTGACAGCTAGGCTGTATGAATGGCTTTTTTATAAAAGCAGGGCTCTGAGGCCTGGAGGACAAGGTGTCACCACTGGACCTGAGAAATCCGAAGAGGAGAGAAGCCGAAGACATCTGCAACGACTGAACCACCGGTGAAGCCCTGCTGCAGATCCTCACCACTTTTCTCCAACAACAAGAGAAGATCTTCACCTGCAAGAGCCTTCTTCCCTTGAGCTGGTGGGGCCAACCAGTTTGCCATTCGCCTTCCAGGACCTGCCTTGGTCGAATCGCCAGTGCCAAGCACTCGGAGACTGGATAGCCAGGCACCCGTCCACCAGGACCGCGATTTAAACGAGCATACCTTTTTATTCCGTTTTGGCATCACCGCGGCCGGCTCCTTCCCTGGGCAGTGCAGTGACTCAAACCTTCCTCCACTACGAGAGCCTCTCTTCCTCTGCTGGATCTCCTGAACTGCAGGAACTGCCAGGAACTACAGCCGCCGCAGGAGCCTCATCCACTTTCAAGGTACATTGTTCCGCCGGGCCTCCCGTTTCGTTTGGTACGGCTAAAGGTGTTTTAAATCCTTTACTTACATTCTGGGTTGGCCGCCCCTATCGTCTAACATTGTCTTTTTACCTTCTGCACCCTCCTTTTCAACCGTTAAAGACTTGACTGCAGCTACTAGAACAGTTTGATCCTGGGCCCTTTGCCTTGTACCACTGACTCTGGCACAGGCCTATTGACTATGGCTAAATCTGTTACAACTGCCTTCTGTAGATTGCTTCTCATCAAGAATATGTGTTGGTGCACCTAAAACTCTTATAACCACCTTTCCTTCCCCTTTATATATTGTTGAAGTGCCATTTTGCTCTGTTTTCACCAAAGTATTGCTTATGCTAAAGTATTACCTTGCCTAACTTGTTCACAATCCAATTGGGAAGTGTTGCTGGTGTGTTTGGGAGTCTAACCCTGTATAACTTGTCCTTTCCCTCCCTCTGAAGAAATTGTTAGTGCCTTTTCTGCTTGGTTTACACTGTGCCGTTTTGCTCAGTTTTCACTCTTGTTCAAACTTGTCTACAATTTAAATAGGGAGTTGTGCATACGTTACTTGGCTGTTTTAACTTGCTTTAATGATAGTGATTTGTGTGTTTCGAACTAAGAGTGTGTAAAAGAAATATATATTCTTTTTGATACAAAGCTTTGATCAGGGTTTCCTTGTTCCATAGTACTGTAGTCCTATTGTGTAAACCCTGAATACTGCTAATCTCCCTCTTGAGATAGGTCTGACTGCTCCGCCACAGCTACCAACTAAATCTTTGTGGTATAGACTGGTACCAAAGGGGATTTATTGCCTATACCTGTAGTCTTAATCTTCTGTAGTGCTCCCTAAGGGAACTGCATATGATCTGCCTAACACTCACCCCTAATATCTATGCACAGCCTCCTGTGGCAGGTTTGAATCCTGGCAGGGTGACCTCAGCCTTTCATCCTTTGGGTGTCAATAAAATGAGTACTACTCTGTGGGATAATAATGTCTTCTGTTATTTGGGCGCTCTGAGACCTATGGCTGTGTAGCGCTATATAAGAAATACATTATTATTATTTAGCTTAACATAACTGGTTAATTTCTGGGGGTTTTCGGTTTTACTTGTAGGAGTGGAACAGTTCTTTACCCTCGAAAGGTAGATCAAGCACCTTGTCCTGAACTTCCTTCGAAAACTTCGTAGCATGCAGCCACACTTGCCGGGAGATGTCTGCGGCCTCCAGCAGATCCTGCGCCAACCCTCTGGCATCGGACAAGCCGCCCTTAAAGTCTTTAAGTCCATCAAGAGGAATACATTCCTGAAACTTGCAAGCCCCTTCCACAGCTTGACATTAGCAGCCTCCAGGGTAAGCTCTGTATTAGCCCGACGCAGCTGAGGAGCTGAATTGGAAAAGACCATTTTACCAATGGCGTCAGGAAGCTTGTCCTCCTTGGAAAAGATCTGAGATGCTGCAGTAGAGGATGTAGAGGCCATCTTCGACTTGAGCGTAGCTGCTGCACCACCGTCTGTGGACATGCAGACCAGAATATGTCTTCAAAATCGTGTTGCGAGCGTCAATTTTCTTATTCAGGTGGTGCCCAGAATTAAGTTTTCCCCAGACCTTGCGGGCTTCGGCCAGGACATACTTTCAAAGGAGCAGGCCAGTGCGCTCTATGTCGACAGAGTAAAGGCTCCAGAGTGTACCCCTTCTTGTAGAGCCGGAGGCTTGGTTATTGGGATGTCTAGCAACACCATCATATCCACAACCCGGTCGTGAAAGGCTCTAATAGAGCAGGGCGTGTCATTGCAGTCCTGGTCCGCTTGATCCTCATCCAGTGAGGCGGGATCAGATACCTGATCCACCGCACGTGGTGCCTCAGGCCCCTGTGGGTTGACTGTGCAACCAGAGTCTTTTCCACATGAGAAAGTGGAGGAGGAGGCACCACAGGAAGTGGTGGAGGAGGTGGCACTACAGAGACCTGCAGAGGGATTGCCGGAGCAGGGGGCCGTTCAGGCGGTTTAGGATGAATTTCCTTAAATCCTTAAAGTATGCCTTCATGCGATCAGAATGCATAAGCGTCTGCAACTTGCCAAAAAATGCATCCTCAGGAAGTCTATGCGCTGGAGTGGGTATAGGCTGCTCGGAAGGGGCATACCCCAGGATGGTTCTCCACCAACTGGATCCACGAACCAAAGGAGCGGATGTAGGAGGGAGCGAGACTGTGTGCGGCAGTGGAGTCCGAGCATGCAAATCCATTGGTTTTTTGATTGACATTTTATTTCTATCGCGCTCGTACACAAGTGTTGGAGGGTGGAACGGGTTCTTATCCACAAAATGTGGAAAATGGTGCTCAGCCCCAATGACAGACCTCTGAGTACCAGCCATTGTGAATGTTGGTTTGAGAGAGTTGGACAAAATGGCTGCCGTGGACCGCGGGGGTTGGACCGCCATTTCGTTTACACCTTAGGTGAACTGCTTCACAGGTGCCAGTGAGGCCGTGGTCACCACTGGGGAATCCGGGGACTTATGTTCCATTTTAGCCTTGTGACAACGAACCTCGGCAGAGCCGTTGCTAGCAGACCTAGAGTGTTTCTGCGACACCCCCTTGGACTGCTGATTATTAACCCCCAGTAAGGGAACCTCGACGGACTCAGTACTACAAGAATTTAACCAGCTTTTTATTTGCCCCCTCAGCAGCATCGGCTCGACCACAAGCCTGCGTGTGGGAGGCTTAGTGTGACCCCCTGAAGCCAGAGCCCTCGAAGGGCTGCCCCCCCTTCAGTCTTGCTTGTCTTGTATATAGCCCCAAGATGGGCTAGTCACGAGACTCAGTACGCTTAGTTCCAGATGTGTAAACCTTGGGGCTGTCCTTGGTGACAAAGGCCCCAGAAGTACTGGGCCTAACTTTCAGGACACCTCAGGGAGACCTCTGGTAACAGAGCCACTTGAGCCCCTCCTGTACCCCGAAGACCCCAGGAAGGAGTCCCCTGGCCGGGGTGCCCCAAAAAGGAACAAACTTACTGGTTGCTTCCTTTTTTCTTTAAAGAACTGCTGTAAATGTGGTGGAGGAATCCGCTTGAACACCACCTCCCACCTGACAATCCGATGCTGGAGTGACCGGACGGAAATGGAGTCCCAGTAGAAGCATGAGTCCCACCGTTGTTCTGGGCCTAAGTACACAAGGCAAAGCGAGTGGGGATCCTCCCCCCTCGCGAAACGACCTTCACATGAGGAGCAGGACACAAATCCCAGACTCTCCGGCATAGACTGAAGAAAGATGACAGTGGAACCGGAGCAGGAAAATTAATGACAAGGGAAGAAAAATATTCCCCGAGATGCACGTGCGTCCGACCATGCAGAGAAAAGGACTGAAGGGCGATGCGCAGGGTGGGGCTCAGGAATCATTAAAAGTGCTCTGGTTCTGTCTCGATGGACGGAATGTCCCACAAGTATGGAGGAAAGGGGACAGCACGTAGGAGTGTGAGTGATGCATTCTGATCACACAGTGATTTTGGGATTGTCTTTCAGCAATGGGTATATGCAGGGGTGGTCTGAGAAGTAACTTTAAGGTGGTAGTGGCCTGCCAGTATCGCTGGTCTGTTTCTTGGTTCAGAGCTACTGCATGGTAAGAAGGAAAACCTACAAAAGCATTTATGATCCAGGCTGCCGTGAAGGAACAGAATGTTTCAATCCCTTGCTAGGTTACCGAGCAGATGGAGTGATGGACTCTCCTCAATTTCAGCAGTGTTGCTGGTGTACCTGGTCGTCCCCTACACATGGGCATACACATTGGAGAAGAGGCTAGACCCCAGAAACATAATTATTGCACCCAATGCCAACCCTTGTTGGTAATATTGGCACACGTGTGTCTCATATACCATTGGTCTACGTCCTCCTCTTACGTCAATCCTCCTCTTACCACAACTCAAACCTGCCAAGTAAGTTACATTCTATGCATCTTTTACTTGGTTCTAAGTTTCATTCTTTAAGATTGCTTCGTCCATGTTTCGTCCATGTTTTTTTCAGCAATGTCTTCGTCACTGGTGACTTCATTACACAGAGACTCTAGTATAATCTTCAATATTATCCATCCATGTTACTTTATGGTGCTTATAGAAACTGTTTTTTAATATATCGATGATAAGTTCCTGTAATTCAAATTCTGGGCAATTTTGAATATGTATTCCACCTCTTCTTAGATGTAGAGAAAATAAGCATATTCAAGCTGAAGGGAAGCCTATAATACAGCTTCAAGTATTCCCATGTAATACTATAAATGTTTAATTTCTTGTGGGCTTGGGGGGACGGGAGGGGAATCCTGCTGCGACAGGAAATCAGTAATTTAACTTGGTGTCACTGTGTTCAGGAACAAATGCTCTGTCGCATTGTGTGCGGGCTTTGAGTATACCTACTACTCTCTTAAACGAAGTGCCACAATTAAATTCCACCACACAAATTGTGCCAGTTACAGACGTTTTAATGCTTATTGTGTCTGTTGGTTGACAAGTGTTTCGGCCCTTAGCCTTTTTCAAAGCCGGACATTAACCAAATTGCATACAAAATAGTCTTGGAGGTTGCAGAATATATTCTTGTACAGTGGTTCAGAACTGGGTAAAATCCCTGTCTGAGTATAACTGGAGATCAGATCTGCTTGCAGCCGTGTATTGTAGGAACCGCAAGGAGATTTTATCTCCAGTTCTACTCGGGCACAGGGATTTTACCCAGTTCAGAACCGCTGTATAAGAATATATTCTGCAACCTCAAAGATTCTTTATTTTGTATACAATTTAGTTAATCTCCGGTTTTGAAAAAGGCCAAGGGCCGAAACACGTGTAAACCAACGGACACAATAACCATTAAAACGTCTATAACTCGCGCAATTTGTGTGGTGGCATTTAATTGTAATGCTATAAATGGTATCTTATCAAACCCAGAATGTGTTGGACAGTAGAATCTCAGGCATTTTCCAAATTACAATTATTTTAACATTACAATGCAACTCTGAATGACTACACAAGCATTACATTTAATGACTCATCCAGAACAGCCTTCTGTGACCATGAAAAGTCTCCTATTCAAATAACTCGCATCAACGGACACATTTACCTTAGCCATTCACATGTACTCCCAAACACATCACCACATTCGGTCCTTTGTCTCTTGCACTCGCAGGTAGCTCTGCTTCCATGGCTCTCAGTCTGCAGCCTACTTTTCAATCAAGTGCATCTTTGTTATATAATAAAAGCCAAGTACCCTCAGCTTCTTGTCTGTTTTTCCTAAGCCCAAATATAAAAATGTGTGCTGCTGGGGAGGCAGGACGACAAGCGTCTTTCGTGTGCGGGTTGCTTTGACAGGGAGACTAATATGGTTTTTGGGTTGCGGTATGTGGAGACAGGAAGGATAGAATGAATTTGACGTTTCTGCACATGTTTGACTCGTTCAGCAAAGGCACACTCCCAGATTAGTCTGTCAATTCTATAGCTTCTCCACCTCCTTCCATTGGCCTATAAGCAAAGAAGTAATTATGTGTTGTGTGTGCTTATACCGCGCCGGAAACCCTAGGCATCAGGGCGTGGAGGAAACCTGAAAGATAAATTCACAACCTAATCCCAACTAGCAACTAAAACCATATGGGCATTAAGAGCGTGCCTTGAATATTAAGGTTTATTGAAACAAAAGGGTTTTCAATGCTTTCCTAAAACTCCGATAGTTTCCATCTTGCCGAAGGGCAGCGGGCAACTTATTCCAGTATAGTACTGCCTTAACCGGAAAATATCTGCCGCACCCTACAGCACGGTTTGCGCAGGGTATGTTCAGTAGACCTGCGTCGGCTGATCTTAAACATCTGATAGGAGAATTGTTTTTTTAAAATGGCTCGTTGCCTCTCCAAATAGTGACCTATGGGCTATCGTCATAGCTTTAAATTTGACTCCATCTTCTACTCTGAGCCATTGTAAAGCTTTTCTCCCTGTCGATATGTGCTCTTTTTAATTCCCTTGACTATGCCAACTGCATCATTTCCATTACTTGGCACCTTTCTATCTCCCTCTTGGTGGCTCCAAGTAGTAAGGCGTTGCCATAGTCTAGGCGTGACAATATAATTGCTCTTGCAATGGTGGCTGAGTTTTCTTCATTAATAAAGGTTCTTACAGCTTTTAGTAGGCGCAGATAGTATGCATTGTTTTTATATAGGTAATTAACCTGTACTTCTGAGCCAACTAAGGCTTCAACCATCATCCCAAGTGTTTTAACTTGGAGCATTACCGGGATGTTAGCTTCTTTGATGGTGAAAGCTTTATAATCCACACCAAGCTTGGACTTAGCCTGTCGTGTCCCGAATATCATCAGTTCGGTCTTGGTGTTATTCAAGCACATCCAATGTTTTTGCATCCAAAGGACTATAATGTTATAGACTTATATTTTTGCGCTGTCTATATCATAGTCGACCTTTTAGTTCGAAGATTAGCTGTGTATCATCAGCGTAATTTGTAAAAAAAAAAAAATATGCGGATGTTTTCTAGCAAATCACATAGGCTTCTTATATAAAGATTAAATAATAAAGGGGATAGACTAGCTCCTTGAGGGACTCCAAAAATAATGGGGGCAGCCTCTGAGAATTTGTCACCCCAATGTATTCTGGCTCTCCGGTCCTTCAAGAACAAAGCCATCCATGCCAGTGCCACTGGGGAACAGCCTGCTATTTTATCTAGCGCTAATTGTAGTAGCTGATGGTCTACCAGGTCAAAAGCTGTGCTGAGGTCGAGCAGCATAAGAATCCCAGTTTTGCCTTATCGACCAATTCCAACATGTGGGTCTGTAGATCTAGCATGGTGGACTCGGTGCTGTGAGCAGCCCGAAATCCTGATTGTTGTTCATGCAGTTTCTCTAGAGCTTCCACATGTTTTTGCAATTTTATCCAGGATCTTGAAGATAAAATTTGAATTGGTAATAGGTCGTAGGTTGCTGGGATCTTTTGGGTCCCAGCACACCTTTTTGGCCAATGGAGTTATCGTGACCTCCTTCATTTCCTTTGGCACAATTCCCTCACTGAAAGATGCATTAACCATCCTAGTCAGGATAGGGGAGAAAAGTACTTTATGGTCCAAGATGATCTTTGTGGGCAGAGTATTATCTGCACATGAAGTTGGCTTCATTTTGGACATTACCAAGGATAATTCTTGCTCTGAGATAGGCGAGAAGCTGGAACTCTTTCTTCAGGTGTGGGAGTGTCTCCCAAGAAGGCTACTGTGTCTACAGCTGCTCTAGCCGTAATATTATTATTTCTGGCTTTCTGGATCTTAGCAGCAAATGCTTCTTGCACCTTGTCACAAATTTCCTTAGTAGGTATATGTGGAGGTGAGAGCATCTTGGGTTTTTCAATACCTTTTAAGTATCTCAAAAAATGTACTAGTAGAGATAGGGGCAGCCTCTATTTCTCTATTGTAATAGTTTTTCTTAGCTTCTTTGACTCCCTTCCTGTAAATATAATCTGAGCGTTTCCAATTGTCCTTGTTTTCCAAAGTCTGGTTCTGGCTCCATTTTCTTTCTTTGGCTCGTTTTACCTGTTTGAGTTTATTAATGTCCATGTTATACCATTTACATTGGTTATTGTTTTTCTAACTGATTTCATTTTCAGTGGGGCATTGTTCTCCACCAAAGCCTGCATAAGTTTAGTATATTTCTGTAACATATTCTCACAGTCGTCTTTATCATGAAAAGCGTCTAAAGTCTTCTGTAGGCATGGTTTCAATTGCTCAGGGCCTATATTTTAAAAATTACTACTCAAAACTTTAATGTGAGGATTCGCAATTTGTTTGGTAGGGTTTTTTAACTGTATCTCAAAGGTAACCAAGCAGTGGTCGGACCAGATGCAAGGCTCTGTTGCTACCCTTTGGGATTTCAAGTTATTCGTAAAAACCCAGTCCAGCTGGTTCCCTTGCAGGGTTGTGGGTTAATTGTTTATCACTGGGAAACCCATATTCTTCATAGTGTTTTCCAGCGATATAGCCTCTTTGTCTCCCAAGTCCCCTCTCCATATCCCCCACTAATGGAGTGGATGAATTGGCTGAAATTAGGTTAATTACTTGGGAAGTGACTTAGTTTTCAAAATCGGAGACTACTGAGGGTGGTCTATATACCACAATGATATTCAGGCAATCATTTGGTGTGTACGTTAATTTCAATTGGATGGTCTCACAAAGTTATTCAAAGCCAATTTTGGATGTACTGGTTAAGGCTTCTCTGGCTAGGACTGCTACTCCTCCACCTAATCCTTTCTCTGTTTTGTTATACATTGTGTACCCTTCTGGAACAGCATTTTTGCTTACTGGACCAATGAGGTTCAGCCAAGTTTCTGTAATGCACATTAGGTCTAAATCCCTTTCTTAAATGAGGTCGTGTACATTGTGTGCATGTTTATTTAACGACCGCGTGTTTAGCAGACCCACTTTCGGCGTTACTGTGTCTCCAGTGCAGTCTTTTTTTACTTGTTTTTTCAATTGACTTTTGACTGAATCTGTCTTGGTTTTTCCTTGTTCTTTCTCATTTATCTGTGCTGGGTTGCTGTTTTTAATAATCAAATTTCCTCCACTGACTCGTTCGCTAACTGTGCCAATTTGCACCTCAGTCGTTGAGCTCCTACTAGTCTCAGTACTGAAAACAGTTTAACAGGGTGTTTTCTCTTGTTGTTTCCAATTTAGTATGTTGGTCTTTCTGTATGCTGCTATTTATCATGAAAGCGTGTTTATGCACTGCTAATATTCCCATACTTTCCAATATGACAATATGAAAGCACTTGCGTGAAAATCTCCCCCTTCCACCTCCTTACACAGACTGTGCCTGCCCGTGCGCGCCGGCGCGTTCGTGCCGGGTTTGACAGGAAATGGAGTTCTGGAAACTAAAATCCTGCTGGGGGTTGTAGTTTCTTTCCTACTTAGACGCGTGCAGAGAGGAGAGCTACTTGCGCCACGTGTATGAAACTAGTACACTTAAAAGAAAGTTAACGCTTGGTCACACATACAATTAAAACGGATCTCACCAATAATGAGCACCACAAAGCTAAAATTACAGGGATTTAAGCAAGCAATTAAATACTATTTAAAATAAGTTAGAAAAAGAAGTGCACATTTAAAATCGGTTATTGAGTGCGATGGAATAAGATGCAGCCTGCTGTGGAATGGCAAAATGGGACATGAGCACACCTCAAGTATTGGCATAAAAAAAATTCCCTTGTGTAATGCCCTGGTTTTACTACTTTTTATATATGTGGATGTTGCCTGGGACTCTGGTCTCTTCAATACAACAAACCTGAATGAAGGGTATGTTTAAAAAGAAAGTAATGTCAATAATATTGACTATATACACTTTGTAATGTGAGCGTGTTTAAGAGTATCCTCGAGTTCAGTTGTTACGGATGTTGGGGAAGCTGCATTGTCCGTCTTGGGCCAATACACCTTCTTCTGTAGTATTGTACTAGCCCCCCAGGCCAAAGATTTCCAGTTCTCTCTTGAATATTTGGTTTAGGATTTACACATTGTGAGGTGCTAAACGCATCTTCTGGCGTTCTCTACACATGCATTATGGAGGGGGAAAAAAAGCAACATTTAAAGGCCTTTCTGTCAACTGTGAGTCAAATGCGTCGGTGCTGTCCTTGGTAATGTGCCTTTTATTTGGTATTTGACTTTTAAAACGAAACAATAAAAAAAAAACACGTTTTATTTTGAATATGAATATACTGGTTGACCAAGAAGTACAGTAACATATTTTCCCTTCATATTTATTCTTAAAAATGAAAACTACTTTTTTGTTTTTACATTTTGTAAGCTTTCATACAAAGAAACCTTGACTAAGAAACATTCCTGAATGGGAACAGCAATCCAAGAAAGAGTATGCGGCCTAGGCTGAGCATGTCGGCTACGGACACCCAAGAGAAGGTGTGCAATCAGGGAGTCGCACGACCCGGAAGACATGATGCTCTTTTACTCCCATAGGTCACAATGATGAGGGCAAAGATTACACCCCAGAGACTTCTGATGTGTTTGGGAAGCGAGATGCATTCCTACAAAAGTCAGAAGTGTTGAGACGCCATACCCCCTCCTCCTCCCCCCGAGGGGCGGATAATGTGAAGGACACTGATGGGTCATCAGACAGTGACAAATCCGTCCCGTCTGGCACCATAGAAAATGCCCCTCTCGAGCTGCTCCAATCGGCAAGAAAGCCACGAAGGAGAAACATACTAAGGAGGTGATAATGGAAATGGCTGATCCCAGTTCCACTGACTAGCGGCATTCTCCAAGAGTGGCTCTATATTTGGCACAAAGAATGAGGAAGCCGCTGGACAATGAGATGAAGCTCCGAAAGAGGTCGGAATGCCCAAGGCCAGAAGTAACGGGCAAAGTCGCAGACACACCAGAGCTCGATCCGAAAATGTTATTCGTTACCAAGGCATCCAAGGACGTTTGTAAAGGCATGGAGGAGCTGCCAGGAGAAAGTCCTGGCTTTAGCGGGTCCATTAGCCAAGATCACTGATCGGTTAGAGAGGGCCAAGGATACCGCAGAGTCTGTGGACGTGGATACCCTGGTGGGATGGGCGCAAAGAACGGTACGTCTATTAAGTAACGCAAAGTGCACCATCTCTTCAGAAAGGAAGAGAGGCCTGTTGCTAAAGAGACAACAAGCTGGGAGATTTTGCCACATATGTAGTTGGAGAGACTGTGCAGTGCCTCCTGTATGGGGTGGCATTTGCTGAAGAAAGTAGCAGGTTTGTGGGCACATACACTGACATTGAGGACTCAAACCTTTAAGATAATCTTTCCGAATAGTTTTCTCTGGGACCGGCTGTTGGAGGCGCCATGCGGTTTGCCACTTCAACTCACAACGAAGGCACCAAGGCCCAAGAGCCCAGTACTGGGAATTTCCCCAACAGGAATCCTTCTTCCCGCCGAGCTTCCAGAGGGAGAGGCTCCGGCCGATGCCAAGAAGCCCAATCAGGTGAGGATGTCGCGTTACTCACGCTTGTGGGTGGAGCGGGCAGGATGCAAGTGGACTTGTAGTTCTTTATAAAAGAAAAGGAAAACTTTTTGGCTTTACATGTTGAAGACACAGGCAAGCATTATGTTTAAACTTATTTAATCTTGCTCTTCGGCCGTTTTTAAAACTTATTTTCAAACTTAAACATGTAAAAACACCTTTTCCATTTTGTATTCTTGTTTTTAAATTAAGAACTACAAGTCACTATCTGTCCTCCTAGACCTGTACTTCAATTTTGTGCCTTCCCTCCTCTCCATACCCATATGCCACTGCCTGACTGGGTCCTCTCCTCATAACAGTGTTAACGCCCCTCCAAGTCTTACATAGGCAACTGCAACTCTTCCAACAACCAAAATTCCTGGTCCGGAGACTCGCATGAAACGCTGTCTGCTGACCGCAAAACTCTTATGGTCGTCTCCTTTGGACACACTCCCTATCCAGAGCCGCAATTTCAACTCTTCTGGCCATCCCCTGTATGATCCGCAAAGGCACTGTTAACCCTTTAAGTGCCATGGGTATTTCTCCCCAGTGCCAGAGCCTTTTTTGGTGATTTTGGTATGTGGCCATTCAATGGCTTGTAACTTTTTTGTTACATGAGATATCTCGGCCAAATTTGGCTCCTTTTTTTTCCCACATGTAGGCGGTCGTAACGCCACCCAGGAATCCCAGGTTGCTGTAGGGAGTGGGGGGAGAAAATAAGGAAAAAGTGCGAAAATTTTGGGTTTTTTCAAAAAATGCCAATAAAATGATGTACAAAGAAGCCTGTGGTTTTTTCCTTGTAAGAGCTAGAAACAAATGGTTTGCTGTGCTGAGTTCCCCAATGTGTTGGCTTTCAGGAACAGGTTGAGTGGAAATGGAAAAAAATTATTTTGATGGGGTTATCAACCGTTTTGTGAGAGGTAGGCGATTTTTGCCATTTTTGCCAATTGGACATGCATGGACGGAATGGAAGAAAAGGGCAGGAAAGCCAAATTGGAGGACAGAAAGGCATATATTTCTGAAAAGTAGACAAAATTCCAAGTTTAGGAAGGGGTGATTTGTATAGGTCAGGCAACAACTAGGTAGGGGAAACTGCCATCGAATGGGGGAAAAGCGGGAAAATGACTGAAAAAAAAGGTATGTGTTGGACATGGTTGGCTTGGTACGGCAATGGCTTCTATGAATTCTGAGAAAAGCAATGCTCCGCTACATTCCCCCGACTCTTGCAGTTAGGAGAGCATACCATTTACAAAACAAGCAATACCACAAGCCAAACACTGAGCCATGGTACACAGGAGTTTCACGCTCACGGCCTGACCAGACGCACTTAGCATGTGTAAATTGGGAAAACCAATGTGGTGAGGAACGGCAGCCATACATTTTTTGAAAGAGCACAGGCAGACCTTTTCAAGGGTAGGTGACTTGTGCAGGTTACAAAAGTGTATGGTGGCTAAAGCAGCGACTAAATGTAGGTCACATTTGGGAAAAGAAAGGGTGGTGAGACAAAGGGCTCCAGCAAATGGGTCAAAACGTTATGAAAACCACACAAACACAACACATGGCCTACCGTCCCGCGTTCCCACAGGTGTCCCGATGAAAACGGTACCTCACATGTGTGGGTGCACCTACCTGGCCGCCAAGGGGAAAGCCTAAAACACAAGTAACCCCAAGTCTGTTGTCAGAGGGAAATCTCAGACATTCTGCCGAGCGGCGCAACTTACAGATATGGGCCTCGGGTGTCCAAGCCACCGAGGAAAACGGGGAACCCCATGCATTTTCGAAAAGAGGACACCCGTGGGAATCCGCAGAGGTATGATTTGCGCACATCGACCCAGAATTCATTACCCAGACACCCCCGCAAAGTCCGAAATGTGCCCTAGTTTAAATTGAATTAGCTTGAATTGGGAGTTAAAGGAGACCCTCTGGATACGTGAACACATTTGGGACCAACGGTCTTCGGTCATTTGCACTCCAAGATCAGACTCCCAAGCGAGCTTTAATTTAGAAAAAGAAGGGGGCGTTCTGGATTGTATCAGGGTATATAGTCTGGAAGTTTTCCCCCTCATAGGGAAAGGAGAGGTCAATTCAGTGACCGCCAGCTCATCCGGCGGTAATGCCGGGAAGCATGGGTACTTATGTTTGAGGACTCTACGGAGGGATGAGTATTGAAGCCACACTGAGGGACGCTGTCTGAGGGACGGTGGGAGGTCAGGCCATTCTATGAAATTACCATCTACAAATATGTCTCGGAGCAATTCAAATCCTGCCTCAGCCCATGTACGGACAACCGATGGGGGATCTGTGGGATTCCCGGGAGAAAGTTCCAGATCGGGAAGTTACCATGGAAGGGATGGGTGGTGCCCAGTAATTGCCATGTTTTGGATAGAGCCAGGGATGTGCACCGCAACGGGTCTAATGAGCCCGATTCTATTGGCATGGGTGCGATCACCAGGGATCTGATATCGCGGTCACCAACCGATAACCTCTCTAGTCTGACATGGGGAGGGGGGTCGGATATGTTGAACCAGTGTGCAATGTGTTGAAGCTGGGCTGCCAGCCAGTACTTGAGAAAGTCGGGTGCACCGAAGCCACCCATCTCCATCGGAGAAGCAAGGGTTTCAAACTTGAGGCGGACTGCACCAGAGTGCCAGAGAAAAGTATTGAGGGTGCGTGTCAATGTCTGGAAGAACTCAGTTCCCGGCCATTGCGGGATATTGACAAATCTATACAATAGCTGAGGGAGCACCACCATCTTTAGTATTCCCACCCTACCTGCCAGTGAAATCGGGAGTTTGTCCCAACCCTGAATTTTTTGCGTTAGGTTTGTGAGGTATACTTGATAGTTCTTCTCGAAAACCAGATCGATATGTCGCGATACCACTATACCTAAGTAGGTGAACTCAGCTTGGGCCCAAGTGAATCCAAGAGTATCGGGAGGGGGGAGCGTGATGGGGGTGAGCGGGAAAAGAGTTGATTTAGCGCAGTTCACCGTCAGGCCAGACATGCGGCCAAAAAGAACAACGTCCTCCAGTATTGGGGCAAGATTGATTTCAGGGGAGCGAATAAAGAGTAGAGCATCGTCAGCATATAGGGAAACTATATCTGAGATCCCGGCTGTGCGTAGACCTCTATGGGAATGAGATTGGCGAAGCATATCCGCGAACGGCCCCAGCGCTACAGCGAAGATTAATGGAGAAAAGGGACAACCTTGTCTAGTACCTCTAGCTATTTGGAAGAGGGAAGAGCACCGGTCCCCGGTACGGACCCTGGCCACGGGGTTTGAATATAGCAGCTTGACCCAGGAGAGAAATGTGGGGCCGAATTTACATTTATTAAGTACCCGCCAAAGATACCTCCAAGAGACGGAATCAAAAGCTTTTTGCATATCGAGCGTGGCGGCCACAGCGTGAACGTCCGGTCTCACCCTGCTTATAATATTGAAGAGGCGCCTAAGATTCAGGGAGGTAGAGCGTCCCGGAATAAACCCCGCCTGGTCTGGATGAATGATATGTTGCATGAAGGGGGCCAGACGTAAAGCAAGTAGCTTAGCATAAATCTTGACGTCGGAATTGATTAGCGAGAGTGGGCGGTAAGAACCACATTGCGTGGGGGATTTACCCGGTTTTAACAGGACAGTTATGGTGGCTTCGCGGAGCGTGGGAGGGAGCTGGCCCGCCTCCAACGATTCTTCCCAAAGAGCGGCCAGGTGAGGAAGTAGAAGAGACTTAAAGCGCTTATAGAACTCAACCGGTATACCGTCTGATCCCGGGGATTTGCCTGATGAGAGGGAGTCTATGGCCTCCGAAAGTTCCAAGGAAGTGAATGGACTCTCAAGGGCTCCGATGGTATCGGGGGGGAAAGAACCGACAGGGGGAGCTTGTCAAGGAAAACATCTATTTCTGCTATAGTGGCATTATCTGCGTTAGCATAAAGAGATTGGTAGAAGGAGAGGAATTCGGAATTGATATCACCGGGGGAAGTGGCAAGGGATCCGTCAGGTCTCTCAACGCCAGGAATGGGAGGAGCGCCAAACTCACGGCGGAGAAGCCTAGCTAGAAGACGAGATGGACGTTCACCCTCACCATATCTCCTCGCCAGCCCAGGGTTGTCGAGAAACCTCTGCTCTCGGTCCGCAAGAGCGCGGAAGGTGTCTAGCTCCGTGCCGATCAATGCAAGGGTATCAGGAGTATGATTTAATGCATATTGGGCCTCCAGCTCGGATAGTGTGGCCTCGCTCTCAGCCATCTCTCTACGGATGGTTCTAAGGATGCCATTTTCTTTAGAGAGGGCGATGCCTCTGAGATAGGCTTTAAAAGTTTCCCAGAGGGTGGCTTGTGATGAAACGGAGCCGGTATTGGTCTCAAAGAACTCCTCGATCGCCGACTCCAGCTCCGAGCTGAAAACCGGGTCGAGGAGGGAGAGTGGTTTCATCCTCCAGTGTCTAGAACGATCGTGATCCGAGCCCCAGGATAGGGTAATAGTTACTGGTGAATGATCGGAGAGAGTCCTGGGGAGAATCGACAAGCTTGAGATGTTCCTTATGAGTATGTCAGACACTAGCCATCTATCAATCCGGGAGAAGGAATCGTGTACCGAGGAATAGAAGGAAAAGGTGCGGGAGTCAGGGTAAAGAAGCCTCCATGCGTCGAACAGGGCCAGGCGAGGGAGTGAAGATAGTGTAGAATATGCGGCCCTAGTGAGGTGACGGGGACGAGAGCCAGATCTATCGAGATCCACATCGAATATTGTGTTAAAATCGCCTCCCCAGAGAATAGGTACCAGCGGGAAGCCATCTAGGAGGGACGTGAGATGTGTGAAATTCAGGATCGTCAATGTTGGGACCGTAGATATTTAGTAGGACCACTTCCCTATTCTGTAGGCTGCCATGAAGTAAAACGTATCTGCCCAGGGGGTCTATTGTCGTGGCAATGGGGATAAATCTAATACTCTTATGAATAATGGTCATAACCCTGCGGCTTTGTGTGGAATAGGAAGTATAGTATCTCTGTGGTCCCCATGTTTTAGCAAACTTCTGACAGTGATCAGTTATCGCATGTGTCTCCTGAAGAAACAGGATCTTAGTTCCATGCCGTTCAGCTTGGAGCTGTAGCAATCTCATTTTCTTGAAGTTCCCCAGCCCCCGCACGTTCCAACTCAGGAATGTAAGGGTTTCCTCACCCGACACACTCAAAGCAGACATAGAAATACACCGGTGGATGGAACAGTGCCCCCCATAAGCGGGCCCCATTGCTGTCAGATCTGCGATGGCATAGACACCCTGGTTTCCCGAACTCTACCTTCTCTGCAGTCACCAAGCCTTTTTTAACATTAACTCCCCTACCCCCCACCCCCTCCCACATCCCTCCCCCAATCGGAGAGATGAACAACCCATATGCAACCAACAAAGTCAAAAACATTGGCATCAACGCCTGGGGGGCCTGTACGTCGGCCTGGCGGCGATGCTCCGAACCTTGAGGCAATTTGAGGATAAACTTAATGCCTGGCAATGAAAGCAAAACACATACGGGGGTGGACCCGCGGGGGGGAGGGGGGAAGGAACGACCATCAATAATGACCAATGTAGCGAAATAATATGGAGCAACCATCCGAACAGCTTGAATGGGATGGTGTATGTGTACAGACCGGATATCAGGAACTGGGGATTACCACAGTGTTTCAGGATAATCGAGCGGGCGAAGGGTGTATTATGGTGGATAGCTGGGACGCGCCGACGGAGAGAAGTCGGTACCGTCCCCAGATCAGCAGCTAGTTCCCACTGCGTCACAACCCAACACCAACAAATGCATCGCTTAGAGAAAAAACAGAGATATAAGCATTCACAATCATAACACCAACAGGACGAGATGTGCAGCAACCCTCCGGCCCAGGAGTCCACACAGTGCCGCAACAAAGAATGACGGGACGCCACAAGACCAACCGAGTTCTGGGTTAGGGCTCAATGGTGGCGACCCCACAATAAGAGCATGTTGTGGTAGAACAAAAGTACAGCGAGTGGATCACTGGAGGAAGGCATAAGCAATGGAAGAGATCGTTATAAGTATAGTTCAGCCGGGAAAATGTTCATCTATGAACTTAGAGGCCTCCTCCGGTAGCGTGAAGAAGTATACTCGATTCGTGTGCTCAATCCGGAGTTTGGCGGGGTATAGCATAGCGTATTTAACCTGAAGCTCACGCAATCGTCTCTTCACCGCCAGGAAGGATTTACGCTCACGTTGGACCGCCATCGAGAAGTCCGGGTATAGATGGATTCTGGCCGCGCCCAACAAAAGGTCTCCCTTGACTCTCGCCGCTCTGAGCAGGGCATCTCGGTCGCGGAAATTAAGGACCCTGGCTATAATCGGGCGAGGAGGAGCGCCAGGCCTAGGTCTCGCCGTAAGTGCACGGTGTGCTCTCTCGATTGCAAATTGTGAAGAGAGCTTCGGGGAATCAAGGAGTCGAAGTAGCAAGCTCTCGACGTAATCCTCCATGGGTTCTTGTATGCCATCCTCTGGTACCCCGATTATACGGAGGTTGTTGCGTCTTGAGCGAGACTCAAGATCCTCATTTTTCTTCTCCACCTCTGTTACGCGTGCGGATAATGTGGAAACCTCTGCGCGAAGGGAGCCCAGGCCGTCCTCAGCGGTGCGCACACGTGACTCAATCTCGGTTACACGACCATCAGTCCTCTCCATGTGTGCCTTAATGGAGGATATCGTACCGTTCATGTCGTCTAGTTTACTATGGATCGCGGTGAACCCCTCACGAATGTATTCCATCATTTTCTGAGATTCGGATGGTTCCAGTTCTTGTGCAGTGGATGGTTCCTGTGCAGGTGTCTCCACGCCAGATCCTCCCGGAGGCTCCGCAAACATGTTGATAGAGGATTGCTTCTTTCCCATCCTTGTTGACATGTTGTCAGTAAAAGGTGAAGACAAGTCTGGTGGATCGGAGGACAGGGGGACGAGAGGGACGCCAGGAGAGAGCGCCAGGTATGTGTGTGGCCACAGCCGGCTGGCAATACGAGATGCGGTGTTTCAAATGCAGATAGGGGAGACCAATCTATGTTGGGTCGCCAGGGCAGCCGATGTATGTGGCGGCCAGTGAACCACGAGAGCTCCCCCGAGAACCTGAGGAGACAAGGGCCGAGGAGACAGCAACCAGTATGAGAGACAAGAGGAGCCTCTAGTAGCTATTGCGATGAGATGGGACAGCCAGGTGGTTAGCACTCTAGTGAGCAATAAGGCGGAAATGGTCCAGCTCGGTGGTGCCTCCGTACAATGGACTCAAGGGTCAAGGCATTCCACGGTGCAGTAACATGAGCATTATTAGGTAGGTGGAGAGAAGCCGCTGCCTCGCGCCGCTCCTATGGACCCAGGGAGCGGCGCGGCCGATGATGAGATGAAACAGCCAGGTGGTCAGGGCTCTAGTAGAGCAAACGGCGGGTATGGTACAATTCGGTGGTGCCACCATACAGCAGATCTGGGGGGTCAGGGCACTCCACGGCACAGTAAAGTGCGCAGTATAAGGTAAGTGGGGGGGAGCCGATGTCTCGCGCCGCCTCCACGGGCACAGGGAGCGGCACGGCTGTGGATGAGATTCGCCAGAGGATGGGCTCCGGAGGAACCTGTCCCCCCCCCCCCCACAGAGTATCAGGATGCAGTGAGGATGTGTTAATTGTCGCAGGGCCGAGGCGCCGCACCCAAAATCGTGTGATCGATTCCACCGAGCTACAGGCTCAAGGCCGTCAGTCAATGCGGAGCGTGGCGCGGAGATCAGGGGCCCCACTCACCGCTCGGAGCCACGGGCTGGGGGCTCGATTCAAAACAGCACGCCGCCTAGGATGGGGCAGCGGAGCGAGACGCTCTCGGATCCAGTCGGCCGCTCCTCCCGAAGGCAGCCAAGAGCGGTCGCGTAGGGCGGGAAGGACGCCCCTCCCCCCACTGAAGGCCGCAAGCCGCGGAACATGGCCGCGATCCCCCGGAGCCCTGCAGGGGATCGGAGGAAGCACCCGCTCCCGGCCCCCCCGCAGGGGTCAACAACTCCGCAGCAAAAGAAATTAGGATGGCGGGACGAGGCCAGCAGGGTCCCAGACACACCAGCTTCCCCCTCTGTCAGTTACGAGTTGAAGCGCCGAGGCAAACTGGAGGATTTCGGCTAAAAGAGCGCCTCTCGGCTCGGAGCTGATCAGCAGGCGGCCATCTTCGTCGAGCGCAACAGCGCCCCCCTGAACCTTGTTCTTAAGTTTCTTATGGGTGTTCCGTTTGAGCCTTTGCATTCTTGCCCTTTGAGATTGTTAACTCTGAAAACTGTTTTTGGTTGCGGTTACTTCCGCTCGCTGAGTGAGTGAGTTACGGGCACTTTCAGTTAAGCCACCCTTCACTGTGTTTCATAAGGACAGGGTTGTCCTTGGAGTTCGTCCTTACTTTCTTCCGAAGGTGGTTTCGGAATTTCATTTGAGCCAGAAGGTGCTTCTTCCGGCGTTCTTTCCTCCTCCACATCCTGGTAAGGAAGAGGAGAGGCTCCATAGGCTTGATCCTAGGAGAGCGTTGAGCTTTTATATTTCGCGCATGTCCCGGGTGAGAGTGGACGATCAACTTTTCATTGGTTACGCTGGAAAGCGTTTGGGTCAAGTTGTGACGAAACAGTCTGTCTCGTTGGATTATTTTAGCTATCTCCAAGTGTTACCGCTTGGTGGGTAAGGATCCTCCGGCTGGCTTGCGGGACCATTCTACCAGGGAGTGGCTGCATCTACTGCCCTGCAGATGGGTGTTCGCTATTCGTCACATTTGTGATGCAGCCACCTGGGCTTCAGTACATACTTTTGTACGTCACTACTCCCTCGATTCCATCCGAGGGCAGGATCTGGCCTTTGGCAAGGTAGTCCTTTATTCCGCAATTTGATTGGGCATGCTAAATTTGTGTTCTAAATTCTTTACCCACCTCCTTGCTTGGTACTGCTTTGGGAGTCTTACCTGGTAATTTTCTTTCGATGGGATGGTCTGACGACGTATTCCATATCGCTCCCTCCCTACCTTCCCCGCTGCAGAATTTCTTTTGCGATTGCAGCTTGCGTTCCGCAAGGCCTTGTGTGTCTGACTGGCAGAAAACTGGTGGCACACGTTCCGGGGGGAAAAAACTACAACTGAGGCTACGGGCGTCGTGCGTCCTACTTATCACATCGGGTGACGTCGGCCATCGGAGGAGGTCCTCGGGGAAGGTGCATCAACGTCATCGACGCAGGACGCAGAGGCCGAACATTTACCGAAGCAGCACAGCTGTGGACATTACCTGTCATAGATATGGAATACGTCGTCGGACCATCCCATCGAAAGAACGTTACCAGGTAAGAAAGTAACTTGTTCTTCTAAAGGCACTAACGCATGATTTCCCTCCAATTCCTTTGGAAATCCCAGTCTGGGATCTCAATTTGGTGTTAAAGTTCATGTGTGCTCCTTTCGAGCCTTTACACTCCTGTCCTTTTGAGGCTACTAACACTAAAAAACATCTTTATAGTAGCTATTACATCTGCCTGAATGGTGAGTGAGCTTCAGGCTTTAGCCTGCCAGCCTCCTTGCACTGTCTTTTATAAAGACAAAGTGGTGCTGAAAGTAAAACTCACTTTTCTACCCGAAATGGTCTGAGTCTCATCTCAAACAAAAGATAACTTTAGCATATTTTACTGTCCTCCTCACCCTGGGAAGGAAGAGGAGATGCTCTGCAGGCTTGACCCTAATTGCGCACTGAGATTTTATGCATCTACAATGGCAAAGTTAAGACAGGATGACCAATTATTCGTGGGCTATTTGGACCACAAATTGGGTATGGCTATCACCAAACGAACATTGTCCAGATGGATTATACTGGCAATATCAGAATGCTACAGACTAATGGGAAAGATCCTCCAGAAGGCCCTCGGGCTCATTCGACCGCAGGTATGGCAACTTCCTTTGCCTTACAGATGGGAGTGCCAATAAAGGAAATCTGTGAGGCTGCCAAATGGTAGTCTGTACATACCTTCACTAAACATTACAGTTTAGACTCTTCCTCAGGTCAAGAAACTGTATTTGGCTAAGCATTGTTACACTCGGTGCACACACCCATGAAACCTATTAAATTATCATATGAAATTCTGACACCCTCCTCCAATAAAATTGCAATTTGCTTTGAGAGTATATCAAAAGATAAGGAACGCGTGGGAGGAACATCCAGTCGAAAGAACGTTATCCGAGGTAAGTAACTTGTTCATCCTTGTGCCTATCAATTACAAGCACAGCAAGTACCTGTAATTAGCCATTGGCAGTTCTCATTATCTGTTTCGAGTACTATCATTCGAGCTGACCTCTGCCTGAGGGTCTTCACCAAACTGATGGCAGTGGTGGCAGCAAATCTAACGAGGGGAGTGGATTCACATCTACCCCCATCTAGATGACTGGCTGATCAGAGCTCGTTCTCCCCAACAGGCTCTAACATCTAGACAGAACCTTCTGCTCTCTCCACAAGCTGGGCTTCTCCTTCAATTTCACAACGTCCCACATGACACCTTCCCAGAATTAATTGGCGCGGTCCTGGACTCTTCCTCCTCTGGGAAAGCTTCACCACTCGAGGTAAGGGTCATTACATGTCATAGATGGTAAATAAATTTCAGAGTGCCCCAAGTCTTCTGGCCCTCGATTTTCTGAGGTTGCTCAGTCTCATGGCATCCTGCATTTTTCTCGTGCCATAGGCCAGTTTGAGGATGTGATCCCTTCAGTGTGCTCTCAGATCCCTGTGGTTGCAATTCTCCGGCAGAATGATCGATCTGGTACAGATCCCTAGCACAGTAGCGCAAGGTCTCCTGTGGTGGGCCTGCAAGGAGAATGTGTTGAAAGGGGAACCTTTTTGGCAACCATGGCTGGAGACTATTTTGATTACAGGTGCCTCCCTGCCAGTTTGGGGGGGAGGGAGGGGCGGCAGGGGACATAAAAATGGCCTATCAGCAGGCGCTGATCTGTCAGAGTCCTAACTGCACATCAACCTTTTGGAGCCGAGGGCTATCGGAATAGCGCTGATGTCCCTTCTGCCATCTGTACAGAGAAGAACGTCCTGATAATGACTGACTGTGGCTATGCATTACCACAGCAAGAGGTGTTGTAGGGTCACTACTACTGTGCAGAGAGGCAATGAAGCTCTGGTTTTGGGCTCTGCAAAAGGGAATCGGTCAGCAGTTCACCTGTCTGTAGAGGAAAACACAGCAGCGGATTCTCTGAGCAGGCAGAGCACAGCCTCCCACAAGTGGGAACTAGCTCAGGAAGTCCTTCAAAAGATCTTCGCCTTTTGGGGGGGGGGGACCCCCTTCAAGTGAATCTGTTCATGTTCAGTGTCAACAGGAAGTGTAACCTATTCTGCTCCAGGGCATTTCCTCGAGAGGAGCTTTCGGAGAATTGTTCGTAGTGGACTGGGAATTTCCACTTCTGTATGAGTTTCCACCAGTCCCAGTCATTCCTCATGTTCTCCAGAGGTTGAGAAAGATTGGGAAATCCATGATCCTAATTGCTGTCGATTGGGTCAGGAGGACGTGGTTCCTGGAACATATGGAAATGTCAATCTGCCCTCCTATTTGTCTACCCCAATGGGAGGATCTCCTCTTGCAAGAGGGAGGTTGCATTCTTCGTTCAGAAATCAGAACCCTCAACCTTCACGTCTGGTTTCGCAGAGGTTGGGGGTGCAAAGATTAGGACCTTCTGGAAGATGTCAACGAGGTGTTGCTTTCAGCCAGGTCAGCAACAAAATCTCTGTACCGCTGCCGTTGAAACAGGTTTTGCAGCTGTTGAAGATAGAAAGGAATTTACCTGTTTTCTTGTGACACACCATCAGGGTCTTTTCTTCTACTTCTAACCCATCAGGAGCAACAGGTTTTTGCGGCCAAGGGCTATCTGGCTGGCTGTCCCTTTTTAAGTGCTTACTCAGCCCTCCAGATAAGGTGCGTATCAGGCCTTTCGAGGGGATTGGGTCCTCCGACGTATTCCATATCTATGACAGTAATCACCACAGCTGTGCTGCTTTGGAAAATTTTTCGGCTTCTGCGTCGATGACGTCGATACGCTGTCCTCGAGGACCTCCTCCGACGTCGCCAGATGTTAAAAGTAGGACGCACAACGCCCGTAGCCTCAGTTCTGTTTTTTCCGCTAACGTGTTCGCTTCGGAGATCTCAGCACGCCTCGACTCTTTGGAGTTTCTGTTCTTTCGGTTCTTCGAACCTGTTCGTTGTGACGTTTATCGGGATGTCTTCCTCTTCTTCCACCCCGCATCCAGGCTTCAAGAAGTGTGGGGACTGCTGGTCCATGATATTGGTGATGGACTCGCACGACGCCTGCCTCTGGTGCCTCGGGGAGGCCCACGACACGGATGATTGTGTCGACTGCCAGTCGCTTACGTCCAAGGCCTTGCGGGAGCGTAAGAAGAAGCTGTAGGAAGGTAAGGTGTCCAAACCCCAGAAGTCGAGGTCCACTGGCCTTCGATGGACGATTCGAGGGGCGACTCTGCATCGTCGTCGTAGGTCTCGGGGGTCTCGGTCCCGGACTGGGTCCCGCCACTCTTCTGCCTCTTCGAGGCACTCCCAGAAGCGCAGTCATCGGTCGCCTTCCCCGGCCTCGTCGGAGGACTCCACCCATCGGCGGGTTGCTTATCCCACCAAGCATGTGACTCCGGAGGAATGGGCTTCCTTTGGTAAGAAAATGTTGGCGATTCTTGAATCGCAGGGCACCGGTCCATCCGCGCCTCCGAGTGGGGTCGGGCGTGACCATACTAGAGACACCGCTTGTATGCCTTTTGGCTTGTGTGGGCGGCACGATTCGCCGCAAAGGTCCCGCTCGGACAAGGGGAATTGTTCCAGTCATGCCCTCGAGACCGTGTGCACCTATGAAGTCTTCGAAGAAGACGTCGACCCCTGTGGCGCCGAGGTCGTCAAGGGACTCTCTCGAGGCTCTGCCTCCGAGGAAGTTGTCGACGTCATCGGCGCCCAAGCTGTCGAAGGACACGCTCGGGGCTCCGCCCTCGAGGCCTGTGTCGAAGCCGCCGATGCTGTCGGCGCCACGCTCGACGCCGCTTCACTCGATGCCTTTCGAGGCTGTTTTGTCGGAGGTACCCCGTGGCACGGTGGAACCCCCTAGAAAGGCTCTGGTCAAGGTCAAACAGGTCTTTGTCCCCCATTCTGTGCCCACTTTCCACCATCTAGATTATATTTCTGAGGTGGATGAGGGTTCTGAAGATGGGATGGTTCCTGATACGGTACCAGACGAGATTATCTCTGGACATAGCCAGATGGAGGACCTGCGTCAGTCGCTGCACGACGCCAGTGGTCTGGACACCTCTCCGGAGGTGGATTTCTGTAGGCCTGAGCCTGGCTCCCATGCCGAGACCTCGTACCGGCGCCTTATGTCGAGGGTCACCGAGTACTTGGGGTGGTCTGCTCCATCAGGGGATTTTCTGCAGGATGACATGACGGATATCCTCGACCAAGGTCCACCAACTTACCCGGTACTGCCGTTCAATATGGCTCTGCAAAGGAGAGTGGTGGCTTGGACTGCTCCGGAGAGTCTCCCGGCAGTGGGCAAGTCTTTGCCGCAAAAATACCGCTCAGCCAGTAGCGACCCCTGCTACTTGACCACGCACCCCACTCCGGAGAGTTTGGTGGTGCAGGCGGCTACGACCCCAGCAAAGCAGGCGTCGTATCCTACCATCTCTCCTGATAGGAACGACAAATGTTTTGATGGTTGGGCAAAGAAAGTGTTTTCTTCAGGGGGTATGGCTCTTCAGGCAGCCAACTCCGTATGTGCCTTGTCACGTTTCACGCACACTCTGTGGAACTGTTTCCTTAGTGGCTGAACATATTCCAGAATGGGACGAACGGGATGGTTTTCTTGCTATGATACAGGATGGCAAGGATGCCATGTGTGAGGCCGTTCAGTTGGGTCTGGACATGGCAGATTGCGTCAGCCGGTCCATGGCGGCGAGCACCGTAATACGCAGGTTTGCGTGGTTGCGTAAGTCGGGGTTTGCTCCTGATGTACACCATCAAAGGGCATGTTGAGGAGCTGGGCTTGCACATCTTTTTGGCAGCAAGGCTGACGACAGCCTTGAGAGGTTACAGACCTCAAAAGCTGCAGCAAAGTCATTGAGCGCTGCAGTTCGACAACCTCCGCCTTTTCGTCCTAGGGGACAGCAATGGAGGGGAGGTTCCTTTCATTATTACTCATCCTTTAGTAAAGCGAGAGGAGCTGCTAGTCAAAGGGGCCACCGTAGGAGTGCCAGAGGTGGAAAACAAGGTACTTGAGGTGCCAAGGCCGCTCGGGCGTTGCGTCTTTGCCCTCAGGCAACGCCACAGCCGCTTCAGCTCAGTCATGAGGCCATGTCCCATGGTTAGCCGGTTGGGGGAAGGCTGGCGCAGCATCTTGTAGAATGGCGTGCCATTACTTCAGATGTGTGGGATCTGGAGATCATAGCCCACGGTTACTGTCTTCCCTTTCGGCAGATGCCTCACGACAATCCACCAGGGAATCTCTCTTTGGAGAGTCCGGATCCGCTCCTTGCGCGGGAAATTCAGGCCCTGCAGGAGAAAGGCGCCATAGAACTAGTGCCTGTAGCGGAGAGGAACAAGGGATGGTATTCCCCTTATTTTTGATTTCAAAGAAATACGGGGGATTGAGACCCATCATGGACTTGCACGGTTTGAACAAACTCCTCAGTAAGGACAAGTTCAAGATGGTTACTCTTTCTCAAGTCCTGCAGGCCCTTCAACTTCAGGACTGGTTGGTGTCTCGACCTCAAGGACGCTTAGTTTCATGTGCCGATCCATCCAAAGCACAAGAAGTACCTGAGGTTCGCGGTTGGCGAATCGCACTTTCAGTTTCGGGTCCTGCCGTTCGGATTGACCTCCGCCCCGAGGGTCTTCACCAAGCTCATGGTAGTGGTTGCAGCGCTTCTCAGGAAAGGGGGATTCACGTCTACCCCTACCTGGATGATTGGTTGATCAGGGCGCGCTCTCCCGAGCAAGTCCTGGATCATCTGTCCGTCACCTAACACTCCCTCCACAAGCTGGGCTTCTCCCTCAACTTAAAGAAGTCCCACTTGACGCCAACTCAGAGGCTCCAGTACATCGGAGCAGTGCTTGACACATCCACGGGGCAGTGTGTTCCTCCCCAGGTGAGGGTTCATCACATTCAGCAGATGGTGCAAAAGTTCCAATATGCCCAGAGTCTCCCTGCGTTCGATTTCTTGAGATTGCTAGGCATCATGGCATCCTGCATTCTTCTGGTGCCAAAGGCCAGGTTGTGGATGAGATCTTTGCAATGGGCACTCAAGCTCCAGTGGTCCCAGTCCTCTGGCAGGATGTCGGACCCCGTTCAGGTGCTGTCCTCGGTCGCCCAGGACCTTCTGTGGTGGGCCGTCGAAAGCAATCTGATGAAGGGGGCTCTGTTTTGGCTGCCCTGGCCGGAGGTGACGATCGTGGCGGACGCGTCCCTCACGGGATGGGGAGCTCATGCCAACGAGTTGACAGTCAGCGGTCTTTGGTCTCTGTCGGAGTCCAGACTCCATATCAATCTGTTGGAGCTGAGGGCCGTCAGGCTTGCACTGAAGACTTTTCTGCCGACTGTAAGAGGAAAGAATGTCCTGATTCTGACTGACAACACAGTGGCCATGCACTACCTCGACAAAAAGGGGGGGGGGCAGGGTCACTTCCTCTGTGCAGGGAGGCGATGCAGCTCTGGTTCTGGGAAATCCAGCATGAAATTTCGATCTCGGCAGTTCATCTGGCCGGAGACGAAAGAGACCGCGGACGCTCTGAGCAGGCAGAGCACGATCTCTCACGAGTGGGGGTTGGCTCAGGAGATTCTCCTGGATATGTTCGCCCTTTGGGGGACCCCTCAAGTGGATCTCTTCTCCTCCAGCGTCAACCGGAAGTGCGTAAGGTTCTGCTCGTGGGAATTTCCTCCAAGAGGAGCCTTAGGAGATGCGTTCGTAGTGGAGTGGTCATTCCCACTGCTGTACGCGTTTCCTCCGCCTGAGGAGTGTTCTTATTTTAAAATTCCTTTAATTTCTCCGTTTGTACAAGGGCTCACTAATGTGTTCCCTCTGTCACCTTTCCAGGTGCCCGGTTGGGATTTGAACCTTGTTCTCAAGTTTCTAATGGTTGCTCCGTCTGAGCCTTTACATTCTTGCCCTTTGAGACTGTTAACTCTTAAAACTGTATTTTTAGTTGCGGTCACTTCCGCTCGCAGAGTGAGTGAGTTGCAGGCACTTTCAGTTAAGCCACCCTTCACTGTGTTTCATAAGGACAGGGTTGTCCTTAGAGTTCGTCCTCCTTTTCTTCCGAAGGTGGTTTCGGATTTAGGCCAGAAGGTTATTCTTCCGGCATTTTATCCTCCTCCGCATCCTGGTAAGGACAAGGAGAGGCTCCATAGGTTGGATCCTAGGCGAGCTTTAAGTTTCTACATTTCACGCATGTTCCGGGTCAGAGTGGACGATCAACTCTTTATTGGTTACGCTGGAAGGCGTTTGGGACAAGCTGTTACTAAGCAGACTTTGTCTCGATGGATTATCTTAGCAATTTCTGAAAGTTACCCCTTGGCGGGTAAGGACCCTCCCGTAGGCTTGCGGGCCCATTCTACCAGGGGTACGATTGCCTCTACCGCCCTGCAGAGGGGTGTTCCTATTCGTAAGATCTGTGATGCTGCCACCTGGGCTTCGGTCCATACTTTTGTACGTCACTACTCCCTCGATTCTATCCGTGGGCAGGATCTAGCTTTTGGCAAGGCGGTCCTTTACTCTGCAAGTTGATTGGGCATTCTAAATTTCTATATTCTAAATTCTTTTTCCACCTCCTTCGTTGGTACTGCTTTGGGAGTCTGTCATAGATATGGAATACGTCGAAGGACCCAATCCTCTAGAAGAACATGTTACTCTTACCTGGTAACATTCTTTCGATGAGATGATCTGACGATGTATTACATCTCGATCCCTCCCTGCCGTCCCCGCTACAGAATTTCTTATGCGATTGCAGCTTACGTTTCTGCAAAGCTTCTGTGGTCAGACTGGTAGAAGATTGGTGCCACACGTTCTGGGGAAAAAACTACATCTGAGGCTACGGCGTCGTGCGTCCTACTTATAGCATCTGGTGCCATCAGAGGAGGTCCTCGAGGACGGCGTATCGATGTCATCGACGCAGGACGCAGACGCCGAAAGATTTTCCGAAGCAGCACAGCTGTGGCGATTACTGTCATAGATATGGAATACGTCGTCGGACCATCCCATCGAAAGAACGTTACCAGGTAAGAGAGTAACTTGTTGTTTTACGCACACAAATCTTGCCAATGCGTCCCTTTTTATTTCTTCCTTGCGTACAACTTACACAGGCTATTTATGGCAGCACCCCCATCAATCATGGAGCTCACTGGTGACAATGTAAAGAGGAGAGATAGTCATAAGCTACCCTAGACATGAGCGTGAAGTAGGGTCACCAAACAATTGCAGCGGGGCTAGGTGGCTGCTGGCTCCTAAGGAAATCACTGTGGGCTACAAGAATGTCAAACAGGTATTTATTTTAACTAAAAAAGACATTTAGACAATGTTAATGTATTGCTATTGTAAAACAATACAAGAAATAAGATAAAATGTCACACTGTCTACTAACTCACCCAAATATGCAGACCACAATGTGGTCGACTGCATATTCCACGTGCCACGGCACTTTTTGTAAATGTCTTTTTGTTAAAATAAATACCTGTTTTTTGACATTCTTGCATCCCACAGTGATTTCCATAGGAGCCAGCAGCCACCTGGCCCGCTGCAATTGTTTGGTGACCCTACGTCATGCTTATGTCTAGGGTAGCTTATGACTCTATCTCTCCTCTTTACATTGTACCTCCTAAGCCTCTAGAGTCAGGCCCCTTTACAAAAAAGAGGGTTTCGCACACATCTCTCACGCTCACTGGTAACAGCCTGGCCAGTAGAAGCTTGCACATCCACTCTTTACTTTAGTAATTCACACGTTTCCTTGAAAGAATCAACTACGTTGAGTCCTGGTCTGTTTATTTTTTCAACACTCTTCTCTGTTCTATCAAGATAATAATTTGAGTAATGTAGAAGGGAATTTGTGTTTTGTTCACTTTGCTTAACTGCTTGCATTTTGTAGGTTAGAGTGTTAGTAAAGCTTTTTTTTAATTATGAACATGCTTTTCACATTGCTTTAGGACACATAGTATTGCGTAAAATGAAAATTGTCTTGAACTAACTAGGGCTGCATTTTTGCTCAATTACTGGTTTAATTCGCTTTAATAAAGGCAGTGCAGTAGCATGGGCATTTCATACTTAGTTTTCTTTTCATCACAGAAGCACATCGACTGCAATCAATGGCTTGGGGTTCTTGATGTCTTGACGTTTTAGAAGAGCTTCCCAGCAAGTAGTTTGGCATTTGTGGGAAGGTAAAGCTTTTGATGTTGAATGTGAAGTTTTTTTTGTTTTTTTTTTGTCTAAAGATTGCATGTGTGCGTGAACATGCATGAAAGGGCACTGTACATAGTCTCAGAGAGCATGGAATAGCTGAGCATGTGGTCTGAGCTTTACTTTAACTCCCTTTCTGAACACCCACCCACCGCAATCTGGTTTCATGGATGCAGACAGAAGCAGTGCTGTATATATTTTCAGTGACACAGATTGTACTGGTACCTGAACAGCAATGCTATATTTTCAGGCAAAATAGTCTAATCGGGAGAGCTGCAATACGCATTTCATGTCACAATGCCAATTATTCACATCAGTGCAGATTGCATCATGGCCACATTTCTTAGCAGGACTGCTATGTTTTGGGACAGTACTTGAATTTCTTAACAGAACTGTGTTGGGAAGAGCTGACACTGTTCTTGCTCAGAAAATACCATCGATATCACTGCAGAAAAACCAAATCCATTACTGCGGGTATTTGATAAAGTAGGGGGTATGTGAGGGAGGATCTACGGGAGGTGTCCCCTGCATTAAAAATACAAAAAAAGTTTTAGATCCACCTTGCAAAAAATTTGATTTTTTAACTTGGATCCTTTCCCCCATCCTCCTGAGCTGGTGTGATACACACTGGTGGACAGTGTGAGCAGATGGCATTGCGGTCATTTACTTCAATCCCTCCTACTTGGTCTTGCGCTTTTCAAAACATCTGCTTCTCCCATGTAAGATTACTGAGTCCCACTGCCAACAATCTAGCACATTTCAAAGTCTTGTTATGAATCTTCTGACTCGTGTAGGATAGTCCAAACAGATTGAGGGCTTTTGACAAGCAAGTTACGGCAGTCAAGCCTCACATGGAACTGCCAGTGCCTTAACCCTATGTGCCTTTGAGTCAACTGCCTGTTAGGAAAGATAGCTCAGTGGGTCAATAACCCTGCTGCAGAGATTGTGTAACCTGCTCATATCTTGTTGCTAGGCGAGTTAATGCGTCTGCATCAGAGGTAACATTCAATTGTAGCAAAGCAGACTTGGCTTTCGACTTATCAAAAGGACTAATGTTCAGTGATTCAGAACACATGTATTATCAGGAATGCTATAACTGTACTGGCTCAGAACACATCTCATCAGGGCTCTTATACTTGTAATGGCAAAAGTGCCGGTAAAACATCTGCATTCAAACAAGTGCATCTGGTGAGACAAACCTCGAAGTATCATTCACAGCCTAATGGCCAAAAGAAAGTTTGCACACATCTGAAAGTGAGCACCCAATAGCTGCACTAGACTTGTACATGGAAAATGCATTTTCAGCTTTTTTAATATTTATTGGTGGTGTGTCAAAAGACAAAAAGGAGAGGAAGAGCAACTCTGAACCGAAGTAATACAGGAGAACGAAGTGAGGGAGGGGGTGGGGGGAGTGGGAAGGGAGACCAAAAGAACAGTGAACGCATTAGACCAGCCAAAACAGGAATTCGAGCAACAGGACGAGAGAGACCAATGAGCTCTGAGACAGCAACAAAGAAAGTGAGAAGGGAAACTGGTAAATAGGACACACACAATAGGAGTGAGAGATAGAAGTAGAGCAAAAGGGACGTATAGGGACAATAAAATAAGAAAACATCGACAGCAGACTGCGATAGCTGGAAATAGAAGATCCAGATTAGAGAAAGGCCGGCAAATAACATAAGAAGTGCAGTGCAAGGAAGACCATCAAAAGGAGTAGCAACCACAAGAGAAAATGAAAAAACATATAGCCAGAGTAATGACATGATTGGAAGAGGAGTTATATTAACCGATACAGCACACTGTAGGAGGAACAGCAATAATAGAAGGTAGAGATGGGAGAGGTAGAGTGACAGAGCAACAGACCTCAAAACATGGCATAGCACAAGGCATAAAATAAGTGGTATGGCTTCGCAATTTGTGATGCAATACCTCTGATTTGCACTTCATTTAATTAATCACGTCACTAACTGTGACATGATTTTCTAGAGTGAAGAATATCAAAACTTCATTACTGTTTAAGCCTACACTTTGTGCACAGGAGAGGCACCCAGGCTGAGCAGCTACATTATATCAATGTATGTGCTCAGCCCAGCTGACGCACGCATGTGCCGCCATATTGAAATGCACACGGACAGAGGAGCTGTTATCCAGAGGCGCGTGCCGGAATCAGCAGCTCGACTTGCATACTGCATTTGCTCCCTAGTGATCGTGCCGGTAAGTAGAGTAAACCCAAAGCACAGGTTGTCTAAATGTGTGGCTCTGGCGTTAACATGTGCCTTATTTAATAAGCTGCTAAGGCGAGGGAGCATTGGGTCATGGTGACGGCGATTGCTAGGTACGCAGGCTTTTATTGTCCATGCAGGCATTCGGCCTTGGGCTGAATTTCCAGGTTAGCAAGGGCACTTTTGCAGTGATATGTGGGCAGGTTTTAAAAGCTCACATAGAATACATTTGTTTTTTTACTTGTTACTGTATTTTTGTTTTTTGGACCCAGATGCTGACCTTGAGCTTCCTTGGGCCCTGACTTGAACGTTACTATGGAGAGTTGCACTCGGGTGCTATCTGTGTTGCTTTTACAACGCTGGGGAATCCTAATCGTAGCTGGAGGAGAATACAATGTTCATAACAGATGTTAAACCCAGATCAGTGGCACTGCTTTAGCCACAAGATATATCTTTGAGCTGATCCTAGTGTGCTATTAATTGTACCTTAAAATGATGTTGATTTCACCCTCTGCACAACTCAAATTTTCACTAGAGCTGGTGAAAAAAGTTGCTGACACCTTTCCACAATGCCTACGGCTTGCATTCTAAATATCTCTAACGCATCTTGAGTGAGGGATCAGTTAATGGAGTGAGAGCTACAATTGTCTGGGAAATGTCATGCAGTGTGAATGTGTGGGTGATTACTGCAGAGTACATCTGCATATAAACATTAGCTCCAGCCAGCTAACCCATCTGTGAATACTTGCAAAAGAACTGATCACAAATACCCCAAACGTTTTAGTAAGTTTGACATGGAGAATAATTGCTTTGATCTAGGACTCAAAATGTGTTTCATAATTAGCAACGTTTTAGGCTCAACTCGCGCTGCATTCTGGTAGGTGTAGTCTTTAATTCAGGATGGAGAACGTAAAGCTGGAATAATACTGTTATTTGCTTAGCATTTATATAAGGATTTTTTTATATATTTGTTAGGTTGGTTTATCGTAATTTGTAGCTTGGTGCTATGAAACTTTGTTTTTAGATCTTACATGACAAACATTCACAAATAATTGTACCTTGCTGTACAACAGCACCTGGTAAACAATGTGTTCAAGTGCCCAAATTGCCCAATGGGTACCAGCACCACTAAAACAAAGTGGGTGATTCTGGGCAAGTCATTTAACCTCAGTGTGCATTACCATCCAAAATAGCATGCGATTCAAAAAAATGAGTTTGATGCAACAAGTTGCAAATCATTGGGATTCAGGATTGCGGGACACTTTTTTTATTTTAGGGCCACTACATGTTGGGTGCCCAGGTTTTTCATGTCCCAGTCCGACCTTACGTGGACAGAGTGGGAACACTCAGAGCAACACTTTGCTGCTGTCAAGGTAATCGCTGCAGCAAACGAAAAATGATTGCTGTGTCCTGCGATTCAAATGACCTTTAAAAGAAGGCCTTAGCCCGCACTATTGACCCAGCATGCAGGCATGTGTGCTAGCAGGTGGCTGGAATATTTCTCTGCCCAATGCAGATAGTATTAAGTGCACACTGCCAGCCAGCTCTGTGAGGGCGAGGGGGGGGTCACTAGACCTCGCGTGACATTGCTAATGGGTGCTGCTGTTAGTGTCGGAGGAGTCAAGCTCTGCACAGAAAACCGGAGTCTGGCCTGTCGGACTCCCCCCTCCGAGCAGCACCATGCTTCATAGCCAGCCTCAAAAACAATCCAGTAAAAACCACTGTACCAGGGCTGCTTTCTAGACATGTATACTCCTACGTCCCGTCCCCTTTCCTCCATACTTGTGGGACCTCTCTCCGTCCTGTAGGACGGGACCGGAGCACTTTGTAAAAAGCATCCAAATTTTCTTCAAAAATGTGTCCCTCCTCTCATTCCTGCGCGGGGCCCGGCACGCGGCCGTAACCCCGCCCGCTTTGGCTCCGCCCGCACATCTCCCATCAGTCCTTTTCTCTGCTCGATCGGGGCCGGACGCACTTGCATCCTCGGAGGGTTTTCTTCACTTTTTTTCCTCTCTGGCTGTTGCTGGTGTTCGTTTACTAGTCTCTGTCTTTCAAATTAGACTTTCCAGATTGTTCGTGTCACCGTCGCTTCACGAGGGCGGATCCCCATCCTCTTTGTTTAGAGTGTTTGGGTCCGGAACACCGTTGGGACTCCTGCTTTTACTGTGACCCCCCTTTCGGTCCGGGCACTTCAACGTCGGTTGGAGCGGTGGGAGGAGGTGTTCCGACGAGCTCCTCCTTCGCATTTTCAGGCATTCATCGACAAGAAGAAAAAACGCCCGGTAAGTTGTTTACTTTTCAGAGCACCCCGGCCGGGGGATACCTTCCCGGGTTCCTCTCGGTCCGGGAGGAGCGTTGATCGCTCTGTTACTGGGGTTCGCCCTGAGGTGCCCGTTGGGCCTAATAATTCTACTGGAGTTTTCTCTGAGGGTCTCCGTAAGGGGCCTGTGAACACAGGAGTACGCTCCGAGGCCCCTCCTGTGGGGGCTGTTTGTAGACCCAATTCTACTGAGTCGTGGGGTACCGGAGCTGCTCTGAGGCCTCTGTCGGCTTCCCTCAAAAACAAAACCGGGGTGTGCCCCGAGGCCTTGGCTGGGCTTGTAGTTACCGAATGGAGGTTCGAGGCCCGCACAGAAAAGGCTGTTACCGGGCCTGGGTCCGAGGTCCCTCGTACAGAGGCTAAAGCTACCAACAGTTCTGAGAGGCCGGTCAAGGCTTTGTCGGTGAAAGCGCACCGTTCCCACTCTTGTGGTGACACCAGATCTGTTGAGGGGGCAAAGAAGCAAGATTCTTCCTTTACCGGCAGTGCCGAGGTCCTTCCTTTGACGGCTCAGTTGGCGGTTGGTATGTCACAAAAACATTCCAGGCCTCATAGTACCGGCTCGGCTGAGGTTCCTTATGTTAAGGCTAAGATTAAGACCCCTGATCCATCGACGGGGACCCCTGCCTCACTTCCTCACGTGCCGCAGCTCCCCTCAGATGAGGACAAAATGGCGCCCGTTCCCGCCACGACCACGGCGGATATTTTAGGTGCTACCCCTACAACTACGCCATCGGCTTCTGGTGTAGGGCTCGGTCTCTCGGGTGAACCTAAGGTCCCCTGTGCGCATCCTTACCGGCTGGTTTATGATTGGAACGCCCCAATGCCTCTTCCGCACAATGTTTTGTTGCCCGCGGGGGCGGCTCCTTTGATTTATGTGGATACGTCGGTGGAGGGGCCGGTGTGGCACCCTTCTCCGTTACGTCCCTGGATTTGTCCACCTCATGAGAGGCCTCTCGGGTCCCGAAACAATCTCCTGAGAACGCCTTTTTCGGTAAATTTCAAGCGCACCGACCCCATGAGGGAATATTTCAAAGGGCTTTTCAAGGAGATATATCCACCGGCGCCTCCGGCTCTACCTGTTCCTCTGGTGGTTCCGCCGGCGCCTCCCTTGCCTGTGGTGCCCCCCCCCCCTGCTCTCCTGCCTTTGCCTCCATTGTCCCCAGTGGACAAGGCAGTGCCTGACACGGCTCAGCAGGATCCTGACCTGTCAGATGACCGTCAAGGTGATCAGGACAACGAGGACCTTCCCCGCTCTATCAGAGCCTTTCATGACCGGGTACTGGACATGAGTTTCTTAGATGTTCCGGTGCCCGAGGCACCCGCCCCGGAGGAGCGCGTGCTTTCTGGGGCGTTCACCCTGTCTCCGTTGGAGCGTACCCGCCTGTTCCTGCAGAAGGACGTTCTGGCCGAGGTCCGAAGAGTTTGAGAAAAGCCACACGCAAGACTTTTTGTCAATAAAAAGATTGACGCGAGGTACAGGCTGCATTCTTCGGAAGAGGTGGCCCTGTCGTCTTGTCCGCCTCCCTCCTCCACAGTGGTGGCTGCGGCCACTTTGCAGTCCAGGCCTGCAGCATCCTCTTCCACACGGCTACTCAGGTTCTGGGAAAGGAGGACAAGCTCCTCGACTCCCTCGGGAGGAAAATCTTTGCCAACTCGGCCTTGCAGCTCAGGCAGGCCAACGCCGAATTGATATTGGCGGGAGCGAACATGCGGATGTGGAAAGGTCTGTCGGAGTTTGAGGAGCACATCCCGGTCGAGAAGCTGGAAGACTTCAAAGGAGGCCTTTCCGATGCCAGGGTCTTTGCCCAGGATCTCCTGGAGGCTGCGGCTCATCACGTAGACACCTCGGCTCGGGGCCTGATGCTTGGGGTTGATACCTCACGGCAGGCGTGGCTGCATGCCACAACATTTTCTGAAGTGCCAGACAAGGTGTTGGATCTTCCATTCGATTGTAAGGAGCTTTTTCATTCTTCTACTGATGTAGAGCTCACCAAAACCAAGCATAGCACTCAGACGGCTAAATCATTGTCTGTTCTGGTTAAAGCTCCTTTCAAATCCCAGAGACCGTTGTCGCAAAATCGACCTTCCTCTGGTTTTGGGGGCTTCCTCGACCGCAAATCTCGCAGAGTGGATACTCCTGCGGGGAATAACAGCCGTAGACAACAGCGTACGCAGTTTTTCTCCCGCTCCTCAGCCTCATCAGGTTCAGGTGGCACCGCCACCGATAAGCCTGCCAAATGAGGGTTTTCCGTGCTCGCACGAGACCCCGGTGGGAGGACGCATTGCGTCTCATTGGGAGGCGTGGCAGACCATCACAGAAGACAGATGGGTCTTGTCAGTCGCTCGAGCGGGCTTCCGCTTTCCTTTACCCCCTACCCCTCAACCCTCCTTTTCAGCTGTCTGGCTCACCCTCCCTCAAGGCTGAGGTTCAGAAACTTTTGGACCTCCGAGATGTGGAACCCGTTCCCCTTAGGGAGCGAGGAGAGGGCTTCTACTCCCGGCTGTTTACGGTGCCCAAACCCAACCAGGCTGGCCTGCGCACCATCCTAGACCTTTCCCAGTTTAATCTTTTCCTACCCCAAGAGAAGTTCAAGATGATCACGCCCGGCCAGACACGCTCCTCTTTGCAGATGGGCAATTGGCTCAGCGTGGTGGATCTTCAGGATGCGTACATGCAGATCCTGATTTGGAATCCATCCAGGAGATACCTCCGCTTCTCTTTGGGAGAGGAGCACTTCCAGTTTCGGGTGCTTCCTTTTGACCTCAGCTCGGCGCCACATGTCTACACGAAGATGATGTCGGTGATTGCGGCCTATCTTCGTCTCCAGGGTATCCATGTGTATTCTTATTTGGACGACTGGCTCTTACGCAGCCCTTGTCCGTTGGCAGCAGCGGGCAACCTCCAGTCGCTCCTTCAGCTCCTGTTCCATTTTAGGCTGATGGTGAACTGCCGGAAAACCTCCCTGACGGTCTCACAGGACCTGATCTTCCTGGGTTTTCGTTGGAACACGGTCGACTGTAGAGTGTATCTGACCGGGGACAGAATGGCGGATCTGTTGGCCACGTGTCAGATGTTTGCGCAGTCGGAGAGCATGTCGGCCTGGTGGTTCCAGAGGCTTCTGGGCCTCATGGCCTCGTATGTACTGGCTCTTCCTCTTGCTCGTCTCAAAATGAGACGGACCCAGATGGCTCTTCGGAATTCATGGTGTCAGGCAGTGGATCCGGATTCCATGTGGATAATGATTCCGGATTCCATGAGTGGACCTGGACTGGTGGTCATCTCTCAGCAACCTGTCGGTGGGCGCGGGGTTTCAGGACCCAGCCCCATGGTGACGATCACGACGGACTCCTCCCTTCTGGGGTGGGGTGCGACGTTAGATCTTCTTCAGGTCTCGGACCTCTGGTCGCCTCAGGACAAGCTACTGCACATAAATCATCTGGCGCTTCTGGCGATCTTTCTGGCGCTCAGGGCGTTCAGACCGCTCATGGTCAACAAGGTGGTCCGCATAAGAACGAACAACGTGGTTTCAATCTATTACATAAACAAGCAAGGGGTAACAAAGTCCCCCCGCCCCCCCTCGTGGACCTGTCCATCCAGATTTGGGAGTGGGCCGTGCTTCATGGTGACTGGCTGCTTGCAGTGCACATCTCGGGCCAGCTGAATGTCACAGCGGATGCCCTCAGCCGGCGGTCAGTGGGAGTTGAAAGCGGAGGTCCTATCATGGATTTTCTCGCGTTGGGGCACACCGGCGTGGACCTCTTCGCCACGACGGTGAACAAGAAACTTCCTCAGTATGCCTCCAGAGGGGGGCAGGTAGCCTCCTCTATGGGGGATGCTCTCGAGATTCCATGGCACAACATGAGAGCTTACGCCTTCCCGCCTCTAGTTCACCGTGCAATTTGGAAGTTGAAGAACTCTGAACTGTTCCCTTCTACTGATAGCCCCGTGGTGGCCGGCCAGGTTTTAGTTCTCAGAACTTCAACACCTGTCGGTTTCTCCGCCGATCAGGTTACCAGTAACTCCCGATCTTCTTCACCAAAGGGAACAGATGTAGCACCCCTCCCCACAATCGCTCAGCTTGGCGGCATGGTGCCCGAGTTCAAGTCCTTAGAGCATCTGAGTTTGTCTGCGGATAACCTGCGCATTATCCAGGCAGCCAGGAAACCCTCGACCAGATCTCAATACAGGAGTAAATGGCTCAGGTTCTGTCATTGGTGTTTGGATAAGAAGTTGGATCCGAGGGTGGCCCCGATTGACACGGTGCTGTCCTTCGTGTCCTCCCTAGCAGAGTCAGGGGTTCATGTTCTGTCATGCAGGACTTATCTCTCGGCGGTTTCCGCTTACCTTTCTACAGATCTTTGTTCTTCTTCTCTAACCCAGTGGTGAAGAGGCATTTTGCTGGCTTGACACGGCTCTACCCTCCGGTTCGTAAACCGCACCCGCCATGGGATCTAAATGTAGTCCTGACGGCGCTGTGCCATAAACCCTTTGAACCAATGGCTACGGTAGACCTTGAGTACTTGTCTTGGAAAGTGTCCTTTCTGGTCGACGTTATGTCAGCAAGGAGAGTGAGTGAGTGAGTTCCAGGCATTGTCGGTGGAGCATCCTTTCTTGGTCTTTCACAAGGACAAGGTAGCCCTCCGGACAAACTCGGCTTTTTTACCGAAGGTGGTGACTGAATTCCATCTGAATCAGTCGATCTCCCTTCCGGTCTTTTTTCCGAACCCTGCCTCAGAGGCTGAAGGGGTTCTACACTGTCTTGATGTCCGAAGAGCTCTTAAGTTCTACCTGGACTGGACGTCTGAGCTTAGGAGTTCTTCTCAGCTTTTTGTGACCTTCGGTAACCCTCAGGGCAAGCTGGCGTCTAAGGCAACTATTTCTAGGTGGATTGCCGATGGATCACGGAGTCTTTCACCGTCCAAGGGCTGAAACCTCCTAAGGGTATCCATGCACACCTGGTTCGGGGCAAGGCAGCCGCGGTTGCTTTTCAGAAATGTCCCTTGGGAGTCCATCGCTAGGGCAGCTACTTGGGCCTCCCCATCTGCTTTCTGTAAGCATTACTGTCTCGACATGAGCTCAAGAGCTGACGCTCAGTTTGGTCAGGCTGTGCTGAAGAACCTGTTTCCGTAAGGGGTATTTCCATCCACCTGTAGTTCCTGTAAGGAGTGCTTGGGAATCTCCCACAAGTATGGAGGAAAGGGGACTATGGACTAGGAGTAAGGTGGTCACTACGGTGAGTAACCTGGTAATTACTTCACACCCAGTGCCTCAATTCTTTCACATGCCAACTATTCTGATGGTTTCACCCCTCTACCATTCTGATGAAATCACAGCCTCTCCAACTCCTTCTCTTTATATCCCAGTCACTCCCTAGAGTCTAATGCATTCATTGCTTCTGTGTTTTTCACCCGACAGAAGTGACATAAAATAAAGTTTGAGTATGGCAAATCTCATTGATTTTGCAAAAGATACATGGGGACAAGGTAATTGCTGTAGTTGGTAATGGACAATTAGTTTAAACACAAGCCTGTGTGCCATCACTGCATTGGAAATCATGTCTGATTAAAAAAAAAAAAAAAAAAAAAATAAATAAATAAATAAAGAAAAACACACTAGAGAAGGGAGCTTGTGGGCCCAGAGTATTTTCACTGTTACTTTTATTCTATGGGGGAAGCAGTCCCGCCTCTGAATTTTAAATTGATGTGAATGTAGCCGAGTACCCTCTTTTCACTTGCCTTGGTGGTTGTTACATTATACCATCATGTAATGTAGTAGTCTTTTAAATGTAATGAACATGGTGTTAAGGACTCCTGGAATTTGATAAAATACATCACATGGATTTGTTTCACCAATAGTTGAACATTCTTTCACAACCGCGTTTCATGGGCCTCTTCAAGACTTCATACACAACTGCCTCCCCCTAGTTAATCTCAAAAATAGTTTCTAAACAAAGTCGATTTCGTAGTCCCTAAAAGGAAAAAAACATTTTAGTAGTGATAGTCAGTTATTTTTTTTTGTTTCTTGGAAGAGTGGAGTTTGTTGCGGGACTCCCTCTCTCCTGCGCACCCTTTATTCGGTTATTTAAATTAGACCTGCAGCCAGAGTCATAGTTTGTCAAGGAACCAACTCCGAGGTTCCTACTGTCTAGAAGAATTGTGGGGAGTGACAAACTTTTGGACTGGAAAGGCGCTGGTTGGATTTGATAGTCCAGTACTTGTTCGTAGGCAGTTTACACAAAAATAAATGGTCCAGGTTGTTGGTGTGTCAAACACGAGATTTTTAGGTTTATTCCTTGTTGTAATCAGCACCAATGAAAGACATCATTGGATGTAAATGTAATATTCATAGCATGATGATATGTTACACAGCCGACGCGCGTTTCAACCTAAGTCTTTTTCAAGGCCAATTGGGTTTGATGGTTGGGTTTCCAGATGGAATGGACTGGTCCTCCCAAGTGTGGGTGCCAGAGGGCTGATTAGCCGTACTTGGCCGGGTTCGGCAATGCTGGTGTGTGGAGTCGTGGATCGGCTATGATAGTCAGTTACATGGGAATTTCAAATAAAAGTTGCCATGAGCCACCTGAGCAACAAGTAACCTTTATGATCATGTGTATATGGAACAAGGAGAACAATTTATTTTAAAACTGAAGTTTTTTTATGAGTAGTGTACAACTGATCACTTCCAATTTTTGGATATTAAAACACAGAGAAAGTAAAATGTTTTATTTATCATCACACTTAAGCAGTGAAGCTGCAACTTGAGCCCAGTCTACTCTTTGTGGTAGATTGTGCTTTCAGCCATAGTTGTTAGTACAAATGTGTGTTAAGGTTTTCTTCTCACGGGCTAACATAGCCCCTGTTTTCATTGGACATGAAAGTGCACCTCAAAAAACAAAACAACCAATTTAAAACCAGATATTGCCATTATGGGTGGACATGGAGTCGACATGCAGCCCGGCCAGTCTCATTCTCCAGTTGAGTTAAAAAATGTTTACAATATTCGCCATAGACAACAGAGAATGTCTGTGTTCAGCAGTGCCACAAAATGACTTCTAAACCACCCCTAGGCAACATGGCTGAGTCACCAGGTAATTAATTGATTGGGACTCCCAATGATAAACTTTGCTCTGAATCTACTCACAAAGGCAGCATGTGCAAGCCATATAACGAAACCTAGAAAGAAACATGTAGTTGGCCCTTCTTAGGCTCTAACGTATTCACTAGTACACTGTGAGCAAATAACTCGCTGTGTTTAGTGTTTGTTGATTAGGTATATGTCCTGCAGGTGAAGATGAGCTGTGCAGATGTGGATGACTAGGGACCAGCACTAGTTTTACTAATGTGTAGCAGGACAATGCTGCAGAAAGTCTCAGTCACTCTTAGTTATGTAATGTATTTGCTTTGTCTCTGAGACCGCCACTATTAGCTTGATAGGGAATGGAGGTGATTACATGCAAAGAGGCAGCCCTAAATCATGTGACCACAAAAGTGATGGGTGGAAGGTTTTGAAAGAATCTGTACCACTGGCAACGCTCTGGGCAACCTTCCACACCACCGTTTTTCAGCCCGTCTGCGCCATTGCATCATGTGACCAGCCTTGGACTCTGATGGTAATGCCCACTGAAATGTGTCACACACATACTATTAAGTGTTTGAGGTTATGTTGGAATTAATTTCTCTTCCCATTGCTAATAGTGATATCAGAATTGCTAATCATTTAGGTTGGATTGCTAATCAAAAAATATTTATTTTTCATTTTCGACTAATCATTTTTTCTAAACTAATATATGCCTTGTAGCAACATTTAAGGGTGAGAGGCAGAACATCAAATTGAGAGAGAAGGAGCGGAAACAGTCGCAAAGGGAAGGCGAGATAGAGCAAAAACATTGAGTGGCTGTCAAGCAGGTAGTACGAGGCAGCAACATTAGGCCCGAGGGGCAGAGAAGTGATGCTGGTTGAGTAAGGGACTTCATTTGTGATGCAACTAGCTGGCATCTGTAGTATTTCTAAGAGTTTTAGTGTCCAAGTATAATGAAGATGATGCTGGGTGGTACGCATCAACAAGTGCTTTGCCACTAATCTTTTCGAACAATTTTAATTTTACACAGAAATTGGATAGCTTTTACTCGCTTGCGAATGAGGAAATCATTTTTACTCTCTTGAAATTTGATTTGCTCTCCAATTCTAAAAATTGGTAATTAAATACTCGCGCTAAAATCCTATCTGGAGCACTGCACTCACCTGACCAAGGTTCCTGTTTCAAGGCCCCTGTTATACATTTTTATATCTTCCCGCCTGTTCCTTTCATTGTTCCGGTCTGGGACCTCAACCTTGTCTTAAGCTTCCTGGTGGGTGCTCCTTTTGGTCTGGTGCATTCCTGTCCTCTTAGGATGCTTTTTTTTTAAAAAAACTGTGTTCTTGACAGCCTTTACCTCTGCTTGCAGAGTTAGCGAGCGTCAGGCTGTCTCCTCCAAGCCACCCTTTACAGTCTTTAATAAAGACAAAGTAGTTTTGAGGGTTCGCCCCTTGTTTCGGCCAAAAGTAGTCTCTGAATTTCTTTTGGCGCAGGAAATAGTTTTGCCAGCTTTCTACCCCCTTCCTCCTAAGTGGAAGAAAGACTGAACAGACTGAACCCTAAGAGAGTGTTAAGCTTTTATATTAATAGGCTCTCTAAATTCAGACAGGATTACCAACTTTTTGTTGGCTATTCGGGCCATAGAATGGGGCAAGTGGTTACCAAACAAATGCTGTCTCGAGGGATAATCCTGTGCATTTCACAGTTTTACCATCTGGCTGGAAAAGAAATTCCTCTTGGCTTAAGAGCTCGTTTGACTAGAGGAGTTGTAACTTCCTGAGCCCTTCAGAAGGTGGTACCAGTGCAAGATATTTTCAGTGCTGCTACCTAAACTTCGTTGCATACCTTTACAAAGCATTAAAGGTTGGATTCCCTATCGGGCCAGGAAACCAGATTCAGAAAAACTCCTTTCCCACCTCCTGCAATGCACTGCTAGGGGAGTCTATTAAAGATGAGTAATAAGTGGGAGGACCCAATTCATTTGAAAAACAAATTACTTAACCCTGGGAATGTTCTTTTGACTAGATGTTCCTCCCATGTACTTCTAATCTCCCCTCCCATCCTACCCCTCTGTCAGAGTTTCCGTGATTTACACTGTCCTCTGTTAATGCTCCCGTCTTTCTCATCTTCGAGACTGCTGTGCTGGTGTGGGGAGAAACATGAAATCCGGCGATGGGCGCAGTGCGTGCCATTTAAACTGACATCCTACTCGAGACGGATGGTGACAATCGAGGGACACAAGGTCGGCGATGACGCATGGCATTCTCTTCTGTGAAAGTTTTCTGAGCTGCATGCATGATATCGGAGTATATCAAAGATGAGGAATACTTGGGAGGAACATCCACGGGAAAGTAATGTGTTCTAGGCTACAAGCAGCAGCTAAATATTTCCCAGCTCCTCTCAATTTTGAACTCTGACATCCGGCCATAAGTTAGTAAAAAAAAATACCGGCAGTAGAGGATGGAGAAAAGGGGGGCGCAGGATTGGAGCTGGCTCCCAAGCATTCTTTCGTATGAGAATCACAGATTTGTGAAATTTGAGAGGAGTTTGAGGCTCGACTTCTAATTGCAGTTTCAAATAAGTACTATGGAAATCTGGCTAGTAAGTACTACTTACAGATGGATGCCAGTACTAGGAGATTGGTGACGTTTAACATATTGGAACACTTATCACTCAACAACTTCCTGGGGCAATTACACGTGGTTATGTAGCTGTTGGTTTGTGAAGGAGATACTTGTGACATTTTAATTGGTGGCAATCTTAATTCTATTTGTGGGCTCCAGTGTGATTCCGTTGTGATGAAACTGGATACAAGATTAATATATGGAAAATACTATCGGAATCCTCTGGCCTACACATATATTAAATGGCAATATAAAGGGAGATTTGCAAAGACAGAATACCTGGACTAGTTCCTTTTCATCATGTACTTTATCAGATAAACTGTTGTCTGAATGTGTCACCTTTTTTAATGTTTAAAATGTTTTACTGAATAAAATTAGGCACACATGGCAATAATGCAAACATCGCATATAAGAATGTCTGCAAATATATGATTAGACATAAAGAATATACTATAAATTTATACTGAAGTGAGCCAAGTATCCTAATGCAGTACATTATTCAAACATTGCAAATAATTTTTAACTATTCAGGCGAAACGCATAACGGACATCACACAACCCACTAACTCAACATAACACACACAATAGGAAGAGGGGAGTGAGGACTAGGGTACAAATATCACATCCTTATTGCAGGATGAAGGTTTTAGAATTACTGATGAGTTTACGTGGATAAATAGTCATTGCAAGCTTGCCATTTCAACTGATATTTATTTTGAAGATCCGAGGTAGATGGATTACAACTTTCTAATCTGTGAATATTGTACATAGAATTCCACCAACATTTATAATGAATTTGATTTAGGTTCTTCCAATTGGTTGTGATATTCTGGATTGCTACTATCAAACATAAGTCAAACAAAGATCTAATATGTTTATTGATAGCATGGAGCTTCCTAGCATAAGAAAATCAAAACAGAAATCCATATAAAGGTTAAAGATGCATTTGATACTGTTCCAGACAGAGTTCCAAAATGACTTGACGAATTGAATTGACTGTCTACAAACATGTGTTTGAAAGAACCAGCAATTATTAGGTGAAAGACCACATTTGAGAAGGGATACAGGGGTAATAAAGGCTCTGTGATCCCTCTGGGATGGCACTGCCCTCGGCTGTCCCATTTTAAGCCCTCCAAATTGACTTTGCCCACAAGTTACCTTCTGTTAACTTGTGCACCTACCTTCTTGTACTCCTTCTTGTAATGGTTGCTGTATTCAGCGAATGGGTTGAAGTGTACCCATGTAAGTCAGATGATGCTCAAACAATAGCTAAACGCTTGGAAGATTTTATACCAAATTGGGGGATCCCTGTCTTTATAGATTGCGACAGGAGCCCCCGTTTTGACAATGCTTTCACTGATTCCTAAAGCAATGCAGCAGGAGCACTTATCTCTCCCGTTGTCTGATGATTCTATGCTGCAGTATTTTATTTCTTTGACCCCTGCCCTCTAGTCTCTTCATTCGCAGGTCTTTGCCTCCTTTTGAGAACAGCCGACCGAGCCACTGTATGACATACAGCCTGCCGATCTTGTTTTTGTGCTTTAGAGTCCAGTTGGAAGGGACCTTTTTTGCGCCCTTGCATTACCACCATCCGCCTTTACAGACTGTGCCCGAACATTGGGGTGCGAGAGACTCGACCGCTACAACTTTGCATTATAATTTCAAAAGCAGGCAATAGTTGGCTACATAGACATTTGAAGACTGATTTTTTTTTTATTGAACTGTTATAACCATCCCATGTGTCAAATGTTAGCAGCAAACTGGTGGGAAACAGCATTGTGTAATTGTCCTCCCAGGCATGTAGAAATAGATGGTAGCGATGGTGATATTGTAGATTTTCCTCATAAGTATTTTCAGCCTGTTCTCAAAGAAGACTGTATTTGTACAGCACTAGGTGCTGGATTGGTTGCATCTACTCCACGTCAAGCACTACCCCTTAGTTATCAGCATAGGCATGTATTAATCAAATGGTCAATGTATGAATGTTATTGTGATTGTGTAAGGTGCCTCATCCCACGTTCTACACATGTACCAGTTTTAGCAGTCCCCAAGAGCCTACCCTGTTTGGGAATTTCTGTAGTCTTGGAGAAGCGGGGGCTGTAAGAACTGTGGGCGCACGCTCCCTCAGAAGACACAGCACGGTCTGCAATATGTACAGAAACATCCATGCTTTTACAATATTCAAACACATTAGGTGGGAATGCACAATCCAGATAGCTTTAAACTCATCGCAGTGAAATTACCATCCATGCCCATATTTGTGAGGGTCTCACCCGACACAATTTTACTTTACCAGGAAGTAAAACAATTTTTTTTACAACTTTCTTTATTGGTTTTTTCCAACAAAACAAACCATGAGACCGAACATTGGTCATACTGTGAAAACTGCACCCTTAGCACCCACCCCCGCCACCCACGCACCAATCGTGTTGTAAAGAGTCATTGTGCCAAAGGTTATCATCTAGGTGGCGCCGCTGCTGGGGCTTCAGCGTTGTGTCGGGCTGGTATTTGAGTCCTGCGTTGGTTCCGATTGTTGAGTCAGCAGCGTCGGTTGTTGAAAGCAGGTATATGATGTACGGTCCCCATATGTCCAGAGGGCGTGCGTGTAATGGCATAGTCTTGATAAAGTCAGTTTCTACATCTTGACAAAAAGTTACGTCTTTCAGCCAGTGCTGTACGTTTGGAGGGGGTCCTCTAACCCATGTGTAGGCGATTCTCCTTCGCGCCAGGATCAGCAGTAGATATGTCGGCCTTCTAACTGAGCTCGGTAGCGATTGAGTCAGGCCTAGTAGCACTGTTTTTGGCTCGGAGACAAGCTCTGTTTCGATTATTGCTGAGATTCTTTCGAGTACTGCACTCCAGAAGGTGGCTACTGGAGGACAGGACCAAGCCAGGTGAAGGAAGTCGGCTGTGGGTGCCCCACATCGGTTGCATTCTGCTGAGATGGAGTCCCTTTGGGAATGTAGTTTCGCCGGTGTGTTATGTTTGGTGGAGAAAGTTGAAGTGGATCAGTTTGAATCTCGCATTGATCGCTACTCTATGGGTGAGTTTTAGGATGTAGGCCCATTCTTCATCTGGAATCGCGCTGTCTAGTGTCTTTTCCCATCTCCTTTTGGCTCTTGCTCCGGGTGGGATCGCTTCGTCGAATAGGCCTTTGTAGATGTTAGTTACCAGGTGCCCTTCTCCCTGGGCTTGGATTGCGTAGTGGAGTAGTGGCCAGATTGGTGGTTGTTGAGAAACTCGGGATTACTGCCTGAAGCGAGTGTCGTAGTCTGTAGTATATGAACGTGTTGAGGGCATTGTTGCCTCCTCTTTCTCGGGCTTGTTGTGCCGTCATGAAGGTCCCTGCCGGAAAGAGGTAGTCCATGGAGTGCACCTGTAGCTTTTCTGTCCAGAGCAGGAAAACATTTTCGGTTGTGATGGGGATTCCAGGAATGTGCTTTACTGGCTGGAGGGGGGAGTATCTGGCCGAGATGTCATTTTCCTTGGCAATTTTCTTCCAGATTCAATATGTGGTGGCGACTGGATTCATTCTGGACTGAGTGACTGGGAACTGCCCAAAGATTATGGATCGGAGGAAGTGCAGCGTCGCCAATGCTCCCTCTATCTGGACATGTGGTCTTATGAACTGCGTTGCGTACCGTTGGCTGAGGTATTTGGCCTGGGCTGCCCAATAGTAACGTTCTAGGTCTGGGAGGGCCAATCCACCTTGACGTGTCGGTAGGGTTAGTGTGGAGTAGGTGACCCTTGCTACCTTGCCGGTCCAGACGAGATCTAGGACCATACTCTTTATGCGTTAAGTTTCTGTGTGAGGAGCAGAGGGATGTTTGAGAAGAGGTACAGCAGTTTTGGTAAGATGATCATCTTTACAATTGATACCCTGCCCCAGAGGTTGAGTGGTAGGGACTTCCATCTCTCGATCTTGGCTTGGAGGATGTCTATGGTGGTTTCGTAGTTGTCATGAATGATCTCCTCTCTGACGAGACATGTAGATGCCGAGATACCTTACATGTGTATGTTGCTACTGGAAGCTAAAGTCGGGAGCAAATTCAGTGGTGGTGTTGGCGGCGGTGAGTGGAAAGATGACTGATTTGCTGTTATTGATTTTCAGCCCTGAGAAGTGACCAAACTGTATTACTGCTCTCATTGCTGGGTTTAGGTTTTCATCTGCGTTCTGTAGAAACAGGGCTATGTCGTCTGCGTAAAGCGAAATGACCATCTTGTGTGGGCCGGAAGAGAGGCCTCTGTGAAGGTGTCGCATACGCATGTCGGAAGCTAGGGGCTCCATTACTAAAGCGAACAAAAGTGCCGAGAGTGGACATCCCTGTCTTGTTCCTCTTCTCAAGTGGATATCGGCAGAGCAGTGGCCGCCTAGCGTGATGTTGGAGATTGTTTTTTTTGTAGAGTAGGGAGATCATTTGCAAAAAACCCTTACGCAGCCCCATCCTTTCCAGAACTGTGAACAGAAAGGGCCATTCGACCGAGTCGAATGCCTTCTCGGCGTCTAATAGTACTGCTACGGCCTGACAGTCCGGTTCTAAGGCCTCCATTGCTCTGAACATCCGCCTTATCCCGTATGATGTGTTCCTCCCAGGGACGAAGCCCGCCTGGTTAGCCAGCACCATGAGGGGCATCAGCCTCCTGGTTAGGACTTTTGCAAAGATTTTGTTGTCCAAATTTATTAGCGAGATTGGCCTGTATGAGCCGCATTCCATTGGATCTTTGCTGAGCTTGTGCAAGAGTATTATGTTGGCCCTGTATAATGTTGGTGGTAGCTGGTCATTGGCCAGGGCCTCGTCATAGACCTGGAGGAGTAGCGGGGCAAGGAGGTCTGCAAAGTGTTTATAGAATTCGCCAGACAGGCCATCTGGACCTGGTGCTTTAGAATTGGGTAATTCTTTGATGACTTGGAGGATCTCCGCAATGGTAATGGGGGCGTTTAATGGTTCTCTGAGCTCTGGGGCGACCCAGTAAAGTTCTATTTCATCTAGGTATCATGTCAGCTCTGTTTGGTCGGCGGAGTAGCTTGAGTCGTACAGGTCCTGGTAGAATCTGTGAATTTTCAACGATGTCGATTGTCGAATGGATGGTGTTGCCTGTTGGGTCTCTCACTGAATCAATCGCTGTGGGTTTTCTATCGGCAGCTATGAGCCTCGCGATGAGAGCTCCGGGTTGCTGCCCTTCACTGTATTGCTGAATTTTGCGGTGTCTGCCTAGAAATTTTATTTCCCTTTCAGCTGCGTCTCGGAACACTTCTAATTATTTCTTGATTGCTGCTAGCGATTGTGGAGTATTGTTTATCAGGAGAGCGCCTTCAAGGTCTTTGAGTTTTGTTTCGCTGGTGTTCAACTCCCTTTGCAATAGTTTCAATATTCCGCATTCTTTCGTCATGCATACCCCTCTGGTGAAACATTTTAGAGTCTCCCACAGAGTCCCGGCTGAGGGCACTGTTCCTAGGTTGGAGTCGAGGAAATGTTTTAGTTCACTTTGGAGTTCTTCCGCAAAGACTGTCTTGCAGCGCTCGTGGCTTGAATCTCCAATGAGGTCAAGGGTTGGTTGCTTGTGTGGTGTTGCCCGTTAGAGACACCATGGAGTGGTCTGACAGGGTTCTCGGTAGGATGCGGCAGTCGTCCCATTGTAGGCGGCTATGGCAGGACACAAGGAGATAGTCTATTCTCGAGCTGGTTCTGTGTACCCAGGAGTGGAAGGTGAGTGAAGTTGCTGGTGTTTGGGTTCTGGTGTCTCCAGATGTCAATGAGGTCGTAGGCTTTGCAAATTTCGGTGATTTGTAGGGACGCCTTGGATGGGGTCGCTGTTTGGTTATGCAATTTATCTTTAGCTGGGTTCAGGGTTGTGTTGAGGTCACCACCCCATATGATCGTGGACCGACTGACCGTGCTCAGTTGGGTCATTACCCAGTCGAAGTTATTGGGACCGTCGGTGTTCGGGCCATATGAATTCACTAAGGTGATTTCTTCTCAGTCAATCGTTCCTTGTATCATGAGCGACCTGCCTTCTGTGTACTTTTTATGAGCGATTAGTTTGAAATTGATTGCCTTGTTGATTATTATGGCCGCTCCCCTGGCGTAGGAGGAGAAAGAGCCAAAGTAGCTGTGATATCCCCAGTCTTTGGCCCAGGGGTGTTCGGACGTTGGACGTAGATGTGTTTCTTGGATGAACGCTATGTCTTTTTTGTGCCGGCGTAGGTATTGAGTCATCTTCCTCACTTTCGCTGGTTGATTCCCACCTTTTAATGTTCCATGTAGCTACGGTGAAGGCGCCGTGTTTTCAATTCTTTGCTCATGCGGATCGTGGCATTTAGCTACTAACGGGTGGGGGCGGTGGGCCCTGTTGGGTCGATTTTGTTTGTGGTGTGGTCTTCTCCGGAGTGTAGCATATGGGGTGTCCTGGGTGCTGTACAACTTGTTACTCCCAACTTGTGTGATTTTCCCTCCCATTTCTCGCGAGCAACCCCCAACTGGCTCGTCGGGGATTCCCCTTTTTTTAACTTGTAATTTGAAAACTTGAACATTGCTGTGCTAGGGGCGCTTGGATCTTCCCAAGTCGCGCGCCCTTGAGGTTGTTTTACCGTCTATTTCGCGTTCTGGCAGCGTTGATTGTCGCAGTGCACCGCGTTCTTTTGCTTCAGTCCATCTATGGTGGATTCTTCTGGGCCCTTTCTCTTTGAGCTCATGCCTGGTTATTCTCTGCTGGTCGACAGCCCGCCCGGTCCAGGTACATATTTGCCTCTTCGGGTGTTTGGAAAAACTGGGTTCTTCCTTGGTGTTGTATTCTCAGTCGGGCTGGGAACAGCATCGAGTATGGTATCTGGTTCGTGCGGAGTCTGTTTAATGTTTGTAAAAGACCTCCTTTGTGCCTGGACGGCTGGGGAGAAGTCCGGATAAAAGTGGATGGTATCGCCGTCGTGCTGCAGCTCGCCTTTCTCTCTGGCCATTCGGAGTATCGCATCTCTGTCCTTCTAATTGAGTAATTTTGCAATTATTGGACGAGAGGGGGCTCCGGGAGCGGGTCTTGGCGTCGGTATTCTGTGGGCTCTTTCGACGATGAATAGGGGCGAGAGAGTTTCAGACCGAAGAGCGATTTGCACATTTCTTCAACGTGGTCTTCCATTTTGCCTTGTAGTTGTTTCTCTCTTACTCCCACTATCCGGATGTTCCTTCTGGAGCGCCCTTCGAGATCTTCATTTTTGGCGTTGATTATTTTCATTTTGGCCTCGAGGGACGACACCTTGGTATTCAAAGATGATACCCCATCGTCCAAAGTGGAGATCCGTTGCTCTGCTTCATCCAAACGTTCATTGTGGGTGTCTAGCCGGTGTTGGACTTGATCAACTTTGGACGAAAGGCCGTCCAGCTTACTATCTAGGTTACTGATACCGGATTTCAGTTCCAGGAGCAGTGCTCTGATGTCAAGGTACTGGGTATCGTCGTTCTCTTGGTTTAGTATACGTGGCGGGGACTCTGATTCGTTGCTGTCTCTTGGGGTTTTTGCCGAGGTTCCAGCTTCGAAGTTCAGTTTATGCTGTTTGTTGGTTTTCCCCATTGTGGGTACGGATGGGCAGCATCGTTGGTTGCCTGATTGTAGGGTTCGTATGGCGGCCGAGGCGGGGGTTTCTTGTGCCCCAGTGAGGGGTTTTACAAGATGTTTTGCTCGATTGTAGGGTTGGCCCGTGCCGGACACTCAGCCCGCCATATGCGTTCTAGTTTGGGACAGTGGATTATTGGCCGACCGAGCCAGTCGGGTCCCAGGATAGTTGGTTCAGTTCGGAGTCCTATGGCCCCTGCGGTGTGTCACTGTGCTGCCAAAGTGGGGCCTCTTGCTAGATAGCGCCGAGTGGGTTGTTGGGCACAGCTGCGACAGTGCTCCTCGCTCGAGCCGCCTCCCCCCTAGTCCGCGCCGTACCTGGTGAGGCCTCGCCTGTGTTCTGCTCCTTCGATTTGGCCCCGTCTCCCGGCCGTTGCCGCGCCTTCAGGATGTAGCTGCGTAGATCGTCGGCGGGGGTCCGTGGAGCTGCAAGGTTCTGCCGGGATGTCGCTTCTCGGCCGCTGGGCTTGCGCCGGACCGCCCAAGCCCCCTCGGGCTCACGCCCGATCTCTGGAGGTCGACAATACCTTTTATGCTGGCCGGGGGGCCTGGTGGACCCGGCTTCTGCTGTTGCTGTGGGGATGGAGCCAAGGAGGGCACCTGTAGCGCTGGCGTCCCGGGCGGCGGGCCGCTCCTTGCTCCTGCTTTCAGCGCGGGCTCGGCTGGGCCGCCGAAGCTCTCTCGCGGCCCTCGATGCCCCAGCCATCCGGGGACGCCACGATGCAGGATCTAGGCGGCCAGGGTCTCTGGATTCGGCTTCTGCACGGCTGATTTTCTTCCCTGTACACTGACTGGAGTGATGGTGGTTGTTTTAGGGATTTATACTGCCGGAATAAACAGGATTAATCAGGATTTTAATAGGCCGCGCGGGAGCTCACATAGGAGCGGCCATCTTGGTCGGGTCTCTAGCGCCCTCCCAGGTTGCATAACGTGTTCCTTTGAGTGGGCAGACTCTGAATTGGGACAACACTGGGTTTGGAACCAAATAAATTATCCAGTTTGTGGCATATGATCCCATTACATATTGCCCACACTACCCATACCTATAGGAGGAGGTGTATGTTGAATAAATGAAACCGGGGATAATAGCCACTAAACGTTGCAGGCATTGCACAACTGCACCTGAGTGACCTATTGCCTAAATTCACCGCTCCACCGCTAAGCCACAGTTCAGAACATCAAAGGATCTGTGCCACCAATAAGCCCATGAACCTGTAGGGAGAGGAGCGATGGGAATAGAATTGAAAATGAGGGCCAGTCAGGTGACGTTAGCCATTACATTGAAAGGAATCCTCATAAACTTCCTTGGTCATGAAATTGGCATACATGGCTGCTTTTGAATTGAATGAGTGAGTGATTGATGGGTATGCAGCCACCTGCCACACCCTTCTGAAGATACTTAATCTCTTGTTACAAATCTGACTACCTTTTAAGGGCCTGAACAGATTGTCCAGAATGCTCTTTGTGTAGATAGGAGTAGGGAGAATGCTTCGTAATACAACAACAGTGCAACTTTACAGTGAAACTGCTTAAAAATGGAACTGCCTTACTGACTGGATACAATTGGGGAAAGATCATCTCAAAGACAGATGAATACCACAGATCCTGGCTTACGCTTACTGAAAAGGCAAAAATGGTTTAGAAATGTGTAAACCTCCCATCAACCAATATTCGTAGGAGAGCCATTGATATAGTGAAGGCCAATGTTCCCCTAATCAGGTTAGTGTGGCAATATCACTGCAGCATGAAGAACACATGAGTCCTACTCTAAACTGTGCACCCTAAATACCACAAGCATTCCAAAACACAAGTTTTGGCACTGGGGGACAAGTGTATAATTTGCTACCTTCCATTTGGGTGGGATGATGAGTTCTACATGCGTTTTCTCCAGCATGGGGTCTGGCATGGATTCACATGCTCATGAATATTCCTCGTCAGGCTGGGAATCCTTGGTAAAGAAAAAAATCAGTATCAGTTTCGTTTCTGATCTGTCTTTCTTAGCAGTAACCAATCACTGGTCTCTGGGTCATACTGCCCCCAGCCAATGACTGCCCTCTCCCTAAGCCCCACCCCTGGCAGCCATCCTCAGATTGTTACTGCACGTTCAAGTGTTGGGAGTCCTCGTGCTATAGTTTTCGAGCTTTTACTGCGTTTTGCGCTTTTTTCAAAGAGATTTATCTCCTTTTTCGGTTTAATCGAGCCTCAAGCTCCACCGTATCTACTTCCGATCAATGGGGACCCGTTTCAGATTTATCTACGCCCCTCAAGGGTGAAGTTTTCGTCAAGTTACGCTTCTTGGAGGATTCCAGAAGTTTCTGAGGCCTACCTCACGGACGAGAGGCCCCCTGCCCCCGACAGATGACCCAGCTGAACCGGGTCCGTCGGGAAGCCCTCCAAACAAGAGGAGGAGAATTCATCCGGCTCCCCCTCAGCCTTGACGGCCTTCTCAGCCTTTGTTGCCCTCGCCGGTCCCGAGGGATGACACGGGAACAGACACGGCCACGACGGGGACGGATGACGGCGACGACGGGACTGACCTCCCATCTCCGATTCCTCGGGCGTCTCCTCCCAACGAAATTGGCTCCTTCCACGCCATGATTGCCAGGGCATCCAAGCTTTTTCAACTCTGCCCCGAAGAAAAGAAGGAAGGCTTCCTCTACCAACAGCGCGAGGCCAAGAGGAAGACGGTCCTCGCTGTGCCGTTGCTGGATGACATCTGGGACGAGGGACTTGCACTCCTGAAGAACCTGTCCACGATGCCTGCCAAGAGACCGGTACGAGAAGTAGTACCGGGTTCCCAATGGCGCCCCTTTGTGCCTTAGGGCACAACCGACCCCCGGATTCGGTCATCTCAGCAGCGGCCAAGAAGAAAGCAGGGGGGGGCTTTGACTTCAACTTCCCCACCGGACGGCGAGGGAAAGAAACTAGATGCCATGGGATGACGAGTCATCGCGGCGATGATGATTAAGGTGGCCAACGCCCTAGCGATTGTGGCCCGCTACGACAGGGAGTTGATACAAGATCTCCCCCCTGTTGGACTTCATCCCAGACAACAAGAGGGCAAAGGCCCTGGCGATCCTACAGGAGGGTGAGGTGGCGTTGGACCTCGCCATAACGGTGGCCACGGACATTGCCGACACCGTTTTCCGCCAGCTGGGCAACAGCTTTTGCCTTCGACGGCGGGGGTGGCTCAAGGCGATGGATTTCTGCCAAGACGTGCAAGCCAAGGTTATGGACATGCCCTTCGACGGGAACAATCTGTTCGGAAAGACAGTGGATGAGTCACTGCAGGCCATTAAGACCAACACAGAGACGGCTCGGGCCTTGGGAGTTCTGCAGCAACGGCGGCCGCCTTTTCGGAACTCCGGAAGCAAGCAAGGTGCCTCCAAAGGATTCGGCGGCGGCTCCTCGACCTACCGTCAGGCGGCCCGCTCCTCATCGCAAGAAGCCTACAGGGGACGAGGTAAGTCAGGTGGATCTCGCCGTCATCGCCAGGGAGGCCAAGGCGGCAAGGCTGCATCCAAGCAAGACTGAACCGGCTGTTGCGTCGGGCCCCCACCGAAGCACTCCGGTGGGAGGCCGGCTGACGAAGTTAGTCAGCGTGTGGGAGTCTATCTCCACTGACCTTTGGGTGCTGGATGCCCTGGCCCACGGGCACACTCTGGAATTTCTAAAGTGCCCCCGAATTCCCCCGTGGCCAGGAAGGAAAACCACGTGCCTCAAATGCTGTTAGAGGTAAGGGCGATGCTCAAGAAAGGAGCCATCGAGCTTGTCCCAAAGAGGCTCCGGGGCTCCGGAGTATACTCAAGATACTTTCTCGTCAGAAAGAAGACGGGAGGTTGGCGTCCCATCCGGGGGATCCACATCTACCCCTATCTGGACGACTGGCTCATCCGAGCAGGGACAAGGGAACTCGCTGTCGAACACACAGCAAAGACCGTCCGGCTGCTCACGGACCTGGGATTGATTCTCCATCAACTTCCCCCAAATCCCACCTGTTCCGTCGCAGTTCACACTGTTTCTGGGAGCGAAGCTCGATACAGTAGCGCAGTTGGCCTCGCTGTCGGAGGAAAGAACGCAGGCCATCCTGGGCAAGGTACAGCGTCGACTGGCCATGAACGTGGCCAGAGTGAGGTCCATCAAGTCCCTTCTCGGGATGATGTCCTCGTGCATCTTTCTGGTGCGCCTGTGCAGGCTTCGGATGCGTCCTCTGCAGGAGTTCCTCGACGCCCGTTGGATGCAAGCGACGGGCAGCTTCGAGGACAAGATCTTGCTCAACAAGGTATTCCGCCAAGCAATTCGATGGTGGGGCACCCACGCGCATCTCGCAGCGGGCACGGACTTTCAGACCCCAGCATACCAGGTGATGGTGATGACGGATGCCTCCCTGGAGGGGTGGGGAGCGCACAACGGAGATCTTCACGCGAGAGGCCTGTGGCTCCAGGAGGAGAGTCTGCTCCACATAAACATACTGGAGCTCCGAGCAGTGTTCTGGGCCCTCAAGTCATTACTCCTTTCCCTCAAGGGCAAGGTGGTGAGGATCTTCACCGAAAACACCACCACGATGTTCTACATCCAGAAGCAGGGAGGAACCAGATCCCCAGCCCTGTCCAAGGAAGCCCAGGATCTGTGGCACTGGGCCATTGCCTAGGGGATGTTTCTGGTACCTTTTCATCTAGCAGGGATAAAAAACACCATCGCCGACTCACTCAGCAGGGAGCTGCGCTCGTGCCACGAGTGGTAACTATGCCAGGATCAAGTGGATCAACTCTTCCGGCGGCAAACCCCAAGTGCCAGTGGTTCGCCAGCAGGTTCCCCCAGCCGAGGAGCATGGGCGATGCTTTCTCGTTCCCCTGGGACGGCCTGTTCCTGTATGCGTTCCCGCCGTTACCGTTGCTGCTCAGGCTCATCAACCAACTCAGGAGGTCCCGGTGCAGGATGATCCTCGTCATACCGAGGTGGCTGAGACCGATCCCCTTCGGGACTTGTCAGCGTCCCCACCAGTCAAACTGTCGACGGACGCGGATCTTCTCTCCAGAGAAGGAGGCGCCATTCTTCATCACGACCCGGAGTCGCTGACCTTGCAGGCCTGGTGTAAAGACTGGTAGGGGGTGTCTGTACGTCCGCTCTCTATTTCCACACACTGTATTACGGAAAACAGTCTTTATATAATTAATATTCAAAGGTATGTACATGATCACAATAACACACTTTGTACTCGAAGTCAATAATGATAAATATATAAAGTTCTAAAGTGGTACCACTAATGTTATCCAATCTGATTAAAGTGCATCAACTGTACTGTTAAAATGTCACACAGATTAATAACGAGGAAACCAGCAATAGAGAGAGGCAGGAACGTAAGATGGTTGAAACAATAGGCAGAATGCTGACCCCTACCACTAGGCACAGTTGTGTGTGGAGATCCCCCCCCCCCCCCCCCACCACCTGGGCAACCTATAAATAAAGATATATAGCACAAGCCCAGTCCATATATTGTCCGATAGTCTTCCTCCTATTAAGGTTTTACCCCCCGAATGTACCTGGTGGAGTAGAGGTCTCCGACGATGCGTCGACCGATCCTTCTTGAGTGACTCCCTTTAAGGCAGGAGCCACGGATCGTCGAGAAGTGTCGAGGAATTCGGTGTCGGGGAATCGACGGCCTTTCTTGAGTGCCCTCCCTTTAAGGCAGGAGTCACGGGTCGCCGAACGTCCGACGGTGAACAGGTTGAACTAGGGCCGTGAAGTGGCAGCTTCGTTCGTAGCGGTGCTCGTCGACGACAGAGCGTTGGCGTCCTGCAAGGAAGAGGCGTGCGGGGCACCTCGGTGACGATAGTTCTGGACCGCAAAGAGATGATGAAGAACTGTGGCCCAGCAAGGGCGTTGACTCGTCGGCGTCTCTGTGGTCTTTAGGTGGCGGGAAACCCACCGGTGGATGCTGCTCGGCGCGTCGACGGGCCTTCTCCAGCGGGTGACGATGCAGATGAGAGCGTCCGATGATCAATTGAAGTTCTTAGGCAAACGGGAGCACGGCGGCTCCGGTCGGCGACGGCTGTCGTCGACAGTGGCGGACAACAGTCCGGGTGCTTCTCTTTGAGATTCCGCGGCAGTCCCAGTCTCGGGTCGGCAGCCTGTCGTAGGTCTGTCTACCAGGGAGCTTTGGCAAAGATCAGCTCTGCACGATGGTCCCTCGTAGCTCGGGAAGAGGGCGCCTTACCAGGTCCTCTCTGGGTCAGTCCTTGGAGGCACAGCAGCTTTCAGATTGTGAAGGAGAGCAACAGCACTTCTTCTCGTCCAGCGGGGCTTCAAGGTTAAGCTTCAGTTACTCCAGTTACTCGTCGTAGTGGACTTCAGCTTCTGAACACGATTCCTAGCAGTGAGAGGTCCCCAGATATACTGTTGATCTCCCATTCATTCCGCTGGGTCGCACTCGAGCATCCAATCACGACTAAGGGCATTCATGCAGGCAGGCAGCCAATCAGGCACACAAGGTATTCAGGCCATTCACTTCTCTCCAGACACTCACAACAAGTTATGTGTATTGGACAAGTACCGAGCCATTCAACACTCCAAGCTGTATTCATACCAGTTTCGGGCAGGGCTGTCTGAGTCATTGGGTCAACCACCAGATACTAGACATCCACAACACAGAATGCATATTCGTCACACTCTATTCACCCGGGTCCCACCCACAGGAGGTACCCACAACATAAATCACCGGGAAGGCTCCAGCTAGTCTGGCCGGGCCTTCACAACACCATATATGGCATTTCCACCCAACAGCCAGTCGGCGGGAAGGGACAGAGTCAGGGCTTCCCAGGACTTTGGGAAAACAAGGTAATGGGTAAATAGAAAGCAAGAGGCCCCCGGCGCCATCTTGTTTTCCATCAGGAATCAACTGATCCCAATGGCAGGGCCGGGGTATCCCAAAATGGAGGATACTCCCCGCACCTCTCAAATTCAGCATGGAGCTGCCACCAGCCCATACCCTGCTCTGCGGGCCACCCACAGGTGCCCAAAAACATACACTAGGGGCACAGGGTTGTACCCCCACCCATGGGTGCCATAAGGGTATCCCACGGGTCCGTTCACCAAACCAAAAGAAAGAGAGCTGCACCGCCAGGAGTCCCACATGAACTCCTGCGCGGAAAACACAACAGAACACACGATAAAAAGCAGTAAAGGACAAGGATACGGAGGCCCTGTCCCTCCGATGCATTTCCAGCATCACACCTGGCTCCTGCAGCACTAGAGTTTGGAGTGTACGATATCCCGGCTGACTGTAGAGAGGTTCTTGCAAAGGCCAGGGCGTCCTCAACTCAAGTGCTACAGACACAAGTGGAAGAGGTTCTCTGTCTGGTGCCGTGCACAGAAGATTAACCCTCTACGGATTACAGCCCCTCAAGTGCTACCGTACTTACTGTCGCTGGCCAACGCTGGACTAGCTCACGCTTCCATCAAGATATATCCGGCAGCGATTTCCCGATACACCAGAACTGAAGGACGGTCGTCCCTGTGGCTTCATTGCCTGGTGAAGGAGTTTATGAAAGGACTGTTCCGATCGTTCCTGCCGGTGAAGGCTCCAGCCCCGGCGTGGGAGCTCAACATGGTGCTGACCAGGCTCATGGGCCCGCCATTCGAGCCCTTGCATACGGCACCGTTGAAGTTCCTGTCGTGGAAGACAGCATTCCTTTTGGCCATCAACTCTGCACGACGCGTGGGAGAGATTCAGGCCCTTTCCTGCAAGCCTCCATACTTGACTTTCCACGAGACGAAGGTGGTGCTGAGGACGCACCCCTCCTTCATGCCCAAGGTGCCGTCGGACTTCCATCTCAACAAGCCCTTGGTGTTACCAGTCTTTTTCCCGTCTCCTTCGTCGCCGGCCGAGAAGACTTTGCACTCGCTGGATGTAGCTAGAGCGCTGAAGTTCTACGTGGACCGAACGAAGAGTTTTTGGAAGACATCACAGCTGTTTGTGAACTTTGGACCTGTGAACCAAGGGAAGGCTCTCTCGAAGGCTTCCATTTCCAGATGGCTCTCCGGCTGCATCATGCACTGTCATCGGTTGGCAAACAGACCGTTGCCTGGCCGTCCGAGAGCCCATTCGACCAGAGCGATCGCTGCTACCACGGCGTTCTTGTCTGGTGTGCCCCTGCTGGACATCTGCAGGGCTGCTACGTGGAGGTCGACGCACACCTTGACGAGATTATACTGCGTCGACCGGGATTCCAGGGAGGAGTCCAGAGTCGGCCAGGCAGTGCTGCGCAACCTGTTCGCTTAAGGTGAGCCTGGTGAGGAGGTAAGAGATGCTTAATGTTGAGTTTTATGTAATGCTTAATGTTGAGCCTTGCCACCTCCCGTGGTTGTGCATGTGTGTACTGCTATGTTTTCTTATATTCATGAGCATGTGAACCCATGCCTGACCCCATGCTGGAGAAGGAACAAGTTACTTACCTGTAACTGTTGTTCTCCAGCATGGGTCTGGCATGGATTCACATGCGAACCCTCCCTCCTTCCCCTCTGCGGCTCTTCACTTGGTCATACTGCCACTTTATGTGCTACCAAATCTGAGGATGGCTGCCAGGGGTGGGGCTTAGGGAGAGGGCAGTCACTGGCTGGGGGCAGTATAACCCAGAGACCAGTGATTGGTTACTGCTAAGAAAGACAGATCAGAAACAAAACTGATTTTTTCTTTAACAAGGATTCCCAGCCTGACGGGGAATATTCATGAGCATGTGAATCCATGCTAGACCCATGCTGGAGAACAGTTACAGGTAAGTAACTGGTTCCTTACTTCAGATGAGTGCAAATTTACGTAGGCCCATAATGGCTCTTATTGCGCTATTCTGCACCACTAAGTTTTTTTTATTTCGACCTTTTTTACTCCAATAAGGAGTGAAGTGCAGTAGTCCATTTTAGCGGAAACAACGTTTCTGGCAATTGTTTCACATCCATTTTGAGACAATGGTCGTATGTGTGCAAGAAGTCTAATGTAATAGGCCGATGCAGCCACCAAATTATTAACATGAGCTGACCTACTCTGGGATTGATCGAATGTTATATCAAGAATTTTTTTTTCTTTTTTCCTTAACTGCGATATCATGATCTGCAATGCGAAGAGTATGTGTTAAGAGCCAACCAGCATGAGCTCTGTTTTCCCATGATTAAGGGGCATGCAATTAGCATCCATCCATTCGCGAAATAAGTCATATATTTCTGCCACCATAATGGTGTCCTGCCCATAATTCCCTGGAAGTGTAATAAGGCACTGAGAATCGTCAGCATAATTCGAGAAACAAGTATTTATTTTTCTATTGCATCGACAAAAAAAGAACCGTAAATAGATTGTATAAAATTGGGGACAGTGCTGCTCCCTGTGGTATGGCAGATCTCACTGCTACTGGGTCTGCCTCAGCTTGTTTGCTGCATACACTGTCCTTGTCCTTGAACCTAGAAATGACTGCATCCAGTTTCTTCCAGCGTCACTAAAATTGGCTCTATTCTCCAGCCTATCCAGGAGAAGCGGGTGTTCCACCAAATCGAATGCCACTGAAAGGTTCAGGGACAAGAATAACATGTGGATCCTTTGTAAATTTTTGATATATTTTGATTTAAGCTCCAAAAGGGCTGACTCCGTACTGTATCCCGGCTGGAAACCTGATTGGCCATTATTCAAATTTGGTTGTTCATGAAGTTGCCTTTTCAATACACGATCTTAATTAAGTTGAGAGATCATAGAGAATACTTATTTATGCAGACCATTGTCTTACATACCAACAAACCTAACAAATGCTTTGTCCAGTGCTGAACTGAGCCAGCGAAATTGAGTTCGAATTGCCTTTGGAAGCAATTTATTAAGAATTGTGGCTCAACGCTTTTTTGTGTACTTTGATTGTTCGTACATATTGTCGATAAAGTGTAGGCTGCAGAGGCGGAATCGATTGGCCCTCACGTCTTCCAAGACAGCCTGTGCTCTACTTTCAATCTCGTCCACTGGAAAAATGCAATTTATAATCCATTTTATTAAATCAATATCCTTCGGGAATGTATGCAGGACTGTGCCCTGAGTTTTGGCATGACTCACAGAAGGGCAACCGATAACGATACATGAAGGCATTCTTAAAGTCTGTATGATCTGTATAAAAAAAAAAAATACAAATAATTGATTCCAGTGACTCATCCGGTAGTCTCTCCTCCCAAGGCTGCAACAATCAGCCCATCAGACTAGCAAATCAGGCGATCCCATGAAGAAAAGCATAAAAGCGGAATGGTAGCAGAGTAGTCCCAGCGTGAACGGAACAACAAAGGCCGTAGCAGCCTGGGGCTATAAGTGTGTTCCGGACGAACAGCGAACCTGCGCTGTGCACGGTGCCTGCCGGCAGGAGAGACCGCTGTGGGAGGAAGCAGCGAACAACCCAGGGAGGAGACGGCAGCCCCCTGCCTGTCGGTGGTAGAGCGCCGGGCCCGTGGGGGGATGGGAGACCGCTGAGGCGAGGATCTGCACGCCCCGGCGGGTAAAGTGCTCCCACCCAGAGAAAAGAGGCGATTGTGGTGGGTAGCGTCCAGCTGCGGCGGGTGGACTGGCGGGAGAGGAGGTGGGCCCCCCGGGTGGAGACCGGACTCGTGTCGGGGCGGGCCTCCGACAGGGCCGGAGCCCCCAGGGCACCAATAAGTTGAGCAACACCCCCGTGCGGCCCGCAGGGGGCCGGACTGACCCGGCCGGGGGCTCCGCTGATCACCGGCAGCACTGGGGGAGCGAGGAGGCACAGGATCCGAGCGGAGAGTCACCTGTGAGTGCCACGAAGGTGCAACGTGCCTCCCCGGACACCAGCAACCCCTGGATACCACGGGGCCTGAGCGGGGGCTCCACTGAAGGAGCAGCCTCAGGAGTGGAACCCAAGAAGAGTGCGCCATGCAAAGGCCCAGCCACCAGCACAAATAAACCTGAACACAAGCAATTGGCACAGTACAGCCTGACCTCACCACACAATCCGGGGTAGGAGTATCCCCCGAGGTACAGATCGGTGGGGACCTGCAGGCCTTCTGCAACAGCACCCACAGGGCAGGTTGACCGCCAGCACAGAACGTGCCGTAACATAGAAGAGAGCAGAACAGCGCCAACTCATCCCTCCCCACGCAGTAAGTGAGGGGAAAACGCACACAACGGGCTTGAGTCGAGGGAGGAGGGCGTTAAATAAGCAATACTGCCTTGAGCCCACATTCAGGGGACCCCAAGAGTAGAACCGTGCCACAGCCCCCCAACTCCCCCCCCCCCCCCCCCCCCTCTCAGATGCTTCCCCCTACCTTTCAGGGATTCCAAGGGTGGCGCGCGCTGATCCTCAGAATCTGAAGGCACAGCAGAAATAGACAGCTGATAACCAAGGTCAGCCCTCCTCACTGCACAGGCGGCGCCACGCAACGGCCCCACTACTACAACCAAGGACTCTCCCTGGTCTCTTAAGGCAAGCCCACAAGAACTCCCACAGACGAGCACTACCAGGTCTGCCAAAGCACAAAAATGTCAGGAACACGGGCAAAGTCCACAACACAATCCTCCCCGCAGAGGAGCCAGGGAAGGAACCTAAAACAGCTCTGGGGGACACAAGACGACCTCACACCTACATCGGAAGACTCCCCTCCCGCTAGGTTCCGTCTCAACCCGAGAAAGAATGGAGGGAAATCCAATGAACAAAGAGGACATGCAAACATGCTCTAAAGAACTTAAATCACAACTACTCAACTCTGTTCAAGAACAATTTAAACTTCTGAGGGGGGAGATGGTCCAATCAATTCAGGAAATCAGGCAGGACGTAACCAAATTGGGGGAGAGGACCGACTCAGTGGAAAGAAAACTGCAGCAACTAGAGGTTGACTCCTTAAAATCCAAAGAAACACTGGACAGAGTACCCCAGACAACCATGTACCTCGAGCAGCAATGCGAGGACCTTGAAAATAGATCAAGAAGATCCAATGTGAGTGTTAGGCAGAAACCTGTGCAGTTCCCTTTGGGAACACTGCAAAAGATTTAGGATCACAGGTGTTAGCAGTAAACCCTCTTGGTAGCTGTCTGTACCACCCAGATTTACCTGGTAGCTGTGGCTGAGCAGTCAGACTTCCCTCAAGAAGAGTTAGGCAGTATGCAAAGTATACACAATAGGCACTCAGTCACAATAATACAAGCAAACACTGACCAGAGCTTTGGTATCAAAGTATATAATTATTTATTTAAAAACACTGTTTGAAATACTCCAGCACTCTTATTGTAAAACACTCTAAACACAGTTACTATTATAATATATACAACCCTTATTCCTTATCAGATAAGTCTTAGTTAACACCACTTATTCCCATACAGAGGTGAGCGCTTAACTATAGATGGCACTCCAATAAGTTCATGAAGAAGGGAGGGAAAAAGACAGAATATGGAAAGATACACCACTCTAAGATTTAGGAAGAGTATTAGCAAGGCAGAAGAGCAAAAGTCATTTGTGAGCCAAAGTCCGTAGGCTGGGCCCACTCTTAGAGAGAGCAGAGCACAAATGCGCCCAAGATCACACAGTTACACTGGGCTTAGAAAGTCTTGCAGAGAGTTCGAAAAGAGTTTAGAGAGGCTCAGAAAAGTTTATCCAGGGTGTCCCAGGCTAACCCAGGTTCGAAAGCCGGGGGCTAAATCTACCCCGTACAGTCGGTGGCAAGGGAAGCCAGGCGGGACACGGTACCTTAAGTGGGAAGGACCCTCCAGCGGTGGCAGTTGTTCCTGGCAGCGGGTGCAAGTCTCGTCGTCGTCTAGGGGAAGAGAAGATCTCGACTTGGAGGAAAGATGAAGGTCGTTGCACTGCCAGGGAAGAAACCAGCCGCAGAGTTTTCCGGTTAAAGGTATTACCCTTTATTTCGCGGTCGTGGTAAAACGTGGTATTCCGGTTGCCGGGGTGCTTGGCACAGGCAAGGCTGCCACGAGATGCGTCGGGAAGGCGAAAAGACGGTGAAACTGGTTATCCCCACCAGTCAAAGGAAGAAGACTCTCCGGCGGTAGATCTCCTCTGTCGTTGGGAAAAGTGGTGAGACGGTCCAGCAGGGCTCCACCGGTGGTGTAGTCGTGGCAGGTCGGCTCACCTTCTCCCTCGTCGGATTCTTAGGTCCTGTGGCGACTTCTGAAGTTCCAGTCCCCAAAGCCCTGCCTTTATGCAGAAAACCCCCATTCACTCAGCCTAGCTGTCACTCAAACATGCTAAGTGGTGAGCTGGCCGGCTCACTACTTGGGCCAATCAGGACGGAGTGCGACTTGAGTTGCCTAGGCAACTCAGTCCAGGATGCCTAAATCCCCCTCCACCCCTCCTAAGTACCCCAGACAGAGAGGCACCACTTTGGAGGCTTCTGTGGAGAAGCCCGCCAAAAAGTGGAACAAAGGGCTCGACTTGGGTTGGAGTCACAGAAGAGAACACAAACGCCATTTTAGAACCGAGTTTTGGCAAAAAATAGCAACCGGAGAATTAATAATTAAATAAACCGGCGGTATGTTCGAGGCTATCGTAATTAAATAATTAAACTTAGTAGCCTCGAACAATGGGAAAATCCCATAGAGAAATATTCTCGGTTGAATATAAAAAGTAGTATCCACTGCCACCAGCCAAAACTCGATCAGGGGGGACGGAGACGTGCCCCCTCGACTAACAGACCCCGGGGCACCCGAATTGCCCCAGCCAGTACGTCCACAATACGATGGTTTGTACTGGTTCTGTTGAGAATTTAAGACTAGTAAAGTCAATGGTGACTTTACATGCCCTGGGAGACAGTAGTCAGACCCAGGGTATGGAGTCTATACTGGGGGGTCACTATGACACCCCTGTGTTACTGCACTGAGGGTGCTGTGTAACACACATCACAAAAACACATGAAGCCCTATGGAGTAAAAGACCCCATAGCCCATTAAACACATCTAGAGTCAAAGAAACACACTCCAATCATGCCCAAGAGTGAGGGTAAAAGAGTCTCACTCTTGGCAGGAGAAAAAAATAAACCCCAAAAATCCAGCAAAGCTGCTGGGGGACTCACTAGGTTAGGAAATGCAGCCTAAACAGAGAATTCTACCTAACAGTGAGAATCAAAAATTTGCCAGAAACCATAGGTGAGGCAGACCTGAAGTCGACGGTAATGCAATTGTTCGCTGCGATCCTAGCTGAGGAGGGGGGCCCGGGGATAGGGTTCGACCGCATCCACAGAGTGGACCCTAAAAGAGGGGCCAAACTGGGAACGAGGCCCAGAGATGTGCTGGCGGCCATAACATCTTACGCTCAGAAAGAACAGTTACTGAGGAAAGCCAGACAGGCCCCCCCCCCGATGAGAGTGAACGGTCAAGAAGTGCAACTGTATTAGGACCTGGCTCAGTCCACCCTGCTCAAAAGACGGATGATGGGCCCGGTGGTCTGCCACTTATCCGCGGCCCAGGTGAAATACAAATGTACTTTTCTGTTCAGCCTCCTTTTTACATGTTAGGGAGCCCAACACAGAATCACCTCCTGTGGAGAGGGGGAAAGGATACTGAACATATCGAGTGGTGAAGGTGCACACCCGAACTCCCAGAGGAGACTCAGGGGGCAAATTCAGCAGAAGAGGTGGGAGACGGCCCGCAAGAAAGGAAAAGACAAGAAAACATAGTCAGCCAGGGGGTTCACCAATGCCACCCATGAACTCAGAATAAGTTAAAGATCGCCACAACAAAAATCAACTGGAGAAGAAGGAAACGGTTGAGTCGCCCGACAGACTATTAGCAGGCAGAGGAGAGGAGGAGGAAGGAATCTAATGGAATCTCCAGTGGGGTTTAGGACTCCCCACGACATGGACACTTCGTCCCAGGGCATGTAGCAACCCGGCTCTGGCCTTAAGGGTTTCTTTCTTTTTGGGGGGGAGGTACAAGGGGGGTTTTACAAGCTAGAAACGGCGAGAGGAACTTGTGGCAGAGCACAGAGCGCTACTGGGAAACAGGGCGACCACAAGGAACTCGCCGATCAATCATCCCATGACTACAACAAATGAAATCCAGGTGACAATACTCTCGCAGAAGGTAAGGGGCATGAACACTCCAATTAAAAGGGCCAAACTGGACAGGCAAGCCTGGAGACAGAAAGCGAACATCCTAATGTACCAGGAAACACATAAAGAAAAGTGAAAAAAATAATTTCAAAATAAAAGGGGCAAAACATATCTTCCAGTCAAACGCGGAGGGAAAGAGGGCAGGGGTCCTGGTGGCCATAAAGGACAACCTGAAAGCACAGATTTATGGCCACAGAACCGACAAGGAAGGGAGGCATGTCATCCTAATATCACGGTGGAAGGGAGATGGATCACCCTGGCGTCGGTCTACACCCCCAACGTGGGCCAAGAGATGTTGTTTTTTAAAAAGAACAACTTTATTTAACTTTACACAGACAGTACTCGTTCATAAACAAACAGGTAGACACTTTAACAATGTCACAATATAAATATCATTGTTACGCAGTTTAATCTTCGCAGTGTTCATAGTGTTGGTCTTCACTACATTTATCAGCCAAATATTGTCTATACCTCCCCCATATGTCCTTAGGTCTACTGTAGACCGACAGCAGCCCCGCATAGACCTCCTCACGATCATTAGCCCAGGTCATGTCATTTTCCCAATCGGCCGCTGTCGGTGGTGCCTTCTTCGTCCAGCGCATCGGTATCGCCCGTTTAGCTACAACCAACCCCAGATTAAGCAATTTACGCCAAGTTGGATTCATCTTATCAATTGTGCCGAGCATACACACGCCTGGATCCCATACTATAGGCTTTTCTGCCATTTTATCTAAGGCAATACATGCGTCCCTCCAGTATTTTGACAATCGCTCACATGACCACAGCACATGCAACAGATCCGCTTCCACATCTGGGGCATTTACCGTCTGAAGTAGGGTATAAAGTTTTGATTCTAGCCGGTGTATGGTAGGTTCTATGAAGGACTTTCTTATGAATTAGGCGGTATCTCGAATTTTGTGATATGTCTGGTCAATGAGCATAGTTTGGACCAATGTTGTTCAGTGATGACGAGACCCAGGTCACGCTCCCACTTCTCCTTGTTTCCCATGGGTAAGGGCTCTCTAATGGATTGCACTATCTTGTATAGTGCCAAGGCAGAGGTTTTGGATCCCTTCTCCGTTAGTAGGTAGCCCAAACCCGGATGTATCGGAGGTTCGGCAGGGAAAGAGGCCCATACCTTGGCCGAGCGTAGCCGTAAATATTGCAATCTTTGTATTGGGTTTTCCCCAATAACTAGAGCAATTGTTTCCCAACTAATGAAATGTTTATCTAAAAACAGATTGCCAAACTGTAGTATCCCCTTACCTTGCCAGTATGTAGAGTATTGTCTTGTGTTGGGGGGAGATAGTGTGCTTCCCACAGTGGCATGCTCGGATGATATAAGGCTTCATGTGTAGAGGGGCCTAGCATTCTAGCCCAGGCATTACTTGTTGCCAGCGCTGGGATAATCGTGTTGTCGCGTCTGACCCTGGTGGCGGCAAGCTTATGAAGAAGCTGCAGTGGTCCTGGTGTATGAGTTTCAAGTAATGAGTGTGGGGTCTGTGGATTACCTTCCATCCAGTATATAGCGTAATGTGCCTGTGCTGCATTATAATAAAGTTCAAAGTCTGGTGCGGAGAGTCCGCCCTGAGGGTATGTACGCGTGAGCTTTTCCCAGCTGACTCTGGGGTGGCCATTCCATATAAATGTTGTACAGGCTACCTGGATTCTATTGACGAATGCCCTGCCAGGCCAGATCGGAATGGAGGTGAACAAGTAAAATAGCTTGGGTAAAATTATCATTTTTATCAAGGCTAGCCTTCCCATTAGCGAGATGGGGAGCGACCTCCACCTTTCGAGCTTAACGCAGAGAGCATCTGCAATGCTCGTATAATTAAGGTAGCAAAAGTTTTGGGCAGTATGCGCGATTTCTACTCCCAAGTATTTAACCCGGGACGGTGTCCACACAAGCCCATATAGTTCAGCCGGTTCAGGAGTGGCAGCAGTGAGGGGGAAGATCAACGATTTTGCACTGTTTAGTTTAAGCCCAGAATACTCCCCAAATTCTCGGACCAGCTGAAGAGCTTTACCTAGATTGACTGATGGGTTACGCATATATAACATTTCGTCCGCAAAAAGGGTGATGGGCATTCCCTTGGCGGGTGGGACGGAGATCAACATCCTACCGTGCTCTCACATGAGGTCAGCCAGGGGTTCTATCACCAATGTGAACAACAAAGGGGATAGAGGGCATCCCTGTCTGGTGCCGCCACCCAGTTCTAGCGCCTCCGATAGTGTGCCATTTATACATATCCTGGCATAGGGTTTAGTGTATAGGATCTTGACCCAATTTATAAAATTCGGCCCGAATCCATACTTGTTCAATATCCCGAACAGAAAAGGCCAGTAGACTGTGTCCAAGGCCTTCTGCATATCGAGAGCCAATGCCACTCCTTGCGTATCTTGCGGTATTGTTGCAAGTACGTTGAAGCAACGATGAACATTTATTGCCGTAGATCTACCCAATACAAAGCCAGCTTGGTCATGGTGTACCATGTAGGGCATTAGGGAATTCAGTCGAGCGGCAAGAATCTTAGCAAAAATCTTTGCGTCTGTATTTATTAAAGAGAGCGGCCTGTAAGAACCTCATTCGTCCGGAGGTTTTTCCGGGCTTCAAGAGTAGTATGATGATTGCCTTGTGTGTCGTTTCTGGAAGCATCCCAGTCCTGAGTGCTTCTGTCCAGACATCCATCAGCCGAGGGATAAGAACGCAGAGAACTCTTTATAAAATTTGGCCCCCAGCCCATCAGAACCGGGTGCCTTACCATTCGGTAGGGATGAAATGGCAGCGGCTATTTCTGTATGAGTTGAGGGGTTTTCAAGTCTCTCTTGTCTCAGGAGAGAGGAGAGTGGTGGGTATCCGCGCTAAACATTCATCAATTTCGTCCACCGTCGCTTTGCTCTAAGGGGAATATAAGGCTTCGTAAAAACTACAGAAGACCTGGCTAATCTCTTTCTGTTTAGTAACGACCTCCCCATCTGATCGTTTGATACAAGGTATCCCAGTACTACCACATTCTCCCTTCACCATCCTCGCCAGTAATTTGCCCGGACGTTCCTGCTCTCCGTATCGCCTAGCTGCCATTGGCCTATCGAAGTAACGGAGTTCACGGTCCGCTGCTTCTTTATATTTATCTAATTGCGTTCTAATATCTAGCCGTGTCTGCGAGTCTGGGACTGTTGCATATTTCACTTGTAGTTGTGCTATGCTTTGTTTTAAAGCCTTCAATTCTCTACGGATATCTGAGTATACCCAGTTCTGTTGACATGGCGATACCTCTGATATATACCGTAAAGGCTTGCCACAGTATTGCTTGGGTCCCCACCGTTCCCTCGTTCCTTACAAAGTATTAGTCCATATGTTCTGCTAGGTTGCCTCTATAGGCCTGGTCAGTTAAAGCTTCAGCCTTGAATCTCCAGGGAGATCTGTGCGGGGATGCCTCGGGGATCTACATGGTCAGCACTAAAGGGGAGTGATCGGTTAGTGTTCTTGGCAGTATTCCAGCCCCGCATACCCATCCCATGGTGTCTTGGGTTACCAACCACATGTCAATTCTTGAGTGCATGTCATGCACTGAGGAATAGAATCTATATGCACGCTTTTCGCCATTTAAGGGGTGCCATACATCACGCATCCCCAATTCAGCCATGTGTATATGTATCATTTGTACTGCCTTGGTAAGTGTTCTGCTATTTTCGGAAGTGCGATCTAACTGGGTGTTCAGTATGGTATTCAAGTCCCCACCTATAATAATGTGAGCACCAGGATGCCTAGCACATTTCCCGAAAACTTTGTTGAAGTAACCTGGGTCATCCACATTTGGTCCATAGAGGTTCACGAACAGAACTTCCATCTCCGCAAGTCTACCATGTACTATCGCGTATCTCCCTTCGGGATCACACTCAGCGTCTAGGTGTGTATAAGGGAGTGTTTTGTGTATTAATGTAAGCACCCCTCGCGCTCTGGATTAGTATGACGTGGAGAAGTGATGTTTGCCCCATCCGGGAACTAACTTGTCTGCTTGAAGATTCAATAAATGCGTCTCTTGCAAAAATGCAATTTTTACACCCATTCTATTGATCTGTGCCATTATTTTCCTAGCTTTCACCGGATTCCCAGGCCTCTAACATTCCAGCTTATTAATTTAATACCCTCCAACTCAGCCATTGGGTGAATATTTTTGTATCAATGTCTTTGTGAAACTGCGAGCCACTTTATTGGCATGTGACCACTTAGCATCTGTCTGTGTAGTTTTAAACTTTAACTCCTAATATCCATAGATGCCCCCCTCCCCTACCCTCATAGTCTCCCTAACTTCGACTATGTCTCCCCTTACCCAACATATTAACCCCTTCATAGTATAGCAAGCAACTGCTTCAGGGGGCGCTTCCGCAGTGGCCTAGTCCAGGTTGAATAATTGACTGTTCATACATTCCCTCTATGTTGCTAACACACTTTGTAGCTGTTACATACATTAGGATGGATTAGTGGCACAGGCTATTAACATCAACAAAAAAGTGATATGCCTCATTAATGCGAGTATACAAAGTTCAGATATTGTATTCAGACATAATTGGAAAGTGTGTCCGGGTGGGCAGAGGCCTGGTCGTCGCCGACGCTTCATGTGTTCCTTCCACTAATTCTCGCCAGTGTCCCACCAGATTATTCCTTTCCCATAATTATTAGTCGTTGTTGCCTGCCACCGTATCTTTCTGCGGCTGGGTTGCGGGAATAGGAATAGCGGATTCCACAAAGGCAGCAACATCTTCAGGAAATGTAAAGAAATAGGTTTTATTATTGTGTTGTAAACAGAGCCTGGTGGGATATAACATAGCATATGGGACACCTCTGTCTCGCAGCATCTTTTTCACGCCTGCAAAGGAGCGACGTTCCTGCTGGACAGCTAACTTGAAATCTGGAAAAATCCGGATTGTTGCAGAGCCCAGCTTCAGGTCTTGTTTATTTCTGGCTGCCCAGAGCGTTAAATCCCTGTCCCTATAGTTCATTAATCTGGCTATAATAGGTCTTGGGTACGCTCATGGCTTGGGGCGGTTAGCGAGGGATCTGTGTGCCCTTTCGACCATAAACATAGGTGACCAGCCTAGATCACCCAACAGCTCCCTGAGTAATTCTTCTGTGGCAGTCTCCATGGGGCCTTTTAATGCATCTTCAGGCACACCTATAATGCAAATGTTGTTTCGGCGGGATCTCGCCTCCATATCCTCACATTTGAGCTTCACAGAGCCCAAGTCCTTAGCCATTTCGGAAACAGTGTTCTTAAGAGTTTCGAGCATGTCTTCAGCCATACCAATCCGGATTTCCGCCTCTGTAATACAGCTAGTGGCCTTCTCCAGCTGGTTTTTGATCAGACACGTTGTTGTTTATTCCATCAAGTCTGTCATTTAGGGCAGCGAAGCCCTGTTGCATGGAGGCGAAGACCGGTTGTGGATCCATGGTGGTCTGTGCTGTTATTGGCGTAGCCAGCATGGCCACTTCAGTACCGGTCCTGGTGGTATCATTTGTCTTCGAGGAATAGGTCACAAACTTTTCTGTAGTGCCTTTCACTTTCCTGGACACCGCGCCCTTGGTGTTGCGTTCCGGCTCGAGAGAAAATTCAGATGGAGCCGGTTCAAGTATGAATCAAAGGATGGGGCAACACAATGCTGAGACTGCACTAGTATCTGATCAAGAAGGTTGTAGGTGATTCTCGTTATGCCATGGTCCTCCCCTTCTCCACAATAGAACTAATGTTCCACGCCAAGGGCTACACTTGTCTGGTCCTGGGCGTTCCACAACTATTGGTACTTGCCGTTGGGACCACCCCGTTGCTTGTGCAGGTAAGCCCCTTATTTATAATGTTCATTTGCCTCTGTATCAGCAGTAAGGCATGCAGGTTTCTTAACAAGGCCTGGGCGTCCGAGGTATTTGTCGCATTAATTCCTCCCTTCCGGGGCTAAGTGCAGTCAATTAAGGCGTTTATGAAGAACATGGTGAGGGTTTTCGTCCTGTGTAGCGGCTATACCGGGCGAATATAGGATTGATTGCGTCCCCTCCCCTGGATCTGTGTCTTCCCGTGGGAAAGTCTGGATCCTCAACCCCCCTCCCCCCCGCCTTGGACGGGAGCAGCAATGATTGCGCTTTTGTGGCTGCACTCTTGGGCTCCTACCCCCTACAGCAACATGGCCGTCGGGTGGCCACCCCAGTTCCGCTCCGTATACCAGCAGCAGGGCATTCGGCTAACGTAAGGTGAGGGAATATCCAGAGTGCACGTCCAGCACGCCCGACCCACGGCGCGCGCTGGGACGCGAGGGCTCACCTTGAAGACTCTTGACACTGCAGAGCACAGGATCTCCTATTCCGCCTCCCGTCAGAACCATCCACCCGAGCGGGTGCTCGACAGCTACAGACCGAGCGCCCGCGGTCTTATGCTGCCGGTGTAATTCCAATCCCCGGCGCAGTGTCCACAGGCACCGAATGATCCGGGAGCAAGCTGAGCGGTGGCCACAAAGCTGCCGTGCGGAGGCAGGGCTACTTCGCGTCTGCTGCCTCGCTTTCGCGGTCTCGATGTCAGGCCTCACAGATCGCTCCAGGCACTCGCCATATCTCGGGCGTCTCCCAACAACATGCCTTGAAACTCGATATATGGGCGTCAGGGGCTTCCTACACCTCCATCGCCAATTTCATGAAGGAACGTGGAGTATTTGCATTGTGATTGCCCCCGGACTGCAGCACACTTGCAGAGCTCGCACGTAAAGCGCCATCTTAGTCCGTACGCAACAGCGCCCCCTCCGTTCAAGAGACGTTCTTAAAGGAATTGCTGAGTTCGCTCGAAGAATTTGCGACTGGAGGTATTATTCTGGGAGATCTGAACCTGTCTTGGAACCCCACTCAGGATAGGACGGGTAGAACTAGCAAAGGCTCGAAGGCCCCCTCAGAGGCATTGAAGAAAGCATTTGACTCCCTCTCTCTCTCCACGATAACTGGCGAGCAAAGAATGGGGAACGACAGGGCTTTACGCACTACTCCCATGTACACAACTCGCTATCGAGAATAGACTATATATGGGTCTCCACGGACCTTCTAGGTACAATCAGGGAAGTGGAGTTGGGTCCCATCGCCCTCTCGGATCATGCCCCAATAACTGTCTCTAACATTCGAAACCAGGGAGGACAGAGTGTGGGCCTGGCGATTCCCCTCAGAACTCCAAGACCCAGTACTAACGGAGGAAATCCTGGAGAAGATTGATACGTACTTTAATGAAAATGACACGGGGGAGATCCCGGAAGATACGGTATGGGATGCCTTCAAGGCAGTCCTGAGGGGTGAATTAATAGCCATGAACTCCAAGAGGGAGTAACAACTAGCGCAGTGGGAAAGGGACCTTGAATCACAACTGCGAGACGCACAGGAGGCAGCGGCTAACCCAAGCAGAGCCAAGATGCGGGCCATGCAGCACATCCAGGGCCAACTGGAGCTCCTTCATACTCGTAAGGTGGGCCACTCTCTGAGGATGAAACAAAGATACTACATCCTCACCAACAAGGCGGATTCTCTGCTCGCTTGCCAGCTTCGAGAGATGACCAGGGAGAGATCCAAATGGACAAAACAGGACATAGCTGTGGCCAGGGGTCCGCTCGTGAACCTCCTGTGGTCCTGCAAAAGGTACAGACATGTAAATACTCGACTGAGCGAGATGTTGAGCGCTCCTCTTGAGGCGTGGGACACGGCAGTAAAGAGGGGGAATTTAACGACACATCATCCCCATTTACACCGTTCTTCCACAACCCTGATTTTCCACCGGGGATGAACCCGCAGGCCTTCACGTCTTGGAAACAGGGGGGCTGCATTAGGATTGGCAATATGTACAAAGACGGATCACTCAGGTCGTTCGCAAACTGTCCCCAGGAGCTGGGAGTGACAAAATTTGACTTGTATGATATCAGATCCAGGTACACAAATTAATATCCAACCCATACGCCCACCTGAATTCGCAAGGGGAAGAGGTTAGATGGCTATACATGCGGAGATGGGAGAGGACGCTGGGGAGGCAAATCCCGCGATCCCACTGGGAGGAGGTATGGCGGAGCGTTGCTACATTGACCAGATCCATCCACCTGAGGGAAATGTGGCAAAAGGTACTGTTGCAATGGCATCTAACACCAAAGAGACTGAAAGAGATGTATCCTAAAATGGATGGCTTATGTTGGCGTGGATGTCGCCAGGAGGGAGACTGGAGACACATTTGGGGAACTTGCCCGAACATTACCCGCTTCTGGAACGATGTCAAGGCCCAAGCTGGGAAAATGATCCAAGGGGCGGAAACCCTAGGAGACGGAATCTGGCTGGCGGCATATGGGACCCCACACAAAAAAAAGCACACCAGGCGCCAGCGGAAAGTGATCATGGTCCTGGTGGTGGCCGCCTGGCTGGTGATAGCCCCAGGGTTGGAAGCAACAGACGCCCCTGACACAACTCCAATGGCTTAGAAAGATATGGCACTTTATAACGATGGAATGGATGACATGTAAACTGCAGAGAGCCATCGAGAACTTTCAACTGGACTGGGGCCCTGTTCTCCAATATTTGGAGACTATGCTTCGTTGGTGCCCCCATAACATTCGGATCCTTAATCTGTTTTAGATGTGAAGCTCTGTGCTGATTTTAAAAGACTGGCAGCCATGTTTTAGTCGTCTCGAGTTTTCGGGTGAGAGGGGGGATGTTACTGATGTTGATACATGTTGTACAGTAAAATCAATAAAGCTAAAATATATATCTCAAATACTGTATGCATGTGATTGAAGGAATTATAACCTCTTTGTCAACCTGTGTAACCTAGTCGAATGAACACGGCGATAACTTTCTTAAAGAATTGATTGATATACCCCAAATCGTAACGTGTTACTCATCCGTTGAATGAACCTTCAAGCATCAAAAGGAAACATGCTTACAGGCATGGACCACGAAAGATTCCATTCTATTACAATGCACAGTGATGCAATGTGCTATTTACCGAGATCAAAATACTTGAAACATTAGACAATGTTTAAGTCTGTGAGATAAATTAATTTAACATTACACTACTGGGTACATTGGGTGTAAATCGATAGAAACTTTGAGATCACCGATTGATGAACATAGAGAAGTAAATAGGTGACCTACCCTTACCTGGACAAACAAATGAGACGATTCAGCAAGCAGGGGAGCAAGCATCTGTAAAACAGGTATCCGGGGAACAGGTAGCACAATGACAAGATACCTTGTAGATCTCAGAAATGTTCTCCTGTTAAATGTCAAGGTGTTTATAAAGGCTTAGAAAAGTGGGTGTGTATGTGAATGTGAGACGTGTTGGTTGACATACACTCGACGGCAACGTTTCACATATGCCATACCCACTCTGCCCCCTTGCAAGCACACATGAATAGGCCTGTTCGTACAGCCTATAGGGCAATAGGTCCAGGGTTGAAACACTATCGCAAAATGCTTGTGTTGGTATTTTTTTGTTAAGGAAAGTGGCCTACTTTTTTGGGCCTCGTGTGCCAGTTTGCATTACTTCATTAAGCGGCTAGTAGTAGTCAACACTGTTGATCGAATATATATTATTTTAAATGCTCAATTTGAATCATTTTCATTAAAATACTCCCCTTTTGGTTAATAGTAAAATGGTCCCCGAAAAGGAATGAATAGTGAATTTGAACTGTGTACCACGTTTTCATTGGTGCCCGAGACAATCTTATGGATCAATACAACCCTTTTCATAGGTGCCAACTGCCATTCTTACTAGGGAGGATGAATGGGGAGGACCAGAGCGCGAAAGGCCCGGAACACTGCTGAAGGGACGCAAACTTATGTGCATTGCTGGGGCGGGGTCTTGAAGAGTGGGTCTGGGGAGGCCATGTGAACAGTACCGTGCAGAAGATCCCTTTGAAGTATACATGCTGTTTGGCACCTTGAGCGTTCCCATCCTCCCAGCCCCCTTGCGAGCGCATGGCCACAGGTGCGAACTGCCATTGATACTGGGGGGGGGGGGTGTGGATGGGCATGAGGTGAGGACAAAAGGCTTGCAACACTGCTGAAGGGACCCAAGCTTATGTGGCTTGCAGGGGCGGCGTCTTGGAGAGGGTAGTCTAGAGGATCCCTTGGTGTTGTACATGGTGTTTGGCATCTTGGCCGTTCCCACTCACCCAGTACCAGAGTGGGGTATATTGGAGGGGGATGGATTGTTGCAGATGAGGTGAGCGCAAAAGGGCACCAACCGTTCTTTCATGTCCCTCATAGACGAATGAGCGTGTTCTTGATTCACAGAAAAATTGAAACCGCTATTCGTATATATGCTCATTTGTATTTTATTTAATTTGTTGATGGCACAAACAAACTACAAATTGTATACTTGAGGTTGCAGCAGAGTGTGTGAAAATCCCCTGTACTGTCCGCCGTCACTGGGAAATTTGGCACGAATGGCTCCAACGACACAAGTGGGTATTACTTGTTGAACGCGGACTCCAAGTTTCCTATAAAGCCACCTTGTAAACAAACGTTAGGCCCCCAGCCTGTACCACCTGTGGAAGAGAAACCTACATTCTGTAATTGAATGAACCTGATAAGTGTACCACCCTTACTTGAAAATGCATCCTAAATTCTATGGCATAGTTGCCCTTACAAAAGTTACTTCATGGAAAAATGAACTTGGTCTTTGAAGTCTCAACACATTATTAAAGTGAGCACCCATTCAATCCATGACGGTTTGGGCCACAGAGAAATATTGTTTTTTAGTTGAAAGTGAAAGACACGTAAGCGATGAAGACTGATTTAAAAAAAGCAAGAGAAATATTTTTGCAGACTAATTTAATTTGTCAGTGATCGATCAAAGTTACGACAATGTAACAGACAAACATGAAATGTTAGTCGTCTCAGTGGTCAAAATGACATCACATCTAGAGTACACTTACACGTTACTTGGATTGCGAGGGCGAACTGTTGCACGAAGTTCGTGCATAAGCACCATCATGATCCTCAACACTGACCTAGTGAGGCAGGCTGCCCTGAAGTCATGCTGCTCAGTAACACATACGGGTGGTGTCTTCTGATCTGTAGGCCAAGCATCCAGAGTTTTCTTGGCAGCAGCAGTTCTCCACCTCGGTTGGCATGACCTTGCAACGATTGCTGGTATACCAGGTGGAAACGTCTTCCATGCGACTAGGCTCAGGCTCATGATTCAGTGATTCATCTTCCCAACCATCGTTCGATTTCCCCATCGTTTCTGCATTCTTCTCTTTCAATTACTTCCTCCTGGGAAATTCTCAGGCTTGTACTGTTGCCATCATACAACACATTTTTAAATAAAACGCAAGTAACGATTGAAATCAGTTCTGGTAGTGTAAGTATCTGTTCTTAGGGGCTTCGTACTACGAAGATAGCTGAACAGAGCAGAAGGGAGTCACAGGTGATCCAAAAAAATACAGTGAAACGATTGAAAAAGCAACTCTGATGTCTGATGAGAAGGGGTTTGTTTACTTGTTGGGGAAAGAGCCATCCTACCATTTCCACAGAGACATGTTGGTAGCTTGCGCACAGAGAACGTTGACATGAGATTTGCGTTGTGAAAAGGGCCGTACGCGTCTAGTGATGTCGGCTTCAGGGGCGGGCGATCTGTATTCTTGCCGCGAGTGCTCTTGAAGTTAGTGCGATGCCTCAACGTATAAGATTAGCACAAGAAGGCCGTGCCCAACCTGTTGTGTTTGCATGTGTAAAAGTGAGGAAAACTAAGGTAAGATGCATAGGAAAAATTTTTAAGATGGATTACACTATGCTTAAAAATACATGCCAGAACGATCGGGCCAATAACCTTTTTGTCCGCACTTCCCCTTTAAAGATCTCCTACCCATCAACCCTCCCACCCCCCTGAAAAATTAAACACTTGCTCATTGCCTAAGAGGAGCGAAGAGGATGTACTTGCAATTGTGGATACTTGCATCTGTTAAGATTGTAGGAGGCAAAGTAGGGTGCACATATGCCACCGCACAAATTGGTATGGCTCTTGTCTGCAGGCAGTGCTTGAGATGGTAGCAAATGATACAAGCTACATGCGCTGGCTCAGTAACGGGGGCAATTAGGACTTTAGACCTACAGAATAAATTAGCCCATGACATGACTCTGGCAGGAGAAGGAGTCTCTGCTCTCATTAAAGAGTTGCTGTGTTTACATATCCAATAACGAAAACAGCAGGTACACAGACACACTACACACATTAGGGAACTCTCCCACTTCCCCACGGACCACCCTATGGATTGGTGGATAGCATTCACAAGCCTGTTTTGTGGCCGGGGGTGAAACCTTTTCATGCTACTGAAGGAGGCAGGGCTGTATCATTGTACCCCTTACCACCACCTCCACTATTGGTTTTAAGCTGCTGGAGTAGCGTCTGCATGCAAACTACAAAGAAGGTAAGCCGTGGTTGGGCTTTTCATTGCATTGGGGACATTTTGAAAAATACATTTTGCAAATCTGCGTCGGCGCGTACAGCATGACCACAAATCCTATTGCAAGGTGAAATTCAGCTGTAATTGTCTCCTATCCTACACTATCACCTACCCTCCCTCTCATGAAGTCTGGAAGAAAAAAAGCACAAAGACATCCTTACCGCCACCCTTGGCCTACCCATCGCAGACACTCCTGTCAGTGCTATTTTCAGACCGGTCTTCACCGATATCCACTTCTGTCCCCTCCCCAGATCTATGGACTCATCTCATTTCTATTCGCTCCCCTTTCACATCCTCTCCCATTAATGGTGGCACCAAGTGGGAAGTCCTCTTGGCGGGCTTTGCATCATCCCACTGTATCATTAATGTTTACTGCACTGGCGCTACCTTGGTTCAGGGTCCTCAACCCAACCTCCTTCTCTTTGACCGCCACCTGCCATCCCCCATTAACTTCCTTCACACACCTTCACACACCTTCTCCATCCACTTGTTCTGCCCCAGCTCCCTTGTGACTGGTGTACCATGCCCCTGTACTCCTCCACAGAAAACCTTCAAAGGCGGAGACCTCCTTCATCTAGCCACAATTAATGCTATCTCAGCCAACAAACACTCTGCCGACATCCGCCTCCTTTTTGAAGACCTCGACCTGGACTGCCTCGCGATTACGAAACATGGTTCAATGCCAGCTCAGTCACTGCTTTTGACTCCCTTCTCCCCGATGACTAAAAGATCATTTCCAAGCCAAGCCCTAACTGTCCTGGTGGTGGGGTTGCCTTAATTTTCCCTGAGTGGCTCCCTTCTTCCCTCATACCCACCCAGCCTTTCTGCTCCTTTGAGAGCATGGTGTGCAAGATGATCTCTCTCCTCTCTGACCATTGCCTCTATCTACAGGTCCCCTGGCTATACCACACGTTTCCTCTCTGAATGGGCAGATATCTGCTCCTTGACCCTTTCAACCACCTCTAAACTCCTTCTCTTGGGCAAATTCAACATCCATCTGGACTCTTCCATGCTTTGCATTGAAAATTGTTTTCAGAGCCTCATACCCATTTGTGTTCATTCATGCAGCTAACCTTTTGCGTTTTAGACACTTGCCTCAATACTGTCTTCAGTTGTATGCAAAAATGCTGTATTGTTGCTCATTTAATATCTTTTGTGCAAATATCTTCTGGTGACATAAAAAATATTACAACATTGCTAATCAAAGTAGTTTGTTTGCTAATCAAGAGCATTTTTATTTGCAAACTTTAATTAGTTTAAAAAAATTGATGTATGCCTTGGGTGCAACCCACTCGGATGGACACACTTGACTCATCCACTCTGATCTTTCACTCTCCTCCCCACTGGTCACCCCTTTCTTCTAGTCAGATCACACTCTCCTCCCACCTGGGTTCCTTCGGCCTTCTGACTGCACCTCCCATAGCCCTGCCAACCTCGTTCACGAACATCTGTCCATTGAAACGAGTGTCGGCTGCTGCCTTCGCGTCCACTTTCACCCCTTCATAACTCCACCCCATACTCTACCTCTAAATCTTTTCTCAGCAACCTCCATCTGGCTATTAACACTCTGGACATGTTTGCCCCTTTCATGAGGATCTGCCTGAAACCTGCCTCTAAATGTAACACTAGGTACAACTCTGAACTTGTAGCACTGAAGTGCAAGTACAGAGCCGCGGAACAGAAGTGGCAGCCCTCTGGCTCACCCTCTGACAAACTGGCCTGTGGCCTGCTTCAGACAATGCAGACTTTCCATTCGCACCAAGAAAAGGGCCCATATCCAGGCGCGGGTCTCTGGTGCATCCAACAACTCGGCTGAACTCTCTAAAATCTGCGGGGAACTAGCCAACCCATCCGCTCTCTGCATCCCTCACATTCAGGACATTGCGAAGAAGTCCCACTTTCAACTCTTCCTTCTCAAAGGAATTCTCACTTTTCTCACTTTCTCCCAGAAGCTCGGTGTTACCGAGCCCTGGTTCTCTAGGCTCGACTACAATAGCCTTCTCTTCACTCTACCATCGTCCTCTCTTCACTCTACCATCGTCCTCTCTTCGACCGCTCCAAATAATCCTGAATAGGGCCTCAAGACTTAGCCTTGGCCTCAAGACCAGGGACTGCATCTCCCCTGCCCTAAAAACTATTAACTGGCTCCCGGTTGCTGCAAGAATTGAATCCAAATCCCTCTGCATCATCCATAAGGCTGTCTGGGGCCGGGGACTATGCTATCTGCAACTTGGCTCTTACGAAGTACTCTTTTTTTTTTTTTTTTTTTTTTTTTTTCCCCCCCCCCCCCCTAAACCACTATGGTCCTCTGGTAAACAGAGGGCCGGAGGCCGATCGCTTTCCTCAGCTGGCTCCCTCTTCTGGAACAGCCTCCCCCTTCCTCTTTGTCTTGAACCAGACCTCCTTAATTTCCGGAAGCTCCTCAAGACTTTCCTTTTCACATCCTCCTTCCCTTCTTCCCTCCTCTGCTAACCTCAGTCGCTGTGATTGGTGACCAGGGCCCTTATGCGTCTTTCGGGGCGCTGGCCTCCCACACTCAGTCGTTTCAGCCTCTGCCCACACTCAGCACTTGCTTTGGCACCCACTGGCCTAGGCCACTGTAAGACTGCACTTACCTACTTATTGCAGCGCAACGCTCCCTAGCACTTACTACATTGAGCACTTACATCAGCTGCACAGGCACTTACCCTCCTCCCTGTTCTCACTCTGCACTTGCACGCTCTGAATGCTCACAAGACAGTAGGTCGGTCTTTATCCTCCACTGTATACATTGTTTTCAATCCCATGTTCTCTCCCTGTTGCCCTGTGGGTGCCTCGAAACACAATTCACTTGTTGTATAAGCACCTAACAAATGCACAATCAAATAAATGTTACTCCTGCAGGCATACTCCTATTGGTAATGGGTTGCTTGTTTTCCAGGTTGATCTCGGCCTGGTGCACTAGTAGCATGAATAACATTACCACAGTAGCTTTACACACATTCACTGACGCAGGCATAGTTGGAGTGGATCACATTAGTCAGTACACATTTTAGTCTGACTAGGGTTACAGAGTAATGGTTTATATTAAATACTGTGAAATGGGGAGCTATTGGGTGCCATTTTTGTCTTCAACATTAGAGCAGAAGTTAATCCATCATTAGCTTGCTGTTAAAGCTGGAGAAACACGCATTAGACCAATGGTCACTCAGGGACTGACGTTTCACATTTCAGATAAACTAACCATGATCGGTGGTGATCACGATAGGTGAGGATCTGTTTGTCAAGAAGGAGCTAAAATGGGGGGGAGGCGGGGGGAGGGGAATGGTTGTCTTCGCCAACAAGCCAAGATCATTTGTGTCCTGGGAAGAAAGGCTATGCAAACTTTGTACCATGTAATAAATTGCCGGAAAAACTGGCAGACTGCCGCCGGATCCGAAAATACCATTTCACCTCTGTGATTTCTGGAATCACCGGGGCATTGCAACCCAGCGACCCGGTAATTCCGGAGGCGGAATTCCGTAAATCCCCCATAGGCCTCCATGGGGATCGGGACAATGGAAACACTGGTTCCGTCTATGACGGAGCCAGTGTTTCCATTTCCACATGCAAGTGGGTAGCGTTACTCCCGCCAGGTCAGACCTGGCGGGAGCGAAACCTTCTGCCTGCAGAACTCTGAATCAGCCGGTCCGGAAACAACGGTGGCGGCGGATTTACTGCCACTGTTTCCGGACCGGCAGGTTCATAATGAGGCCTAATGACTGATTTACTGTGAACTGTGAGTCTGCGTCTACATATTTCATTGCATGTTCTCTTTGCTTTTGATCATTAACAATATGTGCACATTTGTGCTTATTCTTGGATATGCTTGCCATAAATTGTGTATGCAGTTTTTAGGAATAAATGGCAGATGGGACAACCAACATTCGTGCATAATATCAGAAACCATATGTGTGTGTGGTGGTTTTCTGTGTGCACCTGCTCCTCCTAAATGCCCCTTCACAAGCGAGAGACCTGGAATGCGAAAATGTACCTAACACTGTGCTCACCATTACCACGTTACTCCAGCGCCACACAATCTACAGTCGCCCCTTCAGACAGGATGCTAGGAGCGAATCTACACTCAGCCCTGCTGCTGATAATCCTACGAGAGAATTGCAGTACTTGTCCACTTGGCTTGCAGTTTCATATCAGTGACTACCTCCATGGTGCAACCGCTGCAAGTCCCTGTTGGACATGATGTCCTGTAGATTACTGTGGCCAATCTGCAGGATAAAGATGCAACCCATCCAGGAAGAAAGCGCAAGTGGCCACTGACTCGGGTTCTTGGGAAGACAGCATTCACCTGGGTTACAGTTTCCATCAAGCAAAGGAATGTCCTGTCAGTCACCCATGTCTACCTTAACCCTCAGAACCGATAACTCGATTGCAGGTTGGACCGCGCATCTGGGCACACTGCAAACAAATGGCACATGGTCATTGGCAGAGTCAACAATATATAAATGTCCTGGAACTGAGAGCCATCCAGTGGGCGTTGAAATCCTTTCAGCCATCCCTTCGAGGTCGGATAGTTATGGTGCAGACGGACCACCTAATGTCGTTGCACTATACTGACAATGGGGTGCTGGGGGTGGGGGCAATGATGAGGGAAGAATCTCAAATATCACTGCTAGGCCTTCCAGTGCTTGAAATTCAGATTACACGTTAAGATCTAAAACCAGCTCTTGCATGTCCAGCATCACCCAGTATGCAGGAGCTGCTGCCAGAGAACCAGGAGCTGGTACTCCACACACTACAAATCTAATTTTGATACAAGATGCACACTTTAACTTATTACCCATTATGTATGCTAAGTTATATTTCAATGTCGGAGGTGTCCTCGTTTCTTTATTTACATTATAAAACACTCAATGTCACATATGCAGGTTTGGAAGTCACCAGTTGGCCTAAGGAGCTAAAAGTAGCTCCTGGTAACTTAGTTTTATTTAATTATTTTTTTTTGTATAACGCGCTTAATACCGTACTGGAGTTCGGTTTCTAAGCGCGGCTTCTGGATTCAAACCTCTGTTGCTCTGTGTGGTCTTGCTTCCAAGACCAGCGCATTGCCCCTGTGCTATTATCCGTTTAAGATAACCAGGCTGTCATAAGGTAGAAGCAGGAGCTAAATGGCTCCTAGAAATTTCGAACCCTGCTTTTCCAACTCAACCATACTTCATTCATGTTTTAGTTCTTCCTTGTTGTCCATCACCAGATATGGGGCATAGTGACTCCTTCCAGGGAAGCAGATCCATGACGAGGGGAGTACATCTCAACTCCATTCGTTTCCAGTCTCTCCTCTGCTGATGGGCATTGAACCGTCACCCTGGTGACTATTTCTGGTGTCCAGGAACACCTTATTGATCTTGTCCAAATTATTTCTTACCACTGTGCTCTAGTTGCTGACATTGTCCCAGTAACTGGGCTGACCAAATCTCTGGTCCTCGATCCTTGCGTGCATGTGTCAACGGTGGCCTAATTAAGTCCACAAAAATAAATACTGCGAACGACAAGGGTCCAAATGCAGAGGAAAGCTATGTGCTCACATTAGCAAGTTTGTTTAGGTGGTTTTATTGGAGAAGGAAATTAGTTTGTACTTTGAGATTTGATACAATGCAATGTTACTTTAAAATAAATGTTTTTAAATGTTTTATTTTCTAAAACCTGCTCGCTTGCAATTGTGGGATTGAATCCTCCAGACATCACCACGGCTAAAGTCTCTTACCTTCTTTGAGATGTCAATTTTGTGTGAGCAGTTTATAATTCACAGCGGGATATTTAAATATTTCCTAGTTGTTGGCTTGGCTTTTTCCTAGCGGCTTTAAATGCCTATAATTGCAAACCCCTCTATCACTAAGCTGCCCTAGAGGCAGGTGTGCTAGGACTAAACATTGTGCTGCCAGCTGCAGTGTACACTTGCTGGAATTCAGTGATGGTAATAGGTAATTCATTTGTATAGCAACCATTTCATTTAAGAGGACATCCAATTAGATAATGTCATGGTCTATTTGGTGTGTTTAGAGAGACATGTTGAGCATTAGGAGTATAATTAAGATTTGCCCCAAATCAATTTACCTGATCTGTTTCAAAGTCAATTCTGGTTATTCATGTCGGGGCTCTACTGAATAACGCTTAGGCAGGTCTCAATGGGCACTCTCCTTTAGCCATTGGTGAACTGTAATTGACTCTTGGCTAGTAAGAAATGGTGATCTATGGGCTTATGGAGAATTGCGGAGACAAGCATCTTTTAATGCCTGGCGAGTAACTTGCAACTTGAAATTTTGACCCCTGATTTAGGTCTTGCCATAAGTACAGAATTGCTTAGTCAAGTCGAGCAACAAGGATTCTCCTAGCAACCCACCTACCTACACACAGCTATTGTAGAAACGTAATTGCAGAGTGTTGAATATTTTTTTCAGAGATCGAAAAGGGATGTTGACCTGAGCGTGTCTGTAACACTATCCCTACTGTGATGTGTAGTGTACCTATGATCCCTCGCGTGTCAAGGCCCCCCAGATTGTTTTTTTTCACCATACTTGTCTTTATCTTTAATTCAGAGCTCCTGTGAGATTTATTGCTAAATATTCTCGCATCTTCGCACCCTTTCGACGATTTAACTCCAAGGCCATTTCCTGTTTCTCGTCTTAAAATTCTCAGACTGATGTCTCGACGGCTGGCGGCAGCCTTTGCCATCAGGTTTCGGCCTCACACAGTAGGGTGAGTGGCGGCTTTCTTCTCGACATTACTCTTTAGAGACAACCTTTTCTTGCTTTTCCCTCTTCTCTCCCTTTTCTGGATGCTATTTTTCTACTTCATAATGGAGAGAACTCAATTGAAATGTTGACCTTCATGTAATAGAAAGTTTCTTTGGAGGGACACTCATAAGGTGTGTAGTAACTGCTTGCCTCATGACCACGATGAGCAACGTTGCACGGCCTGTTGACTCTTTAAGCCCAAGACAAAGCGCACAAAGCGTTGGGCAGCCTATGCCATGCAGGCCGAATCACATTGCCCCACTGGTGGTGATCCCTCAGACATGGAACACTCCAACAGCTCCAGTTCAGAGGCCGAAGACATTGTTGCACGTGCCTGTCCTCAGCCCCTCTAGGCATGCAGAATGCACTTCTACGGTGAGGCCACCCACTGGTGACAGGGGCACCCACATTCACACCACCAAGACGAAACACACAACCCCACGGCATCCTTCGACGGTACTGTCGTTGAAGCCAACTGCACAGACAGGCCCGCCGAAATCTTCGGCAGAACCTGTTGAACCTTCCAGTCTTGACCCTCTGCGCCTGTTTCGGACACGTTGAAATGCACGTCCTTAGGATAAACAACCTAAAAGAAAGGAAAAGTTGCCCAAGACGCTTTCACAGCCAGATTCTCATGGTTCTGATCCCCAGACACACCCCCTGTTTTACCTCAAGGATATGTCAAGGCCTCTTCCCCACCGTCAGTCCTTACAAGGTCAGAAAGGTCCTATTCAAGAGGAGTTGGCTATCCCACTCCCTGAAACTCCAAGTACAAGGTTCTGGACTAGCACAAGGCTTGAGGAATGTATGGAAAAGGTTCTCCCTCCTTAGATGACCCTAGGCCCTACAAGTCTCCTAGACTTTGGTCCTATTTCCACTCTACTTTGTGGAGGACATCCTCCAAGAGAAGGTGTCAGTCGAACTCACCGACCCCCCCCCCCCTCCTGCCCCCCGTTTCTCAACTCTACAAAGAAGCATATCGCGACTTACCTTAACTCTGGCAGTTAATTCGCGCATTGAGAAAATGTTCAGTCCCGCTCCCTTGGATCCCCTGTATATTCAAGGACACTCTGTTCTGGATTCACTGGTGGTCACCACGACCAGAAAGTATGCAGGCATTCCCTTGTATTCAGCTAGGCTTCTCCCGACGAGGACTGCAAAAGACTCTATGCCTTAGGCAAAAGAATAAGGTCTTCTGCAGCTTATAGAACCTGCATTGACAATAACACCACCTTGCTAACCAGCTTCAGTGATGTCCAGTCGCGTCTGGTGCAGGACGAACTGCAGAGTGTACCTGAACTAGCCAAGTCACAGCTGCTCGCTATTGTGCAAGAAGGATGGACCAGCCAATCAATATTTTAAAGGACACGTTCGATGCTGCTGAGACAGCTGGTATTGTGTTAGCGGAAAGGGACCCTTTTAAAGTCCCACGCTTGGTTCAAAAACTCAGGTTTCAAACCCAAAATGCAGGCCTCCCTTATCAATAAGCCGATAAGAGTCTGCTCTGTTTGAGAAGGCGGTGGGCGACGCACTCAAAATGGCGAAGAAAGAACATCAGACGCTAAAGTCTCTCAACCGGATTTCCAGCAGGCCATATGTGAAGCGCAGAGTTTTTAATGCCTAACCAAGGAGCGTCCAATGCCTATCAAGCCCCTAAACAGCAAGGGTTTTAGTGTGGCGAAGGAAGGGGGAGGAATGCAGCTGCCAGAGGCTCCCCCTGCCCTTGCCAACAAATGACTGTCCGGTCCGAGTCCCCTACGATGCATCTCCAGTAGGAGTTAGGATAACATGCTTCACTCGTGCATCGGAGGTGACCACTTCAGACAATTGGGTGCTCAAAACATTGGGCGAGGATTATTGCTTTGAGGTAATTACACCTCTGGACCACCCGCCAGAGAACAGAAGAAAGTTTGCAGACCATCTTCACATCCTTCAGGCAAAAGTGGAGGCCTTGCTGCAAAAGGAGCAATGGAACTCTTCCCAGATCATCAGGTAAACAAGGGTATCTATTCAATTTACTTCCTTGTACCCAAGAAGGATCTAACGGGGCGCCCTGTATTAGACCTATGCCAGTATGTCAAGCCTCAAAGGTTCAGGATGACCACTCTGCAGGAGGTTTCTCCACTACTCAAGCACAGGGATTACATGGCCACCTTGGTTATGAAATATGCATACTTTCATATTTCAAGGTTTCCAGTGCAGGTTTAAGATGGAGAACACTCACTATCAATTCAAAGTACCCCCTTTCAGCATTGCCTCAGCCTGAGGATTTTTACCAGGGCTCTGGCAGTGGCAGCTGCTCATTTGCACAGTCCATTCCGGTGTACCCTTATGTAGACGACTGGCTCATAATGGGAGACCCACATCAGGCGTGTCTAGGGGACACCCAACAAGTTGTAGACCACCTCTTTCAACTGGGATTCTCGATCAACGAAAGGAAATTAAGTCCTGTCCCCAACCAAGTGAAACAATTTCTGGGAGCCCTAATTTGGACAGAAGACTGACGTCTTCCCCTCCAGCAGGAGGATCCAAAACATGTTCCAGATCCCTCAATCTGCTACGCAGCCGAGCCCTTCACCAGCATGCGAGGATGGGTTCTTCGAAAAGTTCCTTACCGTCTTGAAATCGCCTCAAATGGGCACTATCCTCAGAGGGGGTGATCAAGGACATGCTCCCTCTACCACCTCAAGCTCTGACCGTGTTTTTGATCTCTGTTCAAGTTCAGCCCCTGGTCCCCACGCTCACACCAGTCACAGTGACTCTGCCACTGTCGCAGCCCCCGGCACTGCCAGTCAGCACGCCACATTTGTCTGCACCCAGCACACATGCACCAGCAGGTCCCGATCTGCAGGACAAACTGGGGGACACGGACGTGGAGGAGAATCGGATACTTCCTCCTCATTTGAGGCTTTTCACAAGTTGCTGGCGGGTGTGGCAGAGTACTGTTAGGCAAGAATTGATGTAGTAACCCTGGGGGAGACTACACAACACTTGTCCTCTTGGTATTAGATAACCCACCTTTTGGTATAGGCCTGTACTACACAAGTTGGTAGTGTGACTGAGCAGCCAGGCTTGTCTCAAGTGGGGTAACTGAGCTATAGAGTTGTAGCAATGAAATTCGCAAATATAAGTGACCAAGTAACACTTGCACTCCAGGTTTTAGTTAATTATTCAACAGCAGTTTTTAAATAAGCATTCTTTAAAAAGGGCAATATAGGTAACACTCAAATATACTTTAAAATAATTTTCCAGAATCACCACGAAGCTAGTAGATGCTCTTTAGAGATGCCTTTTACACACTCCCTACACCCTGAGGTGACTTCACTAACTAGGACAATAATGGCATTTATATATCACTAGCATACTTGGTAGATCCCGAGGTTGGTAGAAAGGAAAGGTTAAGGGAAGGAAAAAGGTTAAACAGGTTCTCAGAGCATGTGAGCACTTACATCTTCCAATGAAGTCTAGACAACCTTTCCCAGCAATTGGAGCACAGTCTATGGAGCTGAGGCACTTCTTAGATGACCGTCTTGCACAAAGTTAGTTTGTTGAAAAAAAATCACTGTTGGGTCACAAGCTGTTACACTTGTGAAGGGTAGAGCTGAGCAATTCGGAGGTCGGCGACAGCCACAGGCTCTTTTCAGATCAGCAGCACTTTGCAGTTTTAGCGCTTGGTAAACAGCACCACCACGGATCTTGGACACCGGTTGGGCTTCCTTCACTCCTTGAGTCCTGCACTCTGGTGAGGGAACTCGAGCTCTGGTCGTCCTGCTTCAGGAGGGTCCTGGGGAGACGCCTGGAGCTTCTGGCCGGCTTGTAGACGTTGCACTGAACTACAGATTTCTCAACCCCTGGCACTTGGTTCCTGCAGCAGCAAAGAAATACAGCCAGTCAGGGAAGATGGTCCAATGGAGTTTGTCTCAGGGTTAGTTGGTCCCACTAACCCAATGAAAGAAGTCGTCCCTTCCGGAGCTTCTCTGTCAAATTGAGTTTCAGCACAGCAGCTGGGCTTCACCGGGCAATTTAAAGGTCCAGGAGGGTGCAGCAAGCTTCGTTCACGGTTTCTTCATTGGGTTGTTCTTCTCAGTGGTCGACACTGCCTCTTGTCCCAAAACCCTTGCCTTTTTAAGCAGGTTTCTCCCATTCATGCACAGCCTAGCTGTCGCTCAAACAGCAGGGTTGCTGTCCTTAAAGCACAGCCAGCCACACAATCAGGACTGGGTGCATTCAGGCATTTCCTCAAGACAAAGGACAGGAGTTTCGGGAACCTCCCTCACTTTCTGCCCTTCCAGACACACTGGAGCCAGAGGAGGGTTTCGGTACGCAAGCCCACCAAAGGCAAAATTAACAAAGGGCTCAAACCTGGCTTGGCGCGCAGAGTAAAGCCCAAGAAAGACCTCACAAACAGAAAATGGTGAAAAAAGACAACCGTGGCCATTTTGACAGAATGGTCACACATGGGTGCTATACTGCAGCTGAAGATTCATCCTGCGGTAGAAAATTACAATGGTAGGAAAATTAAACTACTGCCACCAGCCATTTGAAGTAGTAAGGGTAACATAAAAATAGGTTGCATGAGTAGGTAGGATAAGGGGCTACTAGGTAACCCCCTCCCCCCGCCAAGCACTCCAATTATCCTAACGGGATAAAATCTTCAGATGAGGCCTTGACTCAGTGTCCCTTGCCTCTTTCCACGAGCGAGTTTCAGTTCAGTGGTAGCAGGCCCCCAACCCCCTAGTGAACAATGTGAGGCCATCCCTTGACTTAATCTTAATTTTCTTGCATTTCCAGTGCCATCCGTGCTTGTGTCCTGGCCTCGTCTCGCCTCCAATTTCTGCATTAGTCCAGTTTTCATCCCACCCCGCCCACGTCCCCTGATTGGTAGCTACGGCGGCACCTCCTAGGCCTCCGTGATTGGTGGAAGACCTCCCATTTAAGACCTCCACCAAGGGCAGCCCCTTGCCCGTGCAGCCCCTGTGACAAATGACCCCAGGCAAAGGACCGCAGCTCCTGGCGAAGCAGCTCCAGACCATGTTGCCTGGGTTGGCCTGTGGGGCCTGCAGGAGTCAAACGGCAGCGACCAACCAGGTAGGAGACCAGCAGTTGATGCTCCTCTGTAAACTGTCCAAACAATTGCAAATCTTTCTACCCCCACCTGTTATGTCCTATCACAGTTGGATTCTACCCCAGCCAAATAGTATCATTACATAGTTGGCCGGCAATAGACACATTTTGCATGTAGTTAGCCTCTCGCATCTAGCCTGACTGTCCCAGACATCCTGACTGAGACAGCCTGCCATCTATCAGAATTGGCACGACTCTGTCAACTAGCACTTATCAGGAATTTAAAATTGAGTCTCTGATTACTATCTGACTTTGTGTTCCTACTATTACTGCTATTGCATTCTCTTCTGTCCCCCAGTGTCTGGCCCCTATCTCCCTCTATCCAGGTGTCTCAAATCTAGGCGTACCCATATTGCAATGTGAAACCTAGGTCTCACTCCTAATATACAGGAATCACAAATACTAGATATTAACCTTATCTGCCTACTATATTGCAAAACCTACTGTATTGTGAAGCATAGCCCATATTTCCATATCTGCCTATTACACTGTGAAACCTACTGTGTTGTGAAACCTAGGCCATATCTCCATATCTGCCTATCACATCTGCATTGTACGCACTGGATAAATGTTGCTGCAGCCGAACATCAGAGCCAACGGTACATATACATTACACCACATCTGTGGACACAGGCCGCAGGCACGGCCAAACATCCATGCACCATAGAAGACAGCTATGGCTATGCTCATCCGGTCTAGCAGCGCATATAGCCGTTTAAACTGAAACGCCTGACGTACCTCAGCACCTCTGTTACTAGCATACAGCGACTGCCAACGAAAAGAAATTTGGTATAGCTGGCCACACATCGACTTCAACAATAGCACTCGATCGCAAACCTGCAACAGCGCCCACCCACGTGCCTGACCTTTTTGGGCTGCTTAGTCGAGCCTAGCCAGCCACCCAAGTCTTAGACCGGCGAAAAATGCACACATGCATCACCTAATCTAAAACTCTTAGAACCTCCAGCACATTGACCACGGTCACCGAAGGCGTTCCAACTACAAAGCCCATTGAGTCCATACAAATGGGGAAAGAGCTCTATATGAAGAACGAAATACAATAAAATATGTAGCCGGTCGTCAGATAACTGTAGGGAGAGCCATGCGTCTATTAGGAATGATGGCATGCTGCATTTTCCTGGTTCCAAATGCCTTTTTGCGCATGTGTCCTGCGTAAAAGTTGCTTTTGAGCCAATGGTGTCAAGCAAACGGTCAGTAGGACGATCTAGTTGTCTTGAAAGAACTCGTACTATCAGTGCAGTGGTGGACAAAGGGCAACCTTCTGAAAGGGAAATCGGTTTTCAGTTCATAGGCTTTATTTCGACATAACGTCATAAAAGCAACAGTACATCACGCATTGATATGAAGCATACTTGATACTAATACTATATAAAACAATAATATAAAACCTACTTGATACCAGTGCAATATAAAACATCAAATCATAAAAACAGCTGAGATATAATGTATACCTCCTTCCCAATCCAAGACGACACAATGTCTTTCCAACAGAGTTGAGGAGGATTTCTATTTCTTCAGGCGAGGCCTCCATGCCCACTTGAGCCAACTGCTAGCTGCAAAGGCAACATGAACCTCGGTTGAATCTAAACCGTGTCATAGCTTCTCTGATAGTCCTATAGCCACGACTTATAAGGAGCAGCTTCAGGAAGCGTTTCCTCAATGGTTTTGTGGCAGGGCATAAAAACATTAAACGGCAGAGGTCTTCATCAGATTCATTATATAAAATGCACTTTGCAGAACTTTAAATACATAGATTTGTCTTGCTTTGTGGGGTGGAGAGGAGGGGGGGGGGTGGGAGAGTATAATTCAGGTAATCTTGACAACCTCCCAGTTTATTTATGGTAAGATATCATGCCATTGATTCAGGGGCCTGAGATGTCAGGACTACATCCTGGTCCACTTTGTTCAACGCCGCCCTCTTTACTGCGACCTTAGAATTAGGAGCCATAACAGGTGGATTCAGCCAGAAATCCCCAAGCCCAAGAGTCCCCAATAGACTATTGACATGGATTGCCCATTTCAGCATAGTACCCCTTTGCTGTGAAAAGACATCAGTCATCGCCTCTATATATTTGTATAGATTATTTGTCCACAAACAAACCCAATATAACACCGGTCGCGACTGGCAGATCGATTCAGTGCCCTGCATACCTGTCTCCAGCAGCACTGGTGTGTTTGGTGCACTATTTGGGAGACCCAGAATGTTTTTCAAAAATGTGTTTTCCGCCACTGCCAAAATGTTGGCATTCGTTTGGCCCCACAGTTCAGCCCCGTACAATGCCGCTTGCATAGCCTGTGCTTTATATCCTTCCAATGACCCTGCAATCACCCCATTGCCATGCTCCTGTGTGAACCTGGCAAGAGCACCACTATACCTTGCCAGGGTTAGCTTTGCCTTCAACAAGTGTGATGACCACCCACAAGACGCCATAACACTCAAACCCAGGTAATCGTAGGTTGAGAGCTGTTCAATTTCTTCTTCACTCAAAGTAAGCGTAAAAGCCCTTTCCCTTCTACTCGCATTTGTATTAAACTTCTGCAAGAGGAATGGGCTGTCAATGTTAGTAAAACTAAGATGTATAGCTTCTTACGAGCACCGGCAGGTTTTGGGGACAGGATCTCTGCATCATCTGCAAACGGCAAGTCTGGGAACTTGTCTCCAGCCAAGGATGGAGCATAAGTTTTGGGTATTCAAAAGCTCCTTAAATCCATTAAGGAAAATACAAAACAATTTCAGGGTCAGCGCACACCCTTGCCTACGCCCTTATTTTTTTTTTTTTAACGTGTTTATTTTAAACAAGCACAAAGATGACCATAACAGCCGATAAAAGACAAAACATTACCTCCAGTTCAAATTATGAGCATTCCCTAGGCGGCTCCTCCCTCGGACCAGCCTTCAACAGGGTCTGGCTGGGAATGGGTAGTCCCCACCCGTTAGCAGTTTATCTGAAGGGCCCTTGTGACCAGGTGCGTTTTGTGGGTTAGCGCCGGGAAGTTCTGGTCATAGTCAAGAAATGCCAGCCAAATGTTCGAGAAGCGGTGAAGGCAACCGTCTTTGGCTGCAGTGATTTTCTCTATCAGAATGTCCCAAAGTTTTGGCCACCACAGAGTCATCAAGGGGCCTTCAGAGGTCTTCAAGGTGCGCGCTACCATGATCTTCGCGGCCAGCAAGAGTTGTGTTAAGAGGGCGGCCATTCTGCCGGTTCTCGGTTAGGTGCCCGGAATTGGGTCTCCCAGGAGGACGGATTCGGGCTCCAAAGGGATCACCACCTCAGTGATGTCTTTTATTGTAGCAATACATTGGGACCAGAACTCTTTCACCGCTGGACATGTCCACCACATGTGAAAGTAGGACCCTGGGAGTCCACAACTGCGCCAACATAGGGGATGCAAGGCTCAGCGAAAGTGGTGCAGGTGGAATACCATTGTAGGAGCAACTTGTGAGCGCACTCCCGGTTAGTAATGCAAATGGAAGATGAGTGCCTTCTCGACCAGATGTCCACCCAGGTCTGTTCCTCTATGTGATGCCCCAGGTCTGCCTCCCACTGTGACATATAGGGGGCCCTTGTGGTGAACATTTCTTGCAGTAACTTGTGAAGGGTGGAGGTTTTCTCTCTTGGTGGTAGGTCTTTTACGGTGAGTTCAAGGGGACTGAGGGCGCGACGCGCTGCTGATCTGGTCAGCGGATGGGAGCACCAGTTTTGGAGTTGCGAATAGGAAAACATGTCTGTTCTAATTGAAAGACAGCTTTGCATTGCTCAAAAGAGCGCGGCTGGCCCTCAAAGATTTGGCCCAGGGATTCAAGGCCTCCCGCGACCCCGTTCCTGAATTTCGAGGCACAAGAACCCGGTGAGAAGGCCGGAGTTATGAAAAACTGGGGAGGAGCCCAGACCCCTCGGGATGCCCTTATGTTTCAAAGCCCATTCCCCTGCTTTCAAGGTATGTTTGGTGGAAAACCGGGTTCTCGGCCAGGTCGGGTGCGCAGGGGAGGGGGTATATGGAAGGAAACGCAGGGGGAGGGGCAGGTGAGATTGCTCTACCTCTATCCGTTTCGGGCACCCAGAAGCAATGACCTAAGCCTGAATGGGGCCAGCTGTGTTGCTACCTGATACTTGCGGAGGTCGGGGCCCCCAGTCCTCCCAATCTGGCACTGCCCATCATGGCTCTCTGGGGGATTCTAGACTTCCTATCCCTCCAAATGAACCAGAACATTTTCCTCTGCAAGTGCGGCGGGGGGGGGGGGGCGGGCAGAGGGTTGTGGTGGGCAGGGAGGAGCAAGCATAGATTAACTGTGGAAGGAGGTTCATTTTGCAAACTAAGATGCGGCCATGAAGTGAAATCTGCGAGAGCCATCGATCAAGATCTCTCGCAAGCTCTTTGAAAAGTGGGGGAAAGTTTACCTGGTAGACGTCTCCCGGATGGGCAGGAATCTGGACCCCAAGTTAAGGAATAGCCTTTTCACTCCATTGGATCGGGCATGGCGTATCTAGGGATTCCCACTTCCCTGGCATCAGCCCAACCCCTAGGGCCACTGATTTCCCGAAGTTGGTGGTGAAGCCTGCTACCCTCTCAAACCTATGAATCTCAGCAAGGGCTGGCTTCAGCGAAGCGGGGATATCTCAATAGTACGTCATCGGCATAGAGTGCGATCTTGTGTTTAGAGGAGCCCATTTCGAGGCCTTTTAATCTTTGGGTCCAGACAAATTTGTTGGGTAAGGGGTTCCATGGCCAAGGCAAAAAGCAGGGGAGACGGGGGGCATCCCTGTCTAGTTTTACAGGTCAAAGGAATCAGGTCAGATAAGAGGCCATTGACACTAAGAAGGGTCTTTGGGGACTGGTAGTTTGCTAGCACAAGCTTTTGGAAGGTTGGACCAAAGTGGAAGGCTTCCAGGAGTATGCCCTTCTTAATGTCTATGCTACCAGTCATACACCCATCGGTGCTCCAAGGGACAACCACAGTATTTCCAGTGTATAGTCTCAGGATAGCAGATAGTAGATCCTCCGGCATGCCCAAGTCCCTTAACACCTCACACAACTGATGCCTCGGTACGTTCAAAGGCGGTGCATAATTCCACACAAATTGCATATACACAAACCTTTCTGAGAACTGGATATTTATCACATACCAACCGCAGACAGGGGCTTTGATCGATCGCACTCAAGCCTTCACAAAATTCCACCTACCGGTGGTCCATAATTCCAGTATTCTTGGCCCAATCCTCTAGATGGAATAATAGTGCTCTAGTAAATATTTTCCCTCCTATGTCCAATAGGGAACTAGGTCTAAAATTGGCGGGATCATCTCGACTGCCCTTTTTATAAATGAGGACAATTTCCACAGTGGTCCAAGACACAGGCACCTTGTTTTTACTCAGTGGCATTAAACAATTTTGTGAATTAAGGAACCCAAACAGTAGGTTTATTTCGAATGGATTGTGTCCTTCCACGTATTCCTCATCTTAGAAAACATTTTCTGAGGCGAAACCTAAAGGTAAGGATATATCTTTCTCCAGCAGAGGGCGCTCCACTCGAGGCCGCAGCATCGATGTCCCTTGGCGCCATCTGTCGAGCATCAACGTCATCCCTCGTATAAGAGCCTCGAGCGCACCCGTTGGCTTCAGTTCTGTTTTTCCGTTAGCTTCGCTTCGGATCGAGTAAAACGTCGCTTCAGTATTTCGTGAGGAAAAAGCGATGTCGTCTTCGAACCCTTCCATGCCAATGACAGGCTTTAAAAAATGCTTAAAATGTGGAAAGAAAATGTCTGACGGATCCACATAAGAACTGTCTATGGTGCCTCGGCCCGACCATCGTACGGAAGACTGGTAGGTGCCAGTCAATGACCCACAAAGCTCTAAAAGAGCGTAGAGGTAAACTGGTGATGGGGGAGGGTATTTCGAAGTCCACTTTAAAAAGGAAAGACTCGGGCGAGTCTTCGAAATCTCATCGTAAAAAACATTCGAGAAGTAGATCGAGAAAATCTACTTCTAAGAAGGCTAAGAAAAGACGGCATTGATCTCCCCCATCCTCTTCGACCTCTTCGGAAGAGGTTATCGCATGCCCATCCAAACATGACTCTCCAAGGAAATGGTAAGCCTTTCAAGTATCCATGTTAAAAATGTTTGAGAACGCGGCCCAGACCCCCTCAAAAATAGCTAAAGACCATGCTACTGCTCAAAAAGGTGACAGAGTAAGGTCCAAAACAAGAAAGGCTCATAAAAAGACGTCTAACGTCATCGAGAGATTCTTCTCGATCACCTCGTAAGACAGATCCTTCGGTGCATAAATCGAAGGCAGAGGGAAACAAAATGGCGCCGAAAGATCATACGCCTTCGAAGTCGATATCGACGCCGTCGAAGACTTTGAAGCTCCTCGAGTCGAGAATTCAATCGAAGGAAGCTACGTCGAGCTTGCGCCCGAAGACCATGAAGGTTCCTTTGACAATTTCCACTACTTCCTTGACGATTACTTCGAGGTCGTCGAAGGTTCCTTCGACAATGTCGAAAGAGATAATTAAAACTTCGGCGCCTTCGACTCTTTTGTCAATGCCCAAACCTTTAATAAAGGAAAGAACAGTAGTACCTGAAAAGATTTTTCATCCTGAGAATCGACATGAGTTTTTCAGGACCATGTCATACATCTATGAAGGAGAATCATCAGAACAAGAGGAAGTAACCTCTGCTGGTGTTAAATATGGCACAAGATCTGTTCCAGAGGAATTAATTGATCCTCAATCAAAAATTAAAGATTTGCAAGAATGTTTGCAAACAGCAAGTGGCCTGGATACTTCTCCAGAGTATGAATTTGACAAACCAGACCCATCAGAACAGGTGGATATGACCTACAGAAGACTCATGAGCAGGGTTGCAGAATTTATGGGGTGGGGTAGGAGTTCACCAGTCAGTCATGATCATGACATGACAGATATATTATCTGAAACACCATAACAAGATCCCATTTTACCCTTTCACATTGCATTACAAAGAAGGGTTAGTTCTGCATGGGAACATCCTCAAGCCATAGGTGCAGTGAATAGAAAGTTTGTGTCAAAATATAGACCTTGTACATCTGATCCAGAATATCTCAGCAAACATCCATCTCCGGAAAGCTTAGTAGTACAGGCAGCCACTTCCAGAAAGAATGCGGCATACCCTACAATCCCTCCAGATAGGGACGATAAAAAGGTGGATGCATGGTCCAGGAAAATCTTTACATCTGGTAGTATGGCTTTGAAGTCTACTAATGTAACCTGTACCTTAGCAAGGTTCACATATACCCTGTGGGACTGTATGTCTGCGGCAGCTGAACACATCCCAGAAGGCGAAGAACGTGATGACTTTTTAGCTATTATAAGGGATGGAAAGGAGGCTTCGGGAGAATGCCTTCAATCAGGACTGAACACAGCTGACAGCATCAGCAGGTCCATGGCGACTAGCACAGTGCTACGCAGATTTGCGTGGCTAAGAAAATCTGGGTTTGCTCCTGATGTACAAACCAGACTTCTTAATATGCCCTTTTATTGGCTCGAGGTTGTTCGGTAGCAAGGCAGATGAAAGTTTGGAGAAGCTACAGACCTCCAAAGCGGCAGCAAAATCTCTAAGTGCCGCTATAAGACAACCTCAGCAACGCTCCTACACAGGCTCATCTTCCTGGAGGGGTCGTCCTTTTCGCTATTCCTCAATTGGAAGAGGAAGAGGGCAGGTCAATCAAAGAGGTCAAAGAAAATGTCCTCGGGGAAGAGGAAAAGGTGCTAGATCAGCCCCCGCAACGGCATCTGTACCATCAGCCGCTGCTGCAGATGCCGCAAAACCACTGAGGTTTTGACCCCCAAGACCCCGGTGGGAGGCAGGATCTCACAGCATTTGAAAGAATGGCGGGGCATTACTTCAGATGCTTGGGCACTGGAAACAGTATCCCAAGGTTACTGCCTTCCTTTTCTAAAGAAACCTCAGAATCATCCTCCGGAATACAACTCTGCCAAGCATCCGGATCCGCTCCTGTTGCAGGAAGTTTTAACCCTGCTACAGAAAGGTGTAATAGAACATGTACCTGTAGCGGAGAGGAACAAGGGTTGGTATTCCCCATACTTCTTTATTCCAAAGAAAGACGGAGGACTGAGATCCATTTTGGACTTGAGAAACTTGGACAAGTTCCTAAGGAAGGACAAATTCAAGATGGTCACACTTTCTCAGATCTTTCAGGCTCTCCTTGGACCTTCAGGATGCTTACTTTCATGTGCCAATCCATCTCAATCACAGAAAGTACCTGAGGTTTGCGATTGGCAATTCTCACTATCCATTTCGAGTTCTGCCATTCAGGTTGACCTCCGCCCCATGAGTTTTCACCAAGTTGATGGCGGTGGTAACAGCGAGTCTCAGAAGAGGGGGGATTCATGTCTACCCCTATCTGGACGATTGGATGATCGGAGCACGTTCTCCAGAACAAGCCCTGGATCACCTGTCCAAGACTTGTCACTTCCTTCACAGACTAGGTTTTTCTCTGAATTTAAGAAAGTCAAACATGATACCATCACAGAAGCTCCAGTTTATAGGAGCATTCCTGGATAACTGTTCGGGCAAAGCCTCGCCTCCCGAAGAGAGAGCTCACCACATTCTGCAGATGGTGACAAAGTTTCAGAATGCCCAGCATCTTCTGGCCTTCGGTTTTCTCAGGTTGCTCGGTCTGATGGCATCCTGCATTTTCCTGGTGCCAGAAGCCAGATTGAGAATATCTCCAATGGGCTCTCAGAACTCAATGGTCCCAATTCTCAGGGGAAATGTCAGATCTACTGCAGGTCCCAACCCAAGTAGCACAGGATCTACAATGGTGGGCTTGCAGACATCATATCCTCAGAGGAGAATCTTTTTGGCAGCCATGGCCGGAGATAACAGTAGTGACGGACGTCTCACTCACGGGGTGGGGAGCCCACATCAGCGATCTGACAATCAGCAGACGTTGGTCTCCATCGGAATCCAAACTACACATCAATCTTCTGGAGTTGAGGGCAATCATACTAGCACTGAAGGCCTTTCTGCCCTCTGTACGAGGAAAGAATGTTCTGATAATGATGGACAACACAGTGGCCATTTACTATCTCAACAAGAGAGGAGGAGTAGGGTCACTACCGTTGTGCAGAGAGGTGATGCAACTCTGGTTCTGGGCAATACAAGAAGGGATCTCTCTCAGCAATTCATCTAGCCGGAGAGCAAAACACAACAGCGGATGCTCTGAGCAGGCAGAGTACATACAGTCTCTCACGAGTGGGAGATAGCTCAGGAAGTCATTCAAGAGATCTTTGCCCTTAGGGGAACCCCTCAAGTAGATCTGTTTGCGACCGGGGTCAACCGGAAGTGCGAACTGTACTGCTCAACGGAATTTCCCCCAAGAGGAGCTCTAGGGGACGCGTTCGTGGTGGAATGGGAGTTCCCACTGCTGTACGCGTTTCCTCCAATCCCTGTAATCCCTCAAGTAATCGGGAGGTTGAGAAAGTTCGGAAAACCATGATCCTAATTGCCCCGGATTGGGCCAGGAGAATGTGGTACCCGGACCTTCTCGACATGTCCATCTGCCCTCCAATACGTCTTCCAAGAAGAGAGGATCTTCTCCCGCGACAGGAAGGTCATGTTCTCCATCCAGAGGTCAACACACTCCACCTTCACGCATGGCTTCCGAAAGGCTGAGATACAAGGATTGGGATCTTCCGGATGACGTGATGGAGATTTTGCTTTCGGCCAGAAGGCCAAAAACTAAGTCTCTGTACCAGTGTCGTTGGAACAAGTTCAGTAGCTGGTGCAGAGAAAAGAATGTGGACCCATTTCAATGTAATAACCCCACAATTTTATCTTTTCTGTTATATTTAGCCAATCTGGGGCTCCAGGTTGAGACAATAAAGGGATATTTAGCAGCGCTATCCATCTTTAAGCGCTCTTCTGAAGAAGAATCTTACTTTAAAATACCCTTAATAATTCAATTCCTAAAAGGTTTAAATAATGTTTTCCCCCCCCCAATACCTTTCCAGGTTCCAGTGTGGGATCTAAATCTAGTTTAAAAATTTCTCACGTGTATTCCATTTGAGCCTTTACATTCTTGCCCACTAAGGCTCCTTACGTTGAAAACAATACTTCTTGTAGCATTGACATCAGCCCGCAGGGTAAGTGAGTTGCAGGCGCTTTCGAGCGGACCTCCTCACACCATCTTTTCTTAGGGTTAAACCTTTTTTGCCAGAGATTGTTTCGGATTTTCATCTGTCACAGAAAATAACTTTACCTACGTTTTATCCTCCTCCTCCTACAAGAAAGGAAGAGGAAAGACTTCATAGACTAGATCCCAGGAGAGCTCTTAGTTTTTACATCTCAAGATTTGCAAAGATTTGTCAGTGTGATCAACTTTTCGTGGGATACACTGGATGTAAGCGGGTCCTTCCGGTAACAAAACAAACTTTATCCAGATGGATAATTTTAGCCACAACAGAATGTTATAGATTGGCGGGAAAAGAACCACCTGATGGTCTAAGAGCTAATTCGACTTGGGGCATGGCAACTTCTACAGCATTAAAAAGGGATGTCCCTGTGCAAGATATTTGTGCAGCAGCCACATGGTCATCTATGCACACCTTTATAAAACATTATGCATTGGACTCGACTTCTTCTCAAGGAGGTCTGTTTGCAAAATCTGTACTACATTCTGTACATGATTGATTAGAAAAAGATACTGTACTCCCACCTCTGAGACAAAACTGCTTTGGGAGTCTATCTAAGATGAGGAATATGTGGGAGGACACAATCAATTCGAAGAACAAGTTACTTACCAACTGTAACGTTCTTTCGATTGGATGTTCCTCCCACGTATTCCTCATCGACCCTCCCATCCTAACCCCACAGTACAATTTACGTGAATTACACTCAAAACTCTTTTAGGGCTTGGGTCAAAAGAGGCATACCTTTAACAAATTAAGTTCCATGGACTATATTGTACGAAAAAACAGAACTGAAGCCAAGGGGCGCGCTCGAGGCTCTTATACGTGGGATGACGTCGATGCTCGACGGATGCCGCCAAGGGACATCGACGCCGCGGCCTTGAGTGGAGGGCCCTCTGCTGGAGAAAGAAAAAAAATTCCGAGGCGAAACCTAAAGGTAAGGATATATCCAAGATGAGGAATAAGTGGGAGGAAGATCCAATCGAAAGAACGTTACAGTTGGTAAGTAACTTGTTCTTCTATAGAAATCTATTGGGACCCTATCTGGTCCTGGGGCCTTACCGAATTTTTGATACAGGAGTGCTTGTTCTACCTCATTATTTGAGTGACAGTAGGAGACAGTTGTGTACACCCCCAGAATCGCCACCTGCTCTGGAGTAGCTCATTTCCAGTGTAGCTGCCCCTTCAACCTGCTAAATTCCTATCGTTTTGTACCCAGCTGTGTTCCAGTATGCTACCTTGTAAACGATTAGGCCCTCTTCTTTTAGCTACCCCAATCCTAGCCCAGAAGCCCTTTGAATCCCCCCTCTGTACTGTGAGCAACCATTTTTCCCAAACATCTTCGTACCGCGCCTTCTTTTTGTCCTTCAGCATCTTCTGATACTCCCTTCTGGCAAGCTGAACACCACCACGTGTTTGTAACCGGGGACTGTTCAGGACTGCTATATGCTGTCCCTTAGCCTGTCTGCAGTCCTTGTCATACCAGGGGTTACTGTTTCGGCAAGATTACAGACAGCCTTTGCTGGTTTGGAAAATCGCTGACTCAAAAAAGCAGTGATTTGCTCATGCACAGATATTGGAGAATCTGCATCAGATGAGCCTGCCATTGTATGATCCTCCAGGGATTCAACAATGTCGTAAAGCAGTGGCAAAAGGACCCCTAAATCAACCCCCCCACCTACTATTTCTCCTTGCATGCCCCACAATTTTCAAATGGGTTGCAACTTCGCCTTTGTCAGTCAGCCTTCCTCCGGGTGCTACCCCCACAGCGCTCCTGCAACTCGATGACAAGGGGGTTATGATCGCTCTCAATTCTCTGATGAACCTAGAATGCCTTCACTAGATCCCATGCCTCCAAATTTACAAAGATGTTATCAATTTTGCTTGTGACCAAGTTATCAAAAAAAGGGGCTGCTGGGGAGTTACCCAGGAATCAGCCATTGCATGCCCTCAGGTTAACAGACCTAAGCAGCCACGTCTTCCGCATGTTTGTGATTAAGAGGAGGCTCAATCTGGAGATTGAGGTCCCCCATTACTAAATCTTCAAGGGTCTAGGGTAACTCGGTCTAGAACTTTGTTTATGATCCTCTATAAGATTCAAACCCCTACCCGATGAAACCATGTTGTAGAAGTTGATCAATAAGATTAGAACATCATCCCATCATTTTAAATGCATCACTAAAACAGCTGGTGAATCCATATCTGATTGACAGATTTAAACAGATCAACATTGACCCAAGTCACCAAACCCCTGCTCTGATGCTCTCGCCACCTTACTTGCTGTTTTAGAGAGGGTAACATACCCTTAGATGTACAGGGGTTCCAGAGCCCAAGATTCCTGAAGACCAATTACCCCGTAATCCCAAGCAAAAATAAGCCAGTCGGAGAGGTACTTGTCAACCCCACCAATATTCCATGATGGAACCTGTGCCCCAGGCAAATTCTGAACCGAACTGTTTGAGAGTTCAGGGTTGCTCGCAGCAGCCCAGTATCCGACACCGGGGCTGAGGTGAGAGCAGATGGAATATGATTCTGTCCCTGCCTAGGGCTCCCGGGCCTTCAATTCCTGTGGATCGGCTTCACACTACCACTAAGCTGTAACTGTCTGTGCTGGATGCTCCCACAACCCCCTAACTTGGTTAGTACATCACTGGGCCCCCTCCACGGCTGGGATTGCCGATAGGTTTACTCGCCCTACTAATAAAGTTTCGAGAAAGCAAAGGGGTTCATGGTGCAAGCTCACACTGCCATATGACATGCCACCCCAACCAATGCGTGTGCCCCATGCTTACTTGCTGCGCTGCATGATGCCGTTTTTGGGGGGGGGTTTATCTTAATCATGATCGACTGCGCAATGGGAGGTTGCGATCAATGTTCTATTTCTAGTATACCCCGAACCAGGCTCTGTTCTTTCAGGACAACGTTTATTGTGTCTTTGCCTCGGGCCCTATTAATCTTTTAGATGACAAAATATTGCTATGTATTACTGAAAGGCAGCACCTCCTGAATCTTAACCAATGAGCAACCTTATTTACCAGGCTAACTCCATGCTCACATCTACTCTCCTGACTTTTTGGGACATTCACAAGATAGAAACAGCCCTGGAGTTGGTTGCTGTGTCCACTGTCAGAGAAAAGTGGGTATTGAAAGGACCTAACATCTGCCCTGGCCACCCCAACAACCACTTGCTCCCCTGTAGTTGACTGAGCCGAGGAGAAGTCTGGAGGTGGTGCTGTCTGCACTAATAAGCCTGTTATGGCACTGAGCCCTTTGTTATCCATTCCTTCTCCAGCATTGGATCTTTCATGGATTCACATGCTGTGAAGATTTCCCTGTCAGGTTGGGAAACCTCCTTAACTTTAACTTAGCGTTTTCCTATGGAAAACTGCCACTTTAAGGTCCTATCAACGTCCTTTTTGGGTGCTTTAGGCCCCAGCAATAGGACGTCTGGTATAAATAGCCCCGCCCCTGCGGCTTCTCTTCAGATTTCAACCGTCTCCAAACTGTTGGGATCACCTCGTGTTTCTTCGTATGTTTGCACGTGCGTTTTGTTTGGGGCTAGGATGTCGTCTGTAGCCCAGAAGAAGTCTCTTTTTTGGCCATGTGCTACCTGCGGCATGAAGACGTATGAGGGGGATGGTCATATGGACTGTCATTAGTGTCTTTACCCTCATCAGTCGGTGGATACCTGCAAGATATGTTAGGGGTTTTCGCAGACCTTGAAGGACCGTAATCGACGGCTCATATGTTGGCTTAATGAAGGCACGTACCTGGCTTCTGAGGTTGGTTCGGCCCAGGGGAGCCAGTCTTCCGGAAAGGCAGAGATCTCCACGGAGCATCGCCGAGCTGCGTTGGCAGGACCCCCTGCTAAGAAGCATTGGCCCACAGTGTCTGCGTCGGTGATGGGGGTAGTGGAAGCAAGTCTTCGTCGAGGCCGCATCAGTCGAAGGGGGCGAGTGGCTCTTCGGGTGCCCAAGCATGGTCGGCTGTACAAGTTCAAGGGGTCTGGTGGTAGGCCTGAGAAGTCTGCAGTGTCGGAGGAAGACCTGGCGAAGCCGAGGGAGTTTTCTTCGAAGCACTCGTCGTCCATGGAACATCACAAGTCTTTGTCCAGCCGGGAGTCTTCGAAGCATCGTTCCAGTTCTTCCAAGAAATCCGGGTCTCGGTAAAATCGAGGCCAGGGGACGTGGATCCGACGACAAGCTTGTCGAGGTAGTGCTGCAGTCTACGGTCCCGTCGTCAATGGTGGGGTCATCGGCGCCGTCCACGACTTTGACTAATAGTGGTCCGCTGCTGTTGTCGTCACAGATGGAATAGGAAGGGTTGTTGACGACGAGTGGGGTGTGGCAGTACGCCGCCTTTGATTCCTTCCTGAGAATATTTTGCAGCAAGAGCCTGCTACTTTTTCTGTCTCTTCGGGAATGGAGGCGGAACAGGAGCCAGTGTTTGACCCGTCGGCTTTGGGTCTGCAGAGTGTGAGGCCTTCGTTGAATGGGGTGGGGCGGGGCATCCCCTTTATCCATTGGTTAACCTGCAATCTCTGCTGCCTCTGCAAGGAATGTCTACGCTTCAATCGTTGTTGGGGCATTGCGAGGTTGCCTCCTCCTCCTCCGGGGGTGCCAGTGGTCGAGGGGTTGCTTGAAGTGGCGCATAGGAAGTCTCTTCTGGCACGGTTGCCCTTGCCGTTGCCGGTGGGGTTGGGGTCGTCCACGGTCTCATCCCAAAGAAGGCGAGCTACCTGATTCGGAACCTGAGTGTTGCGTGGGACACGGACGTGGAGGTGGTGCTGCCCTGTAGTCTGGCTCAGCCACCGCCTCCAGATGATATTGGGGCGTTTGACACCATGATGTCAAAGCATGTCTGGAGTTTGGGCTGGCGCCTGAAGAGGAACGTAAGGACTGCTTCCTCTTCGACCATATGGGCAAGCGGAGGAAGGCGGTCTTCTAAGTGTCGATACTTGCCCACGTGTGGCAGGAGGGCTGGCGCACGATGCGCCACCTGATTCAGAGCCGGCTGTGAAAGGTCGCCTTGAAAAGAAGTTCATGGCTCCGGAGTTTACCCCTAGATGCCTGGGGTCGCAGCCCACTCATGAGTCCGTGGTGTCTGCGGTAAGGCCAGGAGCCAACTTAAATGTGTGACGACAGTGAGTCCAGGAAACGGGGCGCTTTTGGTAAAAAGGTCTTAACGGTAGGGGCTACGACTGTGAAGGCTGCAAATTCCTTGGCGATTATGGCCAGATATGATTGTAAAATGTGGCATCGGCTGGCCCCGATTCTGGAACATCTGCCGGAGCAACACCGAAAGGAAGCCATGCTGTTGGTTCGAGAGGGGGAGTAGGTCTCCAACCACAGCATCAATATTTCTGTGGACCTGGCAGTCTGGTTTTAAACAAATTAATAATGGAGTAGTGCTCCGACGACAGGCTTGGTTGAAGTGCACAGACTTTCACCCAGAGGTCCAATATAAAGTCATCGACCTGCCCTCTGAAGGTGAACATTTGTTTGGCAAAAAAAATTGCTGAGGCCCTGAAAGGGATGAAAGAGGATACGGAAACTGCTAAATCCTTTGGTTCCTTACAAAGTGGTCGCTCTTTTCGCTCCTTTAAAGCTTTCCATGGAGCCTCGGGGAATGCCCGGTTTGCTTCCTCCAGAGATCGGGGTACGGGCGCTCCAGCTACTCTTCTCAAGAGTATTCGCTTTCTTTTCAGTCGGCGTAGAAGGGCCGGGACGTCCAAGCTCAGCGAAAGAAGGGTTCGCAGTCCACGGCGTCCAAAGGGCAACAAACTAAAACTCAACAATGACTGCCATATGGACAATCTGCTTGGGGGCAGGGTCGCCGTCGACGAGTAGCAGAAGATAACGTCCGATTCCTTGGTGCTAGACACGGTGCATCTTGGCCACTCAGAGTTCTGGCGTCCTTCAGTTCCTATTCCGGCTGTGCATGGGATGCAGCTTGCATCTTCAGATCCTGCGGCAGGAGGTGGTGCTCATGCTAGAAAAAGGGGCAATAAAACCAGATCCGGTTGCGGAGCGGGGTCGAGGGGTGTACTCCCAGTAATTTGTCGTGAAAAAGCCCAACGGCAAGTGGAGGCCTATTTTAGATCTTCGGGCGTTAAACAAGAATCTGCAACACCTGAAGTTCAAGAGGCTCACCCTTCAAGATGTCATCCGGTTGGTGCAGCTGGGCGAGTTCCTGACGTCGTTGGATCTGCAGGATGCCTATTTTCACTTCCCTAGGCAGCGAAAGCACCGCAAGTTCCTGAGTTTTGTGGTCGGAGAGGAACACTATCAGTTTCGGGTCCTCCTGTTTGGCCTGAAGTCATCCCCCATGATGTTCACAAAGTGTCTGGCTCCGGTGGGGGCCTTCCTCTGGAGGGAAGGGCATCATGTGTACCCATACCTGGATGATTGGTTGCTGAGGGGTTTGTCGCAGGGAAGGGCACGAAAGTCTCTTGTAGTGACCATGCAGATTTTGCAATGGCTGGGGTTCGCCGTCAACTTCGACAAATCATATTTGACGCCGTCCAGAGTTGGTGTTTTTCAGGGTGCTGCATCTTACCTGGCAAAATCTGGTGAAGCCTTCCAGCGAGCGTGTGGAAAAGTTGCGGGCCAAGGCGAGCGAGTGTAAAGAGGGCGCAGAGGGCCCAGCAGTCTCGGTCCGAGGTTACATGTCACTGTTGGGGGGCCATGGCATAATGCAGGGGTCCCCAACCTTTTGTGCGCAATGAGCAACATTGGCATATCAAATTAAATGGTGAGCAACATCCATTTTTCAACGGAATATATCGGCGCACAGTTGGCGGACAAATTGTTTGCAACACAAATTAGAAATGTAACAAAATTAAAACTGCATATAGAACATTTAATTTGCAGTACTTAATAGTTATCTAGACCATGTGTTATTCTAGTCAAAGAAATGTGCAAGGCCTTTAACTTCATTTGACGTTAAGTGGTTGTTTACAAGGAATGTTGAGGAAATTGAGTGGACAGTAGTACATTTATAGACCTATAGGACCAGTCCAGCTGTTCAAAAATAGAGTAGGAGTAAATAAACATTACCAGTGGTTTCACGGTCCCGAGCAAAATATTAGTGTACATGTATGGACAGTAAAAATGGCCACAAACGGAGCTTGAGATTCTGCCTAGGATTTTATGGGATCTTTAATGGCAAATGGTGCATTCCTAAGCATGTAAGATCGGCAATACTGTTCCACAGTCATTGATGACTGTATTGTGGATGTTTTTTTTCTTCAGGAATGTTATGAAATGTTAAATTTCTTATTGATCAAAGAGTAAACACAATCCTCTTGAGTTCATTTTCCAATGGCCAGGGTAGGCACCACGAAGAAGATATCTGACAGCCAGAGAGGCTGGTTGGCGATGCCTATGCTCGAAAAGGAGGCATTGGAAAGAATTACTAATTCCCAAGAAATTAACATATTCTCTTAAAACTGTTGAACAGTTCAGAGGCCACAAAGGAAAGCGTCAGTTTGCCTGAGTCTTTAGGAGAAACTATCCAGGACAAAGCTATTGACAAACCGTGCCACCAAGTTTAGGAGTTCCAGGTTATAGAAAGGGATGCACCGTGGTTCGATGTAGAATCTCGAAAAGAAAACTGAACCATGATTTAATGAGGGGTGTGTACACTGCTGGTCAGATTTATAGTTTCAAAATGGCATAAAAAATTGCGTTAAAACAAAAAAAGAATTTGAGAAAAAAATGGGAGCTTTGTTGTTGTCAAGACAGGCATTATGCCATCCCCTTAGACTAGTATTTCTTGGAACACCAGCCCCTCAATATTATAGGCCAATTCCCTTGCTGGACATTGGGGCTTATTACGAGTTTGGTGGCATCTCAACGGTACCGTTACTGCTACTTGGTCCAGCGGTATCACTGCCAGATTCCAAGTGGTGGTTTGGCGGTGTTAGTCCCCAATTATGGAGTCCGTAGCACTCCAGGGTGGATTTCGTCGGTATTTGATTGATAGAAACATAATGTGGCGGAATTTACATTTTATTGGAGTCTGTGACAAATCTGTGGATGCTGTCCCGTCTCCCCTATGGGGGAGACCATTCCTATGCGGCCAGGGCGGTATGTCCTCGGTACAATAGTTCCCCTGAGGGTGATGCACAGGGAGAGAATCACATGGGAGAGGAAACCCCTCCTGGGACTAGGAACAACCCTACCCTGAGAACGCAATATACTCGCCAATCACCAGACCCTAGGACCCCCCCCATTCCTATAACCCAAAGAACAACCCCTTCCCTAGTTAAGTACTGGGACTATGAAGAGCACAACTGACCCAAGGGAGATCAAGGTTAGAAATACTGAGACGAGGAAGAATGTGGAAGAGTTGAAATATGGTATTGACAACCACTGAGTCAAATAAGATGCATGGAAGAATGTAGTGTTCTGCATAACCAACATGAGCATTCTAGACAACTTGTAATAAGTACTGGGATGAAGAGGAGGAGCGGAGGCATGAAGAGTTCTCCTAAGAACCACAATGAGCAGTCTAGTTGTTGCTGGCTGCTCATTGGTCAATGCATAGTAGAAAATGATGAGGGACTCGGTAAGAAGTTGTCTAGTCCTCCATGACGGAGCTGCAGAAGCCAGCACGGTGCAGGAAAGTGCAAGGAAGCACACCAGGATGCCAAGAGAGGAGCTGGAAGGACAAGGGCCAGTCCACAGTGGAAGGACCGAAAGGTGAGCTGGCAGAGAGAAGCTCCCAGTGTTCCTGCAGCCAGGGAAGCGCCTGAAAGGAAGACCCCGCTGTCCTGGGAAAGATTGACACTGCAGTGTTCCTGGGCAGACCAGAGCCCACTACAAAGGGGAGCACTCAGGCTGGCTGGTGGGAAACTAAGACGGTGCAGTCAGCATCTTAATAGTTACAGTACCTGGCAGGCATGTGAACCATGTCTGTCCCCAACAAGAGAAATTTACGGGACTGGGACCCACCAAACGAAAGCAACATGAGTCCTCTTCCTTGTGGCGGTACTTGGGAGGAAAGGGCTCCAAGTACTCACACACAAAGAAGGTGTCTGGGACCCACTACACGAGAACCACACAAGTCATCTTCCTCGTGGTGGTACATGGGAGAAGAGGGCTCCCAGTTCCCAAACATAAAGAGGGGTACAATCCAATGAGAAGAAGGGAAACCACAGAGTAATTTACTAAGGACCACACTTGGCAGGGAAGTGAACCAAGTTGGCCCAAGCACAAAGAGAAAGGCAGAGATCTAGGACCTACAAGAGAAGGAACCAGGGCAAAGGAGTCATTGCCCCTGGCTGTGGTCCAATAAATAGAGAGTTGCCAAGAGAAGGAACCAGGGCAAGGGAGTTGTTGCCCAGGTTGCTACGAAGTTTGTGCAACAGAGAAATGTCTAAGAACTTTATTGAACTTTGTTTTACATTTAAGAACTTTGGGTTTGGAACCTGTTATTTGGAACTCTTTGATTGGATCTACAACCTATTCTTCTGCATTAAGAAGACATTTTGTTTTTTATAGGTTAGTAAATAGTGTGAGGGATGGAAATAGGTTTCGGACTTGTGACAGACAGTGGACTATTTACTTTAGACAAGACATAACTGGCAGTTTCCTTAGTTTTGGTTGAGCAAGGGAAACCTCTCTTGGCTTTAGGGAAAGGCAGGAGTTTCCCCAGTCCCCTACCCTTTTCCTTTCAATAAAAGTATATGTCAATCAACATGAGCCCACTGTGTCCGAGTCCTACTTCTACATTCTTACAGGTCACTAATGGTTTTTTAAGTCTTATCCAACGTGATACGCAGACCTCTCAACATCTGTCCAATATACAAGATAGTGGAATTATACATTGTTTTCCAACACAAATAAAGGTGACAAGCAGGGATGTCAGTTGGTCCCAATGTATTCCTTTTGGATGTTAATTCTAGTACTTCTCTTAGGAAAGTTAATCCACCCTCCACCTGGAGGGTCCATTTTATAGCATGCACCCTTATGCAGAGGACACAACTAATTTGGCCTTGCCCCCAGCAGGTCTCCAACAGGGCCTGCTAAACACCAGTTACTATTTTGGGAATTACAGTTTGAAATTAAATATAATAAAAATAAAAATGGTGTTCAGGCAAAGGGTGAAACCTTGTATATAGTTTTTTAAATGAATGTAGAGATGAGCGGGCAGTCTCATTTTTATCTGATCCTACTCTTCTGAAAGAGCAGTGCTTGCGTCAGTAATTTTAATAAGATAGCTGAAAAGGCATCATTAATGATTAAATGGCTTTTTACGTTATTTCAGGTTTGCGGCATTCTGATTGGAGAAGTTGGAGGTATATAAGACAAAGGTCTGTTCCATGATTTTAAGGCCACAAAATCTAGGGTGGTTAGAACTGTCATTTCCTGGAGGGGTTGCAAAATAAATTCCTGTGCCAAATAGCAGGTCTCCCTAAAGATACACCTGCCAGCCCCTAGTGAGCCGAATCGGGGGTGTTCAATTTGAGTGTCAGGCCAGTTAAGAATGTTCCTTATTTTTTAAAAGCACATCTGGGATTTTCTGCTAATCATAAAGTGAATTTCAGTGCAAGTGCGATTGTAGCCTCCCCTGGTGAAGAAATATACTTGTGGTTATGGGCGGTTGTAAGGCACTGTCCATTTGAATAGGGATGCAATATAACTACATTTGGTGCATTAAGCCACCTCAAAATAGCTCCAAAAGCAAGAGCGTGTCCGATGGAAAAAGAGTCAGATGTCCAAAATATACATAGGCTGCCCACTTCAGCCTTATATACAGACTTATGTACACATATAAGATGGCAAGGAGAAATCTGTCAAATAAGATCCCCAGAATGCAGGAGGCTGATGGTAATGGTACGTTTAAATGTACCCACTCCTCAATAAATTAAAGTGTGCAGGAGGAAGCACAAAGTGCTCTTGCAAAATAGGAGTCAAAGATTTGGTTCATTTTCTGTTCATTTGCTGTTGGTTCTCTGTTTTGCATAAGCGTGGAATGCATGGGAGCTATGTTATATATAATGAATTGTAATGTTCAGACTTGTATATATAGCAAGTTTGATTATGTTAAAGTTGCTTTTTTATTTTGGGCTTGTTCTGTGTGAATTGTATGAAAAATATGAAACATGTTTTTAAATGTTGCTGACTTAATGGAGAAATATAAATATGAATTAGTACTTCAGGTCTTTACATGGTAGCCTTTAAAGATCACTTCATTGGGCCTTTGGAGGTTACCTCCTGAGAATTATTTGGGAATGTTATGGCAAATGGTGTGTATTAAAGCTCCAGAAGGCTGTTGCATTGGTGAAAAAGTGGTTAGGAATAAAAATAATACCTTTCTCAATTATTTGGAGCCTATTAATCTGCCAAAAAGGATTTTACACAAGACTTGGTGGCAAACATTGGTCAAACCTTTGAGCATTTGATGACCACTTCATAGAGGGGTGTGGTGGTGTTAACTGAGTATTTGAATCAATTAATTGACTTGTTAGTTTAAACCTATTAACAATCAATTAATTGGATTGGAATACAGGGCAAATTAATTATGAAAAATGTGGCATGCATTTCCCTTATCTGCCCATTAACCATGTGCTAGATGGGCAGGTTATCAAACGAAGACCATTTTTCCGCTAGGACACTATGTAATAATAAATACAGGAGACACCAAAATGAATATTGTCGATAAATATACATGGTGGGATCAAACACAAACATCACTTGTACAGAAAGTGTGCATGCACATTATTTAATAAAGGAAAGTTGGGTATGCATACCACCTCCTTGTCCATTATGCTCATACTAGTTGTACCAAAGAACAGAATATGCCAATTTTCTCCATGACACAAACATGATTCAAATATTGTACTCATTAATACATTTGTCAGCTGGGCAAAGTAACTGGAGATGACAGGGTTTTAGCAATGACACTACCATAACAAGTAAGGACATTTACTGAAGAATTATGTGCATGGTGGCACCAAAAAAATCTTGCATGTATAAAAATAATCCAGCTGGAAACACAGCGGCTCATTGGCCAACATTCTTGCACAGTCCAGGACTCTGTCCTGACTACAGTGCTACTGAGGTCTCATCCATTCAGCACCTCCTTCTAGGCCTTCACACCATAGCCCAGGGCAACTGGCGAGCAACAATTTAGGGTGCTGTGAGCAACAGGTTGCTCCCGAGCTACACGTTGGGGATCCCTGGCATAATGGATCTCTTCTTCCCAATTGTCGCCTGTTCATTAGGCCGGTGCAGGAGTTCCTCGCACACAAATGGTCATAGTGTCGAGGATTGTGGTCCGACAAGTTGGTGGTCGACCAAAAGCTTGGTGGACGTGCACGACCAATCTGGTAAAGGGCATGCCCTTGCTGGAGCTGGAGTTCCAGTTTACGTTTGTGGCAGACGCCTCCCAGGTAGGGTGGGGGTCACACTTCGACGGCTCACAGGTGCAGGGCCTGTGGTCTCTGGTGGAGACTGTAACACATCAATGAGCTTGAGTTGAGGGTTGTGCACTGGGCTCTAAAGTTGTTTCTTCCACGCATCTGCGGATAGGTGGTGAGGGTGTTAACTGACAGTACCACCTCGATTTTCCATTTAAGGAAGCAGGGGGGGGCACACATTCCAGAGTCCTGAAGAAGGAGGCGCAGGACGTTTGCCATTGAGCTCTAGCTTAAGGGATCAGCATTGTTGCTTTACATCTGCCTGGAGTTCTGAATGTTCAAGCAGACCCGCCCAGCAGGGACGCCAGTCAGCTGCACGAGTGGAGGCTGAAGGAGCAGCAGGTGACGCGGAACTTCTGGCGATGGGGCATCCTCCATCGGATCTTTGTTCTCCGCGGGAAAATGAGTGGTGTCTGGAGTTCAACAGCAGAGGGGCTCATCCCATAGTCATTGGGGGGCGTGTTTTCGTTCCTGTGGACGGGTCTCTTCGCGTATGCGTCCCCCCCCACCCCATTCCCGCTCATTCGTATGACCATCCTGTGGATTTCGGAAGTACCAGTGCCGTGTGATTCTGGTGGCCCCTGTCTGGCCCAGGCAGACGTGGTTCTCAGATCTCCTTCATCTGGCGGTGGAAGAGCTGATTTGGTGGGGAGCGGATCCAGATCTCCTGTCTCAGGACGACTGCAGGGTGTCGCATCACGATCCGGTGTGCCTCAGCCTGGCGACGTGGCTCCTGACCACTCAGTTAAGTCATTTAGGAATAGCCCGAGAATGTCTGCGGATTTTGAAGGCAGCGAGGGTGCCTTCCACGAATGTCTTGTATGGTCATGAATGGACGAGATTCTGTGAATGGTGTAGGGGTCGTCCTGGGGTGGAACCTTTGACCGTTTCTCCGGCACAGGTTCTCCCGTACCTGTTACACTTGGCAGAAGGGGGCCTGGCGTTGTCATCCATTAAGGTGCATTTGGCAGCAATTTAGAGGTTCACAAAGTGCCATGCCACTCCTCTGTTTAGTGAAACATTTTCTGAAGGGGTTGTTTCAGACTTTTCCTCTGGTGAAGAGGTTTGCACCGGTGTGGAGCCTTAATGTGGTCCTTTCGGCTTTGATGAAACCTCCTTTTAAACCCATGTCGACGGCTCCTTTGAAGCCTCATGGAAGGTGACTTTTCTAGTGGCAATTACCTCGGCCAGGCAGGTGTCTGAATTGCAAGCGCTGGTCATTGACCCGCCTTACCTGAGATTTCTGAGGGACAAGGGTCTCCTGGCCAGTAACCCGCACTTTATCCCGAAAGTGCTGTCTGCATTTCACAAACTTGCCTCTACTGCTTTACCCTTGTTTTTTGCTAATGCATCCACGTCAGCGGAAAAGGCCCTGCATTGTCTGGACGTTAAGAGGGCAATGAAGTTTTATCTGAATCGCACACAGGACTTGAGGTCACGGCAGCTGTTTGTGGCATATGGGTCGTCCAACAAGGGGCAGGCCATCTCCAAACAAGGACTTTCCTGCTGGGTTTCTTCGACGATCTCGTTTTGTCACACTAAAGCTGGTAAACCTTTGAGTGCCTCCGAAGGCTCATTCTACGCGGTCCACTGCGTCATCAGCGGCGTTGTTGTCTGGGATACCGCTGGTGGACGTTTGTCAGGCAGCCTCCTGAGCGGTGCTGCATACCTTCACCAGGCATTACTGTGTGGGGCAGCAATATGTGGAAGACGTGCAGGTGGGGCGTGCCGTCCTCCAACGCCTGTTTTCAATAAGGTCGGCCCTGCAGCTTCAGGGTTTTTTCTATGTGCTATATCACTTGCTGGGTTTGTTGTTTCATGTATGTGATTGCATTGGTTGTACTGCTATGTAATCTATTCACAGCATGTGAATACATGAAAGAGCCAATGCTGGAGAAGGGAGTAGTTTCTTACCTGTAACTCCATTTCTCCAGCATTGGTATCTTTCATGGATTCATATGTGCCCGCCAGCCGCCCCTGCAGGCAAACCTGATTTCTGGTTCCCGCTACTTTAGAGGTTAAAATCTGAAGGGACGCCACGGGGGCGGGGCTATTTATACCAGACATCCTATTGATGGGGCCTAAAGCACCCAAAAAGGACGTTGATAGGACACTAAAGTGCTGAAGTTTTCCTATGGAAAACTGCTAAATTAAAGTTACTGAGATTTCCCAGGCTGACGGGTAAATATTCACAGCATGTGAATCCATGAAAGATACCAACGCTGGAGAAATGGAGTTACAGGTAAGAAATGACTCCCTTCCATAACTCCCCTCTCAGCCACCACGTGCATCCCTACCCCTGGTGAGAATTTAACTCGGAACATCAGGTCCTCAACTAGGTTTGCCAACCTATGAATGTCTCTATTGAGTTCATTTTCCTTCCACATCTGCGCAAGAAACTATAGAGCGCACCTACACCCCTCACAACCCATCCTGTACGGGGCTGGAACTCGTTCTTGGCTGCCCCCTTTCCCGCCCGCGCTAGAGAATGGAGGTGGGGCAGCCGAGATAAGAGTAGTTGCAGCTGTATCGGGAATTAGGGGAGATGGCTGGTCAATACCAGGAGTAGTAGTAGCTAGGGCCTCAAACATTGTTAACAGGAACCCCTGATGGATAAAATGCAATATCCCCTGGCAGCCCACCCTTCCCAATTATCCCAGCAGTCCCGTCATCCTGCATGGGCTCCTCAACCACAGAAGTAGCAACCTCTACAAGAATTGTATCATGCAACACTTTGTATCCTCTCTGCACAGTTTCAAACTGATATATCCTGGGGGTATCATCATATCTATAAGTGTTCTTGTGCAGGCCCATACTATCTTTGGGCAATGCCTGCATCTTATAGGCTAAGCTTGCGTTTGGAGCCTCCCATGCGCTTTTGCACCTCAGGTACTCCTTTGTCACTCATCTTGCTTATTGTATCAATCCCCTCCATACCCATTGTGCTACAATTAGTTCTCCTTAATCCCATGGGTCTTTCTTTTGTCCCCTTTACTATATTTTTCGTTCTCAAGCATACGGTCTGGCATGGATTCACATGCTCATGAATATTCCCAGTCAGGCTGGGAATCCTCTGTAAACGAAAAGTTTCACTTACAAACTGTATTTCTCCTTTAAACTAATCACTCTTCTCTGGGTCATACTGCCCCCAACCAATAACAGTCCTCTCCCTAAGCCCCTCCACTGGCAGCCATCTTCACATTTTTACTGCATGCTTCAGTGTTGGGAGTTCTCGAGTTTGCTCTACGAACTACTTCTGTTTTTTCTCGTGTTCGACAGAAAAAGGTTCAATTTTTGTTCCAAAAGAGCCTGTGTGCTCTTTTCTCCATCTGCCAACAGCGCGGATCCATTGTGGGTGAATTTCAGCACCCCTCAAGGGCGAAGATCGTCGAAGTTTCCAGAATTTCATTGTGCCTACTTTTCGCACTTGATGGAGGAGGATTGCGGGCTACGGAACGTGTTTATGGATGACGAGTACCTACATTGCCTCTACTGCCTGCACCCGGACAATAAGGAGGCAGAGTGTCGAGATCTGCTTGGGGTTCTCCAAGAAGACGGACAGGCACAGTGGACTAGCGGCGTGGCTGAACGCTAAGGCCTCTGCCTCGTTCCCCGAGCAGGTTCATGCCTTACCCAGGACAGGCCGTTCCGAGGAACAGTCTTCCAAGTCCTTTGAGGGTGCCCCATCTGGGGGGGCCCAAGACCAGGCCATGAACTGCAAATCCGAGTCCACCGGGTCACCGCGGCCAAGGTGGATAGGGCACGATTGACATCACCCCACCGCCTCCATTGCCAGCCAGCAATCTAGCTCCTCAAAGAGAAGTCCGAACTGCCCGAGCATGCCCAATCAGCACAGGCTAAGACATTTTTGATGATTGAGTTGGTAGCAGCTGCTCGGACAGCTAAGGAAGCTGACCCTGTGAAGGTGGCCCCCGCAGCACAGTTTCCTTGCCCCCTAGGCGCAACACAGCCGCAGTTACTTTGACAAAGTTTGCTGGCACGCCAGAAAAGGTGGGGGGGGGGGGAGGACCGGCTCAGGCCCTGGTACAAGCCCCACAGAGGGAAAAGATGCAGGGGGGATGCTCTGAAACAGCCCTCCCAAGCCGTGGCACAAGCCATGGAGGTCTCGTCCACAGACAAGGACCAGGAGTCCTTGCACACGGTCCATGAGGATGTGGAAGCAGAGGACCAAGGAGATGATTGCACAGGGCCTAGTTTTCCAAAATTCAAGGCCTTCAGCCCCCAAAGGGCATTCATGCACATCTGGTCCATGGCAAAGCGGCATCCATAGCCAAGGCTGCTACGTGGGCTTCCCAATCAGCTTTTTGCAGACATTGTTTTGACCTGAGCTCCTGGGCTGATGCCCAATTTGGCCAGGCAATTCTTATGATTTTGTTCCAATAAGGGAATTTCCATTCACCCGGATTTCCTATGGTCAGTGCTTGGTAATCTCCCACAAGTATGGAGGAAAGGGGATGGGACGTAGGATTATGACAAAGTTACTCAATGTAGTCCATAGTCCCCTTTCCTCCATACGTCCGCATCGCCGTCCCCCCTAATAAGTATCCTCTATTGTTGCTAAATGGTCCTGGACCTGGCGATAGAACAGGACTGAAGGACGATGCGCGGGTGGAACTCAGGAAGGCAGGGCTACTGTCATATGCGGTGGGCCTGCCTAAAAACAAAAGGACAAAAAGTTAATTCTTTTTATGCTTTAAAAAGTGGTCTGGTCTCCTCCCAATGGATGGAATGTCCCACAAGTATGGAGTAAAGGGGACTACGGACTAGGAGTAAGGTAGTCAACGGTGAGTAACTTTGTCATTTCCAAGAGGGGGAATTTGCGCCTGATCCCGCCATTAAGGTAGCGTTGGATGTCACCGACACGGGGTTCCGGCAGATGTGGTACAGTGTCTGCTTTCATTGAGGAGGCTGGATGAAGGCCACGTATTTCCAGCAGGCAGTCCAGGAGAAGGTGTTGGACATGTCCTTCGATTTAGAGAACTTGTTTGGGAAGATGGGAGTCCCTCCAGGCCACCAAGGTGGAGACGGCCCGTTCCTTGGGCACTCTCCAGCAGCAGCGCTCTTCTTTTCGCTCCTTCAGGGCGATGTCGAGGAGGTCTTCAAAAGGTTTCTCCTCCTCATACAGTCAGCCTTACAGATATACGACGCAGGAAGCCTACAGGGGCCGTTCTCAGGCCTACATCGCGAAGGACAGAGTCACTGTCGCCCGCAGAGCAGGACACCGGCTCTGAAACAGGCCTCAACTGGCCGGGACTTCAGGCCCCACGCGTGCGCTCTGGTGGGTGGCCGCTGATAAGGTTTGTCAGCAATTGGAAGATCATCACCACCGACAGATTGGTCCTGGACGCACCCGCCCAGACACACATTGTGGAGTTCCAGTGCTTGTGTCAGTGGATCCTTCGGTTACTTGTCAAGAGCAGCACATTCCTCAGCTACTGGAGGAGGTATGGGCAATGCTGCGGAAAGGGCTGATCGAGCTAGTTCCCCAAAGACTACAGGGCTCCGCAGTCTATTCCAGATACTTTTTGGTCAGAAAGGAGGGGGGTGGGCTGGAAACCAATCCTAGACCTGCAACGTTTCAACAAATAATTGAAGTCCCAAAAGTTTAGCATGGTCGTTTTGCAGCATGTGCTCGGCCAACCGGAGGAAGACTTCTTGACATTGCTGGACCTGGAGGACGGCTATTTCCACGTCGCCATTAACGAGACACATGTAACTTTTCTGTGTATTTGTAGTGCAGGGCCAGCACTGCCAGTTCAAGGCCCTACCTTTCGGATTGAAGTCAGCCCCCAGAGTGTACACAAAATGCCGGCCACCGGTCGCCGCCCTTCTACGAGGTATACACATATACCCATACCTCGACGACTGGCTCATCCGGGCCCACTTGCAAGAGTTGGCCGTCAGACACACAGAAGCGACTGTCCAGCTACTGACGGATCTGGGATTCTCCATCAGCTATCCAAAGTACTGCTTGACACCATCGCAGAATGCCCTGTTCCTAGGAGCCATACTCAATAAGGTGCGTACCATCAAGTCATTGCTCTGCATGATGTTGTCCTGCATCTACCTCACTCATCTAACTCTGTAGGTTACAGATGCAACCTCGTCTGGAGTTCTTGGATGCTCACTGGATACAGGTGTCTGGAAGCTTTGTGGACAAGATCCCTCAATGATGAGTACCGTTGGGGGTCTAGGGTGGTGGGGCGTCTGCTTCAACATCGTCTGGGGCACAGGGTTTCAAAACCCTCCATACCATGAGACTGTCACCATGGATTCTTCCCTGGAAGGCTCGGGAGCCCACACCGGATGTCTTCAAGCCAGAGGCCTGTGGCTGCTAGAGAAGGATCTCCATTTCAACATCCTGGAGCTACGGGCAGTGTTCTGGGACCTCAAGACGTTTGTTCCATCTCCGAAGGGAAAGGTGGTGAGGATCTTCACGGACAACACCACCACAATGTTCTACATCAGGAAACTGGGGTACTTGATCCCCAGCTCTCTCGAAAGAAGAACAGAACTTGTGGCGTTGGGCCGTCAGACTAGATGTTCAATGTTCCTATTCACCTAGTCTGAATCAAGAACACCATTGCAGACTCCCTCAGCAGCGAGTTGCGCTCCTGCCACGAGTGGGAACTTCCACAGAACCAGGTGGACCGCATCTTCAAGTGGGGCAAGCTCGAGATTGTCCTGTTTGCGATGGCGGCGAACTCCAAATGTCAGAGGTTTGCCAGCAGATTCCACCAAGCGAGGAGCATGAGGGACACGTTTGTCAGATGGGAAGGCATGTACCTCTGAGTTTCCCTGGTTGCCTCTCCTGCTAAGAGTCAGCAACACACTCACAGTGCCAATGAAAGTCGATACTCCTTGCCCCAGTGTGGCCGAGGCAGACTTTGTATCCGGACCTTCTCAGTCTGTCAGTGTCGCACCCGGTCAAGCAGCCGGTAGTTCTGGATCTTATCACCAGAGAAGGAGGTGCAATCCTGCATCATGACCCAGGATTGCTGAACCTGAGGGCTTGGCTCCTGCAGCCCTAGAGTTTGGTGGATACGAGTTGCCTTTGACATTTTCGATCTTTCCCGCCTGAGAAGGCTCCTGCCCCAGCGTGGGAACTCAACGTGGTTATGATGAGGCTCATGGGGGGCAGGGAGGCCCTTCGAGCCAATGCATCCGGTTCCTCTCCAGTTACTCTCATGGAAAACGGTTTTCCTTGTGGCTTTCCTATGTAGACCTTCACAAGATTCTACTGCGTCGATGGGGATTCTAGGGAGGAATCCAGAGTCTGCCAAGCATTACTACGCAACCTGTTCGCTTGAGGGGGGAGTCTGTACCGGAGGTAAGTGTTAATTGCTTCTGTTGAGCCTTGCCACCTCCCGTGGTTGTGTAATCTTGTACTGCTATGTATTTGTTAATTCATGAGTATGTGAATACATGCCAGACCCCATGCTGGAGAAGGAACAAGTTACTTACGTGTAACTATTGTTCTCCAGTATGGGTCTGGCATGGATTCACATGCGAACCCTCCATCTATGTCCTCTACGGCTCTCATTGGTCATACTGCCACTTTATATGCTTAGCAAATCTGAAGATTGCTGCCCTAGGAGGGGCTTAGGTAGAGCACTGTCATTGGATGGGGCCAGTATGACCCAGCGGACAGTGATTGGTTTAAAGAAGAGATGCAGTTTGTAAGTTAAACTGTTTTTTTTTTTTTTTTTTTTTACTGAGGATTCCCAGCCTGACTGGGAATATTCATGAGCATGTGAATCCATGCCAGACCCATGCTGGAGAACAATAGTTAAAGCTAAGTAACTTGTTCATTATAACCTCCTGGCCCTTACTTGTGGGGTCATTTTCATTAAAAACGGCTATTTCACCTCATGGTAATCGCTTCATCAATCCTTGCCACAAACTTGGATGTGCGCTTTCTAGCAGCACCATTGTGTAACTGGCTCAAGGCCTTCCTTTTATACATGTCGGAAAAATACTCATCCCACACCTATATACCAAATAAACACAATATGGTAAAAAGACAAATGAAATCAATCGGTCAAGAAAAAAAAGAATACAAGTGATAACTTTGAGCAAAGTCCAATCGCCACTTCCTCTGAACCCAAATACAGGGCAGGTATTTAAAAGGAATTCCAGTTCATGGATAAAAGTATATATAGTACTGGATGGCTATAGACACATTCACGAGTACAGCTTAAAATACGTTATGAAGCACAATATGTAAAGTAGCCTCAGGGTATCATAACAGGCTGAGTTCTTCGAGAAACAAACAATTAAGAAGGTATAAGAGTGGAACAATGTCTGTGGCCACCTGAAAACAGTCCATAGTCCTGTGGAGCAGCCTAGTTGACGGAGTACCATAAGAATAAAAAAACTGTCTCAGATAGGGAGGCACGGCAGGACATTGATGACTTTGCAACACTGGAGAACGCACAATGTCCAGACTACGCCTCTAGGTATCACCCAAAAATGTCAGGGGGGAACATTCTCTGGATCAAATGGTCAGGGAGATTTACTTATGTTTCCCCCTCCGCCCAAACTCCTCTCCTCAACAGGTTAATTTACAATATGCACCAGGAACAAGTTAAACTAATCCTGATAGCAGCAATGTAGGCTTGTCAACCGTGGTTCTTGCATCGCATGACAATGTCAATTTGCTCTCCGGAAGTCAGTTTCGGCATCTCCAACTGCCTCAAAGGTGTATAGACATTCTTAAAGATACACGGAAACCAAATACCAGACGGTGTTATTCCAGTAAATGGAATTGTTTTTTTTCCTTTTGGTGTGGTACTCTTAACATCAACTCAATTGATTGTTCACACACAGTCCTTTATCTAACTCGCCTCTTACTCAAGACTAGTTTTTAACTCACTTAACGTCCACTGTGCTGCCCTCTCTGCTTACACCACCTCTCGGAGCAAGATTTCCTGGTGGAAAGTCCAATTAATAAAGGCTTTCATAGAAGGGGTGAAAAGACTTCACCCACTTAATTCTAATCCGAATGGGACTTGAATGTTGTCCTTACTATACTTATGGGCCCTCCTTTTTGAACCAATCAACAAACCTAGTCTTCAGGCTCTCACCTTTAAGACTGCTTTTCCAGTGGCTATTACTAGGAGAGTTCGTGAATTGCAGGCACTCAGTTAAGGACCCATTTGTTAAGACAATGTGGGTTTGCGCCCACATCCAATCTTTGCACCTAAATTCATCTCCAAGTTTCATGTAAACCAGTCCATTGAACTTCCATCTTTCTTTGAGAATCCTACTAACTCAGCTGAAAGAAGCCTCCATACATTAAATGTTAGCCTCCATACACTAAATGTTAGGAGAGCAGTGATGTATTACCTCAATAAGACAAAACCACTTTGAAAAACTAATCCGTTATTTTTCGAGGGGATTGGGTCCTCCGGCGTATTCCATATCTATGACGGTAATCACCACAGCTGTGCTGCTTCGGAAAATCTTCGGCTCCTGCGTTGATGTCGATATGCCGCCCTCGAGGACCTCCTCCGACGGCCGGCGTCACTGGATGTTATAAGTAGGACGCACGACGCCCGTAGCCTCAGTTCCGTTTTTTCCGTGAACGTGTTTGCTTCGGAGATCTCAGCGCGCCTCGACTCTTTGGAGTTCCTCTTCTTTCTCGGTTCTTCGAACCTGTTTCGTATTGTGAAGTCTTTCTTCGTGCAGATGTCTACCTCGTCTTCCACACTGCGTCCGGTCTTTAAGAAGTGCAGGGACTGTGGGTCCAAGATGTCGGTTACAGACTCGCACGACGCCTGCCTCTGGTGCCTTGGGTCGGCCCATGACATGGATGACTGTGTCGACTGCCAGTCGCGCACGTCAAAAGCCTTGCGGGAGCGCAAGAAGTTATCGGTAGGTAAGGTGTCTAAGCCACGGAAGTCGAGGTCTGCAGAGCTTTCGACGGACGATCCGAGAGGCGACTCTCCGCGTCGTCGTCGGAAGTCCAGTGGGTCTCGGTCCCGGAGTCGGTCCCGCCACTCCTCTGCCTCTTCGAGGCACTCCCGGAAGCGCCGTCATCGGTCGTCTTCCCCATCTTCTTCCAAGGACTCAGACCGTCGGCAGGTCGCTTACCCCACCAAGCATGCGATGCCAGAGGAATGGGCTTCCTTCGGGAAGAAAATGTTGGCGATTCTCGAATCGCAGGGCACTGGTCCGTCCGCGCCGCCGAGTGGGGTCGGTTGAGAGACACCGCTCGCACGCCTTTGGGCTCGGGTGGTCATCATTATTTCGCGAGAGGTCCTGCTCGGACAAGGGGAATCGATCTCGGCAGGCCTGTTCCAGGTACCGGTCCTCGACGCGCTCGAGACCGTGTGAATCTGTGGTGTCTTCAAGGAAGACGTCGACGGCACCGAGGTCGTCGACTGACTCTTTCGAGGCCCCGCCTTCGAAGAAGTTGTCGATGCCATCTGCACCCTGGCTGTCGAGGGACACGCTCGGGGCCCCGGCCTCGAGGACTGCCAGCGCCATTGATGCTGTCGGCGCGGCGTTTGGCGTCAACGCTGATTCACTCAACGCCTTTCGAGGCTGTTTCGACGGGGGTTCCCCGGGGCTCTGTGGTTCCACCTAGAAAGGCTCTGGCAAAGGCCAAACATGGCTTTGTCCCGCCTTCTTTCCGCCAGCTTGAGTTTATTTCGGAGGAGGACGAGGGCTCTGATGATGGCATGGTTCAGGATACGGTACCGGTCGAGATTTTCTCGGGACATAGCCAAATTGAAGACCTGTGGCAATCCCTGCACGATGCCAGTGGGCTGGACATCTCTACGGAGGTGGAGTTTTGTAGGCCTGAGCCTGGCACGCATGCCGACTCCTCGTACCGGTGCCTTATGTCCAGGGTCACCGAGCACTTGGGATGGTCTGCTCACACAGGGGACTTTCTTCAGGATGACCTTACGGATATCCTCGACCAAGGTCCACCAACTCACCCGGTACTGCAGTTCCATATGGCTCTTCAGAGGAGGCGGCTTGGACTGCTCCGGAGAGTTTCCCGGCAGTGGGCAAGTCTTTGCCGCGAAAATACCGCCCAGCCAGTAGCAACCCCTGCTACTTGACCAAGCACCCCACTCCGGAGAGTTTGGTGGTGCAGGTGGCTACGGCCCCGGGAAAGCAGGTGTTGTATCCTACCATCGCTCCTGATAGGGACGACAAGCGTTTTGACGGCTAGGTGAAGAAAGTGTTTTCTTCAGGGGTTATGGCGCTTCAGGCGGCCAACTCCGTATGTGCCTAGTCACGTTTCACACACACTCTGTGGAACTTGTTTCCTTAGCGGCTGAACATATTCCCGAAGGGGATGAACGGAATGGTTTCCTTGCCATGGTTCAGGATGGTAAGGACGCCATGTGTGAGGCCGTTGAGTCGGGTTTGAACATGGCAGATTGTGTCAGCCGGTCCATGGCGGCGAGCACCGTGATACGCAGGTTTGCGTGGTTGCAGAAGTTGGGGTTTGCTCCTGATGTGCAGGCCCGGCTCCTCAAAATGCCCTTTGATGGGGGAACATCTTTTTGGCAGCAAGGCTGACGAGAGCCTTGAGAGGTTGCAGACCTCCAAAGCTGCAGCAAAGTCGTTGGGTGCTGCAGTTCGCCAACCTCCGCCTTTTCGTCCTAGGGGAACGCAATGGAGGGGAGGTTCCTTTTCGTTATTACTCGTCTTTTGGTAAAGCGAGAGGAGCTGCCAGTCAAAGGGGCCACCATAGGAGTGCCAGAGGTGGAAAACAAGCTACTCGAGGTGCCAAGGCCGCTCGGGCTGTTGCCCCTTTGCCCTCAAGCAGCACTGCAGCTGCTTCAGCTCAGTCATGAGGCCATGTCCCATGCCGGTTGGGGGAAGGCTGGCGCAGCATCTTGCAGAGTGGCGTGCCATTACTTCACATGTGTGGGTTCTGGAGATCATAACCCACGGCTACTGTCTTCCTTTCCGGCAGAGGCCTCAAGACAATCCACCGGGGAAGCTCTTTGAAGAGTCCAGATCCATTCCTTGCGCAGGAAATTCAATCTCTGCTGGAGAAAGGCGCCATAGAACTGGTGCCTGTAGCGGAGAGGAACAAGGGATGGTATTCCTCTTATTTTTTGATTTCCAAGAAAGACTGGGGATTGAGACCCATCATGGACTTGCACGGTTTGAACAAACTCCTCAGGAAGGACAAGTTCAAGATGGTTTCTCTCCCTCTCAAGTCCTCCTGGCCCTTCAACTTCAGGACTGGTTGGTGTCTCTCGACCTCAAGTACGCTTATTTTCATGTGCCGATGCATCCAAAGCACAAGAAGTACCTGAAGTTCGCAGTTGGCGATCGCACTTTCAGTTTTGGTCCTGCCGTTCGGATTGACCTGCGCCCCGAGGGTCTTCACCAAGCTCATGGTAGTGGTGGCAGCGCACCTCAGGAAGGGGGGATTCACGTCTACCCCTATCTGGATGATTGGTTGATCAGGGCGCGCGCTCCCGAGCAAGTCCTGGATCATCTGTCAGTCACCTGCCAGTCCCTCCACAAGCTGGGCTTCTCCCTCAACTTAAAGAAGTCCCATCTGACACCAACTTAGAGGCTCTCGTACATCGGAGCAGTGCTCGACACGTCCCTGGGGCAGTGTTTTCCTCCCCAGGTGAGGGCTCATCACATTCAGCAGATGGTGCACAAGTTTCAGCTTGCCCAGAGTCTCCCAGCGTTCGAGTTCTTGAGATTGCTCGGCCTCATGGCATCCTGCATTCTTCTGGAGGCCAGGTTGCGGATGAGATCTTTGCAATGGGCACTCAAGCTCCAGTGGTCTCAGTCCTCCGGCAGGATGTTGGACCCTGTTCAGGTGCTGTCCTCGGTCGCCCAGGACTTTCTTTGGTGGGCCGTCGAAGACAATCTGATGAAGGGGGGCTCCATTTTGGCTACCCTGGCCGGAGGTAACGATCGTGACGGACGCATCCCTCATGGGATGGGGAGCTCATGCCAACGAGTTGACAGTCAGCGGTCATTGGTCTCCATCGGAGTCCAGACTCCATATCAATCTGTTGGAGCTGAGGGCCGTCAGGCTAGCCCTGAAGGCTTTTCTGCCGACTATGCGAGGGAAGAATGTCCTGATCCTGACGGACAACACGGTGGCCATGCACTACCTCAACAAAAAGTGGTGTGGCAGGGTCACTTCCTCTGTGCAGGGAGGCGAAGCAGCTCTGGTTCTGGGCAATCCAGCAGGAAGTTTCGATCTCGGCAGTTCATCTGGCTAGAGACGAAAACGAGACGGTGGATGCTCTGAGCAGGCAGAGCTCGATCTCTCACGAGTGGGAGTTGGCTCAGGAGATTCTCCTGGAGATCTTCACCATGTGGGGGACCCCTCAAGTGGATCTCTTCGCCTCCAATGTCAACTGGAAGTGCGAGCGGTTCTGTTCGTGGGAATTTCCTCCAAAAGGAGCTTTAGGAGACGCATTCGTGGTGGAGTGGTCATTCCCACTGCTGTACGCGTTTCCTCCAGTCCCCGTCATCCCGCAAGTACTGCAGAGGTTACGGAGGTTCGGTTCCCGGATGATCCTCATTGATCTGGCGTGGGCCTGGAGGATGTGGTACCCGGACCTTCTCGACTTGTCCATCTGCCCTCCACGTCGTCTTCCCTACCGAGACGATCTGCTCTCACGGGAGGGGGGTCGGGTTCTCCATCCAGAGGTCAGATCCCTCAACCTTCATGCTTGGTTTCTGAAAGGTTGAGGTATATGGGTTGGGACCTCCCTGAAGACGTGATAGAGGTGTTGCTCTCGGCCAGGCGGCCAGCAACAAAGTCCCTGTACCGTTGGCGCAAGTTCTGCGACTGGTGCAGGGTTAAGAATGTGGATCCTTTTGCATGTGACAGCCCCATGGTTCTGTCTTTTTTTTGCTTTCGTTAGCCCACAAAGGCCTGCAAGTGGGTATCATTAAAGGTTACCTGGTGGCGCTGTCCATATTTAAGCGCTCGACTGAAGAGTGTTTAAAATTCCTTTAATTTCTCAGTTTCTGAAAGGGCTCACTAATGTGTTTGGGATTTGAACCTTGTTCTCAAGTTTTTGATGGTGCTCTGTTTGAGCCTTTGCATTCATGCCCTTTGAGACTGTTAACTCTTAAAACTGTATTTTTGGTTGCGGTCACTTCCGCTCACAGAGTGAGGTACAGGCACTTTCATTTAAGCCACCCTTCACTGTGTTTCATAAGGACAGGGTTGTCCTTAGAGTTCGTCCTTCATTTCTTCCGAAGGTGGTGTCGGAATTTCATTTAAGCCAGAAGGTGGTTCTTCCGGCGTTTTATCCTCCTCCACATCCTGGTAAGGAAGAAGAGAGGCTTCATAGGCTTGATCCTAGGAGAGCATTAATCTTTTATATTTCACGCATGTCCCGGGTCAGAGTGGACGATCAACTCTTCATTGGTTACGCTGGAAAGCGTTTGGGACAAGCTGTGATGAAACAGATTTTGTCTTGCTGGATTATTTTGGCTATCTGAGTGTTACCGCTTGGCGGGTAAGGACCCACCGGTCGGTTTACGGGTCCATTCTACTAGGGGTATGGCTTCCTCTACTGCCCTACAGAGTGGGGTTCCTATTCGTAACATCTGTGATGCAGCCACCCGGGCTTCGGTACATACCTATGTACTTCACTACTCCCTCGATTCCATCCGTGGGCATGATTTGGCCTTTGGCAAGGCGGTCCTTTACTCCGCAATTTGATTGGGCTTTCTAAATTTGTTTTCTAAATTCTTTTCCCACCTCCTTGCATTGGTACTGCTTTGGGAGTCTGCCATAGATATGGAATACGTCGGAGGACCCAATCCCCTTGAAGAACAAGTTACTCTCTTACTTGGTAACGTTCTTTCGATGGGATGGTTGACGACTTATTCCATATTGCTCCCTCCCTACCTTCCCCGCTACAGAATTTCTTATGCGATTGCAGCTTACGTTTCCGCAAGGGTTTGTGTGTCAGACTGGCAGAAGACTGGTGCCACACGTTCTGGGGGGAAAAACTACAACTGAGGCTACGGGCGTCGTGCGTCATACTTTGAACATCCAGTGACGTCGGCCGTCGGAGGAGGTCCTCTAGGGCGGCGTATCGACGTCATCGACGCAGACGCCGAAGATTTTACGAAGCAGCACAGCTGTGGTGATTACTGCCATAGATGTGGAATATGTCGTCGGACCATCCCATCGAAAGAACGTTACCAGGTAAGAGTAACTTGTTCTTCTGTTGCAACTGGTGGAGAAGGGGATTCTGTCTGTCGGCAATCTCTAAATGGATCATTAAATGTGTCCAAGTGTTGCTCTGTCAAAGAGAGCCTTCCTTTTTATGCCTAGACTACATTCTGCTTGAGGCACAGGGGCCACTGTAGCATTCGTTGCAAATATTCCTCTGGATTCTATTTGCAAAGTGGCTACCTGGAGTTATTTTCACACCTTTACACCACATTTCTGCTTGGATGCGTGTTCTAAGACTGATTCTCAGGTGGGCCAGGCAGTGTTAAGACATCTTTGGTGCTGTTCCTTCAAACATCCCACCAACATCTCCTGGTACTGCTTGCTAGTTTATGCACACTATGTGATTCTAAGCAGATTCACAAGCATCAGAAGACCTACATTACTCACCCGAATCCTATTTCTGGTATTTGTATCTGCTTAGATTCACATGCGCCCATCCTTGCTCCCCTTTCGGAGTTGAAGGAACATAATCTCACACCTTGTTTTCTTCTGTACTCGAGCACCGTCTTCAGGCTTCCTCATGGCAGAAGAAAAATAACTAGGGGGACTTTGGCGCGCGAGGGATCATGCGTACACTACATGTCACAGTAGGAATAGTGTTACAAGTCCACATCCCAAAAAAAGATGCATTACCATTAGATGTCGGACTATATGCAGATACAAGTTCCAGAAATACGAATGTTGAGTAATGTATGTCTTATTGCAGCTACATCTGCATCTTATAACTATTTGAATACAGCTGTTCTGCAATACTGAGAAATATCTGTATGGGGTTGAGTCCTTTTTGGTAAAATAACCGCTGGGAGAATAAAATATTCCTAGTTGAAAATGATGAAAAAGAAGGGTCAATTTCCTTATTTTTTTGGCCATGTGACAGTTTCTTTAGTCCTCCCTTAAGAATGTCTACCCCTTCCACACAAGAGAATGTTTTATCCATTCTTGGGGGCTGTGCAAGGTCCCATGCAGTAAAGTCAACTGTTGGCTTGTTGGTGCTCCCTGAATTGGTTTGTGCCCAAACCCTCTAAGTTGCCTTTTTGAATTCAACATTTTTTAATAGTGGTCTTGCTTGTGTTTTTCCTTCTCTTCTAACCAAATTTGATCCAAACTTTTTAAGCATTATTTTTTAAAGGCATTGTATACAAATTCAGTATCATTTGAATAATAATGCACAAGCGAACCCCAGAATTGATATTCTAAATTTATAATTTTGAAGGGATGTCATCCGACGTATTCCTTACCTTGATAGATCACTTCCAGCTTGCTGGCCTCGAATTTTTTTCCAGTAGAAGGCGCTGCGCGTAGCCGTCCCTCGAGTCGGTGTCCCTCGACAGCCTCCGTATCGGCGCCGACGTCATCATGCGTTTAAATAGACCTGCGCAGCGTCCGTTGCTCAGTTCTGCTTTTCCACGCTTCATGGGCCTCGGAATCGTTTTGCTCAGTTTGTTAGTCAAAGTATATTATACTTATTCCTCGAGTATATCTTACTCGTTTCGATGGCTTCCTCATCTGAACCGTCAACACCACGGTCCGGCTTCAAAAAGTGTCGAGATTGTGGAAAGAAAATGTTGTTGACGAATCCTCACAGGATCTGTTTGTGGTGCCTGAGATCGGAGCACCATTGTTCAGAATGCGAGGACTGCATGCCCATGACGGCGAAAGCCTTGAAGGAGCGTAAGGGGAAGCTCGAAAGAGGTAAGAATCTCTTAAAACTTCTACTCCTTCGAAAGTTTCCTCGGCAGAGTCGAGACATTAGTCTCCTCTCCGTCACGGTAAACATTCTCGTTAGAGGTCTTGAAGTAGTTCCCATCACTCTTCGAGATCCAAACATTTGAAAGAGGCGTCGAAGATATCACTCTTCTTCGTCTTCTGTTTCCCCCGAAAGGGTCACCTGCCCCACAAAACATAGCTCTCCAGCCAAGTGGGAGGAATTCCGTAAAAGGATGCTTAGCGTCTTCGAGAAAGCAGCCTCGACCCCTCGGAGACGGCTAGAGGTGATATCCTGGGTGAAAGACCCGAAAAGTCGAAACACCGCGAGTCGTTGCACCCGGCGAAAGAAACTGCTCGGGAGCGTTCCGAACCCTTGAGAAAAAGCAGCAAGACTGCGTCATCGACGTCTTCGTCGAAGGCCCCTTCGACTCATAAATCTGCGTCATTGACACCATTATCGAAGGGCCCGTCGACGCATAGACCGGTCGAATCGACGCTGATGTTGACGCCGATAAAGGAGAAACCTACGACTGTATCTACTTTGCAGTCAATAGTCATACTGAGGGCTCCCATCATGACCTCGAATGTCGTCGATAACCTCGACGACTCCGAGTAGGATTCCGATCCTCTCGAGTTCTTCGAGGTCGCTTCATACCTTTTCTACGCCCTTTTCGGTTTCTTCGAAGCTGTTTTCTCAACCAGTTACCACAAGCTTAGCCCCTTCCGCTTTAGAAATGGGTTTTAAGCCTTTTCCAAGGTCAGATTATTTCAATGCCTTGTCTTCCATTTATGAAGAAGGTGAGGATTCTGATCAGGAAAGACCTTTTGGGTTGCAGAGAACTACAACACCTGTACCAGAGGAATTTATCTCTGAAGAAAATAGGTTGAAGGACCTGCAAGATTCTTTGCATGATGCAAGTGGGTTGGATACTTCCCCAGAAGCAGAATTTGCCAAACCAGACCCAGGGGAACATGCTGAGACCCCTTATAGAACTTTAATGGCCAGAATAATAGAATTCATGGGTTGGTCTACACCTTTACCTACTTTTCAACAAGATCCTGTGGTTCCATTCCATACTGCATTGCAGAGGAAAATATCGTCCAACTGGGAAACTCCTGATGTTATCCCAGCAGTCAACAAAAATATCTGCCAAATATAGGGTATCTGCTTCTGACCCTGAACATTTTTCAGAACATCCAACTCCAGAGAGTCTGGTTGTTCAAGCAGCAATTTCATCGAAAAGTAGATCTGCATACCCTACTGTTCCACAAGACAGGGATGATGAGGGATTTGATGCTATGTCAAAAAAGGTCTTTTCTGCATGTAGCATGGCACTTAAATCCATGAATGCTCTTGTACACTTCCATGATTCAGCCATACACTTTGGGAGTGTGCTTCATCAGCGGCTGACTGCCTCCCGGTGGGAGAAGAAAGGGAAGCTTTTCTGAACATCATTAAAGACGCAATGTGCGAATCCTTTCAAACTGGCATTGATTCTGCTGACTTTTGAATATGCCCCTTGACAGCTCTTTTTTATTTGGTAAAAAGGCTGATGAAAGTCTAAAGAAGTTACAAATATCTAAGGCAGCAGCAAAATCCCTTGGAGCTGCAATCCGTCAAACTCCCTATCGCCCCTCAGGAACTTCTTGGAGAGGTAGGTCCTTTTGTTTCTATTCCGCATCCGGAAAAGGCAGGGGACAGCCGGCTCAAAGAGGCCAAAGGAAATTCACCTGAGGTGGATGGGTTAAAAGTACAAAAGCCGCAGCAGGTGCCTCTTACCCTCCGCATCTGCATCAGCCGCTTCTAAACCGCTCTGGGGACTCTCCTCACAAAACACCAGTAGGGGGGCAGGTTAACTCAACATCTGACAGAATGGCAGGCTATTATGTCAGATGCTTGGGCATTGGAGACAGTTGCCCAAGATTACTGCCTGCCTTTTCTACGCACCCCTCAGTCATCGACCGGGGAACAACTCTTTGAAGTGTCCAGATCCGTTCCTTTTGCAGGAGATTCTAGACCTGCTGGAGAAAGGTGCCATAGAACCGGTACCTGTAGCGGAGAGGAACAAGGGTTGGTATTCCCCCTACTTCTTGATACCGAAGGACGGAGGACTGAGACCCATTTGGACTTAAGAGAATTGAACAAATTCCTCAGGTCCTTCAGGCCCTCCAGTTTCAGGACTGGCTGGTATCTCTAGACCTTCAGGATGCTTATTTCCATGTGCCAATCCATCTCAAACACAGGAAATACCTGAGGTCCGCAATTGGCAACACTCTCTATCAATTTCGAGTACTGCTATTTGGGCTGACCTCCGCCCCGAGGGTCTTCACCAAGCTAATGTCAGTAGTGGCTGCAAGTCTAAGGAGGGAAGGGATCCACGTCTACCCCTATCTAGACGATTGGTTGATCAGAGCAGTATCTCCGGAACAAGCTCAGATCCAACTAGATTATGTCCGCCCCTTCCTTCACAAACTGGGCTTCTCGCTCAATTTAAAGAAGTCACAGATGATACCATCACAGAGACTCCAGTTCATTGGAGCGGTCCTGGACACTTCCCTGGGGAAAGCCTCGCCACCAGAGGTGAGGGCTCAAGATATTCTTCAGATAGTCACCAAGTTTCAAAATGCCCAACGTCTCCCAGCCTTCGACTTTTTGAGGTTGCTAGGCCTCATGGCATCCTGCATTTTCCTTGTGCCAGAGGCTCGCCTGAGAATGAGATCTCTCCAGTGGGCACTAAGAACTCAGTGGTTGCAATTCTCAGGGAGAATGACAGATCTCCTTGAGGTTCCGGACAAGGTGGCTCGAGACCTTCAGTGGTCAGCCTGTCAGGAGAACATTTTGAAAGGAGAACTGTTTTGGCAACCATGGCCGGCGATGACAGTAGTCACGGATGCCTCACTCACGGGGTGGGGAGCCCATGCCAACGACTTGACCATCAGCGGTCGTTGGTCTCCATCGGAGTCCAGACTACATATCAACCTGTTAGAGCTGAGAGCAATCAGACTAGCACTGAAGGCTTTTCTGCCATCTGTACAAGGGAAAATGTCCTGATAATGACCGACAACACAGTGGCCATGCACTACCTCAACAAAAGGAGGCGTAGGATCACTGCCTCTATGCAGAGGCGATGCAGCTCTGGTTTTGGGCAATCCAAGAAGGAATCTCTCTATCGGCAGTTCACTTAGCCGGATTGAAGAACTTGACAGCGGACGCTCTGAGCAGGCAGAACTCTCTCTCACAAGTGGGAGATAGCTGAGGAAGTCCTTCAAGAGATCTTCGCCCTTTGGGGAACCCCTCAAGTGGATCTGTTCGCCACCAGTATCAACAGGAAGTGCGATCAGTTTTGTTCAAGGGAATGTCCCCCGAGAGGAGCTCTAGGGGATGCATTCGTAGTGGACTGGGAGTTTCCACTTCTGTACGTGTTTCCTCCAGTCCCTGTCATTCGTCAGATGATCAGGAGGTTGAGAAGATTCCGGAAGACTATGATTCTAATTGTCCCAGACTGGGCCAGGAGACCGTGGTACCCGGACCTTCTGGACATGTCCATCTGCCCTCCAATTCGACTTCCACACAGGGAGGATCTTCTCTCACAGAAGGGAGGTTGGGTTCTCCATCCAGACATCAGAACCCTCAACCTTCACGCTTGGTTTCTGAAAGGTTGAGATACAAGGATTGGGACCTCCCAGATGATGTCATGGAGGTGTTACTTTCAGCCAGAAGGCCAGCAACAAAGACTTTATACCGCTGCCGTTGGAACAAATTCTGCAATGGTGCTATCCTTTCTACTCTATTTGGCGAATTCAGGTCTTCAAGTTGGTACAATCAAGGACTACCTTGCAGCGCTGTCGATCTTCAAGCGCACTGCAGAGGAGCCATCATATTTCAAATAACCATTAGTAATACAATTTCTTAAGGGGTTAACTAATGTCTTTCACCCAAGACCATTCCATGTTCCCTTATGGGACTTAAATTTAGTTTTGAATTTCCTGATGGGTACTCCTTTCGAACCACTCCACTCTTGTTAAGATTTCTCACCCTTAAAACGGTCTTATTAGTGGCTTTGACATCGGCCAGGAGGGTGAGCGAATTACAAGCCCTATCTTGCAAACCTCCTCATACAATTTTTCACAAGGACAAGGTTGTCCTGCAAGTGAAGCCTAATTTCCTCCCAAAGGTGTTTTCTGAATTCCACATCACTCAGAAAATAACCTTACTCTTATTCTATCCTCTTCCCCATCCAGGGAAAGAGGAAGAGAGGCTACATAGGCTGGATCCATGGCAAGCCTTGAGTTTTTATATCAGCAGACTGGCTAGGATCAGGCAAGCAGACCAACTGTTCATAAATTACACAGGGCACAAATTAGGATTGCCAATTACAAAACAGACCATTTCCAGATGGATTATTTTAGCCATTCTAGAAAGTTACAAATTGGCAGGGAAAGAGCCCCCTCAAAATCTTAGGGCTCATTCAACCAGGGGTATTGCAGCCTCTTCGGCCCTCTAGAGAGGGGTACCGATTCGAGACATATGTGCGGCTGCCACATGGTCGTCTGCACATACCTTTACTAAATTCTACAATCTGGATTCCTCTTCTAGTCAAGAGACTAGATTTGGCAAAGCTGTGTTACACTCTGTTCACTCTTAAAAGGGAATATGACCATTTTACTCCCACCTCGGTTTACACACCACTGCTATGGGAGACTATCAAGATGAGGAATACGTCGGACACAATCCCTTTGAAGAACAAATTACTTCTTACCTGGTAACTTTCTTTCGATGGGATGTTCCTCCGATGTATTCCTTATCGCCCCTCCCATCCATCCCCTCAGTAAAAAACTTCCCTTGTGGTTGCAGCTTACGCTCCTTCAAGGTCAATTACCAATTCATGAACAGATAATTCCAGGCTACAAAACTGAACTGAGCAACGGACGCTGCGCAAGTCTATTCATACGCATGATGACGTCGGAGCCGATACGAAGGCTGTCGAGGGACACCGACTCGAGGGACGTCGACGAGCAGCGCTCTCTACTGGAAAAAAAATTCCGAGGCCAGCAAGCTGGAAGTGATCTATCAAGATAAGGAATATGTCGGAGGAACATCCCATCGAAAGAACATTAACAAGTAATAAGTAACTTGTTCTTTTCCCACATGCTTGGGTCAAACACAGGTGTGTTAGTAACATTGCTGTTTTGATCTCTTTGGCTGCTGCTTTTCACAGAGCACTTCACTACCTGGCTCATCGTACCTTCTGCTGTGTTGGCTTTCTTGTCCCTGTTCAATCCCCTACTGTATTTGTTTGCCTCTTATATGATTTGCCTTGCGGCTTTACCAAAAGACGAACAGCTTGTTTCGTTTATCTGTTAAACTGGTGAGGCTTTTCCAGGCAATTGACCAATGTTTAAATTAACATTTATTTAAGTTGGGGAAAGACGAGTATCTGCATGTGTGTCAAATAGTTTCATTAAGCCTTCCTCCAAGCCATTCGGAGATGATTTGTGAAGTTGTATTTTAGTCTTCCCTTCACGTTCAAAAGCACAGGGGAACATTTCATTGAGCGCAATATCCTTTTCTGAAAGTGTCAGCACCTATGATATTAAAATCCTGTTAGGCCTTGAACAATTCTCATTTTTTTGCAGCTTTTTCTTACAGGAATACAAATCTTGGCATAAAGTGCGTGTTTGCAACAGTGTGCATATTAACATTGACAGCAATTGTCTTTTGTTTGTTGCACTGTTCCTCTAATCAGGCATTGCTAGTGTACACAAAGTTCACACAAGAGCCAACCCGAAGGTGAGGTAGGAACCTTGTGCCCCCACGCTACTCATCTCACCAGACCGAGACATTTATTTAATAGGTATATAAACACAGCCGAAATGGCACAGTGGTAGCATTCTTACCTACCATGTAAAGAGACCTGGGTTCAATAAATAATTAAGGACCTTGGGGTAAATTAAATTTAAATCCATGAAATAAAAATTACAAAACCACAATGAGATGGTGAAATTAAATAGAAGCTTATTTAACTGAGCAAGAGTAACCGAGCCATACCTATCGCCTATCCAGGAGGAGCAAACCAGATAAACTGGAGAAAAGTACTTGTATAGTAACGAGGCATAAATTAGTTGTGCAAAATTGATTAGTAGAGATGGCTAAATAAAAATATTTTCATTAGCAAATCAATGTTTGATTAGCACATTTGTATAGCCTTACTTTCAATCAAGGCTAGTGCAAGACATTTATCCCCTGTACAGCAGCAGATGCTCTAGGGGCTTTGCAGGCTTGCTTCCCCACTGGTGCTATGAGAGAATGCCTTTTGTTGGACATGTGATCTGACACTGCTACGCTTGCAAATTCAACAGGGCTTCCACTAGGGCCTCACAAATATTTAACACACTTTTAACGGCAGAGCATTTAAATGGATAGCTCTGTATGAGTGATGGCTCACTGATGAACCTTTGTTTCAGACGAATCTGTGTGATCACTGTGCCGCCTGGAACTGCGCGGACGAAAATGTCAACTCCAATTACGGCACTGCAGCGATCAAATAGATCACTTTACCCACCTCCCCCCACCATGCATACCCTTACCCGACAACCCCCGCCACCTTCCAACAAGGTGATCTTATCATACAATATATTTTGATGTCTGTATAAGTCTTGAATGTAAATCCCCCAAAACTAAGGATGTTTTTTAGCTTGACATTAGCATGTATTCTGGTTGTTGTAGTTTTCAAGAATGGGAAAATAAAGCTATGACCGTACCATTTTGTTAACATTTCTATATGGATTTGATTTTTCTAAATTTCTGCAAAAGAGTTTTCTTTAAAACCAAACAACTAGTTCTACCAACTAAAGCTGAGAAAATATTTGGTTAAGTGTCTTATGTTGCAGACTGGTCTCAAGTCTCAGCTTCACAATTAACTAAAGTGTTTGATCCTTGGCAAATAATTTTATTTCACTGTTATTTGCCAACATTAGAAGTCCCCATAAGCTATTCAGTTCACATGTGTACACTACACAAAGCTCACTCGAAAGTTTTATGCTTAGTGGCCTGTTAGTCCCCCTCTGTGCTTCTTTTGTCTTTGGCTTAGCAGACTGAATTACTGTTGTGTCCTGTGGTTCCATGGGCACATGCTGAAGGTTATACAAGCAGATCTGGTCTTTACCCACTGTGTTTCAAACAGAAGAATAGTTTGAAATGAATGCATGATTTAATTTAACTTTTGAAGATTCAAGCATAGCCATGCTCCTTTTTCGTATCCCCAAGCTCATGTAGTTTATTTGTGTGGGTTCTTTTAATGCCATCATATGAAGAAAGGGTATTTCTGAGAGGGAGCAGATGGTATTTTACAAAGTGGATGTCTTCTGCTGGAGACCATTCCATCAATCCAGATGCTTTCTCGTTCTTTCGGTGCTGCTTTAGGATTTGTGGCAAACTGAAGCTAATGAGCGTGATGACGCCTGTTAAAGGTTTGTGTGTGGTCACTTATATATTTGTAAAACTTTGGTGTACTATGGTATACTATAGGCAAAGTTATAGAGGGGTGAGAGGGTTATCCCAAAAGTGTTTAGCTGGAACTGCCATACAAATGTTTCTGCAAATGTAGTATAAACACCACTGATCGTAATCATCCAATTTTGATAGGAAATGATCAGCCTCAGGCTTTCACTTTTTTTACTTTTTTTGTTGGACATTTGGTGGATTTTCGTTTGGTAGTTATCACACAAAAAACAGGAAAGGCTAGCATTTGTGGAAAATGTATGAACAAATATATGAAGGCACTTTATAAAACTTCTGTTCACTCGTTTTACAATCAGTTGGTCTGTGCACACGGTTAAAGTGTGCTTGCTTTACTGAAAAAAAGTCAGAGGTGTCCTGCATCCACAACTTTCACCCACCAGCCAGTCTCTTCGACACGTTCATCTCTGCGACCGAGGTTCCCCTGCCTGTTTGTTGATGGGTGGCTTGCACTCCTGTTGACCTGCCGGCAGAGAACACGGCAAAAAAAAAGGGTGAGACAGTTTCATGCATAGTGTGAGGATTTAATACAGAATGTTGTGCAGTCTGATGTTATGAATATATAATTTTGTTTTTTCTATGGGAGCATACTGTTAAGGGAGCATTAGAGAAATATACCTAGTGTACACAGGTTGAAACCATGGGATGGATGAATCATGAAATGGCTGTGTAGTTTGTATTGATTGAGGGCGCAATGCGTTAAGTGGGACATTATCAATGCAACCTTGTGATCACAAGAAACAGTGACACTGAAAGAAATGGGAAATTCATGCACTAAAGGATGTTGTGGGTTGTAAGAGTCGTTCAGAATTAGAAAGACTTGTCTACTCCCCTGTAAGGTATGCCAGGATGGGAGTTGATGATTAAGAAAGGCTTTGAGGTTGTGTTTTTGCGCAAATGGCACAAATATACTGCCAACAACCCTGATTTTCAGTTCCCTGTGCATGGATCTTTTGACCTATAGAAAATAGGGTACTTAAGAGAAGAATTAGCTGCTAAAGGCGATAAGGCAATTAGACCCTTGCAATGGGGAAACATGTAGACAATTGGAATGTCATGCTAGACAAAAAATCTGAGAAGCACAGATTAAAAAAACAAACCACAATCCGTAAAAAAACGAAGAACGCGCATATGATCATAGATCTGAAAAACGGTTGGGAAGAGGAAGACCGTGAAGATAAAATGGGAATTAATGGTTTGCATGTATCCAAGGCTTGTCACTCAGCCCTGACACCTGAATCAATAGTGACCTTAGAGGATAAGACAAGACCTGTTATGTTTAAAAGGCCTACCCCTATCGGGTACCTGGTGATGAGGCAGTCTCCTCGCCACCTTGTGCCCACAGGATTACAACCCACAACACGAAAACTGTGGAAAGGGCAGTGTTGGTATGGATAACGAAAACTAGGTAGAAGGAGTAGAACAAGCCAAAGCGTACATGCCCCAGCAATGGTACAAAAGCTGTGCAAACAAATGTGGCTGTTACATAACCGGGTGGATGAGGAGGACAAAGTGTACCATCCTCCCGGGCGATTATAAGGACATAGAGTAAGCAATCGAATAGTGTACGCTTGATTCAAACTCCTGTCTTGCAATGGTGTCAACATTTTTCTTTTGGATTCGAAGTGTCTCAAAAAAGACTATGGCAATTCAAACATTTCCCATGAGAGAAGTGTTTGGGTTTGATACTGATAATCCAACACACCAGGTCCATGTCCCGTGTAATAGGATTGAGTTACTTTTTCTTACTAAAGAATATCCAGTTATTGGACAAAATCCAGAACAGTGGTACACCCAGATGAACTGGGTTCTTAAAACTGATCTGCTCACGTTGGGAGATATAGATCAGTTGTTTTCATGCATTCTGCCAGGCGAAATATGGCACCAATGCTAAATGCAAGACAGTTTAGATCCTGTCATAAAGTGGGATGATCTTACAGGCATGGAGCGAAAGGGAGAAGACTGGGGAATTGTCCAAAGAACGAATAGCTCTTCCAACACTGTTGATAACCCGTATCCAGCAAGAGGTTCCCGGCAAGAAAATGAATTGGTGTAAATTCCCTGCTTGGAGGCAGGAAGAAAGTGAGTCCGTTGAAACATATTTTGCACGAAAGGAAGTAGCTTTTAAATAGTCTAGTGGGATGGATATGTCTACTACTGAGGGGCAAAAAGCATTCTGTTCCCATTTCGTTGAAGGATTGTTACCTCACTTAAAAAATGACATTGAAACAGATGAGTCCACCTGGCCAACCCAAAGTGCTGCTCAAATATTAACTGTGGCTAGGTATTATGCAAACTGCCATACTAAAGACAAAGGGGGAAAAGGAAAACAAGGTTAATAACCAGAGCATTTCTGCAACATGCATTTCCAGAAAGAGGCAGAGTTATTATATGTACACAAAGTGGAAGAGTAATGTATAGAGGAAGAGGTGGTAGTGCCCCGCCAAGTAATGGAGCAGGTATGATAGACACTCAGTGTCATTTTTTTAAGGCAGAAGACCACTGGATAAGGGAGTGTCTGTTAAGCCGGAGAGGGCACAGCTGCTCTTATGGGCAAGGAATGACCAGAGGAACTTTTAAAAGGACCGAGGCCGGCAACAGCATAATAACAAATACTGGACACTAGAAGAGCATGAGCAACAGCATAGTTATTTTGACCCTAGGCAAGGCTAGCAATATTCAGCTAGGGATTATTGAGGATGACTACAATACAATGAAACCTATTTCTGTAGCTTCAAAGGGGCCATTTGTAAAAGCTATAGTGCAAGGCAAACGGCGACACTCCTCCTTGACACAGCTGCGTCTCATACCTCAATTTCCCACAAACTTGTGCCCCATATTCCCCTCTCGGCGAAAGTAAACCCATCGGTGGTATTATCTAATAATCCATTCCAAAGTCCAATATCTGACCACGTGCAGTTTACTATAGGTCTTATATCTTGCATGGCTCAGCTTGTCACTGATAAATGTGCTTCTGTTGGGAATGGATTTGCTGATACATTTATATGCAAATATATATATATTACTCGCCTGATTGAGTATACTGAACATGTAATGCTGAGTCTTTTTACAAATGTTTTTTTACTAATGATTTGCCACCTGGACTTAAGGGAATTGACCCTATAATATGGGCCATGGAATCTAATGATGTTGGATGTATGGTAGTTGACCCAGTGAAAATGAGTTTAGCCCGGTGCGGTATAACTTGCAATTCCTCAGTATAAAATACCAAAGGAAGTGTTAGAAGGGAGTCCCTGTAACAGTCCAATTCTTCCTGTGCAAAAATGGATTGATGGAAAGCCCTATGTTCCAGCACAATGGAGACTGATTATCGATCTCTCAGCAATAAATAAAATTGTAAAACCACAGTATCCATTGGTGCCAGTCAAGACTTCCCTCTTCACCATGATACTACCTTCAACCCAATGTTTCACTGTTATGGACCTCAAACATGCCTTCCTTAGCATTCCGATCCATGAAGACATATTTGCCTTTATTGTGGAAAGGCGGTCCTACACCCTTAGTAGGGCCCCCAAGGTTGCACTGAAAGCGCAAGTATTTACAGCCAAGCATTGAAAACACAGCTGGACGGGGAACTACCTCTAAACTCCTTTTCGGGGGTGATTTCAACATCCACCTTGACGCTTCAATCACAGCATCCACACTCTTCCGTGACCTCTGATCCTCGCTCTCCTTCTCCATTCTCCCTTCTGGTCCCACCGACACGCTGGACACACTCTTGACACCATCATCCACACTGATCTTTTACCCCCCCGCCCCCTCTCCCCTCACTGGCCACCCCACTCTACTGGTCAGATCACTCCCTCCTCACCTGGGTCATCTCGGCACTCTGACGGCACCTCCCCCGGCTCTGCCAACCTAGTTCATGAACATCCGTCCGATGAAACGAGCATCAGTTGCTGCCTTCAAATCTATCTTCATCCCCCACTACAGACTCTACTTGTGACACTGCTCTCGGCAACCTCCATCTTGCCATTACGAATTCCCTTGACATTCTTGACCCAGTCATGGGGATTGATTGATATTTTATTTCTATCGTGCTCGTACACAAGTGTTTCAGAGCGTGACGAGGCAAGGGAGGGGAACAGGGGAGAACAAAACAGCGATCTTACTAGGCCCAGTGACATTGAGAACGCGCAAGTGCATGGGAGAGGGGGGAGGGGAAAAGTGCATGGAAGGGGGGAGAGGTGGAAAGTGCAAAGCAGAGGAGAAACGGATAAATAACAATAAATAAATAATAAAGGCAACAAACAGTGGTAATGCAGCCAGCAATTTGCAAGTGCTAGGTTTAAGGCAGCAGACAGGGTAGGTCTGATAAGTGCAGGAAGAAAAAGGGAGGACTGTATGGGTACAGATACAGACCCCAGTGCAAGGGGTTGCCCGGAGGCAGTGCGGGAGGGTGGCAGGATGAGCAGGTACCTGGGCCCAAAAGACAGAGGGTGGCCAGGTGCACGGTGCCAAGAGAGAACAGATCAGCAGGGGAGAGGGGAGCGAAGGCAGAAGAAAAGAGGAAGGTCTTGAGGTGCTTCGGGAACCTGAAATGGTTCTCAAGTTTTAGAGTGGCAGGGAGGCTGTTCCAGAGGGAGGCCTCAGCCGAAGACGGAGATCTACCCCCAGCTCGTTTCTTAGAAAAACAACTGACCCTTAGTGAGTTGGAGGTAGAGGAGCGAAGAGCTCGAGAGGGGAGGTATTTGTGGAGGGATAGCTGAAGGTGTTTTGGACCCAGGCCCCAGAAAGCCTTGTGGACAATGCAGAGGGTTTTGAATTTAATCATTGCATCCACTGGGAGCCAGTGGAGAGCTTTCAGAGCTGGAGAGATACGATCCCAGGCTTGAGGCCAAGGACAAGTCTCGCAGTCCTGTTCTGGGTTAGTTGCAAAAGGCGGAGAGTAGAGGCAGGTAGATTTAGAAGGAGGCTGTTACAATAGTCCAAGCTAGAGAGAACCAGAGCTTGAGATACCATAAGCTTCTGGGGGAAGGAGAGGAAAGGCAGAGTACCTCTGAGGAAGTGCAGTCGGAAATTTGACTTTTTAGAGACGTCAGAGATGTGGGAGGAGAAGGAAAGGGTGGAGTCAAAGATGACCCCGAGGTTCTTAGCCTCGCAGGTGGGGATAGGAGGAGGGCCAAGGGAGGCCGGCCAGAGAGTGAGGTGAAAGGATGGTGAAGGTGTGCCGATGAGGAGGATCTCCGTCTTGCTGGCATTCAGACAAAGATCATTGGCGGCACACCAATCTTGAATGGCAGTTAGGCAATCAGAGATGAGAGAGGGAGAGGAGGTGGCAGAGGGCAGCCTGAAAATGAGTTGTCGTCGGCGTAGCACTGGAAATTTGAGCAGAAAATGGCAATGCAGTGGGTGAGAGATGCCAGGTATTGGTTGAAAAGCCAGGGTGAGAGGTTAGAACCTTGGGGGAACACCACAGGTTGAGAGGAAGATGGATGAAAGGAAGGACCCAAGTTGGACTGAAACTTGCCTCCTAGTGGAACACCTGGTACGACTCTGAACTTGCAGCCTTGAAATGAAAGTGCAGAGCTGTGGAACGGAAGTGGCAGACCTCGGACTCACCCTCTGACAAACTAGCCTGTTGCTTGCTCCATAGACCATACAGACTCCATCTGCACCAACAAAAGGGCCCACATCCAGGCTCGCGTTTCTGGTGCATCAACAACACAGCTGAACTCTTTAAAACCTGGAGGGAACTAGCCAACCCTGCTGCAGTCTCCTCTTCACCTCTGCACTCACAGGCCCTCTGCAACGCATTGTCCTCTCGCTTCACTGCAAAAATTCAGGACAATCGGAGCACTGTTGCATCCCTCTCCCCCTCCCCTTTCCCCATCCCCCTGCCCCTTATGGCCTCCCATCCTCCCTCTGACATTCTCTTCTTTCACACATGGCGATGTCACCAGAGTTGTCCACTCTATGAAGGTCTCCTCCAAACAGATTTCCCCATGCTCTTCCAGAACCATTAAGGACAACATTGGCTCTCTTGCCCCTGCACTTAGTGATTTCTGTAACCACTCTTTTGCTACTGGATCTTTTCCCTCTTCCCTCAGGCACTCCCTGGTGTGCGTCCCTCCTGAAAAACCCTTCTGCAGACAACTCTTGTCCTGCCAAATACCGCCCCATATCTATCATCTCCTTCCTTGGGGAAACTCTTGGAGAAGCTGGTCTCCAGCCCAGCCCCTCAATAACTTACCAAGCACACTGAACTTGTTGGTTCCCTCCTTGACCACCAATCTAGATTCAGAGCATCCAGAGGCACGGAAACTGCTCTTATGGACACCCGTAAGGCACTGCTAGCATCTCTTGACTCCAACTCTCCAGCTGTTCTTGTTCTATTTGACCTCTCCTCTGCATTTGATACGGTCACCCACTCTATCCTCATAAAACTGCTCCATGAGATCCTGGGTATCTCGGAGTGGGCACTAAACTGGCTGACCTCCTCCCTCAATGATCATCCTTCCCAGGTTATTCTGGGCTCTTTCTCCTCCCCCACCTCTATCTCCACCTGTGGCGCCCCCAGGGCTCCAACATCTCTCCCTGGTTCTTTAATACCTATATTGCACCACTTGCACACCACATCTCCACCTCCTCCCCTTACTTCCAGAGTTATGCAGACAAGACAGAACTTTTTCAAACTTCCCTCTGAGACACTCCTCACTTCCTCCATCATTCCTGACTGCCTATCTGCCACCCAGTCCTGGTGCACTTCCAATGATCTCTGCCTCAGCAAGACAGGGATCCTACCCATTGGGACTCCTGCTCCCTCTTTCTTCCACCCACTCTGGCCATCTTCTATGGGCTCTCCGCCTTCTCCATCTGAAGTCAGAAACCTGAGAGTTGTCTTCCGACTCCTTTCTTTCCTCCCTCACATCCTGGACCTTGCCAAGAAGGCCCACTTTCAACTCTACCTCCTCAAAGGAATTCGGCCTTTCCACACTTGCCCCAGAAGCTCAATGTATCTAGAGCTCCGGTTCTCTCTAGGTTAGACTACTGCAATAGCCTTTTCCTTAATCTACCCGCTTCGTCTTTACAACCCCTCTAATCCAGAATAGGGCTGCAAGCCTTATCCTTGGCCTCAAGCCCATGGACTGCATCTCTCAGCTCTAAAAACTCTGCACTGGCCCCTAAAATCTCTGCACTGGCTCCCGTTTACTACAAGCTTCAAACTCAAATCCCTCTGCTTCATCCATAATGCTGTCTGGGGCCGGGGACATGCTATGTACAACTTGTTCTCATTGAAGACACTCCCTCCAGATGTTTACGTTGTTCCGGCAACAACTGTCATCCCTCCTCTGCTAAACCCCACAGTTGCTGAGATTGATGACCAGGACCCTTATGTGTCCGCCTCAGCCCTGGCCTTCCACACCCAATCGCCTTCAGCCTCTGCCAGCTTCCAGTACTTGCCTTGGTGCTCACTAGCCTATGCCACATTAGGCTTGCACTTATTTATTGATAGGAAGCCGTCCACTCACCTAGGCACTTAAAGCTGCTCACTGCATAGCCTTCCCTCCTGGTACACCTTGCACTTATCCCCCAACCCCTCTCTCTCTGCACTTGCACGTTCTGAATGCTCACAAGGCCTAGCAGGTCCGCCTCTCTCTCTCATTGTTATATCTGTTTTTTTAATTTCCCTCTTTCCTACCTTTCGCCCTGTGGGCGCTTTGAAACACAATTTACTTGCTGTATAAGCGCCTTACAAATGCACTATAAATTGTTTACACCCACTGCAAATGCCATACTGCTCCAATACGTTGATGATTTATTGATGGCTGCAGATATCCAAGAGCAATGGGTTACACTGTGCGGTTATTACAATTTTTAGCACCACTGGGAAATGTGGTCCCTAAAACAAACTACAGTTCTGCAACGCCCAGGCAACCTATTTGGGAGACTACTGTCAAAAGGGAGCGTAGATTACACCCGCAGCGCATAGGTGCTATATTGAAAATACCTGTCCCTATCACACAAAGATGTCAGAGGGTTTTTAGGGATGATTTCATTTTGCAGACAGTGGATTTTAGCAAAACGACTGTAAGGACTAACACTATATAGCACTCCAGTCCCTTGCCATGGACTGCTGCTTAGCAAGAGTTTTGATGTTTTAAAATCTATATCGTGTGATTCACCCGCTTTGGGTACTCCTGATTATACTAAACCATTTACTTTGTGCATGAAAAACAAGGATGTGCGTTATCTGTACTAACTCGGCAGCAAGGGGGTAAAAACAGACAATGTGCATATTTTTCTTCTACATCGGATCCTGTGGCAAAAGCACTTCCAAATTGTTTAAGGGGTGTAGCGGCTGCAGCCATTTACATGAAGCAAGCCGATGCCATAATTTTGAGACCCCCAGTTACATTGTCTGTGCCACATGTGATTCTAATTTTATTGCATACAATTAGAACACAGCACCTGTCAAATGCCAGGTTAATTAGATATGAGCTGATGTTATTGGCTCCAAACATTACTATACAACCTTGTCACACTCTAAATCTTGCCACCCCTCCCATTGGATGAATCGAAAGTAATGCATGATTGTGTATTAATAACAGATAATTAAATGAAGGAATGGTAGATTTGGTGGATACTCTGATTAATAAACCTAATGGTACATTATATGTAGATGGCTTATGTTTTTAAATTACCAGATGGTACTACCATAGCAGCATATGCTATCACAGCATTGAAAACCATTTTTGAGGCTTTTAGGATATCTAAGCATTCTGCACAAGCAGCTGAAATTATTGCCCTCACCCGAGCTTGCGAGTTGAGCTCCGGTCTTGTAGTTAATATTTACACTGACAGTCAATATGCATTTGGAGTAGCTCACAACTTTGGCCGCTTGTGGGCTGAGAGGATTTTTAACTTCTCGTGGGACAAAAATACAACATGGTACATTGACTTCGCAAGATGAGGGAAAACAGAAATTAAAACATGTCTTTTAATGTTGTCCTATGCTCCTGGCCCGTCTCCTGTAGGTGCAGAGGGAATGTGCAGGTTGCTTACTACAGTGTGGAGTAACACTAAGCCGAGAGCAGCCACGGTTGCTTTTTGTAAAAACTCTTTAGTGTGTTCTATAACACTGGGAAGAGTGAGGGAGCCCCAAAAGGACATTTTCGGCCGCCTGAATTTCCCTTAAAAACTTTACAAATAGTTTATTAAATTGCCTCCCTGTCAAGGAAAAATTATGTGTTGGTATCCATGTTTAGCAAATGGGTAGAAGCATTCTGCTTAAGAGAGTACTGCATTAAATATTGCTAAAATACTTGTAAAGGAGTGTTTATCCCGGTTTGGACTGCCTCACACTCTCTGGAGCAATACTAGTGTGCATTTTGTCAATACTGTAATGGAATTGGTGCACTCAGGTGTTGGATTGCCTCCTCAGAAAGTAGACATGGGCTGCCCAGCTAATGTATGGCACGTGCCAAATCTAAGGAGCCCATGTACTGTACCTTACCCTTTGTTGATAGATTACTGTAAGGAGCTGACTAAAACATTGTTCTCTGCAAACAGTTGCTGACAAATTGCCACAACCACTGAAGGGGCCAGGACTGGCATTGGCACCCAGAAAAACAAAGTTGTGGCTTTGTTCCTTGAGGTCTAGCTGTTTTGTAGCTGGCTGTGATGTGTAGAAAAATGCACTGCCACTGCACTGCCTGCGTTACACAACTGTGCAACCAGGGCATGACTAGGGAGCATTGCCAAAACTTGTGCTGCCTTTGGGTGTATGGGTGCAAGGCTTTTGGCAGTTTTGATGGCCTGTCTTTGTAACTCGCTGCTGTACTTAATCCGACTATGGGTTCTGGAGTGTACAGGCTGAAGTGATTAATACAGCATTTGTTGGTGCTAACAAATTCTCTAGCTCTTGTCTGATTCAATGGGGGGCTGCTGATAGTACTGATGAAAATATTGCTATTTTTGATGGAGAGTCTTGTAGCTGCCTGCACTACCCAGGAAGATGGAGTACATGAAACTGAACAAGATTTTGAATGGATTGTGTCCTCCCACATATTCCTTATCTTTGATATTTCCATATCCAGCTTGCTGCCTCCGATTTTTTTTTCAGCAGAGGGTGCTATGCGTTGTGGTCTGGTTGAGTCAATGTCCCGCTGTATTTGCCAAAACCTTTGCTTCCGTTAAAGACTTCAACTACAACATTGAAACCATCGTCGTCCTCGACAATTGTGTCGAGGCCATCAACATCAATGATTTCGACGTTGTTGGCTCCTATCGTGACTTCTATCACCCATCCTTCCTTTGAGAGGACATATACACCTCAACCTCGCACAGAGTATTTTAAAACTTTCTTCAATTTATGAAGATGCAGAGGAGTCCCCTGAAAATGAAAGGCCATTTGGCATCCGATATGGGACACTTTCTGTACCGAAGAATCCTGCATAAAAAATGTGCAGGAATGTCTTCATGAGGCAAGTGGCATTGACACTTCTCTGGAAATTGATTTTTGGGAAGGTAGATCCAGGGGATCATGCCGTTGTCACATATAGACAACTCATGACAAGGGTCATGGAGTATATGGGATGGCCCAGACCCACACCTGTATTCGACTAAGACGATTTAACAGATACTTTGAAGGGCCACAGGAGGACCATATTGCCCTTTTTCACTAGGCTTTCCAGAGAAGAGTGGCATCCAATTGGGAAACACCTGAGGTTGTCCCGGGCGCAAGTAAGAAGTTTACAGCCAAATGCAGAGTTTCTAGTTCTGATCCTCTGTACCTCTCAAAGCACCGTACACCAGAGAGCCTGGTAGTACAGGCAGCCACTTCTTTAGGAAGACCCAATGCATATCCCACGATAGCGCAAGCCAGGATGATCAACGATATGCCACGGCCAAGAAGGTTTTCTCTGCTGGCAGCATGGCTTTAAAATCTGCCAATGCTACGTGCACGCTAGCAGGATTTACCCACACCCTTTTGGAATGCGTTTCTTTGACGGCTGACCATATCCCCAAAGGGGAGGAGCAAGACGGTTTTCTTAACCTGGTCAAGGATGGGAAGGGCGCTATGTTAGGCAGAAACCTGTGCAGTTCCCTCTGGTATTCCTCTGGGACCACTGCAAAAGATTTAAGACTACAGGTGTTTGGCAGTAAACCCACTTGGTAGCAGTCTGTACCACACAGATACACTTGGTAGCTGTGGCTGAGCAGTCAGACTTCCCTCAAGAGTTAGGCAGTATACAAAGTATTCACAATAGGTCAAAAGAACACAGTAGAACAAGTAAACACTGACCAGGGCTTGGTGTAAAAGAGATATAATTATTTATTTAAAACCACATCTAGAAAAACACACAGGTACTAATAGTAAGCAATTCAAAAACACGGTCACTATACACTCCCTTAGAAGAATATTAGACAAGTCCTAAGTAAAGCCCCACTTATTTTCAGACAGCGGTGAGCGCTTAACGCAGATGGCACTAATAATTCGTTTAAAAAGGGAGAGAAAAACAGAGAATAAATTGAAACAGGTCCCAACACTTTTACAAGAACACAACAAGAGAGGAAGGCAAAGTAAAACCGTGAAGTTAGAGTTCAGTAGGCCGGATCCACTTTAAAAGGATCAAAACGAAATGTGTCCAAGGTCACACGGTTGCAGTGCACAAGTCTTGAAAAGGTTCAAAAAGAGTGGACCAAAGAAAGGGACCAGTTCGAAGGTCAAGGCGGCCAGTCCAGAAGGTTAAGGGGTTATTATTACCTTGTAGCAATCTTTAGAAAGGGAGGCCTGGCGGACACGGTACCTTAAAGTGGTGAGAATACTCCAGCGGGGGCAGTTGTTCCTGGCAGCGGATGCAAGTCGGTGCTTCGTCCGGGGGAAGAGAGGATCTCGTCGGGGAGGAAGACAGGAGTCTGTTGCCCTGCCAGGGAAGAAACCAGCCGCGGAGTTCTCAGGTAAAAGGAGCGGTCCTTTAGTTCGCGGTCCAGTGGTAAGTGTCTATCCGGTTTCCGGGGTGCTTGGCACGGGCAATTCGACCACAAGGCGGTCTGGGGTGCGAAGAGAAGAAGGTAAACTGGTTGTGCCCACCAGTCAGGGGAAGAAGCCTCTCCAGCAGGGAGATCTTCTCTATCGTCGGGAAGTGGCGAGTCGGTTCCGCAGGGATCCACCGGTGGTGTCGTCGTGGTAGGTCGGCTCAGCTTCTCCCTCGTCGGATTCTCAGGTCCTGTGGCGACTTCGAAGTTCCAGTCCCCAAAGCCCTGCTTTTATGCAGCACACCCCCATTCACTCAGCCTAGCTGTCAATCAAACATGCTAAGTGGTGAGCCGGCACTTGGGCCAATCACACCAGAGTGCGACTTGCGTTACCAAGGTAACTCAGTCCAGGGTGCCTAAACCCCCTCCCACACCCCCTGTGGTACCCAGGCAGAGTGGCACCACTTTTGGAGGCTTCTGTGGAGAAGCCCGCCAAAAAGTGGAACAAAGGGCTCAACTTGGGTTGGAGTCACAGAAGAGAACACAAACACCATTTTAGAATCGAGTCCTGGCAAAAAATACCAACCGGCGAATTAATATTAATTAAATAAACCGGCGGTATGTTCGAGGCTATGAGAATTAAATAATTCAAGTTGGTAGCCTCGAACAATGGGAAAATCCCATAGGGAAATATTCGCGGTCGAATATAAAAAGTAGTATCCACTGCCACCAGCCAAAACTCGATCAGGGGGGACGGAGACGTGCCCCCTCGACTAACAGACCCCGGGGCAATCGAATTGCCCCGACCAGTACGTCCACAATATGATGGTTTGTACTGGTTTCTGTTAATAGTTTGGGACTAGTAAAGCCAATGGTGACTTTACATGCCCTGGGAGACAGTAGTCAGTCCCAGGGTATGGAGTCTATGGTGGGGTGTCACTATGACCCCTGTGTTACTGCGCGGAGAGTGCTGTGTAACACACATAGTAAAAACACATGAGACCCTATGGAGTAAAGGACCCCATAGCCCATAAAACACATTACCAGTCAAAGGAACATCATAAATCATGTCCAAGAGTGGGAGAAAGAGTCTCACTCTTGGCAGGAGAAAAAAACAAACTCCAGAAATCCAGCAAAGCTGCTGGGGGACTCACTAGGTTAGGAAATTCAGCCTAAAGAGAGAATTCTCCCTAACGCACTATGTGCAAGTCCCTCCAGACTGGTCTCGACTCTGTTGATCGCATCAGCAGAGCTATGGCGGCTAGTACAGTAATCCGCAGATTTGCTTGGTTGCAGAAGTCAGGATTTGCCCCAGATGTACAATCCAGACTTCTCAACATGCCCTTTGACGGCACACATCTATTTGGGAATAACGCTTATGAGAGTTTGGAGAAGCTGTAAACTTCCAAGGCGGCAGCCAAATCCCTTGGAGCTGTAATAAGGCAAACTCCAAACCGCCCCACAGGTGCACCCTGGAGGGGTATGTCCTTTTGCTGCAATTCCACATTCAGAAGGGGCAGAGGATAGCCTGCTCAAAGAGGACATTGAAAATTCCCCCGTAGTGGACGGGGAGAGGTACTAAGACTGCATCAGCAGCTGCCTTACCTTTAGCCACTGCGTCAGCTGCCCCAAAACCTCTCTGAGGTCTTCGTACACAAGACTGCAGTAGGAGGCAGGTTATCACAGCATCTGACAGAATGGCAGGCTATTACTTCAGATGTTTGGGGATTAGAAACGGTTGCCCAAGGTTACTGCCTATCTTTCCTGCAAAAACCTCAATCATCCACCGGGGAACAACTCTTTCAAAGTTCCAGATACTCTCCTATGTAGGAGATTTTAACCATCTTGGACTTAAGAGACTTGAGCAAGTTCCTCAGTAATGACAAGTTCAAGTTAACTTTCTCAAATCCTTCAGGCCCTCCAGCTTCAGGATTGGATGGTATCATTGGACCTTCAGTATCCTTTCATGTGCCGATCCATCACAAGCACAGACCGTACCTGAGGTTCGCCGTTGGCCTTTCTCACTATCGGTTTCGGGTTCTGCCATTTGGGCTGATATCCGCACCGGGGGTTTTCACCAAACTAATGGCGGTAGTGGCAGCGAGTCTCGGGAGAGGGGGGATTCACGTCTACCCCTACCTGGACGATTGGTTGATCAGGGCCAGTTCCCAAGAACAAACCCTGGAACTTCTCACTCCCTTCACAGGCTGGGCTTCTCCCTCAACTTCAAGAAGTCCCACACGATACCTTCACAAAAACTTCAATGGCATCCTGCATTTTTCTGGTGCCAGAGGCTCGCCTGAGAATGAGATCTCTCCAGTGGGCTCTCAGGACCCAATGGTCACAATTCTCAGGAAGGTTGTCAGATCTCCTACAAATCCCAAACAGTCGCACTGGATCTTAAGTGGTGGGCCAGTCGGGAGAACATCTTGAAAGGAAAACCATTTTGACAACCATGGCCCGAGATAACAGTAGTGACGGACGCCTCCCTCATGGGGTGGGGCACCCATGCCAACGACTTGCCAATCAGCGGTCGTTGGTCTCCATGAGAGTCCAAACTACATATCTACCTTTTTAGACCTGAGGGCAATTGGTCTAGCGCTGAAGGCCTTCCTGCCATCTGTACAGGGAAAAAATGTCCTGATAATGACTGACAACACAGTGGCCATGTACTACCTCTAAGAGAGGTGTAGGGTCACTACCACTGTGCAGAGAGGCAATGCAGGTCTGGTTCTAGCCAATACAAGAAGGAATCCTTCGGCAGTTCACCTAGCGGGAGAGAAGAATACAACAGCGGACACTCTGAGCAGGCAGGGAACTGTCTCCCACGAGTGGGGAACTAACTCGGGAAGTCCTTCAGGAGATCTTCACCCTTTGGGGAACCCCTCAATAGGATCTGTTTGCGACCAGTACCAACAGGAAGTGCGAACTGTATTGCACAAGGGAATTTCCCCCAAGAGGAGCTCTAGGAGACACATTTGTAATGGACTGGGAGTTTCCACTTATGTATGTTTCCTCCCATACCCATCATGCCTCATGTCATCAGCAGGTTCAGGAAATCCATGATCCTAATTACACTGGACTGGGCCAGGAGGACGTGGTACCCAGACCTTCTGGATATGTCCATCTGCCCTCCGATTCGTCTTCCACAAAGAGAGGATCTACTCTTGCGAGAGAAGTATCAGGTTCTCCCTATGGATATCGGGACTCTCAGCCTTCGTTCATGGTTTCTGAGAGGCCGAGATACAAAGATTGGGACCTCCCGGACGACGTAATGGAGTTGTTGCTTTCGGCCAGAAGACAATCAACCAAATCTTTATACTGCTGCCACTGGATTAAGTTCTGCAGCTGGGGTAGAGATGAGAATGTTGACCCTTTTTCATGCAATAGACCAATGGTGTTATCTTTTCTATTATATCTAGCAAATCTGGAGCTCCAGATTGGTACCATCAAGGGATTCCTAGCAGCACTTTCTATTTTTAAGCACACTTCAGAGGAAGTCTCCTATTTTAAGATTCCTCTTGTAATACAATTCTTAAAGGGTTTTACCCTCCAACACCGGATCTTAATTTGGTTTTGATCTTTTTGAATGGTGCTCCTTTCGAGCCTCTACATTTTTGTCCATTAAGACTTCTTACCTTGAAAACCGTATTCCTAGTGGCAATTACATCAGGCTGAAGGATGAGTGAGTACAGGCTTTATCCTGCAAGCCTCCTCACTGTCTTTCATAAAGAGTGGTACTAAAGGTGAAGTCTACCTTTCTCCCCAAGGTCGTTTCTGAGGTTCACATTACTTAGAAGATAACATTACCTTCTTTTTACCCTCCTCCTCATCCGGGGAAATAGTAAGAGACTTCACTGACTCAACCCTAGACGTGCACTGAGCTACAGTCCCAGATTGGCTAAACTGCGACAGGATGACCAGTTATTCGTGGGCTATGCAGACCATAAATTGTGTCTAGCCATCACCAAGCAGACCATCTCCAGGTGGATCATTTGAACTATATGGGAATGCTACAGGCTCGCAGGCAAAGACCCTCCAGAAAATCTGAGGGCTCATTCAACCATGGGTGCTGCAACTTCGTCTGCCTTGCAGGGGGGAGTTCCGATAAGACCTACATGCTGCTGCCACATGGTGATCTGTACACACCTTTACAAAACACTAGTCTGGATTCCTCCACGAGTCATGATTCTGTTTTTGGGAAAGCAGTATTGCACTTTGTGCATACCTAACCACGTACATTTTACTCCCTCCTCCAAATTAAGTAAACAGCTTTGGGAGTGTATCAAAGATAATGAATATGTGGGAGGACATAATCCATTCGAACAACAAGTTACTTCGCCATGGTAACGTCCTTTCGACTGGATGTTCCTCCCACTTACTCCTCATCGCCCCTCCCAACCTTCCCCGCAGTAAAACTTCTCTTGCAGTCAACGTTCTCTCAGGGGGAGTAACCGTTAGACACCAGGCAGAACTCCTCGTCAAAATGGAAATGAGGCCAACGGGCTATGCCCGTGCTACTTATACCTGTGGTGACAGCGAGACGGAGGCCGCAGAGGGACATCGACTCAACCAGACCTCGACACACAGGTCCCTCCGCGGCACCAAGCTGAATATGGAAATATCAAAGATAAGGAATACGTGGGAGGAACATCCAGTCGAAAGAATGTTACCATGGTTAATTAACTTGTTCATTTGTGATATATTAAATTTGTAGTATTTGTGGATTGAGCAGACTGGCAATGCACCTGAATATTGCTACAGAGTGTACTCTGTGAGCATTGACACAATGTGGGCTGTGCTTGGGGATTGCCTAGTTTCATGTTTAATGATGCTGGAATTATGAAGCGATAGCTTTGTAGGCTTTTGTGCAGACTCATAAATATGTACTACAGCTGGATGCTAAAAGTTGTAAGCTACTAGCCAACCATCAGTTACACATGTACAGCGCACCGTTTCTTACTCGCCAAGAGTGCAATATCACTAACCAGTGGCGAGTGTGGATTTTGCACCATGCATTACAGGAGGCGCAGTACAGGCTGTAGATATAGTTAAACTAATGGAAGTCGTTTTGCAGTTTCCATTACCCACGGGGATATCTGGTAATTACTGTCAGTATTTTAGTGACCTGGCATTATGGACTGGAGATTGTAGTTTGTGCTGTAAAGCCTGCTGTATTGATGATATGAAGTAATTTAGGGAAGCATTGGTGTTTTAAGGGTTGTGACATATTGGCCAAATATATTCACTGTCGCATACTGCAATACTTCTAGGGGTGCATGGCTGGTTTTGATAGTATCGATCAGAGTGGTGCTGTTCTTATGGACTAGTTTGGTGAGGATGTTGCAGGTAGGGTGGTACTTTGGGGCGTGGGGGTGCATTGCTTTTTGGCATGAGTGCATAGAATAGATGAAATACAGAATTATGTTGTAGAATTCAGTACAATCAATTATTTTGAAGTATTTGAATGTTTTAATGCAATAACTTTGCAAACCATATGTTACTATAGCGAACTGTCGCTTTCTATCTAATTGCTTCACTTTCTCCTATCCTTCTCCTATCAAGAAAACTTTCTGGAAAGAAACTTAAGAAGGACTTACTGGGATCCAACCCAGGGCTTCCTATTGCAAACACCTATGTCGCGGCTTCCCCTAGAGACACTCTGACACCCTCTTTTTTGTAAACTCACCTGACCTTTGGACTTGCTACATTGTCCGCTTTCTCTCTCCTATCGCCTCTTCTCCCATTAATGGTGGCACTCGCTGGGAGGTTCTCCTTGACCTTGTCTCCATTTCCAGAGTCATCATCCATGTCTATTTCAACAGAACCATCTTGGTTCAGGGTCCTCGACCCAACCTTCTTCTCTTTGATGGTCTCCTCCCTTGCCTCTCTAACCTCACCAAAAACACCAGCCATGCTCCCCCTCAATCTGTACCTCCCTCTCCCTTGCCTACTATGCCTTCCTCCTCGTATGCACTGGCTCTGTTGCTAACTGCACCTTCCTCCTCCTCTGCACAGGCCCCCCTGCCCACTGTGCCTTCCTCCTCTGCACTAGCATCCCTACCGTTCTGCACTGTCCTGGCTCCCTTATCTGCCTTGGTTCATCTGCCATCCTCCACTATCTCTCGGACCCTCCTGACACTCGCTGGGTTTGGCCCATCATCCCCTGCGCCCCCCGCAGAAGAACCTCAAAGATGACAAGCTGCTCCACATTGCCACGCTCAAAACCCGCTCTGCTGTTAAACACTCGTTAGACATCTGCAACATTCTCGACCTCCTGGACCTCGACGTGCTTGCGATCACGGAGACGGGGTTGAAGGACACCTCTGTCACAAGCTTTTGACACACTCCACCCAGAAGGTTACAAAATACTCTGTGCACCCAGGCCAAAGAAGACCGGAGGGGGAGGAGGGGGGGAGCGGTGCTGATCTTCCCAGAATGGATATGTGTGTCCATCATCCCTACTCAAGCCTACTCATCCTTCGAGTGCCTAATCTGCAGGCTCTCTTTCCTAAATTGTCTCTTCTCCTAGCCACCTTCTTTCGGCCACCAGGACAGTCCACTCCTGACCCTGCCTCCTCTCTACTCCTCCTCCTCCTTCCTCTAATCTCCTCCTGATGGGTGATCTCAACATTCATCTGGCATCTCCTGACTCCTCGTGCTTTCCACAACCTATGCAACTCTCTCTCTCCCTCTCTATCATACCCTCTGGCCCCACGTACACCATGGGCCACACTTTGGATGCTATTATCTCTACTGACATCCCTCTCACTACTTCTCTTGGACTGACCACTCTTATCAGAACACACCTGAAGCTCTCTTCTCCTCTTGCAGCAACACACCCGGCAACCCCGCACAGCCCCTCTGTTTCTAAGACACCAGACCCATGAAAAAAGTGACAGTGGCTGTCTTTGTCTCCACCTACTCTCCTCCTCTCGTTCCTGTGGCTGACGACCCCCCTTCCCCCCGACACCACGCTCGCTAACTTCACTCTCTCGTTCTCAAACACTCTGGACACTTTTGCCCCTGTCACAAGGGTTTGACTGAAGCCTTCCAAAAAGTGCAACTCTTGGTATGACTCTGATCTGGCTGCAACTGTAGGGCTGCTGAGCGGAAATGGAACTTATCAGGCGGAACTTCTGACAAACTGCCATGCTGCCTCCTTCAAAGGCAATATCGACTCTGCATCCGCTCAAAGAAAAATCTTTATTCAAGTCCGCATCTCAGTTGCATCAAACACGTCCCAACTTTTCAAAGTCTGCAATAAACTGGCCAATCCCGCAGCAGCTGCTTCTGTCACACCCACGCAGGACCTTTGCTCAGCCTTGGCTGCACACTTAATCACTAAAACCCAAGACATCCTTTCCGCCCGCTCTTCCACACCACACCATACACCAACACCGGAGCCTCCCTTGGCATACGCTCCACTTACCCTCTCTTCTCTCTCACCCGTCGCACTCGATGAGGTCACCAGACAAGTCCGGTCTATGAATGCCTCATCCGAACAGGTGGACCCATGCCCCTCCAAAAACCATTAAGGACAATATTGACTCCCTCGCCCCAGCATTCACTGATCTCTGCAATCTAACCTTTTCTGCTGGAGTTTTCCCAACTGCCCTTAAGCACTCCATTGTGCACCCTCTGCTCAAGAAACCCTCTGCTGACCCCTCCATTTCGGCAAACTACTGCTCTGTCTCCATCTCTCCTTTCCTGGGCAAGCTCATCGAGAAGTTGGCCCTCTCTCAGCTTACTCTCCACACTGAATCTATTGGGTGCTTACACGACCATCAGTCTGGCTTTATAGCATCCAGAGGCATGGAAACTGCTCTTCTGAACACCTGTGAAAACCTGCTCTCAAATCTTGACACCAACACTCGCTCTGTCCTCACTCTCCTCAGCCTTTGACACTGTTGACCACAACATCCTGATTGCATGCCTCCATGACACCCTGGGAATCGCAGGTCAGGCTCTGGTGTGGTTAACCTCCTTTCTCTCCCACCGCACATCCCAGGTGGAACTCGGTCCATTTCTCTCGACTATTGCTCTCTCAACTTGCGGCATTCCCGAGGAATCTAACCCATCCCCCAGATTCTTCAACGTCTATATGGCTGCCCTTGCACGTGTGATTTCCACTCACACCTCTAACTTCCAGTGTAACGCGGATGATGAGCAACTATCCTTTAGGCTTACCTTAGCCACCTTCTCTTCCTCCTCGCTCATTTCTGACTGACTGTCTGTTATTCAATCTTGGTGTGCTGCAGACGACCTCTGCCTCACGCCAGTAAGACTGAGATTGTTTGCATTGGGACCCCCGCTTTCCCACTTTCACTCTGGCCGGCCACCCTTGGCCCTGCGCCCTCACCCATCTGCGAGGGGAAAAAACCTTGCGGTCCTCTTCGTCTCCACTCCTTTTTCATCTCACATCGTCGACATCTCTAAAAAAAAATCTAACAATCAGCTAAACCTCCTCAGAGGTAATCTACCTTGTCTCACTTTCCCCCAGTGGCTCACTGTCTCCAGAGCCTTGGTTCTCTCTAGCCTGGACTATTGCAACAGCCTCTTCCTCAACCTCCCTTCCTCGGCTCTGCGCAACTCATCCAGAACACAACTGCAACACTTATCCTTGGCCTCAAGCCCAGGGGCTGCATCTCTCCGGTGCTGGAATCCCTTCACTGGCTCCCTGTGGTTGCAAGGATCAAGTTCAAGACCCCTCTGCATTGTCCACAAGGCTTTCTGGGGCCTGGGACCTATCTACCTAAATACTGTCCCTCTCGAGCCCTCCGCTCATCTACCTCCAACCTTCTGTGAGTGAGCCGGTTCTCCAAGCAGAGATTTGGAGGGGATCCTTATCCTCAACAGGTGCCTGGAACAGTCTCCCTGCTGACCTCTGTCTTAAGCCTGACCTTCTCTAGTTCCGGAAACTTCTCAAGACCTTCCTCTTCTCCTCTTCCTTCACTCTCCCTCTACCCTGCTAAATTAGCTCTCTCCATCTAGCCCTCCTCTTCCTTACAACTTGCTAACTGGCTGCCTGGTTTACCTCTGAGCCTGATTGGTCTCAGGCACCCCTGCCAGTCCTCTCGCACTTGCCTGAGGGCACTAGAAATAACCCAAGAGTGGCTCTCTCTGCACTTACCTTAGTCCCCACCGACTGGGTGCACTTGGACCTCCCCTCCATGTTACTGTCTATGCAGTTGCGCGATGCAAATGCAATGTGCCTGAAGTTCGTCTGTCTGTTCTCCCCTGTCCTCTCCCCCTAATTGCACTGGTAAAACTGCAGAATCGCTCTCAGGCCTATTTGCTTTGTATCAACTGTTAAATGTATTCTACACACTTACGCTGCCTGTGCAGACTCTTATCGTTTCAGAAATTCAAGGGTTCTGAGCGACATGTTTTTTTTTTTCCCCCCCTTGTTCCCACCTTCCTTGAGCGCTTTGAAACTTTCCTGTGTTTAGGCGGTATATATGTACAATACGTTATTTAGCATTTTTATTGACAATGTGTAGCAACTATGGCAGGAGGCGCTATATAAAATGCAAGATAATGTAACTTAGAATGTCACGAGTGAAAGTTTTTGCCAGCGTTACACATAACCTATAGCTCTTATTTGTCCCTGAGGTTCTTTGTTTTTTTTTTCTTCTCTCGTGTCTTTGATTTGAAGCATTGCAAAGAGCGCATAACTTTCTTTCTTTTGGCAGTATGAACAATTTCTATATAGATCAATTTATGTGGCCGTATGGCAGCATGTGGCTGGATGGCCCGAGGGGTGGCAGATGTATTTCTTTTCCTTTTTGCTTAAGATGCTAGTTCCATTATGTTTTCTGTTCTTGTCGGTGCCATTCGTAGGGGTGGAGTTGGTTTGGATATTGAAGGTAGTGTTCGAAATGTAGATCTACTTGTTAGGATTTGGCATAGAAATATATGCATGATGGAAGTGCAATTTAATAGACTGTGATGTGAATTAACAGGGTGCTGTCTCCCATCTTAAGTATATACCCTCAACTTTTTATGATGTTAAATATTCTTTTATATTGGCTTTGTCTCTAAAAAAAGTCCCTCGCTGCAATGCATGCCAATTAAACAAATTATTCTCATCTTTTTCACAGATATTTGCATATAAATTTAGCTATTTATAAAATGTGCTGTTCTTGTTTAATGTACATTTGTTAGGGATTTTCCTTTTAAGAACATATCCTTTCACCAATATCAATGCAGACATTTGAGAACTACAATGACTAGCATCTCAGTTTACACATAAGTGGAGCTGCCTTCTACCTTGAAATCTGTTCATGCAGGTCCTAAAGACTTTAACAGTCCTTTACACTTTTCTCTTGTGCAGAAAAATGAAGAGCTTTTTACTAAAACTATCCTATCTTTTACTGTTTAAAAGGGAACAATTGAAAAGTCCTTTTCAGACTTTTCAATTGTTTGTCACCGTTTTGCATTATTCTATTGGTGCACAGTGCATACCAATGAACATGATGACTTCGCATCTCGTTCACTGATTTTTGAAGTACAGTGAATTCAGTCAGGAAACACCTCAAACTACTTGATCGTGGCATGGGTATGAATTGAAACCTCCGATTTACAAGGCATACGTTTCTTTACCATATGAAAGGTTATTTAGGTAAATATACATTGCATTTGTATTCTATTTTAGAACAGGGCTGTCATTTCAAGTAAATGGTTTGTAAAGTAGGTAATCTAGCAGAGGAATTCCTTGGGTAAAGGGGCCTTTTACATAGAAGTATTGTGATTACAGGATGTATGCCAGGTGGTGAAGGTAGATTAGGACAGGGAGTGGAGAACATAAAAGTATTCTGAAGCTTGCGAGCCTGAGGCCCATATTTATTTTTTAGAGTGGTCCTGATTGCACATTGCAAGAGGATGGGTTGGTGGTTAGTTTGGCTGGTGGTTGGGGAATCACAGGTGGTATTGGGGGGGGGGGGGGTGAGGGTTCCATTGCTCTGAGGTCGAGTCTGAGTCTTAGTTTGCAGAGTTCTGATAAAGATTGTTTATGGCTAGGGGAGAGCATTAGTTAAGTGGGTGTAAAGTAGGAGAAAAGGAGCAAATGTGAATAAGCGTGGGTGACTGCAAGGAGCAGAACATTCAAAAGGGAGTGACTAGTGATGTTCGTTCAGCTGGGTGTGGGCACAAGCATGGATGGGTTTATAGAGTAATAGGATTTTAATGGGTGATGTTGCATGGATACCAATCCTGCGTGGTAACCATAAATGAGCGGGTAGGGTGAAAAGGGTGTTTGTTTTAAAGATGAGACCTTTGTTGAAGGGAGCAAGAGTAGGATGGACCAAGAAGTAGGCTCGGTTCAGTTTGTGGAGCACAATAATAGATACAGGTTTTACCAGAGTTGTGCGTGCGGTATTGGCAGATTTTATTAATGTTTCTGTCAAGCCTGTGTCCAGTGGCCCAGAAGAAACGGCAGTGTGGCAGCTAGCTGTTAGCAAACCACCCCAAATTATAAGTCATGGGCGCGGTCAAGGGGGGAGAGTAGGGTTGGCATTGGAGGCAGTGAGAAGGAGGACTTCTGTCTTTGGAGAGTTTAGCATGAGAAGCATAGTGGCAGATGGTGGTTAGGCAGTTTTTTAAACATTTGATTGCCGAGGCGAAGGGGAGGAATACCAGCAGTCGGCAAAGAGGTAATAAAGCCAAAGGAGAATTAGTTTGCCAAGGGAGGTGTATTGGGTGAAGAGGCGAGGCCCTAGGAAAGATTCTTTAACACCCATATAAAGTTCTCAGAGGAGGTTCTGGAGTCCGATGAGAAGTGGTGTTAAGCGAGCGGATGACACCCAGTAGAGTATGGTGTCCTTGAAGACAAAGACTGGATGATCCTGTGTCAAAGGGAGCATAAAGGTTTAGGAGGATGAGAATGGTGTAGGGGCGCCGTGAATTGGCAATCAAGATTATCCCTCGGATTTGTACCAGAATCTAGATTGAAGAGGGATCAGCAAGTGAGCCTATAGTCAACAACTAAGATGGAGATAACCATCTTATTTTAAAGTGGTATGAATGGAGACCTGTCTGTAGAATAAGGGGTAGCATCTTCATGAGTTCTCTGGCTGTTAACACGCTGGAAAGATAACAGTTGAGAGGATGAGTAAGGCAGCAAGGTATACAGAGGGAATTGGTGCAAGGGCCAACACATTTTGAAATTCCTTTTGAGGTGGACTAATCCGCGTTTTGACTTTGGGCAGGTATGTAAGCAGACTAAAATGTTGGTGCAGAGGAATGTTATTTATGGGGATGCTTTTAGGATACTCATTTAATGTTTGAGTGTACTTGCATTGTTTTAGGCTTTTCCTTCTTGCATTAATGTTGGGAACATTCTTTGAGTCCCTCTCTGAGAAGGTTTCCAGTTAGAATGTTGATTGAAATTCCTTATGGATAGGTGTTCATTTTTCACAGGTTGTCGGAGGATTGACCCATGTCGTTCTGTTTTGTGAAGCTGTGGGAGGGTATGTTTGTGTGGATAAACCAGTGTAATGATGGGGATATAAATGTTTGAGAAACTGCCCCAAAGTGGCTTCTCGGTTTGTTATGAAATGCAGTGATGTAGCATATTTGTATTGATGAAGTACATTTAGCTGTAAACATACGCTGCCATGGGGAAACCTAAAATAAGTCTACCTTTTCTCAAACCTGTTCTTATTTGAGGTTGGCAGGAGAACTTTACACCAATTTGAAATTATTTGTATGTCATTTTATCAACTATCCTATCCAGGGGATAAGAGGGCGGGTGGTGCAAAATCTCCACTTGCATTGTGTTTTGGGTGTTTTTGTATTAGCTGTAATGTTGTCTTGACTGCTTATAAAGCAAAGTCATGCCGTTGAGTAGCAGGAGCTCGCTCTCCCTGTGTTGCTGATTGCCCCACTACCGGATCACTATTATTCCTATGAGGTAAGCCCACGGGCCATGGTCACCTCGCTTGTCCATCACAATCATCTGATTGCCACCCTCTACCCCTGTAAATGCGCTTTTAATGCCATCCGAAGCGCCTATCCACATTCTGAGATCCCAGGACCCGTTTAAGTAAAGAAAATGCGTGGTCCGGAGCGCTTTCCAAGATGGCTGCCTCGATTTCTGCAGCCGTGCATAGCCCTTGCACACCTACCAGCTGATTGGCCTGCCATAGTTTGCCTTTAAAGGAATAGTGCGCTCAAAAATATTATTGTCCCAAAAGATGGGCAATAATCCAAAACATGCATTAAATATAATTTTAATGGAAGTTCCTATGTAAACTCTTGAGCAAACGAGGCTCAAAGTGTTTACATGGGAGCATCCATTTTGCCATTTCAGTCAGCCTGCCCAGCTCATGTTAAGGTCTGCCCTGGCGGCACTAAACAAGCAGCAAAAGCCCTCTACTGGGACCTTTTGCTTACTGCAGCCAGAGCAGAGCTGCATGAGCTGAGGAGGCTGCCTTCACTTTCATTTTACGTTTTCGGTGCTCCCCAAGCCAAGGGAAGCACAGAAAACGTAAAATGAAAGTGAAAAAAGCAAAGGCGCAGCAATTATAAATACAACGTTGTATTTGTGATTGCCGTGTTTCACAGCAATGACAAATACAACAACTTTATATTTCTGACTGCGGCGGCTTTCGCTTCGTGTCCTGGGCTCCCCCGTGTCGGGGAAACCCAGGAGACTCAAAGCTGAAGCCACAGCAAGCATAAATACAACGTTGTATTTAAATATGCTACGGTTTTCTTTCTACGTTTCTCGGGCTCCGGGAAACGTAGAAAGGAAACCGCCGCATTTTTAAATACAACACAGTTGTATTTGTTTGCTGTGGCTTCAGCTTTGAGTCTCCCGGGCTCCCCCGCTGAGGTCGGGGGAGCCTGGGAGAGTCAACGCTGAAGCCACAGCAAACATAAATACAAGTTATAAATGCTGCGGTTTTCTTTCTTAGTTAGAAAACCGCAGCATTTATTTTCCAGTGCTTTTTAAAAGAAATTTAAAGCACTTACTAGCAGCAAGTTGTGTTAATCTCTGCTCTCCGGCAATAATGAAGCAAAAGCCACCTGCTGGTAGCTTTTGTGTATTACAGCTGGCTGGCTTTTGCTTCATTAGTATCATAATGGCAGAAATTAACACAAGCACAGGAGGCTCATCCATTTCACAAATGGATGCAACCTAGTGCTTTTAATCTGTGACTTTGAGCCTCGTTTGCTCAAAAGTTTACATAGCAACTTTCTTAATGAATATTTTTTATATATATATTTTTGATGGCCCATCTTTTGAGCCAATAAGATTTTTGATGGCACTACCCCTTCAAGCCCATCAGCGAGAACCGGTAGGCGAAGCCGGCCCTCGCTGAAGGTACTCTTTAAAGGCTGTCTGAGCTGACCGAGCGTGCTGAGCTTAGAGCTGGCCACCACTTTTCAGCCCACACCCCCCGTTTATTTTACCATCATCTTGCTGTTTGCACCCGACACATCAGCCCACGTGCAACAGAATTCGCAGCCTGCCGAGGATGCCACGATCTACGGAGAACTTATGGTGAGACTCTTATACACTGCTGTACTGCCATATACCACGTAGATTGTGTGTCTGGCCTTCACCCTTGTATGTTATCTTAACCTACGTGACCATTAACATAAATATACAGTATTATGCCCTGTGCGTACTAAGCGTTGCACGCTTGCTCGCTACTGTTCCCTGTACACCCTTCTGCTTCCGATAGTTCTAGTCAATAATGTCTATAGAGCGTATCACTTAAGCTGCCGCATGCCGCTATAGCGCTCACGTTATCGTGTGTCTTACTATCTTAGATGTGAACTACATTAATGCCGGTAGAGTTTCCAACCTGCCTCACCTTGTCGAATCTATATCACTGAACTAACTAGCCATAATATTTCGCCTGAGCCTCACTATGTGCCTTAGCTGACTATTTTATTTATAATGTGTGCCAGAGCCGGGGTTATCAGGGCGCAGACGGTACAAGAAGACTTTAAGCTTGAGTTACGAAGTGGCATATAAAGTACAAATTGGTATATACAGATACATAAAATATAGGATATAGTAGATGCATAGATACATAAAATGTAGGAATAGACACTATACATGCAGGACATAGTTAGATAAATGGGGCACTCTAGGATCTAATTACAGTGTAGGTAAAATGGGAGACAGATGCATAACTTGTGTATAGCAGATGCATAGATACATCCAAAAAAGGAGTTTAAACAGTGCAGACGGGGCATAATGTAAAAGGGCATTCTAGAATCCATTTACAGCACAGGCTAGATGGGAGGCATTACTGGTCAATATCTTTTAGCAATTTGATCATATTCTCTCTAAATTTGATGTATGTTTGGTCGGCTCGTAGGGGAGATGGTAAAGAGTTCCAAAGCAGTGCTGCCTTGACTCGGAAACTACTACCCCCAACTTTAGATAATTTGAATCTTGGCACGGATAGGCAATTAGTATTGGCTGTTCTAGTGGGCCTGCTTGAGAATTTTCTGTTGATTCTCTCAATAAGATAGCTTGGCGCTGCATTGTTTAGACATTTAAACCTGCATTATAAATGCCATATATCTTATATCAAGGGAGGGTTGCTTAATCAGTGGGTGTACCCAGGACTCTTTGAGGGTAGCTGGGACAAGGCTCGACGAGAAGGAATCGTTGATGAATTTCGTGAAGATTGGTATTAGGTTTTCCGAGCAGTACGGATGCTGGGCATATGTCCCCTTTACATTTCGAGAGTTTGAGATTTTTGATCGTGTTGGTGGTTTCTAGTTGAGACTTCCCTGAAGTGGAAGGGAGGAATATTCTGAATTTTGGTATTGGAGGATTGGTTGCTTTCAATTTTCACTTGTGGGATTGTACTTTTGATTGCATAGCATTCAGGAGCACCTGGCCTAATTTTATTCTATAGTAGGGGAGGGTGCTGAGGGAGTTTGGAACTCTCCTAATTATTTTAAATAATTCTTGCCAGTTGGCTTTGGCTATTGTGGCGTTTTTTAGTAATGGCATGTTTTTGTTCTTTGGCAATAGTAGCTAATTTGGTTTTGGAGCAATTGGTAGGATCTTTCTTCCGTGGAGCGGACTGGAGTGCGGTGGAGCGGACTGGAGTGCGTAGAATTGCGCAATTGACATGGAATGGTTTGGAATGCATAGAACGTCCGATGAGCATATAACCCACCATCTCACATCACCACGCTTACTCTTTTCTTTACACCACCACTCAACTAGAACACAGAGATACTATGACCCCATTCGATATAACTGTTCTCATACCAACATCTGCCTCATACTCCCCATCACTCTAACTAAACACTGCTGGTTACTCACCCCCCCAGCCAGGCGTTTTCATCAGGTCTAACGCAGCCACAATCGGTCTGGATAAATCCTGCCAGAACGAACACATACTCTTGACCTCTCAACCACCACACTTAGTGCTAAGAAGCAGCTATTACACGAATACCGCACCAGCTGCACACATACCTGGTGCTCACACGCACCTTTTGACTCTCTCTACTGACCTGAACTTCGGTTCCCAAGGGCGTTCAACCTACCAGCGCCTTCAGACCATACCAATGGTATATAAGGCGCTATATAAATGCAAAGTAACATAACATAACTACACAATATGTATCACCACGCCATCTGTGATTATTATGTCTCTTTGTGGCCCACGGTTGGATTAGCTTTACTAAGAAATTAATCTTTGTGATCCTTACTCTGACATAGTAAATGAGCCATAGCTTGTAATTTTACATATTGCAATCCAGTCTTATTTGATCATAGCCTAACCAGCTTGTTAAAGGGGCACACTGTCTGAACCACTGCATGTACTGTTATGACTGTTGATCAAATGTTATGCTTAGCTAGCCACTGCCAGCCAGCCACTTGTGCCTGCTGATGGCTGTGATTTTTACCTATCCTATGCAATTATCGCACATTGTCTTGCAATATGTTATCACATGGCTCTTAGCATTTCTTAGTTGACACTATAGGCCAGCCACATATAATCGAGACCTAGCAATATTAGAAGTTGCACACCCAGGTACCTGTTCAATTCTAATAGAATAGCCATGTTGCAATTTCACCTAATGATAGTCTTCATCATAAATTGCCTCATCTATCGGGACCTGCCTTTACTAGCTTCCACTATAGGCAATCCTCTCCTGATACCCATGGACACCTTAACCAACCCCAGGGTATTTGCTACTCGCTTAATTATGGCACCTAACCTCCCGCCATCAGCACCATTACCGCCATCAACATTCCTACAACCATGCTTATACTCTGAACTCTACCACCCTCGGAGATTACCACCACTAGGCTTACACACTGAACATAAAGCCCTGTACCTAACTAACGCACCCCCCCATGCCTCCGTAGCTCAGGGATTGCCTGGGGGCGAGGTTGAAACTATCTATCACCAAACACATGAACCACCTACACTATTGCCCACCATTCCATGCCCTTTACCACTTAGAAATCACATACTTAGCTCGATCTCCACAACCACAATACACTCGCGATCAGCAAAGCTAGCATCACAGCCACCATCACCTCAGCCAACACAGCTACGTCACCTCATGCTTCCAAAAACAACCATAGGTCACTCAATACCAATCAAACCGCCTCCACACCGATCATTAAATCTGTCCTTATTAATGCCAGATCGCTACCAGCTCACACACTGGACATAGCCAACTTTATTACACTCCATGACCTTGACTTCATTGCCATTACAGAGACTTTGCCTGATTCTGCATCAGGCCCATCTCTTGCTCTTGCCATCCCGGAAAACTATTCTATCATCCGATCAGACAGAGATGCTAATACTTGGAAAGGAGGAGTCACTGCCTTAATCTACAAAACGGCACTAGGTCTAAGAAGAAATGTCAACAACCAACCCATACCATCAGCAGAATTACTATCTATCAAATTGTCCACATCTCCACCTACTATCACAATCCACTTGATTTATCGCCCACCAGGCCTGACCACCACCTTTGAAAATGATCTCACACCTGCTATCATCTAACACTAAAAGCAACTCTCAAGTCATCCTGGGTGATTTTAATCTAGGTTGCCAAGATCCTAAAGACCTTAAAGGTTGTGCTCTTCTGAATTAGGCTACACACAACGGATAACCAATCCTACTCGTAATAAAGGAAGAACGTTAGATTGGTTAGCGAGTTTAAACTGCAACATTTGACATACTCTCTAATGCACCTTGTGCCGGGACTGACCACCACTTAATTTCATTCACTATCAAAGAAGCCGCGCTACCTAATTCTCAAACCCAAGCTCCTGCTACGATGACCAGAAATAAACATAATCTAACCTTAGAAAAAGTCTTACCATTACTATAACCTATCATTAACCCCACGATAGTGCACTCAGACCCATCAGTACTAGTAGACTTGCACAATTAAACTATGCTCTAGGCTATCGATACTACAGGTCCCCTTAAACTATGTAAAGCTAAACCTTGCGCTCACCTCAACAACTGGTATACTCCTCACCTAAAGACTCCTAGGAAACTAAAAAGAATGTCCAAAACGCTATGGAAGTGTACACCATCATCGGCAAATAATGACAACTTCATTGCAGCTTCATTTAACTACAAGGTAGCCATTGTCCAAGCCAAAAAAGATAGCTTTAATGATCGCATGTCCAAAGCTAAGTCCAGTACGAAGGAACTATTCAACATCCTGAAAGAGTTGGAATCATCTGCACCACCTCCTGATACCTGTACTAAAGACGCCCTATGGTGCACTAATATACAGAAGGCATTATAAGACGAAATAACCTTGTGTCAAAATAAAATAGAAACTAAAAAAACCTCATCACTAGGAATGTACTGCCCCAATTTAATTTCACTCCCCTCTCTATCAAAGAAGTTGGGACTATCATCATGACACTCAAACCGTCCAATTGTCAGGGAGACACTTGTCCAGCCCCACTTATTAAGGAGGTTGCGAAAGAACTGGCCCTGTTAAACACTTCTGTCAATAATGCATCAACCAAATCCAGTACAGTACCTAATAATCTTAAAGACGCCAGGGTACTCCCGTTGCTAAAGAAACCATCACTAGACCCTAACAACCCTCCAAATTACAGACCCATCACAACGGTTCCATTCTTGTTAAAAATATTAGACCAAACAGCTTACCTGCCGATAAAGCAGCATCTTGAATCCAATAACCTGCTAGGACTGAGACAATCTGGATTCAGACCCAGACATGGGACAGAAACCGCGCTTATCGACCTTAAGACTCAAATCCATACCTTGAAAGACGAGGGAAAACTAGCTTTGCTTCTCTTACTTGACCTATCTGCTGCATTTGACTTGATGAACCACAAAACGCTATGCAAACACCTCTGTGTAGTATTTGGACTTGCGTATAATGTGTTTATATGAAAGCCATGGAATGATAGCTGTGTAGAACCCCATGTCAGCCGAGGGTTCCATGAGTGACGGTTGATGGAGACAGGATGGGAGATGTAACCTGGAAGGAGGCATCCGCCATAGCTCCCACTACCTTTCCTCTCCAATACCTGTAACTAAATAGTTTACTTTTAATTACACTCACCAGTTTTCCAGAGTTCTTACTGCTTACTACATATATCCGTGGAGGAAGAATACTACAAGTGGCGACGAGCATCGGATGCTGTGAAACGAGCCCGAAGAGGAAGGGGTTAGTGATGGTGACTCAAGATGAGAGGCCTCATACAAGGATAGGTACAAGTCCTGCCGAGTGGGGGTACTGATGCTGTGACAGCAATGGACCCATGCAGGCAGCCGCAAGAATGTACTCATAAAATTGCATGGTGAGAGAAAATGCGGTTTCATCCTCAAAGTACTATTAAAAAGAAAAAAGTGGGGGATTGATGAAGGCCTTATACAACGTTTGTTTACTACAGTGAAGTTTTAATTGAGGCAAGGCTGGATAGTACTTGCGGGCGGTTGTGGTCCTGCACCTCTGTTCTGCTGAGCAGTAACTACTGGTGATGTCATCCCTGGTGGCAAGAGGGATGGCGAGATGATACAATGCCTGTCCCTGTTCCACACTTTTCTGTTGGTGAATCAGAACACAGGACCCAGTGACGTCCAGGAACTTGGATCGGAATCTGCTAAGCTTGTTCACGTAAACATTCCGGAATCTTTTGCATAAACATTCCGGAATTTTTCGCATAAACATTACAAAAAGGTCCGTACAGACGAGGCGAACGTCATTGAAGTGTTGTTTCCGAATCGGAAAGGTCTTTGAAAGCAAGGCCCTATGAACATATTCACAATGCATGATGACGTTCACGGAACTAGTGAGCATTTGCTCCCAAGTATGGAATGATGATGTCTTCAGGTTGCAGTTACCGGCTGACAAGCTTATGGAGATGAATGCGATGTGACATCAAACATCTGGCAATAAATGCAGTGACTGTGCTCAGGAACTGTAAGAAGTTTGGCGTACATTTAAAGTAAGGCATTCTGCAGATTAAGAAATAAAACTGCCGTGATTGCACCAATGTTTGGAGGATTATGGTACTGCTTTTAGTATGTTCCGTGAGAGAACCAGTGAATGTCATTAGTTTATGCCTCCATGGATTACATTAAACTGGATTGTCGAGGAAGAGAGATGGTGGCAGGAAGTTACTAATAGGGAATACACGTTACATGAGTTAAGTCAACGACCATGGGAAGTGTTAAATGTTAAAGGTATTTGTATTGCGCACTGTCACCAACGGCGTTGGTCCCCAGGCGGATCTGCAAACGAGAAGGTGAGATGGGTTAGTAAGGTGAAGAGGGAGTAGGCTAGTGAGAGGAGTGGTATTCTGTTGGCAGCTTCAACTCGGTATACACTGGGTGCTGAGCTTTTGTGCGGGTATCGGATCGATATCAGTCCTCGTGTGCTGTTGGTGCGGCTTATGTGGTGTTGCTGTGTTGTGAAGTGCGTGCGGGTTGTTGTGCGAGAGATGGTTGTATGAGACTTTTGGTTAGTGGGGTATATGATGTTTAACATGCTAACATTCAAATTCTGTCCAGGTGTGGTGCTTGCGACCCTTCACAATACCGTCAAGATGGGGGCGAAAGGGCTATGCCTGGTAGGGGTTTAGGTTTTGGTGCGACACGCTCGCTGTTCTATTCCAACGTGCTCTGTGGGTGTTCTAATTCTGATGGAGTAAGTAATGTGGGGTTGGGTGTCTATTCTCCTCCTTGGGTGTTGGAGCAAGTGTTGTGGTATCCTCTTACAATACTTTCTATCTGAATGTGTCTGCTGGGACTTTGGATATGGTACATGCCGGGAGGCTGTGGCTGAGTCATTTAAGGGCTTTCGTCTCGGTCTGAGTATGTGATCAGTGTTTAGTGTCGTCCTTTTGTGGCTATTTCTCATGTCTTATGGTTTGTCATGGGGTCCGTTCTTTGGGTTCTGTGCATGTCCATTTTTGGGGGCGACCGAGGTCGGTATCATCATCATCATCGTTGTTTATCGGAGTGGGCATTCTTGTGCACCGTTGTTGTACGCTGTGAAGAGCCAGGATTTGAGGAGTTTCCTGAATACTAGGTGGTTTGTTGTGTTCCGTATATTCTTTGGTAGGTCATTCTAGGTTTTTGGTGCCTGGTGAGAGAAAGAGGATCCTCTGAGTTTTCTTCTGTTATAGGGTTTTGGTTCCAGACCGATGTCGGTGCTTGATCTCAGTTTTCTTGTCGGCTGGTGTAGGTGTAGTTTATCGCTCAGGAATTCTGCGCCTTGTTTGTGCATTGCTCTGTGCGTGATGCACATTGATTTGAACTTTATTTGTTGTTTCAATGGTAGCCAATGTAGTATTTTTAGCGCGGGTGTGATGTTTCTCTTCTGGGTAGCTTGAGGAGGAATCTGGCTGCCGTGTTTTGGATGCGTTGCATTTTTTTTTAGAAATCGTTCAGGCATGCCCAGGTATAGGCTATTGGCGTGATCTACTCTGGACATGATCAGAGCGATGGCGTTTTGTTGGCGAATGACAAGAACGGTAGGATCCTTTTTGCCGCTCGCTGGAGTAAGAAACGTTTCTTGAGTAAAGCTTTTGTGGCTCTAGAGTGAGGTTGTTGTCCATCAGGACCCTTAGGTTATCTACAATTGATGATGGTGCTGGCGTGGTGGCCTCAGCTGGCCATTTTGATTCTCTTGGCCAAGGGATGTAGCTGATGTCTCCTCTTTTTTTTAACAATCATCATCTGTTTTGCCTGGGTTGATTTTGAGGTGGTTGACGTTCATCCAGTTGAATATATCATGAAGGCAATTCTCTAGTGTGGTGTTTTCTTCTCGGGTGTCTTGTATGTTGAAGGTTATTTGAGTATCGTCGGCGTAGTTGTAGCATGCGAGGCCGTGTCTTTTGATGATTTTTATTAGTGTTGACTGAACGTTACAGTATTAGTGTTCAGTATGTTAAATGCAAGTTGTTGTTTTTTTCTTCCAGTTTTACAGCTTTCAGAGAACTACTGTTTACTGATATGTAGAAATCGAAAAGACATTTAATTTTCTTAAATCCAGTTCATCAACAGGAAATGTATCCGCATGTGTCTTTATGAAGAGTGTTAGAACTATCTGAAGCTTTCTCTAGGTGGATGTTTACTTACTTTCATATGCTTGCTAATCCTAATGAGTTTCTGCAGGTACACTACAGTAATTAACATAATTCCTTTGCAGATGGACAATGTTCAAGTTATTTTGGGTTGCACTAGAGTGTGCTCTTATATGGTATTTAGTTACAATACCGATGCACTATAGGATGTGTATGCATGTGAATAATGCACATGATATTTATGTACAGATGCCGATGTATTTACAAATACAAAATTGCTGACGTTGAGTTTACAAATGCAGATTTGTTTACAAATGCACAGTTGCCGACTTCTAGTTGGTTTGTTCAAGAGATTTGGTGTTTATAATGGAGGAATATGTATGTTTCTTTTGTGCAAAGGCGTACAGTGAACGAGTATTTTGAAGGAATATTTTAACAGTTTTGAGCAACGGGATTATATAAGCACAACAATATTATTGACATGTGTAATACATATCTGTGCATTTGCAACAGTCTGTGGAGTATGTTAACACCCATCATTTTCAAGTATTATTTGTGAATATGTGTGTGGGAAGGTCTAACATGCCCAGATGGGTATCATTCATATTGCAGTATGAGCATTATTGCCTATTGGTTGGTGAGACATTATGACATGCTGCACAAGTGATCACGTGTAATACGTACGTTAGAGTATTGTGGAAGTTGGTGCACAGCCTGTTTATTACACGTGTTTTCTAATGGCACTACAGGTTCTGTTTACGTATTGTAAAGTGACATTGAGTAGCATGGATAGTGATGGTATTATTGTGTGGATTTGACAACACATTACGATTGCACATACATTTTAGACGTTGGAGGTGTATAATACAAGTGCATACCACCATAGGTATGGATACGAGAGATTCAATATTTTCGTATTACATTTATGGGTAACCTTTTGAATCACCTGATTTTATGGGTGTTTTGCAATCACGTATGCAGGCCATTCAGTGAGAATTCTATTTGCATTTTATGATGCCGTTTATGTATATATATTCATACAATACATTACAAATCAATTGCAGGATTTCCATGACCACCATATATTTCTAAGATGGTGACCGATGAGAAATAGGTATTGTACTGTACCAATATCACTACTGACATATAATCGGTGGTAGAGGGGCAAAATCGGAGTCGCTATTCTCCACCAGGAGATATTATAATTGCTAATATAAAACAAATGAGGGCCTAACATTATAAATGCAAATTCACGGATTATAAATGCTAATATAACATAAATGAAGGCCTAATATTATGAATGCTATTCACAGGTTGTGCATTTCGAAAATTATTCCACTACCATTACAGGTGAATATTAATGTATTTCACTACCAGGATCGGTAGGCTGGGCCAATATTATATATAAATGCCAATATAACATAAATGAGGGTCTAATATTATGAATGTTATTCACAGGTTGTGCATTTCGAAAATTGTTATTCCACTACCATTACAGGTGAATATAAATTATTTTTCACTACCAATATAAATGCCAATATTAAATAAATGAAGGCCAATATTATAAATAAATGTCAATATTAAATAAATGAAGGCCAATATTATAAATATGTATCACTGCCAAGATCGGTAGGAGAGGTCAGTATCATATTATAAAGATTATTGCTGCCAGTGTCGGTAGGAAAAGAGGCAATATAAGTGTGTTCGCTACCGATATTGGTGGTATGGGCCAATATCGTAAATGTGTCACTGCCAATTTTGGTAGGAGAGGCCGGTGTTCGAAATGTTTACCGTTATCCTTATTGGTAGGTACCATGAATATGTATCACTATATGAAAGCCTGCACAGGTTGATGGTTGACATGTGTATTTCGTTTTCCACATTTCACCAGTGATCAACCTATATTTGTGGTTATGATGTTTGTTTATTCTAGACATCCATTTTTCATGGTTTTGATATATTTGTGTTGCTTTATGTTTTTGTTCTTTCAATATGTTTGGGGGGGAGAGTAGGATGGCGCATCACAAAACGGTGTTGTGAGGATACAATTTTACTTTAGCACCCCTCCTATTTCTGTTTTCTTTGATCTTAATGGTTGTTCTAAAATTGCATGGTTATCACAATGTGTTTTACCAAACTTTCATTAGTTTCTATTAGGTTGTATAAGAAATGGTTGTTTTGTTTTTCCCTTTTGAGGAAGGGGGGGGGGGCGGTATGTGCAGTATTTGGACTTGCATATACTGTGTTTATATGCAAGCCATGAAATGATAGCTGTGTAGAACCCCATGTCACCTGAGGGTTCCATGAGTGATGGTTGATGGAGACAGGATGGGCGATGTAACCTGGAAGGAGGCATCCACCATAGCTCCCTCTTCCCTTCCTCTCCAATCCCTGTAACTAAATAAAGTTTACTTTTAATTACACTCGCCAGGTTTCCCAGAGTTCTTACTATGTATATGTGTGGATGAAGAATAGTACACTCATCTGCCGCACACTTCTGAGACAAAGCGAGCGCTTGGATCGAGTCCTTCCTCAACCGATCCATGAGGGTCTTTGCACCTTCAGCCTCTTCCTCACCCATGCCTGTTACTTGCGGAGCTCCAGAAGGGTCATGTGTGTCCCCTACTCTGTGTTCACTAAGCCCCTTTTTGATAAACTGGACTATTTGGGAGTTGCATACACCAAGTATGCGGATGACACCCAGATACTCATCCCTATCACTGATGATCACATTGTAGACAGTAAGACCCTCAATGACATTGACCTCCTTATACATGGATGGTGAAGCACAGACTCTGTCTTCTCATCGTTGAGACAGAGTTGCTTCTCTTAGGATCCTCGGCTAACCTGAACAAATTGGGCGCGATATTCACCTCCTTCAATATCGATGGCAACATAATTAAAGTTGCCAACACTGTGAAAACACTAGGAATCTACATTGACGCTGCACTCACTCTAAAGAGACAAAATAACGCGTTGGCATCATCCACTGCTCATACCTGCAAGCTCATTACTGCCTGCCGCTCTTATTTGACTACAACTAATTGCATCACAATAGCTAGAGCACTAGTTTTATCTAAGCTCGACTATTACAATGCACTTTATCTGGGCACCTCACAACAAAACCAACAAAATGCAAGTTCTGAAAAATAATGCCATCGGAGCAGCTTTAAACATCCCCCAGGATACAACCTATTTCTGCAACCAGACACATAATAAAATGGCTTAACATTAAGCAAAGAATCAACCTTAAAACACGCACCCATAAGTGCTTATCCAACCAAGCGCCTATCTACCTATCCAATACCACATCCAGACATCTAGAACAGACCAGTCGCATTGCGTCACCATTCAACGCTTTAAACAACAACGCACAGGCGGTGTTAGCTTCCCAGTCCTTACTGCTAAGAAGTGGATTGCATTACCAGTATCTGAGAGGAACCTTCATCCCTCCTTTTCCGGAAAAAGGTTAAAGTTTGGCTTCATGAGCAATACATTATTTTGATCTCATAAACTGATATGTCAACGGGATATAATCTCTATCTGATGTACATATGGAACTTTGTATATATGTAACTTTGTCCTAGACACTATTGACCTTGATGTACCTTACTGTTGACCGATGTATATCTGTAAATCTCTGTATGAACCTTTTTATATTGTATTTCTTTCTGTATCGTTTTGCAACTTGTATGAAAAGCGCCCAGATGCCCTGGGTCTTGGCTGTGCTCTACAAATAAACTAAAGTGGTGTACCAAACTGTAGCAAATACGTTCAGTGGGCTGGAGAAATACTATGAATAACAAATGGGAAACCGCAGATTCATAGGAGTATGCCCCCCTGCTGCCACCTACACAGCACACTAGATCTTCAGATCAGTGGTACCAGCAGACCATTGCTGCAAGAAGGAACTCGCACTTCAGACAAGGCCGTAATAAAATAATGTGAACATGGATAGTTTAATATATATAGTTTTACAAGGTGTAAAGTATGGATTACAATAGTGTTTTGATGATAAATGTATATATTTGCACTTCCCTAAGTGGGAATAGACATTTAATTTCGGGTTGTGGTAATTTTATTTGAAGTTTAATAAAATAGTCCCCGATCTGAAGCATTGTGTCCACGCTGATTGTTTATACAAAAATTGTATAGCATTGCAGTGGTTGGATTTTAATGCATTTGATGATACATGACCTTTTAAACTATACATCTAGAAACCTCTTCATTCAGGAGCCCACGTTGGGCACAATGTTTCCCCTTCCCAGACAATTTATTGTATTGTGCGTGGGAGGCATAAGATCCCTGAAACATTCTGTGTTCCGAGATGTCCTGGGAAGGAGCAAGATCTGCCTTTCGCCAATTTATGCTTTTTGAGTTTGTGTACATATGTGGTGTTTGCTAGGATTTCTTAAGTAAAAGTGGACTGTGCCAGATCGTTTGTAAGCTTTTATACTGTGCCCATGACTGCTGCAGAGGTTCTATAGTGATGGTATATTGTCTGAAGAATTGGCGTATTGTACCCCATCCAGTGCCCGGGACTGCGAAGGGCAAAAAGTAAGAGTGGCGAGGGTTGAGCAGGATTAGGGGAGGGGGACATGTTGGGGTCTTTGAAACGCAATTTCTTGATGTATACAGCGCCTTACAAATGCACAATAAAATAAAACGCCATACGGGAATTGTACAATGGAGTTGAAGGTGACAGTGCGATTGTAGAAGTAGTTTGCATGTGTACTTGTCAGAAGTGAATCAAACGGTGTTCTAGAAAAATAGAAGTTTGTTCTTTTACAAACAAGCTTTTTCCAGTGAAGGGGCTCTTTGGAACAAGTTCTGGAAATTAGTGGAAGCATCGTTGCGTGATGGCACGGAGGTATGCTTGGCCAGTCCTTGTAATGTGGAGGCTGGGAATCGTGTGTTTTAGGAGCTCCCTGCAAACCGCAGGGTCCTAATATGGGCACGCCAGCTGGCAGAAATGACCGAGCCAAGGATTGGCTTTGTAGAAGGATGAAAGTGAGGAACCACAGAGGGAATGAAGGGGGAACAGGGTGGAAGTGAACCACTCTACAAAAGCCTAGAATGCATGGCCTTTACATGAGGATGAATTCAGGAATGTGAACTGTAGTAGTATGTGAGAGCTCAGCTGTATGCTATTGTTATATTTGATGTTTGTGCATGCGTTTTTTTTTTCTTCTCAGAAAAGGACTTGTACATCTAGTACTGTCTGTGTAAGGTGGGCAGATTATTAATGGATAATACCAATATAAGGTTTAAAGACCTACGGCTACCATTTTTCTGACCCAACACCTACAAAGAATCTCAAACCTTTACAGCCATATTATCTCATCTAGCCCATTTGTGTCAGCCATATCTTGTAGTTGGCTTAATTGTATAAGGTAGCCTTGCCTTGCTTTTAAACCTTTTGTTAGTTGGCCACATCCCGCATTTAGCCCTATTGGGTGTTGTCCCCAGATGGAACCCAGGATGTAGGTATTGTTTGCACAACTAACCCATTGTCTACTCCTACACACACTGGCTCATCCCACGCATGTGTAACTCAAATACTATTGCACAACACCTCTGCCATTAGAAGGAAACTACCTTCAAAGACATACTCAAATAGTAAATTGCCACATAATTCTGTATCCTTAAACGCAATCCTCCTGATTAGTGCATAGTATACCCAACTGCGCCGATCCACACACGATTCAGACCTTTCAGACCTGGGTGACTAGCAGGGTCCTGGCCACCCTCACATAACTTTAATGGCTGAAATGCATGCATGCATAATGACAGCCCCAATGTTTCCCAAACTTGGACTCCGGTCCTTCCGAGGGTGTTCAACCAATAGCACGTGGGTACCATAATTGTGATTAAAATCGCTACACAACCAGATGAATGAATTCACCACCAAAGCTGCTAGGCATGTATAATGCACCACTTCAGTGAACACTAGCCACAGCTAGGGCTACCCGTACTCACCGTAATGCAGCAAGAACTGACAGAATTCAGTCGTGCTGGTCACATGACTTACGCCTACTTACATCAGACTATGGCTCAGCACTTCTGACATGAGCATGTAGCGCAGACCTATGACATAATTTGTGCACGCTGAACTCATGACGAGTTGCTAGCACTCACGAAAGCCCTAGACGATGACTCCTCGGCACCCATCCACATGCCTGATCTCGGGTTGCTCTATCCCGGAGCCTGGCCAGCCTTGCTAAGCTTTATTTGTCCAAATGCGCACACTAATTTTAATCTTACTCCGTGACCCCTAACCTTCTGGATTTGGGTTCCCAAGGGCGATCCCACCACAAGGCCATTGAGACAATAATGGTAAAAGGCGCTATATAAATGACAAGTACAATACAATTGAATAGATGCTCTATAAATGGAACAAAGGCCATAATCGTGCCTTTAACATTTAGCATGCATCATGTCCCACTAATCTCCCCCAGATGCCTCAAAGCTCATACATTACCGCAGGTTAGGTTTCAGAACTAGGCAGGGACATCCACACAACTGTAAATGGCATCCCATCAGGTACCACAACTGTGAAGTTGCATTCAAGCGACTAGAGATCACAGATCAAAAGAAATGAGTGACTTCCTCAAAGAACAAAAGCGTAGAGCAGGGGTCTAGAAACCTTTGGCTCTCCAGCTGTTTTGGACTACAATCTCCATTATCCCTTTTCATCGACTATGTTGGTTAGGGTTGACTTGTAGTCCAAAACGCATTCAGAGCTGAAGGTTGCAGAACCCTGGCATAAAGGGTAACGCAACATGCAGATAAACAGAACAAAGTTAAAGCAGGCAGCAAAACAACGATGGAGACCAAAAAGTGATGAAGGCAACTTCCAAGGAACACAATCTACAAAAGACAAAACAAGATGCATGGGTTCTGGAGCATGCACATGAAGCATAGCGTATTGTAAATACCATCTGTTCATTCAGTGTCTTCAAGTTGATCAATTTCTGCACGTAGAGTGGAACAATGTTCACTGGAGTGTCTAAGGTAAGTGTGCCCCTGGTGATGCATGAGGTCACATGCTTTGTCAGAGTAGGAAGATGGGCTGGACTGAAAAGACCTCTAGATGTTGGGTCAGCTTCCTAGATGAAGGAAACAAGACCCCAGCAATATTCCAAAACCACTTTTTGATCTGTGTGGGCCATTACATTGAAACATGTCTTGTGAAATCAGTGGAAAGGGTCAAGGTCCGATTATCAAGGAGAACATATGCTATGACTCTGCGTTCATGCATGTTGATCTTGGTATAATCTATTCTCATGTGAAGTAATTATACGTGCTGAGGTGGCATGGCACCCTAACATGCGACTGCATTTCTCTGCTCATTTTCGCATTATAGCTGACTTAATACGTGGCTATATACAAAGTAACTGACTTAATAGGAAAACTGTTTCTATTTGGGTGGCTGAGCTCCTCTCGCTGGATGGAAGAGCTGCTGCGCTAGTGTATCTCCTACTTGCAAGTGTTTGGACCATACGGGTAAGACAACAGGGCCCTCTGGGTTTTACCTAGCGCAATATTGAAGAAATAGAACGCGAGGACGGGATATTACTGGTCTGGTAATGCCCCTAGGCTGATAGTTGCAAGCCTGAGCGAAGCAAGGACTTTAACGTAGCCCTGGGGGTATTACCAGACCGGTAATGCCCCACTCTGAAGGTTCTATTGCTATTAGTACCCCGGCACGTTATACCGGGGTACTAATACTTTTTTCTCAAGCTGAGAAACTGCATTGAAAGTTTGTTGACTAGAGGAAAAAAAGAAGAAAAACAATGTCTGCCAGGACTACACGTAGTCTCTTCTCCCTTTCCATTGCAGCCATTGCAGAGCTGGATGTTTTGGCGCGGCCAGTTCACTGCATGCCGTTATGGCGCGAGCCTTTCACCGTAGGTCCTGTTTTGGTGCTGCCAGTTTGTTGCAGCCAGTAGGGCACGGGACCACTGGGCGCAAAGATGTTTTGCCGCAGCATTACAGGTGCAGGTTCATTTATTTATGAACCGGCACATTGCATTTTGCCGCGGCATGAACCTGCACCTATGACCGCGTTACAGGTGCAGATTCATGTGCTCTTGCATTAAAAGTGATCTGCATATAAAATTATGGGGCTGGTTTTAGGAGCCAGTTCAGATTTGACGCACACAAAATGCCCAGACTGGGACATGAAAATTGAAATTCAAGGGTGACGATGCATATGATCATATTTTGATATAGTGCTTGTTGCATTTCTTCAGATTCTGGATGTTATGGCACCAGTATATTTTGCGACGACTGCTGAGGGGTAATTTGGAGTTACGCAAACGAGAACATGCATATGAAAGTTAAGCCCTGATGAAGAGGCCAGCCTGGGACTGAGACTGCTTGCCTCTTGATTGATCTTTCAGACGTAAGCTCTTGCTTTTAATTTCTAGCCAGGACTTTATGAAATCAACTGTAAAATCTAGTTTCATTCAAATGCACGGCACGCAGGCGTTGCTGGCTCTAGGAAGCGGGCATGGATTTAAAGATGACACAGCTATATGATGCAGAGGCTCACTCCTGCGGTGGCTGGGAGTGGTATTTTTCCGTTGCTCCACACGTGTCTCGTAGGCCTCTACATTTCACATGAAAGAGCACACTGGGAGAAGAGAAGAGCAGGTGCTGGCAGCCCTCGGGTCTCCTGAAAAAATGTCATCTGGGTGTTGATGACAGGTGTATGTGCAGGATGATGTTACATGGGCATCTGTGTGGATGCAGAATGTGAGGTCATATGGAACCCGGGGTGTTGTGAGTGGGTCCTGGAGTGTTGGTGAGACAGGGTTATAAGTTTCTACAGTAGCCGTTGGAGTTGCTGTGCTGGCTGGGGTGGATGGCCCAGTACTTCCTATCTTATGACTTACCTGTACTCACAATCGGGATTAAACTTACCTGATAATTCACCTCCTGATTCCAGGTTGGTGTGTGAGTGGCGAACCCCATTACTTCAAATAACTGTGCTGTCTCTTGTCCCAGAAGAAGGCAGCTGAGCTGGAGCACATGGCTGAGGTCCTTATCACTGGGGAGCAGTTCAGGCAGGCGAGGCCCATCCTGTTCAGACATTGGTTGCCACATTGCCCCTTCCATAAAGGAAACCAAAATAAAGGCCACAGATAAGGTATTTAGCAATGGCAGCATAATTACCCTGAACCCAGAGGGGGTGGTGTGGCAAAACAGCAGGGAGTCTGTGTTCCTTTGAGTTCTTGCTATTAGAATGTATGGACCCCATGCATTATAATATCCCTTCAGGAGCCTGCTGTTAATACAACAAATACATACATTTTTGCTATACCGGATGTACGTTACAAGACAGTTTTTCACGTCTTGTGCCTAATGTTTCTCTCTTAGGGGCCTCACACAATATTATTTTAAGGCCTGTAAAATATGAATGAGGTATTTTACCCTATTTATTATTCATGTGCATTTGTTTTTATGCTTCACTAACCAAGTTCAGCAGACAAGTACCAAGAAACCCTCCTAGTTACTGGGTGTTGTCCTTGAGGAAACCATCACAATAGGTTAATAAAATGTGTTCATGTCTTATTCCATGTCCTCAACTTGGAAAAGATCACTGTCTGAGATATCATCAACAATCAAAAGCCCTGCTTGTTAGGAGGGTTTCCTAGACCACGTAAACTTTAGCATGTGAGCAAACTAAAAGACTTAGCGTATGTACTTGCAAAGAGGAGAATTGCTATGGGGTGGAAGGCATGCCATAGACCACGACTAGAAGCATGGTGGAAAGATTTACAGAAAGGGCCTGAAGCAGAAACCATGGTATGGCTAGAGGCAAGCAATGTCGGGGGCAGGAGGAAACAGAGACCCTGATGGCCTGGAAACTACTAATAGTTATTTGGGCCAACGCAAGACCCAACGGAAATCATGGAAGAGAAATCGCAATCACAGGGTTCAGAAACAGAACATGAGAAGGAGTAGGCTCGAAAGGGGGGGGGGGGGAGGGAGAAGCGGTGGACATGATGAAGCAATGTATGTCTAAGATGTTATGCACTGCAAGTTTGATTTGTATTGTTTGAATACAATTAATAAATGTATAAAAAAAGAAAAAACAAAAGCCCAATCCAAAAAGATAAGATATCCTTTTATTTAAACAGCAAGAAGACAAACATGTCTCAAATCTGGATATTGGCTAGCTATATTCTAGCACCTGCAAGAGGCGCAAGGGCAGTTAGACGTGGCTGCAATGTCAACCACGTCCAAACATCCCTTGCGCTAAATCTGTGACACCAGAAAGGCTTCTGTGCCAAAATGGGCTCTCCAAAACGGTTGCTGTGGCAAGGTGTACCGGAGCCATTGAAGTGGGGGGGGGGCTTACATTTGTGCAGGGGAATGGTGTCCAGGGGGTCGTCAGCAAACTTGCCTGATTCCTGGAGTGGGAAGATGGCAACCTCCTTCTCCGAGGACCTCGTTACAAGCCTCATTGGTTGGGAGGCCGCCACAACCCCCTCAATGGGTACTAAGCTGTGTTAAAAGAATCTAGAAAAGTAATAGAGCTTCCACTCTTAGTTTCTGTACTAGTGGCTGTTATTGAGAAGATTGGAGGGGTGGTGGTGGGGGGAGGGGGGATAGATCCTGAGTGGGACACATGAGACTGGTGTCTCTGTAACATGGATTGTTGCTATGAAAGTCGGGGATTGGATGATTGCACGGTCTCTCCCTCTCCCTCTCCCAGCAGTGACACTTGTCAATTTAAAAATGAACTCTACACATGCATGTGTATCTACTGTACTAGCAGCAAGATGGTTAATTACTAGAATAGCCTGAAAAATTAAAGGAATCCAACATCTGAAACAGAGTAAAAAGCGGGGAGGGTCTTTTGGCGGATGAGAAGGAATAGTTTACCAGAGGAGTGCTAATCTGGATTTAAAAGTGACTCCTATGGCAAACCAGGAGCCCCTTCAGTGACACCAATGGCAGGTTGGTTGGGTAGAACTACTGGCAGGCAACGTACACTTTTGCTATGCTCGTACCCTAACCTAGATCTCCTTATTTAATTTTTTTTTTTTTAACACGAATGTCAAGGCTGTTTAGCAAATAATTGGGATTATTATTCGATATGTGCAGGGGACTGTAATTGTATCTTGCATAAGGAACTGGATACCTCACAATAGGAGAGTATGCCCGTAGGCCAGGCCTTCAAGACACTTAAGCTTTTAAAGTATCATGCAACAAGTGAAATATGGAGGTACAACCACCAGTGTGAAAGTGGATTATTTTTTATATATAAATGTCGGCACACCATATTTGCAATGGAATAGACTTCACTGTGTCAATCAGAATCACCCTTTCATCCTGAATAACTGCAGAGTATCTGGACTGAATACTGTTGGACCCCACTGTGACAAATTGACTTTAGACACTACTCACCATTGTATTTCTGGGGTGTGACAAATCTAGCAGTATCGTCACTGATTCTCTGGAGGGAAGTTTCTTTTACGTGGCCAGGGAAAGGCAGACACTATCTGACTGACCGTGAGGGTGGTTATCTGCGGGAGGACCAAGTAGGGGGAAGACCAACTCCAGAGGCAGGAAAACACTCAAAATACACCTTCAGATGTAAATCTTAATGACACCCATGTGCCTTTTTACTATGCCTGTATGGCTTATTGTGATGCAGCTAAAGGATTCCCAAGTTTTCTTGACCAAAACCTTGTTTACCTCCCCTCAAGCACTTCTTTTTTTAAAACATTTTTTTTTAGTGCTGAGATGAGGAAGAGGGATGGAATGATGAGGATTACCAGAAGCAGTAAGCTAACACTGCGTTCTGGTCTTTGGAAAGAGTTAACTAATGCTGGGAAGTTTAAAACGCACACAGCTGAACAGAATACGAGGGAGAGGCAGAGATTGCAGCGGAACGCTGCTTGTGTTGACGCTGGTTGGAACGCCGGAGGCAAGCACACTGGAAGGCAACACAGAGGCTGACGAGAACAGCGTGCAGAGTGGCCGGGCCTAGAGTAGCTGACTGCTTTATTGCTATAGGCAGCTGGAGCCATCCGAAACAAAGGAAGATAAAGTGGGAGCCAAACAGCGAACGGGACGCACCCACAGTCGGCAAACCAAAGGAGAAGACTGAAGGACACCAGGAACGCCAGAGCTGCCTGGTAAGCCCAGAGAGAGCGAGTGGGTTACCGGAGTGCTTGAGCGAGTGTTGCGCATCATTAACAGCGCGAGAAAGCCCAATTAAAGTAATTGGATGAACTGATACCAATATGAACAGTTTAAGACAGGGTTGCTAACTGAATGCTTGGAAACGGACATTGAAACAAATACGACCAGTGCTAAAGGGTCAGTGTCCCAATATTTGAAAATAGTAGTTGATGCCAATAAGAGCTCCACTGAGAGAGGATTGGTGACCCAATACTGGAGAAACATTTTTCCTTGGATGAAAGAAAGGGTATAGAACTGAAAAGCCCTGACCAGATAGTGAATCGGGCAAACAGTGAGTCTTGACTCGCACTCGTGAAAGGATACAAAGCCCTGGTAGGAGAGTAAACCAGGCACTGTGTGAGTCTGGGACCTGCACCCAAGTAACAGAATTGTGATTATCCTGGCAGGAGAGTGAACTCTGAGTAAGAAGAAAAGTAAACCTGAAACTGTGGAACATTGAGAACGAATACAAAAAGGAAAACCCATACCCCCTTTTAAGGATCAGTGATGAAGGCGCAATACCCTGGAAGGAGAATACACCACAGGTAAAAAGAGGAACAGTTAAGGGAAAAGGGAAGATACCACTTTAAGGTCAATTGAGAAACGCAGTGAGAAACTAATTATTCAAGAGAACTGTGTGTTTAAAAGACTCAAGGGGAGGCTTATTCCACCTGGTATAACCTTGCACTGTATTAATATATTGGATGGTGAAAAACAGAAGGAACAAAGGGAGAGTTGTTTTCCTTGAAACTGTGGAAGCTTACCAAGTGGAGAAACTCGTAGTAGAAGTTGTCCTGCTTGAAACTAAATATTGAATAAAGAATAAACGAGGGGAGAGCCCTTTGAAACAGTTGAACACTATTTGACCTTTTTTCCAGAAGTACTGGACAGACTGTGAAAGGCCAGAAGAAACCTAGGGGAAGGGAGGATCCCTTCACCTCTGGAACTTTAATTTTAGTTTTTTCGGCACCTTTGTACTTGATTTGAAACTCTGAAATAAAGCTGCAAGTGCCTAGCTTACAGGAATCCCGTTGTACACATTTTTTTAAGTTTATTGTGTAACTGTCAGTTTAGGGTTTTTGGACACAGGACGCTTTTTGGTTTAACATCCTGACAGACTTTCATTCGTTTTGCTGAGGCATGGAAACCCCCTCAGACATGGGGACAAGTAGGATTTCCCCAACCCCTATTACTTTGACAATAAAGGTCCTATTTCATACTGAAACGTGTTGCCGTGTTTGAGTATTACTTACAGTGGGAAGAAGTCGTCTCAGCCCTCCAACAAAATGAGACCCCAATCCTAGAGGTACAAAGGACATAGTAGAGGGATACCTCTTTTGTGGTAACGTAGGCAGAGGGAAGGCTATACTATTGAGGAATGTTAAACTGTAGCAACACAACCAGCAAAGTACAACGATCTGAAAAAAGGGATGTTCAAGGTTTTATAAAAAAAATATGCTTTAAACACACTATATGCAAAAAATAACAAATTAGACACTAAAAAAGTAAAAAAAACACCCCTGTGGAAAGAACCCAGAATATGCTAAATGCAGTACATTTGGATCATGACACTGTGGTGAAAGGCACTTAAAACCACAATGTACGATATGTTCTGGAGAACAAAAAGGATTGAAGTGAACTTGCCAGTCTCTAGGGCCCTGAAAATGTACCAGGGGTGCCGTTACCAGTCCATAATACAATTTGTGGTGGTGTTTGGTTCTCCATTGTGAATCAGGCTTGTAGGTGCTATGTGGATGGTTCGATTTGGCACCAATGCGGCAGTTACAATAGGTGGCAAGCAGATCGAATGGAAGGTCACTAAGGCTCGTAGCAATACACATTGTGGAGATTACAAGGTCTGGCGGTTCAGGTTTGACAGTGAGATGTGCTGGGGAAAGTCTGTTCGGTATCATATTTAACATATGCAGATGATCTGTTAGAGATCTCAGTCTACAGAAAGCGCTGAATGCCATCTCTGAATATGCAGTGCTAAATGAACTAACTATTAATGGCAAGAAATCAAATGTTATCGGATTCACAAGCAATAGATTAAAAATGGGTTATACATGGAGGGTCAACAAGCCATCAAACTCTCTTGCGTATCATGGTTTCCAACTCCACATGAAGAACAATGCTGGTACTTTAATGTCGTGACTGATGACTAAAGCTTTATAGGGAGGTATCGAGATGAAAAAGAACAGAGCATGGTACTGCAGGTTTACTCTCTCTTATGATAGCTTATTATAGGATGAAGGTAGTTCCTTGTTTTGTATGGTATAGAGATTAGCCATGCTTCTAGAAATCTGGCGTAGTATAGGGTGGAATCGCGTGCCTGGAAGAGGGCTCTAGGATTGCCAGAATGTGTACTGATAGCCGTGCTCATGTCTGAGCTAGGGCCGACGGAGTTGTCTGGTAGACCTTAGAATACTTTTACTCTAAAGAAAGTAGATGGTTCCACTAAAAGATTCTCTTTACGAGGATCTAGCTGAAGTAATGTTGAGCAACATTGTCTGCCATCATTAACTTGAAGAAAAGCGCTGATGGGATACTTGCTGTAGCAGATTTATCTACTCAAGATCTAGGTGAACAGCACGACCAGATAGAAATCTTGATCAGGCGGGACTGGATCAACACATTGGGAAAAATGAGGGGATACAGACTTTATAAAATAGTCTGTATTCTCTGGATAAAACTCTGAGTAATCCCTAGATAGCTAAGGACATTGGGTTTGTGTTGACCAGTTTCTTGTTTATAGGCTCAATCTTCTCCCAACAGAGGGAAATCTGTAATCTAAGATCCTCAAATGAAGATAACCTAAGAGATGTCCCTTGTGTGAAGAGGTTAGTGACTCGGAACAGAGAACATATTCTCCTAGACTGGCCTGCCCTGATGATATATGACATTTATAACGCGCCTATACACAAGTGTTTCAAGGCGCGGCAAGGGAGGGGGAACAGAGGGGAGACGGACAATGATCCTACTAGACCAGCTGTCATTCAGATCGTGCAAGTGCAAGTGCATGGGGGAAAGTGCGTTGGGGGGAATGGGGCGGGGACAGTGCAGTACATGGGATAATATAATAAATTACAGTAAGTAAAAAGTACGGCCAGCAGGTGGCAAGTGCAAGGGTAAGTGCAGACATCAGGTATCAAATGCTGGTAGTGGGACTGTAAGGATACAGGAAACAGTCCCAAGTGCAGGGGTTGCCAGGAAAGCAGTGCAGGTGTGTGTGTGAATGGCGGCGTGGGGACCTGGGCTCGAGATCAGAGGGTGGCCAGGTAACAAGTGCAGTTTCAGTTTCAGCTAGGAGTTCAGCAGGGGAGAGGAGGAGAAAAAGCAGAAGCAAAGAGAAAGGTTTTGAGGTGCTTCCGGAACCGGAGATGATTCTCCTAAAGTTTCAGGGAGGCTGTTAGAGGGCGGCCCCAGACGAAGAAAGAGATCTACCACCAGCTCGTTGCTTGGAGAAGCGCCCGACCCTGAGAGTGTTGGAGTCGGATGAGCGAAGAGCTCGAGAAGGAAGATATTTAGGAAGAGAGTTGGCGGTAATGAGGCCCCAAGCCCCAGAAGGCCTTGTGGACAATGCCGAGGGTTTTGAACTTGATCCCTGCAGCCACTGGGAGCCAGTGCAGAGATTTCAGTCCTGGATAGACACGCTCCCTGGGCTTGAGGCCAAGGACAAGTCTCGCAGTCCTGTTCTGGATGAGTTGCAGAGGGCGGAGAGTAGAAGCAGGCAGATTTAGAAAGAAGCTGTTGCAATAGTCCAGCCTAGAGAGAACCAGAACTCTGGAGTCAGTGAGCTTCGAGGGGGGGGGGGGGGGAGAATACCTCTGAGGAGGTGCAGCTGGTAGTGTGACGTCTTAGAGACGTCACATGTTAGGAGAGGAGTGTGGAGTCGAAGATGACCCCGAGGTTTTTAGCCTCACAGGTGGGAGCAGGAAGAGGGCCAAGAGAGTCCGGCCAGAGAGTGACAAAGGAGGGAGCGGGTGTGCCGATGAATAGAATCTGTCTTACTGGCATTAAGGCAGGGATCATTGGCAGCACACCACTCCTGGATAGCATACAGTCGGAGATGAGAGAGGGAGAAGAGGGGGCTGAGGGTTGCCTGAAAATGAGCCGAGTGTCATCCGCATAGCATTGGAAGTTGGGGCAGAGCGCGGCAATATGGTGGGCAAGAAGTGCCAGGTATTGGTTGAACCGCCAGGGAGAGAGGTTAGACCCCTGGGGAACACTGCAGGTAGAGAAGGAAGTAGAGAAGAGGAAGGACCCAAGTTGAACCTGGGAGGGTCGGTCAGAAAGGTAAGCGGTCAGCCACGCCAAGGCCTGACCGTTGATCCCCAGGTTATCACGGAGACGGTTGAGCAGGATGGCATGGCTGACAGTGTCAAAGGCAGAGGAGAGATCCAGTAAGATGAGGACACGGAGGGTTTTGGAATCCAGGTTGGAGAGCAGGTCTTCACGGATGTTCAGGAGAGCAGTTGAGAGATCCATCTGGTTGGGCAGATTAGTTCATTACTATGCATTAATTGACCCTGCACTTTTTATTGAAAGGATCTCGAGTGGCGATGAAACATCTGTGACCTCTGGTGTTATCAAGCTACTTAAGGTGGCAGCGTTGATTAAGTTGAGATTTTGATACTTTTTTCTAATTTCTTAAACACTATGCCAAATTGACAGTGTGCTATTTTAATTTTATACTGTATTTGTTTTCATCCTTTTTAAATTGTACCTTTTTGTTTTTGTATGAAAATGTATTTTGTTTTCTTTTCTATTGGGTAAATACAACCAAAATCACACATACAATTAAAAAAAAAAAAACTAAATGAGGCAGCTTGCCTTTAGCCAGCTCTCTACTTTGTTTCAGGGCTTCCAACCGTTCTCTTAAGAAATACAGACTTTACACTACTTATGCATCCAGGTGCGATAACCCTCGCTGAGTTTTTGCAGCTCTTGCAGAGGCTTAAACTTCTGGTCTACGGCACCTCTTGAGACTTTAGTTTCTCTCATGCACTTTTTGTGATGGTAGCTCTTTCCATTTTTTCTTAGTTATGTAAATCCTTTTTTACTTCTGGATTTTACCTTAATCTCTGTTGGGATATCTTCTACCCTTTTCCTCTGTTTGATAACCCACCTCATGGGGCCTTTCCTCTGGTTTTAATTTCAAATGTCTTTGACTTTTATGACAGCTGTTGGGGTTTAACTCAGTATCTTTATCACAGTCTCATCAAAGAATGCCAGTAATCCTCATAATTTAAGCTATGTAACACTCTTCATTTCTTCCAAAACAGGGCTTCCAATTCTCTTAGGCTTTTAGCCTCAATATTGATATATCTTCTGTAAAGTTCATGCAATTTCGGTGGCCTCCCCCTTATTAGAATCACCCAGGTACCTTCAGTCAGCATTGGTTGATTCAGTGGGCTTGGCTATGGGACGTAATGTTCTTTGTCTGCTTTTTTGTCTGGTTTCTCCCCTTTCGCCCAACCAGGTTCTTCATGCTTGCTCAGTTAACTCAGTGGTAGTTTGCTTTTGCCAACGTGAGGATTCGTTCCTCCAAAAGGGATGGGTCTCTGCGTCCCAAACCCACCACGATCCTCTCGTCACACCACCTTTTGGTCTCCTGGACACCATCCGCACAGCAGTTGCTCGGCTACGCGTTATGCCGGGCCTCCAGTGTCTTGCTTCAGTGTTCTCCTTCGCTCAGTTTGCCCCAAGCTCTGCGGCACAGTCCTCCTCCGCCTCACCAGTGTTTGCTTTACGTTGGAGGGCTTCCGTTGCGTATGCTTCTCTCGCTCCACCTCCATGATTAGCCCGTTCCTTTTACAGGCTGTTTTGCGTTACAAGCAACAGTACATTTTTCTCCAGATGTCGTACTGTCCAGTATTACCTGAAGCCAATAGAAGGGAAACCAGGTTATTGGGATTTAAAGGTAATCCCATATATGCAGACAGTTGTACTTGTGTAGGGAAATCCTTGTGGGAATGGGAGTCATTGTCCCCTAGAGGGGAGTCACTCCTAGGGAGGTCCCATTTGCCCAGACCCCTAGGGAAGGTCTTGATGAGCAGGTTCACCTCCCTAGTCTCACAGCCCCCTCCCCTACTCCCAGGAGAAGGGATGAACACCCTAGATTTGTCACTGCTCCCACCACAATGCCATAGAGGCAACTGGCCTCCCCTCAACCTAGGACTGGCCCATCTCTCTGCCCAGCCAGTGCTAGAAAAAACGGCATGGCCGATTTTAACACCCGTTAAACCTACCCATAGATGCCATTGCCATACTGGAGCAAGCCGGCCCAACCGAAAATAATATTTTTAAAGCAGCTCCCTTCCTTAAATGCATGTGTTCTGCCCAATCATGCAACTTAAAGGTGTTGTTACTTCATGTATGCAACACAGGCATACATGTGATTAGAATTGCGCTACTCTGTTACATTGAACAGATACTAGCAACACTATTTACAGCATCATACAGAAATATTTACAAAGTCCCACCATTAGTGTAGCTGGCTAGACCATGTGCGTGATTCAGAACTCTGACAGAGCCAAGCTGTTTAGTATTGTGACCACAGCCTTAGTAAGAATGTGCAGTTGAATGTGGACACATTGGGATTGTATCTGGATATATTTAAACTATTCATCAGACTTGAATGTGTTGACAAATTCTAAAATCTTCCCTTCCTCCACCCCATGTGTGCAGGGAACACCCATTTGACCGATGATAGTGATGAAGATGACCATGCTTCACATGCAAGCTCAAGTGATTGGACTCCAAGACCACGAATTGGTAGGTTTCAAGTATGTTTACACTTCAATATACTTGCACTACAGTTCTTCTGAGGTCTGATTAATGAACCATTTTGAGCTTTGTCAGAGCACTTGCAGGTACATATTAGAGGGCCCTTGGTGTCAACTCACTTCCCATTAATACAACTCTCGATGTGTCGAGATGAAAGCACCATTATAGGTTCAGGCGTGTTTGAAATATCCAGGTGTAAAATGTTGCTTGGTCTTGACATGGGGCGCGGAGCTGGAATGTGGCACCTAAACCACCTTCTGCTTACTCGACTTGGTACATTGGTGTTGCTCCACCGATGTGCTGCCTTACTATGCATTATGTTCTGACAGGCGCTTGCTTCCACCTAATACATGTCCAAGTGCATCATGCTGATGGCTCTGTTAAAGGATACAGTTTTGTAGTAGCTAGGGCTACTATGTAAGTTTGGTGAAGGTGACGCTTAGGGCTACAACCAGTTGCATGAGATGCATGTCTTTGTGGAACCATTTTCAAGACCTACTGGAAAGTAACCAAGAGGGGTGATGACCTTCTGCAGGACATCAAGGCTCCTTTGTTTTCCAGTAGGTTCCATGTAGAAATGTCTCTCACCTCAATGTTTCTGGCAGAGTTTCAGCTTAGCCTTCAGGTGCATGAGCCATCTAGTTTCACCTTCATGTTGCATGGTTGGGAGGAACACATGCCTTAAATAAATCATTCTTTATAGTCATGAAATTTGTATTTGGAGCATCCTTTAGCAGTGCTCAAGAATCTGCCTCCATCTGGCAGCACACATATGTTGTCACTAGCATATAGACTCAGGCCTCAAATGTAAACTCACTACTGACTAGTGTGATAGACTCTTGGCAAGAAAGAAATGGTGTGCTGTGTGCATGTGAAATGTTGAGGAGCTGAATGACTGTATGCTTGGTTATTAGTTTACACATTAAAATGTTAACACGGGAAGAACCACACAATGCGTGAGCAGCACCTTCTTTCATCCTGGAGGACCCTGGCCAATATTTGTGCATATTGACCCACATGGCCTTATGTTACTGGGCTCTGTCAAAATGCAGTGGCAGTTGCAATGTCATGACATACCCTTCCAGCCTGAGAGCAGGTCCATTGCAGTGGCATGGAGAAGAACAAAGACCCGTCTTCCCCAGAGGCCTGGAGAATAGATGAATTGCCCTTACCAAGATGGAGCGGGTAGTTATGTATACCATGGAAATGATGCAGGCTAGTAATCACATTTTACAAGGCACAAACACAATTCTGAGCTTTGGGAGAAGTTGCTACGGGGATGAGGAAGCCAAGCATGAACAGGCAGGATGTCGGAAAAATATAGCCAGCCTCTGATAATTGACCAAATTTGGCCTGTAAAACAAGTGTCGGAGCTGTGCATTTAGGAGGGACATAATGCACTCTTCCAGCTATGCAGACATTGGCATGCAGAGCAGAACCACAGTGCGCTCACATCAGAATTTAGGTGCGAGTTTAAGAAACCTCTGCAGTATAACTGGTAGTTACCCCGCTATATTGGTTTTCCCAAAGTGTACTAAATGGGGTGATAATGTGTAAAATTGAGACAATAGCACTCTATGCCTGCTTTGATTTAGCTTGCACTTTGCACTGAAAAAGCTCACCCCTGCAAAACTCCAACCTGACGTGTGTCCTTGTGTTCTGAACATGGCATCCAGTCATGTCTAAGTTTAGTCGGTATGCTAATATTGTTGTGGATCAGATAAATTACATAACCAATTTGTTTTTAACGTGCAATAATATTTACTTGGGTCTCTTCAAAAATCATTTTTTTAAACTTGAATATGCCAAGACTTGCATGTCATGTGCATGATTTAATACCTCATTGAATTACAATTATGATTGTGCAAGGTACAATAAATACCTGAATTCATGCAATGGCCGTATACAGCAAAATCCGAAATATCCTAAACCTAAGTGTTTGCACCTGCAGACTGGCAAATGGGGAATCGATTTGTCAATGATGGATGTACACATTTTTAATCTTGCATCTAAAACCTCTCCAGGAGATGCATCACTTCTTAGTAAAGGGTTGGAGCTTGTTCCAAGTACAGTTCATTGAAAGCACCAATTAGAGACAGAACTGCAATTTCTCAGCAAAATCTAGCTTGGGTGTTCTTTTGGGGATGAAGAAACAAGTGAGCAGCTCCAGTCTGACAAACTTTCATGATCAATCATCTTTATTCATTTACTGACAGATGCCTAAATAGGCTTTGATTTTTGAATTTGATCATTCTTGGCTTTGCGAAAGTTCCTCTGAATAAATGTTGACGCCAGTATAATTTAACTAAAGACTAACACCAGTCTCTAGTATCCTGTGTCTTCTCTGTGTGAATGGAACCTTGGGTGCCTGCTTTCTCTGCCCTATTGGAATATTCCCGGAGTGTTCAGTCTTGTGATTCCATATTTGTCAGTCTAGAGAATGAGCTGTCTTTTCCTACAGTGTGGTTGCTTGGTATCTCTGTTCCCAACCTACCTACTTGTATATGCCACCTGAAGATCCTCGTTTTACCAATAAGACACTTGCCTTCAACTACCATCTCCTGGTCATCCTTGGACACCAGAGCCTTTTTATATTACACTGGTGGTGAGATGGGGGAAGTCCCACACTGCATCTACCTTTTTTTAGGCAAGATTGTATGCAGTACCCTTAGCGTGCACTACAATAACCATGACCACCTGGCAATAGGAACCCAACCTTTGGTATAAGAATAATAAGAAGTCTGTACTACACAGGTTGGTAGTGTGGCTGAGCAGCCAGTCTCATCTCAAGAGGGGTCAATGTGAGCTGTAGGGGTTGCACAGAGATTCACAGTGACAAGTATTCATATAAACACTTACAAAGTTTCTTGAATAAACAATTATTAATTTATCAATCAGTTAGAGTAAGCCTTCTTCAGAAGGGAGCAATATACTAGTAACACTCAAATACACTTCAAAACACACTTAGTTTCTAAATCAGTAAAGACCCTTTTGGGATGGCCCACAGTCGCAACCTACACCCTTAGGTGATTTCAGTAGCTAGGGTTCTGGGGACATTCATATCTTACTGTTGCATTTAGATGACTTTTAGAAATGGGTTAAAGGGAAAGGTTATTAGAACAAACAAGAGACCACAAATATTCTTAAGCAGGCAAATACTTTTGGATCCCCTAAGCAGAGTCAATCAGTATAACGGCTAAGCCAAAGTCAATGGGTAAAAGTCTTCTATGGGCTGAAGCACTTCTGGTAGGTAAGTAGAAAAGTCTTTGCACAATGTTTTAGAAGTCTTTGAAGTAAAGAATGAAGAAACGTAGGGCCACACGCTGTTTAGACTTGAGTAGTAGAAGATGCAAGCAACTCTACAATGAGAGGTAAGTTCTCGAAGACTTTACAGTACCTTTTTGTATTGAAGATAAAGTGCAGCAGATGACTTCTGTTCCGGTGCAGCTCTGCATATCTTACTGGTCCTTGGCCTCAGTCGTGGGGACGAGAGGGAGGACGTCGGGGGACTCCTGCAATGGGATGGGCACTGCTCGCAATCGGCAATCTTTCCAACAAGTGGCACTTCGGTGTTTCAGCTCCTCGCGACTACCGCAACTAGCAACACCGCTGTTTCTGGCTGTCGAGATGGACTTTCCTTGCTTCTGGGCTCCCGCACTCTGTTGAGGAGGCTCAGGCTCGGTCAGTCCTGCTTCCTGGGAGTCCGGAGGATCTTCCTGGAGCTCTTAGCCAACTTAAAAGCAACGCACGCAATCTGGTCTTCCTCTCCCTGGCTATTCGATTTCCAGCAGCAACTCTGTGGAAAGGCAACCAGCTCTGAGAGAATGTCCACGTGGCTTACTTGAAGTTGATTAGTCCTACCAACTCAAGGGAGAAGTCGTCCTTGCAGTGGCTGTCGATACAAATTTGGAGTTTCAGCACAGCAGCAGGGCTTCACCGGGCAAATCAACGGTCCAGGATTTGCAGCAGGCGTCCTCTTACTCGGTTCCTTCGTCCAGTGGTTGACTCTGCCTTCCAAGCCAAAAGCCTTGCCTTTTATTCAGTTCTCCCTTTCATTCCAGCCTAGCTGTCATTCACCCAGCAGGGTGGCTGTCTGCGCCGGACAGTCAGCCGGCCAATCATCACAGAGTGCATTTGGATCTCCTAGGAGACTGAGCACAGGGATTTTTGGGCACCTCCCTCACTTCCTGGCCACCCGAGACACCCTGGAGCCAAAGGCGGGCTTCACTTGTGAATCCTGCCAAAGGCAAAGCGGACAATGGGACCAAACCTGCATTGGCACGCAGAGTAAATCTCAAGAAGGACCTTTCCACCAAGAAATGGCGAAAAAAGAATGGGGACATTTTGACAAAAATGGCACCCTTGGGTGTTTTACTGCAGCTGTGAACACAGCTGTATGAACACCACGGTAGTTAAAATTAAACCACAGCCACCAGCCATTCAGTGAGGAAAGGGTAACAAAAAAATGTTACACGAGAAGCTAGACAAAGGGGATACTAGGTAACCCCCCCAGCACCCTATTGTAAGATAGTGTGTGATGGATCTAGAAAGTTACAAATGTAAGTAAAGTCAATTTCACTTTACTGCTCTAGGAAACAGTAGTTTATCTCAGAGAAGGTATTTAAACCTTGGGGAAATCTGAAAGACTTTGCTGTGCCACTGCACTGAAGGTGCTGTGATACACAATGCAAAAGATGATGCCTATGGAGTTTGTCAGGCTCCATAACCAAAAGAAACACAAAGTTCAGAAATCGCATTTAAAATATGAGAGTGGGGGGGGGGGGGGGAAGGATCTCGCGCTCTCAAGGTAAAAAAATCAAGTCCTCAAAATCCAGAAAAGTTGCTGGGGGTCTCTAAAATGGAGGGAATTAGCACATTTCTGAGAATCTCCCTAACGACTTTCAACAATCTGCAACATACAAGGCGCTGTGTGAAAAGACTGCTTATAGAGACCACCTTCCTTACTTGCAAGCATCCTCACAGCAAATGTAAGCCTTCAATGCCAGTTCAACAAAGAGGGGTCCCAGACCCACCCACCGCAAGGGCTCTACAGGCAAAGAGCAAGGTCAACAAAGTGAGTCGTTTTCATGCCCTCCACCCACCTTTAACGGCACAAGGATCAACAGTGTGGGGGTAAACAAGGTGAGGGGTCTCGCCTCCTCCACCCACTCGCCCCAACTCTCCAGGGAAAACAAAAGTTCTGGTCCCAACCCTGCCGGCCTCCCTGATTTCACAGCTCGGCAACAACATAACTCACGGCATGTACTGAGAAGAAGCTCAAGTGATTGATGCGATCTGTACTCTTTTGTCAATTGACTGTCTACAGTCTCCTGCTCTCACCTTGCGACAGGTTGGTTCAGCGCGCAAACATGGATTTCTTTCTACAGTGTTTTGCAGCGCATGCACTGCACAGATTTGAAGCTGATTTTAAACCTTCCTCTTGCTATACATGCGCCTCAATGCCACAGCTCCTTTTGCACTTGGCTATGTGACAGACATAGTAGAAAATGTCCATGCGCTCAAAGGTCCTTTCCTAGTGTATGAAAGTCTTCATTTTTCCCTACATCCTGAGAATTGTAGTGCGCCCTAGCAGCATCCACATTCTTCCAGGGCAGCCGACGAAGGGCCAAAGGCAAAGGGCAGCTCCCTAGGGCAGCTCCCTTGCCTGTTTGCGCCTGGGTGCCCTATTAAGCAGCTCTACAGCAACAATCTAGTAAAGTGGTAGCCTCTGAGGTTTACCACTGTTTAAACCCCTTAAGCTCCCCATTGTGTTACCTCTCCTTTAAAATCTCACTGCACTGCCAGGTTAGCCACTGTATTGAATTTGGCTGAATGTGGGGTGTTGCCACTATCTAATTTAGCTTAATTTTTAGTGTAGCCACTGTACCGAACTTGGTTAAAACTTCAGGTGCAGTCACTGTATTGAATCTGAAGTATAGCCACTGCATTCAATCTAGCTTCACCCTGCACTCTGAAGTTGAACATTGGGCAAAATCCAGGTGCCCGCTAATAAACTGCAAATGTGATTAAATCTGGTTGCACTCAGAAGTTGGCCATTCGCCAAATCCTGGTCACCTGTCCTTGCAAAGTTTGTCACAGCTCAAAATATGTTGCAATCAGACGTTTGACATTGTGTCCTTGTGCATGTTGTCACTACCTTTTAAGAGTTACTCTGCTCTGAAGTTAGCCGTTTTGTTCAATCCAAGTTCCTTGTGAAGTTACCACGGCTCTAAATCTTGCTGCATGCCTGCTTTCTCCGCTTGATGCCTACTTTAAAACTTGCTGAACCCTAAAACTAGACAGTATGTTGCCAATGCTTTAAATACTGCTGTGCTCTCAACCCGGACATTGACTGCCACTGCTTTAAATCTTGTTGCACGCCAAAGTCAGACTGTGTAGAACCCAGGTGCCCAATCTCTTGATATCTGACTCCAATCTTGCTGTGCCCTGAAGTTCGACCGTGATTGCATTGTGCTACATATTGCTGCCCTCTGAACCTAGAGAAAGCGATCCCCACTGTTTAAATTCTTACTGTTATCTGAAGCTAGACACTGTGTTTATTGGTTGTAATCTTGATGCTCTAAGACATTTTGCTGAATACAGACAACATCTGGGGTTCTCCACTGTTTGGGAGCCTGCTGCGCATCCAATCTCTGCAAAATGTAACTCTGGCCTTCTGCAGCGACACACAGGTAAGGTACTTTGTCACAGCGGTAAGGTTCCTTTCTAAATCTAGATAATATTGTGTTCCTTCCACAGTACACTCCTTGCTCACTACAACCGAAAACTCGGGCCTGGTTTAATCTGACTTTAGTGGTGCAGGGTTACACCAGACTATATGCCCTCCCACAGCTCATTTCAGACATAATGCTGTGTACACCCTGAAGCCTCCTAGTATTGGCTTTCATGCCTGTGATCCTGATGAAACTAAAAAAATCCAACAACCACAGAAGCCATCACCACAGTGTAGCAAATAAATACGCAAGACTCCAAGGGAAGAGCAAAACTATCGGGAGAATAAAGCCAAACCACTCAACTCCAGGGGATCAGGAGCCCTAACAAAAAAAAAAAGCTAGAGAAGAAAATGCAAACACCACAGGGAGGCTTTCGCCATTGTGAACCAGATAGAACTACAAAATCCAACCATCGCAGAGAGGCCTTACTTGACCACTGTGAAGCAGACAACTACACAATACCCCATAAGGGCAGAGCAGAACCATCGGAAGAATAAAACTAATCCAAGTTACTAATCCACACAAGGGGATCAGGAACCATAACAAAAACTGACTGAACTAATTCTGAACAAATAGTCACCCAGGAGGGGACCTAGTCTTGTAACATATACTACAAATCTTACCCCAGAACGATGGACATAGATCACAAACCTGCCACGTTATAAGAAAGATAAAGCAACAAGAAAGGAAAACAGGAGGGAAACCATACCCACGCGGAACGGAAACTACCTACCGGAATTCGCAGCACCCCAAAAATCCCTTGTAGACGCTGCTAGACAGACTAAGGATACGAACCAAGAAAAGAACAAAAACAGAGTATATCTTGTGCTACCGCTCTACCTGCGACCCTACCTCAACGGAAAATAAACAACCCGCAAGCAAGGACCGAGGCAACCCTGGATCCCAAACTGACAACAAACCTCACACCTTAACATACAGAATACTGCAACTCGAAAATCATTTTCGTTAAGACCCCCAACAAGAATCTGAGCCAAACTCTATTCTCTAACCATCCACACCCCCTTACATAACCAAAGAATGAAACAAAGCCCACATGTGCAAACAACTCTCCACAAACCAGAAAAAGGAAACCCATCCAACTTAATTGAGCTCCTCAACAAAGAGAGACCCCAACCAGAATATCTCAGCCAACAGTCTCATCCAAGAGAGAACCTCAGGAAAGGAAACCCATCAAACCACCCCGACCGAGATGCAAGAAAAGATGGCAACAACAAACAAGGATAAAAGGATAAACACACACACACATTGAGTAGGCTGCAGTGTAGTGTAAGATCTAGGACTAAACGCAAGACAGAAATGTATGACCACTTAAGCCAGTGCAGCACTGATGCACTCTTCAGAGACATGGCTATCGGACAATTACAAAACGATTGCCCACAAAGCCATATCTAACAACTTCAAGCTAATACACACCAACAGAGGAAACAGAAGGGGTGGTGGAATTGCAATGCACACAAAGACCATATCTATGCCACATCACTCTCCTCAACTGACATAAACTGTGAATCCCTCCAAATTCCCATCAAAATCAATGACCGAGCAAGTGTACTGTTCCTTCTGATCTTCAGACCGCCAGCCTACAACAATTTTGCAACAAAGCTGACTGACTCCACTCCGAACCTTTCCACTTATCATGATAACATAATCGTCCTGGGGGATTTCAACAGTTGGTTCAAAAGAGAAAACTAAACCACAGCAATCTCCCTCCACGCCCTTCTGGAAACTCTCCACTTAAAACAAAAATGTAACTGTTTCTCCCACACGGCTGGACACACCTTGGATGCAATTTTCTGCTGAAACAGACTCTCGACCACCACCCCACCTGGACTGATCATCTGGACTGATCACCACTTGATCCCATTCACTGTTAAACTCCCAACCCACATATTGCCCGGAAACACAATAATGCATGCTACTAAAAAAAGAAACTGGAAGAGTCTTGACCTGGAATCCCTAACGGAACTGATCAACCAAACCTTGCATCTCCCAGCTAAACAGAATTACTCCTGACTCAGTGGAAAGAAATCTCACTGCCGGGATCAGAGGCCCTAGGCCAGTTAGCACCAGCGAAACCTTTCAAAGCCACTGCTAAAAGAAAATGGCAGCAAGCTGGTTCACAGAAGAACTGAGGAAACTCAGAAAATCACACTGTAATGGTTTCTCCATATTCTTTCCCAGTTTGCAATCAGTCAAAATTAAATACCCACAACCACTCAGATTGTATAAACCAGCAGTCATTAAAGCAAATAAAACTTACTACGCCGCAAGAATCCAATCCGCTATAAACCCACAAAAAGAGCTATTCAAGATCATCAAAGAAATAAACAAACCACCATCTTGCCGGAAAGGAGTCATACCATCACAATCACTGTGACATCACCAACAACCTGAGAACACAAGTAGAAACAATTCAACAGATCATCGATGCAAGCCACACAAATATGGAACCACTAATAACCAGTATACCGCCAAATGCAACAACCTATTTGAACCCATAGATGAAGAGGTTTTCGCCACACAAATAAGGCACAAAACTGGCTGGACCCACCAGTTATCCATGCCAACTCAAGCATCTTTCTTCCGGCTACTATTGAACCAATCCCTAAACGCAGGAATAGTACCTATAACCATCAAATCAGCATACATCAAGCCCCGGTTTCGTTTTTTAGGAGGAAGTGCGGATGATCCCACCATCTACAGACCTATATCAAATCTACCCCACCCGGCGAAACTATCAGTGCTACGCTGACGACACCAAACTCCTTTTCAGACTGCCCTCGGCCATCTCCTCTCCCTCGCTCATCTCTGATTGCCTTACTGCCATTCTAGATTGGTGTACTGCCAATGATCTTTGTCTGAATGCCAGCAAGACTGAGATCCTCTTCATCGGCACACATTCACCATCCTTTTCCCTCACTCTCTAGCCGGCTTCCCTTGTCCCTCCTCCTACCCCTACCTGCATGGCGATGGGTCATCTTTGACTCCACACTTTCCTTCTCTGCCCACATCTCTGATGACTCTTAAAAAGTCAAACTTCCTACTGCACCTCTTCAGAAGTACTTTGCCTTTCCTCTCCTTCCCCCAGAAGCTCACTGTCTCCCAAGCTCTGGTTCTCTCTAGGTTGGACTATTGCAGCAGCCTCTTTCTAAATCTACCTGCCTCTAGTCTCCGCCCTCTGCAGCTAATCCAGAACAGGACTGTGAGAATTGTCCTTGGCCTCAAGCCCTGGGATCGTATCTCTCCAGCTCTGAAATCTCTCCATTGGCTCCCAGTGAATGCAAGGATTAAATTCAAAACCCTCTCCATTGTCCACACGGCTTTCTGGGGCTTGGGTCCAAAATACCTTTAGCTATCCCTCTGTAAATACCTCCCCTCTCAAGGTCTTCACTCCTCTACTTCTAATTTCCTCAGGGTCAGTCATTTTTCAAAGGAACGAGCTGGGGGTAGATCTGTCTTCGGCTGGGGCCTCCCTGTGGAACAGCTCTCTGCCACTCTAAAACTTGAGAACTATCTCCGGTTCCCGAAGCACCTCAAGACCTTCCTCTTTGCTTCTGCCTTCACTCCCCCTCTCTCCTGTTGATCTGCTCTCCCCTGGCACTGTGCACCTGGCCTTCCCCTGTGCCCAGGTACCTGCTCACCCTGCCACCCACCTGCACTGCCTCCTGGCCACCCCTTAGACGGGAAACTGTATCTGTACCCATACAGTCCCCCAACCACATTTTCTCCTTTTTCTGCACTTATCAGACTTGCCCAGTAAACACAGCACTTGCCACTTGCTCGCTTCACTACCACTTGTTATTGCCTCCATGATTTATTTATTTCTTTTCTTAATTATTCTGTTATCCTCTGCTCTGCGCTTTCCACTCTCCCCTTTTCCATGCACTTTTTCCTCTTTCCCATGCACTTGGACGTTCTCAATGTCACTGGGCCTAGTAAGATCGTTGTTCTCCCGTTTCCCCTCCCCTGCCTTTGTCGCACTCTGAAACACTTGTGTACGAGCGCGATACAAATATGATATCATATATCATATTGAACCACATCTACAAAATCCTACTAGACCACATAGAAAGGAATACTAGACCAGACGCGAGCCTAGACGGGCACGTTATAAATGCCACATCATATATCATATCGTAAACCCCTGAGAGGACCGGAATCAGCACTTGTATCCATATGGCACGTACTACAAATACATGCAGACAACTGCTCCCAGTTGGCCATATCAACCGCCTTCCACACAATCTGACACACAACAGTAATGCAGAGACTGGAGGTATTCAGCCTAAAAGACTCTGTGCAATGGCGCAAATCTTTCCTCATGAACCGAAAGTACCTACCTATGGACATTTACCTGTAACACCAAAAAAGTCTCCTGCGGCATACCGCAAGGTTCCAGACTCTCCCCAATCTTCTTCGACATATACATGCCCCCCCCCCCCCCATAATGAAACTCATTCAAACCCACCGACTGACCGCCTATAACTATGCAGGTGAAACCAAACACATTTTCAAGATAAACTCAATTCAAGACCCAAACACCCTCAACAAATGTCTCATGGACATATACACCTGGAAGACATCAACCGTCTCAAACTAAACCCAACCAAAACAGTAAGGATTCCACCCCCCTTGCACTTCCTTCCCCAAACCCCCACAAGGGTAACAGGACAGTCATGTCAGGTTTCTGTTGGTCCTGTAGGGTGTGAGCTTGTGGTGTTGATATTCTGGCCCTGTGTTGTGCAGAGCACAGTGGGTGATACACATAGCTTTGAAGGTGGACCGTTCGATCGGCAGCCAGTGAAGGACACAGAGGGCAGGCCATGTGTTCTCTGGGGCCAACTTTGCTACACTGTTTTGGACCCATTGGAATTTTCTAAGATGGGAGACAGGCACGACCACATAGTTTAGGCAACAGAGAACGATGGCTGTGATTGCGGTGACTCTGAAGGAAGGTCAGTTAGGGGAAAATGCATCTGAGTATGCGTAGGAGTAGATAGCAGGATTTTGACACAGAGTTGATGTGGTGTGATGGTGTCAGGCCTGCTACCATGGTGCAACCAAAGTGCTTTCCTGCATTGGAGGTAGTGGTGTGGTCCAGTAGAGGGCGGCCAAGGGGTGGGATGGAGGAAGAGGGCAGACTTCAGCAGATCATGATTTCAGTTTTGGCTGTGTTAAGAAGGTGGTGGTTAACAGTCATCCAGAGGTCGATTTCTGGTAGTCCTGATGCAAGGTTGTTGTTGGATCATGAAAATGATTTGGGCATCATCTGCATAATTGTAGAAAGACAGGCCGTATGAGCAGATGATAGGGGGCAGGGGGCTCAGGTAGAGGTTGAAAGACAGGTGGAGAAGGTACCCTGTGGTACTTGGTTGGTGACAGGGCGGGAAGTCAAGGAGCAGGGAGGCATGAATATTGTTTGGGATCTGTTGGAGAGGAAATGGGAGATAATGCTGCATCCCTGATGCAGAGGGAGTGGAGTTTGACTGTCGGGGTGCAGTGGTCATTTGTGTCAAAGGCCGCAGAGAGGTTGAGCAGGATTAGTGCAGAACCACCTTCCAAGTCTGTGATTCTTCTGAAATCCTCCCAGATGGAGACTAGGCATGATTCTCTATCTCGCAGGGGTCTGAAGCCAGATTGTTCAGCGTCAAGGAGGAGGTTGGTTTCTGTGAAAAGGCATACCTCGATGTTGGCTATTCGGTCAGTTTGGCTATGACAGTTGTTTGAGATTGGTCTGTAGTTGGCTGATAGGAGGGCGGTCAATGATGGGTTTTTGGAGCAGGGATTTTGTTGTATGATGTCTTAAACTGCCGGGTAAGTGCCTGAAGTGAGGTATCAATTAATGATCGATCTTGCGATGATGCCTGCACAGTTCGAGGATAGGATTTCTTTTAGAACAGAAAGGGGCAGTGATCTCCAGGGGATCCTGAGGGACGGCTGTTAGCTAGAAGCTTTAAGAAGCTTTAGAAATGCAGGGTTGGGGGGGTTTGGGGGATGCTCGGAGAGAAGCAAGTTAAGTGCGGGCCCCAGGAGGGCGTGTATGAGAGCCCAGACGTGGATGTGAAAGAGTATGGTGGGAGTGATGCTATTTTAGTGCTAATAGTGAGTTAGTTTTCTTTCCAGTCTGTTGTGGAAGTGGTCAGAGGGAGTCTGTGCTTGGGTATGGGAAGGGCAGGATTTGCAAAGAGGGGCCTTGAATTCAAAGATCTTGTGGCGTTCCCTACAGGTGTTTGGGGCACTGGTGACTATATTCCAATAAAAGGCTTGCAAATTTCTGCCCTGTAGGCTTTAATATGCTAGTTGTAAGATCTTCTATTCTGTGGTGAAGGGTCCGTCCACCATTGCATTCCGGATGTGGTTTGGGGTTTTGAGATATTTGAGGACTGGCGTGAACCATCTGGGGGAGGGGGGCCTTGCCTTGTAGAGAAGGGTCTCATGGGGGTGAGGGGGCTAAGGGTTTCAGAAAGCCTTTGGTCTAAATGGTTGATGGAGAGCTGACACGACTGAAAAGGTGACCCGACTGTAGTGGGAGGGTGGGAAGGGCAGCAAGCAGGGAATCTGCTAGGTCCAGGGTTATTTTGACCTTGTTCCATCGAGGGGAGTGGGAGGGTGTTCCTGGGGCTGTCGGGGAGGATCTATGGTGGTGAGAGCGAAGATAAAGGCTGCGTGGCCCATCCACAGTAGTGGCCGAGGAGGGAACATGGTTTCTGATGCTTGTTAATCTGCTTAGAATCACATGCTGTGCATATGGTCCGACATTCAGTGGTAACCGCAGAGTATTGCATCTTGTCTTTCGGGAACCGAAAGGGACGTCGGCATAGGCGTGTCTGTAACACTATCCCTATCGTGACGTGTGTAGTACCCAAAATCCCTCACGCGCCGAGGTCCCTCAGATTATTTTTTTCCGCCCAGATAACTGGTCGCCTTATAGCGGAGCTCTTACTAGAGACATTGTTTATCTTTACCGAATTTTCGGTTTATGCCCCGTTGAGTCACTCCGCCTAATAAGAATATCTTCGACAAAGACTATGGAGGAATCGTCTACGGCTGTGGTTTCGGCACTTAAGATCCGGCGGCCGCATTTCCACGTGGTCGGGCCCTCTCTTTCCGAAGTATATAGTAGGGAGAGTGGGGTCGGGGTGGCCATATTATGTCTTTCCTTCTTTCCACTTCTTTCCCTTTCGGTCTGGTCATCCTTCCCTTTTGCTATGGAAAGGACTCCTTTTAGATTCTGCCCTAAGTTTAGGGTCAGATATCCTTGGAAGGACGAGCAAAGGACATGCAACGCCTGTCTTCCCCCTAGAGCACGACGAAAAGCGGTGTTCGGCGTGTAAACTCCTTAAACCTAAACACTCAAGGATCGCTGTGTAAAGCGGTGGGCCGCGTACGGCATGTCAAGGCGTGGAGCCTCCCTCCCCTACCGCAACACCAGCCGAAAGTGACGGGGGTACTTCGGATGACCAACATCTAATATGGATGTTATAGACCTTGAGGTGGACACTTCTAGGTCTGCCACGCCCGTTCCCGACCTTTCGAGGTTCGACTCTTGTCTTGCTACAGGGACTACACCCGGTGACATTCACATTGCACTAAACACACAACCCCTACTCCATCTTCAACGTCTTTGTCGAAGAAGGTGAAGGCGCCAACGGGCCCGTCGAAAATTTCGAAGGTTCCCTGGGATTGTGTAGATCCAAAGCCTTCCCCGCATCCTTAGCAGAGCATGACTGGGCAAACGAAAACTAATAAGGGCGCTACTCCTCAATCTACACGTGCCTATGTTTTGCAGTCCGAAACTTCGACGATTTCCAAGGCCTCTATAGGCCCGAAAATTACGACTTGGCCTCTAACCGGCAAACCGACCGCTGGGCTTTCTGGTGCCGCGGACGGTGTTTCGGCTACCGTCACATCTTCGGAGGCTTTGTCTCACGACGATTCGGTTACTATCCGGAAGAGCATCGGTAGGATCGCTATGGCGGTGGGCCTTATTGCAGTCCTGCCAAAAGTTATGGGCCAAGCCGCGGAAAATTTTTCTACGGATTTAGGCCGTGATTCCGATGACGCTTACGAGGATAGTCAAGAGCCTCTCTGACACCCTGAGAAGTTCCTCTCGACGCCAAAGGGGGGAGATCGTTGTTTCTCCCCACCTAGGCCCTTTTGGGTCCTCAAAATGGACTACTGAAAAGTTTGAGAGATGTATGGATCGGCTGGAGCAGATTATCAGTTCTGCTGACCATCCTCCGCCGAAAAAGGCTCGGGTAGACCCTAACCTTCAAATACAAGATGTTCAGCCTCAAGTTTTCCAACAGGAAGACGTGGACCACATGGACACATACAGGGACATCTATACTGAAGAAGAAGAATCCTCTTTTCTCAAATTATGAAGATCAACAGGAGGAGACGGAAAACTGGGAGGAAACCCAGCAGGAAGGACAAGACCCTTGGTCACATCAAGATCAGGACTCTGATATTTATGTGCATCGATTCTCCTTCTTCCACCCCAGTTCGCCAGCCCTCCCCTGTGGATGACCAAATGGCTTTCAACACCATGTTGAAAAAAGCAGCGGAATTCTTCAAAATTGCCACTCAAGAGGCTTTGCCTCAGCAGGATTTTGTGGAGGACATTATTAAGGAAAAACCTCCAGCAAGTCAATCCATTCCCCTCCTTAACTCCGTTAAGAGGCGGATAGCTCCATCTTTAGTCACATCTGACCAGACAAGGGGCGTGAACCCGAGAGTCGAAAAATTATTTCGGCCTTCTCCCTCCGACCCTATATATATATTAAGGGCATGCCATCCCAGACTCACTGGTAGTGACTACCACTCGTAAGAAGGCAGGGGTACCCTTGCCACTGGAGAATCACCTCCGGACAGAGAGTCTAAAAGATTGTATGCCCTAGGCAAACGTGTCACGTCAGCAGCGGCATATACCATTCGGGTTGCTAATAACGCTTCGCTATTAGCAAGCTATGCTGATGCCCAATGAAACCTGCTCCAAGAAGGCCTTCAGGACGTTCCGGAACCCGCCAGGACCAAGCTTCTCGCCATTGTTGCGGAAGGAAAACTGGTTAACCAGAATGTGGTTAAAAACATCCTGGACACTGCAGAAACATCTGGCAGATCCCTTGCACAAAGGACTCTTATGAAAAGACACGCATGGTTGCGTACATCGGGATTTAGACCTGAAACTCGGGCCTCCCTCATTAATATGCCCATCGAAGAGTCTAACCTCTTCGGGAAAGCAGCTGATGAAGCGTTGGAGACAGCCAAGAAGCAGCATGAGTCTCTGCAACAAATTACACAAAAACCCTCTTCACAGAGGGGTAATAACTCTTGGCGGTCCTTTCGAGGACAAGCTCGTGACGGTCAAAACTACTACTGTACGGGCAGCTTCAACACGAACCAAACACCTGGAAGCCCCGCTTACTATCCCTCAAGGGGTCAGAAACGCAGCAAAGGTAGCGGCAGAGGCCCAATCCCAGAGGAGCCACAGCCTCGGGTCAAAAATGACCACCAAGTTCAGATCCCCTCCCATGTCTCCCCGGTCGGGGAGCGATTAACATCTTTCCTCAAGGCATGGGAAGGGATAACTTTCAACCAGTGGGTCTTAAAGACTGTCACCCACGGTTATTGCGTTAAATTCTCCCGACCTCCACAGTTCAGACCGCCGCGCTCACGGCGCCTTTCACTGGACCATCTAAACATCCTGATTCAAGAGGTGGAAGCACTGCTGGGAAAGGACGCCATAGAAGCCGTCCCTATTCTTCAGGTAAACGAGGGTATTTATTTAGTGTACTTCCTTGTACCCAAAAAGGATCTCAGCATGCGTCCTGTTCTAGATCTGCGCCCAGCGAACAAGTTCATAAAACCGCAGAAGTTTTGCATGGTAACACTACAGGAAGTGATCCCATTGCTGAAACGGGGGGACTTCATGGCAACATTGGATATGAAAGATGCATACTTTCGTATTTCAATGTTGCCAGCACACAGAAAATACCTAAGGTTCATGATCCAGGACAAACACTACCAGTTCAAAGTACTCCCCTTCGGCATCGCCTCAGCGCCAAGGGTGTTTACCAAAGTCCTGGCAGTGGCAGCAGCACACATGCGCAGACTATCAGTCCCAGTTTACCCTTACCTCGACGACTGGCTCATTACGGGGGACTCGTTTGACGCTTGTTTTTCGAACACCCAAAAAACAGTAGATCTTCTCTTCAGCCTGGGCTTTTCAATCAACGAAAAGAAGTCCAGCCTAATCCCCAGTCAAGTAAAACAATTTATGGGAGCGCTAATTCGGACGGAAGACGGTCTCGTCTTCCCCTCTAGCGAGAGTGTTCAGAACATGCTCACTCAGATTCCTCAATATGTAGCCAGTCGGGAGGTGACGGTATGCAAAGCCATGCGATTGCTAGGGATGATGGCGTCATGTATATACTTGATTCCTCATGCGCGGCTGTGCATGCGTCCCATGCAAGAGTGGCTCAACAGCTAGTGGTGTCAGGCCAGCGGACAATGGGAAGATCTGGTAGTTGTCTCGCCTGCCTTCGTTCTCTCTCTGCAGTGGTGGTCGAGGGAACACCTCCTGAAGGGGGAAGACCTTCACCACCCTTGCAGTGGAAGCCACTCTCACGACAGACGCATCTCTCACGGGGTGGGAGGCTCACCTACTTCAGCAGACAGCGCACGGAGTGTGGTCCCCTCAAGTAGCGTCCAATCATATAAATATACTGGAGCTTTTAGCGGTGTTCAAAGAATTAAAAGCCTTTCAGGTGCAATTGCAAGGGAAGACGGTACTGATCTTAACCGACAGCACTACAGCAATGCATTACCTGAACAAACAGGGGGGCACTCTCTCTCTCCAGGGCTATCCAAGCTGTCCCAAAACATTTGGATATGGGCTCTCAGACACAAGATGTTTTTGTTGTCCCAACATGTTCCAGGGGAACTCGATCTTCTAGCAGATGTACTCAGCAGAGATTTTCCTTTGCCAGAAGAAAACGAATGGCGACTGCACGAAGACATTGTGTCCAGTGTCTTTGCAGAATGGACCTGTTCGCTACTCAGAACGCCCAATGCCATGACTACGCCTCCACATACCCCCAGAACCGATCCAAGGGGAACGGTCTCTGGATAACTTGGTCGGGGAAATTTTTCTATGCTTCCCAAACCCACACCCCGACCCCCGCGACTCCTCTTCTCAACAGATAGTGCACAAAATGCACCAGGAACCAGTTACCATGATACTGGTGGCCCCCATGTGGGCCCACCAACCCTGGTTTGCTCACCTGATGGGAATGTCCCTCTCCCCACCAGTCAAGCTGCCCTGCCCGTACAACATGTTGTCTCAGGACAGGGGGGAGACCCTACACCCGTGCCCCAAACCCTGAATTTAGCAGCCTGGCTCCTGAGATCATAGAGTTTGGACGCCTGCAACTCCCTCAGAGGTGCATGGACATACTCAGGGAAGCGAGGAAACCTAATACACGTTATTGCTATGCTAGCAAGTGGAAACCTTTTTGTCATCTGATGCAATTCCAAGGGTGTCAATCCCATCAATTGCTCACCCTCACACATTGTTTTATATCTAACCCACCTGTTGGACTCTGGATTAGTCTTTAATTCCCTAAAGGTTCATCTGGCTGCTTTGTCAGCCTACACCACATCACAGCAAAAGGTATTGTGTTGGAAGATACCGGTGATTAAAGCCTTTATGGAAGGAGTTAAGAGGATGTATCCTCCCATCTCTCACCCAGCCCCTGGTTGGGATCTGAATGTGGTTTTGACCAGGCTCATGGGAGCCCCCTTCGAGCCAATGCATAAAGTAAGTCTGAAAGACCTGACTTATAAAACAGCCTTCCTAGTGGCTATCACTTCTATCAGAAGGGTTGGCGAACTACGGGCTCTTTCTGTTTTAGACCCCTTTGTTACAATCCACAAAGATAAGGTAATTCTGCGCACACATCCCAGGTTTGCGCCTAAATTAATTTCGAAGTTCCATGTGAACCAGTCAGTCGAACTACCCACTTTCTTCCAGAACCCTACTAACGTGGCCGAAAGAAGCCTTCACACACGATGTGCGCAGGGCAGTCATGCTTTACCTGGAGAAAACTAAACCTCTAAGAAGGCCTAAACAATTCTTTGTTTCAGTGGCAGCTGGTAGAGAAGGGGATCCTGTCTGTAAATCGGCTATCTCAAGGTGGATTGTCAAATGCATCACACTAAGTTACACTCTTGCGAAGAGAGAATTGCCCTTCAAGCCCAGAGCACATTATACTCGAGGCACTGGGGCATCCATAGCATTCATTGCAAATGTTCCTCTTGAGTCCATTTGCAAAGCGGCAACCTGGAGTTCTGTACACACCTTTACAAAACACTATTGCCTAGACACTCAATCTAGGTCTGATTCTCAGGTGGGACAAGCAGAACTAAGACATCTTTTCTCTACTGTTCCTTCTCACAACCCACCTCCAACTCCGGGTACTGCTCGCTAGTCTATGCACAGCATGTGATTCTAAGCAGATTAACAAGCATCAGAAGACATGCATTACTTACCGTAATAGCATTTCTGTTGATTGTATCTGCTTCTCCAGCATGGGGTTTGGCATGGATTCACATGCTCATGAATATTCCCCGTCGTCAGGCCGGGAATCCTCGGTATAGAAAAAAATCAGTATCAGTTTCGTTTCTGATCTGTCTTTCTTAGTAGTAACCAATCACTGGTCTCTGGGTCATACTGCCCCCAGCCAATGACTGCCTGCTCCCTAAGCCCCGCCTCTGGCAGCCATCCTCAGATTTTTACCGCACGTTCAAGTGTTGGGAGTCCTCGTGCTGTAGCTCTCGAGCTTTTGCTGCGATTTTGTGCTTTTTCAGGAGATTTTTCTCATTTTTCGGTTAAATAGAGCCCCAAGCTCCACCGTTTCTACATCCGATCAACAGGGATCCGTTTCGGAGTTTTCGACGCCCCTCAAGGGTGAAGATTTCGTCAAGTTACGCTTTTGGAGGATTCCAGAAGTTCCGAGGCCTACCCCGGACATGGCCCAGGAGAAAGGAAGCTGTTCAGGACCTGCCCTGGATGCCAGCTTCAGAATGTTTTCAAGGAGGACGAGCATTCGTTATGCCTCTACTGTCTCCATGAAAACAAGACGCACAAGGAGAAGGACTGTGCGTTTTGTGGGAACATGTCGGAGCGGACCATGAAGGATCGCCACCTACGTCTCGCCAACTGCCTGGAAGGGACGAGCCCGTCAGGCGAGAAGAAGAAAAAAGTCAGAGCGGTCTTTTAAGTCCTGTGAGGGTGCCCCAGCGACGGGGGCCTAACAAAAGGCTAAGCACCGCAAGTTCGCGGACACCTTGAGCACCGAACGGTCGGGCTCCTTGGCTGCCAGGCAGGGTGCATCCTCCCCGGCGCCATCAACCACGAGCCAACGCTCTGGCTCGGGTAAGAGGAAGTCCGAGAACCCGGCGAAGCTTCTGGAGAGGCCCCGGTCGATCTCGAAGATTCCGGCAGAGGGGGAGCGAGGCTCGGACCCTCCCCCCCCCAAGGTGAAGGCCCCAGGCGTCCAGAAGGTGGCGATGGCCTTAATTCACCCTGCTAAGACTTCGATGGAGGATGTCGCCGCGGCCCTGGCTCAGCCTGTGGAGGCTACACCAGTGGAGGCGCCCTCAGGACCCAGAGTGTCCCTGCCACTGCGGAGGGAGTCGTCTTTCAGGCCCATTGAGAAGACCCCCACGAAGTCCTCGTTGGAAAAGGTGGGGGAGGGGCTGGTGGCCATCGTGGATACGGACACGACCTCTGAAGAAGAGCTCATCGAAGTCGTGGAAGAGGCCCAGCCCATCGGGAGGGATCCCGACGACGTCGCCGGCAAGGCTCCTCAAGAACCCTTGCGCCCGTCGTTTCCGGCGCCGCAGGACACCTCTGCAGCCATTTTGTCTGCGATTCAGTCTTTATGATCGGAGATAAGGACAAGGTTGCCCCTTCCCCCTTCGGAGGTACCTGAGCTAGACCCGACTGGGGAACCGGAGCCAGGACCTTCGGAGAGTCCACCGCATAAGAGGACGACGCATCCTACGCCACCTCTCCCACCTCTGCGGCCTGCTCTGCCTTCCCCCCGGTCTACTACCCACGGGGATGATACAGGCACGGTCACGGCTACGACAGGTACGGATGACGACGGGGGCGACGACGGGACGTGTCCCCCGTCGCCCCCTGCTCGGGTGTCCCCACCCGACGAGATTGGATCCTTTCATGCCATGATTTCCAGGGCATCCAAGCTTTTTCAGCTCTGCCCAGAAGAAAAGAAGAAAGAAGTGTTCCTTTACCAACGGCGCAAGGCTAAAAGGAATACGGTCCTCGCCGTACCGCTTCTTGATGACATCTGGGATTAGGGGATCGCCCTCCTCAAGAACCCTGCCACGGCGCCGGCAAAGAGGGACCGGTACGAGAAGTAGTACCGGGCCCCCGACGCTGCCCCCTTGTGCCTTCGGGCACAACCTACCCCGGATTCAGTCGTCTCGGCAGCGGCAAAGAAGAAAGATGGGGGGGGGGGGCATCAGCCTCAACATCAACTTCCCCGCCGGACGGCGAGGGCAGGAAGTTGGACACGATGGAACGACGGATCATCTCATCCGCAGCGACGACTATCAAGGCGGCCAACGCCCTGGCTATCGTAGCCCGCTACGACAGGGAGTTGTGGTTCAAAATCGCCCCTCTGTTAGACTTCCTTCCGGACGCCAAGAGGGCTGAGGCCCTTGAGATCCTACAGGAGGGGGAGATTGCTTCGGACCACGCCATCACGGTGGCGACGGACATCGCTGACACCGGTTTCCGTCAGTTGGGCAGCGGCGTTTGCTTGAGAAGACGAGGATGGCTCAAGGCCATGGATTATCGCCAGGACGTACAAACCAAGGTTCTGGACATGCCCTTCGACGGGAACAACCTGTTTGGAAAGGCGGTTGATGAGTCCCTTCAGGCAATCATGACAGACACAGAGACTGCCCGGGCACTGGGAGTGCTCCAACAATGACAGCCGTCCTTTCGGAGCTCCGGAGGCAGACAAGGTGCCTCCAAGGGATCCGGCAGTGGCTTCTCCACTTACCGCCAAGCGGCAAGATCTTCGTCCCAGGAACCCTACAGGGGACGCGGCAAGTCAGGTGGTGCCCGTCGTCGACAAGGTCAAGGAGGCAAGGCCGCCTCCAAACAAGATTGAACCGACCGTGGGGTCGGGCCCCCGCCTAAGCACCCCGGTGGGAGGCCGGCTGGCGAGGTTCGTCAGCGTGTGGGAGTCCATCTCCACCGACCGTTGGGTGCTGGATGCCTTGGCCCAAGGGCACGCCCTCGAGTTTCAAAAGAAGTGCCCTCGCGTTCCACCCGTGGCCAGGAAGGACGATCACATCCCTCAACTACTGTTGGAAGTAAGGTGATGCTCAAGAAGGGTGCCATCGAGCTCGTCCCAAAGAGGCTTCGCGGCTCCGGAGTTTACTCAAGGTACTTCCTCGTAAGAAAGAAGACAGGAGGATGGCGCCCCATCCTGGACCTACGACGACTGAACAAGTACATCAAGGCACAGAAGTTCCGTATGGTCACCCTCCAGCATGTGCTGGGACAGCTGGAGGAGGGCGATTTCCTGTCGTCGATGGACTTGGAGGATGCGTACTTCCACATCCCCATTCTAAAAAGACACCGAAAGTTCCTCAGGTTCGTGGTCCAAAGGGCGGCACTACCAGTTCAAGGCCCTCCCGTTCGGATTGAAGTCGGCACCCAGGGGTGTTCACCAAGTGCCTCGCACCGGTGGCTGCGCCTACAGGGGATCCACGTCTTCCCCTACCTGGACGAATGGCTCATCCGGGCAAGGACAAGGGAGCTCGCCGTGGAGCACACTGCGAAGACGGTCCAGCTGCTCAAGGACCTGGGATTCTCCAACTTTCCAAAATCCCACCTGGTTCCGTCGCAAGTCGCCCTGTTTCTGGGAGCCAAGCTCGACACAGTGGCGCGGCTGGCCTCGCCGTCGGAGGAAAGGACCAGGACCATTCTGGGCAAGGTGCAGCGCCTGCTGGCCACGGACATGGCCAGGGTACGATCTATCAAGTCCCTCCTCGGGGTGATGTCATCCTGCATTTATCTGGTGCACCTTTGCAGGCTTCGGATGAGACCCTTACAGGAGTTCGACGCCCGCTGGATCCAGTCGACGGGCAGCTTCGAGGACAGCATCCCTCAACGAGATGTTCCATCAGGCGATCCGGTGGTGGGGTACCCGCTCCCATCTGTCGGCGGGCACAGACTTTCAGACCCCAGCTCACCAGGTGACGGTGACGACGGACGCCTCCCTGGAAGGTTGGGGAGCACACTCCGGAGATCTTCACGCGAGAGGCCTTTGGCTCCCGGAGGAGAAGTCTCTCCACATCAACGTCTTGGAGCTCCGCGCGGTGTTCTGGGCCCTCAGGTCCTTTCTTCCGTCCCTCAAGGGCAAGGTGGTGAGGATCTTCACCGACAACACCACCACGATGTTCTAAATCCGGAAGCAGGGCGGAACCAGGTCCCCGGCCCTATCCAAGTAAGCCCAGGATCTGTGGCATTGGGCCGTCGCCCAAGGGATGTTTCTGGTGCCTCTTCATCTGGCAGGAATAAAAAACACGATCGCCGACTCACTCAGCAGGGAGCTGCGGTCGTGCCACGAGTGGGAACTACGCCAGGATCAAGTGGATCTACTCTGCCGACGATGGGGCGAACCCCAAATCGATCTCTTTGGACGGCGACGAATTCCAAGTGCCGGAGGTTCGCCAGCAGGTTCCCCCAGCCGAGGAGCATGGGCGATGCTTTCTCGTTCCCCTGGGACAGCCTATTTCTTTATGCCTTCCCTCCGCTGCCGTTGCTGCTCCGGCTCATCAACCAGCTCAAGAGGTCCCTGTGCAGGATGATCCTCGTCGCACCTGCGTGGCCGAGACAGATCTGGTTCCCGGACCTTCTGGACTTGTCAACGTCCCCACCAGTCAAGCTGCCGACGGACGCAGACCTTCTCTCCAGAGAAGGAGGCGCCATTCTTCACCACAACCCAGAGTCGCTGAACTTGCAGGCCTGGCTCCTGCAGCACTAGAGTTTGGAGGGTACGACATACCGGCCGACTGCAGAGAGGTTCTTGCAAAGGCCAGGGCGTCCTCAACTCTCAAGTGTTACGGACATAAATGGAAGAGGTTCTCTGTCTGGTGCCGTGCACAGAAGATTAACCCTCTGCGGATTACGGCCCCTCAAGTACTGCCGTACCTACTGTCGCTGGCCAAAGCTGGACTGGCTCACGCCTCCATCAAAATACATCTGGCTGCATTCTCCCGATATACCAGGACGACGGGACGGGGTCCTTGTGGTCTCATCGACTGGTGAAAGAATTCATGAAGGGACTATTCCGATCACTCCCGCCGGTGAAGGCTCCAGCCCCGGCGTGGGAACTTAATGTGGTGCTGACCAAGCTCATGGGGGCCCCATTTGAGCCCATGCATTCGGCGCCTTTGAAGTTCCTGTCATGGAAGACAGCTTTCCTCGTTGCCATCACCTCCGCACGGCGAGTGGGAGAGATCCAGGCCCTATCTTGCAAGCCTCCATACTTGACTTTTCATGACACGAGGATGGTACTGGGGACACACCCATCCTTTATGCCCAAGGTGCTGTCGGACTTCCACCTCAACAAGCCCTTGGTGTTGCCAGTTTTCTTCCCGGTTACTTCGTCGCCGGCCGAGAGGACTCTGCACTCGCTGGATGTAGCTAGAGCGCTGAAGTGCTACGTGGACTGCACGAAGAGTTTTCGGAAGACGTCACAGCTGTTTGTGAACTTTGGGATTGTGAATCAAGGGAAGGCTCTCTCGAAGACTTCCATTTCCAGATGGCTCTGCGGCTGCATCATGCACTGTCACCGGTTGGCAAACCAACAGCTGCCCGGCCGTCCGAGAGCCCATTCGACCAGAGCGATCGCTGCTACCACGGCGTTCCTGTCTGGTGTGCCCCTGCTGGACATCTGCAGGGCTGCGACGGGAGGAGTCCAGGGTCTGCCAAGCAGTGCTGCGCAACCTGTTTGCCTAAGTTGAGCCTGGTGAGGAGGTAAGAGTTGCTTAATGTTGAGTTGTATTGCTTAATGTTGAGCCTGTTGCCATCTCCCGTGGTTGTGCATGTGTGTACTGCTATGTATTCTCTTATTCATGAGATGTGAATCCATGCCAGACCCCATGCTGGAGAAGGAACAAGTTACTTACCTGTAACTGTTGTTCTCCAGCATGGGTCTGGCATGGATTCACATGCAAACCCTCCCGCCTACCCCTCTGCGGCTCTTCACTTGGTCATACTGCCACTTTACGTGCTACCAAATCTGAGGATGGCAGCTGGAGGCGGGGCTTAGGGAGAGGGCAGTCATTGGCTGGGGGCAGTATGACCCAGAGACCAGTGATTGGTTACTACTGAGAAAGACATCAGAAACAAAACTGATACTGATTTTTTTCTATACCGAGGATTCCCGGCCTGACGACGGGGAATATTCATGAGCATGTGAATCCATGCCAGACCCATGCTGGAGAACAAAAGTTACAGGTAAGTAACTTGTTCCTTAGATTCACATGCGCCCTCCCTACCGCCCCGCTCGGGGTGGAAGGAACATAAACTTCTTACTACTTTTTCTCTTTATGTACTCACTCACTATAGCCTTGTGCTCCCTCATGGCAGAAAAAATACAATTGGAGGGACCTCGGTGCGTGAGGGATTTTGGATACTACACACGTCACGATACGGATAGTGTTACAGACACGCCTATTCCTACGTCCCCTTTCGGTTCCCGAAAGACAAGATGCAATACTCTGCGGTTACCACTGGATGTCGGACCATATGCACAGCATGTGAATCTAAGCAGATGCAATCATCAGAAATGCTATTACGGTAAGTAATGCATGTCATATTAAAGTTCTATTTTGAGCGCAGCTGCTTGGTGATCAGCAGTCGGTATTGTTGTCGAAGGAAATTGTCGGCAACGGATTGCAGCAATACGAAGTCTCAATAAGTAGGCTTAAGGGAAATGTTTGGATCTACAATTAAAAATGTAAGCCTCAAAATATTGCGGGGCACATACCACCACTGTGCTGTCTTGAGGATGAGCCAAGATAATATGATCTATCATCGCAAATCAAAACAAAAGGACTCTGGAGTCTTGTTGAACGGACAAAGCAAGATAACATTTATTGCTGGTTTTAAAATCACATAAATGGACAGCACCCCATTATCCCACTGCCCAAACTAATCCAACCCACCCCAATTAGCCATTCCCCTTAATTGTCTGCACAGTCTGACCCCTCGCTATAAGCATCACATCAGTTTGACCTCTCCTGCCCCCAAGACATAACAGTAGCGCTTCTTGTTAATTCCGGAGTCTGTCTTCTGTTTCCATCCCATCATCAAGTGATCTACTGCTTCCAGGTCAGTTGCTCTGATATAACAATATCCGGCCAAGCATAAGGTCCCATTGTTAAAACCGTTCTGGGCCGTCATAATCCAAGATGGGGGCACAAGTGGCCTTCACTGAGTTCCCCTTAGAGCTCTTAAAAGTGCTGCCTCAGCAGTCGCACAGCCCATGTCCATCTTAAGAAGCCCTCAGGGCAAGCATTGCCTAAAGCCAGTAAGCAGTGATTTCCATATCCAATGTCTGCTAGGCTTTAAAGTAAAGTAAAATAATTGCTTGGGGAAATTATACGTAAACCAATGACACTTCAGATATTCAACTATATCCCCAGATTCCTCTCATATTAGTTAGCTTAAATTATTATCCCTTGTCACAGCATGCCTTTATGGCGCCATCATAACACAAGTGTTGCTCTTTCATGTGTGCAGGTAAACCATCTATCTAGGTTAGTCTTTAAAGTACATAATCTTCCTCGTGAGTTCATCAATTTCCCCAATTCCTTCTGCAGCGTCAGTTTCCTGCTGTGTTTCTAGCAGAACGAAGGAGGGTCTGAGGTCGGGGCCCGAACAAAGAGGAGGCGAGCTGGAAGGTTTGTTTTGTATTACCACGGCTCCTGAATGGTGACAGCACCTCGTACAATACCAGGTTGCCCCAGCCAATATGACATACTGTGGAGGTAATGCAAGACTGTTCCATCACTTCCTTATTCACTGTACACAAAATATCTCCTGTTACACATATTGTTACTGTGCGATGGGCCACTTCAAACTGCTGTTTCTCTTTATTGAATGCAGTCTCCAATACCTGTAAATTGTCATATTTGGTGCATGTTTCACTACTTCTACTGCCCCCCCCCCACTTCCCAAACCTGAAATCTGTGGCACTTACATTGGCCACTCCTTCAATAATTAAACGTATACCTTTACCTTCCTCCTCTCTGTAGCTGGCTAGAAAACAGTATCTGTATGGATAGGAAAATGCACATCAGACTCTGGAGGAGCTACTAATTCTACACATCGATTCTTCCCTCGAAACAACCTTCTCTCTACCAAACTGTATCCAGCTCCCTCACCTTCATAACACAGTTTCCAACCAAAACTATTCGATCCTCACTCAATTTACTCAGACTTTTCAACAGTGGCCTCTGTAAAGGCCATAACCCTCCAATATGTCCGCCCGTTCCTTGATGCCGTCTACTAAAGCCTAACTAGGCTAATACTGCAACATCTGACCCCCTTATTGGCCGCCGCTCCATCTAAAGCATCTATTGGGCACCGGCAGGCGAAGCCGGCCCACCAGCACCAAGGACCACAGAACAAGGACAACACCTGTTTTGCTGCCTGTCCTCATTCCCGCCCTCACTGCTCAGGAGCCGGATCTCCCCCGAGCAGCATTGACCCATGCAGGAGCAGCGGGCATCCTGCACAAAGGCCTCAGTGCCTTCCAACGAATTGTGATGAGCGCTGAATTCAACGCGCTTTATTTTAAAAAATCCCTCCATAATACTGCAACCTCTTCACCCTCCGTCACGCTTCCACCGGAGGAGAAGCAGACTGCCTGGCGACCTGTATTCAGGTAATTTACTGAGGCAAGTGGGTAAACGCCATTAAGATGCACGCAGTATCTTTTACACTCCAATATGGCCGCCCGTTCCTTGATGCCGTCTACCAAAGCCTAACTAGGCTAATACTGCAGCATCTGACCCCCTGATTGGCCACCACTCCATCTAATGCATCCATTGGGCAACGGCAGGCGAAGCTGGCCCACCAGCACCAAGGACCACAGAACAAGGACAACACCTGTTTTGCTGCCTGTTTTGCTGCCTGTTTTGCTGCCGTGTCTGCCTTCTGCCAGACCCCCAGGTCGTTGCCCCCTCACCGTACCGCAAGTTAACTTTCGCAGCCCCTCTGCACTGTCGCTACTCTGTCATGGTTTAACATTCACCACTACTATGTCTCTACTTTCCCCTCCTAATGCCATTATGCCACACTGTTACACATTATTCTCATGCGCTATACCGTTTATGTAAACACGCTTGCTTACAAATTCCACCTGCTAAAATGCCGCTCTGCTGTTTCTAACCGCTTCTGTTAACTTACATTTAGACCGCTTGCAAATCTGCTCTACATATAACTGCATTGATCTATCACTCTGGCACACTGTGCAAACATGTTGATCTTAACCCCACTTGTTAAGATGGCACCTAAAATGTCAGATATCAGGTCAATTCTTAATGGCTCCTCCATGCGTTTTAGCCATATTGCTGCATCTCTCGAATTTAGGTGTTCACCTTTTTGCATTTTAGCCAAACTGCCTCTTATTTAAACTTAGTGGTCTTCCCACGTGTTTTAGTCTATTGCCTCTTCTCATACTCAGCTTCTCATATTCAGCTGCTCACCCATTGCATCCTAACCAAACTTCCTCACCACTAATTAGGTGTCTACCCAGATACTGCTGCCCCCAGATCACCTAACTTAAACACCTCTTAACGTTTGTTGACCCCATTATCTAGTATGTGTCCGCTCACCACCAACTTGTTTGCCCACATCTTGATTAGCCTCATTCCTGCATCACCAACCAAGATGGCTCTATACTTGCCCAACTTACCAGCCTCATCTAGGTCCAAAAACCAAGCACCATATCTAGACCTTCATAATCCCTTGGCTTTGCTACTGTCCAGTCACCCTCGCACCACTATTAAAAGGAACCTAGGACTCAGAGCCAGACTAGCAAAAATCTATGAGCCCCTTGCCCGCTCTTTGCCCTTCAAACAAAATTCTAGAACACCACCACTCCAACCCAATCCCTCTACATTAACTAGTAACCTAACACAAAACCTCCACCCTACAACCCTCCATAACTCCCTCCCACAGGGCACTCCTGAACCCTCTCAGGACAAGCGCCATACCACTACGTCAAAAAACTCGGCTACTACGTCAAACCCAGCCTGCCCTAAAATCAAGGGAGCTTTAATCAATGCCAGATCGCTAGTAGCGCACGCTATAGAAATTTCAGACCTAATCCTTGCGGAAGACCTCGACTTCTGGCCATTACTGAGCCCTGGCTACACCCTGCAGCGGGCCCTAAGTTAATGCTGGCCGTCCCGGATAACTATTCCATCTTAAGACAAGACCGCCCCAATTCCAGAGGAGGTGGTGTCGCCATCATCCACAAGTGCAGCCTTGCTATGAGACTAGTTACCTCTACTGATGCCCCCTCCTGCGAAACTCTAGCAATTAAACTACCTCGCACCGACTCCCAAACTCTTAACATCCATCTGATCTACCGCCCACCAGGCCCCATCGGCACCTTTGAAGAGGACCTTAACTCTATTCTATCTAGTAACCTTAAAAGTTCTACCCAAGTTCTCACACTAGGGGACTTCAACTTGGGTTATAACGACCCGGATGACCATCCCGCCAGCGCCACAGCTAGCATTCTTACTGAACTAGGCTTCATGCAAAGATGCACAACACCTACACATGCAAAAGGCAGAACACTCGACTGGGTGGCTGACTACAATTGCCTAGTGAACAGTATTAACACTATACCTCTAGCCTGGACTGACCACCACCTGGTATCATTCATGCTCTCCGCCGATAGACCCCCTCCTACACCTATCACTAAGGCCCCACCAACTCTTTCGAGAAATAAGAACATGACAGTAGAAAGACTCATCCCCAACTTACTTCCCACACTTAACACACTTCCTGACAACCTGGATCCTAAGACCTTGGTTGAAGAATATAACAAGATTATGGCCACCTCGTTGGACCGCATCGCCCCCCTCAAACTTAGATCTAGTAAACCAAAAACGCACTTCAACAAATGTACACTCCATTACTCAAAAATCTAAGGAAAAAAAAAAGAAACTGCGAGTCCATTTGGAAAAAATCCCCTCAGTCTCCAACAAAATCGAACTCTCTAAACTAACTGCACTCTACAAAAAAGAAATCTACATGGCCAAACGAGTCTCCTTTGACTCTCGCATATCCCAAGCTAAATCCAACATGATAGATCTCTTCTCCATCCTTAAAGAAATAGAAACCCCCATAACTCCCATTGACACGTGCACCAAAGATAAAAACTGGTGCTCCGAAATCCAAAATGCCCTAGCCAATAAGATCGTGACTCTACAAAGCAAAATCTCCAGCAAAAGAGCCACCTTGAATAACACCCTCAACTCAAAAATGCCGGAGAAGCTTATGTCCTCAAACCCCACCCGCTTCCAGTTCTCTAAAGTCAATACTTCGGAAGTTGAAAAAATCATCCTGTCTCTGAAACCATCTAACTGCCACGGAGACCTATGCCTTGCACAGCTCATTAAAGATGCTGCCCGTGATCCCTCACCTTTTATCACGAAATTGATAAATGCCTCCTTCGCTACTGGATCTATACCTACTAATCTAAAACAATCTTGGGTACTCCCACTACTGAAAAAACCCACACTCGACCCAGCCATACCCACAAATTACCGCCCGATAACGACTGTTCCCTTTTTACTAAAAATTCTGGACAAGGTTGCCTATGTACAAATACAGAAGCACTTGGAAGAACACAACCTACTAGGATCGAGACAATCTGGATTCCGTCCCCAACATGGGACCGAAACTGCTCTCATTGACCTGAAAGCTCAGATTGATCTGCTCAGAGACAACGGACAAGCGGCCCTACTCCTCCTCCTCGACCTATCCGCAGCTTTTGATTTGGTCGATCACTCTGTCCTATGCTCACACCTCCACACTTCAGCTCACTTTTCCACTGAAGCCATCACCTGGATCACATCCTTCCTTAACGGTAGGACCATGAGGGTCTTTTCTACCACAGCGGCAGCTGACCCTATACCCATCACCTGCGGTGTTCCTCAGGGCTCCTGTGTCTCCCTCAAACTATACAACATATTTACCAAGTCCCTTTTCGATAATTTGGATCATCTTGGTATCACCTACACTAACTATGCAGATGATACCCAGATCCTCCTTCCGCTTTCAGGAGATTATGAAAAGGATTTGGCCTTGCTAAATAGGGTGTACATCATCATCCAGGCATGGATGGCCACCCATGGACTATGCCTGAATGATAAAACAGAGCTCATCATTTTAGGCACTACATTCAGCATAAAGAAATTTGGCCAGGCCTATAACTCCTTCATGATTGACGGGAACAATATCAAAGTCGGACAGGAGGTCAAAACACTGGGTTTCTACCTAACTCCACTTTTTCCTTTAAAAGACAAGTGAGCTCTCTTGCATCCTCCACGGCTTACACGTGTAAATTAATCCGCGCAGCCAGACCCTTCCTATCGGATTCTTGCTGCCTGACACTTGCCAGAACCCTCATATTGTCTCGACTTGACTGTTGCAATGCCATGTACTTGGGGTCCACCAAGGCCACCACCAGCAAATTGCAAACCCTCCAGAACAACGCTCTTAGAGCAGCCCTGGCCATTTCCAGAAGAGAGCACATTACAGGAGTCAGCCAACAGAACAACTGGCTCCCCACCAGAGACAAAATTCTCTTAAAAACGGTATCACTCACCCACAAGTCCCTTAATAACTCCCCCCCCCCCCACCCCCCCATCTACTTGATTAACAGATTCCACAGACAACCCTCCTTAAGACCCATTAGAACTATAAACAAAGACTGTTTATCTGTTCCCCACTACAAAAGGGTAACTATAGGGGGCAACAGTTTCCTGGTAAAAGCTGCAAAGCTCTGGAACTCGTTGCCTCCTAACCTTAGAGCAGACCTACCCTACCAGAACTTCCGATCGAAGGTGGTTTCTTGGCTGAGACTGGTCCCACTCAGACAATAAAATGCCCTGCGTTACCTGCACACTTTGTAACCACGTGCGCCCTCTTGCTTACTTGTACATTATGGTCCTATAATATGACTGCTGATTTGTATATAACTCTTTGTACCTATTTTGTAATCTTGTATATTTTCTGTGTATTGTAACCAAGCTTTGAAATTTCTTGTAAATGCTGCGCCCTGATACCCCCCGGTACTCTTGCGCATTATAAATAATAAAACAAACAAACCCCCAATTAAACCAAGACTAAACTCAAATCGGGGGTCATCCCTTGGGCAGAGATCATGTATCGGGCGGCATTGAGTGGTTGGATTTCCCACACTTTGAGGTCACCCACTCCCTGTCGCATCTTGCCCACAGTCCTTTGATTGGCCCACATGCTGCAAATGAACAGTATTTATTTTCACAGTACCAACCACCATACTTCCAGAGGTTCCTCCATTGCCATAGATGTTCAGGTATACCAGAATCATTCTTTAACAGTCTGGGCCAACTGTTGCACATCTTTTCTGATCGATATCACTTGAGTATTCAAAAAATCTTGCACCTCTTCAAACGTCATTTCCCACTCCAGGTTCCTTCTTGCTTTCAGCACAGTCCATCAGTCTTTGTTGGGCATCTTTAGTAAGCTGACTGAGAGTGCCTATCGCGTGGAGCTTGCCAATTTGTGCCCCACTACATTTAAGCTGTGCCCCAGATATGAGCCTGGTGGCCTTGTCAATTCGGTCAACTCAACCCCCTAAATTTATACCTTTGTTTTATATATACCCACATGTTGCAAGTGCATTATTAGACCCACTCCACATTTTATCTAATACTTCCCCTTTCTGTTGTCCTTCCGACGACTCCTCTCACTGAGCTAATCGAATACCAGCCCCCCCGGTGCAGTTGCAGTAATGGGTAGTCACCTAAGAAACAGATAAAAGGTACAGTAAACAAAACCGTGGCTACAGCAGCATTTAATACCATATATCCTTATTCGGCTCTATCAGGATTTGACAGTGTTATGCTGGAACTATTGATTATATAGGAGTTTCTGATGTTTGTTAATCTGCTTAGAATCACATGCTGTGCATAGGTCCGACATCCAGTGGTCACTGCGGAGTATTGCATTTTGTTTTTCGTAGTCGAAAAGGGGACGTCGACAAGGCGTGTCTGTAACACTATCCCTATAGTGACATGCGTTGTACCCATAATCCCTCACGCGTCGAGGTCCCTCAGATTGTTTTTTTCCGCCCAGCTTCTGGTCGCCTTACGCGGAGCTCTTAGAGAGACATTGCAAATACTTACTATCGGACCTCGGTCCTTAATTATACTTATTATATTGTTAAAGATCCCTCCCCTCGACGTTAGCTGTGAAGCTGTTTCTCCGCCGAGCAAGTTTTCGACGGAGGGGAAGAGACGGAGGAGATCCTTCGGCGCTGCCGAACACGTGGCCTGGCCTCGCCGGCCAACATATACAGTAGGGAGAGTGGGGGTTCGAACTTTTATCTTCTCTTTGAGAATGTCTTTCTTTCTCCCCTATCTTTCCCTTGGGGTTGTTATCACCAGTTATTATTGCCTCAGCTATGGAGAGGACACCTTTTAAGTTTTGCCCACGCTGTAGGGGCAAATACACTTGGAAGGACAAACACAAGCTCTGTAATCGTTGCTTGCCCCTCGATCATACGGAGGACAGCTGTGCGGCCTGTAAGCTCTTGAAACCAAGAACTCTTAAAGAACGCAAAGTTAAGAGGTGGGCCGGGCGGACTACGCTATGTTGAAGTCAGTTTCCTCACCCGCCGCCGCTGTTACAGAAAGTGACGAGGAGGGTGATAACTCGACGTCCGTTACGGAAGTCATTAACCCCCAGAAGGAGCGCTCGCGCTCCTCGACGTCCGTCCCCGACGGGCTCGGCTCACGCCCTGCTCATGGGGATGAACACCCCGGCGACAGGGACGCACACAGACCCCATAGGCCTAAGCACACAACCCACGGCTCTTCTTTGTCGAAGACGAAGGATCCATCAGCGCCGAAGGGGACGCAGGGCACTCCGGCGTCTACCTCAGACCGTAAGGGTCTCAAGCCCCACCCGCAAACGCAGTCGCGACCAGCGATTGGGCTTTCATCAAACACGGGCGCTACCCCAAAATCATCTGACGTAACGCTCCATAGAGCGGCCGTCGAGGAACAACGCGTAACGCAGGCAACGTCGACACCAGAGTCCTCTACTGACAAACTCGTTGTCGAGAGCCTGGCGAGAATTGTTTCCGAAGACACACGTAAGCGGACGACGAAACAAACGTCGAATACCGCACAAAAAGCTATAGAAACGCCGAAAAAGCATAAGAGTAGCCAGAAACTGCCCCTTTCATCTAAGGGCACTTCGGAACTACCGGAGGGCTTTTCAGATGGGGACTGAAACCTTTCTTCGACGTTGTGGGAGCGTTCTAAGCGTTTTGAAGGTGAAAACACTGATTTCCCCCCTCTAGACTATTCAGGGGTCCCCCATGAGACCCTTGAAAGACTCCATTCTTGTATGGAGAAAATTGAAAGGTTTTTGGGAAACCAAAACCCACCCACACCCAACAGACTAAGAGAATGGCCCCAGGATGACCCTAGGGTCAAAATTCCTAGGCTGTTTCCCCCTTCTACAGACATATGACCTCACGGAAGAGGAGCAATACCTCCAGGAAGATGAGTGTTTGGGTGGAGAGGAAGAACATGAGGAAGAGGGGTTTGAAGAAGATCCTTACACTAGTGCAGGAGCTTTCGAAGAAGATAAAGCTACCTCGCAGCCTTGGCAATCCCCATCAGTGCACTCAGACCCTGATGTCTTTCACCCTTCTCCTCCCAAGGATTCACCTATTGGAAACACCTCTCCCATAGATGACCAACCTTCACTTAATGCACTATTGCGCAAGGCAGCAGCGTATTTTGAAATAGACACAGGGGAGACTCTTCCTGACATAGACTTTGTAGAGCAAGTTATTAAAGAAAAAGCCCCTGTTAGTCAGTCTATTCCGCTCCTGGCTTCTATAAAGAGAAGAATAACTCCTTCCCTTTCCAGTCCTGCCTTAGTCAGAGGGGTCAACCCTCGGATAGAAAAGCTCTTCAGCCCTTCGCCCTCTGACCCGTTGTACATCAGAGGCCATTCTATTCCGGACTCCCTCGTAGTTACTAATACAAGGAAAAGAGCAGGGGTACCACTATCCACTAGTGAGGCACCACCTGACAAAGAGGGCAAAAAACTCTACGCACTTGGGAAGAGAATCACGACGTCTGCCGCCTTTTCAACTAGGATTGCAAATAACAATTCCCTACTAGCTAGCTACGCAGATGCACAGTGGAGCAAGCTGCGCAGCGAAGCAGAGGACGCACCAGAACCCCTGCGTTCACGCCTGTTAGCTACAATCTCAGAGGGAACTCTTGTAAACCAGGGCATCGTAAAGAACTCCTTAGATGCCGCAGAGACGGCTGGCCGTTCCCTGGTTCAGGGAACACTTCTCAAACGCCATGTCTGGCTGCGCAATTCGGGATTTAAGCCGGAAACCCAGGCTTCCCTGATAAATAAGCCCATAGAAGAAACACATCTGTTTGGGAAAGCAGTTGATGAGGCCCTAGAACATGCGAAGAAAGAGTTTGATACCATCAAAACTCTTGACCAAATTTCTAGGCCCCCTAACAGACGCGGCTATGGCAATAGACGCTCCTTTCGTGGCCAACGCCAGCAGCAAAACCAACAGCAATTTTACTCTGCTACCAACTGGCCCTCTAACCAGGGTAACAACTCCAAGTTCAGTCAAAGAGGCCAACGGCGTGGCAGGGGAAGAGGTCGCGGCTCCAGCCCCAAAGGTTCCACGCCCAATACCAACAAATGACCTGAAGATTCGGGTCCCCTCCCATGCATCACCGGTCGGGGGCCGGCTAACATCGTTCCTTTCAGCATGGGAGGGAATATCGTCAGACCGCTGGGTATTATCCACCATAGCCCACGGATACTGCATTGAATTCAACGGTTCCCCGAAGTACAGACCCCCACGGAACCGACGCATGACACCGGAACACCTCACCATTCTTCTACAAGAAGTAGAAGAGCTACTGAAAAAAGAAGCTATAGAGGCTGTCCCCCTATCTCAGGTAACAAGGTATTTATTCAGTAACCATGCGCCCTGTATTAGATCTGCGCCCAGCGAACAAGTTTGTCGAACCCCAAAAGTTTTGTATGGTGACCTTGCAGGAAGTAATCCCACTGTTCCATCACAGGGGGATTACATGACAACACTGGACATGAAAGATGCATACTTTCATATTTTAATGTTGCCAGCGCACAGAAAATACCTCAGGTTCAAGATAGAGAACAAACACTACCAGTTCAGAGTACTACCCTTCGGGATAGCATCTGCACCAAGGGTATTTACGAAAGTACTGGCAGCGGCCCATCTGCGCAGGCTATCCATCCCGGTATACCCTTACCTCGACGACTGGCTCATAACAGGGGATTCTTACGAAACATGCTTCTCCAATACCCAAAAGACTGTAGACCTTTTGTTCCAACTGGGCTTCTCCATCAACGAAAAGAAGTCCAGCTTAGACCCCAGCCAAATCAAACAATTCCTAGGGGCTCTAATTCGAACAAAGGACGGCCTCGTCTTCCCCTCCAACGAGAGGGTCCAAAACATGCTGTTTCAGATCCCCCATTATGTGGCAGGTCGAGAGGTGACGGTACGCAAAGCAATGCGCTTGCTAGGAATGATGGCGTCATGTATTTATTTGGTACCTCATGCGCGCCTGCGCATGCGCCCAATGCAAGAGTGGCTCAACAGCCAGTGGTGTCAGGCCAGCGGACAATGGGACAATCTAGTGGTGGTCTCGCAGGCCTTGGTTCTCTCGCTACGGTGGTGGACAAAAGAAAACCTGTTATTAGGGAAAACTTTTGCCACACCCGCAGTGGAAGCCACTTTAACCACAGACGCATCGCTTACAGGATGGGGGGGCTCACCTATCCCATCACACTGCTCACGGAGCGTGGACTCCGAGCTTAGCATCCAAGCATATAAACCTACTGGAACTACTAGCGGTGTTCAAAGCACTGAAAGCCTTTCAGGAACACCTACAAGGAAAGACAGTGATGGTCCTCACAGACAGCACCACAGCCATGTACTACCTCAACAAGCAAGGGGGCACTCGCTCTCCAGGACTGTCCAAGCTGTCCCAGAACATCTGGAAGTGGGCTCTCAAACACATGTTTCTACTATCACAACATGTACCAGGGGAACTCAATCTGCTAGCAGACAAACTCAGCAGAGACTTCCCCCTGCCCGTAGAGTACGAATGGCGGTTACAAGAAGACATCGTCTTTGACGTCTTCACACAGTGGGGTTTCCCAGAAATAGACCTGTTCGCAACTCTGAAACTCTCAATGCCAAGATTACGCCTCCAGGTACCCCCAGAACCAGTCCAAGGGGAACGGTCTATCAATTCCATGGTCAGGGAAATTTGTTTACGCTTTTCCCCCGACTCCCCTTCTCAACAAGATAGTGCACAAGATGCACCAGGAACAAGTTACCATGATACTGGTGGCCCCTATGTGGGCCCGACAGCCATGGTTCGCTCACTTGTTGGAGATGTCTCTATCTCCTCCAGTGAAACTGCCCTGCCTGTACAACATGCTGTCACTAGACAGGGGCAGGACACTGCACCCATGCCCTCAGACCATGAATTTAGCAGCCTGGCTCCTGAGGTCATAGAATTTGGACATTTACAACTTCCACAGAGGTGCATGGACATCCTCAGAGAGGCCAGAAAGCCTAACACTCGTCACTGCTATTCTAGCAAATGGAAAAGATTTGTCATCTGGTGTAGAGGGAAGAGTATCAACCCCGTTGACTGCTCTCCCACACAAATTATTCTGTACCTGACCCATTTACTGGACTCGGGTCTAGTATTCAATTCTATTAAAGTACACCTGGCAGCGCTTTCTGCTTACACCACTTCACAACTCAAAGTATCGTGGTGGAAGATCCCAGTAATCAAAGCCTTCATGGAAGGGGTAAAGAGAATACACCCTCCAATAGCAAACCCAGCTCCCGGCGGGGATCTAAATGTGGTACTCACCAGGCTCATGGGGTCACCCTTTGAACCCATGCACAAGGCAACTCTTAAAGATCTCACTCTTAAGACTGCTTTCCTAATAGCTATTACCTCCATTAGGAGAGTAAGTGAACTACAGGCCTTTTCGGTTTTAGACCCCTTTGTAACAGTTCACAAGGATAAAGTGGTTCTACGCACACACCCAAGGTTCGCACCGAAATTCATCTCCAAATTCCATGTCAACCAGTCTATAGAACTACCAACGTTCTTTCAAAATCCTTCAAATCTAGGAGAAAAAAGCCTGCATACACTTGATGTGCGCAGAGCTGTCATGTTTTACATGGAAAGAACTAGTCCACTGAGAAAGACTAATCAGTTCTTTGTCTCGGTGGCAGCAGGAAGAGAAGGAGATGCAGTATCAAAATCCACTATATCTAGATGGATTGTACAATGCATCACTCTCTGTTACACTCTTGCTAAGAGAGAACTACCCGTCAAGCCAAGAGCACACTCTACTCGAGGCACTGGGGCATCCATAGCATTCATTGCAAATGTTCCCCTTGAGTCCATCTGCAAAGCGGCGACCTGGAGTTCTGTACACACCTTTACAAAACACTACTGTCTAGATGCCCACTCTAGATCTGATTCCCAGGTGGGACAAGCAATATTAAGACCTCTTTTCTCTACTGTTCCTTCTCACAACCCACCTCCACTCCGGGTACTGCTCGCTAGTCTATGCACAGCATGTGATTCTAAGCAGATTAACAAACATCAGAAGACAATGCATTACTTACCGTAAAAGCATTTCTGATGGTTGAATCTGCTTAGATTCGCATGCGCCTACCCTTCCTCCCCGCTCGGATGGAAGGAACATAGACATCCTTTTCTATCTCTCTCTTTTCTGTACTCACTCACGTCTAGAAGGCTCCCTCAGGGCAAAAAAATACAAACAGAGGGACCTCGACGCGTGAGGGATTATGGGTACAACGCAGGTCACTATAGGGATAGTGTTACAGATGCGCCTTGTCGACGTCCCCTTTTCGACTACGAAAAACAAAATGCAATACTCCGCAGTGACCACTGGATGTCGGACCTATGCACAGCATGTGAATCTAAGCAGATACAACCATCAGAAATGCTTTTACGGTAAGTAATGCATTGTCATACTTTATTAACTCTCCTATCCATCTCTGGGGCTGCAAATGGTGAATCATAGTACACGTTCAATTGTCTAAATTATCTAAAAAATGACACCTGGGGGGGATTCCAAGATGGCTGCCATTGGGAGAGCTGCGTGTTAAGCCCTGGGGCCTGCAACGATAAAGAATTAATAACTGAGCTTTGCCCGGCAGGGATTTCCTAGTGTTAATCGAGCAGGAGGTGCGGTTAAGGTAGGACAGGGCAACTGCGATTGGGGCGCCTTGCGGGATACCCGCCGTGTCCCGGAAACGGGAGAAGAGGCGGCGGCTTGCCTGTGGAGCGCGGCAGTGCTGGACGGGCAGGGTCTCTTGCCCGCCTGCCACTTAAAAGCATGGGGGAGTCTTTGTTGGCGAACCTGACATCTGAGCAGATGCCGGTGGAGCCCTGGTGCACAGCGGGGAGGCAGGGAAGAGTATGCCGGCGCACGGCTGACCCCTCTGCCCCCGAGGAGGCAAGGCTACCCAGCAGCGTGGAGGTCCAGGAGACAGCGGAGGTTTTCCACTGGTGGCGACACAGGAGGTTCTCCACCGTTATTTCTAGGACTTTGGAGAAAAGATTGCCGACACCATCCAATCCCAGCTGAGACTGAAGTGGGGGAACTCTCCTACACCCTGCAAGAGGAAAAAGGGGAAATGTAGAAATTGGAGGAACGGGTGGATGCAATGGAAAATGGCTTGCAAGAGGTGGTGAACACCCGAAAAGTAGACAAATTGGTGGAAGGGCTTGTCAGGGCCACGCAGGCGCTGGAAACTTAGTGAGGACCTTGTCGAGGAGGCATAGCATACGAATCAAAGGCCTGGGGAGGCGGTGACCGACCAGGACCTATGGATGATGGCACAACAGGTGTTTGCTGACCTACTTTGGGAGAAGTGGTCTGTGATTGAGCTGACCACATTCATAGAGTGGGCCTTAAGAGGGTGGAGCCGGGGGCCATACCCAGAGATCTCGTGGTGGCCCTAAATCAGTATGGACAGAAGTAGACAATCCTGGAGGGTGCTCTGTAAGCCAAAGTGATAAATTACAATAGTATGGAGATCCAACCGTTTCAGGACTTGGCCCAAATTACCCAGGCAAACCGTAGGCTGATGGGGCCAGTGGTGTAGGCTCTGACCCATGCAGAAATATACTACAAGTGAACCTTTCCCTTCAGCCTCCTCTTTGAGTGGGAAGGGAAACTGCATCGGATCACCATATGCGAGGAAGGGTTGCAGATCCAAAGGATGGAAGAGGGCCAGCAGAGAGCAAGAGGCTCCCGTAGGAGGTGTCTGGGGACGGGGCGGGGGCGAGGGGGGATTAGAGGCTTGCCGAACCCGACCAGAGTGGTGGTGCGAGGGTTGGCGGGGAGTTGGGGTGGCGGAAGGCTGTGGCTGTTCAATTATTAGCTTACAAGTTTGAAATAGTATTGTCTGTATGCACAGTTTTAAGGTAGTCGCTCTTAATATGAGGGTCCTCAACTCACTGAGAAACGGTGGAACAATTTTTGAAAAGGATGAACGCACAGTGGATATCGCTCCAGGAGAGAGACGTTCCGAAGGCGGACAGACAACTCTGCTTGAGAGGGTACAGCCAGCTGATCCAGACCAATGAAAAAGGGTAACTGGGTGAAGTTCTTCTGGCCCTCTGAGCACACCCAGATCTGAGGGTGACGGAGACAAAGGGAGACCCAGAGGGCAGATTTGTTTATGGACAATATCAATTGGGGAATGGTGGAGTACAGTATGGCGATGGTATATGTCCCTAATGTGTTGCAGGAAGGATTCCTGCAGAGGGCTCTGGGTGAACTGGAGAAGTTGGCGAAGGGTAGGATAATGCTCATGGGGCATATCAACCTAGCGTGGGACCCTAACAGAGATGGTAGCGCTAGGATCCATCATAACCACAGGGCCCCAAACAAGAAAACGAAGGAGAAGATGCAAAGGCTGGGGCTGGTGGATACACATTGTATTCCCATGTCCACAAGTCTTTTTCAAGGATAGACTGTGTGGGTGGCTTGCACCCTATTGGGACCAGTTGGGGAAGGTGGAGTTGGGGGGGGGGGCGGGGGGAGAGGCAATAGCACTATCGGACCACGCACATATTAGCATAACGGTACACAGGAGGAAGGGGGGCCTGGGACTATGGAGATGGAGACTCCAGGAATTCCTCCTTGACGACTCTGGTGAAAAAGTCTTTGATCCAGCCCCTCAACTTGTTGCAGACCACAAACGACTTGCACAGGGTGGAGGCACATGTTGGACATCCTAGAGGCTTTCAGGGAAATTGTACTCTAGCTTATATACATCATATGCACCGGAGGAAGGGGCCCATGGAGATTACCTAGCGCGGTCCACGTTACATAAGATCTCTCGAGAGGAATGTGAGGAACTAGAAGGGGAGAACCACCTGGAAGAGGTGCGGGCCGCCATCCGGTCATTGCCGAAAAGGAATGCCACTGGGCCGGACGGCTATACAGCTGGGTTTTACAAAATGTTTCAGGAAGGCCTGATCCCGATCTTGGTCCTCTTGTTCAATTAATTTGGGCGGACCAGGAAAATCGCTCGCTCCATGGAGGAGGCCAAAGTGGTTTTGTTCTTGAAGCCCAATAAAAATCCCTATCTATGTGGATCATACCACCCCATTTTCTTGATAAACTGGAATGTGAAAATCTACACTAAGGTATTGGCGACTTCGAGAGACTGCTCCCACAGTTGATCGGAGTGGATCAATCAGGTTTCATTAACAATAGGCAGCCGTCGGACAATACACGCTGGGTGTGCCACCTCAGAGAAGGCGTCCCTGACCGACACTCCAGCAGCGGTTCTGGCTCTAGACTGGGAGAAGGCCTTCGACCGGGTCGAATGAGCGTTTATTTGCTGTACTTTGGCGTCCATGGGTTTTGGGGGGGTGGGGTGGGGGGGAGTTCATTTGCATGGTGAGGGCTAACTATAGAGAGCTCGCTCTCCGCCTGGCCATAAATGGCAGGCTCTGGGGCCATATTGATTTCTCAGGGTACGAAACAAGGGTGCCCGCTCTCCCTGCTCCTATATGCAATTCATTTAGAGCCTTTGCTGCCACGTATTGGAGACAACTCGTAGATCACAGGAATCAATTTTGGCTGGGAGACCAATAAGGGGATCGCTTTTGCGGATGTTATGTTGGTAGCGGTTACAAATCCTGAGACCGCATTGTCGGCAAAACAACTGGAGCAGTTTGTTGAGGTGGCGGGCGTGGAAATTAAGAACCAGTCTGAGATGCTCAATCTGACTTTACCAGAGGGCAGGGAATCTGGTCTGAAGGAGAGGTGCACCTTGGCCTGGACCCATGCGAGTGGCCGCTATCTGGGTATCCTGTTCACTGGGTAATTGGGGGTTGGGGGGGGGGAATATACAAGGTTACCTATCCACGGCTACTTGAGTAAATCACACAGCTTTTGAGGGATTGGCAACCTGTCTCAATCTCTGGGGAGAATTAACTTCTTGAAGATGGTGATTCTCCCGGAGGTCCTATATTATTTAAAGGTTCTTCTTAGTAAGATCCCGATCCAATTTTTTAGGGAGCTCCAGGGCGGCTGAGCAAGTTCATTTGAAATTGTAAAAAGCCATGAGTGTCCAATTAGCTGTTAACGGCTCCCACCCGATCCCGAGGGGGCATGGGTGCTGCAGACTTCTACCTTTACTAATTGGCGGCGCATGCTGGAGTGATACGGGAATGGTCGAAGACTAGAGAGGAGAAGGTGTTGGGAACTTGGAAAGGGCGGTGGTGGGACTGTTGGACAGTGTACTATGGTGCCCTAGCCCGGACAGGCCAAGGAATATGCACAGGATTCGGATCCCGTGCCCATTGACACCAATATTCAACAACCCACAGTTCGCTGCAGGCAGGGGAGACGGAGCCTTCGGGAGGTGGAAATCGGCAGGGTGCTGGTTGTTAAGTGACTTGATGGATGTGGCGGTAGGGGGTCAAAGTATGAACCATGCAAACAGGACTTTCAGTTGGGAGAGTGGTTTTGTTACTCCCTGTTAGGACTGATTTTCTATGCTCTGGCTTGGTGGACAGATGTATAGAAGGCCAACCTATATTGTGATGTGGACGACACTGGGGAGCTGTAGTCAAACCAGTTCAAGGTAGCAGTGACGAGAGGTCTAGGCTAAGTCTCTAGAGGTGGCGAGCTTGTAAAGGGTCCACAAGGAGTACACAATGGGAATCACAAATTACACTTAGACAATTGGGGCTCATTACAAGTTTGCCAGTATCCGCCAGGTTATTTCTGCTGCATACTGGCAAACTGCCCCTATCGTTTCCTCCACCTGATATCCTGGTATTACCGGGATATTCCAGGTGGGGGGAATGCCGGTAAATCCCCATTCCATGGAGTTTGATATGACTCCCACAATCACCGGCACCAGTAATACCGGTGCCTGCAATTGCAGAATTTATTTTCCAGCGAGGGCCTGATTTACCACCAGGTCAGGCATGGAGGTAGATCCGTGGCCCCCACCAGCAAATTAGTGTTTTCCCGTACTGGGATAACTTGTAATGAGCTCCAATATTTATAAAAAATAGTTTCCATTTATGGACAGATATCACTATGAAAGATGACTACTAACTGGTAGAAGTAACAACACTAATAGATTCTCGGTAAAACGAAGGTGATCACCTTCTTAGGAAAAACGAATCGCAAAGCTCGCAAAAATGTAAGATGGACTATCGCTAACCAGAATGTCGAAGTGGTTGACTGCTACAGATATTTAGTGATTATTGATAAAAATGTGTCCTGGAAACAGCAATGGTTTGAAAATAAATGTAAATGCATTAATATCACTATGGCACTAAGCCATATTATTGGGAAACAAGCTGGGTACTCTTTGTACTATAATGATGTTATATGCAGCAAAAGTAGTACCATGTTTTCTATATGGAGCAGAGATCTGGGGTAAAAAAACTTAAATCGGAGCTGGACAGATTTGAAGGAAATATTAATTTTTTTTTTAAACTTAGAATGCCCATCTCGTTGCCATGTGAATATATTTTATTAGAATGCAACTTAATGCGGATTAGTGACATCATGGAGTACAAGATAGCCATGCTGCATGATAAATTATGCACCCTAGACAATGAGATGATTGTTGAATTGATAAAATCTGCTAATGTTATTGATAAGAGTGTATTGTGTGCTCTAGGACATATTATATCCACTTATTATAAGTGGGCTAGAGAGAATGCACATGTTTGTCTACAATATTCACCAGCTCGAGTTAAACATCGCTTAAAAGATGCCATACATGATGTAGGGAAGGAAAGAGACATGCTACAGCTAGCAACTAAGACCAACAGTGGTATGTTTATACAACACTGGGGGAATTCTTTAAGAACAGTGAATTATTTGACAGCGTTTCCTGATGCTAAAACATTCAGACATTACTTGATATTTAAGTTTAACTTATCTGATTGTCTGGAAATAATGGGTGCAAAATGTGGAATTCCACAAGGGAACAGATGGTCTAGACTGTGGGACCCCTTCCATTGAAACAGTAGAACACATCTGTCACTGTGAGAGTCTTGACACTATAAGGCTAAAACATGTAAAGGCATATGATAATGCATGCGATCTTGGTAACATAAATGAAATTTGGGAGAATCTTTTACAAGGTAATGATGTTAATGTTATATTCCACATGATGAATTTTTAGGAGTGTTCATAGTTATTCTTAGACAATTGTCAGATGGTATATTTTATTAATTATTCTCATAGCTGCTTAATGTATTAGAATGGTTGGTTTTATATTTTTAACCTGATTTGGATGTTTTTGTTATGTTTCCTTTTTAAATGTGGAAGTTTTATGGTTGTATATATGTAAAGCCTTTGGTGGCTATATGCATATTAAATAAATAATAGATTACATATATCCTGTCACCAGAAAAGGACAGCGTTCAAATCAAACGCCTGTAAATATTAGTTTTATGTAATACTTCCACAGATAAATAACCCTAACTTCAAAAGTCCTTCCCTTAATTGTCTGGGGCCTTATTCCGTAATGTTCAGATAGTTTGTGATGCAGGAAAAAAGTGAAGGTAGGGTCATTGGGGTCAAGTGAAAAGTTCCAAAGGTTAGAGGACGGTGTGGTATAACTAATAGAAGTGTCCCCAACTTTCGGAAGACTTGTACAACAAGCAATGGCGAAGCCAAAGTATAGCAAACGTTTTATAAAAGTTGGGAAAACCTTTTAAAGGGAGTTTAGGGTCAGGCAAGAACCACTGTAACTTAGCTGCCGTAATCCAATTCTTCCCAACCCCTGGCAGGTCAATGGAAGGACCGAGGTTGCTTTTCCCACCATCAGCCTCAGTCCTTGATTCGCAGGGGTTGCAGGTTTGAGCTGATCTCCGGCTGGTGCCTTCGCTGGTACAAGGACTCTCGGATGAAGAATGCAGAAAAAACACGATGAAGGACCCCTCTCAGGACTGTACCTTACGCAGCTAAGTGGTTTCAGACGGTGCCGCAGCACGGTGATGCAGTGGGCCTCACATGTGGTGGTCCGACTTTCCCTCGAATGGCGGGTCCCATTGATGCTAGGACTCAGAAATTCAGTGGACGTAAGTCTTGTAGGACAAGCTGAGGCTCCCCCAAGTTCCATGGTTCAACTTGCAACGGTAACATCTGCAGCACGGTAGCCCAAACTCAGACCTGGTCAGCCACAGGACTGTCCCGGAACACTTCCGACGGCTCTTCTTTAATCCCTAGTGGCTACAGAGCAGACGTCAGGAATGGATGTTCCCTCCACTGCAAGGGTCAAAGCTCCCTTGCAGGACTGATGAAGATCAAGAGCAAGACAGGGCTCCACCAGGACAGAGGAGAAATTGGTCGCCAGGCCTCCTTCAGTCGGGTCTCCATGTGTCTTTCAGCTGGACAGGATTCTTGGCTCCTTCAGGTTACTCCAGATCTCTGAAGAATGAGTGCAGGGAGTCCTTTTCTTATCCTAAAAGCCAGGTAAGAGCCAAAACTCCTTCTAGCCAATAGCAGGACTAGCCACACACATCCCAGCAGTGGTCAATCGGGACCACTGGTGGGAACACTCATGCATACCACTCAGGCACCCTGAAATCAGTTTGTGGATTGGGACCAGACAGTCCCAGCCCACATCCTGCCAGCAAACATGCACAGCCCTCCAGTAGCCTGCCAAAAGCCTCTGCTTTCCCATTCCCTGGAAGTCCATATAAGCTTTTTCCTAGCCTCACAGGCCAGGAAGAAGTCTAAAGAACAAGATGGCCAAATAAAAAGCGAAAAACCATGTGGCATGGCCATGTTTGGACACTAGCCACAGTAGCCAAACGCGGTAAGGCTAAAGCAAAAAGCACCAGAAAATGGTAAAAAGTCACTGCTGCCTCCAGCTAGTCCATTTAGCACACCTAGAGTAACCAAAAATCCTCTGAGTGTTAGTCCAGGGCAAAAACAAAGTATACCCCATTGTACTGCATTGTAAGATGGATTGTACAATGATAAGTTACCACAAGTGATAACAAGTTACTAAAAGTTGTAACAAAATTGCAAGACTAATGGCACTGAAGGACATGTCAGTTTCCCCATAACAGATGAGCAAGAGACAGTGTAGTGAAGCGTAAGGCTACGCTGCACTGTAAAAAGTACAGGTCAGGATAAGAAAAAATGTCCATAAAAATGGAAGGAAAGGTGCAGTAAAGAGATCTTTCCTAACCCTCCCATATTGGGCACTGGGTAAAAAACATCGGGGTAGTTCATGTGGCAACAAGTGACATCGGTTTTGAGAAATATGTAACATGCAACTCTGGGGAATCCCATATTATGGGGGACCTGTGTCCCGGGCAGAGAAGGTGAAATGGCCCTACATGACCCACTGGGAGACCGTGGGGCAGGAAACCCGGGAGGAGTGACGGGAGCAAGTATAGAAGGATATCCCCCGCTTAACCAGAACGTTACAAATCCGGGAGATGTGGGTTAATGTCATGGTCCAGTGGCACCTCACCCCCTCCAGGCTCCACAGGTGCTACCCGGCGGTCACAGATGTTCGAGAGGGTGCACCTTTCTGGGAACGTGGGGGCACGGGGGTCATAGTTGTTGGTCTTGTGGGAAGCTGGCACCATTTTGCAAAGGCATACGTAAGGCAATTTCAGACATATTCGGCATACAGGCCTATGGGATGCTAAGGAGGCCATGCTGGGGATTGGGAGGGGTGGTACTCGAGGAGTTGCCAACTAGAGCTTTGAAGAAAGCATGTGTGATCTTCTGCATGGCAGCACTACTACTGATAGCTCAAAGGTGCAAGCCTTGATCAGTCCCAGCTGAGCACGACTGTGTGACAAAGGTCTGGCATTTTGTGGCCTTGGAGCTGGTGACTTAAGCCTTGCTAGATGACCTGCGGAAATTTGGGGACGATTAGGATGCAGTGTTATCTTTCCTCATCAGTGATTCAAGACTGAGTCTATGCCAGAGGAGATGGAGGATTCTAGAGTTGATTTGAGAATGAGCCCTGCATTCAATCACGACGAAGAACAGCTGTCACAGGGAATGTTGGGGGTAGGGGAGACAGCGGGGTGGAGGGGAAACTGTGTTAAAAATGGCAATTCTTTTTTTTTTTTTTATTTTAAACACTGGGCCTCAGTAGAATTCGTACACCCCTTCACTGACCTGGTGCTATTTATTTTTCCTTCCACCATTGTTAGTGAATAATTCTAGACTTACTGGACATTTCTTTACCTGCTGCTGCGATCTCGCAATAATATGGCTTCTACATTAACTGCATAGACATGGTCAAGTTCACCAAATCTGGAGATACGCTTCCATTACCACCAAGTTCTCGCCATGCTGTCACCACAGTGGTTCCAGTAAATTGCTTATGCCAATAGATGAGTTTAGAAATAATTGTTTTCCTCCTAAGTGACAGTAATACATTAGATCAGAAACAAGTGAAGGTTCTGGATATATCAGTCGGTTTTGAGGTTGCTGCAGTAAGTATGTTAGAAATTGAGAAACAAGTGCATATACTAAGGTTAGGTTGGGGTTTCTCTGTGGGCTCTTTCTATTCATATTTCAGGGCGTTCAAATCCAAGTCACTCATCCAATTTTTGGTAGAACCTCACAGGAAAATGGTGCATCCCCCACTGGGCATTCAGCTGCCAGTGGTACAAATCCTATCCAAAGGTCCACCCCACATTCCCAGGCTCCAATTAGGTCAGAGGTTCCCCATTGCCAATGCACTATCCATGGTTTTTTATACCATGGCCAGGCCCTGACATCACATAAGGTTACATTATTAGTCAGATTTTTAATAGCCAGTATAGTTTGTACAATATTATGTATGTTAGCAATCCGCTCAGGCAAAATATATCGCATATTGACTGTTTTCTATGGGGGTACTGGTTGTCATGAAGCCGCACTGCTTCCAGAGCTGACCTAAGTCGTGGGCTACGCAAAATGTGTATCGTAAATCGATATAAACATTAACAGACAGCTGTGCTGCCAATCGGCAGGTTTGTATAATGGCCACTAACTCGGCCACCTTCACTGATGTCCCCATGGGCAGTTTGCTGCTTTTTAACACCTCCCCGGGGGCACAAACTGTGCCCCGCAACCACCTGCCCATTTTGATTTCTAAAACATGATCTGTAAATGAAGTACTCGAAATCTGGGTCGGTCAGTTTTACATCTGAGGTCTGTATTGGGCATTCCCGGACAGTTGGTCACTGTCAGTCATGCGGAGTGGAATCGTGTGGCTCCTCCTCTTAAAGGGTATTCAACAAGGATGCCGGATTCAGCATTGGCCATTTAGTTAAAGTAATGTTGGAAGAGTTCAGTAGGAGCATTGCATATTTGCTGCCTCTCGAGACAGACATATGCAGAGTTTTTCAACAATGACACCACTTCATGTGGCACGGCCACCTCTAAAAGTGATCCCAATACTATATTCTTACTTTCTTCCACTGCCAGGGTAGCAGCAGCCACTGAATGCATGCAGCTGCTGGGTCCAACTCTTTACTGTACCAGGCTACAGATTAATGATGGATCCCATGCTTCTGGTGGGGACAGCCCGGGCAAACCCCTTTCTCTCATTGCGGTGCAAGGTAAATCCTTCATATTCAGGTAGACCCAATATAGGGGCTTCAGTTAATAGCTGTTTGTTCTTAGTAAAAGCCTCTTCTGCTTCTGGTGTCCACTGTAATGGCTCCAGTGTTCAAACGGTTACATCCCTGAAGTGGTTTAACTATTTCTGCATCTCTTGAGATCCATTTCCAGCATTAAACTACCCCTTTAAAGCTTGCATTTGGGTTATAGTCTGATACTTTATGTTGAAAAAAGCCTCTTTCTGAGAAGCGGATATCAGCCGACATCCCTTCATAATGTCATGTCCCAGATGATGTACCCTTGGAGCAGATAACTGTAGCTGCTTCTTAGAAGCCTTCTGTCCTTTATCTGCCAATGCTGTTAGCAGAACTCTGGTATCTTCTTTACAAGCCACATATGAGGCATTTAACAAATCAACATTGTATCAATACTGACTCCCTTGCCAATTTTATATCTTGCTTTAGTTTTGAAAAAAGGCTTGTGGACTCTGTACACCCTGGAGCAAACGGGTTCACGTTTACTGGACCCACCTATGCGAGATTGCAAACAGGTACTGACTATCCTTATGTATAGGAACAGAGAAGAAAAGCTGAGCACAAGCTGACCACTGGAGTGTGTGGCCTATACAGGACAATATGGTGGCCAAGTTTGGCACGACAGGAAAGGAAGTTATCACCACAGCATTGATAGCTCATAAGCCTTAAATTACCCTCCCCCTTATATTATGGTCTGACCACGCACAACAAGCATCACATCAGTTTGACCTGTCCCACCCCCAAGACAGCAATATCCCTTGTTCATTCCCGCAGTCAGTCTTCCATTTCCATCCCTTCTCCCATCCTCGCCTGATCCACTGCCTCTGGCTCAGTTGCTCTGGTCTGGCGATATCTGGTGTTGTCCACCTAAGGTGAGTTGTGGGGCCACCGCCCCTGACCTACGTCTGGCCAAGCATAAAGTCCCATGTTAAAACCGGTCTTGGCCAGCATAATATGGAGGCACAGGTGTACTTCAGCCAGTTCCCCTATAGCTCTTGAAAGCGCTGGCTCAGCAATCCTACAGCACATGACCGCCTTAAAGAGTCCACGGGGTAAGTCTTTTCTAAAGCCAGTAAGTGGTGATTTCCCTATCCAATGTCTGCTAGGATTTAAAGAAAAATAAATACTCGGGAATGATATGTAAATGAATGACACTTCAAGTATTTAAATATATTCACAGGTTCCTCCGATAGCGTTTACATTCATTTGTAATCACTCGTCACTGCATACCTTTATGGTGCCATCCTAACAGTTTGTCCCTCCCCGGCGGTTATCAACGTTCAGTTCTTACCCCATTGTAAATGATTAACTAAAGTGGTTAAATAAGTAACTTCTTGAATTTGATGCCTGCAACCACCGACAGCCAGTGGAGAGATTTTATGGCTGCTTAGATGCAGTCTCTGGGCTTGAGGCCAAGGATAAGTCTTGCAGTCCTATACTGGATGAGGTGAAGAGGGCGGAGTGAGGAAGGAGGCAGATTGAGGAAGAGGCTGTTGCAGTCGTCCAGCCTGGAGAGGACCAGAGCTCTGGAGAATTTGAGTTTCTGGGTAAGGTGAAGAAAGGCAGACTGCCTCGGAGAAGGTGAAGCTGAAAGTGAGAGTGCTTGGCGACATGGGCGTTGCTAGGGGGGGCGCGCTAAGGGGGCTATAGCCCCTGATCTTTTGGTTGTAGCCCCAGATAGAATCTCAGGAGCTACAGCCAAAAGACTAGCTAGCCCCCAGTCCCAACAGTTCCGACGACAGCATAGCCCCGGGTCTTTTCCAGACCTAGCAACTCCCCTGCTTGGCGAGGTCAGCGATATGAGGTAAGGAGGAGAGGGGAGAGTCGAAGTTGACACCCAGGTTTTTTGCCTCACATGGGGGTGAGGGATGGGAGCCAAAGATGGGCGGCCAGCGAGTACGAGGGGGGTAGGAGTTCCAATGAAGAGGATCCTGCTCTTACTGGTAAGGCAGAGATCGTTGGCAGCATACCATGCCTGAACAGCTGTTGGACAATCTGGAATGAGAGGAAGGAGTGGAGGTAGAGTAGCAAGGTATACATTAGTTTTCACAAATTGATTAGCAGGGTTTGCTAATTAACATTTTTTTCGATTAGCAAACCAACCCATTTGATTAACAATTTACTAACATTGTTAATGTCACCAGAGGTTATTTGTACCCAAAACATAAAATGAGCAACTATACAGCGGTTTTGCGTACCGCTGAAATAAGACCTTGGTTGGAGGAGTCGGGCCTTGCAAATTCTCTAAAATTAAGCTAAATGCACTCAACACATAGCTGGAGGACAACAAATTTAAAATTAGATTTGTGTTCAATGGTGCATGTTACTACAAACCTGCTTTGTTTAGCACACTGCTGCCACCCAGAGACCAGCCATGCACAGTGAAACTTTTGTTTGACATTTACTGCAATGTAAATGTTACATGAAGGTTTTAAACATCTCTTGCAAATGCTACTGGCGCGTCATAAAAGGTACTCGACTATGCGAGTGGGCGAAAAGGCTTTGCGAGCCACAGCCAAGTGTCTATAAAATGTAAAAGGTTAGCTGCATGAATGGACACACATAGATATGATAAAATGGCTATGAAAACTCTTTGGTTAGCTGTCTCCTGCAGGTGGTAATATATAATACAATCATAAAGCAAAGCGAGTTCTGGATGCTGAATACAGTGTTTGGTATTGGACTAGATCTGTAGCTGTACAAATTGGATGGCACTATTGATCACTACTTTGCATAAGCATCTAGGTCGCTTTGTGTATTCATTATGTAAGAGGAAAGAAAGAGATAAAGCAGAGTGGATTGCGTAGCAGGCAGATAACTGGGCAAACTAGATGGAATTTTGTAGTTTGTGGTCATCTTAATTTCAGGGTACCTGGTATAAAGCAACTGGGTGATCATATAGAATGTCAAGGAGTATGGGTTCGCTCGTGGGTTGAGCACAAGCTGAAAGATGTATGCAACCTACAGGTTTCAGAACGGTTTTCCATCAAAAGCATTTGATGATGTGATCATGTACATTTTCAAAGTGTTCACTCGTCAATATGGTGCATCTTGCCCAACAAAATGAGATCTAGTGGATACAATGAAATTTAGATACTTACCTTAACTTTGGAGATGATGCAGTGTTTCACAATATCAATACTCTAATCATGCATTATGTAACCTACATTTTAGGAATGGAATTTCATGACTGTCTTTAAAAAAAAAAAAATATATAGATATATATATATATAATATATATAAAGGTGGCACATACTGGTTTTAACCAGACAGCATATAGCATCCCGATTTATTTCTGGTTTGCAATTATTTGAAAAATAAATTCTTGACTAGCACTTCCACACATGCCTTTGGAGATGATTACTGCTGCACTTTCTCTCCATTAGGACTTGAAGTGGACAGAGAAGAGAGGGGGAAGAGAATAGAGGACAAGTGAGGAATGCAGGGCGAGCTGTGCTTTCATTGAAGAGGGCAACTTAAATAGCTATCTTTACTATACGTGTGAATTTGATTAGCAAACTGACAGAATTGCATAGCAAATTGCTATGCGACACTGCTTATTTTATGCCTTGGAGTAGGGAAGCTTAAAGGAGAGCTGCGTCATCAGCATAATGTCCTTTTTGCGTAGACTTAACCATAGAGAGTGTGAGGGTCAATGAGCTACCCAAATTTATGATCAAATTCCCCTCATCAAAATAACGAGACTGCTCAGGTGTCGTTTAAACATCCTACATATAAGAGAGGTTTTATTTAGGAGGAAAATGGTGGGAGTTGAAAATGCAAATTGTCGGTATTGTATCTTGCATGTGGAAACCCTGGAGCATATTGTAATGAATTGTGAAGCTCTGATTGAGATGCAAGCACTTTTCTTAGATTATTTTTTATGGACAAGGTCAACTCTTTCAAGGGGGGAATGGTGAAAGTGGATGTTAATTGGTGACCAGCCTAGGTTGGTTATTGCTGTGATGAAAATGCTTGAGGTTGTGCTATCAAATCGGGTGGGATCATCTAGGTTGGAGGGTGGGGATTAATTGAATTCTGGTCAGCTGATGTTGAATTTGTTTATTTGTGTCTTGACATATGAACTAGGGAATTAGAGGAATGGATATTGTTGTTTGGATGTAGATGCCTTCTGGAACTGTAATGTTAAAGGTTTACTTTAAGTTGATGATTGTTTTATACATATTTGACTTCTAACCAATAAAACATTTATAAAAAAAGACTTGCATAATAGCCTGGCAGTTGAGTTAAAAGAGCTGTGTCATTAGCATAACGCTGAAAATGAGAGCAGGTGGGGATCAAGTGGGCAAGCAGGGCAAGGTAGATGTTGAAAAGCTTCGGCGAGAGAGTAGAGCCCTGAGACCCGCCACAAGTAGAGTGTGATGTGGAGGAGAGAAAAGGGCCCAGTTGAAACTGGGAGAGCCGATCAGAAAGGAAGCATTGCAACCAGTCCAATGCCTGGTCCGTGATGCCTATGGTATTACAGAGCCAATTTATGAGGGTGGAATGGTTAACCGTGTCGAAGGCAGAGGACAGATCGAGGAGGATGAGAACAGAGGGAGAGTTGGAGTCAAGGTTTGAGAGCAAGTCATCACAGGTGTTCACGAGAGCAGTTTCCATGCCTCTGGCTGCTCTGTAGCCAGACTGGTGGTTGTGGAGACGGTCATCTCCCAACTAATCCATCTCACTGAATCTGTTGGCTAACTTCTCCATGGGTTTGCCCAAGAAGGTGGAGATGGGGCAGTAGTTAGCAGGGCAGGAAGGGTCAGCAAATGGCTTTTTTATTAGTGTTATGATAAATATATTTGAACTTCGTTGTGAATTTGTAGGCAATACGTTACTTTAGACTCATTCCTTTTAGTCCCCAAAACACGTTAATGTATTATAACTGTGCTGAAGTAGGGCTTGGACACAATTGTGGCATATTTTTGGGTACAAATGTTTGATAAGGAAAGGGTTGGAAAAATGCCCCGCTTCCTCAAGCTAAAATGGGTTCCCTGCCTCAAAGACAACTAGTGCAATTGTCAGGTTGTCTAAAAAGTTTGTCACTGTCTCGTCTCAAAAGCCCACCCCTGTCCCCAACACTAATAACTTAAATCAACTGTGCAAGGATGATCTCTTCCCAAAGTAAAATATTCATGGTAGTTCCAACCAACAGAAAAGTTCCCAGTCTCTCGGGTAATCAAAACTGATGTAAATAAACAATGTTCCCAAATGCAACACTCCTAGGCTAGGCTCCTTTCCTCTAGACGACTACTTGGTCTACTTTCCTTCCTTTTGGGCTCTGAGCCCCGTTCCTCGTCACTGGGTAATTTGCAAGGATATGCGTTTCAGATTTATTGTTCTTTATCGCACCAACTTGGCACACTTAACTCCTAAACATAGGATTCCTTCGAATTAGTCCTTTTCAGTTCCAGGGTTCTTGACAGACTTATTCTCAAACTCTCACGTGGGTGTAGCTTCTAGACTCGCAATATTCTGAATGGCCTGGTTTACTCCCCTGCTAAGCAACTGTCCTCTCATGGACTGTGAGGGGTCAAAAATGTGAGGCTCACAACTGAATTTAGTTTTTTCAAGGTTTGATATTTTATTTCAAAGAAAAAGAGTGAATAAATCCCAACTAAACCTACTCTACCGGGGGATTCCCTACCTAGTCTAGGATTTAAGGGAAAACCTCCTAGCATAGACACAACTAACCCTTCACGCTAAACAATAAAATATACAAAGTAACGTATGAGCAAAATACATAAAAGATCACCAAATAACAAGTTTCTTGGATGACTTCCGTTTGTCCTTGGCAGAACTTGCTCCCCCAGGAATGTCCCAAAGTCAATTTCTTCCAAGGAAAAGAAAGTCTTAAATCGGTCTTTGAAAAGTTCCAAAGAAACAAACGTCACTCAAACAAAAATCCACTGGTAAATTTATTCTTCGCTTGATGGAGATTCCCTTTCCAAGTTCCACAAAGAAAACCGCACCAAAGGTATTCCTCGATAACCTCTTTCGAGGAAAGAATGGATAAAGTTTAGGACAAAAGTATCACTTTTGCTTAACAACTCTTCCTCTGGTACTTCTGCAGCGTCTTGAATATACTTTGTCAGGATGCTTCTTCTTAGGGCTTCCTCTCTTTAGTAATTCCTTTCTGCCAACGATTCTGAGAGCAGGCTCCTTTGACCCACAGTCTGCTGCTACTTCATTTAAATAATGTTCTGACAAATGCATCAACAACCACCGTACTACTGCTTATACTTGGTATGTTGGGCAACTTCAACAAGACACTTCGACCTCTAAAGGTTGGCAAGGCATTCTTCTCATCGTAAGAAACGGAAGCCTCTTTGCCTCTCCTTTCTGTCTTTCAGCTACCATGAACTATGTCAAAGGTCCCAGGCTGCTACACTTTTTTTCAAATGGTTTTTTTTCAATTTTGATTTTATTTGTTTTATACACACCAAAAAAACAAGTCACATACCTTCGGTATTAGTATCAACATATAATCACTTATCAAAGCCAAATTCATCTTATTCTTTGGAGATACTGTACCAGCAAAAGTAATTTACAGTCCCCTTGTCCCTCCCCCCAAGGCCGCTCATCAGTTCATTTGTATCACCTTATCATGCATGCATATACCCATTTGGTGCTGTCTTTGAAGTGTTTGGCATCCTTAACAATTCAGAGTCTCACTGTCATTAGCAGGTTACTTCAGGAGTAGGATTACATAAGGGGAAGAGAATAGATTTGGACAGGTTGATTTTAAACCCAGATAATGAGCAGTAGGTCTCAATAGTTGTATGGCCCAGGGTACTGACGTCAGGGGCTTCTGTAGATGGAGTAAGATGTCATCGGCGTATAGGGCTAGTTTGTATTCTCTTCTGTTTACCCTCAAGCCTTCTACCCAGCCATCAGCCCTGAGCATTTGGGCCAGGGGTTCCAAGAAGAGCGCAAACAATATCGCCGAGAGGGGGCAGCCATGTCTCGTGCCTCTCTTGAGGGTGAACCACCTATAGTACTCTGAATTCACCATTACCGACGCACAGGGCGATGTGTACACTGCTTTAATCCCTTTCCTGAGTATCGGGCCTAGTCCTATTCTGCGTAGCACTGCCTCCAGGAATCCCCATTCGACCCTGTCGAACGCCTTCTCAGCGTCGATGGACAGGTGCGAGAGGGTGGTTGACATTTTCCGTGCTTCATGTATTTGGTGTAAAGTTTTGCTGGTTGTATCAGCGCCCTGTCAGCCCAAAATGAATCCGACCTGGTCGGAGTGTATTAAGGATGGCATATGGGTTTCCAGCCTCGCTGCTATCACACGTGTGTACATTTTCACGTCTATATTAAGAAGGGAGATGGGGTGGTAAGATGCACACTGTTTGGGGTTTTTACCATCCTTGGGAATCACTGAGATCAGTGCCTGCGAGAAGGATTCGGGTGCCACCCCCTGTTTGCAAAATGTGGTTGAACAGATCAACCCTAAAGGGGATGAGGGGTCCAAGGAAGGCCTGCGGTGTACCCGTCATTTCCAGGTGCTTTCCCCATGGGTAGTCTTTTAATTGCATTTTCCACCTCATCAGAAGTTACAGGGGATTCTAAAAATTCAACCTTGTCCCGGGAGAGTTTTGGCATACTTACCTCATTCATGCAACGATTGGTCTGTCTCCCCCTGTATGGTTTCAGACCTATAAATGTGCTTGTAGAAGTCAGCAAAGGCCTCAGGAATACTCTTAGGGACCATAGGCAGGGAGTTATGTTCGCTTTCTATGGCTGCAACCCATCGCTCAGCTCGATGCCCTCTCAGCCTAGCGGCCAGGAGTGCATCAGCCTTGTCTCCTTTTTCGTAATGTTTTTGCTTAAGAAATTGGAGCTTGCGTATTACTAGCCCTTCCTCCAAACGCTGAAGTTACTCCCTCTTTTGGACTGCTTCAGCTATTCTGTCTCTTCTCCCCTCATCATTGGATTGCGCTTGAACATCTAATTGCGCTACCTCTTCTCATAACCTATTTTCTAGTAAGGCCCTGTCCCTTTTCTTATCAGCCCCCTCCTTAATCAAGATACCCCACCAGGTAGCCTTCCCGGCCTCCACCATGTTTCTGGATACCTCCCCTGTGTCATTGTGATCAAAATACTCTGCAATCTCTTTTTCCAATTGTTTGCTAAAGAGATGGTCCTTCCATAGTGATTCATTGTAACGCCATCTAGAGTTTTTATGCGGGAGAGCCAGGACGCCAACAGTAGTGGTAACCATATTGTGGTCCGACCAGGAGATCAGAGAAATCTTTGAGGCAGATGCTGCATCTCTCAAGCCAGCAGTGAGATATATATACTCTATTCTCGTAAATGTGGAGTGTGGGGCCGAATAGAATGTGTAGCCAGCTTGGTGGGGGTGGAGTCGAAGATTTTGGTCACCTCAGTACGGCCACCATCTGGCGGTTCATTTGACTCTGGGTTGCCGGCTTGCCTGTCGAGGGTGGGGTCAGCCCACATGTTAAAATCGCCTCCAAGGATCACCTCCCCTCGGCTTCAAGCATAGCCTTTGGGATCATGTGCTGAAGGAATCGAGACTGTCCTGTATTGGGTGCATAGAGGGATGCCAGAGCGATACTGGTGTTGCGCAGTCTGCATGTCAAGATAATGGCTCTCCCTCACACGTCCGACCAGGTTGTCTTAACTTCAAATTTGAGTCCCTTTCAAAGCAGGACACCCACTCCCGCTTTTTGTAAGGGGCCCGACCCCCAGTATTCAATTCCAGTTTTGGCATAGAGGACCTTACGTTCTTCCCCGCGTATGTATTTAGTCTCATGAAGGAAGAGTATATCAAGATTGGCCCTCCTGAATTCCCGGGAAACCAATTACCGTTTAGTGGGGGGAGGTAAGGCCCTTGACATTCAGAGTGCCAGCCCTAAGAAATCCAGCTTTTCCTGCTAAGCTCTCAGTTGTTGTGGACATAAATTCTGTCTAAATCTCCGTTCGTGGGCCCCGACCAGTATTCACTAAACATCCATGTAACGACTCTGCATGTACCATTTATAAAGACCTGGCTTGATCGCTCCCTCTCTCCCCCCATCCCTATACGGCGTCCGATTCAGCTGGGTTAACTTCACCCAGGTAGTCTCGGACCACCAGCGAGGACCATACCTCCTATGGTCCTGTAACATAACGCTTCTAATAACAATGAGCCCCCCATTTTTCTCCCCCCTCCCCACCCCGAATTCCCACCACTAGTAAGCCCATACAAGTCCTTCTTTCTATTGCGTTGCTTGGTCGTATCCTACCGTAATCTGGAGTTCCATCTCCGGAAGGGGTTAGCAAATTGCCAACCTGGGCCGGTATTCCAGCTACATCCCCAATTCTTAGCAGAGAGTTCAATGTTCCATGTCAGGGGACGCGTTCATTCTCCTGAACTTCCTCGATCATGTTATCTTTCTTCACCTTGGTCCTTTGATCCTCCACTCTGTCCCTATTTCTTCCTCCCTCTGGGGCTGATCCGTCCTCTTGTTTTCCAACTAAGTCTGTTATGCAGCTGCCAATGTCCTTCTCAATTTTCAGCTTTATCGAACTCCCCTCCCATCCAAATGTCAGCGAGAAGGGGGTATCCCCACCAATATCGTGCTTTCTCTTTAAGGAATTTGGTGTGTGGGAGACATTTCTTCCTCATAGCCAGGGTGAGAGGAGAGATCTTGATAAATCGATACAGTTGCTGTGTCTAGGGGGATCTGCGTGCCACGTCTCGCCTTTTCGAGAATCCGAGCTTTGTCTGCAGAGTTGTGGAATCGAGCTAAAATTGTCCTTGGGTCCCCCGCCGAACCATCTGCACGATGGATGCAGTCGAGCTTGGGCTCATCTACGGAGTCATTTTCGAACAGTAGTTTTATCAGTGTGTGCAATGTTCGTTTTAGGTCGATCTCAGTCCCTCCCCGCCCTCTTTCCGGAACTCCAAAAACACGTATATTATTGCGTCGCTCATGATTTTCTAGGTCGACCTTCAGACGAAATTCTTCCTCCCTAGTTTCGATGTCTGCAATCCTGGCGTCCATCTGTGAGTCCAATGTGGACAGGGAGGTCTGATTGTGCTCAACTTCTTCCAGCCTCTCCTCCATTTTGTCAATCCTATGGGTTATTTTATCTGTTTTGCCGCTTATATCGGCTCTCATGCTCTTCATTTCAGACAATGGGTCAGCAACGTCTGCTTTGGTTGCAGCTGCTTCTGGTCCTGAGGATGTCCTCGCAATGTCGAGAGGGGGGCCGGTATGTGTGCGTTGTGGAGAAAACTTGTAAGATGCGAGCTTATCTTTAATGTTCATGTGCACAGTGTTCTAGGCACTTAGGAAGGTGGTATTCGAGCAGACGTATATAGGTGCTGCGCAATCCAGTCCGCTGTCTTGCTTCTGTGCGGTGAGAAGAGGGCACACGTTACTAAAGAAGGGAGGGGGCCCAACCCTCGCCACAGAGTATAGGGGTTCAAGGGCAGCAAAGATCCATTCTCCTCTAGGTAACGACTTCAGATGCGGATAAGTGAGTCTGGATGCACACTTGTCGTGCCCCCTTAATTGCTCATCAAACGTTGGCAGAGTGTGAGATTCTGATATTGCCACAAGGGATCCACCTGAACAGGGAGAGGTAAGCTTTGTGATCCGTACTGGTCTGGGGGAGAGCGTCCTGAATACAGGGCCGGGGGCACAACCCCAGTCAAGTTATTCTATAGGTTAGCACTTAGGAGCGTTGCAATTGCCAGGTTTCACTTTCACTCTTGGCAGTATCGCGGTGTACGCCAGATTCCAGTGGTGGCGTAATCTGTATGACGGTCAATTGAGCTGTTTAACTAATGTTGTCTCCTTTCATTGTCCCTCATTACAGCTCTGAGCAAGATGGATCACTCTGCGCCACTTGTAGAGTAATTCCGGGCTGACCAGTCTCGTTATAAACATCACGAATGAAGACTGATGTGTCTAGAATGATTCCAGGAATAGGTGGTCTGAGAAATAGGCCAATCAAGTGTGGGGTAATTCCCAAAATATGGAAGTTGTGGAGCTCTGCCTGGATCTTTCAATAGGATGTGTCGCACTGGAAGGGTACCTCACCTTACGTTCACTTCTGTGCTTGGAGAAAGTCCCTCATGTACTACCACTTTATGGCTGTTCAGGGTAATGCCCAGAGTGGATCGCTGGAATCCGCTTGGGAAGGTGTCCTCATTCACACACGAGTCGGACAGATTATAGGTGCAATAACGTTTCCCTATTAAGAGTGGGGATGAGCGTTTCTTTTCCACCACCTTGACCACAACGTAGCAAACCTGGGGTCCATGGGCGGGAGGGATAACTTTGTTCCCAGGTGTATCGGGCTCATGCAATCTCTATTTCCCAACATTGGTCTGGCATCAGATTGGGTCCAGGAACCCAATGTTTGCTCTCTCCCCTGCTGACCAGGCGCACGTGTAGTGCGTAGCACGTGGAGTCCGGTGCCGTGCTTCACCTATGCATCTTTATATTCAATATGGTGCACTTATAGTTCCAGGCCGCCAGGTCCCCAAACGGAGCGTGTTTTACGGCAGGTCTGAGGCCTCCCCATATCCTGCCTGTCTGCGTAGTCTCTGGACCCACCGATGCTTCAACTGGGGGTTATCAAAAATCAATTACTGCGATTGTTGCATCTCGCGTTTTGGGCTGCCGTAGTGTAAGCAGAGTGAAGCCAGCAGTCCGGGGTGTCCTTTGGTCAGTGGGTGCGCGCTCTCCGTGCCTAGGACCTCGCAAGATGTTTGCTTTGGGTCTGTTGGGACTCCACTTGCAGTTGAGTCAGCTGGGCCCGCGAGATGTGTCTCCGGCATCCCTGTATGGGCTCACAGGCAAGGAGGGGGCCCTCTCAGCATAAGGGGGACGATGTGAGGGTTCTCTCCGGACCATTGTCTTTCTGGTGGTTACGTGCGACTCCAATCATTTGCATCGGGCTGACCCCCCCGATACGAAAAAGCTCTTGATGATGTGCTCCAGAGGGGAGAAGTGCAGCGGTTCTCAGACGCGTCAGCAGGGCTCACGTGAATCACCTAGATGGCGTTCCGGCGTGTCTTAACTCCTCGCACACCGGACACACTGCTCCTCGCTCAGAGGTTGTATGGAACGGCTCTCAGGCCAGACTTTGCGCCGCACTGAAAAGGCACACCAGTTACGACGCAGGACCCATGGATGTCGTATTGAAGCCAGGTCACGCCAGGATTAGTTTCGCTTCAGGGGAGACGCCGCGTGAAGGGCCATCACATTCACTCAGTCCTTTCTCAACTAAATCTTTGCCGATTTTCACTGGGTTTTCTCCTGTAGGAGGAGGGTCCATTCATACTGCAGAACACCACTTTTCACCCACGGGGGGGAGAGAGGGGGGCAGACCAGAAGTGGGGGCTCAAACCACTTACAGGACCATGAAGGCAGAGCTCACATGGAGTCAGACCTCACCCGTGCGCCCCTGATGGCCAGTTTTTCTGCTACTCTCTTGACTTGAACAGTCTCAGCTGTACATATTTAGCAATTATTTCTTTTAACAAGCCCCCACATCACTTCCCCAGCTTCATATCACATTGTCACCAGTAGTTTCTCCAAAGATATATTGCCTCTGTTCCAGCCTTGGATAACAGTGTCACCCTTCTATCAGGGGACTCTGAAAGGTTTTGAAGCTGTTGTAAACCCAAACAATGGTGTTCAGTTCTTAATTTGACTGGTTTTACCTTTTAAGGGTTTTGTCCACTGGCTTGGGTAATGCTTGTTCTTCTACAAACTTCTACAACTGCTAAATAATTGTTCATGATGTTACAAGAATTGAGCTTCTCTGTACAAACTAATTAAGTTGCATGCAATTTCATTTTGATTAACTTCCACTTAAAGGTTTGCGTTTGCTCTTTTCTGGGCAGCATTAAACTTCAATAGAAATCGGGTAACTGTTTCATACGCGTGACCTCTTTGATGTCAGATATGCTTCTTGTAACAATGTGGCAAAGTAAGCTTCTACTTTATAAAAATGTACCGGCAACGTTCCCTGCCTTTAATAGGAGACACGCGATCATTCAGTAACACTTTAGATTTAACAATGGGGGAAAAAGAAAGGCTTTCTCTTCATGCGGGTACGCGAAGCGCGTGATACAATTCTCTTGTTAGAGCAACTTCCCATGGCTGCAAAGAACTTCTACTCTCTTTCACCCAAGCAACAATTAAGTTGAGAACAGTTACCGGCAAGGAGTTCCTGATGATTTGGATTTCGGAGCTTCATTCACTGACTCCACAATTAGCAGTTTTTGGGCTGCTTCTACTTCCCGACTCAATTTATTCTATTGCTACTGGCACTCCTGGGACCCACACCGCTCTGCTGCATGGGTGTCTCTGATCCGGCCTCGATACTGGAGTCTCCCTTTCTCCAGCTTCCCTCGGCTTGCCTCTGCACATGGGCTTGGGTGATTGTACAACTTCAGCTCTCCATTCACAGCCTTTAGGCACATCTGAAGACTGCCAGTTTCTTCCATTCTCTTCCAATGCAGCAACCATCAAACAGGGTTTGTGAGCACAGGACCAACTCACACCCTGCAGGTGAAAACTGCTCTGGCGTCCCTTCTGTGGTCACGCATCCTAGTGAACTGCGATTCTTGTACTCTGCTTCTTTTTCTACTGCTACTGCTGACCTCCTTGCTCCGGCTTCTTTCTACTACCCCTTCCTGCTGCAGCCTTTTATGTCTCCAATGTGATGCACTTGGCTTCAGGTGCAGGCCTTTGGCGTTAATTGCCTGACCCTGCAAGAGGCTGCTAGACCTGCTTGCCTGTCTTTCACCTCTACATGCCTCCTCGGCCCGCTTTTTCGTCAGTCCTGGGGGGATTCTGGGACATGTAGTTCTTTTTAGGCAAATTTGGTTTTCTTAATACTTCATTAACCAGGATTTTTTTTCCCCCTGATGGTAGAGGAGAGATTGGGGCGTTTAAACTTTTTAGAGGCAGATGGAACAGGAAAGGCCATATTTTCGCCATTCTTTTTGGCATACTCTTGGCATTGGGGAGGACATGGGATTTTAGGTGTACAAAAGACCTGCTCTTTTGACGCAATACCTTGTTGGATTACACCCTTGCAGTTTACCTTTTCATCCTTGGTACGAGGTCGAGCTGTATCAAAATGACTAAGTTAATTCCTCCTTTAACTTGGTGTTAAAAGGATCTCTCTTCAAGGAGAAATAGTCTTATTCTGTGAAGTCTCCCCATTACCCTGGGCCTTGTCTCCACCCAGTTGATCCTCCCGCAGTACTCCAACCACAGAATTGGGATCAGGAAGTGTCTGCTTTCTCCTGGCCACCTGGGGAGTAGACTTTGTTCATTTCATTTATAAAGCGCACAAACAACCCTGAGGCATTGAGGCGTTGTTGCAGGTACAAGTCAAGGAAGCATACTTTGTCATACAGTTGGCAGATTACATCAGTAAGGAGAACAATGGATCAGTTACATAGAAGAACAGGTAGTAGTATGTAAGTTGTAGAGCACAAGAAGGAGCAGAGTGCTGAAAAATACTTGCAAGATGGAGGGATGCGTGGGAGGTTGGGAGTAGAGCTGGGCTTTGGGCGCTTTACTGAACACCAAGTATGATTTCTCAGCCCTAAGCGTGGGGGAAGGTTGTTCCAAAGCTTTGCAGCAAGGTAAGGGAAGCTTTAAACCTCCAGCTGTGCATTGCTTGACTTTCGGCACGACTAGATGGTTGGTGTAAGGGGATCTGGTGGGGTTTAGACAGGGTTTTAGTGCGAGATCCGCAGGATTCTCCACAACTGTCTTTCTCTCACAGGGTCACAGCTCTTATTCTTCGTTACTCTAGGTTGTCTCTCATATGGGTGTGGGTCCCACACTCTTAATTCAATATTGTATCTGCTTGGTTCACATTCCTGCCAAACATACAATTCCAGTTTTTCTTGCTCGGTTATTCTTCTTCTCAGGGTCCCAGACCCTCTCATTCTAGTTCTTTCACCCCTTTGCTGTCCCAGACCCCTAGCACCTCTCGGGTAACCCGCGTACCTGTTTGTCTCTTCCCTGCAGGTAACATCGTTTCACGAGCAGCTGGGGTCCCTTCTCGAGGCTCTGGTAGCGTTCTGGTAACCGGCAGGGTCTGCAGCAGCTCTGCAGGCGCATGCCTCTTCCTGGATGTGCGTTCTCTCTCACAAGCGCTTTGCTGGGGTGCCTAGGGGTTTGAGGCGGCAGCAGCCTAAGTAGTCCTTTCGTCCTGGACCACGTTTGGGTTCTCCTTCTCGGTTCACGGTTTCCCTTTCGGCTCTCGTCTGCTCGCTTGGTGCACAGCAGTTCCTCCTTGAACAGGTATCAGCTGAGCTGACTTAACTTCTGTGCTGGATTGTTGAATTGCTTTGAGCCAATCGCATACAGTGAGAAGGTAGACCGCTCACTCTGGTTCTCTACAGTGATCCTCGGACTCGTGGTCATCTTAACAGTACATATATATGAATGTATATAATAATACTTTGAATTCTCTGGTATTTTAGTCTTGTAAAGTATTGGGTTGAGTGACTTGACAGTGGAACACATTGGCTCTATCTAGAGAGAGAGAGGGAGGAGGATTTGGCATTGGAAGAAGGGGTTGGGTGTATTGAAGCAGGGGTATACTGAGTTTTCTGGTAGTCCTCAAACCCACAAGGGGCTTCCTTCTCCCATGTTATCCTCTCTCGGTGCACCACCCCCAGGGGTACTAATGTACTGTGGACACACTGCTCTGGCTCCATGTGAAAGAAAGGTTCCCCCCCGCCCCCTGGGGAGAAGGAATGACAGCCTCTGATTTGTTTCAATATGTGGTAAGCACTACTAGCGGTATGCCAGGGTTATGGTGGTGGACATTTTAAATGGGTAATTTACATAACTGTAATTTAGCTTCAAAAGAGCAAACCATTGGCTACTGCATGTAGCGATATATATATATATATATATATATATTTCTGAGGCTTGTGGAATCTGCTTAGATCACATGCTGTGCATAGGCCGACATCTAGTGGAAGCTGCGGAGTATTAGTTTGTTTTTCGAAACTCGAAAATGGGCGTCGACACAGGCGTGCCAGTAATACTATCCCTAGTGTGACGTCCACTGTACCCAAGATCCCTCACGCGTGTAGGATCCTCAGATTGTTTTTTTCCCCCATACTGGTCGGAAGCATCTTGCGGAGTCCCCTGGCCTTAGCCATACTTCATACTTTTGCTAATAATTATAATTTAGAATTCTTTATTGACATCCTTCCCCACCCCAACGTCGACCCTCGACACTCTACGACGGCTGGAGAAGACATCGACCGTCGGCTGCTGCACGACGGATCTGGGCCTTGGAAGGCGCTGGCCTCGGCCCGGGCCTGGTAGGCCGCTGGCCTCGGCCCTGCAAGTAGGGAGAGTGGGGGGTGGTACATACTCTTCACTCTTGGTATATAGGTACACCTTATATATTTCCTACACTTATCAGCCCGCTGCCTCAAGGTGCGTATGGAGGGTACCCCTTTCCAATTCTGCCCCAAGTGCAACCGCAAATACCCTTGGGTCGACAGGCACGCCACGTGCAATCTCTGCTTGCCGAGGGACCACCCCGAAGCGAACTGCAGAGCGTGTAGTAGGTTTAAACCTAAGACACTTAAGGACCGTTCGACAAAGCGTTGGGCCCACCACGCCAGGCAGGCGGCCATGGCAGCGGAGGGCGCCTTCAGCGATGGCAGCGACGCCGTACTTTCGGACGGCGAGGGCATTACGGCGTCGAAGGACAGCCGAGCGCAGGTCCCCGACCTCGGAAGGTCGTCCGGCAGGGCGGCTATGGGGAAGACCCCCGGCGACGCAAGCGCTACACACCATACACACACTAAGCACACTAAGTCCAACCGAACCTCGACGACGTCGACTTCTCGGAAAGAGGCACAAATAGAACGATCCGACTCGGTGTCCTCTGGGCGCTCTCGATCGAGATCGCCTCATGACGCAAGGCAATCATCCACTCTTGCCAAGAGTGCCTCGCTCCCTAGACTAACGGAAGTTCGATCGTCAGAGGACGAAGACGACTTCCACCCCCAGGCCGCGCCCCAAGAGTCGGAGCCCGCAGTTAACACCAGCGAGGCCCCACGCTCGAAGGACAGAGATACCTCTCCCGATCCTCGACGGCAGGCCTCCAAGGGACAGGGAAAACATTTCTCCACGCACGGGGAGGGGGGGAAACAGCAGAAAGCACTACCTGCACATTCTTCCACTCCTGTAAAACCATCCAAGTCTGCTGATAAATCAACATCAAGCAAGGGTACCCACGATAAGTCCCCTAAACTGCCTGCTAAAGTCAACCCCACTTCCAAAAAATGGTCCAGTGAAGACAGTCATGTCAAGAATGTCTTCCTTGGCAGATTTTTATGACAAAAATCCGGAACACTTCCTCTCGTATGACCCACAGGGGGCCACACCCTCGGGTTCCTCTGATCCTATCCCCCTAAGTAAGAAAGCCCGGTTTGAAACCTCTATAACCTCTATAAGACCTGAACCCTTCAAGGTGCAGCCTTACTCTACTCCATACTCTACTCCATACCCCAGGTACCAAAGAGAGCCCTTCCCAAGAGTTTGAAATTGTGGAGGAACAAACCGGGACGGAATACTATGCGGATGATGAGGACCAGGAGGAGGAAGAGGACGAACCAGAGATATATCCCTATCCTTAAATCCATCCAGCGAAGAATAGATCCGTCCCTGGTGAACCCAAACCTCACCAGAGCAGTCAACCCCAGGGTCGAAAAACTTTTCAGGGCAGCCCAGTCTGACCCTCTCTATATAAGAGGACATCTGAAACCAGACTCCCTAGTTGTTACCAACACTCGGAAGAGAGCTGGAACACCCTTGTCTTCGTCAGAAGCTCCTCCCGACAAGGAGAGCAAAAAACTTTACGGTTTTGGCAGGAAGGTAGCCTCAACGTCCGCCTACCAAGCAAGGATTGCTAACTCCACCACCCTGTTGGCCAGCTACAACTGCCATCAGTGGGAAGAAGTCGCGGCACTCATAGCCTCTGCTCCTGAACCATTAAAGGGCCAGTTGGCTCGGATTTCTGCAGAAGGTAGAGCCGTGTCTGGTTGCATATTGAAAGCAACTTTCGACGCCGCATACAACGCAGGAAGATTGATAGCAGAAGGTACTGTTATCAAGAGACATGCGTGGTTACGGCAGTCAGGGTTCAAAACAGAAACTCAGGCTTCATTAATAGATAAGCCGGTGGAACCCGATCTATTGTTTGGGAAAGCGGTCGAAGACGCACTGAAAAATGCCAAGGACGAATACGAGACTCTCAAATCCCTTGGCCAGCTAACCAACAAACCCCCTAACCAGAGGGGGAATAGTAATTTTCGTCGCCCACGCGGCCAAAATTCACAAAGAGGCAACTATCCCCAGGGACAGGGTACACAGTGGAACAACAACCAGCAGTCTACCCAGAGTTACAGCAGGGGTAACAAAAGAGGTCGTGGAAGAGGCAGAGGCAGCCCCAACAAGGGAGGCGCCACGCCTCCACCAAAGCAGTGACGCTCAGTTCAGGGTCCCTTCTCGCGCAACCCCAGTAGGGGGACGCATTTCCAACTTCACCCAGGCTTGGGAAGGGATCACATCAGACATATGGGTGCTGTCAACAGTGTCCACAGGATATTGTATAGAACTACTGCAGCGTCCCCGGAACCATCCTCCACGACAAAGAGTACACTCCTTAGAACATCAGAATATCCTTCTCGAGGAGATCGCCATTCTGCTAGAAAAGGATGCGATAGAACTCGTCCCGGGACACCAGGTAAACAAGGGTATCTATTCAACTTACTTCCTTGTGCCAAAGAAAGATTTGACAATGCGCCCAGTATTGGACTTACGGCCTGCCAACAAGTATGTCAAGCCCCAAAAATTCTGTATGACCACGCTACAAGAGGTAATCCCCCTCCTAAAAAAGGGGGATTACATGGCAACCTTAGATATGAAAGATGCTTATTTTCATATTTCCATGCTCCCGGCGCACAGAAAGTACTTGCGCTTCAAGGTGGACAGTCGCCACTACCAATTCAAGGTACTGCCTTTCGGGATAGCTTCAGCACCAAGGGTATTCACCAAGGTACTGGCGGTGGCAGCTGCACACCTACGCAGGGAAGCAATTCCAGTGTACCCTTATCTGGACGACTGGCTCATAACGGGGGAAACCCCAGGAATATGCAGGACAAACATTCAGAGGACCATCGACCTCCTCCACGAATTAGGCTTCTCAATCAACGAAAAGAAGTCAAGCCTAGTGCCAAGCACCTCAAAACAGTTCCTAGGAGCTATCCTAGATACTCAGAAAGGGTTGACCTTCCCTTCGGAGGAGAGAATTCGGAATATACTACTGCAAATTCCACATTATCAGCCCGGTCAACAAATAACGGTACGCAAAGCAATGCGGTTACTGGGCATGATGGCGTCATGCATTTACCTGGTCCCCCACGCGCGCCTGCGCATGCGTCCCATGCAAGAATGGTTGGCGAAACAGTGGTCTCAGGCAAGTGGTCAGTGGGACGATCTAGTGGTCGTTTCGCCAACACTTGTACAGAGCCTACACTGGTGGACAAGAGAAAATCTCGCAAGGGGAAAACCCTTTTACGATCCCGAAGTAAAGGCAGTGGTGACTACAGATGCATGCCTGACTGGGTGGGGAGCTCACCATCTCCACCACACAGCTCAGGGTCTCTGGTCTCACTCAGTAGCCAAGAACCACATCAACCTGCTAGAGCTTCTGGCAGTATTCAGAGCGCTTCGGGCGTTCGAGCCCCATCTACTAAACTTGTCGGTGCAGATCCGGACGGACAGCACGACAGCCATGTTCTACCTGAACAAGCAGGGAGGGACTCGTTCGCCAAGTCTGTCCAAACTTGCCCAGAAAATCTGGATATGGGCACTCAGACGGAACATCTTCCTGTCATCGCAACATGTTCCAGGGGAGCTCAATTCCCTAGCGGATGCTCTAAGCAGAGACTCCCTCCCAGAGGAACACGAATGGGTCCTTCACAGAGAAATCGTAGAAGATCTCTTCTCTCAGTGGGGTTTCCCCACTATAGACTTATTCGCCACAAGCGAAAACAAACAATGCCCAGGATTTGCATCCAGGTTCCCCCAGCCATACTCCCAAGGGAACGCCCTGTGGATGAACTGGTCAAGGATGTTTGCGTACGCTTTTCCACCAACTCCTCATCAGGAGGGTGGTGTACAAGATGAACAAGGAATCGATGACGCTTCATAGTTGCTCCCATGTGGGCGAGACAACCATGGTTCCCACACCTAGGCAGGATGGCGGTGTGCGAGCCCATCAAACTTCCAGCCTGGTACAACCTACTGTCCCAGCAACAAGGTCAAACAGTGCACCAGCAACCCAACTCAATGAACCTGGCAGCATGGCTCCTGAGGTCATAGAGTTTGGACATCTCAATTTACCTCAGAGGTGTATGGACATCCTAAAAGAATCCAGGAAACCAAACACAAGGCACTGTTACTTTGACAAATGGAAGAGATTCGTTATCTGGTGCCAGAGTAAACAAATCAACCCGGTTGATTGCACTCCTTCCAACATTGTTACATACATGCTCCACCTGCTAGATGCAGGATTGGTTTTTAACTCTCTGAAAGTACACCTGGCAGCCCTCTCGGCTTACACCACTTCACATAGCAAAGTGTCGTGGTTGAAAGTACCAGTAGTTCAAGCCTTCATGGAAGGAGTAAAGAGACTTCACCCTCCCATCTCTAACCCACCGCCAGGGTGGGACCTTAATGTGGTGCTAGCTAAGCTCATGGGCCCCCCTTTCGAACCCATGCATAAAAGTAGTCTCAAACACCTGACTTATAAAACGGCCTTCTTAGTAGCCATTGCCTCTATAAGAAGGGTCAGTGAAATTCAGGCTCTGTCAGTGCAGGATCCTTTCTTTACTATCCACAAAGACAAACTGGTTGTACGCACACACCCTAGGTTCTCACCTAAATTTATATCAAAATTCCATGTAAACCAGTCCATCGAGCTTCCGGCTTTCTTCCAGAACCCGCAAAGCTCGGCTGAGGTGAAACTACACACCCTAGATGTGCGTAGGGCGGTCCTCTACTATGTAAATAAAACCAGACCGCTAAGAAAAACAGATCAACTGTTTGTCTCCGTAGCCACAGGCAGAGAGGGGGATCGCGTCTCTAAAGGCGCCCTCTCGAAGTGGATTATCAACTGTATACAGCTGTGTTACTCTCTCTCTGAAAAGACTCTGCCTTTTACGCCAAGGGCCCACTCTACTAGAGGCATTGGGGCCACTCTGGCTTTCATTGCAAATGTTCCCCTCGACACCATTTGCAAAGCAGCTACTTGGAGCTCTATTCACACTTTTACTCAGAATTACTGCATTGACACTCATTCCAAAGCAGATACACAAGTGGGACAAGCGGTTCTAAGACACTTATTTGCTCATGACCCTTCTCACATCCCACCTCCTTCTTCTGGTACTGCTCGCTAATCTATGCACAGCATGTGATCTAAGCAGATTCCACAAGCCTCAGAAGGGATACATTACTCACCGTAATCGTATTTCTGATGCTTGTATCTGCTTAGATTCACATGCGACCCACCCTTCCTCCCCTCCGAGAGAAGGCGCATGATTGCTTGTAGTCTTACCTTTCTGTCTATCTGCTTGGATTATCTGTACTCACGATACTCCTCATGCTTCCTCATGTCAGAAAAAATACAATCTGAGGGTCCTAGACGCGTGAGGGATCATGGGTACAGTAGACGTCACACTAGGGATAGTATTACTGGCACGCCCTGTGTCGACGACTTTTTCGAGTTTCGAAAAACAAACTGTAATACTCCGCAGCTTCCACTAGATGTCGGCCTATGCACAGCATATGAATCTAAGCAGATACAAGCATCAGAAATACGATTACAGTGAGTAATGTATTATGTATATATATATTCTACACACACTAGCCCGCTGCCACAGGGTGCGTATGGAGGGTACCCCTTTCCAATTTTACCCCAAGTGCAACCGCAAGTAGCCTTGGGTGGACAGACACGCCACCTGTAACCTCTGCTTGCCGAGGAACCACCCCGAGGCGAACTGCAGAGCGTGTAGCCGGTTCAATGCTAAGACTCTAAAGGACCGTTCGACCAAACGTGGGCCCACCACGCCAGGCAGCTTGAGGTCATGGAAGCGGAGGGCACCTTCAGTGATGGCAGTGACGCCGTACTCTCGGACGGCGAGGGCAATATGGTGTCGAAAGACAGCCAAGCGCAAGTCCCCGACCTCGGAAGATGTCTGGCAGGGCAGCTATGGGGAGCATACCCGGCGATGCGAGCGCTACCCACACCACTTCCACTAAACACTCTAAGTCCAACCGAGACTCGACGCGCGTGTCGAGTTCTCGGAAAGAGGCACACAAAGAAAGGTCCACCGAATCAGTGTCCTCTGGGCGTTCTCGGTCAAGATCGCCGCATGACACCAGGCAATCATCCAAAGAGTGCCTCACTCACCAAAGTTACGGAGGTATGTTCGTCGGAAGACTAATCCGACCTCCATCCCCAGGCTGCACTCCAGGAGTCGGCGTCAGCAGACCGCCTGCTCCCGTTTCCTGACTTTCTCACTCTAAGGAAAGGGACACTGACCCCGATTCTCGACGGCAGACGTCGCAAAGCTCTGAGAAGGTCAAAACACCAGGGAAACACTCTTCTACTCATGGGGAGGGGGGAAAACAGCAGAAGAAGCCATCTTAGCCTTCTTCTGCACCAAAGGTACATAATGACAGTTCTAAGTCTTCTGATAAACAGGCCAGGACCCCCGCACAAGCCCCTAGGTCCCGTCAGGTCATAGAAGGGCAACCCTCTCAAATCAGGGTCATTCCTAGCTACAAGGAATGGTCCAGTGAGGATATAGACAGGGTTATGTCTAGAATGTCCCCCCTAGCAGACTTCTACGCCAAAAATCTAGAACACTTCCTCTCCTATACCCCTGATGGTGCTACTCCCTCAGGATCTAGGGACCCGCAGCCCCCCCCCCCCCCCCTGGTAAAAAAAACCTCGGTTTCAGACACCAACGCAGGGTCGCGTTTCTGTCCCTTATTACAGCCAACCTTGCAGGGGTGGACTACTATGGGGATGCTGAGGACCAAGAAGAATAGGAAGACAACCCAGAGGTCTATAGAATAGACTCCCCTGTAGGCAAAGAACCTCAAATTACCGACTCCTGTCGACAACCAGCCCCTCCTGAATGAGGTATTGACTAAAGCGGCAGAACACTTCCGCATAGACCTTCAAGGGGCACAGGAAGAGAGGGACTTTGCGGAGGAGCTACTAGGAGAGAAGGCCATTGCTCAGGCCATTCCCATTCTCAAGTCAATTCAACAGAGAATTGACCCTTCCCTTCTTAATCCCAACCTCACCCGGGCAGTAAACCCTACAGTTGAGAAATTTTTCAGGGCAGCCCAATCAGACCCGCTCTACATAAGGGGGCAACTAAAGCCGGACTCCCTGGTAGTTACCAATACCCAAAAAAGGGCAGGGACGCCTCTATCGTCATCTGAGGCTCCTCCCGACAAGGAGAGCAAGAAAATCTACGAGTTGGGAAGGAAGGTAGTCTACACTTCCGCTTACCAGGGAAGGATTGCCAACTCCACCACTCTGCTGGCTAGTTAAAACTGCCACTAGTGGGAGCAAGTAGCTGCCCTCATCGGCTCCACACCAGAACCCTTAAAGATCCAGTTGGCCCAGGTTGTCAGAGGGGAGAGCCGTGTCCGGTTGCATCCTTAAGGCAACATTTGATGCCGCAGATAACGCTTGCAGGCTTATAGCAGAAAGCACGGTCATTAAGAGGCATGCTTGGTTAAGACAGTCGGGGTTTAAACCCGAGACCCAAGCATCCCTAATCAACATGCAGGTGGAGCCTAATCTACTGTTTGGCAAAGCGGTCGAGGGCGCATTAAAAAATGCCAAGGAAGAATATGAGACTCTTAAATCCCTGGGACAGTTGACCAACAAGCCCCCCAATCAAAGAGGCAATAGTTTTCGTCGCCCACGCAGCCAAAATTCACAAAGAGGCACCAACTACTCACAGGGACAGGCTACAGCATCGAGTAACAACCAGCAGTCTTCCCAGAGTTTCAGTAGAGGAAACAAGAGGGCCCGTGGAAAAGGTAGAGGCAGCCCCAGCAGAGGCAGCACGCCTCCCGCAAAACAGTGATGCCGCGATCAGGGTCCCTACCCACGCATCTCCAGTAAGGGGACACATTACCAACTTCACCCAAGCTTGAGAAGGGATCACATCAGAAAGATGGGTGCTGTCCACAGTATCCGCAGGATACTGCATAGAACTGCTCGAGCGTCCCCGAAACCACCTACCACGTCAAAAAGTACATTCCTTAGACCACCAAAGGATCCTCCTTGAAGAGATAGTCAATCTTCTAGAAAAGGACGCGATCAAACTCATCCCGGGCAAACAGGTAAACAAGGGTATTTATTCTACTTACTTCCTTGTGCCAAAAAAAGATTTGACAATGCGCCCAGTTTTGGACTTGCGCCCTGCAAACAAGTATGTCAAGCCCCAAAAATTTCACATTACTACTCTCCAAGAGGTAACCACCCTCCTAAAAAAGGGGGATTGCATGGCAACATTGGACATGAAAGATGCCTATTTTCATATTTCCATGTTCCCAGCGCACAGAAGATTCTTGCGCTTCAAGGTGGGACAGTCAGCAATACCAGTTCAAGGTGCTGCCCTTCGGTATAGCCTCTGCTCCAAGGGTATTCACCAAGGTTCTGGCGGTGGCGGCAGCACACCTACGCAGGGAGGCAATCCCAGTGGACCCTTACCTGGATGACTGGCTCATCACGGGGGAAACCCCAGTAATGTGCAGTGCAAACATTCAAATAACGATCGACCTCTTCGAATTGGGTTTCTCCATAAACGAGAAAAAAATCAAGCCTGGTGCCAAGCACCTCCAAACAGTTCCTAGGAGCTGTCCTAAACACTCAAGAGGGGTTGGCCTTTCCATTGGAGGAAAGCTGCAGAGTATTAGTTTGTTTTTTGAAACTCGAAAAGGGGCGTCGAACTAGGGTGTGCCAGTAATGGTATCCCTAGTGTGACGTCCAGTGTACCCATGATCCCTCACGCGTGTGGACCCTCAGATAGTTTTTTTCCGCCATACTTGTGGGAAGCATATCGTGGAATTCCCTTGGCTTTAGCCACTTATCAATATTTATTACAATACTGTTTCTCCCTCCCTACACAGAAAATCAATGTCGGTGAAGATCGAGATCGAGGAAACCAGCCGTCGAGACTCAACGACGGACTTTGGGCCTTGGAAGGTCTCTGGCCTCGGCCCTGTGCAAGTAGGGAGAGTGGGGGGGGTGGTCATACTCCATTCCTACATATACCCGCCCGCTGCCAATTAGTAACATATGAAGAGTACTCCCTTTAAATTCTGCCCGAAGTATAACAGGAAGTTTCCCTGGGTAGACAAACACAATACGTGTAACCTGTGTCTCCCACAAGACCATCCCGAGCCTACCTGTAGAGCCTGTAAGCTCTTCAAGCCCAAAACACTCAAGGACCGCTCGAAGCGCTGGGCCCACTACGCTAGGCAGCTAGAGGCCATGGATGCCGTGGGATCCTTCAGCGATGGCAGCAACGCTGCCTTATCGGACGTCGAGGGCACAGGGGTGATTTAGACACCCACGCGCAAGCCCCCGGAGGACTGGCCGGCGGTTCAGTTATGGGGACAACACCCGGCGGCATAAGCACGACACACTCCACTTCCACCAAGCACATTAGCCCCAGCCAGGACTCGACACATGTCGCGCGATCGGCAACAAAAGGCACCGAGAGAGCGGTCCACTGAATGTGTCCTCTGGGCGTTCCCGGTCACGTTCGCCTCACGACAAAGAACAACCGTCCACGGTTGGGAAAGGATCCACATTACCAAAAGTCATTTGAGGCCCGGTCGTCGGAAGACGATTCCGACCTCTCCCCTCATGTAGCACGTTCGATGTCTACTCCCGAGATTCGGCATCTATCTTCAAAAACATCCGAATCTCGTACCACCTCCGAGCCTAGACACGATGTGTCAAAAGCCATCTCCGAATCTTGACGCCAGGCATCTAATCCCTCAGAGCCCCCTAAGAGTTCTGGAAAACATTCCTCTAGTCATGGGAAGGGGGAATAACAACACAAAAAACCCTCCAAACACCATGTTCAAAAGGGAAAAACAAAAAGCCCCTATAGCTTTAGAAAAATCCATGGTCCCTGACCCCGTCACCGAGGTAAAGATTGTCCACCCATATGGGCATAGAGGAAGAGGATGAAGATCCTGTAGTCTTTCCTAGTTTAAAAGAATGGAGTTCTGCGGACATTGATAGCGTAATGAGAAGAATGTCATTTATGGCAGACTTCTATGAGAAGGAGCCTAATTATTTCCAGAGCTATGACAGCACTCCAGCTACCTCTGCCCCTTAGGGGGGCCAAGGCCCCTCAACCCCCTACTAAGAGGCTCCGCTCTGAGGCTCCGACACAGGGCTAGTTTTCAGACCCCTTGCTAATTGAACCTTCGCATCCAGAGTCATATGGTGAGGAGACAAACTCATATGCTGGAAGACCAGACAGGGGTTTCGTACTATGGGGACGAGGAGGACCAGGAAGAGGCCTACAATCTCGACTCCCCTATTCCTAAGGACCCCCCGGTGCATGACTCACCGATTGACGAACAGCCACTCCACAATGAGGTACTGATTAAAGCAGCAGCCCATTTTCAGATAGACACACGGGGTGTCCAAGAAGATAGGGATTTCGTGGAAGAAATCCTAGGAGACAAGAGGGCCATTACCCAAGCCATCCCAATATTAAAATCAATCCAGCGTAGAATTGATCCCTCGCTGGTAAGCCCAAATCTTACTTGTGCAGTTAACCAAGAAGTGGAAAAATGATTCCGGCCTGCACCCTCCGATCCCATGTACATAAGGGGTCAATTAAAACCTGACTCCCGGGTAGTAACCGACAGAAAGAGGGCAGGTACACCACTGGCTTCTTCAGAAGCACCTCCTGATAAGGAGAGCAAGAGGATATATGCTCTGCGTAGGACGGTTGCCTCCACGTCAGCCTATCAGGCACGCATTGTTAACAGTAACACTCTTTTAGCAAGCTATAACTGCCATCAGTGGGAACAAGTAGTGCTCTAGTAGCCTCTGCACCTGAACCACTTAAGGGCCAGTTAGCCCAACTTGCAGAAAGACGGAAGGTCTGTGTCTGGATGCATCCTTAAAACAAATTTTGATGCAGCAGACAATGCTGGAAGATTAATAGACGAAGGCACAGTAATAAAACGCCATGCTTGGCTAAGACAGTCAGGGTTCAAACCCGAGACCCAAGCCACACTCACAGATATGCCGGTAGAGCAGAATTTTCTATTCGGCAAAGCAGTGGAAGAGGCACTAAAGACGGCTAAGGATGAATACGAGACCTTAAAATCTCTCGGCCAACTGACAAGCCCTCGGGTCAGAGGGCAAATAATTTTGGTTGCTTTTGCGGCCAAGGCTCCTAGAGAGGTTCCAACTACTATCAGAATCAAGGAACCTCATGGGGCAACAATCAGTCCCAGGCAACACAGGGTTTCACTAGAGGTCAGTGCAGGGGCCGCACTAGGGGTAGAGGCAGCCCCGGCAGAGGTGGTACGCCACCCAGTAAACAGTGACGTTCCGCTCCGGGTCCCCTCCCATGCATCCCCAGTAGGGGGGTGCATTTCCACCTTCACCCATGCATGGGAATGGATCACTTTGGACAGATGGCTGCTGTCCAGTGTCCGCAGGATACTGTATAGAACTACTAGAACGCCCCTACGACCATCCTACAAGACAGAAGGTACACTCCTTGGAACACCAGAAAATCCTCCTTGAGGAGATCGCCATTCTACCTGCAAAGCACGCACTAGAACTCGTCCCGGGCAACCAGGTAAACAGGGGTATTTATTCAACCTACTTCCTTGTGCCAAAAAAAAAATCTTACGGTGCGCCCAGTATTAGACTTGCACCCTGCAAACAAGTATGTCAAGCCACAAAAATTCTGCATGACTACACTCCAAGAGGTAATCCCTCTACTAAAAAAGGGGGATTACATGGCAACATTGGGTATAAAAGATGCCTATTTTCATATTTCAATGTTCCCAGCGCACATAAGATTCTTGCGTTTTCAAAATACACAACCAGCACTACCATTTCAAAGTGCTGGCCTTTGGAATAGCCTCGGCTCCAAGGATATTCACCAAGGTACTGACGGTGGTGGCGGCGTACCCTTACCTGGACGACTGGCTCATTACAGGGGAGTCTCCCCTAATTTGCAGACTAAACAATCAAAGAACATTCAACCTCTTCCAATTGGGCTTCTCGATCAACGAGAAAAAAATCAAGCCTAGTGCCAAGCACCTCAAAACAGTTCCTAGAAGTTGTCCTAAACACCCAAGAGGGGATGGCCTTTCCATCAGAGGAAAGAATTCGAAATCTGTTGCTGCAAATTCCTCAATATCAGAACGGTCGTCAAATAAGGGTGTGCAAAGCGATGTGTTTGCTAGGCATGATGGCATCTTGAATTTACCTGGGTCCCCACGCGAGCCTGCAACCCTTGCAGGAATGGGTAGGCGAAACTGTGGTCTCAGGCAAGTGGTCAGTGGGACAATCTAGTGGTTGTTTCGCCAACACTAGTGCATAGTCTTCGCTGGTGGACAAGAGAGAATCTTACAAAGGGGAAACCCTTTAACAATCCAGAGATACAGGCCATCGTCGCAACAGATGCCTCCCTGACAGGGTGGGGAGCTCACTATCTTCACCACACAGCTCAGGGTCTCTGGTCTCACACAGTGGCTCAGAACCACGTCAATCTGCTAGAACTTCTGGCAGTCTTCAGAGCGCTTCGGGCATTCAAACCCCTCCTATCCAACCTGTCGGTGCAGATCCTAACAGACAGCACAACAGCAATGTTTTACTTAAACAAAAAAGGGGGCACTTGTTCGCCAAATCTGTCCAAGCTTGCCCAGAAAATTTGGAAATGGGCACTCAGACGGAAGATTTACCTGTCATCCCAACATGTTCCAGGGGATCTCAATTCACTAGCAGACGCTCTGAGCAGAGATCCCCTCCCAGAGGAACACGAGTGGCGACTACACGAAGAAGTCGTAGAAGATCTCTTATCTCAGTGGGGTTTCCCCACTATAGACCTATTCGCCACAGGCGAAAACAGCCAATGTTCAGACTTCGCATCCAGGTTCCCCCAGCCAGGCTCCAAGGGGAACGCCTCTATGGACGAATTGGTCAGGGATGTTTGCCTATGCTTTTCCACCAACCCCTCTGATGAGCAAGGTGGTCAACAAGATACACAGGTAATCGATGACGCTCCTCCTGGTTGCTCCTATGTGGGCGAGACAACCATGGTTTTCACAGCTACGCAGACTGGCGGTGTGCGACCCCATCAAACTCCTGTGCTGGTAAAACCTACTCTCCCAGCACGAAAGACAAACGGTGCATCCTCAACCCAACTCGATGAACTTATCAGCATGGCTCCTGAAGTCATAGAGTTCGGGCATCTCAATTTACCCCAGAGATGTATGGATATCTTAAGAGTCCAGAAAGCCTAACACAAGGCACTGTTACTATGACAAGTGAGAGATTCGTTTTTTGGTGCCAGAATAAACAAATCAACCCAATTGATTGTAGTGCTTCCAATGTTACCTATATGCTCCACCTACTGGATGCAGGGTTAGTGTTTAATTCACTTAAGGTACACCTGGCTGCGCTGTCAGCCTACACCACCTCCCATAACAAGGTTTCGAGGGCATTGGGTCCTCCGACGTATTCCATATCTGACATGTAATCACCACAGCTGTGCTGCTTCGGAAAATCTTCGGCGTCTGCGTGCTGCGTCGATGATGTCGCGATACGCCGCCCTCGAGGACCTCCTCCGACGGCCGACGTCACTGGATGTTATAAGTAGGACGCACGACGCCCGTAGCCTTAGTTCCGTTTTTTCTGCGAAAGTGTTCGCTTTAGAGATCGTGGCGCGCCTCGACTCTTTGGAGTTCTTGTTCTTTCTCGGTTCTTCGAACCTGTTTGGTATTGTGAAGTCTTTCTTCGTGAAGATGTCTACCTCGTCTTCCACACCGCGTCTGGGCTTTAAGAAGTGCGGGGACTGTGGGTCCAAGATGTCGGTTACGGACTCGCACGACGCTTGCCTCTGGTGCCTCGGGGAGGCTCATGACATGGATGACTGTGTCAACTGCCAGTCGCTCACGTCTAAAGCCTTGCAGGAGCACAAGAAGTTGTTATCGGTAGGTAAGGTGTCCAAGCCCCGGAAGTCGAGGTCTGTGGGGCTTTCGACAGACAATTCGCGAGGCGACTCTCTGCGTCGTCGGAATTCCAGTGGGTCTCGGTCCCGGTGTCGGTCTCGCCACTCCTCTGCATCTTCGAGGCACTCCCGGAAGCGCTGTCATCGGTCGCCTTCCCAGTCCTCTTCCGAGGACTCCGCCCGTCGGCGGGTCGCTTACCCCACCAAGCATGCGACGACGGAGGAATGGGCTTCCTTCGGGAAGAAAATGTTAGAGATTCTCAAATCGTATGGCACTGGTCCGTCTGCGCCTCCGAGTGGGGTTGGTCTTGATCGGTCGAGACACCGCTCGCACGCCTTTGGGCTCGGGTGGTCGTCACGATTCGCGGGAGAGGTCCCGCTCGGACAAGGGGAATCATTCTCGGCATGCCCGTTCCAGGTCCCAGTCCTCGACGCGTTCGAGACCGTGTGAACCTGTGGTGTCTTCAAGGAAGACGTCGACGCCGAGGTCGTCGACGGACTCTTTTGAGGCCCCGCCTTCGAAGAAGTCGTCGACGCCATTGGTGCCCCGGCTGTCGAGGGACACGCTCGGGGCCCTGGTCTCGAGGACTGTGTCGGCGCCGTCGATGCTGTCGGCACCGCGTTCGGCGTCGACGCTGATTCACTCGACGCCTTTCGAGGCTGTTTCGACAGGGGTTGCCCGGGGCTCGGTGGAACCGCCTAGAAAGGCTCTGGCAAAGGCCAAGCATGGCTTTGTTCCACAATCTGTGCCTTCTTTCCGCCAGCTTGAGTTTATTTCAGAGGTGGATGAGGGCTCTGATGATGGCATGGTTCCAGATACGGTGCTGGATGAGATTTTCTCGGGCCATAGCCAAATTGATGACCTGCGGCAATCCTTGCACGATGCCAGTGGGCTGGACACCTCTCCGAGGTGGATTTTTGTAGGCCCGAGCCTGGCACTCATGCCAACTCCTCGTACCGGCGCCTTATGTCCAGGGTCACCGAGTACTTGGGATGGTCTGCTCCCCCAGGGGATTTTCTTCAGGATGACCTTACGGATATCCTCGACCAAGGTTCACCAACTGACCCGGTACTGCCGTTCCATATGGCTCTAAAGAGGAGGGCGGCTGCGGCTTGGACTGCTCCGGAGAGTCTCCCAGCAGTGGGCAAGTCTTTGCCGCGAAAATACCGCCCAGCCAGTAGCGACCCCTGCTACTTGACCAAGCACCCCACTCCAGAGAGTTTGGTGGTGCAGGCGGCTACGGCCCCGACAAAGCAGGCGTTGTATCCTACCATCCCTCCTGATGGGGACAACAAGCGTTTTGACGGCTGGGCGAAGAAAGAGTTTTCTTCAGGGGGTATGCCGCTTCAAGCGGCCAACTCCGTATGTTCCTTGTCAAGTTTCACTCACACTCTGTGGAACTGTTTCCTTAGCGACTGAACATATTCCCGAAGGGGACGAACGGGATGATTTCCTTGCCATGGTTCAGGATGGCAAGGATGCCATGTGTGAGGCCGTTCAATTGGGTTTGGACATGGCAGATTGCGTCAGCCAGTCCATGGCGGCGGACACCGTGATACGCAGGTTTGCGTGGTTGCGGAAGTAGGGGTTTGCTCCTGATGTGCAGGCCCGGCTCCTCAACATGCCCTTTGACGGGAAATATCTTTTTGGCAGCAAGGCTGACGAGAGCCTTGAGAGGTTGCAGACCTCCAAAGCTGCAGCAAAGTCGTTGGGCGCTGCAGTTCGCCAACCTCCGCCTTTGTGTCTTAGGGGACAGCAATGGAGGGGAGGTTCCTTTTGTTATCACTCATCCTTTGGTAAAGCGAGAGGAGCTGCCAGTCAGAGGGGCCACCGTAGGAGTGCCAGAGGTGGTAAACCAGGTACTCGAGGTGCCAAGGCCGCTCGGGCTTTTGCCTCTTTGCCCTCAGGCAACGCCGCAGCCGCTTCAGCTCAGTCATGAGGCCATGTCCCATGGTTCGCCGGTTGGGGGAAAACTGGCGCAGCATCTTGCAGAGTGGCGTGCCATTACTTCAGATGTGTGGGTTCTGGAGATTATAACCCACGGCTACTGTCTTCCTTTCCGGCAGAGGCCTCAAGACAATCCACCGGGGAATCTCTTTGAAGAGTCCGGATCCGCTCCGTGTGCAGGAAATTCAATCCCTGCTGGAGAAAGGCGCCATAGAACTGGTGCCTGTAGCGGAGAGGAACAAGGGATGGTATTCCCCTTATTTTTTGATTTCCAAGAAAGACGGGGGATTGAGACCCATCATGGACTTGAGCGGTTTGAACAAACTCCTCAGGAAGGACAAGTTCAAGATGGTTACTCTCTCTCAAGTACTCCGGGCCCTTCAACTTCAGGACTGGTTGGTGTCTCTCGACCTCAAGGACGCTTATTTTCATGTGCCGATACATCCAAAGCCCAAGAAGTACCGGAGGTTCGTGGTTGGCGACTCGCACTTTCAGTTTCGGGTCCTGCCGTTCGGTTTGACCTCCGCCCCGAGGGTTTTCACCAAGCTCATGGTAGTGGTGGCAGCGCACCTCAGGAAAGGGGAATTCACGTCTACCCCTACCTGGACGATTGGTTGATCAGGACGCGCTCTCCCGAACAAGTCCTGTATCATCTGTCAGTCACCTGCCACTCCCTCCACAAGCTGGGCTTCTCCCTCAACTTAAAGAAGTCCCATTTGACACCAACTCAGAGGCTCCAGTACATCGGAGCAGTGCTCGACACGTCCCTGGGGCAGTGTTTTCCTCCCCAGGTGAGAGCTCATCACATTCAGCAGATGGTGCACAAGTTTCAGCTTGCCCAGAGTCTCCCAGCATTCGAGCTCTTGAGATTGCTCGGAATCATGGCATCCTGCATTCTTCTGGTGCCAGAGGCCAGGTTGCGGATGAGATCTTTGCAATGGGCACTCAAGCTCCAGTGGTCTGTCCTCCGGCAGGATGTCGGACCCTGTTCAGGTGCTGTCCTCGGTCGTCCAGGACCTTCTGTGGTGGGCAGTCGAAGACGATCTGATGAAGGGGGCTCCATTTTGGCTACCCTGGCCGGAGGTGACGATTGTGACGGACGCATTCCTCATGGGATGGGGAGCTCATGCCAACGAGTTGACAGTCAGCGGTCGTTGGTCTCCGTCGGAGTCCAGACTCCATATCAATCTGTTGGAGCTGAAGGCCGTCAGGCTAGCCCTGAAGGCTTTTCTGCCGACTGTGCGAGGGAAGAATGTCCTGATCCTGACAGACAACACGGTGGCCATTCTCTACCTCAACAAAAAGGGGGGGGGGGAGGCAGGGTCACTTCCTCTGTGCACGGAGGCGATGCAGCTCTGGTTCTGGGCAATCCAGCAGGAAGTTTTGATCTCGGCAGTTCATCTGGCAGGAGAAGAAAACGAGACGGCGGACGCTCTGAGCAGGCAGAGTGCGATCTCTCAGGAGTGGGAGTTGGCTCAGAAGATTCTCCTTGAGATCTTCGCCCTTTGGGGGACCCCTCAAGTGGATCTCTTTGCCTCCAGTGTCATCCGGAAGTGCGGGAGCTTCTGCTCGCAGGAATTTCTTCCAAAACGAACCTTAGGAGACGCATTCGTGGTGGGGTAGTCCTTCCCACTGCTGTACGCGTTTCCTCCAGTCCCGGTCATCCCCCCAAGTACTGCAGAGGTTACGGAGGTTCGGTTCCCGGATGATCGTCATTGCTCTGGCGTGGGCCCTGAGGACGTGGTACCCGGACCTTCTCGACTTGTCCATCTGCCCTCCACGTCGTCTTCCCTACCGAGACGATCTGCTTTCACGAGAGGGGGGTCAGGTTCTCCATCCAGAGGTCAGATCCCTCAACCTTCACGCTTTGTTTCTGAAAGGTTGGGCTATAAGGATTGGGACCTCCCTGAAGACGTGATGGAGGTGTTGCTCTCGGCCAGGCGGCCTGCAACAAAGTTCCTGTACCGTTGCCGTTGGAGAAAGTTCTGCGACTGGTGCAGGGTTAAGAATGTGGATCCTTTTTCATGTGACGTTCCTGTGGTTCTGTCTTTTTTGCTTTCGTTAGCCCACAAGGGCCTGCAAGTGGGTACCATTAATTAAAGGTTACCTGGCAGCGCTGTCCATATTTAAGCGCTTGTCTGAGGAGTGTTCTTATTTCAAAATTCCTTTAATTTCTTAGTTTCTGAAAGGGCTCACTAATGTGTTTCCACCGTCACCTTTCCAGGTGCCTGGTTGGGATTTGAACCTTGTTCTAAAGTTCCTAATGGATGCTCCATTTGAGCCTTTACATTCTTGTCCTTTGAGACTGTTAACCCTTAAAACTGTATTTTTAGTTGCGGTCACTTCCGCTCGCAGAGTGAGTTGCAGGCACTTTCAGTTAAGCCACCCTTCACTGTGTTTCATAAGGACAGGGTTGTCCTTAGAGTTCGTACTTCCTTTCTTCTGAAAGTGGTTTTGGAATTTCCTTTGAGCCAGAAGGTGCTTCTTCTGGCATTTTATCCTCCTCTGCATCCTGGTAAGGAAGAGGAGAGGCTCCACAGGTTGGATCCTAGGAGAGCTTTAAGTTTCTACATTTCACGCATGTCCCGGGTCAGAGTGGGTGATCAGCTTTTTATAGGTTACGCTCGAAGGCGTTTGGGACAAGCTGTTCCAAAACCGACTTTGTCTAGATGGATTATCTGGGCAATTTCTGAATGTTACTGCCTGGCGGGTAAGGACCCTCTGGTAGGCTTACGGGCCCATTCTACTAGGGGTATGGCTGCCTCTACTGCCCTGCAGAGGGGTGTTCCTATTCGTAACATCTATGAAGCAGCCACTTGGGCTTCGGTCCATACTTTTGTGCAACACAACTCCCTAGATTCCATCCATGTGCAGGATCTTTCCGTTGGCAAGACGGTCCTTTACTCTGTAATTTGATTGGGCATTCTAAATTTGTATATTCTAAATTCTTTTTCCACTTCCTTACGTTGGTACTGCTTTGGGAGTCTGTCATAGATATGGAATACGTCGGAGGACCCAATCCCCTCGAAGAACAAGTTACTCTCTTACCTTGTAACGTTCTTTTGATGGGATGGTCCGACGACGTATTCCATATCGCTCCCTCCTTGCCTACCCTGCTACAGAATTTCTTATGCGATTGCAGCTTACGTTTCCGCAAGGCTTTCTGTGGTCATACTGGCAGAAGGTTGGTGCCACACGTTCTGGGGGGAAAAACTACAACTGAGGCTACGGGCGTCGTGCGTCCTACTTATAACATCCGGTGACGTCGGCTTGACGGAGGCCCTTGAGGACAGCGTATCGAAGTCATCGACGCAGACGCCGAAAGATTTCTGAAGCGGCACTGCTGTGGCGATTACTGTCATAGATATGGAATACGTCGTCGGACCATCCCATTGAAAGAACGTTACCAGGTAAGAGAGTAACTTGTTCTTTTGCATCATATGTGGAAGTTAGATTTGCGTAACGCTATGCAGTAACTTCTTCCCATTCGTAGCTCCTGATGACTAGTTAATGCTGGATTCCCATGAGTCGATTTTAGCTCCTGCTTATCAAATCTCATTTTTGATCCCTGCACCGCTTCTTTCATAGCATTTCCCCTAATCTTTTGAATAGCTTCCTTCAAAGTATACCATCTCTTCTCCTCGGAGAGCAATCAGTGGTAATTGGGTACGTTCTATTACATCCCTAAGGTGCAGCAATGACACCTGTGAGGCCTGCCCATTTGCATCTGGTGTTGGTCCAGTTGGTAGTACCTCCTGAATATTAGTATAAATGAATAAAGGTAAGCAGCGTGGAGAGTCAGTGAAGTCCACTAATGATTCTCACGGGCCGCCATCATACATCCTCAACATCCAAGCCAAGAAAGGATGGCCTGACTTGTGCCTCAATCTAGTGAATATTTTACCCACTTGTTTCTGAGTGAAATCCTCGGGAGTGGTCAAATCAACCATGCTGCTCCCAGGTTTGTGTGGATGAGGCCCTGCTCTGCGCCTAGTCCCTGAATTTACAGCAACCTCCTTCCCATCTTGTTTCACTGCAAATTCTGTCTTCACTTAACAGCTAGAATCTTTGCTATCAGAAGAGGCATGCCAAATATTTGCATCCCAAGAATCTATATTCCAGTTTACATCTGCAGAGGCGATGTGAGGGAGGTGAAGGCACAGGGTTGGTTGAGGCTGGGGATGCAGGGGGTCGAGGCTATCCCGGACTGCAGGAGTACCGCCGGCTCTTGGACATGAGACATTGTCACCCGCGGAGCCGACGGTATGGGGACGACCTGCCTGACCACATTCTGAGCCGGTGGTGCTGTCAGAGCACCAGCTGTGCTCGACGCAGTATAGAATGTGGTCCGAGCTGCCCGTGCTGCAACAGCACAAGCCACACTTGACAGAGTGCATATGGGAGACAGCCCTCCCACTCCAGGGGTCGGCGACGTGCATGGGGAGCCCTTGTTCCATGCTCAGCCCGCCCGACTGACATCGTGGGAGGGTACGGTCTTGTGGAGCAGATCCATGTTTTAGCCCCCACCCCGGGCCCCACACCTTACCTGCATGGCCGGCAGACCGGTGTCCTCAGCTGTACCAACCAGCGTGGAAAACCCTGACAGAAGGCAGGACCGGACAGCCACAACCAGGACGCTCCCGCCGGCCAGTTGTACGCCAGAGGTGGAGCCTGCATAGGACTTGAGCAGTGGACTGCGCGGCAGGAACGCGGCTTCACATGGGGGTCAGAGAGCTGGAGCGGACAGGGTGGGCAATGGGACAGCGGCTCCTATATTAAGGGGAGTGCTTCCACACCACCAACCAATCAGGGTGGGGGTTTTAGGACCTGTCCCTGATTGGCTTAAGATCAAGCCTATTAAAGTGGATAAAAGGACCTACATTGGAATCCTGTGGTTGCTCATTTCAGGAAGCTGGAGAGGAGAGTGGAAGCGACTGGTGGGCCTCCCCCCGGCTCAAATGACTAGGCTAAGGCTCAAGAGGAGTATCCTTACTCCCAGACTTTAGCCACAGTGAAGCAACTGCCCTGATGTCAGAATGTACCAAAGTATTAACTGAAAAGGATACAATACTCAAAAGGATACAGGAGGTAGGGTCTTCCGGATCCCTGTTCACACGATTTGATAGTTGTGAAGTCAATTAAAGACCTTCCAAATGATACAACCCTCTTGCTGATAAAACAGGCAGAGCGATGGATCACTGGAAAGGGCGTGGGTAAGGTACAGAAAGCCAGCCTAGGACAAATTAAAGTATCATGAATAACTGCTCCAACCTGAGTATGATGAATTAGATAATGAGATAATGACAGGAATGTTCACACTGACCTTTAGTTTAGGATAGAAGAATCCAGAAGTCTCTTGATGAAATTGCAAGTAGAACAAACAACAAGGAAGGGAAATTAGTAAGGGAGACTTATCCCGAACGGAACGAGGCTCACGCTAGATACGGGTTGAATTCACCACAGGATAGCGTCCGACAGTTCAGTCCAATGTCACCTTCCAATGATCCTTGAAAAGCTTCCTTCCCACTATAGGGATCAATCCTTCTGTTAATCTCACAGATGCAGGAGTTAGAAAACAAAGTACACTCGGTTAAAAACAGCCGCGAAGAAAATAACGTGTGCGTGTGGATTTTACACGCGGGCAGGATTCACGCAGTCTGGGCCAGCCGCGTGTGAAGACAAAGTGCACGTGTGGATTTTACACGCGGTCAGGATTCACGCAGCCTTGGCCAACCGCGTGTGAAGACAACGCGCGCGTGTGGATTTTACACGCGGACAGGATTTACGCAGCCTTGGCCAGCCGCGCTTGAAGACAGAGAGCGCGTGTGGAAGTACACGCGGGCGGTGTTCCCGCAGTCCGGAACAGCCGCGTTTAAAGACAACGTGCGCGTGTGGGATTACACGCGGGCAGGATTCACGTAGTCTGGGCCAGCCACGCTTGAAGACAGAGAGTACGTGTGGGTTTACACGCGGGCAGGATTTACGCAGTCCGGGCCAGCCGCGGATGAAGACAGGGTGTACGATTGGATGTACACGCGGGCGGGATTCCCGCAGTCCGGACCAGCCGCGCTTGAAGACAGAGAACGCGTGTGATTATCACGCGAAGGAATAGCTCCAGGAATCAGCGTGTGGCGGAACACACGCTATAGAAGGTCCAAAAGTAGCTGTAGAAATATGCCAAGATGTAGATCAGAGGTTCAGCTACACAACGCCAATAGATTCGATCAGAAGCAGCGAGTGAAGTTTCTACGCTGCTTAAATACGTAATACCGTAGTTCACGTGAAGTTAGTGACATGAAAAGTGCAAACGTCGTTTTCCCGGTAACGTATCGAATAACCTCCATTTGGAATAGAACGGTCTAGCTGTTCTACGAGCGTAGCGTCCAGCATGCATGACACCTGAGGTCTGAATCACTTTTGTGTATGGACACTTTATGAACATTTAAGACCCTGATTGAGAGAATAAAGTATTGTTCGAGGGGCTTGTGTCCTCCGACGTATTCCACATCTTTGACAGTAATTACCACAGTTGTGCTGCTTCGGTAAACTTTTTCGGCGTAGGCATCCTGCGTCGATGACGTCGATACGCTTCCTTGAGGACCTCATTCGACGGTCGACGTCACTGGATGTTATATGTAGGACACACTACGCCCGTAGCCTCAGTTCTGTTTTTTCTGCAAACGTGTTCGTTTCGGGATCTCGGCGCGCCTCGGTTCTTCTACTTTGTTTGCTAAAATTGAGAAAATGTTTTTGTCTTCTTCTACCTCGAAGTCGGGCTTCAAAAAGTGTCGGTACTGCGGTTCCAAAATGTCGATTACGGACCCGCACGACGTTTGTCTGTGGTGCCTCGGTGAAAGCCACGCCACCGACGATTGCGATGAATGCCAGTCCCTAACGTCAAAGGCCTTGTGGGAGCGGAAGATATTTTCGGTAGGTAGGGTTGCTAAACCCCCCCCCCCCCCCCCCAAGTCAAAATCTACTGGTCTTTCTACCAACAATTCGAGGGGCGACTCTCCGTGTCGGCGTAAGTCCAGGGGGTTTCGTTCTAGGAGTGGGTCCCGCCATTCCTCTGCCTCTCGAGGCATTCATGGAAGCGCTGTCACCGGTCGCCTTCCCCGTCCTCGTCAGGACTCCGCCAGACGGCTGGTGGGTTGTTCCACGAAACACTTGTCACTGGCCGAATGGGACTTATTCCGCCGACAGATGGCGATTTTCGAGTCGCAGGGCACCGTTCCGTCCGCGCCTTCGAGGGAAGCTGGCAAGGAACGCGCTAGAGCCACCGCTCGCACGACTTCGGGCTCGGGCCGTCGGTGCGATCATCGGGAACAGTCGCGGGCCCGATCGGACAAGGATGATGGCCACCGTGCCCGGTCCAGGTCCCGGTCCTCGACGCCGTCAAGACTGCTGGAGTCTGAGAGGCCTTCTAAGAAGGCATCAGCGCCATGTCCGTCGAGGGACTCTCTCGAGGCTCTGAGAAAGTCGTCGGCGCTGAGGCCATCGAAGGACATGCTCGGGGCTCTGGCCTCGAACCCGTTATTGAAGTCGCCAGCGCCTCGGTCGACACCACTTCCATCGGCGCCCTCGACGCCTTTTAAGGAGAATTTACCCGAGGAGCCGCGGAGAGCTGTGGAAGCTCCGAGAAAGGCTCTCAGCAAGTCTGTGCACCCTATGTTTGACCCATACTCTGTTCCTCCTCCCAGGATGGACTTGTTCCAACCCTTGGAGTGCATTTCAGAGGTGGAGGAAGGGTCTGATGAGGAGGGGCGTGTGCCTCCTGAGGTTCCTGACCTGTTGTCTGGTCATAGCCAACTGGAAGACCTTCGTCAATCTTTACATGACGCCAGTCGTCTTGATACCTCTCCAGAGGTTGAGTTTGGCAGGCCTGAGCCTGTTACACATGCTGACTCCTCGTACAGGCACCTCATGTCGAGGGTGACTGAGTGTTTGGGGTGGTCTGCTCCACCTGTGGATATTCTGCAGGATGACCTGACAGATATATTGGACCAAGGTCCACCCACTGACCCGGTGTTGCCATTTCATATGGCTTTACAAAGAAGGGCGGCGGCGGCTTGGACTTCTCCGGAGAGTCTCCTGGCAGTGAATAAGTCGCTTCTGAAAAAAATACCATCCAGCCAGTGGTGACCCCTGCTACTTGTCTACGCACCCCACTCCGGAGAGTTTGGTGGTGCAGGCGGCTACGGCCCCAGTGAAGCAGGCTGCGTACCCTACCATACCTCCTGATATGGACGACAAGCACTTTGATGGCTGGGCGAAGAAAGTATTTTCATCTGGGGGTATTGCTTTAAAGGCAGCCAACTCTGTTTGTGCCTTGGCAAGATTCACTCACACTCTGTAGAATTGTGTATCTTTGGCGGCTGAACATATTCCCGAAGGGGAGGAACGGGATGGTTTTCTAGCCCTTGTGCAAGACGGCAAGGATGCCATGTGTGAATCCGTTCAGTCGGATCTGGACGTGGCAGACTGTCAGCCGGTCCATGGCGGCGAGCACCGTGATGTGCAGGTTTGCCTGGTTGCGGAAGTCGGGGTTTGCTCCTTATGTACAGTCCGGCTTCTCAACATGCCCTTTGATGGTGTCCATCTTTTTGGCAGCAAGGTTGACGAGAGCCTTGAGAGGTTGCAGACCTCCAAAGCTGCAACGAAGTCCTTGAGCGCTGCAGTACGTCAACCTCTGCCTTTTCGTCCTAGGGGACAGCAATGGAGGGGAGGTTCCTTTCAATACTGCTCTTCCTTTGGTAGATCGAGGGGAGCTGCCAGTCAAAGGGGCCAACGTAGGAGTACCAGAGGTGGAAAACAAGGTACTCAAGGTGCCAAAGCCGCTCGGGCAGTTGCCTCTTTGCCCTCAGGCACTGCCGCAGCCGGGTCAGCTCAGTCATGAGGCCATGTCCCATGGTTCGCTGGTTGGAGAAAGGTTGGCGCAGCATCTTGTAGAATGGCGTGCCATTACTTCAGATGTGTGGGTTCTGGAGATCATAGCCCACAGCTCCTGTCTTCCTTTCCAGCAGAGGCCTTACAACAATCCACCGGGGAGGCTCTCTTTGAAGCATCCGGATCTGCTCCTTGCGCAGGAAATCCTATCCCTGCTGGAGAAAGGGGCCAAAGAACTGGTGCCTGTAGCGCAGAGGAACAAGGGATGGTATTCCCCATATTTTTTGATCCAGAAAAAAGACGGAGGATTGAGACCCATCGTGGACTTGTGTGGTTTGAACAAGCTCCTCAGGAAGGACAAGTTCAAGATGGTTACTCTTTCTCAAGTCCTCCAGGCCCTTCAACTTCAGGATTGGTTGGTGTCTCTCGACCTCAAGGATGCTTACTTTCATGTGCCGATTCATCCCAAGCACAGGAAGTACCTGAGGTTCGCTTTTGGCGACCCGCATTTTCAGTTTCGGGTCCTGCCGTTCAGATTGAACTCCGCCCGAGTGTCTTCACCAAGCTGATGGTGGTGGTGGCAGCGCATCTCAGGAAAGGGGGGGATTCACTTCTACCCCTACCTGGACGATTGGTTGATCAGGGCGCGCTCTCCCGAGCAAGTCCTGGATCATCTGTACGTCACCTGCTACTCCCTTCACAAGCTGGGCTTCTCCCTCATCTTAAAGAAGTCTCATTTGACACCAACCCAGCGGCTCCAGTACATAGGAGCAATTCTCTACACATCCCTGGGGCAGTGTTTGCCTCCCCAGGTGAGGGCTCATCACATTCTACCGATGGTGGACAAGTTTCAACGTGCCTGGAGTCTCCCGGCGTTCGAGCACTTGAGATTGCTCGGCCTTGTGGAATCCTGCATTTTACTGGTGCCAGAGGCCAGGCTGCGGATGAGATCTCTGCAGTGGGCGCTCAAGATGCAGTGGTCATAGTTCTCTGGCAGGATGTCGGATCCCGTTCAGATTCTGCCCTCGGTCGCCCAGGACCTTCTGTGGTGGGCCGTCGAAGGAAACCTGTTGAAAGGGGCTCCGTTTTGGCAACCGTGGCCGGAGATGCAACCGTGGCCGGAGATGATAATCTTGATGGACGCATCTCTCACAGTTTGGGGAGCTCATGCCAACGAGCTGACAGCCAGCGGTCGTTGGTCTCTGTCGGAGTCCAGACCCCACATCAATCTGTTAGAGCTGCGGGCTGTCAGGCTAGCCCTGAAGGCTTTTCTGCCATCTGTGCGGGGGAAGATGTCCTGATCTCAGCAGTTCATCTGGCCTTAGACGAAAACGTGGCGGCGGACGCTCTGAGCAGGCAGAGCACGGTCTCTCCCGAGTGGGAGCTGGCTCAGGAAGTTCTTTTGGAGATTTTCGCCCTTTGGGGAACCCCACAAGTGGATCTCTTCGCCACCAGTGTCAACCGGAAGTGTGAGAGATTCTGCTTGCGGGAATTTCCTCCAAGAGGAGCCTTAGGAGACGCGTTCGTAGTGGAATGGTCCTTCCCACTGCTGTCCGCGTTCCCTCCAGTCCCCCTCATTCCGCAGGTGTTGCGGAGGTTCGGTTCCCAGATGATCCTCATTGCTCCGGCATGGGCCAGGAGAGTGTGGTAGGCGGACCTTCTAGACATGTCCATCTGCCCTCCACGTCGTCTTCCCTACCAAGACAATCTGCTCATACGAGAGGGAGGTTGAGTTCTCCATCCATAGGTCAAGTCTCTCAGCCTTCATGCTTGGTATCTGAAAGGCTGAGATATAAGGATTTGGACCTCCCCGAAGACGTGATGGCCAGAAGGCCTGCAACGAAATGCCTGTACCTTTGCCGTTGGAGGAAGTTCTGCGACTGGTGCAGGGTACAGAATGTGGATCCTTTCCAATGTTCCATTCCTTTTGTCTTTTTTGCCTTCTTTAGCCCACAAGGTCCTGCATGTGGGTACCATTAAGGGTTACCTGGTGCCGCTGTCCATATTTAAGTGCTCGACTGAGGAATGTTCTTATCTGGAGCGAGTGCAGGTGAGCCATCTAGTGCAGCGACCCTCCGGGCCTGCTTTTTTCATGTTTCGGGCATTGTTTGAACCCTGTTGTGGCCCATGCCCCTTGCAGCCCCGGCACCCTTCCACTTCCCTCTCCCTACCCCCTCCCATCCACCCCCCACCCCCCATCCTGATTGGAGAAAGATCATTACCATACAGCAGCTTCCTGCACTACCACCAACCCTCCCCCAAGGACATGATTGGTGGGACACTTGGTCTTAACTGACCTTCCCAGGGCAGCCCTCTGCCCGGCAGCCCCTGCGGCAAAGGACCCGAGGCAAAGTGCGACTCCTGAATTGGCAGCTCTAAGACGTGTCAGCAGGTGTCCACAGGGGAAGCCAATGAAGCCAGCAGACACCAACAAAAACTTAAGTGTGGCATGGGTGGGGTGTAGATCAATTACTCTACTCCTGAAAGCCCCCGCCACTTTACCTTACCTTTCCATAACGTAGACAGACTTACACCCTGCATACTTAGAGATTTGTGACCAGCAGCCTAAATCTATTAATGGCGGAATGTAAATGTTGCCTTGCATTACTTACTAACACACTTGCCAATGTTAACCAGGGCCACACCTAGAGAGAACGGTGAAGATTAGCTTGCGTCACATTTAGACAGATATAACCATTGTTAGCATGTCACACACTTCGATGGAATACTGAACCTGCGTCGCATCTAGATAGGATTATGAATGTAAGCATGTGCCACACTTAGATGGAATTCTTAACTTTAGCTTGCGTCAGATCTAGACAGGATTGTGAATGTTAGCATGTGCCACACTTAAATGAAACTGTAAATGACAAGTGCAACACTTGAATGGAATCGTGATCACTAGCCTGCCTCACATCTAGACAGAATATTGAAATTTAGCAACCGCCACACTCTGATGGAATAGTGAATGATAGCAAGCACCATACCTAGACGTAATTGCAAGGACAGCATTGCCAACTAACCAATCCACTAACAATTTCACCCCTCTGCATACACCTCTCAAACTCTAACCAAACACAACCACAAGCCTAAAAACGCAGCAATCCGCACATACTTCGCTACACTGCAACAACAAAACAAACCGCACATGGGGGACCACTCCAGTGGTGATAGTCCGCGGTACAAATATCCTTTAATATTAACATTTAAGATCCCTTTGATTTCAGTTTCTAAAAGGGCTAACTAATGTGTTTCCACCGTCGCCTTTCCAGCTGCCGGGATGGGATTTGAATTTGGTTTTAAAGTTCCTAATGGGAGCTCCGTTTGAGCCCTTACATTCTTGTCCATTGCGACTGTTGTCCTTTAAGACTGTATTTTTAGTTGCGGTTACTTCCGCACGCAGAGTGAGTGAGTTGCAGGCACTCTCCGCCAAGCCACCTTTCACAGTGTTCCATTAAGGACAGGGTTGTCCTTAGGGTTTGTCCTTCTTTTCTTCCGAAGGTTGTGTTGGAATTTCATTTAAGCCAGAAGGTGATTCTTCCGGCCTTCTATCCTCCTCTGCATCCTGGTAAGGAAGAGGAGAGGCTCCATAGGTTGGATCCTAGGAGAGCTTTGAGTTTCTATCTCTCACGGATGTCCCGGGTCAGAGTGGACGATCAGCTCTTTGTTGGTTACACTGGAAGGCGTTTATGTCGGGCTGTTTCCAAGCAGACCTTGTCCAGATGGATCATCTTGACGATCTTTGAATGTTACTGGTTGGCGGCTAAGGTCCCTCCAGTAGGCTTACGGGCTCACTCTACTAGGGGTTTGGCTGCTTCCACTGCTCTGCAGAGGGGTTCCCATTCGTCATATTTGTGAAGCAGTCACATGGGCACCGGTCCATACTTTTGTAAGACACTATTCCCTGGACTCTATCCATGGCCAAGATTTGGCCTTTGGTAAGGCAGTCCTATATTCAGCAATTTGATTGGGCATTCTAAAATTCTAAATTCTTTTCCCACCTCCGTACGTTGGTACTGCTTTGGGAGTCTGTCAAAGATGTGGACTACGTCGGAGGACACAATCCCCTCGAAGAACAAGTTACTTTCTTACCTGATAACGTTCTTTCAATGGGATGTTCTTCCGACGTATTCCACAGCGTACCCTCCCAGCCTGCCCCTCTACAGAATTTCTTATGCGATTTGAAGCTTACACTTCCGCAAGGCTTTCTACAGTGATACTGGCAGGTGGTTGGTGCCACACGTTCTGGGGGAAAGACTACAACTGAGGCTACGGGCGTCGTGCGACCTAGATATAACATCCGGTGACGTTGACAGTCGAAGGCGCTCCTCGAGGGAGCGTATCGACGCAGGACGCCTATGCCGAAAAAGTTTTCCAAAGCAGCACAGCTGTGCTAATTGTCAAAGATGTGGAATACGTTGGAGGAACATCCCATCGAAAGAACGTTACCAGGTAAGAAAGTAACTTGTTCTTTGGCATACAATACATTCTCATGTGCTGTTACAGGTGATGACAGCAGCCACTTTGCGTCTGTCAACCCGTTTTATGCGTTTCCTATATCTGAATAGGACCCCCCCCCTAACTGCCACCTTCTCCGCAATATCTTTATATCTAGATCTCTTGTCACTCCAAAACTTCAATTGCAGGTGTTGCATCAAAGAAGCCTGTCTCTCAGCAGCTAATTCACTTTCTAAACTCAACATGTCTGCTTTTAATTGCACACACTTTTGATGCATCCTCCGGTAAGCATGGAACAAAATCCAGCCTCTTCTCCCCAGAAGAGCTGACTCACTCCCTTTCAACAATGGGACTTTCAGTAACATCCGCAGGTTCTGCCCTGAGCAGCAAATCATTCCATAGCTCACACAAACTGGATGCACATGCAAATTAATTCACAAATAAATCGTACGGGGCAACAGTCCAACCTGGAACAATTGCCTCAGTGTCCCTGCCAGCAGAAAGACCCTTATCTCGCTTTCAAAACAAGGAATGCATCTTTCAAAAACTCTGCACCGGTTGAAGTACAGTGAATAAATCACTGCTGTCAATTTAACATGCTAATTTAAACCCTTCCACACAACAGGTGTCCGCACACAGCAAAACTTCACTTCCAAAGATTTTATTTTTTTCTCAAACTGCAAACACATGTAAATGGAGTTGTGCGTTTCAAAGCACCAGCACAGATGAGAACTGCCAGGGATTAAACAGCACAAGGCAGCTGTATCGTGACACCAATTTGTTCTGCTCTCCCAAAGAAAATTCTTATTATTTGTTCCCCAATACACGTTTAGGAAGGCAGAGTGCTTTTTGGAACACAAGAACTCATTCACAGCCTCAATAAGGTTATAAAAATAGTGCTTTATTTGGCCATTTATTAACTCAAATGATACAAAATAAAAATGCAGAAGTAAAGAACAGGTTACATTGGCATTGGTTTGCACCACTTCATCTCTTCTATGAGTTTCACCGGACAGCTTTCCAAACCAGGTTGGTAAATAGCCACTCACCACGGGAACGGACTGCAGAAAATGCGTCTTTTTCTCAGCCCATCACAAGCCAAGTGACTTTTTTTTTGCCAGCCTTCTCTGATGCTCCCCAATGTAACGTGCACAACCCTCAGCCTAGTACTTTTCCAGAGAGGTCAACTGCCAATTGCATTTCAGGTACCCAGCAGGTGTAAACGCCCCCTGTTTCTCATGGGAGCCGAAAATACTGTTTTTGGCTCCTTGCAAAACAAACCTTGACCTGCTTGAACAAAAATGTTTTTCTACTGTTTCAGAAAATGCAGACTATGTTCAGAACTGAAGCCTTCACTGAGACTTTGAGTCAAATGTCCACTGCTGCACCCAGCATGCATTTTATATAGACCCCATATTTGAGTCACATTACATTTTTAAATGCATTACAATGGTGTATCATTACAAACTAGGACAGTGGACTCTTCTCGTGTCAGCATGTGGCTTTCAAAGGTTGACAAATCCTGGCAATGGAAAAGGTCTCCCAAACACGTAAGGGTGCTGCCAATGGATTTCTAACAGTCTGAGGGCCCTTTCCTATTATTCAAATCAAATGGTTTACAGTGCACACAGAGGCTGCAGGTACTGCACGGAGCTTTGCAGACTGAGGATACTGGAGTGTTAGGTGGGGGTGGGATTGGGTGGTCTGCTATGAGTTTTGTAAAATGGGTTTATTCAAGGTCAACGAAGGTGTTGGTGTTTTTGATTTATGATTTTGGAAACGTACCAGGATGAAAGGCAAGCAGGAATGAAACTCTGAACTTTTGTTGGACAGTTGTGAATTTTCTTCTATTGTTACTGTTTCTTTTTGACTACTGTTACTGCATACATGTGATTTATTTATTGAATAATTATTTTATTTATAAAGCTCACTAAACCAAATGGCATCAAGGTGCTGGTCACAGGCGTTGCAACATCACGAGGAAACAGTTGTAACAATTATTAAAATGTGAGGGTTCTTTAAGACAAAGGTTCTTCAAAGGTTGCATCTTTTGAGTCTCCAAAAGTAAGCCTGGGAGACTCTCTGTGAGAAAGTGCTGTCGGGGGAAATCTGCAGCAGCCAATAAGATACTTGCTTATTGGCTTCTTCAGCCTTACCCGGCACAGCCACTCTGTGATTGGCTATCAGAGTATCCTCTCAAACAGATGATGGCTAATCACAAAAAATGGGCATCGGCTGAGTGAGGTTTCAAAAAAGTATTCGTCCCAATACCAAGGCTTTGGCCGAATACTCACTTGAAGCCAAAACTTAGAACACCCCTTGTTTGCACATGGACGGTTTGAGAATTTGTAGAGCTTAATTCCAGAAGTGAAGAAAATGAGACCTACTGAAAGGGGCCTCGAGGGGTCCCTCGTGCTATGGAAACAAGGCAATAACCATACACAAAAAGATGCGCCAGACACGAGGTTAAAATTCCCAATGCTAGGGTTTATTGCAAGCAAAAAATAGTATCAATTGGCCAATTCTGATCTCACGCCCCGTGACGTTAGTTTCCTAGACCTCGAGGGACGCAAGAGAGCGAATTACGTACATCAGTTACATATATACAAAATGCATATCATACAATCAGCAATGTCATGTTTAACACCCCTCTTTATTAAGTTCCTTTGAACTCGGGATGACGATGGACATATCCGACCAGTATGACGATTATGGCACTTTTGATGTCTATTCTAGTAACAATGTGCAATTAGAAAGTGCGGAGGTATCTTTTAGTTGTTGAACAGAACACGGTGGTTCTGTTCTTGGAAGCAAGCTGCACACGGGGGAAGAGCCACATTCCAAGCTTTGCTATCTATGAGGTACTATTCGTGTCCTGGGAGCCGACAGTTCTAAAGGGTTTTGCGAAGGGGGGCCGTAAGAAAAGCATAATTCAAGCCTTTAGCTGTATTATTCTAACATATTCTACCATCGTACAAGACTGGCTGGCAGCTGTGAAGTGATTAAATGCCCTGTAGCTCTCTCCCAAGGCTACAGAGAGGGAGCGTGGGCTTTCCTCTCTGGGATACTCATGAGGAGTTTCAACAAACTCTTCAGTCCCGCAACCTTGTCCTTTCATATTCCGTCAACAATGTTAACAGTTGAGCAGAGTAAGCAGAATCCGCAAGAATTGCAAGCTGCAAAGCAGTTTTTAGACAGAAAGCAATGAGCAATGGTTAACAAGCAAAATGGCGAATCTTGCTACGTTTAAAATGGCCGCTCGTTGGTCAAGCATAGCAGTTTATATTTCTATAATTCGGTGCATAAGACGGTTGGCCCACGGCCATCAAGTTACGTCTATCATTCAAATGAAGGGTATTCATTTTTCCAGATTGACACTACAGGAAAACTTGCATGTGTTAGAAGTAGCCTTTAATGAACATAAGAGCCTTTGAGGTTACTCACTGTGCAACTCGTCACTCCAACTGAATGTGTCATTCTGTTCTTTTTTTTTCTGGCAGGTATTCTATGCTGCCATGGGCAGTGCAGTAAGAAAGGGAAGATTGTAATTAACAAATCGCTCTCCAGATCCGTCCACCACTGTTCTGTAGATGTATACCCGCCGTTTGTAGTACATAAGATATAGTTGTCCCTGCCAGCAGAAAGACCCTTATCTCGCTTTCAAAACTAGTATCAATTGGCCAATTCTGATCTCACGCCCCGTGACGTTAGTTTCCTAGACCTCGAGGGACGCAAGAGAGCGAATTACGTACATCAGTTACATATATACAAAATGCATATCATACAATCAGCAATGTCATGTTTAACACCCCTCTTTATTAAGTTCCTTTGAACTCGGGATGACGATGGACATATCCGACCAGTATGACGATTATGGCACTTTTGATGTCTATTCTAGTAACAATGTGCAATTAGAAAGTGCGGAGGTATCTTTTAGTTGTTGAACAGAACACGGTGGTTCTGTTCTTCAACAAACTCTTCAGTCCCGCGACCTTGTCCTTTCATATTCCGACAACAATGTTAACAGTTGAGCAGAGTAAGCAGAATCCGCAAGAATTGCAAGCTGCAAAGCAGTTTTTAGACAGAAAGCAATGAGCAATGGTTAACAAGCAAAATGGCGAATCTTGCTACGTTTAAAATGGCCGCTCGTTGGTCAAGCATAGCAGTTTATATTTCTATAATTCGGTGCATAAGACGGTTGGCCCACGGCCATCAAGTTACGTCTATCATTCAAATGAAGGGTATTCATTTTTCCAGATTGACACTACAGGAAAACTTGCATGTGTTAGAAGTAGCCTTTAATGAACATAAGAGCCTTTGAGGTTACTCACTGTGCAACTCGTCACTCCAACTGAATGTGTCATTCTGTTCTTTTTTTTCTGGCAGGTATTCTATGCTGCCATGGGCAGTGCAGTAAGAAAGGGAAGATTGTAATTAACAAATCGCTCTCCAGATCCGTCCACCACTGTTCTGTAGATGTATACCCGCCGTTTGTAGTACATAAGATATAGTTGAAGAATTGCTTACACTACAAAAAACATTTCAGCAGCTAATGAATGTTTAAAAGTAAATATAGTTGAATTTGTGTTAAGATGGGATTTTAGAGGAGCAGTAGAAACTGAAAATTGATAGACGGTTCCTACAAATTTTGAACTCTACAAAATGTTGGGGCTTACAGATAAGAGACTAAAGCTGATGCGATGTTAGTTGCAGTGGAAGTGCAAAAAGGGGCAAAGGGTTCTGTGAAAGACTGTATTCCCTAATTGGTAAATTAATAAATATAGTTTTGGGGTGAGAAAACTAAGAGGGCTAGGGGAAAGCCATTTTCTTTTGCAGGTCCAATACGCTCTTATCATTGCGTCATCCTCAGTTTACAAGTTTGTTCATGTTTATGCTTTGTTTCCCGATGACTTTGGTTAGAAGCACCTTTTCCCTATTGGCACTGGTAGAAACCTGTTCATGAATTCAGTTGCGCATTTGCGCCATAATTGCTGACTATAAGCCTTCTAGCCATGTAAGGGCAGTGGGGCAGGGCCATTGAACTGAGGCCAATGGATCATGTTGGTAGAAGCTGGCTAGAACAATGGACTCTTCATTCATTATGGAAATCATAAGGGCAGAGGCCTCCGCCCCCTCGCTGGAGGACGACACTAGAGGTTAACTTGTTTTGGTAATGAGCAGTAGGAACCTAGTGAATGGATGGGCTCCTATTCACCTTAACCCAAAGCATGCCCACCACTTTAGGAACAAGTGCATGTTTGTACCTAAAGCTAGTTTATTGTACAATCGTCTGGGGAGGAGCTAGATGATTCTGTAGAGTCAAACTAACCAGAGTCTCCTCGAACCACATGAGTGGACACATTATATGCATTTTTGCAACAGTTAAACACTCCCATATATTTTATTTTAATCCAGCCCCCACATCTGATTGGACAAAACCTATACAAAGAAATCCATTCTTTCTCCAATTCTCATTGGTCACGAATATCTTAACTACCAGCTTCCGATCATATTCATAGCACACCCCTTCTTGGGATCTGTCCGTGGAAGGTTGTGCCATCACATGGTTACACATTCGTATACAGACATTCATTACAAGCCCCAACTAGCCTGAACCCTTTAACCCAGAACGTAATTGTACATCGTTCGTATGGATACTTCGACATGGGGAAGAGGAGAACAAACTGGTTCTCTTTGAACTGACTTCACCCCCATTTTACTGGTGTCCCAGAACACACTAATCTAAATGACTACCATTTCAGCATGCACAGAATATCTGAGAAAATAATCAATAATCCTGAGTTTGTCACTCTGGCCTTGAACATCACCTCACCCCACGTTTGTTGGTAAAAGCAGATGGCCGGATCCCTCTGCAAACTCCCATGCACAAAAGAGATTACATCAGCCGCCTGCTGAACTACCAGGCCATAAGCATTCCGGCCGGTGTGTTGGCCAACCATCTGCTTGGTTAATCATTACTCATCCTCCAGCCTCCAACATTGCAGAACTAGATTTTCCCAGTCACTTAAAATTCACCTTGTGAACTCCTAACTGTAGAGTTTTACTCAATCATAAAAGCCCATGACGTGTTATTTATAAATTGGGTGCATGCATGCCTCATAAATATTCTCTTTACATTATGAAACGCCTTGTCGCCCAGCCTCTAGGCACTTCATCGCGCACCGTATCTGAATCGTGTTTTATATTTTGTTTGGTGGTTTTGGTATTTCTTTCTACGCACGTGCAAATCTAATATGTATAAATTTGAACACAAAGTAACACATCCCATTCACATTCAACTACCCTGGATAGATATGAAATATCTATATAGCGCCCGTTTTGCCGCACCCCCAATCACAAATATGGCACGTGCAGAATGAACACCTTCATTTTTGGGATCTTTCCTGACTACCACAACACTAGTCACTTGATAACGTTCTACAATGACACTTGAAACCTATGCACCATAATGAATACATCTTTGTTTTAAGCGGGAGTGGGAATAATATGCTGGAAAGTATTCTAGAATGTTTAGTGATCATGTGGCCGGGATGTTATAAAAATTATTTTTCTGGCGTGTGGGCCGGATAGTAGGGAGCGTGTTAACAGCTGAGATGCGGTCTATCTTGCAAGGAAACAAATCCTTTTGCTTAAGTCTTGAAATTCTGATGACCAATCTGTTTTGACGTTTGAAATAATGACCCTGTAAAGATGTGGCATGAGTTATTAAATTGGCAATGAAAGTGAGGACTAATCTGTATTGAATAGAGGCATTATGGAAGTGCACCAAGAGGGCATATCTTAGAAGCACATCTAGAGATCGCCCTTTGGAATGTTTTGATTTGATCACTAATAAGCCTGATGGAGGACTTTTTGAGACTGGATATATTGCCTTTAAGAAAGAATTTTATCTAGCGGGAGGCCTAACGGATATATTACAGACCACTTCCCATGTTCAATGTGCATGGCAAATTCATTGTCCATTTTGTCTGCTCTTATCCACTCTATGGGGACTTGAGATGGTTGATCCCATTACTTGGAACTGTGGGCCATAATAATTATAGAACAGCCTTTGCTTGACTTATGAATCTCAAAATAAAGCACAATTTACAGACTCGGACAAGGCGGCATAAAAAAAAGCGAGGAAAGGCTGTACCAATTTGATAAAGCGTTACAAGGCTTTCTCACAAAACAGGGTTTGGCAAACTATGCTGAAGGACCCAATTGTTGTGACATTAAGAAACTTTGGTCTTCCTCTAAGATTAGCAGAGTTAGTGTAATATTATTGAAGCAACATGGCTAGATTGTCTATCACAGAAATGTGTGTGTAATGACCAGGTAATGAATACAACTAAGATCAGTCTTAAATTTAACCTTACTGCCCTAGTTGACATAATAAAGGGCCTTAAACTGTAACGTGTACCAAGTCCAGACGGTGCATGGATTATCGTACTGAAAGCCAACCCCATTTTGTGGGTAGATATCCTGTCAGTACTGTCTGGAAAAGTCATTAATCGTGGTGAAGTACCAGACTCATGAAGGATGTCTCATTTGATTTCTGTTTATCAAAAAGGTCAGACAATCCTGTGAAATATCGACTTTTAGCTCTGACTGATTAGCCAGTAAAATCTTCTCAACTTTCCCATTGAAGGTGATAAACAGCTGGGTTGAGAATAGTTAAGCCCGGAGTTGCCTTCAGACCGGCTTCAAGAAAGGGCAATCGACCAACATGAATATATTCATCATAAATTCCTTAATTGAGCAATCCAACCTGAGAAATGCTCTGCCTCTTGACATCCTGTATGTAAACCTTTGCTCTGCGTTCAATGCTGTTGATGGTCCGAAATTGTGTTCTAAACAGGAACAAAAATGGGTTTGCCTAGCAACCTCTGTACTATGATAATAAGGCCTATGTAAGATTGAATGGCCTGGGTTAACTTTCGGATGTAGTTCCCATCAGGCAGGGGGTAAGAGGGTGTTTACTGGTCACCCTCCTATTTCATCTGTTTGTATCAGCTCTCAGCAGGGCTTTAGAAGAAACCAAGAATGCTCCTCCAAAGTTTAGCCTTAAAATATTGGCTGGCTTGGGCACGCAGATGACTTCGTTCTTTTTTATACTACCTTCATAGGAATTAATTATAGTGCACAAGCCATCCTCGACTATGACTGTAAATATGAAAAAAACTCAATTGATGGCATTTGAAAAGAAATGTGCAGGGCGTTTCCATATTAACTGCAGTATGGGTGCCATGGAGAGAGTAGTCAATTATGAGATTGAAGCAGGTGGCAAAGTTGACAATTGTTGAGGAAAAACAGGATCCAAAGGCATTGGCCACAATGGCTGCAATAAGGCAGTGGTCAATTATAGCAGGCTATAGTCTTATTGGTGTCTTAAACGTCTATAGACAAACTTGCCTCTACCTTACTGTATGCACTTGAAACATCCTATGAAGACCATACTGTTAGGGCAAACAGAATTGAGGGTATAATATGTAAAGAAGGTGCTAGGCCTCCCTAGCTCATCTCTGGTCAAAGCAGTGAGACTTTGTTAGGCTTGATATCATTGTCCACCATGATAAAGATCAATCGAGGGAATCTCTATTAAAATATGTGCAAAAGATTATACATTTTGAGTATTTAAATCTTGGAGCAGGTAAGTGCAGCATGTCCCCAGCGTTTCCATTTTGGGCCAATTTAAAAAAAATAAAAACCTAATCCCCAGCCCCATGGTGCCGTTGCACCCAGCGACCCCTTCCTGGGCTTGAATCTCCCAGCCTGACCCCCCCATTGGCTGTTGCCCCCATTGTGTTTGGGTCTAGTGACCCTTGCGCTGCCCTGCATCCTTTTAAATCTTGGAGCAGTTAAGTGCAGCATGCCCCCAGCGTCTCCATTTTGGGCCAATTTATTTAAAAATAAAATAAAAACCTGATCCCCAGCCCCCAGGTGCCGTTGCACCCAGCGACCACTTCGTGGGCTTGAATCTCCCTCCCGCCTCCCAGCCCGATTTCCCCCCCCCTCCCATTGGCTGATTTATCTGGTCTTAACTGACCCTCCGAGAGCAGCCCTCTGCCCGGCGGCCCCAAGGCAAAGGGCGGCCCCAAGATGTGTCTGCAGGGGAAGCAAAGGATGCCAGCAGCCAACAGACACCAAAAAAACTAAGTGTGGCATGGGTGCGGGGTAGAGCAATCGCTTTACTCCAGAAAGCCCTTGACACTCTACCTTGCCTCTCCATAACGTTGACTGCCATAGAATCACAACATGAATACTTGGAGATTAGTGACCACCAACCTAAATACATTCTTGGCTGGACTATAAATGTTGCACTGCACTACGCACTAACATACTGTTATGTTGCTTGGCATTTGTATAGCGCTTTATGTATTATCGGGAGGTCTGCAAAGCCAATGTTAACTAGGGCCAATATTAACTAAATTATAGATGACGATCAAGATCAGCCTATGTCACCTTAGACAGGTATAATAATCAATAACATGCGCTACATCTAGATGGAATTGTGAATGTTAGCATGTGCCACACCTAGACGTAATCTTGAACATTAGCCGGCGTTGCACCTAGATAGGTTTAAAATGTCCGCATGTGCCACAATTAGATAGAATTGTGATTGTTAGAACCTGCCCAATTAACCAATCCACTAACGATTTCACCTCTCTGCATATACCTCGCAAATTCTAACCAAACACAACCACAAGCCTGTAACACAAAAATCTGCACAAACTTCTCTACACTGCAACAACAAACAAACCACACGTAGACTTGCACAACAGCACACAACGACTACCGACCAGAAAACACCCCATTCCCAGCCAACGGCATTCCGGGCTGAGGCCGCCAACAGCACATCTCTGCTCTATTGCACCTCTCCAGCCTACTCCCACTAACTCACCCCCCCCCCTCCCTTTTCAGAGCCGCCAGGGCACCACTCCGGTGGTGACTGTGCGCGGTATAAATATCCTTAAACATTATGAAGTCTGCCTTGGTGAATCACAAAAGTGTTACACTGCAAACGTTCAAAAAGTCAGATTATTACTTTTTTCTTTGATAGGTTGGAAACCCAGGTGGCAATATGGTATAGGTGCACTGTTGAAACTTTGCTAAAAACTGGGACTGGGTTAATAGCGATAATAAAATAGTAAAAATGTCACTCTACACTTGCTTAAATTTGCTTTACTTTAAAAAAAAAAAGTGCAGCAGTATATAAGACTCGTTCCATCACCAGTCATGAGAAGACTATGCTGCACAGATTTAACAGAATTGAGGTTTTGGATGTTAGAGGGGGGCATGGCTTGGCATTTCAAAAGAGAAGCGTATGTGCCGGCTATGCCTTGATGCCCAACAAATAGAATCAATCACACATGTGACGACATCCTGTATGGTCATGAATAATACCCATGTGCAATATAATATTACAATAAACATGTGGAGCAGCTAGAAGGGATCAAAAATGAAAAATGTTGGTTAAGATGTGTATATGGTTATAGAAGAGGCCTGTTCATTGCTATTGTCCAGGTTTGGAAAGTTGTGGCTGGAAAATGTGCGTTATTAGCTGCAAATAATTGATTTTATTTGAATGCAGTATATGAATTTATATTTCATAGTTGGATTATTAAAGGCAAAGTGTATTTAATATTTTGTATTAATTGATTGCATAATTTGCTCCTATGTTATTTTGGCGTATGTATTTTAATATTGAATGTTTGTGTAAAGTTTTTATAACAAAATATACAATTAAAACAAAATAAAGCGCCATTTGCGTAGACTGCTAATTTTTGTCAGGTTGCCCTTGCACCACAAAATCAAATTAGGTCCGTCATCTGTTTTTATTCTGGTTTATCCTTTTTTTTATTTATTTTTTACAGAACTTGGCATATATGTTTTGTATTACTTGTTTTGTGTATTTGTAATGTTGGCCCTCACGATTTAAATTAAATATAAATGAATTTCCATTGTGGCCTCCCCAGTGCGCATAGCTAATAGCAGTGCTGCTGCATGAGTGAATAGGTCACAAGCAACTAGTCTCGCCCTGCCTCTTCCTTGTTTAAATGTCACGCCCCAACCCTTTGAATCCTTTCTGATCCCTCTCTGCAAAATCAGGTCCATGTGACTCTGCACGAAGCTGCCCTCTGAAATTCCCTGCTGCTCCTACCAAGCGTCACCCGATTGCATGTGTCTCGTTCACTTTTGTCCAGAGATGACTGGGTATCCCCCACATTCCCAAAACTTCAGAGATGGCCCTTCATATACTCCAATTGAGTGAAAGTGTTGCAAAGCGTTAAGTGAACAAAAGCAACCCTACATTTTACTGACTGTGTCCTGGCCATTCACTATCACTGTCCTCCTTACAACTATTAGAAATATCCGTACATGCCACTAAATAGCTGATGCCTGCCTCTACCAGCGACCACCTGCCTGAGAGTGAATGGGAGCTCCAGCAACGCGTCTCCATTTAAGCAATGTGGATGAATTTTAGACTATTCCAAGTTCGTCTGATGTTCCTCCTTGACTAACCACCCCGAATTTAGGTGATTCATGTTCGTTGTGGAAAAGAGTGTTCAGACATACTTATGAGATGGAATCCTCAGCAACCCACCAACACTTTCGCAATTAAACCGAAACCCATTCCATAATTACATTAAAAGACGCATCTGACTAAAAAAACGTGAAGCGTTAAAGCCAGCCCTAACCCTCCTATTGCAACCAAAACATATCTTTTAACGCATTGGAATCAATCCATTTCTTTATTTGGAATATGCACAGATTTCCATAAATCAATAACACAAATGTAAAAGTCTGATAAAAGAATGAACTTCGTACAAAACAGATGAGGATGAGTCAATCTACATAATCAGCAATTTATCAATTATGCGTGACCGAATCCTCCAGGGTTAGCGAAAGAGACAGTAATGCCCAACCAACTACTGGCATTTCCGCCTTCAATAAGTAATAGAGGTCAGGATGATATTGTGAGAATCCTGCCCCCTAAACATCTTGACATATTGGAGCAAAGGAATATTTGCTGAACCCATTTTGCTGATGTTGGCAATCAAAATGTGTATCAGTTCTGAAGGGGGCGCTGTTGAGCAGCCTAGAAAATTGCTGCCTAGCCGTGGAGCTCCGTGCCCAACAGTATCCTATCTGATACCATCGGCGGCGTAACACCGAATCCTGTGCTGAAAGTTACAGCGGTGTGTAGCGCTGCTCCTGAGCTACACCCACGTCTAATCCCGAAGGAATTTGGACACCGGGGACCCTGTTTACGGCCCTTTCCTCCGGCCAGGCCTTCCTCGTCTGACGCTGTGCCTGCGATCCCGGGTCGTCCTGCTTCGTCTTGCCTGCGGCGTTCCTGGCGGTGTACCCACCCGCTCCCCGGACAGCTGTTGACTGCCATGCCGCGTCCCCCTGTGTGACGGAGGACTCCCAGCACGATCTACCTGGAGGCGCGGCGGGAAGACCTTTGTCGGCGCGGCCCGCGGCCTCCTCCCCGGCGGCGCTTCTGATCGCGCCCGGCGCTGCTGGCGACTGGCCGGTAGTGCCCTGAATCGCGCCTTGTCTGTGGGGCCCATCGACGGCTGCAGTGCCTTCCCTTCCCTTCACTCTAGCCGGATCACTGGAACGTGAGGTAAGGAGCTGGGGGACTGCCCAAGTACACCCGCGAACGCTGCATCGCTAGGATCCACAGCTCCCAGCTCCCACACTAGCCAGCCTTAAGCGGCATTGGGCCCTGCCTCCCTGGCTCACCGTGCACTGAGGATAGCGCGGCAGAAGACGACCAATGACAATGCGGCTGGAGAAGAACTTTGTTCCCCCTCCAGCGCAGGCCCGCTTAGCGCCTACACAGTGGCCTCCATCGATACAGGATCAGTCTCAGCTGCGGGACCTCGCCCTAACCATAGGGAATCAACATACCTACCTGCTTTACCTCATGGGCCCAATCTGCGTCCCTCCAGTGCTCCTTCTGTTGGGCCTTCCTTGTTCTGTGTACACGCCTGCTACTCCCCGGATGGCTGATACAGCGCCCTGCTCCTAACTCCGAGGCGCCCGTCTGGACCCCTCGCTTAGCCACGAACAGGAGGACCTAGCTTGAGGTGTGCTGCTGAGCGGTGTTAGGCAGAAACCTGTGCAGTTCCCTTAGGGACCACTGCAAAAGATTTAAGACTACAGGTGTTTGGCAGTAAACCCACTTGGTAGCAGTCTGCACCACACAGATTCACTTGGTAGCTGTGGCTGAGCAGTCAGACTTCCCTCAAGAAGAGTTAGGCAGTATATAGAGTATACACCATAGGTACAGAGATACAGTAGCACAAGCAAACACTGACCAGAGCTTTGGTGTAAAAGTATATAATTATTTATTTAAAGACACACTTGTAAATTACACTTGCATAAAGAGAAAAGTAAATCCAGCACACAGTCACTATTATATATATACAACCCTAATTACTTATTAGACAAGTCTTAGTGAGAAACACCACTTATTTTCAGACAGAGGTGAGCACTTAACATAAGATGGCACTCTTAAGTTATTAAAAAGGGAGGGAAAAAGGTGGAGTTATGGAAGCACACACATTTCAATACTTTTAAAAGAACCACAGTAAGGCAGGATAGGCAGAGTTCTACTGGGGAGCAAGGAAGTCAATTGCAAGGCCCACTCTTGGAGAGAGCAAGCAGAAGGGGTCCAGGTTCACACAGTGGGGTTATGCCCAACGAGTCTTGTAGATAGTTGGCACAAAAAGGGTGAAATTAAAGTCAGGAAAACTTAGCTAGGTTGTCCCAGGCCTGCCCAGGTTAGAAAGTCGAGGCTTTACTGTCACCCCGAACGATCTGTCGCAAGGGAAGCCAGGCGGGACACAGTACCTTAAGTGTGAAGGAAGCTCCAGCGGGGGCAGTTGTTCCTGACAGCGGGTGCAAGTCGGTGTTTCATCCAGAGGAAGAGGAGGTCTCGCCGTGGAGGAAAGATGAAGGTCGTTGCACTGCCAGGGAAGAAACCAGCCACGGAGTTCTTTCGGTTAAAAGGTACTACCCTTCTCTTCGCGGTAGTGGTATTCCGGTTGCCGGGGTGCTTGGCATGGGCAAGGCGGCCACGAGATGCTCCAGGAAGGTGAAAAGAAGGCAAAACTGGTTAACCCCACCAGTCAAAGGAAGAAGACTCTCTGTACTGGAGATCTCCTCTGTCGTCGGGAAAAGTGGTGAGACGGTTCAGCAGGGCTCCACCGGTGGTGTCATTGTTGCAGGTCGGCACAGCTTCTCCTTCCTCGGATTCTTAGGTCCTGTGGCGACTTCTGAAGTTCCAGTCCCCAAAGCCCTGCTTTTATGCAGCAAACCCCCCATTCATTCAGCCTAGCTGTCAATCAAACCTGGTAAGTGGTGAGCCGGCCGGCTCACCACTTGGGCCAATCACACAAGAGTGCGACTTGAGTTACCAAGGTAACTCAGTCCAGGGTGCCTAAACCCCCTCCCATACCCCCTGTGGTACCCAGAGAGAGTGGCACCACTTTTGGAGGCTTCTGTGGAGAAGCCCGCCAAAAGTGGAACAAAGGGCTCGACTTGGGTTGGAGTCACAGAAGAGAACACAAACGCCATTCTAGAATCGAGTGCTGGCAAAAAATACCAACCGGTGAATTAATATTAAATAAATAAACCGGCGGTATGTTCGAGGCTATAAGAATTAAATAAAGTTGGTAGCCTCAAACAATGGGAAAATCCCATAGAGATATATTCAGTCGAATGTAAAAAGTAGTATCCACTGCCACCAGCCAAAACTCGATCAGGGGGGGACGGAGACGTGCCCCCTCGAACAGACCCCGGGGCAATCGAATTGACCCAACCAGTACGTCCACAATATGATGGTTTGTACTGGTTTCTGTTCATAATTTGGGACTAGTAAAGCCAATGGTGACTTTAAATGCCCTGGGAGACAGTAGTCCGTCTCAGGGTCTGGAGTCTATGTTGGGGGGTCGCTACGACACCCCTGGGCTTACGGCACGGAGGGTGCTGTGTAGCCCACATCAAAAACACGAGACCCTATAGAGTAAAAGACCCAATAGCCCATTAAACACATGGAAAGATAAAAGAACACCTCAAATCATGTCTAAGAGTGGGAGTAAAAGAGTTTCACTCTTAGCAGGAGAAAAAATAAACCCCAAAAATCCAGCAAAGCTGCTGGGGGACTCACTAGGTTTGGGAAATTAGCCTTTTCAGAGAATTCTCCCTAACAAGCGGGGCCGTCCAGACTGCGGCCTCCACCTGCGCCATCTGACTCTCCCTGTAACCGCGCAAGAGGCAACCCATTACGCTTGTACTCAATACCACCTACTTTGGGATGCCCAGCAAATCCCGTGGGATACCCAAGGCTGGGATTATGGACAAATTCGCCAAACCAACACCCAGGGCTGACCAGAGTACGACCTCCTCCAATGCCGCCGACAATGAGACCCCACTAGAACCCCCTCAACCGGGCCTGACCACAATGATGGAGTCATATGGCCAAAAATTTCGCCTCCTTCCATGAGAAGTTGGACGATATAAATGCTAATGTGGCCTCGCTCAGGTCGAAACTAGACCAACATGGCACCAGGATCACCGAGACCGAAATCCGAATCAGGGCTACTGAAGACAGCGTACTTACACTCCGACACAGTGTCAGGGTTGGTCCGCGACATGAAGAGTGTCGAGGCCAAGTGCGATCTTGTATCGAGGTCCCGAAGGAATAATATTTGCATTGTGGGGGTCCCGGAGTCGGCACTGAAGGTCCGTATGGAACTGGCGGTTGAATCCCTCCTCAAGGATCTACTGGGTGACCCTCCACTCACCTTTCTTCACTATCGAGCGAGCGCACTGCTTCCCACCCGAAGCCGGGTGATTTCCCAAGGCCGATAATAGCGAAAATCCTCAGCTATCAGGATAGAGACACATATTGAGACTGGCACGGGAGAAAGGCGAACTCAGAATGGACTCGCAAGTCATCAGAATCTTCCCGGACTTTTCCGTGGGGGTTCAGGTGGAGCGCAGACAGTTTAATGGGGTGAAAAAAATGCTCCGCGACAGATACATCGATTATGCAATGCTAATCCCGGCAGGCCTGAAATTCTCCTTCCGTAATAAACTGTACTTCTTCACGGTTCCTGACGAAGCAGTCAAATTCATTGAAGCACAAATCCCATGGGATGCGCCTCCTGATGATATGAACAATGACGGAGGTCCCTAGACTCCCAACGCACTGGCGATGACTGCACCTCTTTTGAAGACCCTATCCTACAATCATTTTTCACTGTAACACAATACTTTGAAATATTGTCGCTGCCTATTAGGCGCCTACGCGCCACACTACTTGTTTGATTGGGTACACGGTAGTGGCGGCCCCCAATGCAATTGCAATTTCAATGTTGTGGTTTTGTTCTTGGTTCAGCCCGAGTTGGTCAAACGGACTGAAGCGGCTGGTCTGGTCGTGGCGCCCTGGCAGTCATGCTAAGGGTCGTGCACACCACGCGTTGCCAAGTTGGGGACGGCACGCAGATGGGCGCTCTAGTGGTGGGTATCATCACACTGCTAGTTTACAGCGGGCGGTGAGGGTGGGGGGTGGTAAAGTTTGGGGGTGTTACGTTAAAACTGGCAGGAGGGAGAGGACCGGTCTGCTTCCATGGCGGGCCACAGCACATATGATGGTAATCAGAAACAGATCCTTGACTGCAGTCAGAGATGGTCCCTTTGTCTGGGATGTTCCATAGTGTCACCATGGCTATTAAAATGTTAACGTGGAATGTACGGGGTTTAACTAACTTCACGAAGTGCCATAGGATTACTGCATATGCACAGCGACATGGGATTAAGGTACTCCTTTTGCAGGAAACTCATGCACGGAAACTCCTTTCATCTAACCTGGCGCAGACCTGGGGCCCCAACAGATTCTATACTGAATACTCCACTCAGTCCAGGGGTCTTGACTCGCATCCACAAATCGGTCAAATTCACGCTTCACACAGCCCATATCGACACAGACGGCAGGTATGTGATCCTTCACTGCACTTTGGATAATGAGGAATGCTTGATAGCCTACTCATATGGTCCCAACACTGATTCCCCCGAATTCATAGATGCAATAGCAGATATCCTGACAAGATATGTAGAAGTTCCTATTATATGGGGGGGAGATATGAATCTTCTACTCGACAATGTCCTGGATAGAACAACCACCTCACGCAGGGTCACATTCCGTGCCGCCAGACAACTTCTAACACACATGAATACCCTAAACCTACACGATGTATGGCGAACGTTCCACCCCCAGGAAAGAGACTACACCTTCCACTCAACGGTACACAATAGCTCCTCAAGAATTGATCTTTCTATTGTCGGGATGCCGGGTGGGTAAGGTGACGAGTGTCGCGATTCTAGCACGTACACTCTCAGATCACTCTCCTGTATTGTTATAGATTCAGCTGGGTAGGACCCTCTCTGCACGACCCCATTGGCGCTTTAAAGCTAACGCGCTATCTGATATTGTCTTTAAAGCTGAGATCCTGTCTGATATAAACGCCTTTTTTGAAAATAACAATCCACAAGACACCACCGAGGGGACCCGTTGGGAGGCATTTAAGGTATATATCAGGGGGATGTGCATCTCAAGGGAGGCAGGGGGTCCTCAAGTCCATCAGGCAAGCCCTAAATAATTCTGAAGCAAAGCTTAAAGCATTGGAACAGGAGCATGCTTCTGCACTAGCCCCGGTGACCCTTGCAAAAATTAGAACTGGAGGTATTTGAATGTCACGCCCTGAGCGAGGTGCGGTACTATGCTCTTACTGTAGCCGGCCAAAGATATGGTGAGGGGGACAGACCGGGAGGACCCTGGCTAAACTAGTCCAGTCGGAGAGGGGCAGAACTAGGATAGATAGCATTCTCGATGAACAAGGCTCACGACACTGGTCCGACCAGTCCATCATTGACATCTTCGCTAGCTTTTATGCCACTCTATACGGCCCTCAGCCGGAGCACACTGCCCAAGACCTGGACGATCTATTAGAAAACATCCCCATGACCCTCATCTCCCAAAGCACTAAGGAACAACTAGATGCCCCATTCACCCTAGATGAGATAGTCCAGGTAATCTCCGACCTTCCCAAAAACAAGGCCCCCGATCCAGACGGGCTCACATCTGAGTTTTACCAGGAGCATGTTGCTATTCCGCCTCCCGTACTCTACGGGGTCTGGGCTGAATCCCTACGGTCATCCACCCTCCCTCCTTGAGAGAAGCCCTGATCACCGTCCTCCCCAAACCAGATAAGCCCCCGGATGAATGAGGTTCCTACAGGCCCTTATCGCTTATTAACACTGACATGAAGATATTTGCTAAAATAATAGCGACTAGGTTCCTTCCATTCATGCCCCACCTAGTCCATGCAGACCAAAACGGATTAGTTCCCGGCCGCTCCACGGCGCTTAATATCCGCCGTATATTCAATGTGATGGCCAGAATAGACCTGGAAGCGGACGCAGTAGCAGTCGCACTGGACGCCCAGAAGGCGTTTGACATGGTCTCCTGGCAGTGCCTGTGGGCCGTGTTGGAGAAAATGAATGTTGGACCTAATATGATCGCCTACATAAAAAGCCTGTATACAGGACCCATGGCCAGGGTGTTGGTCAATTCCAATGTCTCCTCTCCCTTCGCGTTACATAGAGGAACCCGCCAGGGATGTCCATTCTCCCCTATCCTTTTTGCGCTCGCCATCGAGCCTATAGCGGACCATGTTCGAAATAAGCACACCCGTAAGGGCATTCGTCTACAGGATGCACCAGAAATCATCTCACTATATGCTGCTGATGTGCTTCTGTATGTCAGAAACCCTTCCACATATCTAGACCCAATCATCAGAGACATAACGAAAATTGCCACGTACTCTGGCTTTACCATGAACTATTCTAAGTCAGAGATATTTCCTCTCACCGAGGCGACCCATCAGCGATCATGTGAATTCCCCCTGCGCTGGTCCCCAGGTGGTATCAGATACCTCGGCGTGCAAGTATCACTAACCAAAACCTCTCTACTGGCGGAGAATTATGAGACCACGGCACAGCTTACTGAGTCCAAAATGCTCAAATGGCGCAATCTTCCGCTGTCCCTTGCGGGCAGGCTATCCGTCATAAAAATGATCGTGGCTCCCAAACTCCTCTACATTTTCGCTAACGTCCCGGTTTGGCCCGGGAAGCAGTATTTCAAGAGGCTCCACTCGGCGTGTGCCCAATTTCTATGGCATTCTGGGGCCGTACGCAAAAAATGGCAACATATGACCTTACCCTACGAAAAAGGTGCTTTTGCAGCCCCTGACCTTACACTGTACTGGATTGCGGATCAGGCCCGGCATGCCACACACTGGTACGAACACATCAACCCGCCCCCACATGTCAAATTGGAGAAACTGGCTGGCGAAGGGAATAATATGACCCTAGTGTTACACCGCACATACCAGACGAATGCCCAGGCGGATCCCTTCGCCACCACTATTAGAGCATGGAATATCATTCTCGACTCAAAACAGGACCATCGCCCGTACTACAAATTGCTTCCCATATGACAATTTCCTGGGCTCTCTCCCACACACGATCAGCAGTTCATCCGTCATTGGGGAGACCTGGGCTACCGTGCACTCACCGACCTATATCCGGACGGTAAATTATTACTCCCCTAACGTGGCGGCCCGCACATTTCAACTCGCCGCTGGAGCTACTACAATACTTTAGGCTATGGGCGGCAGTCCGTAAAATGTGGCCCTCCTACCCAAATGAGCCCCCAGACTCCCCCGAGCTCCAGTACATCTCAAACGCTGCAGGAAGTAGGGGAATTATATCCTCCCTGTACAAAATGCAGCTGGGGAAACTAGAGGACGTATCCCCCAAGCCACGGGAAGCCTGGGCAGGGGAGCTAGGGAGGGAAATTACTGATGAAATGTGGAACAAAATGTGCGCACATACGCGCAAGGTCTCTCTGTGCTAGATTTCGCTGCATACAATACAAACTCCTCAACAGACTGTATTAAACACTGCTCAAAATTGCGAAATTTTCTCACACCCTGACCCACACATGCCCAAAATGTACGTCTGAAGAAGCGGACCATATACATATGTTTTGGTCCTGCGCTGCGCTAGGCACGTTTTGGCGGGATGCGACGAAGGCGCTCTGAGATGGTTGGATCCCCGGTGGACCTTGACCCATTGGCCTTGTTTGGGGTCTGGGCTGGGGAAGGTGAAAAAAAGTTCTCACATTTAAGAATTTTGACTATCGTTGCCAAAAGATGTATTTCGAGGGGATTGGGTCCTCCGACGTATTCCATATCTATGACATGTAATCACCACAGCTGTGCTGCTTCGGAAACTTTTTCGGCGTCTGCGTCCTGCGTCGATGCGCCGCCGTCGAGGACCTCGTCCGACGTCATCCGATGTGATAAGTAGGACGCACGACGCCCGTAGCCTCAGTTCCGTTTTTTCCGCGAACGTGTTGCTTCGTGTTTCTCGGTTCTACGCCTCGACTCTTTGGAGTTCTGTTCTTTCTGGTTCTTCGAACCTGTTCGTTTGTGAATATTTCCTTCGACGATGTCTTCTAATTCGTCTTCAACCCCGCGTCCGGGCTTCAAGAAGTGCGGGGAGTGTGGGTCCAAGATGTCGGTGACTGACTCGCACGACGCCTGCCTCTGGTGCCTCGGTGAGGCCCACGACACGGATGACTGTATCGACTGCCAGTCGCTAACGTCCAAAGCCTTACGCGAACGTAAGAAGTTGTTGTCGGTAGGTCGGGTGTCCAAGCCCCGGAAGTCGAAGTCTGCGGGGCTTTCGACGGATGATTCGAGGGGTGACTCTCCGCGTCATCGTCGGAAGTCTCGTAGGTCTTCTTCTAGGAGTCGGTCTCGCCACTCCTCTGCCTCTTCGAGGCATTCTCGGAAGCGCCGACCCCGGTCGCCTTCCGGGTCCTCTTCCGAGGACTCTGCCCGGCACGTCGGTTACCCCACCAGCCGTGCGACGCCGGAGGAATGGGCTTCCTTCGGGAAGAAAATGTTGGCGATTCTTGAGTCGCAGGGTACTCAACCGTCCGCGCCCCCGAGTGGGGTCGGCCGTGTGAGGTCGAGAGACACCGCTCGCAAGAGTGGTCGGCACGAGTCACGGGAGAGGTCCCGTTCGGACAAGGAGGCTCGTTCTCGCCGTACCCGTTCCAGGTCCCGGTCCTCGACGCGTTCGAGACCGTGTGCACCTGTGAAGTCTTCGAGGAAGACATCGACGTCTGAGGCGTCGAGGGCGTCGACAGGCTTTCTCGAGGCTCCGGCTCCGGGGAAGTCGTCGACGATCAGGTCGTCGAGGGACACGCTCGGGGCTCCGGCTTCGAGGGCTGTGTCGACGCCGCCGTTACTGGAGGCGCTGCATCTGACGTCGACGCCGATTTCCTCGACGTCGACGCCGATCCTCTCGGCGCTGTTGCCGGTTTTCTCGACGTCGGCGCCGATTCGCTCGACGCCATTGACGCCTTTCGTGTCGGAGGTGCCCCGTGTCACGGGAGTGCCCCCTAGGAAGGCTCTGGCTAAGAGCAAGCACTCTCGGGTGCCTTCTTTTCGCCACCTGGAATACATTTCAGAGGCGGATGAGGATTCTGATGGCCTGGTTCCTAGTAGGGTGCCAGATGAAATTGTCTCGGGCCATAGTCAGTTTGACGATTTGAGGCAGTCGCTGCATGATGCCAGTGGACTGGACACCTCTCCGGAGGTGGAATTTTGTAGGCCTGAGCCTGGTTCCCATGCCGATTCCTCCTACCAGCGCCTTATGGCTAGGGTTTCTGAGTATCTGGGGTGGTCTGCTCCCCCAGGGGAGTTTGTGCAGGATGATCTGACGGACATCCTTGATGTTGGTCCCCCAACTGACCCGGTACTGCCGTTCCATATGGCTTTACAGAGAAGGGTGGCGGCGGCTTGGACTGCTCCGGAGAGTCTCCCGGCGGTGGGCAGATCCTTGTCGGGGAAATACTGTCCGGCCAGTAGCGACCCCTGCTACTTGACCAGGCACCCCACTCCGGAAAGTTTGGTGGTGCAGGCGGCCACGGCCCCGGCAAAGCAGGCGTCGTACCCTACCATCCCTCCTGATAGGGACGACGAACGTTTTGATGGCTGGGCGAAGGTGTTTTCTTCTGGTGGTATGGCGCTTCAGGCAGCCAACTCAGTTTGTGCCTTGTCACGTTTCACGCACACTCTGTGGAACTGTGTTGCGTTAGCGGCTGAACATATTCCCGAAGGGGACGAACGGGATGGTTTCTTTGCTATGGTCCAGGATGGTAAGGATGCCATGTGTGAGTCCGTTCATTCGGGTTTGGACTTAGCTGAATGCGTCAGTAGGTCCATGGCGGCGAGCACCGTGATACGCAGGTTTGCGTGGTTGCGGAAGTCGGGGTTTGCTCCTGATGTGCAGTCCCGGCTCCTCAACATGCCCTTTGATGGTGAACATCTTTTTGGCAGCAAGGCTGACGAGAGCCTTGAGAGGTTGCAGACCTCAAAAGCTGCAGCGAAGTCGTTGGGCGCTGCAGTTCGCCAACCTCCGCCTTTTCGTCCTAGGGGACAGCAGTGGAGGGGTGGCTCCTTTCGCTATTACTCGTCCTTTAGTAAAGCGAGAGGAGCTGGCAGTCAAAGGGGCCAACGCAGGGGTACCAGAGGTGGACGACAGGGTACCCGTGGTGCCAAGGCCGCTCGGGCAGTTGCCTCTTTGCCCTCGGGTAACGCCGCAGCCGCTCCTACTCAGTCATGAGGCCATGTCCCATGGTTCGCTGGTTGGGGGAAGGCTGGCGCAGCATCTTGTAGAGTGGCAAGCCATTACTTCAGATGTGTGGGTTCTGGAGATCATAACCCACGGCTACTGTCTTCCCTTTCGGCACAGGCCTCGCGACGATCCACCGGGGAACCTCTCTTTGAAGTGTCCGGATCCGCTCCTTGCGCAGGAGATTCAAGCCCTGCTGGAGAAAGGCGCTATAGAACTGGTGCCTGTAGCGGAGAGGAACAAGGGATGGTATTCCCCTTATTTTTTGATTTCCAAGAAAGACGGAGGATTGAGACCCATCATGGACTTGCGCGGTTTGAACAAACTCCTCAGGAAGGACAAGTTCAAGATGGTTACTCTCTCTCAAGTCCTCCAGGCCCTTCAGCTTCAGGACTGGTTGGTGTCATTCGACCTCAAGGATGCTTACTTCCATGTGCCGATCCATCCCAAGCACAAGAAGTACCTGAGGTTCGCGGTTGGCGACTCGCACTTTCAGTTTCGGGTCCTGCCGTTCGGATTGACCTCCGCCCCGAGGGTTTTCACCAAGCTCATGGTGGTGGTGGCAGCGCATCTCAGGCAAGGGGGGATTCACGTCTACCCCTACCTGGACGATTGGTTGATCAGGGGGAGCTCTCCCGAGCAAGTCCTGGATCATCTGTCCGTCACCTGCCACTCCCTTCACAGGCTGGGCTTCTCCCTCAATTTAAAGAAGTCCCATTTGACGCCAACGCAGAGGCTCCAGTACATCGGAGCAGTGCTCGACACTTCCCTGGGGCAGTGTTTTCCTCCCCAGGTGAGGGCTCTTCACATTCAGCAGATGGTGCACAAGTTTCAGCAGGCCCAGTCGCTCCCAGCGTTCGAGTTCTTGAGGTTGCTCGGCCTCATGGCATCCTGCATTCTTCTGGTGCCAGAGGCTCGCCTGCGGATGAGATCGTTGCAGTGGGCACTCAAGACGCAGTGGTCGCAGTCTTCCGGCAGGATGTCGGACCCGGTTCAGGTGCCGCCCTCGGTCGCCCGGGACCTTCTGTGGTGGGCCGTCGAAGGCAACTTGATGAAGGGGGCTCCATTTTGGCTACCCTGGCCGGAGGTGACGATCGTGACGGATGCATCCCTCACGGGATGGGGAGCTCATTCCAACGGGCTGACAGTCAGCGGTCGTTGGTCTCCGTCGGAGTCCAGACTCCATATCAATCTGTTGGAGCTGAGGGCCGTCAGGCTAGCCCTGAAGGCTTTTCTGCCGACCGTGCGAGGAAAGAGTGTCCTGATCCTGACTGACAACACAGTGGCCATGCACTACCTCAACAAAAAGGGGGGGGCAGGGTCACTTCCTCTGTGCAGGGAGGCGATGCAGCTCGAGTTCTGGGCCATCCAGCAGGAAGTTTCGATCTCGGCAGTTCATCTGGCCGGAGACGAAAACGTGACGGCGGACGCTCTGAGCAGGCAGAGCGCGATCTCTCACGAGTGGGAGTTGGCTCAGGAGATTCTCCTGGAGATCTTCGCCCTTTGGGGGACCCCTCAAGTGGATCTCTTCGCCTCCAGTGTCAACCGGAAGTGCGAAAGGTTTTGCTCGCGGGAATTTCTTCCGAAAGGAGCCTTAGGAGACGCGTTCGTGGTGGAGTGGTCATTCCCGCTGCTGTACGCGTTTCCTCCAGTCCCCGTCATCCCGCAAGTGCTGCGGAGGTTGCGGAAGTTCGGTTCCCGGATGATCCTCATTGCTCCGGCGTGGGCTCGGAGGACGTGGTACCCGGACCTTCTCGACTTGTCCATCTGCCCTCCACGTCGTCTTCCCTACCGAGACGATCTGCTCTCACGGGAGGGGGGTCAGGTTCTCCATCCAGAGGTCAGGTCCCTCAACCTTCACGCTTGGCTTCTGAAAGGTTGAGGTATAAGGATTGGGACCTCCCTGAAGACGTGATGGAGGTGTTGCTTTCGGCCCGAAGGCCGGCAACTAAGTCTCTGTACCGTTGGCGTAAGTTCTGCGACTGGTGCAGAGTTCAGAATGTGGATCCTTTTGCATGTGGCATCCCCATGGTTCTGTCCTTTTTGCTTTCTTTGGCCCACAGGGGCTTGCAAGTGGGTACCATTAAAGGTTACCTGGCGGCGCTGTCCATCTTTAAGCGCTCATCTGAAGAATGTTCTTACTTTAAAATCCCTTTAATTTCACAGTTTCTGAAAGGGCTCACTAATGTGTTCCCTCCGTCACCTTTCCTGGTGCCCGGTTGGGATTTAAACCTTGTTCTTAGGTTTCTTATGGGTGCTCCGTTTGAGCCTTTACATTCTTGCCCTTTGAGGCTGTTAACTCTGAATACTGTGTTTTTGGTTGCGGTTACTTCCGCACGCAGAGTGAGTGAGTTACAGGCACTTTCAGTTAAGCCACCCTTCACTGTATTTCACAAGGACAGGGTTGTCCTTCGGGTTCGTCCTTCTTTTCTTCCGAAGGTAGTGACGGAATTTCATTTGGCCCAGAAGGTTGTTCTTCCGGCATTCTATCCTCCTCCGCATCCTGGTAAGGAAGAGGAGAGGCTCCATAGGCTTGATCCTAGGAGAGCTTTAAGCTTTTATGTTTCTCGCATGTCCCGGGTCAGAGTGGACGATCAACTCTTTATTGGTTACGCTGGAAAGCGTTTGCGGCAAGCTGTGACGAAACAGACTTTGTCCCGCTGGATTATTTTGGCCATCTCGGAGTGTTACCGCTTGGCGGGTAAGGACCCACCGGCTGGCTTGCGGGCCCATTCTACCAGGGGTGTGGCTGCATCTACTGCCCTGCAGAGGGGTGTTCCTATTTGCAACATCTGTGATGCAGCCACCTGGGCTTCAGTACATACATTTGTACGGCATTATTCCCTCGATTCCATCAGAGGGCAGGATCTGGCCTTTGGCAAGGCGGTCCTTTGCTCTGCTATTTGATTGGCTATTCTAAATTTTGATTCTAAATTCTTTCCCTCCTCCTTGTTTTGGTACTGCTTTGGGAGTCTGTCATAGATATGGAATACGTCGGAGGACCCAATCCCCTCGAAGAACAAGTTACTTTCTTACCTGGTAACGTTCTTTCGATGGGATGGTCCGACGACGTATTCCATATCGCTCCCGCCCTGCCTTCCCCGCTGCAGAATTTCTTTTGCGATTGCAGCTTACGTTCCGCAAGGCTTTGTGTCTGACTGGCAGTTGACTTATGTCACACGTTCTGGGGGAAAAAACTACAAATGACTCTGCGGGCGTCGTGCGTCCTACTTATCACATCGGATGACGTCGGAGGAGGTCCTCGACGGCGGCGCATCGACGCAGGACGCAGACGCCGAAAAAGTTTCCGAAGCAGCACAGCTGTGGTGATTACATGTCATAGATATGGAATACGTCGTCGGACCATCCCATCGAAAGAACGTTACCAGGTAAGAAAGTAACTTGTTCTATTGGCTCATTACCCACCCCATCCTGCCCCAAGAATGTGTGGACTGAATTCTGTAGCTCCCTGAACAGCAGAGACGAGGTGGACTGGTGCTCCACCCCCCTGCCGGAGCTGCCCGACTCTCCACAGGAACTGAACACTTCATGATCTCCCCATGCCTTCGTCCTCCCCCCGCCTCCCCCATTCTGTGCTACTTGTAATTGTTCTCGTTGTAATGCCTGAATGCCAATAGTGATTACCGTCTCTCTCTGTGTAATATGTACTGTACCTGTCCTAACCTTCTGCCAATAAATAAGTTAGTGTTCTGTCAACATACCTTACAATATCCCCAAGGCATTTTTTTGGCAAGCTTGACACTAATTGTTTTTTATAATGTTTTTTTATATATCGCTTTAAACTAAAGCGCTTTACATGGGACATATTTACATGCATCACTATTACCCTAAATTGATACTCATTTATTGACCTCTGAAGAATGAAAGGCTGAGCTGACCTTGCCGCAATTCGGAACGGCAGATAAAACACAGATAAACGCTACGAGCGTCTAACCCGCAATGCCAATTTAGTGGCATTTTTTTAAATCCATTTTATTTTGGTTTTGTTGCATACATGGGAAAGCAATACGTTATATCAAAAACTACATTATTTGGTAAATGAATTGATGGATCAGCAGCTGGGGGTCAACTTTCCCTTCTCCCTCATTTATGCGCTCATCTCCCCTCCTGTCCAGTTGCCCACCTACATCTTGGTGGTAGGTTACAGGAAGTCCGTTAAGTATTGTCTCGCAAGACCAGCCATAACAAGTGAGGCTTGTGCGTTTGTGCTGGGAAGTCCCGGTCGTGTTCTAGTATCGGGGTCCAAATGTCTGTGAACCTGTGCAGTAGGCCCTCCCTGACAGCAGTGACCTTTTCCGCCACCGAAATGTCCCATATTTGGATCCACCAAAGGGTCAGTGATGGGCCCTCTGGGGTCTGCCAGGTTGCGGGCAATCGTGATTCTCCCTGCGAGAAGCAGTTGCGTGTTGAGTTTAGCTTTTGCCCCCTTCCTTGGGTATGTCCCTTGATCTGGAGAACCACCTCAGGAATTTATGGGATTGTGATCCGGGTGAGGGTCTCGATGGTGGAGAGACACTGGCCCCAGAAGGATTGGACGATGGGACAGTCCAGCCACTTGTGTAGGTAGGAGCCTCGCAGTCCGCATTTACGCCAGTATTGTGGGTCTAGCATATTCTGGATGTGATGGAGTCGCACCAGAGGATAGTACCAGCGGAGGAGCAGTTTAAGAGCACATTCTCTATTTGTGACGCATAACGAGGAGTAGCAGCTTCTTGTCCAGATGTCCACCCAGGTGTGCTCCTCGATCGGGTGTCCCAGGTCTGCTTCCCATTGTGTCATGTATGTGGGCCTGAGGGTTAGCATCTCCTCCTGCAATAGTTTATATAGGCTGAATGTCTTTCCTCTCGTTGGTTCCCCCTGCATGGTGAGTTCGGTAGGGCTGAGGTTTCATTTGGCCCCTAGTCGGACCAAAGGGTGAGTACACCAGTGGCACAGTTGGGAGTAGGAGGATCTATCCGTTTCGGCCAACTGCAAGGTTATTTAGCAGCTTTCAAATGTGCATGGTTGGCCATTGTCGAACAGTTGTGCTAGGGTTTTCAGCCCCACCCTCACCCAGTTCCTAAAGTTCATGGGGTGGGTTCCAGAGTGAAGGACGGGTTATGGAAGATCGGGGTGTTTGGGCCCAAGCCGCATGGAATACCTTTAGACTTCAACGTCCAGTCCCATATTCGCAGTGTGCATTTTGTGGATGAGAGTATGCCTGGCCATGTTTTCCGCACCGGGAGAGGGATGTAGGTAAGAGAAAGAAGGTGCAACGGCAGTCTTGACTGTTCAGTCTCCACCCACCTCGGCAGCTCCTTTGACGGAAGCCAGGCTTGGAAGCGCCAATTGTGAGGTCACATATTTGGGTCGTTTTGGAACCCCTAGGCCTCCCAGGTGAGCACTACCCACCACTTTTTTGGAGATCCTGGCTTTCTTCCCCCTCCATATAAATCGAAGCATGTTCTGTTGTAGGTGAAGGGGGGGGGGCGGCGAAGGCTAATTGGGGCAGGTAAGGTAGAGCAAAAGTAAAGAGATCGTTGGAGCAGGTTCATTTTACAAGCTGTGATTCGTCGTAAGAGTGATATTTCTTGGGAGTCCCAGTGCTCAAGCTCTTTTTCAAATTCTTTATAAGGGGGTGGGGGGGGATTTGCTGAATATACATCTCCCCCTCAGTCCGGGACCTGTACTCCTAGGTAACTTATGGATTTCCCTTTCCATTGGATGGGACAGAGCGGTTTAAGGGCTTCCATCTCCTCCGATGTTAGTCCCACCCCCAGGGCTGAGTATTGCCCATAATTGATTGTGCAACCAGCAACCATTCCAAATCTATGTAGTTCTCGGAGAGCGTGCGTCAGTGAGGGTTGTATATTATCGACAGCAAGACATTGTCGGCATTAAGTGAAATTTTGTGTTGTGGGGTGCCCATTTGCATCCCCTCAATATTGGGGTCCTTAAGAACCCGCTGGGCCAATGGTTCCATTTTCAAGGCGAACAGAAGAGGGGAGAGTTGGTACCCCTGCCTGGTCCCACAGGTTAGTGATATGGGCTCCGTTAGATTTTGGTTAACCCGCAGGGAGGTTTTTGGTGAACAGTAGTTGGTGAGGACCATTTTACGAAAGAATGGGCCGAATTGAAAGGCCTCAAGGGTGCATGAAGGACCAGTCCACTTTGTCGAAGGCCTTGGACGCGTCCAAGGCTAATAGTGCCATTTTATGATTAAAGATGAAATCATTAAAGATTAAGCTTGGTGCACCAGTATACAGGCAGCACTTCTAAAGAAAATCTCTCTTCTCCAAGACAAAATACAAGCACAACGCAACGCATTACCTAAGTCTGACTCTGATGCCCCGGCCAACCCCTCGCCGAAGCCCCCACCCCTCTCTTTTCCTTCAGAGACGTCTCTGTAACTGAAGTCACAGCTCGCCTACAACACCTCAAACTATCCACGTGCAAAGGTGACATTTGTCCACCCAACATCATTAAAGATGCCGTTGACTCCCTGGCCCCCCTCATCACTGCATTCATTAATGCATCATTTACCTCTGGTATCGTCCCGTCCAGTCTAAAAGAAGCTTATGTCTGCCCCCTTCTTAAAAAGCCCTCTTTTGATCCCTCCTCCCCCAACAACTACCGCGCCATCACCACCGTCTCATTCCTGCTTAAGATCTTGGATAAAGCCACCCACAATCGAATCCAGCACTTCCTTGAAACCAACTCCATCCTAGGCAAAAGACAATCTGCCCTCAGAGACCATCCCTTCTTGTGTTTACCTTTGGCTGTTAATACGTCTTTTTATAGTCTTGTTCGAGTCTCTAGTCTACGCTTCTGGTATCCCGCCGCATGGGCTATCAGTTCCCCCTGATCACCACCTTCATGGCATCCCAGGTGTTGGCTGGTGAGGTGTGCTCTGTGGGATTCTCCTGGAAGTAGGTCCGGATTGCTTTGTCAATGGTATCCCTTAGTGCCATGTCGTTCAGGATCGGTTCATTATACAGGCTCCACCGAGGTCTGGGAGGAGGTTCTGGCTTATAGGCTCGGGAGGCCAGCTTGACTGGGGCCTGGTCTGACAAACGTCTTTGTTTTATGGTCACCTCATCGACTAAGGCGAGGATTTGTGGCGATGTCTGGAGCAAGTCTATTTGTGAGGAGGACCGATGCACATGTGAGAAGGAGAAATCTTTTATGCCCTGGTAGAGTACCCGCCAAGAGTCATCCACCCCCAGTGACCTAAAGAGGTGAAGAAGCTCTGTAGCAATCTTGAAGTACCTTGGGGCTGGTGGGTGAGATTTGTCCATCAGGGGGTCTAGGACCCCATTGAAGTCTCCTCCAATGATCACTTGGCCCTCGAAGGGGAGAAGCTTGGCTTCCAGCTCCATATAGAAAGACTTCTGTCCTTTATTGGGTGCATAAACTGAAATCAGAGTATATAATTGCCCAAAGATCGTACCTTTGATTCCTGTGCAACGTCCTTCTGGGCTGTATAGCGACTCCATCGCCTTAAAACGGGATACCTTTTGCCAAAGGGATTGCTGTGCCACCTCTCTTGGAGCCGTTGGAAGCCAGGAATTGGAGTGGCAAATGTCTGCTTCGGAGGTGTGGGGGGGGGGGGGTGGAGTCCAATGGGAGCAAATGGGTTTCCTGCAGGAAGGTCACGGAGCCCCGTAAGTCCTGCAGGCTCTGAAGCATGGATTTGTGCTTTGGAGGTGCGTTTAGGCCCTTCGCATTGAGCGAGATAAAGTTCAGCTTCTGGTGGGGTTGTGGTTCCATGGGGAGTCTTGTTCTGCTAAGGCGGGGCGGGAGGGATGCCGCGTCCGCCGCCATCGAGATCTCTTGCTGTTGTAGTCCCACTGTACAACCTAGTTTTTAAAGGAATGGTTCAGTCAAAATGTTTTATTGGCCCTACGGGTCGGCCATGTGTTAAGCCTAAATCGCTCGATTTTAGAAAAATTTCCTATGGACCTTACCCGAGTTTTCGTCCATTAAACACACGCGAAAACAGGCAGTAGGGCGCTGCCATTTTGTGATAATCCTATCACTTGCTGCATCCCCCTGGCTGACCTGCTTTTGCGGCACTAAATCATATCCCCCGCCCCTGAGCCTGACATTATCAAAACATTCATATTCCCCCTCTCTCTCCGTGACGTTACTGTGCTGCGTAGGCAAACGCGCCCAGTCGTCGTCTACGCGACTTCACACAGAACCCAGAAACCAACACAGATCAACTCACAACACAGCGCGCCACAATTCGGAATATGAAACTGTACTTTCAAATCAAACAGCAACACGGTACATTTGTTAAAGTACATTTATTTAACATTAAATGTTTATAGAATATTCAGCAATTGGCATATTAAATCGGAATGTGATATATATTTTTTTCTTTTCTCTCTATCCGCAAATCCTGTTCCGTTTTATCGTGAGTCACGCGCTGTTCATTTATGGTACACAGGGTGTTGGTTTTCGTTAAAAGAAGCAATTTGGTCACACGGTGGACAGCAAGGCTGTTCCATCTACTAGGCACTAGGCCATCGTAAGGTTGATATGTTGCTTCTAGCCGCTAGTACCGCGTAAGGACATATGGGCCCTTGGCGATCGTCCCATAAAATCGTCAAAGTGGTGCAGTTGTTTACGATAAGCTGCAGCTGGCGGTTGAAAAAAAAACATCTGCCGGGGTCTGAAACTGGTGGCAGTAGCAGTAGGGTAGGATATACCTGTTTTGAAAACATAAAAATTATAATTAGTCTCGCCAGCCGATCTTTATTAATATTATTCATTTTATATATTACGGCCGATCTGAAACTATTTGCTTTCAAGGATAGTGCAATGGAGTATGTTCGGCTCTAAAATCAATGCGAAAACTAACGAAATAAATCGAGGTAACACACAATGAGAAACGACTGTTTGTCTACATGCGTGTGGAATGTGGACCTGCATGCCCATGTGCCCGGTACAAAGACGATCCCACAAACGTTTTACTTGCTCTTCATTCATCCATTCATTAATTCTTCATTCCGGTATAAAAGCGTCTAAAGAGTTACTTACATTATATTTGCAATTTCCATTGTATCTCTGCGTAATGCAGTCCGTAAATCCCACTGTGCTCTTGACAACGATTTTTCGTATACTGAACTAACATGAAACTCGGGTCTAGTTTCAGAATTTTCTGCCTTATCGTCTTTTACGTTATTGCACCCCTCCTTCAAATGAAGTCGTTTCGGCATGGTCCCTGTCTCTCAAGGTCAAAAAACAATAGAACCTTATACTGCCAGTGCGATTTGTGGGCCTCTTCAGGCCGCCAGCTGAAAATCAAAGCCGCTGACCTTCACTCTAAACGAGCATACATTCTTACTATGAAACATCCCGTATAAAGCCATCTTTGAGAACTTGAATTTTTGAATCCATCTATATACTAGGCCTCAATGTGCAAATGCAAACTGGCTTCTCTCCCATTTGCAACGGCTCGCTTGGCGCGTTCTGAGGCCCCCAATTTTGTCCTCGTTGTCCGTGAGCTTTGCAGCCCTAGAGAACCATAACTATGGAGACATTGACTTTTTGGGGGAAGGTCAGGGAAAGTATAACGTACCTGCGGAGTTGAGTTGAAAGTGAGATTTATTGTTTGTTTTATTTGCAATACGCAAGCCTCCCCTCGGTTAACAGTGCGCAGCATTTACATGAGATTGCGAAACTTGGTTACAGCAACAAAAATATATACATACACATATTGACAAGGTCAGCGATATGAGGTGAATAGAGAGAGAAGTCAAAGATGACACCCAGGTTGTTCGCCACCCAGGATGGTGAAGGGAGGGGTTAGGGTTAGCATACTTTGTATGTACACTGTACAATAACATTTATTTACAAAAAGACAATCGTATTAAAATTATTTAAACCGGGATTTGTACTTCACAACCAGCTCTGCTTTGGGTGGACATGGCACAGTGGCAATGTTTGGTGGCAATGCGTCAGTGCTCTGCACAGAAATGTTCAAAATTCCATATCTGTGCTTCTCGAGTACAGCAACAATAAGGCTTTTTACAAAGTCGAACTCCATTTCCTCATAGACTGGTTTGATCACCCATTGCTTACTTCTTTTAGAAAACACCTTAGGGTAGCGATGCATCCTTACATTACCCGTAGTCCTAGATTGTTCACGGCAGAGATTCTAGTTATGGGTCAAGACCGCAAGTAGAGTCCTATATTTCATGCCCTGTATGCTGAAATGCAAGCGCTTTGGCCTGTACTTTAGGCACATATTGTGGAACACCTCCAAACCTCCTGTGTGACAGAATTCTGTCAGTCCCCTCAAATCTCTTGATAGAGTTTTATTGAAAACAATCTTCTCAATGGCTTTGTGTGTCGGTTAAGATGGACCCAACCACTTCTTCTTCCTTGTCTCCTCTGGGGACAAAGGGCCATGTTCACATTGGTGGAAATGTAGGTTTTCTGACCAGTGGTGAACGTTGGTACAGTGGTGCATCAGTGACCGCCATTTTTCAAGTAGTATTTCCACTGACCCTTCACAAGTTTTGGAGCTCCGCCAAAGGTGGTTGCTGATAAACTGGGAATACTTTCCAAACCTTTTTTTTCCCCTGCAGCCGAGATTTTCTTATTGATTGATTTAGCAAGATGCCATACATCAAACTGATTAATATGTGGTAACTGCTCTTTGTCTTGGCAATTGAAACGTGTCTGTCCGTGGCTATGAGGTCGATGTGCATGCCCCTCGATTGTAGATATTCCACTGATTTTATAAATCCTAGTTTCTCCATGGCCACTGAGGATGTACATTGTGTTACCTGCACGACCACCAAACTCACAATTTTCTTACTATCCATGTCCTGAAAGTGGTAGGTGCAGTACTTGGCAGAAAATCCAGGGCTATCGCACTGCCCATCGCCGGCCAGCCTGAATAGTTTCCCTTCGAATGTACTTGCTAGACACAATTGTTCAATTTTCCAAGCATTACTAATGGCCGGAAACAGATAATCATGTTGGTATTTGTAGTACTGCGTTTTAGAAATGAAATGAAGTCCCACAAACTGAAAGAAAGACTCTTAACTTTCTAAAACTGGAGCCACTAAAAAGTGAGGCAACTGCACAAAGTAGATTGCTTGCTGGCAGTTTCCCCAGCATCGGTTGTGCAGACCATGAGAACGTATGATTTAATCTACAGGCGGCATGCATTTTGACGTTACTGCCTTGTTTTTGACGAGTCACATGAATCAATGGCTTCCCACATACTTTCCCTCTGACGGAATGCCCACATTTCAGCATACTTATAATATCCATCAAACAACTGTCGAATACTATGTATTTGCCCACATTCATTAGACTGTCATCCGGCATCACGCTTGTTTTGGACTGCATCGTTGAGGACATATCAGCAGCATTGAAAGAAATATTGCCGATATCAGGTTCTGATGCGTCGGTGAATGCTGCTGCTGGTTCATTCTGTCATTTCAACATCTGTTACTTCAACATTGATGGGAGAACCCAACATTGTCGACAGCTTTTTGGGTGGCATTTTTTTGGCGGGTGTAGATTGTGTGAATTGATGTGCGACTACTTGAGAGCTATCTTCAATACATTCAGTATCATCTTCTTGTGGTGGTGCAGTCGCACTATAGCAATGGTCCATTACAACTTTACTAGATTCTCCGGACACATTCAATTCATGTTCTGGCCATTGGACATGAGCAGCTCTAGTCTCAACACGCAGCGTCTGAATTAATAGTTCCTCCATAGTGTAAATGGTCTGGCAAGCAACGTCTCTCATTCGCTTCACTGTCTGTGTATGTATAGTTCGTACACCCACGGGTAACTAGAGGACAGATTGGAAAAGGGATGTTCAGTTTAAACACAAAATAAAGTATAGTACAATTGACTGGAAAAAAACATAAAATAGTCCCCAGCACAAAAACATTTCTAAAGTTATGAACTGATTGTAACTAACCTTATTTTTGTTTCTTTTCTTTGCAACTTTCTTGACTTGACCTTCAACATCTGCACGCTGTAGCTCCGATTAATTTCCGCATCTCTTCCTCTTGCGCTGCAACGACTATATTTTCTGTATCCGCATAGACAGCAAGGAATGACGCTCCATCGACTCCCTGAAACATAGTACTTTCATTACTATGTATCACAATATTGATAACATAAAACACATGTGAGGACGAACACACAGGTACATCTCAATAGCCCAACACGAATTAAACATTGTGTAGAACAATCAAACAAGTATTCGAGCTCTGATGACCTAGTTCCATGGAACTGTCAGTATCCATACCTCTGGCTCTGCATGGACTGCATGAATGATTGTATTGGAGAGGAGGCATCAGCAACTCCCTGAAACACAGTACTGGGAAGAAAGTATAGCAAATGGAATCACGTTATATGATCACGCTCGATGGAGCTGTCAGTATCCATACCTCGTGCTGCTGAAGAATATCGATGAATGTTGTAAATGTGGTGCGCGCTTCCGAAAGCTGTTGCGACGATTCGTATCCACATGGTCCCGCTTCCACTTCCCCTGGAATTACTTTAATGTCAGGCTCCGCATCAAGTGCGTGGGTTGACGCTTCAACAACTGCCTGAAACATAGTATTTGCATTAGTAAGGATTACAATATTGAGAACACAACACACACTTGGGGTCCACCGCACAGGTACATATCAATGGCTAACTACGAATGAAACATGGTGTAGAACAATCAAACGACAAGTGTTCCAGTCCTGATGATCACGGTCGATGGAGCTGTCCGTATCCATACCTCGTGCTGCTGAAGAACATCTAGGGCTGTTGTCAATGTGGTGGACGCTTCAGCATCTCCCTGAAAGACAGTACTTGCATTAGTATGGATAACAATAATTATAACTGAAAGCAAACACCAGGGGATGACAACTAAGGTGTATATCAATTGGAAAGCACTAACCAAACAATTGGTAAAATAAGCACACGATACATAAAAACTATTACTTGACATGCATAAAACAAGTCTGTAGCGGAATAGCCAAGTATGATTACCTGATACGCGCTAGAAGTGGTTGATAACTGCGGGCACGTCACAGATGTAGAATGTTCTTGCTTCAGTGGATAGTCAAGCAGTTGTAAAGGTAAATTATTGTTTGTAATGAAATGCAAATATTAAAAAATTGCCATGTAAACCGACAGAATACTTGAGAATGCTATTGAAAATGCGCAATATAGCACAGTTCTCTGTGCCCATGAATAGATTTCCTTTGGGGGTGTTAAAAGCGAAAAATAATTTATTGATAAATGTCATTATTCAAAAAGCTATACACTCATATCAGTATCGAAAGTATTACAAGGGACACAACACCTAAAATATCAATTAATCCATTCGGCTACCTACACACTACTGCAAGGCCTAAAGCTAAATCTGGACACTTGACTCACCAGTGGCAGAATGTGGACGAATAGAGTTGAAATAGCGTTTTCGAGCAATTTTCGTGTCGTTCGCCGTTTATTCTTCTTTGTTACCCAAGATGTGGCGTACATGTTCGAGGAAAAGTGCCGGCTGCAGATGCGGTATCGATCACCCCTCTTGTCCTCAAAGACTTGCTGGACTCTACTTTCAAGCTCTTCCGGTGGATATCCGCAATGTCTGACCCATTCTCTTATTCGATCAACAGTTTTAGGGAATACATGCATTGTAGTGCCTTCAGATTTAGCATGGGACTTCGAAGGGCAACCGCTAATCGAACAGTCAGGCATTGTTGAAAATTCTGAAAAGTAAATATCTAGATAATTATAAAACCTTGATGAATAAAAATGTCATAAAAATGTAAATGAACCTTACCATGTTCAATGCAAGGTTTGTTTTGGTTGCCGGAACTATACCAGTTCATCATGTGCGGCTTAGTATTTGCATAAATTACAGACATTTTTTAAATGATGTGACTAAACTCTGAACATGTGACTCGTCCCTTGGATGTTCTGTCTTGCACGAGAAGGAAACATGCTTACATTATAGACTGGACCCCCGAAGGATGCAATTCGATGACCATTGACACAGATGAAAATAAATAGATCTATTGATAGCATAACAATTGAAACTCAAGTCAATAGCAATGAGACCAATGACCATAGCACTATTTGGTACTGTAATTGCAAATAGATAGAAATGTAAAAATGACCGAAATATGACTAGGATACATGGCCTTACCTTGACCAACAGTTGGATTCAGCAGGCCGAGCAGTATGTTGCAGGAGAACAGGTAGATGGCCACAGGTAGCACACTGACGAGTTTGCTCGAAGCGGTCACAAATAGCACGACGACGAGCAGATCAGCATAGATCTCAGTGCTTCTCAGGTAGAAGGTTTAGGAGTTGGCTTGCAAAGCACAAAGATGTTCTCATGAGACATATCGTGGTTTATAAAGTATTAGAAAGAGGGGTGTGTTTGTGAATGAATGACGTGTGTATGTCGTGGTATTATGATTGCAGGGGGGCGGCCTGCCTCAGGGGAGGCCTGCCTGGAGACACGGGGTCTGTGGAGACCATGTGAGCGATGGCCCCTGGGCGTGGGATACCTTTTCAAGTGTTCATGCTGTTTGGCACCTTGGCCGTTTGCGCCCGTGACAGCCCCCCATGCCAGCGCCCATCCCTGGGTGCGAACCGCCTTTGATAGAGGGGGGTGGGATGGATGGGGGCCTGGGGCATGCAGGCAAGTGTGTGGGAGCGAGGGGCTGTCGGGCCCCTCTCATCCTTTACTTCTCAGTAGAAACTCGGAGTTCTCGTCCTCGGTTGGCATTAGCTCGCACCGATTGCATGTGCACCAGATGGAAACACAGTCCATGCGACTAGGTCCAGGCTCTTCAGCGGTTGAATCGTCCTCCCAACTGCTGTCCGAAAACCCATCGTTTTCGCGTGTTTCCCTTTATAGTAGTTCCTCCTCGGTATACTCGGGCTCGTACATGTAGGGCATTATTGTAGCCATTGTGTGTTAAACAAACTAAAATAATTTATAGCGGTGGTACTGGTATCTGTTCACACGGGCTACAAACAACGAAGGTAGCTGACCAGAGCACAGAAACGAGTCACAGAATACTCAAAGTAACACAGAGAGAGGAATGGAATCGAAAAGCTGCTGCTGTGTGTTGTGAAACAGTCTGTTTATACTTCTTGAGGAAAGAGGCATCCTGCCATTTCCATGGCGACATGTCATTAGCTGAAGCGCAGCGAATGTTGACACGAGACGTGCTTTGGCGTTGTGAAATGGGCGGTACGCGTCTGCTGATGACCGGCTCAGGGGATATGATTTAGTGCCGCAAAAGTAGGTCAGCCAGGGCGATGCGGCAAGTGATAGGATTATCACAAAATGGCGGCGCCCTACTGTCTGTTTTTGCGTGTGTTTAATGGACGAAAACTCGGGTAAGGTCCATAGGAAAGTTTTCTAAAATCGAGTGATTTAGGCTTAAAAACATATGGCCGACCCGTAGGGCCAATAATATTTTTTGACGGAACCATTCCTTTAACTTTGCTTCCAAAGCTGTTGCAGTAACGAAGCTGTGGCAGTTAACAACCCCAACTCACTGCCAATAACCATAATGTTGAACTAAGGTTGGGTTGTTTACCCCATGGGCCTTTGGGCGCTATAGCGCTATTCGGCCAGGCATAGGCTGTGCAAAGCCCTGCTTTGGAGGCTTTCAGATTTCCATTGGTATGGTGTGAGCGAGTCTGAGGTGAGTGATCGCTCAAATAGGAGATGCTCCGAATATGTGTGGGGGGGGGGACTTCAGGTTTTCTGCGGAAGAGTTCCTCGCTTGCAACCGTTGGCTACTTTCAACCATGTGTTCTTTGGTCTGGTGGACTCTTCTAGTTGGCGAGGGGCCTGCTTCTGGGGAGGGCCTTTTTAGGATGTCTTCTGCTTAATCTAGTGAGCTGACAATACGGGAGGTATCAATCAAAATAAATTGAAGAGTGGTGGGAAAGAGCCAGCAATGGCGCATCTTTTGGTCTTGCAGCAATATCGCCAGGGACCTGATCTCTCTTCGTTCTTGCATGGTTGCCACTGTGAGGTCCTGGAAGATTTGTAGTGGTGCTCCTTGAAATGTTAAGTCTCCTTGTGTCCGGCTGGCTGCTAGGATTTCTTGTTTTGTTGCAAAGAAGTGGAGCCGGGTAATTACGTCTTGGGGCCTGTCTGGAGATCGTTTCCCTCTGGTGCGTATTCTATGGGTGCGGTCCAGAGCAGCATCGACTTGTCCAGGTGTGGAAGGTGTGTGTGTGAAAGAGTCTGCCAATGTAGGCTGCGAGGGCTTGATCTGAGATTGAGGTGGGCACTGCTTTAATCCGGAGGTTGTTCCTGCGCTCCCTGTTTTCCAAGTCCTCCTTTTTCCCTGCCAGCTCATGGCTTTTCCCCTCCAACACCTGGATCCTTCTTTGGCAGTCAGCCACCACCGTCGATTGGTACGTCGCATGCTCCTCTACCTTTTGTAGCCCCTGTTCCACCTCCAGGACCTATTGATCCAGTTGGTCCACCTTCGCTGAGATCCCCGCCACACAGCTCCGGAATTACGCCTTCTTTTCCAAGACAAAGCCTTGTAGATCCACCTTAGTCGCCAATTGCACCGAGGGTGGGGTGGAGGTTCCTGTGGGGGATTCAGGGCTCCCATTTTCTTGATTTTTGTCTTGGGGCGGTGGAAATCCGCTATGTCAGTGTTCTTTTGGGGTTTTTGCTGTTTAGCCTAGGGTAGGGGGGGGAGGTTGGAGACCTCCTGCGCAGGGCAGCTGATGCTGGTGATACAGCTCCGACAAAGGTAGAAGTGGGCCAGGCCCCAGGAGGTATCCCCGCCGTGAGGGTGTAGCTGGTGGCCAAAAAAAAAAACCTATAGCCTCCACTCTCCTCAGGAGTAGGTCTCTCCTTCGTTAGTCCCGCTGGCCTTTCTTCTGAGCCAGATCTGCCACACAGTTCCCCCACCCGGGTCTGCCGCTCACCATGCAGGGTAATCGTGTAGTTAGTAGCTAATAGCTGGCAGGGGGCGTTCATGTTATGGAGGACTACCTCTGTACAGTACTGCAGCTTCCTTTTTCCTGGAGTCTGTCTCTGAGTTTATGGATATCCAGAGGAATGTGATTTTACGCTCCCCCTTGAGGACTCAAGTGTCGGGGGGGGGGGGGGGGACACAGGTGGACAGGCAGGCCCCCACATGTCCAATGCTGGCCTCGGTGGGGAGTTCCCAGCCCTGCGCTCCGGTGCAGGCTGGGCCGCAGCGTCCCTCGCAGCTCCTCCTCTGAGTCACTTTACCTCCTCCCCCCATGCGCCGGAGTCGAAAGCACACCGGTCTACTCCTGATCCCAGTAGGCAGCCCTTCTGGGGAAAGCCCATCTTACTTTATCGGCCTGCTCCGGCCCTGGTGCAGTCAGCAGCCGTGAGGTCTCCTCTCTGGCTGCTCTGCACCCACTCGGGTGCTCCAGCCATTGGGTTGACAACCCGCGGCTTCCCGCTCCTTGCTGCCTTCTCTTTTTGGTGGTGGGAGGGCAGCGGGTCTCAGGCCCCGCAGTAGTTGGTGGCGTGGTTGCCATCTTGGAGGACCTCCGACGCGGGTCTGACAGAGCCGTTCTTCTGAGGATTTCTCTGCTTCTGGGTTAAGAGCTACACCGCCCTCCCCTGCTCTGCACCTCTGGTTTGCCGTTCACCGCCTGTATTTTAAGACAAACGCTGCTATCTCTGACCAGAGATTGGCATGTTGATGTGCTGGGCTTCACACGGAGGCTACAGGAGACGCGTCCACATCGATGGCGCTTCAAGCCACGCCCCCATCTTACTGGCATTTTAACACTTATGATATGATAGGTTATTTATAATACTTGGAGGTTTCTAAGTGCGGACCCGGGGATCGCACCTGTTGCTCTGTGTCGTGGTGTTTCCAAGATGAGCACATTGCCCCTGAGCTATCCTCCCGAGACCTATTTGGGGAGGGAAGAGAAATGGGATTGCTTTGTGCATGCTACAGAGGAATTATGGAGAAGAGGGATTAGGGTTCCTCATATTGAATTATTTGGCAGGGCAGTTTGTCTTGAACTGGTTGGCAGACGAGTCTTCCTTGGACATGATTTTTTTGCAACCCTCCGGGGAGCTCCATGGATTGTGTCCTCCCACTAGATATCATCCCTTCCAGCTTTAGCTGCTTCAGAAAAATAAAATTAGCTATAGGGCGCAGTGTCGATGGGCTGACTCGATGTCCCTTGGGGGCTTCCATCTCGGGGTTGATGTCATTGCCGGTGTGTATATATAGCACGCGGAGCACCCATTAGCTTTAGTTTTGTTTTTCTGCAATAGCTAAAACTTTGTGAATTACTGTGCACTTCGCTTTTTCTAAAAAAAAAAAAAAACTGTCATAGCCTCGTCGTTGACATCAACCCCGAAGACCGGGTAAAAATAAATGTCAACTGCGGTGCCCAGATGTCTCACAGAACCTCAGTGTGTCTGTGGTGAGTTGGCGTGATGCATAGGAAGGCAGACTGTATCCTGTCAGTCCGTGACTGGTAAGGCTCTGAAGGAGCGTAAGGGTAAATTAGCACATGGTAGGCCCCCTAGAAAATACTTTCCTTGACGGAACATAGAAAAAGCGTTCACGCTCCAGGAGTGAGTCGAACCACTCCTCGTCTTCATCCAAGAAGATGAAGAAAAGGCGCTATAGATCACCCTCTACTTCCTCCGATTCTTCTGCAGAAAGAAAAATAACCTGCCCAACCAAGTTTTAAACTCCTGCTGAATAGGCGTGTTCAGGCAGGAAGTGCTTAACATTTTAGAAGAGGACCTGACCCCTTTGAAAGCAAAAGGCCATTCTCTCGTCATGCCTTCAAAAGCAGACCAGGAAAGGGCTAAGAATAAATCCTGCATGCCCTCGAGCCTAGGACACAGACCGGAGACCCATTGACTCCACGAAAAACCGAAGACTTTGAGTCGAGGGTCAAGCCCTTTCAGGACTCAGTCGACTCCAAAATCGGCAAAGCCATCAATACCATCGGGCTCAAAGCCATTGACGCCTTTACCTACAAAAGAGGCCGAAATATCCTATGAGCCTTTACCAGGGAAGGATTTCTTCAAATCTTTTATCATCTTTGCGGTGCACGAACCATCAGACCAAGACACTTCACCATTTTTTTTGTAGTTTGGCACACCCAATGTCCCAGAGGCCCTTATTTCAGAAGAGTCCAGGATAAAGGACCTGAATGAAAATCTGCAAGTGGTATAGACACTTCACCAGAGCTTGAGTTTTGCAAACCAGACCCGGCAGACCATGCAGATGCCTGTTACTGGCAGCTTATGTCGTCCAGAGTTATAGATTTTTTTGGGATGGGTTAGGCCTGCTAATCTATTTGAGCAAGACGACATTACAGATATACGTGATAAAGGTCCACAGAAGGATCCTGCACTTATTTCTCTTAACGCCCTGCAAAAAAAGGGTGAAGGCGAATTGGGAGCCTCCTGAAACAAGCAGTAAATAAGAACCTCACCAAGAAGTACAGGCCTTCAAGTAGTGATTCTGACAAATCATCTAAACAATCTTAACCGAAAGAACCCATTGTTACCAACAGGCAGTCCTAGCACACTCCTCCTATTTGGGCGTCGCCCCAATCAACTATTCAATAATGCATTTTGTTTGCTCTTGAGCACTTATTTTCATCTTGTTAAATAACATATGATTTTAATGGAGTTACCATCATCCTCGAAATTATTCAAACTAACACAAGAATTACTCGTATAGTTCAAAAGATCTGTATTTCCAACATAGTAATACATTTATTGCTGAGGTAGTGAAGCGTTACTGATTCTTGTACTGGCAATATTTATCTTCCATCCTTTATTCTTATTACACCTCATAATATACAGACAGAGTTCATAAGTATATGTTCAAATGTTGTTGCCGACATGTTTCTGATATCTATCCATCCTTCTTCCAGGGCTAATCTGATGTGCTGTATTGTAACTCTTGCACTGTAAACAGCAAGTACATATAATATATTTGTCGCTCATGTGTGTTTTAGTGGAGTCTTATGCTACTAATGTTGGTATTGATGTTCATCTCACCCACCTGTTATCATTGGTTTTGCACCAGAATCAGTTGCCTAAAATCTAAAAAAACTAATTCTAAAAATAAACCATTTAGCTATCCAGACTAGTTTCAAAATTCCCTTCTTGCCAGTCTAGAATCTCTCTGCAAGGCAGTCAAGTCTACACTAACCCGAGTGCGGGTTGGTAGACATTTCTCCTCCCATTACGTTCTCCTGCGTGTCCATGTCTTCTGAGGACAGCGTGTCTATGGGGACATAAATGTCTCATTAGCGCTTATTTAGACCTTAAAATATGGTGATATGCATAATTAGTCCGGAGTCTTATATTGTTAATGTTAAAAGGATATTTCTACCGCACACAATCACTACCGGAGTGGTCCCCTGGTGCTCTGGCAGATCTGAACAAGAAAGGGGGTGGGGGTGAGTTAGTGGGGACGAGCAGGATAAGTGCAAGAGAGCAGTGATGTGCTGTTGGCAGCTTCAGTTTGGTTAACGCTGATAATGGGAGTGCTTTTCCGGTCGGGAACCGTCGTGTGCTGTTGTGGTTTGTTTTGTTGTTGCAGTGTAGTGAAGTATGTGAGGTTTGTTGTGCTTTAGGATTGTGGTCATTTGGTTAGCGTTTGAGAGGTGTATGCAGAGGGGTGAAATTGTTGGTTGGTTATTGTTGTCGCTATGTAGAAGTGATATGTGATCAATTTCCACGTTCTTTCTACATGTGGCGCATGAATATCTCTGCATTTCTAACTAGATCCAGCACTGGCTAATATTCACAATCCTGCCTATATACGACGCACACCAATATTCACAATTCTATCCAAATGCGGCACTGGCCCACCTTCAAATTCCTGTCTAGATGTGAAGCAAGCTAGCATTCACAATTCTATCTAAATGTGGCATTGGTAATCTTCCCAATGCAGTCTAGATGTGGCAATGGCTAATATTCGCTATTCTATCTAGATGTGGCACTTGCTAACATTTCCAATCCTATCTAGATGCGACGCAGGCTAATGTTTTGGTACTTGATATAATTCACAATTCTGTCTGGGTCCGACGCAGACGAATGTTCACAATTCTATCCAAGTGTGGCACTTGCTAGAGAAGCACCTTCCTTATCCCTTGTCGTGATTGAAAGTAATCATATACCTGGGGAAACCGGTTGATTGCCTTGTGTCCGCATACGTGTACAGCCGTTGCCGTGGTTCCCTCCTCGGTGAAACCGAGGCCCGCAGCACGACTTCTATCTAAAACTAGTGTGTAGATACTGCGACTCATCTCTTCAGGACATCCTTGCTTCCCAAATCCACTTTTTCAACTCTCCGCAAGGTGTTTTTTTGTGTTTGGTCATGCAGCCTCTCAGACCAATTATTTATCCAAATCAACTACATCATTTTCACAGAGCCGGTTGCAACTATAATTTCATGGAAAATTAATGACCAGCTTCGTGAGGTGGTTTTTAACTCACTCTAGACATATGCATATATGGTACCATTGGTCCACTCAGCTCAGGCCTTGCTCTTTGTCGTCTGGCTACTTATCAAAACGCCCAACACCCGAGCCGGGTGGTTCAGGCAGCGACAGCCACATCAAAACAGACGACATACCCAACCATCCTTCCAGACGTGGACGATAAGCGTTTTGATGCTTGGGCAAGCAAAGTATTTTCTGGCGGGAGCATGGCCCTAAAATCTGCAAATCCTGCTTGCGCTTTAGCAACGTTTATATTCACCCTGTGGGACTGTCTGGCCATGGCGGCTGAGCACATTCTCGAAGAGGAAGAGACAGCTTCTTGAAGTAAGAGACGGAAAGGAGGCTATGTGTGAGTCTCTTCAGTTAGGACTGCACTCTGCTGACTGCATCAGCAGAGCCATGATGGCAAGCACAGTAATACGCAGATTTGCATGTTTGAAGTCAGGATTTGCACCGGACGTGCAGTCCCGACTCTTCAACATGCCCTTTGATAGCACTCAGCTGTTTGGCAGCAAGGCTGACGAAAGCCTGGAGAAGCTGCAGACCTTGAAGGCGGCAGCGAAGTCGCTTAGGGCTGCTATCAGACAGCAACAGCCATCTCGTCCTCGTGGATCAGCTTGGAGGGGGTAGGTCCATTTCTATTCCTCAATTGGTAGTGAGAGGACTGGCTAGTCCAAGAGGTCAAGGAAGATTCCATTATGGTGGACGAGGGAGATAAGATATGATAGAAACCTTTGGGTATTAGGCACGTTATAAAGAACCTAAGCACAGACCCCGGGGATCGAACCTGTGGTGCTCCGTGTCTTCTTGCTTCCAAGGCGAGCACGTTGGCGCCTGAGCTATCCTCCCGAGAGGTACCACCCACACATCGGCTACTTTACTTTGAGCCGCCTCAAAACCTCTGAGGCCTTTACCCACAAAACCCCAGTGGGAGGCAGACTCTCACAGCATCTGCAAGAACGGCAGGGTATTACATTCCAGATGCGTGGGCGTTGTAAACGTAGCCCAGGGTTACTGCATCCCCTTTCTAAAAAGGCCTCTGGATCCTCCATCTGGGAGCCACTCGTTTAAAGTTCCGAATCCGTTCATTGTGCATGAAATTTGGAGACTGCTAGAGAAAGGTTCCTGTAACGGAAAGGAACAAAGGGTGGTACTCTCCTTATTTCATCATTCCCCAAAAGGACAGAGGATTGAGACTCCTCTCAGACTTGAGATGCTTGAACAAGTTCCTCAGGAAGGACAAGTTCAAGATGGGTTACCCTTTCTCAGATCCTTCAGGCCCTCCAGCTCCCGGTTTGGATGGTGTCATTGGACCTTCAGGATGTTTACTTTCATTTGCCTATCCATCACAAGCACAAAGTACCTGGGGTTCGCTGTTTGCACTTCTCATTATCAGTTTCGAGTTCGGACTTTCGGGCTGACCTCCGCCCAAGGGTTTTCACCAAGTTAATGGCGGTGGTGGCAGCGAATCACAGGGGAGGCGGGATTCATGTCTACCTCTACGATTAGTTAATCAGGGTTTATTCTCCAGAACAGGCCCTTGAACATCTCGGCATAATCTGCCACTCTCTTAACAGACTAGGCTTCTCCCTCCATTACACGAAGTCCCACATAATACCATCTCAAAGACTTTATTGGGGCAGTACTGGATGCATCCTTGGGAAAAGCCTCGCCACCCAAGTTGAGGGCTCAACACATTCTGCAGATGGTCGCCAAATTCCAGTGCCCAGCGTCTTCCGGCCTTCGAGTTTTTGAGGTTGCTCGGCCTCATGGCAGCCTGTTTTTTCCTGGTGCCAGAGGCTCGCCTGAGAATGAGATCCCTCCATTGGGCTCTCAGTTCTTGGGCAAGATGTCAGACCGGCTTCAGGTTCTGAGCAGAGTCACACAAGATCTCCTGTGGTGGGCCTGCGAAAACAGCTTGAAGGGAGAACCTTTTTGCCAATCATGGCCGGAGATCACAGTAGTTACGGATTCCTCTCACTGGGTCGGGCGCCCACGTTTATGATCTGACAGTCAGCGGTCATTGGTCTCCATCGTAGTCCAAACTACACATCAACCTTTTGGTGCTGATGGCAAACAGACTTGCGCTAAAGGCCTTTCTGCCCTCTGTATGGGTAAAGAATGTCCAAATAATGGCGCATAACACATGCACTACCTCAACAAGGGCGGTGGTTTAGGGTCACTGCCACTGTGCAGAGAAACGATGCAGCTCTGGTTCTGGGCACTTCAAGAAGGAATCTCCCTAGTGGCAGTTCACCTAGTCAGAGAGGAGAAAACAACGGCGGATGCTCTGAGCTGGCAGAGCACAGTCTGCCTCGAGTGGGAACTAATTCAGGAAGTCCTTCAAGAGATCGTCACACTTTGGGGAACCGCTGAAGTGAAATTATTGGCAACCAGTATCAACAGGACAACAGGAAGAGCAAACTGTTCTGCGCCAGGGACTTTCCCCCAAGAAGAGCTCTAGGGGACATGTTCGTAGTGGACTGGGAGTTTCCACTTCTGTATGTGTTTACTCCAGTCCCTGTCATTCGTCAAGTCATCCGGAGGCTGAGAAAGTTCGGGAAATCCATTATACTAATTTCTCTGGATTGGGCCTGGGGGACGTGATATCTGGACATGTCCATCTGTCCTCCAATGCGTCTTCCACAAAGAGAGGAGCTTCTCTTGCGAAAGGGGTGTCTGTTTCTCCATCCAGAGGTCAAACTCAACCCTCACGCATAGTTTCTGAGAGGTTGAGATATAAATTGGGACCTCCCGGATGACGTATTGGAGATTTTGCTTTCGGCCAGAAGACCAGCGACTAAGTCCTTGTACCGTTGCCATTGGAATAGATTCTGCAACTGGTGCAAGGAAATTGATGTGGACCCTTTTCAGTGCATTACCCCTATGGTGTTGTCCTTTTTGTTAAACTTGACAAATCCGGGGCTCCGAGGGTATTTGGTGGCTCTTTCAATATTCAAGCGCACATCGGAAGAGCCGTCATATTTCAAGATGCAGTTGATTATATAATTTATCAAAGGGATCACTAACGTGTTCCCTCCTACTCATTTTCAAGTACCTATTTGGGACTTGAATCTCGTGCTCAAGTTTCTAATGTGTGCTCCTTTTCAGGTGCTCCATTCATGTTCGTTGAGACAACGTTTAAGACTGCTTTGTTAGCATTAACGTCAGCCCGCAGGGTGATTGAGTTGCAGGCACTATCTAGTATGCCTCCATTTACAACCTTCTACAAGGACAAGGTTGTTCTTGGAGTTGAACCTTCTTTTCTGCCCCCTCATCCTGGCAAGGAAGAGAAAAAGCTACATAGACTTGATCCTAGAAGAGCTCTTAGCTTTTACGTTTCACAGATGGCGAAAATACATCAAGATGACCAACATTTCATAGGGTACACTGTTCACAAACTGGGACTAGCAGTCACAAAACATTGTCCAAATGGATAATACTGGCCATTACAGAATGCTCCAAATTGGCCAGGAACACATCCCCCAGAAGGCCCAAGAGCCCATTCCACAAGGGGTATGGCAACCTCTTCTGCTCTGCGGATAAAGGACATTTGTGCGGCAGCCACTTGGTCTACCAGTCACACATTCACAAAGCATTACTGCCTGGATTCATCCTCTGGCCGGGAAGGAAGATTTGGGAAAGCAGTCCTACATGCAGTCTATAACAACTTTAAATCTGAAAATTCTTACTCCCTCATCCAATACCTAACACTGCTTTGGGAGTCTATCTACAGATGAGATATACGTGGGAGGACACAATCCATTCGAATAACAGTTTACTTAGACCTTGTAATGTTCGTTTGACTGGATGTTCCTCCCACCTATTCCTCATCACCCCTCCCAGCCTACCATGCTGTAAAACTTCCGTGCATTTCACCTTACGCTCTTTCAAGGTCTGATATTGTCTGGGACACAAAGATGCTGAGAATCCTGCAAGAGGAAGGCATGAAAACAGAACTGAAGCTAACGGGCGCTGCGTGTGCTTTATATACCTGCTATGACGTCAACCCACGAGATGGAATCCCTCGAGGGACATTGAGTCGACCACATCGACACAAAGTGCACTCTGCTGAATTTTTTCTTTCCCCGAAACAGCTAAAGCTGGAAGGGAAGATATCTAAAGACGAGTAATACGTGGGAGGAACATCCAGTCGAAAGAATGTTACCAGGGGTAAGTATCTTGTTCTTCTGAAGGAGGTGCTTTGGATACGCGAGTCCTGATTTGTGCATCTGCCTTACCTGATGGCATTGGGCATGAGAATGTTTCATAGGATCTGGTGTTTATTGGGGATAGCTGACCCGTACTCTGCTAATATTCCTTTGGTGGGACTCCTGGACAGTGGGCCTAATTCGATGGGGGTGATCAGGAAGTATTGGGAGTCCTGTGGGTTGGCGACGGTGGGTGATTGGTTGCAACAACGCAGGGTGATGGACTTAAGTGTCCCTCATGCAGTACACAGATTTCTAATGTATGCAAATCTGCTTAAAGAAATCGAAACCAGATGGGCAGTCTTCCGGAGAGGCATGAAGACCGACCTGATTCTGAAGGCCATGGATGATACGCCAGAGGGTGGCCATGGGGTCTCCAGGATATACAAAGCTCTCTCGGGGACATTGGGTAAAACCGTTCTGAAAGTGCGTACGCAATGGCAGGCTGATAAAGGGAGGACCTTGACGGATAAGGAACGGGTCAGCTCCCTGCGGTATACTACGACAGTCTCTCTAAATGCCTGATTCAAGCTGTTGCAATTGAATATTACAAATAGGAAATACACGACTCTTCACAGAATATCACCGTTAAGGGGAGCAAAACAGAGAAATTGCCCTAAATGCGAGAATGACCAGGCAGGCTTGATGCATATGGTCTGGATCTGCCCGGTGGTCCACGTGTTTTGGAGGGTGGTTGCGGGTAGGGTGGCACAGGGCAGGATTGAGATGCCGGATTGGCCTCCTCTAAGGAATGTTTCTGAGGGCGAGGAACCACACCATACACCTCGCAAAGATGAAAGATTTAACGTGTGTGCTGGCTAAGCGCTGGATTGCAATGACCTGGAAGTATGAGGGGCCTAGTATAGAAGCCTGAAGGAGGGATTTGTACAGGTGGGCACTGGTTGAAACGGTGGTCTGGCATAGAGCAGTACATGTGGGTATGAGGGAGGTGGGTGGCAATATTACTGCAGCAAATGCTTTGATGCAGGCACTGTTTAAGACCCCGGATTATATTCCCCATAGACATTTGATTAGCCTGGATGTGAGCGGTTAATCTGTTGTAAAGCACCCATGCACTGGACCCGGGGAGCCGGCCCCGGCCACTATGCATTTTGTACATAAGTGACACAGGACCGCATTCACACAAGCAGGTGTTTTGTACATTTTTCTTTTGACCGCTCTTAGTTCTCAATGTCTGGAGTATTCTTTATGTTGGGTGTAATATATGTGAGTTTAACTGAGCAATGACAGAGAACTGCACTGTCTTTGGTTGTGCATTCGAAGAAAATAATAAATATTGTTTAAAAAAAATAAATAGAACTGCGTTTGTCAGGTGATTGGGGTAGGGGCTTGGGTCGCTGTTCTTTTCGCCTTGAAGTTTACTCCAGTGTCTCCCATAAGCTTCTCAGTAAGCACAGCCCCATACCAAAATTGACTCCCTATCCCCCTCCCCTCATCTGGTTTTGCAGCTGTGCCATAACTTCAGTTTCAGAATGACACTGAAAGCCTGTCGGCATTTCCTGCTCTTCATTCAATCTTGAAGAAAGTTAAAAGGAGAAGTCCTGATTCCTCAGTCTCTTATGAAGCTGGGTTCTCCATCCCTCGTGCCTAAAGCGGTGCCTAAAGGAAGGTTGAAGAGAATCCTGTTCATGAGATGCCCCCCCACTCCATTTGCGGTGGGGGGGGAGGGGGAGGGCCACCCCCCTTTACATTACATAATTCCCTGGTGCTTTAGGGTGACCCTAACCCACCCCTAAAATGCAGCCTACCATTTTCAAATGTTTTCTTTGTTTACCCAACTTCCTTGGCGCAGATGGGCACACTAGTGTGCCAATCTGCCCCCAGGGTGCCCAAAACCAACTGCCCCATCCATTGGGGGCCCTGTCCTACGTTTTCTGGTGGCCCTCTCCTCCCACCCCAAATGGATGGGGGGGCACCTCATGCAGCCCTCCTTGGGGCTCCTAGGAAGGGCTGCATGAGGTGCGCTGCCCTCTATTCGGGGTGGGGGGAGGACCACTGCAAAAAATCAGACAGGCCGCCCAATGGAAGGGGCAGTATGGTTTGGGCACCCGGGGGCAGATGGGCACACTAATGTGCCCATCTGCCCCAAGGGAAGTTGGCTAAACAAAAAGAAACTTAGAAAATGGTAGGATGATTTTTGGGGGGGGGGGGGGCTGAGAGGCACCCTAAACCACTGGGGAATGTTTTAATGTAAATGGAGGGGGCATCTCATGCAGCCTACCTGGGGTCAGATGCCCTTTCCTAGGAGCAGATAACTGCCCCCAGAGAGGGCTGCATTAGATGGCCCCACTCCATTTTGGCTGGGGGGAAGAAAGGGTCACCCCCGAAAACCAACCATGTGTTTTTATTTTTTATTTTGGGCCCATCCCTGGGGGCATATGGGCACTGCCCCTGGGGGGCCCTAACCTGTAGGCCCCATCCTTTGGGGGGCCTGCCCACACTTTTCTGGTGGCCCCCCTCAAAATGGATGGGGGGGGGCATCTCATGTACTCCTCCCTGGTGGCAGAAATCTGCCCCCAGGGAGGGCTACAAGGGGTGCCCCCCCTTCCACTTGTGGTGGGGGGATATGATATGGCATTTATAACGCGGGAGAGGGCCACCCCCCTTCATGGATGGGTTTGCTGCTTATTTGCTCCCACACTTGATGCACAGATTTTTTTTTTTTTTCCGGACGAGCTCCCACCCATGACATGATTAGCAAATTATGGTCACTTTCAATAGTTCTCTGCACTTCAAAGGTAGCTATATAATAAGACATCAAAGTTTGAGTTATGAATATGTAATCAAGAGTGGCTTTTGATTTTTGCCGTTCCCATGTTGGAATCACAGGCTGATTAGTATGCAGGCATGCCGCGTTGTAAAAGTTGCTGGATTTCATTAGTTTCATCCAAGCACAGCCCCTTTTTTTTATCGACTGACGAGCGCGTTGTCGAGCTGCTTTTGCTTGTTGTGTGGTCGGCGCAGTTTGCATTCATATCTCCACAAATGATTATGTTGGCGACGTCGTAGTCAACATATAAAGTGTCGATAATGTTAGCTACTGTTGTGCAGAATTTTTTAGTTCTTTGGGGATTCCAATATAATTTAATGATAGCTAGCTGCGAGGTGATCCATAGTTTAGGTGGGACCATGATGTTAAAATTGCCAGCATTTCATACGATTCCACCAATTTTTGTCTTATGGTGATCCCTAAGCCCACTCGAACCGCAGTCAAAAGGCCCGAGGAAGGCCAGCCAGCAAAGCCCTGGAGACTGGGGAAAGTTCCACAGTGAACCCATCCAGGTAAGGTTTGTCTACTAGCCAAATTTCTTGGAGGCATAGGATGTCGTACACCCCCAAGTTCACAACATTAAGTCTTGTCAGGTGAGTGTATCCTCTAGTGTTCCAGGAGCCCATGTTCGTTGTTTCTTGAAGACTTTAAGTGGCGGCACTCTGTGTAAATCGGTGGCTGTAAGGGGGTTTGGAGATCGTTGCTATCTTCTTGATTTAGTATCTAAGGCATCTTGGAACCACTACCACGGTCCTTATGAGGAATTTTCATCGGGTGATCTTCTCGTGTTCTTAGTTGACGGTGTGTGTTTTCATTTGTCAACCACTGATTCGTTCAGAGTCAATTTGCGCAATTGGCCAGGCGATGACATTTTGGTACTGAAGGTTCTTGTTCGTATGGGGGTCTGATTAATCCGATGTCGATCTTTTTCTGTAATCTGGGTCATCCTCTCTGTGGTAGCTGTGTGGCTTCGGGCGATCATCCTGATATTTGTTTGGTTTGCGGTAGCGATTTTCTGCCCGAATGGGACTATGAACCCATCGATTATGCTTATATAGATCTTCCGTACGAGATACAAATTGCTGTTTTTTTGGTGTTCGCTTATTGGCGTTTTCAGGTTTTGCCAGTTCTGTATAGGAGTCTTGCACTTCCAACAAAGATAAGCCCTGCTATTGCAGTTCTTTGTTGACTTCTCTTGAGACACCTCGTAGAGCTTTTTCCTTGATATGCATGTAAGCTTTAGCTTTGTGTTCTCTATTATATGGTTCATTCAATATGAAGTCATCCGTTATCAGTCGTCGAAGGTTGTCTATTTTACTTAGACTCTTTAGGATTGTTTTCCTGTTCAGAACTATGTATCCATCTTTATTAGAGGTTTGAAGATGCAGATTTTGTTTGTTTTCCCTTCAGTCACGGTTAAAGAGGAAGTTTCTCTATTGCTTGTTGAGGCGTGTGCCAAATGTGTAGATGATTTTTGAGTTTTGCAATGATCAAGAGATTTTGAAAGCTCGGCATTTGGATTTGGCGAATGATTTAACTGGAGAACCTTTTTTGGTGACATTTCTCTTGTGACCAGGCTAGATGAAGGCTTTAATTGGGCTGGTGTATCAGTTTCAAGGACTTAGATATTGGGTTCAAGGACTTGGATAGAGTTATTGCCTTGCAACGGGATAGATTGTGAAATACGAAGGCTCACTTTGTCCCTGTCAGTGTGAGAAGGTCTTTCCGGTGTGTTGGGTGAGGCCACAGGTGGATCCCAATGTTGCGACAAGTTAATCAAGTCACTAGTGCTCTTGAATTCTTCTACTGATCTTGGGTACTGACCCAGAGCGGGCGGGTTCTTGGATGATTTGCTTGTTATCTTGCCTGCCCCCTGTATTTACTCTTTTAGGCCGGTGGTCATCCAAGAATTGGAGAAAGACATTTGCTGACTTTTCAGCTGCTTGATTTGCAGCGGGCACTTCCTTTGAGTGCTTTCTCAAATTCTGCTTTTTTGTTAAAATCTTGCTTGTCCTTTATTTCAGTTATTGTTGGAGTCTCGGCTAGTGATGAACGTGTCGATCTGGAAGCCCCTATAGTGGATTTAGTGAAGATGGAGGCCAGTTCACGGTGTAAATGATCTGTAGATGTTTGAGTGCCTCTCGTTGCTTTATTTACTTGAGTTCGACTCGTCAGGTTTTTGCTATTTAGTTTTTCTTCAAGTATGACAATTTTCGATTCTATTAGTCTTTGGTGCTCTGTGGCTTTGATCTCCAGAGCGGTTATGTACCCTTCTACAAAGGTGAGTTTAGAGGTCATCATGGCAATCATTGCTATGTTATCTTTCAGAAAATCGTTGATTGATTCATAAAGTTTTCCAAATGGAGCTAAGGCAATCGTTACTGTCGACATGATTGACAATAAATCTGACTTTTTGCTAGGGGAGTCCTTTTGCACTGACGATATTTCGCTAAGGCGTCTATTTTTGACAGGTGTTCGGATGGCCGATGTCCAAAGGTTGGATTGTTGAGTCCAATGGTGCTGTCTCAACTTCGTTGGATACCTCTGGGTCTAAAGGCTGGGATGCAGTTACTTTCTGCGATTCGCAAGACTCTACAGTTGGGCCCGAAGTTTTTGGTCTGGGTCCCACCTGTATATGTGGTTTAGTCTATGCGTAGCATCCTTTACTAGTCTCCAGGTCCTTAGCCGACCTGACTGGTGTACTAGTTTCCGCGACTACACCGGTCGGAGAATTAGTAACGGAACCTGGAGGAGGCGGTAGATGCTCTTTCACAATATTTTCATTGCATTCTGAAATAACTGCAGGATTAGGTTGCTTTACCATGCAGGTTCTGATGTAAGAAGGTGTTTGGAATTACAAGGCTGTAGCTCGTGGTGTCTTGGTTTGACGAATAGCAGATTTGTGATTTTGGAGTTCCGGGTTGAGTCTGTTTTGCGTGATTTATTTGCTGGCAGCGTCTCTTGGATCGCCTCCAGAATTTCTGCGTCTGACAGTTCTGCATCAAGGTCAAGTTTCCTTTTGTGCTGCTTAATGAAGTAGTCTTTAAGAGAGGATGAAATCAGAGGATTTGGCAAGGACTTTCTCTCCGGCAGGATTGTTGTATACCCTATTTTTTTTTTTTTCTGGGCTTTTCTTTATTATTATTCAGGTAGGAAACACCTAATGTAAGGAGACCGAACTCCCCCCTTGAAGGAAGACGGTCCCAGATATTCTGGCCCTCCAAGAGACCCACCTCCTGCGGCAGGACCAAGCGTGTCTTCAGTTAAGGGTTTTTTCCCCTAATATATCGGGCAGCCGGTCTGAATAAATCGTTTGGGGTGGCACTAGCTTTCAGGGACTAGGTCAACATCAGGATACCACTCTTAAGGCGGACAAGGAGGGGGGGCGGACAAGGAGGGGGGGGGTAATATGTTATCAGCATGGTTGACTACAACGGGACGGCATACATGGTTACCTCTGTTCCTGGTTAGGTGCACACACAGGAGACCTTTCTTAAGGATCTGCTAGGAGTACTTGAGAATGTAGCAAGAGGCCATATAATATTGATGGGTGACATCAATCTGGCCTGGTCCGAGATGCTAGATAGATTGACTGGGGAAGAGGACATGAGGGGGGAATAGCAACGAAGTCAATACAGCAGCGCTTCAAGACCCTAAGTACACGTGGAGGTGAGTGCACAGGGAGAAGGAAGGCTTCACTTTCTATGTCTATGTACACAGGTTGCACTCTCGGATAAATCATATTTTGGTATCGGCGTGTCTCATGGGTGAATTCAAAGGAGTGGAAGTGGGGCCCTCGGGCATAGCAGATCACGAGGTAGTCACAATGAAGATGCAATTGAAGGGTTGGAGGAGGGGGAGCTGGAGCGTGCCTTCAGCATTATTAAGGGATGTGGTCCTAAGAAGGGAATTGGAAGGCAAGAAGACTTCCTTCTTTGAGGAGAGCAAGGTGCAGCAACTTGTTGGGATGTGTTCAAAGCAACGATTAGGGGACAGTTCATTGCGGCCATGGCAAGGCGGGTCAAATGGAGACCCAGATGGAAGGAAGGGGAGGTGGAGGAAGTGATGCACACGTTGCTGAACGCTCATAATCGAGAAAATGAGGGTACATGGGTAGGCAGTGGGTCAGCTAAGTATTCTGAGAACCAAAAAAGCAGGGGGCCATGGTGTCGCAACATCAGCGATACTATGCCATGATAATCAAAGCAGACAAGCTCCTGGCTAGATTGTTGATGGGGAGGTGACTAAGAGAACAGTCTCTGTGATGGTAGATGATACGGGCCGTCGCCATACTCTTACGAGAGTCATCCTGGAATGCTTTGCAATTATTTTGAGGGGAGCTGTATAAGATGCAAGGTTTAGCTATACACTAGCAGGAGAACCTCCTAGCGAAGGTTACACTGCCAACACTGGGAGAGGAAGAGAGGATACAGTTGGGATGGACATAACCGAAGAGGTCCGCATGGTTATAAAGTAATTACCCCTTAACAAAGCATCTGTCCCGGATGGGTATACAGCAGTATTTTACAAGGCCTTTGGGGGGACCCTGGTCCCCCACTTGACGGAGTCGTTTAATTCGTTCCGGGTGAGTGGCCGTATCTTGGGAGTCAATGAAGGAGGGTAAAATTACCCTCCTCCCCAAACTAAACAAAGGCCCTACTAATTGTGGGTCGTACAGACCCATAGCATTGAGCAACGTTGATGCAAAAATGTACACAAACATTTTGGCTAATCGATTAGAGGTTGGTCTTCCACAATTGATTCGCCCAGCTCAGGCGGGGTTTGTATGGGGACGTTAAACATTTGAAAATATAAGACGTATAGCCCACCTGATAGAAAAATCCCCAAAACGTCCACGCCGGTTGTTCTAATTTCCCTTTATGCCAGGAAGGCATTCGACAGGGTGGAATGGCCATTTCTGTTCAGAGTTATGGGGAAAATGTGGTTGGGCACAGAATTTGTCAGTAGAGTGCCGTCCAATTACAATACTCCCACAGTGACGCTCCTTATCAATGGGACCTTTTCCAGTAGTTTAAATCTGACAAGGGGCACTAAGCAAGGGAGGGCCTTGTCGCCCCTGCTCAACGCGATATATCTAGAGCCCTTCTTGCAGGGCCTGAGCGTATTCGGATGAAGTATAGGGAATCTCATTTGGGGGAACGCAGCATAAGGTTGCCGTGTTTGCGGATGACATGCTCCTCACCCTCACCCTTCCAAAGGAATCGCTACGGGCATTTAGGAATATACTCAACGAGTTTGGGGTGGCCTTGGGGCTAAAGATTAATCATTGAAAATCGGGGATCCTAAATCTGACAATCGGGGGGTGGGGGGGGTAGGGATATGTGGCATCCTTGAGGGCATCGGCGCCCTCTGCCTGGAGCCCGATGGATTAAATATCTGTGGCTATACATCACACCGCAAATTTCGGGGTGGTATGCAGTGAACTCCACCCCCCACCACCGCCCCCCCATATTCTGGCAGACCTCTGCAAATGGAAAAAACAAAATTTCTTGGCTGGGCCGAATGGCGGTGCTGCAATTGGTATCCCTCCCCCGCCCTGCTATACCTCTACCAAGCATTGCCGGTGTCTGTGCCGGGTAGCTTTTTCAGGGAAATAAAGAAGCAGACTGGAAGCTTTATCTGGGAGGGTAAGAGGCCATGCATTAATCGGGCCCAGTTGATGGCCCCTAGAAGGGAGGGGCGGATTGGCCTGCCCCAACTTTCAATTATATTAGGAGGCGGCCCAGATTAGACTGATAAGGGAATGGAGTTGTAACGAAAGGGAGAAACTATGGTTAAGAAATGGATCGGGCAGCGGTAGGACAAGAGCTCTCCTAGGTTCTATGGCTGGGAGGCAGGACAGGTCTCAGCGGATGTATGCGAACGCTATAACCAAGCAGCTAGCAGACGTCTGGCACACTTTGCCTACAAAATATGGCATCACAATATTCCCGTCCCCATTCACACCAATTCTAAACTCTCCGGCCTTCACACCGGGAACGGAATCTGGAGCATTAACCAAGTGGCAGGAGGGGGATGCCCGAGGATGCGGGATATAATCCAGGATCAGACAATCCGGCCATTTGTCGACTTTAAATCATGTTTTGGGGTGAGAGAATGGGAGAGACTGCAGTATTATCAAATGAGCCATTGGTCCCTGAATCCAGAAATCAAGGGGGCAGCGATTCGCCAGCTCACGGCATTCGAGACATTTCTCATTACACATGATGGAACAAAGGGCCTCGTTTGGAGCTGATATAAGATATTGGATGAAGCCATCCCAAGAGCAGAGGCAGCGTATATGGGGGACTACGATTGGGAAGGGAATAACTAGGGAGGAGTGGGAGAGGGTATGGAGGTTGGGCCCAAAGTTACTAAAGGCATCCCAACTTGGAGAATGCTGGTACAAATTTGTCTTTCTGGTGGCACTATACCCCTGCCCGCCTGCACAATATATCTGGAGGCCTCGCAGGAATGTTGGAGGGTGTGGAAATGGGACATGGAACCATATTTGGTGGAAATGCCCCAGACTTCCATCCTTTTGAGGAGGTTCAGGGAGCAATAGCCAGCCCTGGGGGAAAATGGTGGGACACCCCATTCCCAGGATCACCTCCTCCGGGGAAGGGATGGAAGGAAGGGGGAACCCAGGCTCAGAGGGAAGGCCCGCCTGGTGCTCACTTTATCAGCACTGTTGGTCATAGCACAAAGATGTAAGGGCACTGACACCCCCTGACCTTCCAGGATTTGTTGCGTAAGGTATGGGACTTTGTCGCGCTGGAGTAGGCATCGTATGCTATCGAAAATAGACTTCCATGTTTTGCAAAAGAACCAGCAGGGGTGTTGGCCTTCTTGAAAGAGGATTATAGGCAGCAGTGGTTCCCCAGCGCTTGAAGCTCCTGGACTTGAATTAGAGCTAGAGTACTGATAAAAAAAAAACTCAGTCCAACTACAGCATGTTTAGCCAAGGGTGGGGGTTTGGAGGGAGGGGGGGGGGTTACGGAAAATTGCTGAATGTTGATATACTGTTTGTTGGAAAATAATAGTTATTTTTTTTATTAAAAAAAAGCCCACACACGTCACGGTATGTACATTTGATTTACCCCCAGCCCACGTTCGCCATGTATTTGAAAAGTGAATGGAGAAGGGCAGAGAGCATGCTGTTCTGGCTGTGTGTGTGTGCGCGCACGCAGCTACAGGAAGTGGGATGGAGTAGCATACTTCGCCATGCCAAGTGCAGTGCCTGTGCCTCATCAGAGCCCTTATGTATTGACCCGGACCCATGCTACTTGCTAATTATGCCCAGTGAGGCTTGAACATGTCTGGGGATGCTTGGGCTGAACTTTCCCTTTTGGAGTGGGGGCGAAGCCTGATTTGCATATGGTCTTCCCCCTTCTGTTGTGGCTTGGTAGGCTGAAAAATGAAGGTCTGGAGGGTTTCCTACAGCTGTGCCTGTAGTTAAGATTAATAGCCATCACCTTTTGGTTTTGCTTATGACCCAAGGACAAGCCACTCCAGATGGGGCCAGAGCACATGGGTTACAAGAGTATGATTATGGAGATCAGGCAAACCTAAGGCCAGCTAAGGCACTTTATGGGATATTCTACAAGAAAGCAGCACAAACAGGAACAGTAGGAAAGAGACCAAAGAAGAAGAAACAGAGCAGAGACGAAGACTAAGTTACCTGAGCAAAGCTCGCGCCAGATTTTCTGTGCTTCTCTTCCACACTGTCAGTGCCGCGGCAGCATCTGAAGGAATGGAGAGGTTGGAGCTAGCTATCGCTATATTTGTTTATTGAGTTTATATAGCGCTTTCAGCCAAAGCTCTTTACAGTATAACAGGTACAGTAATGAGAAGCATATTTACAAACCTGAAACAAATCAGTGGAACAATATGTAGAACAATTTACTTAAAGGAGGGGAAGGGTGGGGGGAGGGGAGAGGCCCCACCCTATTGGGAACTACTCACTAAGGCCACTACTGCTTGTGGGAGAACCCCTGGGGTTCTCAGACCTGCAGCGGGTGAGCAGAGAGAAAATAACATTGAGACCGTTTCACAGGCAGGATTTCAAGACTTTCCATGAATACGGACACAAAGTATCATCACAAATGCATCCACAGACATCAAGAGGGCAAAGACCCAGCATTCAAAGGTATTCCAGAACCCACTACAGGGTGCAGATTAACCACTGTTATTTTGGCTAATGTCCTGTGGAGTGATCTCTAAATCCACAAGAATCCTGCCTGCTGCTTGACAATCCTCGCTGTTGCTGGACAAGGCTGGAGCAGTAGTGAACTTTCCCTTCCCCAGATCAAGTTACGTATGCGAAAAGGGGGGGGTAATGGGAGGGAGGGGGAGAATGGGTGCCAATGGTCAGTAGCTCCTACATTGCCCTTCTCTTTTGCAGAACTGGTCACTAACGAGAGAGAGAGAGAGATAGATATATATGGGCACCACATCAGAGGCAGCTAAGAAACCACCAAGCACTCAACCTCCATTGGGCTCTTGCTTGGCAGTAAGTGACCTCAGCTATATGGGGGTGCACTGTGTCAGTGATAAGACGTGATCATCAGACCCCTGTTTCACGACATCCCCGAAAGTCAGCATCCAGAGAAGTTGCTGCACATTCATTCAGCACGAAGCGGGCCAAAAGCTGGCGGTTCCTGCTGAGCTGCTGATTTGCTCTCTCCTGAGATTTGGTGTTTATGCTTGGTGGGGAATAGCCTTGACTTGTATGCTGGGTGTTCAGTGTGCAGTATGCTATTTGTTGGTTGAAGGTGATTATGACAGCATTGGTACCGGCAAGAAGTCATTCCTCACCCCCTGCCCCCCCCATACCTCGTCCCACTGGTTGGGGGAGGAAGCAAGGTAACCCGGACAGAGTGTGTGTGCTGAAGATTTGAAGAAGAGTGGGGTAGAGGGGAGTAGCTGTGTACTCTGGTCCAACCTGATCTAATCCTGGCGGCACATGGCAGTTACATTAGCTAAGCAAGCACCTGAAAATTGAGGAAGGATAAAAGTTACTGTTGGAATTACAAGTGGCCAATTGTAGAATCCCAATTGGTTTACACCACTAGAATCTCTTCACCATGTTGATAACGATGTGACAGGATTTTAAGATGGGCTATACACAAGAGCACTCTTTAATCCGATCAGTAACTTTAATACCCGACCATGCTGAGTTCAGCTGCTCTTACCAACTAGAGCTACGATTAACAAATCCCTAACCAAATATAGTGAACCACACATCCAGTGGACTTCCTAGTCCCAGCATAAACTATCTCTAATAAAATACACTTTATGAACTGATCACTGAACTTGCACTTCTTTGTTTTCACAGCGCACTCTATATTTGGTTAGCACATATTGTATTGCTTATAGGGAATACTGAACAAATTGTAACGCTCACCTGGTATCCACGGGGACGTCACTCAGCCTGTTCTGACCTCTTATGACCTCGAACCCTTCCCTGGAGTCTACTCGACTGGAGACTGGGCCTGAAACACATGATTGGTAGAGTTTAACTCCCTATTGTCTGTTTGCTTGAACCCCTTCTTCCCCGGGGTCCAACCCTTCCCTTTGATCCACAGCTCACCTTGTTTTCTTGGAAAGTGTGCTCTCCGTCCTGCTTTCAGCGCAGGGGCGCGTTGATTGATGCAGGCTCGTTGCTGCCTAGTTACTTCACTAACAAGAGTCCGACAGGCAAGTATGAGTCTTTGAACAGTTCTCTAACTTCGTTCCTTTCCTTCCTTAGATGATGGTCGGCGTCCGGGGATGGCGACGTGCTGGTGAGATGAGTAGCACTGAAAGTGAGTGAGAGCGCGATGCGAACCTTTCGTATTTGTATTGAACGGAGTTCTTTTTCTGTGTCTTTTAGGTGCCGTGACGTTTTCAGCGTGGATGCCGATTATGAAGAAATGCGGTGAGTAAGCGCGGTATGCGGCGCCTCTAGATGTTTCCACGCTAACCTGGAGTGTGTTTTCCCTCTTGCAGATGGATGAGAAGTTCCGGAGACAGAGCGGCTGGGATTAAGGTAAGCGTTTGAAGCTCGTACAGTCTTTAAAAATAAGCGAAGATTTGCTGAATGCTCACTAATTCCTTTTTTCTGTTCTTTTCCCTTTTCCTTAAGAAGCGGCGTGCCGGGATGGGAATGACATCGCCGAAGATGCCCGCAGAACAGAAGAAGCGATGAAGGATGGGCAGAAGCGCCGCAAGGTAAGGCTGTTCCTAACGGTGTTCGTGTTCTTGCAGGAGCTGAGCGCAGAAGAAAGATGCAGGCCTACTGGAGACCGATCCGAACACGGTGAGTGTCAGGCTGCAGGTGCAGAAAACACAAAGCATGTTTCTCAGCCTGGGCGTGGCTTAAATAGTCTCTGGGTATCCCAGGTGTCTCTGGGCTGAACCACACCCAAAAGACTAGACTGCACATGCAGTTCTGGGAACCGAAATATGTGGGGGCATCCATCTTGTCCCCATCAAAGCACTACAAGTCCAATCCCCAATGTTATCCTATGGGAGTGAGTGAGTCTGGTGCCACAAACGCCAAGTCTGACTCCAAGTGGGTCTTTGGAGGGATGGAGAGGCTCTTGAGGGCCATGTAGTTGATCGTGGCCTGGCTCCAGCCTGACATCTTGGAGGGCTGGGGACATCAGGGGCAGGAATCATGACACATGGTGCAGGGGAAACTGCAGGCTTAAGTAGCCTTTGAACCTTTTGCAGCTTTTTGTTTTTCTCTACCATGTGATAGCAATTGGTTTCTGTGATGGTGCAAGTGGGGGGAAAACCCAGAAAAGGTGGTCATAAAGCTGGCGCCGATATGCAAAGCCTACTGGATTCCTACAAGCAGAAACTGGCCAGCTGTAAAAGATTACTAGTGGCTGAAAAGGCTCTTTATGTTACTAGAAAAGGCTGATTTCCTTCCTACGTGAAGGATATAAAGAAAGGACAATCAGAAAATCATAATGAAGAACATTCTGCTTCTAATGCTCCTTTAACAATAGTAACATTTGCATCGCTTACTGTGCCCGGTGCTACTTAAAGTAGTTCCAACATAGTAGTTCACCTAATTGCTCCGATTGACGTTCTAACTCAAATATTTTACTCCAAACTGATCATAATCTACCTAATGGTGACAACCTAAGTTTGATATTGGACAGGACTGGTTTCTTAGAAGCAGACCACATCAATGGCTCTCCAGGGCGAAAATATTGTTTGTTTTGGATTTTCTTTAAAGGCTTTTAAGAACATGGTATTTAATTCACTTTAATTATGGAGGACATTTTAAGATGCATAGAAAAAGGCATCTGTGCACAAATTGCTAAATCCTATTGGAAAAGGGGGTTTACAAATCAACAATGCAGGACCTTGACTCTTACACAACGTGCACAAAGAGCTACCACAACCCCATTGTTAACAGGGCAAGTTAAGGGTTGTAAACCTGTGTCAACTGCTGATGTATACACTGGTACAACTATTGGGACAAATATTAAAACATCACCACCCCATTGTGCTATCATTTTCCTCCTGCAGCATTACCACTCTGAGTCATGGTAGAGGTTTACCCTTTCCATTCGGAGGTTTTGAGACTACTGCTTCTTTCATTTAAAAAAAAACAAAAAACCCTCCTTGTATGCATACAAGACTTTTGGGGGGGGGGAACTGAGTGTTAACCCACATGAAATCTTGATGACAAGAAGAGCAGAATGGGTGGGCTACTCATCTAATTTTAAGTTGCGACACTGGCTAGCAAAGGACACACTATAGTCTTCTTGTAATTTAGATGTAACCTGGGATCAATATTGACTGTTAAGTAACAACAGTTCTTGTCCTCATCGGAAATATAACCAAACCTAGTCAAAACTTGTGTGCACAGAAAATCCAGATGAACCGTTTCACATCACTGGTTCCAAATCAGCCTGCAGTGGGGCATAAGCAGGTAGCATGTGATTCATATCCACAGGCAATTGTAGGACCAATACTCACTGGTAATCTGTTTGAAATGTCAAGTCCTGAAGTGGAGTGACCAAGTGTTTCTCCACTTACTCCGGATGATGTGTTTGAGCAGTCTGTTGCTTGTATAAAAGTACTGCGTAGCAAAGGAGGAACCTATCCAGCCATCTCTTACAGTTCTTTTTTGGAATATTGCTGCAGCCAATTCTAAATTAACCATACTGTCTCGGGAGGCTAGGATAGCAGCAACGTGCTAGTTTTGGAAGCAAGACGACAGAGTTTACACACGTTTAATCCCCGGGTCCGCGCTTAGAATCTCATATCTGAACTTTCATGTTATGTTACAAGAAGCACGGGCCCCTGACTATATCGGATTGGATTGATATTGCTCTTTTCAAACTAAAGCATTGAAAAAACCTTGGGGTAGATGCTATGAGGGCCTGGCCCTTTTAATTAAATCTCCTTCTTTGGGATGTTCAATCAGTTCTATATGCTCTGATTGAAATGTTGTTCATGTTCTAAAATTAGAGTTTAATAATGAGGGCCACTGGCGGCATGCAGATCTTGACCCTGTAAGATGGCGGGGAGTGAAACTTCTCAGCTTGGAGCAGGAGCCCTTCTCAAAACCAGCTCTGCCCCAGGTATGCAAAGTAGGAGTTGTGGGGTCACCAGTCTATGCCCAAATCACCCCCTTAGCTAATAAAGACACCAATGCCACTCCTATGCTCTCAATGCCTCCTAGTACAGTTGCAAGCAGCCCTGGAAACCCAAACTGGAAACAACCACCCTAAAGACACGAAATGCAGCAATGCCAGCAGACTGAGATGGCAACACCACCGGACTGCATCAAACATGTCAGAAGCAATCTACTCTCCCTCTTGACAGAAAAACGTTCAGCCTACAACATGGCAGAGAAACACCAATCTGCTTATAAAACCATGCTGGAAAGGGGGAGGGGCTTATAACTGGTTTTAAAGCCTAACAGCTGTGTAGCTCACCACGTGGAGAAAATGCAGGCATTGATTGGTGAAGGGAATCTGCTGAGCCCTGCAAACAATGTGGAGGTCACAGCCCCTGCAGACAGATCCCTGCACTATAAAAGCACATGGCAGCAGAAGCATAGTTATGTTATGTTACTTGACATTTGTATAGCGCTCTATATATCATTAGTATGACCTCAAAGCGCTGGTAGATTGAACGCCCTTGGGAACCGTATTTCAGGTGAGTAGAGATGGCAAGTGTTGTAGGGTACGTGGGTGCACCACATATTTGTGCAGCTGATGTAATTGCTGGATGGTAGCTGCATCCTAGCGTTGGGTGTGGTGATGAGGAGATCAGTTAGATGTGTGCATTCTGGTGGGTGGACACCCAGACTGGGCTTTGGCTGCGTTAGGCCTGAAAGACGCGTATGTGAGCCATTAGCTTGAATGTGAGCTCAGCTATCTGTTTTTTATAGGGTGATGAGGTGATCATGGGGTTGAGTTTGTATGTGGACAGCTAGGCCGAATTAATCAGGGGGTATAGCTGTATTCTAGTTGAATGATGGTGTATAGTAGAGAGTAAGCGTAGTGATGTGATGGTTATATTTAAGGAGCCCGAGACAAGGCACGTGAACAGGAGGCAGGGAGCAGAGTGACATACGGACACATAGAGACCAGGGACTGGGTTTACAGCGACAGGAGGGGGATACAGATATAAACCAACAGAAAGGGAACTGAGAAGCAGGTTAACATTTACATTTGTATTTCATCCTCTGTTCGTTCCGTTCACTCTATCCAAATCTATCCACTTTGTCCACTCCATTCTGTCCACATTTTATTTATTCCATCCATTTCATCCACTTTATACATTCCATCCATTTCACACACTTCACACACTCCACACATTCCATCCATTCCGTCCACTCCATTATTCCACCTACTCCGTCCACTTCATGCATTCTATTGGCTTATTTATTCCATCCGTTTTATCCACTATCCATTCCGTCCACTCCATCCGTTCCGTCCACTCTGTCTATTCCGTCCAACTCCATCCATTTGACCTCTGTTCCATCGATTTCATGCATTCCATCCACTCCATCCGCTTTGTCCATTCCGTCCATTTCTTTCATTCCAACTGCGCTATCCATTTCATCATTCCGGCTGCCCCTCACGCCGCCTGCAGCTGAAGGGTACATAGTGATGTGCGGCGTGTTTACATTTACATTTCCGTCTAGATGCGGTTCATGCTGGTGTTCACAGCTGCACCCAAGTGAGGGACATTTCAACATTTGCATCTCTATCCAGAAGCGACTCTTAGATGCAACACAGGCTACTGTTTACACATCTAGCTAAGTGTGGCTTTGCTAACATTCACAGCCTTTTCAATAGGTGACGCAGTCCTTAAAGGAGCTCTTTGCTTGGTATCGAAGTGTGGCACATGCTATCATTTACAATTCCAGCTAAGTGAGGGATATTATATCAATCATAATTCTGTCTAGATGAGGCACATGCTATCATTCACAATTCCAACTAATTGAGGGATATGATGTCAATCATAATTCTGTCTAGATGAGACACATGCTATCATGCACAGTGTGGGTTGTATGGGGGAGGCCGCAGGTGGAGTTTGAGGGATATTCCAAGAGACCAGGCAGAGGAAGGACATCAGAGCTGAGTGTTGGAGAGGCAGATGTTGACAATGTGAGGCAGTGGTATGTAGTGTATTGTAGTGCAGGAAGCTGGGAGTTTGAGGTGGGGGAGAGTGAGAAAGACTAAACATAGTGTGGGCGATGTTAGTTGATGTGGGAAGGAGTGACTTAGCAGAGAGTGAGGCTAGTAGGGAGGATGTGGAAGTGGGGTGCAAGAAGTAGTGTGTATTGGAGAAGTAGATGGGGCCTGAGAGTAGGTATAGTAAATAGGTGAGCAGGGCACTGTTCCTGAATGCAAAGGGGTGAGTAGAGTGCCATATCTCTGAGTTTCATGAATGGAAGAGCAGTGGAAATGATAATAGTGGGACAGTGGTAGTAGACATTGTTCGTGGTTGTTAGAGCTCGTGCCAGCCAAATCGCATGGAAAGGGCTGTGCGTACACCCGCAAAATCGCGTACCCCGCTTGCGCCAGCCAAATCGGGTGGCAGGCCCGACTCATGACCCCCCACCAGTAACGGCAACACCCACCAGTGACGGCAACGTGCAGGCAGGCCTCGACTCACGACCCACCCCCACCAGTGACTGCAACGTGCAGGCAGGCCCCTACTCATGACCCCCATCAGTGAAGGCAATCTGCAAGCAGGCCCCAACTCATGACCCCCTCAACCCCACCAGTGATGGCAACCTGCAGGCAGGCCCTGACTCATGACACCCCACCAATGACGGCAACTTGCAGGCAGGCCCCGACTCGTGACCCCCCCCCCCCCCCAGCACCCACATTTGCACACCATGCAATCATGTAGCATATGTCCACCAAAATCCCAACACACGGTGCACCCACATGGTGAACCTCAACATTCATCCATCGTTCCTGCTCCCCATTACATGCCCCATGGCATGGGAATCACAAAGTCACACATGAACAACATTGCTCAACAGCAGGGACACGTAATGCAGACATGGAAGATTGAAACTTGCACCAAAACATTGAGAGCAGACACCACTTGTACTCCAACATATAAAAATGTAGTAATGATCCAGAATCAGAATGAAACACTTAAAAATCAAACCAGTGAAATTATGACCATAAAAAATGGAAATGAAATGCAAATCCGGGAAAAAAAATAGTGATGGAAAAATGATAGAATCCAAATAGTGGTCCATGTCCATTGACGCATATGAAAATGCAAAGAAAAATCAGAATAAAACCATTGCTCCATTTGAAAAAAATAAACGTGATTAAAAATGACAAGTTCCAAACTACATACAAAGGTCACAGGGCCATGATCCCCAAAAATGCAAGAAAATCCTAACAGTACTATAAAAAATAACTATATACAAGATGTGGCGCAAAGTCCATGAACTCCAAATTAAAACAAAAAAAGGAAACCTAACCCTAATGAACTATTTACAAAGGCAGCAGGCTAGTCCTACGACTCGCCATTTCCCTCAAGAGTTTCGGCCAGGGCATCATTGAACTCCATCAATTTCCCTGAGGCAGGCCTCTGCTCTCCCCTCGAGGGCCCGCCGGGACTCCAACGTGCTCCTATCAAACTCCCTGCGAGACTCCTAGAGTAACTCGGCCCGCCTCTCTGCCCGATGCAGAGGGCCCGCTGCTGCTCTGCTCCGATTTGCTGGGCCATTTGCTGCAACACGGAAGACATCCTTCTGTCAAGGTCCACATTTCCCTCCTGCCCGATTGCCGATACCTGCCCTCTTGATGTTGAGGGCCCCAAGTCCTGTCTCCTCCTACATCGAGCCTGCTGGCGCTGCCCAAAAGCCTGGTGCCTGCGCCTCCGGGATGACAACCCCCCGGGGCTGTCGTGCACGTGCCCTGCTAGTTGGTGCCTGCACTACCTCCATTGCCATTGGTCCTGTTGCTGCAGTGACCACCTCTGATGATCCTCCTTCAACTCCCGACTGTGGCAGGGATGTGGTCTCCACCAGACTGGCCGCCGTGGTCGGTACAGGTACACAGGGAGCCCTGGTGGTATCTGGGCCGGAAGACGGCAAGGACGATGACTGGCACACAGTGGAGGAGGAGGGAGAGGGGGGTCACAGCAGTGGCCAGCACACGTAAGATATTTGTGACTGAGCTGAGCTAGCCAGTCCATGAGGCGACGGAACACATTGTGATGATGTGCAAGCTCCCGATTGGCAACCGGCACACCACCACGAATGGCGGCTGTACGCCTCGCAATACCGGCTAGCATCGGCTCGACCCCGTCACGAATTGCTTCATCCGCAAGTAGTGGAAGATCCGTTTCTGTGGATGCATCCACTACCTGCGACGGGTCCGGCCTGAGGCATGCCCGCAGGTGCATACTGAGGCAGTCGGAGAGTCCAGGACAAGGTCAGTCACAGGCCCCTCCCCAGTGACCTGCACTGCCTCCGGCCCCTGATCTTGGATTGCACCAGTCACACTCACCTCATCACCCCTGCCGGGCCCCATGTGCTGGGCTTATGTGGCATCCTCCTCCTCCCTGTCCACCACCAACATGGATGACTCCCCATTGTCTTCTGCATCGGATTGCCCCTATGTGGTCTCGCCTGTCCCTCCCGCTGCCGAGGAGCCCACGACTGACTTCACCTTCTTGGGCCTTCCCTCAGCAGCTGCGGCTGTTGTGGACACGGCTCCAGTTTCCGCGCTCCCGGAAGATGTTGGTACCTGGGAGGATGACTGGGCCCTGCGTCTCCGCCTGGTGGATGCATCTCTGCTGCGGTGCTCCACAGCGCCATCTCCGCCCTCTTCCTCAATCGCCGCTGTGGATAGGGAGACATTGAACACAAACATCAGTATACCGAACAAATGTCTGCTTCACACAAAGCAAATGCACGTGAGTGGCACTGTCAAACGTCACAACCATCATCACCCTCCCCAACACACAGGTCAGTGCAAGCAACGCACATGCACAAACATGCATGCCATGTGCAACAAACATTCACATCCATGTACAAGGCACTGCAGGCAAATCAGAACAGTGGCTAAACCTCACATGCATCATGTTCCATGCACATCACATACACACATCACCTGACAGTCATGCATCGGGCCATGTAGACCTCACGTCACAGTGCACTTGGGGACAAGTGGGCCGCATGAATCAATCACACATTGAGATGCTCATGTGTCATGCATCCATGGGGTTGGCCAGTCACACACTCACTACTCAGACACACACATGTACACCATGCATGCCCATGATGGTGACGTAAGCACCCATGTGTCACACCTCTCGCATGCCTGTGGGTCACGCTTGAATGGACTCACATGCAGCACTGTCAGGGACATGCACACAGACATCTATACAGGAGGAATGCCAGACATGGGGCCAAGGTGCACAATCCAGCCACACACCAACATAAACATGCACTATGGTGGACAAGAACACATGAACACTTACCAGTCGACACCAGACGGAGCACCAAATACAAGACCTGGGCGTACAACGCTGGGTCGATGCGCTCCTGGACCTGCATCTCATCGTTGGTCAACCGGCCCCAGCGCATCTCTCAATCTTCAACAGCCTTGAGGAGGCACCATGCCTTGTTGAGGGTCCTGGACCTGAAGTGTTCCCAGCGCTTACGGACATGTTGGTCACGGGGTGCCACCCCCTTCACATTGATGGCACCCACGATGTCTGCCCAGATCTTCCTTCCTTGTCGAGTCGCGATGGTCCAGTGAAGAGGGCATCATAATGCCCCCGGACATGCTCCACCAGGATGCCAACTTCTCTGGAAGAGAAGCTGACAGCCCTCTGCCGGGGGGTTGCCACTTGCCTCATATGGAGATGGGTCAGACATGGCAACCCCGAGGCAGGTGTGGGTGGGCAGGTGGTCCTGGGGATGGGCTGTGGAGCGATGGAATGGCAGTCGGAAGTCTTCAGGGTCAGCAGAGATGGTCACAACAGGATCCCTGGCAATGGCTACAGTGCAGGCACAAAGATGCGGGGCATGTGGGCAGCAGGCAGAGTGGGCTGGCAGCAGCAGATGGCTCTAGGATGCAGCTCGGGCCAGTTGGAGGCAGGTAAAGGTCCTTGTGGGCAGGAGCGTGGGTCTTCCATATGCTTTCGTGTGGCCAGCCGGATGCAGAGTGACTCTGCACGTGCGGAAACAGAGCGTTGGCGTGTAATCAGAGGAAAGGCCCTAAGCGTGTAAGTTACATGATGCGTGTTGGGCGTTGCTGTTTAGTACGGGATAAAGGTCCGCGTAGGACAACAGTGCAATGTAAGTGCTTTTCGTGGAGACTGATGCGCGAGATTCATATTTTTGTTGGTTCACATGCGAATTGTTCACTACTGTGGCAGTGCGTACTTCTTGTTATGGCGGGGGAGTAGCCTACGCACGCGCTTGTGTTTTCCTTCATTTTTCTAGGCAGACGGTGAGTCGCGCACGCTTTTTTTCCACTGTGGTTTCCTGTGTGTTGCGTACCCAATTTTGGAGGTCCTAGTAGCCTACGTGTTCTCTGCGTATGCATTTTTTGTGTTTCTGGGTGCCACAGCGTACTGCGGGACGCTTTTTCATTGCACGTGGGCTACCAAGGGGTTGTTGGCATGTTTGTTTTTGGGGTACCTCAGTGTTGCTTGACCCATTATTTTCTCCCCAGGGGTCACATACAGCCTTGCTGGAGCACAGTGGTAGGTTTTCTATCGCGTACCCTGCCCCCTCACTCCAATTGCCCAGGACAATTGTTGACTGCACCTCCCATTGCGCTAGTACATCAGTGCCATGATTGGGAGGGCAACAAGTGGTAAGGGAGGCAAAGCTGTGCGACCTTCCAGAGGTGGCTGGGGTAGCCAAGGTGGAAAAGGTGGGGCGACGTGTTCAGGCCCATGCAGGGATAGCCATGCCCCCAGCCAAGCGGGTCAGGGAGATGCAGCTGCTGCTGACATTCCCAGCACCCGTCAGACCCGACAAGCAGTGCCATTTGCTGTCCCGAGCAGCCAGGGTGTGGAAGCTGCATGGGCAACTGCAGCTACCACCACCCAGGCTCCGGGTCAGACAGCCCGGACTGCAGTGATCCCGGAACAGGCCCCGGGTGACTCAATGCCAGATTTCCATGTACAGAAGGCCAAGCCACGTGTGGTGCAAGTTGCTGTCACCAGGTCATGTGGATCTGGAGCAGCAGTGCCATATGCTGTCCCAAGAAGATAGGGTGTGGAAGCTGCAGGGGCAGCTGCAGCTACCACCACCCCTGCTCTGGGTCACCCAGCCAGAACTGGATTGGTCCCCAGCCCTTGTCACCAAGGCAGGTGCGGCGCAGGGTCGTGGCAGCAGCACCCAGCTGCCAATACCTGCAGTCCAACCTACGGTCGTCATTTCATTGCCTGATTCCATTGGCCAGTCCACCTGCACTTCAGCCCCTACTGACCAGAGCGGCACAAGCCACTCAGGGTCCGCACCACCTCGCAAGAGGAAGAAGCGTTCTCCAGCGGTATAGACTGGTACCCCAGACATGGCTTGGGAGTCCCACACATAAAGGAAGCAGAGTTTCTGTGATGAGGAACTGGGCACTTGTGGACTACGTAAGGGAACACTGCTGCGACATGCTGGTGCGGGCAGGGAGAATACATACACCTGCTCAGCGTAGGGCCCACTGGCAGTGCCTCGCGGACCATATCAGGGCCTTGGGACATGAGGCGCACAGCAGATCATGTCATAAGCATTGGAATGACCTCCGACGCCGAGCAAAAGACAAGCTGGCTGCAATTTACGCCTCTACTCTGGTGACTGGCAGTGGGACACCACCAGAGGACGAAGAACTCGCTGCGCATACCAAATTGAGACAAATGTCTGGTGAGTGGTGATGCGTGTGTCCAGGCCATGTGTATGTTGCCTGGGTGATAAGTTATGATTGTCTGCCAGTTTAGGCTACATTGACATGACTGCCACGTGTGACCCATGTGATGTTGGACTGATACGTGCTTGTTGTCATGCAGACTGCATACAAACCATGTCCTGCACACACAGGCAATCCTCATCACCACACCTGCTCCCTCCTTCCATGGCAATCTCTGTGCAGCCTCTCTTGACCCTCTTCTTGCTCCAACCTATGGTTGCCGATAGCATGTGATAATCTTCCACTCCACACTCAGCTTCTATCTTCACATGACTGACATCTCTGTGAGGTCACCCTGCGAGGTGTTCCTCCTCAGAGGCATTCTTCCTTACCTCTCCATCCCCCAGCAGCTCACTGTCTCCATGGAACTGGTGATTCCGATGGGGGAATACTGCAACGTGCTGTACCCGAATTTCGGTGAATATACACACTTCCATCTGCAACTCTGCCTGCGCTGTGTGGAACATCCTTTGACTTTGGTGCAGGATATCTCACTCGGACTGTGGGGATGGCACAGGCTCACAGTGGCTGAGTGTTCATTCCTGGAACCTGTGCATTCCCAGCAAGTCCATATGGGTCCTGGGCAAGCAATTTATTCTACTCCATCTCCAGTATTTGCTTCCTTCTCATGTTCTAATATCATCCCTTTCCTTCTCACTCAGGGTCAGTTGCTCCTCATTGCCATTAGTTTGTGGTCCTCGTCTGTGTCGAGCGCAAGCATCCCTCTGGTACAGCCTACCTGCCTCTATGCAACTGCTGTTGCTTCTCCGGGCCTGGGGGCACTTCTGATGCTTCCTCATGTGTTGTGCTTACTGTCGTCCTCTCCCCTACTGTAGTCCCAGATGACTGAAAGAATGCAATTGACACCTGCCCACACTGTCTGCTACAATGCGGTACTCTGAGCAACCCTTTTGAGCCATGCACTGCCTCCAAGCCATCCCCCGCCTTTGGGTGTGGGGTTTACTGTATCCCTACAACCCACTACCAACACTTTACACAGAATGACTGCACTTGCCATTACACTGCCATCAGTTCACGACATTCACAATACTGCCTCTGTGTTCTCAATGATAGGCTGTACACATGTACTGCACTGCACCCACACACTTCTGAACCCTGTTCTCCCCTTCCACATGCCTATTCACTTGCGTGATGTCAAAGTGACCTGCCATTGATGAATCCATGTGCCTTCCTTCTCTGTATTTCAACACCCTAGCGTTGTTACAGCCTGTGACACGTGTGTTTTATTAGTGATTTCAATGTAATGTCAAATGACATGCATTGTACATGGCTCATGGACAGAAGTATTGAGCTTCCATCTGGGTCTGGTTGACAGTTTGGGCATGGCTATGCTACATGCCATCTGTGTGTTGGCATCTGTCTCGTTTGTGGAAGGACAATGCCAGTAACAAGCTTGTGTTTGATGCAGGCGCCAAGGACTGCAATTTGTTATACAAAGCTATGCACCATGCAGTACATGTCTCATTTTGCCATTTCACATGCATCCATGTCTTTCAGGCTCCCCTTACATTTCATTGACCCTGCCTGCCTGAGTTTGTCTCATGTGTGACATGGCTGGTTCATGTGTTGGCTGTCAACATTGTGATACCTATGTGTGTGGCCTATGATGTTAACATGTGTGTTCATGTTGTCTTTTGATTTTCTGCAGGTGAGGAGGCACCGGATACAGTGAAGGGGGACATGGGAGAGGAGGAGATGTTAGAGGGGGTGACTTATTCAGAGCCCCAACCAGGCACCAGTGGAGGCCGTGGCGTGGTGGGCCATGAAAATCCATTGGTGCTCCAGACCATCCTGGCCAGGGGTGTCTCTGAGTGCACCTCTGAGGAGCCCTATGCCTCTGGTGCGGAATCAGACATTGAACCTTCATTGCTGTCTCAGGTGAGTGATTGTGTTGTTCTGTCTGACAACCTGCAGGGGGGGTAGACCCCCTCACGGGGCCAGTTAGTGTTGGTACATCAGTCTGTGGTGGTTACAGATGCCGGGTTACGCTCCACACTGTGTGCTCCTGTTCCTGGGGCAGCTCAGCAAGGGAGGAATGCAGTCCGGCAGCCACAGGCAGCGCCAGCGCAGCAAGGGCCATGTATCCTTGGGCCTGATAGGTGTGGTGTCCGGTAACACAGCCGTGTGCCACCCAGGAATACTGTGTGGGAGAATTCCATGTATGCCATTGCCCAGCAACAGGGGGCATCCTGTGAGATGATGGCTCAGAGCGTGGAAAGGGTGGCCAATTCCATTCTCCCCCCTGAAAGGCAGATGGAGCTCCAGCAGCAGGCAGTGTGGTCCACATGCCGCTCGCACAGGCTGGACATGTTGGCCGCCAACAGGGACCAATGGGCTGAAATGGGGGCTCTCTGCACAGCCATAGCTGCAGAGGCCCACAGGGATGCCCTGAGGGAAGAGAACACCTCCCTCAGAACTAGCTGCACTTGATTTGGCCAGCAGTAGACGGGCAGAACAGCAGATGGAGCAGCTGACACACAACTTCTCTGCTAAATTCTATGCAACCCGGGAGGAGATCCGTGCGTCACGTGAGGCCTTGCAGGTGGAACTCCATGCAACACGTGAGGTGCTGCATGGGGGACCTCTGTACCCTAACCATGCAGAATCAGACCTATCAGTCCTGCATGCATGCTGCCATTGAGGAGCATAACAGGGCTGTGCGTGGTCAGCCTCCCTTTTTTATTCTCAACATCCACGCATGTGGGTGTTGAGGTACACCCTGCACCTCCTCCCTCCTGGGTGGTCCCTCCAATCCCGTGGTCCACCATGGCCTTTTAAAAAAAAAAATATATATATATATATATATATATATATATATATATATATATATATATATATATATATATATATATATATATATATATATTTTTGCCTTTTGTGCATTCATGTAACAGTGTTGCTTTGTGTGGCATCCGTAGGCATCCACTGTGTGTTCTGGCTGGGCCCATACAGGCTTGTCTCGTGTTTGTGGCTTGGGGTCCAGACACACATGCCGCTCCTGCTTCCCCTTTCCATGGGCTTGCAAGGAGGGCAGTGTGTGACAGTAACTTACACAGGCATTGGGCTTCCATCATTTCTGTGGCCAGTCTAAGTCCAACCTGTGTATACACCACTTGTGGGAATTCATGACCATTGTTTAGCATGCATTTTGCTTTGGATATTGGTAAATGTGTATTTTTTAATGTTGCATCTTCATGTATTACCTTGTCTGTCTCCATCATTGATACCCTTCATGCTGTATGCGTTACCCTGCCCCCTTTACCTAGCAGAGACCCACTCAAGATGGAAGGGGTCCATGTGGTGGCTTTGTCACATTGAGGCACTTGTGCTATTGTGCTTGATGACTGTCTGACATTTTCACTGTTTGGGTCCTTTGTTCATGATATGTTATGCTGGTAAATGGATGTTCCTGTGTGTGGTTTTATTTTTTGTGTGTCAGGGGGATTTGTTTGTGACCTATTTACATTTGTCAGAGTGCACTTTGTGACAGTTGTCATGTGTTCATTTTTTTGTGACTTTTTGCATTCCATGGCGTGGTGTCGGCCGGGTGACATTGGTTTTGGCAGGGTCTAGGTGACATAACAATATTTGGATGTGCTGTTTTGCATGAGGTTAGTGGCATACTGCATCTTGAATGTGTGCCTTTTGGTCACACGGGATTGTGTTGGTTTAAGTAGCTAGGGATGCACACAATATAGCACTTCCAAGGACACATTCTCATGGTGGTAAGGTTGTGACAGTTGATTGTCCCTTTGTCATCGATTGTCACCTGGAATGTGCCAGGCCTGTGCACTCTGCAGGGGTGGGATTTTAGGTGAAAAATTGTGCCACAAGCTGGGTATGGGCAGCCTCGCCATGTGCCCTTTCCCCTCCCATGCGCAGCAGGCATGCATGTGGTTGGGGATGTGGGGCCACCACCATGTCCAAGGTACGCCCCGCCGTGTTGCAACATTGTGCAGGACACATGCTGCCACAATGATCCTGCACACTACTGGTGGTGGTGCATATAGTAGCTGTCAAGGGAGCGGAAGCGTGACTTTAGCACTCCGAATGTGTGCTCCACTATGGCCCTGGTTGCAATATGTGCTGCGTTGCATTTTACCTGGGGTGGTGTGGTGTGGTCCGTATTGGCGTCATCATGTAGCTGCTCAGAGGGTAGGCACTGTCCCCTGGGGAGGTGATAATAGTTGCCATTAGTTGGGTTTGCTATTTGTCTGTGTGACATGCATGCATCCATGTGCACAGGCATTTGTACTCACCAATGAGCCATGTGTTGCCATGCCTCCCAGCTTCCAGGTCCCGGTTTAGGGGTGACATTCTTAATATGAAACTATCATGGGTGGACCCTGGATAGTTGGCATAGACAAAGGTAATGATTCCCTTGGCATCCCAAACAACCTGCATGTTGATGGAATGCCAGTGCTTGCGATAGATGTGCTCAGTGGCCCTAGGTGGACGTAGGGCCACATGGGTGCAATCAATGACACCAAGCACGCTACCCCGTAAAAGTCCTGGACCACGGCCTGCCTTTCTGTGGGTGTTCTGGGCATGTATGTGTCTGTGGACTGAGGGGCGTGCAGTCATGATTGCCAACACCTGGTGTAGGCAGCGTGACTGTGTGGGCTGTGAGACGCCCCCAACTATGGCAGTTGTCCGCTGAAATGACCCAGTGGCCAAAAAATGCAGTACATTGAGCATCTTTTCCAAGGGGCTCAGTGCTTGGGAGCAAAGGGTGGGTGATGTGAGGTCATCCTCCCACTCAATGACCGGGTCTAGGATGATATGAGGTGGAAACCTATACCTGCCATAGACCTGGTCATTCCAAAAAGGCTGGTCCTGGGTAAAAAAATGCAAGGCCTGGCTATCCACTTCCTCCTCCTCCTGCGGTGTCCCACGATCACTGCTGTGAGGAATGCTACATTCATTGTGGCTGTATACGCATGTTTGTTGTTTGCGCATGCTTTTTATGCATTGTTTTAGGTGCGCAGTGACGCTTATGCCTGCTTTCGTGTGGCGTACGTGTTTCCGGGTTTGCACATCTTTTGCCGTGCACCGGTGAGCCCTGTTCGATTATGAATACGTGTTCATTGCGCGTGTGTGGGCGTTGCAAGGATTTTACTACAGTGCTTCCCCCGTAACGCCCACATTTTCGCATGTTCCCCATTTTACGTGTTCCGCCTCCTTTTTAGGTGTGTGCCCTGGATGGTGTGCACCTTCGCTGGCTGCATCGCGTAAGGCGTTCGTGGTGTCGCAGTGACGTGTTGGACCCACGCAGATTCAGCGCAGGTTTCAGGTAAGCCACGCGCAATGTGTTACATGAATACGTAAACGGGTGCTTGCGCATGAAAAAAAAGCACGCAAGTGCCCGTTTTAAGCGCACATTTATTCCATGAATCACCCCGTATGTCTGGTTTGATTTTAGTAGTATGGAAAAACTTTCGAAAATGTTTCCTTTTAATTGTTTTGTTTTCTTTAATATGCAAAAGTTTGTCATTGAATATAAACTAAGTGTATAAAAAAAAAAAATTATCTCATATATTCTATATCAATTGTTAAACTCTGACCAACCCTATTACAAGGGGCTTGTTAAATGATTGCAGACTGGCTAAATTTAGTCTGCCCGTCTTGTTGAAGAATATAGCTATTTCCAGGAAAGTGGTTGTACATGCACAAGCAGTATATCGCAAGGTGTAAACTCAAGCTTGATAAAGCGTCTTGGGGACAACCTTGTTGTAGCCTGTGCCGATAATTATTCAAAAAAAATTCCAGGAGTTGGAGGCAAATGTTCGATCGTATAGGCACAAATACAGGGAAATAGAAAAAAATGTTGAGGATCAAACCTGGATAGAACATTTTTCCTCATAGTGTGACTCGGCAGACACCTGGCTGCAACTAGCTTTGATGAATTCCAAACATGTGGTTACAGGTTTCATAGAACAGTCAAAGATGTATGCACATTCTTAGAGAAGCACGGAAGCCCAACAGGAGACATTGTTACTCTAATAAATGGAAACGGTTTGTCATTTGGTGCAATACTAAGAACATCAACCCTATTGTCTGTTCACCTAAACATATAGTCCTTTATGTATCACACCTCTTAGATTCAGGACTTGTTTTCAACTCACTAAAAGTCCACCTTGCGGCCCTCTCTGCGTACACCACATCTAAGAGCAAGGTTTCCTGGTGGAAAATTCTAGTAATCGAGGCATTCATGGAAGGGGTAAAAAAAAGTCACCCTCCTATTTTTAACCCAACTGGATTGGAGTGGAATGTTCTTACAAGACTAATGGGATCTCCTTTTGAGCCAATGCATACGGCTATTCTTAAGGCTAACACCTAGAAGACTGCTTTTCTTGTGGATATTACCTCTATCGGGGAGTGCTACTGCTCACACACCCACGCTATACCGCTACATTAATTTCTAAGCTCCACGTGAAACAATCTATCGAACTTCCGACTTTCTTTCAAAATCCCAATAACTCAGCTGAAAGAAGCCTCCATACACCAGATGTTAGAGCTGTGGTGTATTACCTTAATTCAACTAAACCTCTAAGGAAGACAGACCAATGCTTTGTCTCTGTTGCTGTTGGTAGAGAAGGGGACCCTGTCTCCAAGCTGGCAATCTCTAGATGGATTGCTAATGCATCCAACTGTTAACCCTCTTGCTAAGAGAGATTTACCTTTTTTTTTTTTTTAAATAAAGGTTTTTATTAAATTTTACAAGCAAACAATAAACCAAACAACAATACACTTTTCTAACTTCCTAACCACTACTCCCTCTACCCCACCCCCCTTGCGAGTCTATTGCATTGAACCTTCAGTTTCCACACCCTGTGGTTTGGTCACCACCTCCACAGGCTCCATCGGGTCGTCTAATGACCCAAACAGTCCGGCTAGCGGTGATTTCCAGGCCATCAGGGACTCGTTCTCCTCCTCCTCCCCCCCTCTCCCCCCCACCCCCCATTGCTACCCGCTTCTTGCCATGCCGTGGTTTCGGCTTCTGCCCATTTATGCAAGTCTTTCCACCACACATCTATCCTCAGCACATGGCATGACTTCCATCCCATGGCAATCCTCCTTTTTGCTAGCACATAAGCCAGGTTCCTTAGTTTGCTTACGTGCCTGAGTTTCCGTGGTCTTGGGAACCCCCCCCAGCAGACAGGCCCACACCGTATCCACTACAATCTTGACCCCTCTTCCTTCTAGTTTCTCTTTTACAACCCTCCAGAACCTCTCTATGATCGGGCATGACCAGAACATATGCACCATGCCCGCGTTCTCTTCATCACACTTGGGGCATGCTTGCCGACCTGCATTCTCGAACCTCGATATCCTCCAAGGCGTCATGTAAGCCCTGTGTGTTATGTACAACTGTATCTGTTTCATCCTCGCGTTTCTAGACCCCTTCTTATGATACCCTTGCGCCCTTTCCCACATCCCATCTCCCATTTGGGCCCCAACCTCCGTTTCCCAGTCCATTCTCAGCTTCGTGAACTCCTTCCCCACTTTACACATCAACATCTCATACAGTCTGGAAATCTCATGACCTCCCTCGGCTATATCATATATCACATCTATGTTGGCATCCAATTCTTCATCCAGCACAGTTTCAGGCCATGTTCTCTTAATCCTCTAACATTCTGTGGTACGAAATGTACTGGCCTTCATTCAACCCAGCTACTTCCCGCAGCCCCTCAAAAGTAACACTAGAGCCCTCCTGCCAGATGTCCCCCATCGTTGCCACCCCAGCCGGCTCCCAGTGGGTCCAGAGTATCAGTCGCAGCTGAGCGTCCGCCCCTGTCAATACTACCAATGGCATCTGCGGTGAGCATGGGGACGGGTCCCCAATCATTTGGCATGCCCTGCGCCACACCTTCCACCCTAGTAGCATCATTTTAGGGCGCCCCACCATTTCCGCTCTGGGTGCCCACATGACTTCTTTCAAATAAAAAGGTGCGCAATCACACCCAAACAACCTATGTTCGGAGGTCTCTTCATCAGATAGCCACTTGGCGACATACTGCAGCTGGCTCGCCACATAGTACGCCTCGTAGTTGGGCAGCTTAATTCCCCCTTTGTCATGGAAGTTCTGAAGCTTCCATAACGCCACTCTGTTCCCCGTGCCGTGCCAAAGAAAGTCCCTACACATGCTATTTAGTTTGGTTAAAAAAAAAACCCCTAGGAATAAAGTACGGTATATTCCCGAAGTAATGTAGGAGCCTCGGCAGGACCACCATCTTTAGCATCGCTCCCCGCCCCATCATCGCCAGAGGCAGCTTCGCCCAAAACCGCACGCACTTCTCAATGTTCCTGATGGCTACTTCTGTGTTACACTTATGCTCCTCTTCTACAGTATGGTATATATTTATCCCCAAGTATCCAAACGTGCGAACCGCCCATGGTACTTGCAATACAGGTAAGCGCTCCGATGAAATCCCTTTGTACCCCCCCCCCCCCCCATGGGCACATGCTGGACTTCTGGGGATTCACTACTATACCAGACAACCCAGCGTATCTCTCCATCACTTCTAGGATGTACTGGAGATTTTCTTCTGGGAATCGTAGGTACAGCAGCATGTCATCTGCGTATAGGGAAATCAAGTGCCGTTCTCCTTTCACCTCAATGCCTATAGTGTCATATTGTTGCCTCAGATACATCGCAAGAGGTTCCAGGGCCAGTATGTAGAGCATAGGAGACCACAGGCATCCCTGTCTAGTGCCCCTGCTAAGCTGCCACCTCTCAGATATCACAGATCCTGTCTTAACTCTAGCCAGCGGTTCACTGTACAAAATCTTCGCCCACCTCACATAGCCAGGCCCTAACCCATAGTGTTTCAGGGCCGCCAGCAGCCACGGCCACTTGACGGAGTCAAAGGCCTTGATCGCATCCAAGGACACAATTGCCATTTGCTCATCCTTTCCACTGCCAAACTCAATGATCCTCGGGAGTCGCCTATGATTATTGGTGATGTTTCTATGGGGGACATAGCCCGTTTGATCTGGATGTATTAACTTGCTGATGACCCTCATCAGTCTATTCGCCAAGACTGCAGTTAATATCTTGCCGTCTTGGTTCAGCATTGACACAGGTCTAAAGGAACCACAGCTACGCCCAGGTTTATTTGGTTTAGGGAGAGGTACTATGACAGCCTCTCTGTGACTCCGGTAAGCGGCCCAATCTCGAATGCTTTGTTTAACATTTCTAGCAGCGGGCGGGAGGACCTCGTCTATATATACCTTATAAAATTAGCTCGGGAGCCCATCTGTCCCTGGGGTCTTGCTAGTAGGCAACTGCCTCACCACCTCCCCCAGTTCTTCCAGGGTAATCGGGGAGTCCAGTTCCTCTCTTTCCTCCTCGCTTATCTTGGGCAGCCCCATATCCTCCAGCGTTTCCTCTATCATTACTTGGCTGCTTTCCCCATCTTCCGAGTATAACCCTTTATAATAATCCACAAACGCTTGATTAACTCCCTCCTGGGTATCCTCTACGCTACCATCTTCCCTCTCTATAGTTCTAATTATAGCTCTGGGGGTCTCGCTCTTATATAACCATGCCAAAAGTCTCTGGTTTATCGCCTCCTGCATGCTGTCTCTCTATGTACCTTTTATAATTTAGGTTACACAACCTCTCCCAGTATTCCGGACATTTTTGCTGTAGCTTAAGTATCAAATCTAGTTTCTCTGCTGTATCGTCACCGGATTTTAAGGCCTCTTCCAATTTTGCTTCTGTCTCCCTCAGTTCAGCCGAAACCCCTCCCTGTAGGCCCTTGAATTTAGCCATGGCCGCCGCCCTCATGACAACTTTAAAGGCCTCCCATAATGTCCCCGCCGAGTCCACACTCCCACTGTTGGTTTCAAAATAGTTTACTACTCTTCTCGCAAGTCCTCTCTAAAGAAGGGGTCCCTCAATGCCTCCGCTTGTAGGCGCCATGTCGGGATCCTCGCCCTCGGGGGGGCAGTATTGCCATGCAAGAATCAGGGGCGAGTGGTCCGAGAGGACCCTGGCCCTGTACTCTGTGTGCCATCTCCGCTATCATTTCAGGTGATGCAAAGACATAGTCCAGCCTCGTAGACAACTGCTGTGGGGCCGAGTAATGTGAATATTGCCTCTCCCCAGGGTGCCACACTCTCCATGCGTCTTCCAGCCCAAAGTCATCTAGCAGTGTCTGTAGCACCCTGGCTGCAGGGGCCGGTCTATCTAATTTCCCATCCGATCTATCCACCCTCGGGTTCAGTACGCAATTGAAGTCCCCTCCCCAGATCACTGCGCTACCCGCACACACGCTTAGATTCGCACTCAGTGTCCTAATGTACGCCGCTGTGTTCTGGTTCGGGACGTACGTGTTAACAATACTTATCTCCCTATTCTCTACCAATCCCCTCAGCATAACCATCCTCCCGTCTGTCTCAGCCACCACTTGCAACCGCTGAAACGGGACATGTGGCGCTACCCATATAAGTACTCCTCTTGCGTAGGCCGAGTAAGATGAGCCCACCAACACCCTTTTCCATTTTCCCGTAATCCTGTCCATCCTCTCCCGTGTGAGGTGGGTTTCCTGCAGCAATGCAATATGTATTTTCTGCCTGCGCAGATACAGCATAACCTTGTTCCTTTTTAAATAGCTATTAAGCCCCCGCACATTCAATGTGAGTATTTTAAGGTCCCCCATGGCCTGGTATGGTCCCGTTCCCTCCTCCCCCAGGTGTCGTTCAGCTTCAAAATCCAATCCATATAGGCTTGCATCCCACTCTAAAACCCCTTTAACCCCAAACACGCCAAACTTCCCGTTCCCGCTCCCCCCGCCTCCCATCCCTTCCCCAACACACTCCCCCACAACTGTTGCCCAGCTCCATCCCTGGATCTCCGGCTCCCCCGCATCTAGCTCTTTCCGGCTTTCGCCTGTACTCGAAGCTCCGCAGGGTTAGGCCGCCCTAGTTGCCAACCTACTACAACTACAATTTGGGGGGGGTAGGGTACTTCCGCCCTGCGCTCCAATAATACATCAATTAACCAAACAATTTAAGTGTATATAACTGCCACTATATTCCAGTCCAAGTCTCTCACAATCAGCAATATGTAATCGAACATCAGCCTCCTACAGCCAGGCCCATTGTTCTCAGCCTTCGCCTAGGTGCCCTCGGGATGTTCGCTCGCCGCCATAGCAGTATGCATACCGTATCTGAGTCACTTTTCGCGTCCATTTTGTGCCTCTTCCGTGTCTTCATCCGGGCAGCCTTGCAGATCCAGCCATGTTGTTGCTTCTTCCGGAGTGTCAAATGCAATTTGCTCTTATTCACGACCTTCAGTTTCGCAGGGTACAGCAGCATATATTTTATCCCAACTGCCCGCAGCCTCCTTTTGATAGTCACATAGCTGTACCGCTGCCTTTGGACCAGCATAGTATAATCCGGGTATGCCGTGATAGTGTTCGAGGCCCTCTCAATTGTTCCGTCTTTCCGAAAATATTCCAATATTTTCTCGCAGTCTTTATAGTTCAGTATTTTAGCAATTATCGCTCGTGGAGGGGCCCCTGGTCTCGGCTTCCTCAAAGGGCCCTATGTGCTCGCTCCACCGCAAAACCCTGCGAGAGTGTACCGGCCCGATTGATTACATTGAGAACTTACTCCTACAAGCAGTCGGGTCCTGGCCTTCTTCACCTCCGGCAAGCCCACCACTCGAATATTGTTTCTCCTCGCTCTCCCTTCTGCTTCTTCTGCTCGAGACTCCAAGTTGGACACTTGTTGTTTAAGGACATGGATCTCCTTTGCATTGTTGGTGCTGGTGTCCGTGTTAGATTTCACTGCACCCTCCAGGCAGCTTGTGCGTTCCACCAGTCCCCTTACATCTTGTCTCAGCAGGGAGACTTCGATGCCCACTGCTTCAATTTTAGCTTCCAGGGAAGTGCGTAGGTCCATCATCGCAACCCCGCCCCCAAGATTCCTTCAGCTCCGTGATGGCTTCTAAAATCTGATGATTATCAGCCGCTGTAGCGCCCTCAGCCTGTGCCACCGGGCCTTTGGTTGCGCTGGCCGCAGGAGACTGCTGTGCTTTTGCAAAAATATCCATCCTGTGTCGTTTATTCTTGTTCTTACCCAGTCACTCGCGCCGCCATATTCCGGTCTCCGTTGGGTCTCTCTAGCGTCGGAGTGTCTTCCCAACCGTAATTTCCGCTCTTTACCGACTGTCGTGGTGATCTCCAGGCAGTCGCGACATCCTCTTGCCGCTGCTAGTTGCTGATCAATGCCGAGCGAGCGCCGCTCGTGCTTGTCGTGGTGCGGCCTGCATTTTCACACCTTTGTTGCCCTCGGGCCAGCCCCCAAGCCTCAACGACCCAAGACCCACAGCCCCCAGGGGTTTTGTTCCGTCTTCACCTCGCCACTGCCGTTCTTTCCCCGTGGCCTCCGCCTCTATTCGTCCTCTTCAGGTACCCCAGTGTTTCCTTTGTTGTCGGCCATCTTGTGTGACAATGGACCGAACTGCCGCCGTCGTTTGCTGAGCAATTCCTCCAGACTCCCACTTACGATTCTCTCGATCTTTACACAATGAGCAGAGCCTACATTCCCGTGCGTGTATGATCAATTCTGGAACCAATGGTGCATTTTCAAAGGTAGTTTTTTCGGATCATCTGTCGGATCATCCGGAGCTACACGGGAAGCACGCGAGACTCCTTGGCTGCTCAAGTCACGCTCCCCTAAGAGAGATTTACCCTTAATGCCTAGAGCACATTCTACTCCAGGCACAGGAGCTACTATAGCCTTTATTGCAAGTGTTCCTTTTGATTCTTTTTTTGTGTGCGATATAGCCATACTAGCGACTTTAGATATCCATAAATAAGGAATGCAACATTTCACTATAAAATATATACAAATAAAATAGTGAATACTTCTAAATGTAACATATAGAACTGGTATTAACTCTCAAAGGATAAACCAAAAAGAAAACATGCGAACAGAAAAACCAGAAGACATGCAGGAGGTAAATTAACACCTCGTTCCTATCACCAAGAAAACCCAAGGTTCCCAGAACCTCCACAGCCTGTATTGTCAGGGTACTTTCATGTCCAGCAATTAACCTCTCCCAAAATGAATCTCTACACAGCCATGCTGGTTTATCAACAAACCTATCCAAAATTGCACATCTTACTGTATGTGTTCCTGCATTCTATCACAATGTTTCTCATTGGACGACCTGGTCATTACATATATCACAACTGTTATTACTGGAACCTGACTTGTCCCTGATGGTTACAATTTCTCTTGTATTAACTAACCACACCCTTAAGAAAGCCATACTGCTTACTCTATCAAGGGAGCGGGTCAAATACTTTGGAAGAAAGCCACAGGGTTTATCATACTGAGACCAGGATTTTGATCCTTGTTTCTAAGCCCTGCATTTGGTCAATTGTTTCAATCCAAACGTAGTAATGACAACTTAACTCCCGTCAGATTAGTTATATAATCTTTTATTAGTGTGACCACAATATAGTAATTTCATTTCGAAGGGATTGTGTCCTCCGACGTATTCCTTATCTTAGATATCTCCTTCCAGCTTTGCTGGCCTCGGAAAAATTTTCTCTAGAGGGCGCTGCGCGTCTACGTCCGCCGAGTCGATGTCCCTCGACAGCCGCCGTGTCGACGTCATCCTGCCTATAAAGGCCGCGCGCAGCGTCCGTTGCTCAGTTCCGTTTTTCCGTGCTTACTCAGTGCCTCGGAATATCGTTGCTCAGTTTCGTAGAGAATTTATCCTATTTACCTCGAGATATTCGATCCATACTCGATGGCTTCCTCGTCGGAATCGACGACCCCTCGGTCCGGCTTCAAAAAATGCCGAGACTGTGGGAAAAAGATGTCGCTGACTGACCCTCAGAGTTTGTCTGTGGTGTTTGGGAGCTGAACACCATTGTTCGGAGTGCGAGGACTGTATGTCCATGACAGCTAAGGCCCTGAAGGAGCGTAGGGGGAAGCTGGAGAAAGGTAAGACTTCAAAAGCTTCTTCTTCCTCGACGAAGTCGAGACATTCGTCTCCTCGTCATCATTCGCGCTCCAGGTCTCGGAGTGGGTCCCATCACTCCTCGATCGAAGCACTCGAAGAGGAGACGTCGAAGATCCCCTTCTCCGTCCTCCTCTTCCTCTGTTTCTCCTAAGAGAATCCCTTGTCCCACGAAACATAGTTCCCGGGCTGAATGGGAGAAATTCTGCAAAAATATGATGAGCGTCTTTGAGAAAGCGGCCTCGACCACCTCGAAGACTGCTGAGAGCGATGCTCTGGTCGAAAGACCCGAAGGTCAAAAACACCGCGAGTCGCAGTACCCGGCGAAGGAAGCTTCTCGAGCGCGTCACGAACCCTCGAGTAAAGCTATGGCCTCGAAGCCTTCTTCGAAGGTTCCGTCGACACTGTCGACAAAGGTTCCGCCGAGGTCGGTGTCGTCGAAACCGTTGTCGAAGGGACCTTCGACACACGCGTCTGTCGACTCGACGCCATCTTCGACACCGGCGTCGACGCCAAGGAAAGTCACGGTTGCGGTGCACCCAGTGGCTATCCCCAGGTCCTCGATGGCGTCGAGATTGTCGACTTCCTCGAGCAGAATCCCAATTTTATCGAGGCCCTCGAGGCCTCCGCCTTTGTTTTCGACGCCATGCCCGAAGCCTTCGACGTCGACGACATCGACGTTTTCGAGGCCGATTACAAGAAGTTTGGCACCCTCTGCCTTGGAGATGGGTTTCACACCCTTTGTGAGTTCAGAACAATTGAGAACTATGTCCTCAATTATGGAAGAGGGAGAACTATCTGACCAAGAAGAGACATTTGAGTTGCAGGGACCTGCAACCCCTGTTCAAGAGGAGTTATCCTCAGAAGAACGCAGGTTAAAGGATCTCCATGATTCCTTACATGAGGCAAGTGGGTTAGACACTTCCCCTGAGGTGGAGTTCGCTAGACCAGACCCGGGGGAGCATGCTGAAACCCCCTATAGAGCCTTAATGGCCAGGATCACAGAATTTATGGGGTGGTCAACACCTTCACAGGCTTTCCAACAAGATGACCTTACGGATATTCTTGATAAAGGTCCACAGGAGGATCCTGTAGTGCCTTTTCATAAAGCTCTTCAGAGGAAAATCATGACGAACTGGGAAACCCCAGATGTCGTCCCGGCAGTAAATAAAAAACTGTCTACTAAATACAGGGTATCTTCTGCAGACCCAGAGTTTTTGTCAAAACACCCATCCCCAGAAAGTCTGGTGGTACAGGCAGCATCTTCTACTGACGTCAAGACTGCTTACCCTACCGTCCCACAGGACAGGGACGATAAGAAATATGATGCTATGGCAAAGAAAGTTTTTCGGCATGTAGCATGGCGTTAAAATCTGTTAATGCTACTTGCACCCTTGCTAGATTCAGCCATACACTTTGGGAGTGTGCTTCTACAGCGGCTGACTGCATCCCGGAGGGAGAAGAAAGGGAGGCGTTCCTAAATATCATACAGGACGGTAAAGACGCTATGTGCAAATCCCTCCAGACGGGCATTGATTCAGCTGACAGTATCAGCAGAGCAATGGCGGCAAGTAAAACAACCAGGAGATTCGCTTGGTTGAGAAAGTCTGGTTTTGCCCCAGATGTGCAAGCCAGGCTCTTGAACAGGCCATTCGATGGCTCTTCTTTGTTTGGGAAAAAGGCGGATGACAGTTTAGAAAAACTGCAAACATCAAAGGCAGCAGCAAAATCCCTAGGCGCTGCAATCCGTCGGACACCTTTTCGTCCCACAGGAACCTCTGCGAGGGGCAAGTCCTTTCGCTTCTACTCCGCATTCGGAAGAGGTAGAGGACGACCGGCTCAAAGGGGACAAAGAAGAACTACCCGAGGTGGACGGGGTAGATATTCAAAAGCCGCAGCAACAGCAGGTGCCTCTTTACCATCGGCATCTGCATCAGCCGCCCCAAAACCACTCTGAGGACTTCCCTCACAAGACACCTGTAGGAGGCAGGTTAACTCAACATCTAGCGGAATGGCAGGCTATCACGTCGGATGCTTGGGCATTGGAAACAGTTGCCCAAGGTTACTGCCTGCCTCTCCTACGCATACCTGTCATCCACCGGGTATCAGCTCTCAAAAAGCTCCAGATCCGCTCCTCTTGCAGGGAATTTTAGACCTGGTAGAGAAAGGTGCCATAGAACCGGTACCTGTAGCGGAGACGAACAAGGGCTGGTACTCCCCTTACTTTCTCATTCCAAAGAAAGACGGAGGACTGAGACCCATCTTGGACTTGCGAGAATTGAACAAATTCCTCAGGAAAGACAAATTCAAGATGGTAACTTTCTCAGATCCTTCAGGCCCTTCAGTTCCAGGACTGGTTGGTATCTCTGGACCTTCAGGACGCTTATTTCCATGTGCCTATCCATCTCAAACACAGGAAATACCTGAGGTTCGCAATTGGCAACTCTCATTATGAATTTCAAGTGCTGCCATTTGGGCTGACCTCCGCCCCGAGGGTCTTCACCAAGTTAATGTCGGTAGTGGCTGCAAGTCTAAGGAGGGAAGGGATTCACGTCTACCCCTACCTGGACGATTGGTTGATCAGGGCTGTATCTTCGGAACAAGCTCAGATCCAGCTAAATCACGTTTGCCACTCCCTTCACAGACTGGGCTTCTCCCTCAATTTAAAGAAGTCACAAATGATACCATCGCAGAGACTCCAGTTCATCGGAGCGATCCTGGACACTTCCCTGGGAAAAGCCTCGCCACCAGAGGTGAGGGCTCAAGATATTCTACAGATGGTTACCAAGTTCCAAAATGCCCAACGTCTCCCAGCCTTCGACTTTTTGAGGTTGCTAGGTCTCATGGCATCCTGCATTTTCCTAGTGCCAGAGGCTCGCCTGAGAATGAGATCCCTCCAGTGGGCACTGAGGACTCAGTGGTCACAATTCTCAGGAAGAATGACAGATCTTCAGGTTCCCGACAGGGTGGCTCGAGACCTTCAGTGGTGGGCCTGTCAGGAGAACATTCTGAAAGGAGAACAGTTTTGGCAACCCTGGCCGGAGATAACCGTCACGGATGCCTCACTCACGGGGTGGGGAGCCCACGCCAACGACTTGACCATCAGCGGTCGTTGGTCTCCATCGGAGTCCAGACTACATATCAACCTGTTAGAGCTGAGGGCCATCAGACTTGCGCTGAAGGCGTTCCTGCCAGCTGTACAAGGGAAGAATGTCCTGATAATGACGGACAACACAGTGGCCATGTATTACCTCAACAAAAGAGGAGGCGTTGGATCACTACCTCTATGCAGAGAGGCGATGCAGCTCTGGTTTTGGGCAATCCAAGAAGGAATCTCCATCGGCAGTTCACCTAGCCGGAGAGAAGAACTTGACAGCGGACGCTCTGAGCAGGCAGAGCACAGTCTCCCACGAGTGGAAACTAGCTCAGGAAGTCCTTCAAGAGATCTTCGCCCTTTGGGGAACCCCTCAGGTGGATCTGTTCGCCACCAGTGTCAACAGGAAGTGCGATCTGTTCTGTTCAAGGGAATTTCCGCCTAGAGGAGCTCTGGGAGACGCGTTCATAGTGGACTGGGAGTTTCCGCTGCTGTACGCGTTCCCACCGGTCCCTGTCATTCCTCAAATGATCAGGAGGTTGAGAAGATTCATGAAAACCATGATCCTAATTGCCCCGGATTGGGCCAGGAGAACGTGGTACCCGGACCTTCTAGACTTGTCCATCTGCCCTCCAATTCGACTTCCACTCAGAGAGAATCTACTCTCACAGAAGGGAGGTCAGGTTCTCCATCCAGACATCAAAACCCTCAACCTTCACGCTTGGCTTCTGAAAGGCTGAGGTACAAGGATTGGGACCTCCCTGATGATGATATGGAGGTGCTGCTTTCGGCAAGGAGGCAAGCAACAAAGTCTTTATACCGCTGCCGTTGGAACAGATTTTGCAGCTGGTGTAGAGAAAAGAATATCGACCCCTTTTCATGTGGTACACCAATGGTTTTGTCCTTCCTACTCTATTTGGCGAATTCAGGCCTTCAAGTTGGCACCATTAAGGGCTATCTTGCAGCGCTATCCATCTTTAAGCGCACTGCGGAAGAACCATCCTATTTCAAGTTACCCTTGGTAATACAGTTTCTAAAGGGGTTAACTAACGTTTATCCCCCAAGACCATTCCAGGTTCCCCTATGGGATTTAAACTTAGTCCTAACTTTCCTGATGGGCACACCTTTCGAACCACTCCATTCTTGTTCGTTAAGATTTCTTACCCTTAAAACTGTTTTATTAGTAGCACTTACATCTGCTAGAAGGGTGAGCGAGTTACAAGCTCTTTCTTGTAAACCCACTCATACAATCTTTCACAAAGACAAAGTTGTCCTGCAAGTGAAGCCTAATTTCCTCCCAAAGGTGATTTCTGAATTCCATATCACTCAGAAGATTACCCTGCCATCTTTCTATCCTCCTCCTCATCCGGGGAAAGAGGAAGAGAGGTTACACAGGCTGGACCCAAGAAGGGCTTTAAGTTTTTACATCAGTAGACTGGCTAGGATAAGACAAGCAGACCAGCTGTTTGTAGGCTACGCAGGTCACAAGCTGGGGTTACCGATAACTAAGCAGACCATTTCCAGATGGATCGTTCTAGCCATTTTGGAATGTTATAAACTGGCAGGAAAAGAGCCCCCTCAAAATCTTAGGGCTCATTCGACCATAGGTATTGCAGCTTCATCGGCCCTCAAAAGAGGAGTGCCGGTTAAAGACATATGTGCGGCTGCCACATGGTCGTCCGTCCATACCTTTACACGATTTTACAACTTGGATTCCTCCTCCAGTCAAGAGACTAGGTTTGGAAGGGCAGTATTGCACTCTATTCATCAATAAAAGGAAGCATGAAGTCAGTACTCCCACCTCCCATAACAGAATACTGCTATGGGAGCCTTTCTAAGATGAGGAATACGTCGGAGGACACAATCCCTTCGAAGAACAAGTTACTTCTTACCTTGTAACGTTCTTTCGATGGGATGTTCCTCCGACGTATTCCTTATCGACCCTCCCATCCATCCGCGGAGTACTACTTCCCTTGTTGCAGTTTACGCTCCTTCAGGGTGATTAGTCTAGTCCAGAAAGAAAAATTGTGGGCTACAAAACTGAACTGAGCAACGGACGCTGCGCGCGGCCTTTATAGGCAGGATGACGTCGACGTCGATACGGCGGCTGTCGAGGGACATCGACTCGGAGGACGTCGACGCGCAGCGCCCTCTAGAGAAAATTTTTCCGAGGCCAGCCAAGCTGGAAGGAGATATCTAAGATAAGGAATACGTCGGAGGAACATCCCATCGAAAGAACGTTACAAGGTAAGAAGTAACTTGTTCATTTGCAAACTGTTTAATCTTGGGCAAAGCGGTACATGTTCCTTTCATCAATTCAAGGTTCAAGTCGTCGTAAAGCGAGTGCACCTGTGGACACATAATAAATCTATTAAAACATTTTTTTTTCCAATCCATGTATACTTTCATGGAGTAGAGACCCAGTTCATATCCCTCACAATTGGCAAACTCACTGGGCGATTCAAGGCACTCTCTGATATCTTACCCTCGATCCTAGCCCAATTCACTGCCTGGGAGTACTCAGATCTTTCTAAACCGTATAGGATAGAAGGGATAATCAATTTATAATATCTTATTAAGGGTACTATTGAAAACTTGCAATAAGAGATTGAGAGTTTTTTTAATTGAGCCACCAGTGACACTAATTTCAAGTTGAGGTAAAGTTCCATTTTTTGTAATGTTGGAAAAGGACCAACTTTTAAACCCAAATAGGTTCATTCCTTTACTCGAGACAACCGAAGAGCAGATGGGTACCAATTAAATTTAGTAGCGATCTTCAACGGTCGTTTAAACACAACTATTTTGTATTTTATGGGGATTTAACAAGTGTGTTTCGAATGGATTGTGTCCTCCCACGTATTCCTCATCTTCGATATATCCTTACCTTCAGCTTTGCTGCTTCGGAAAAAAAATTCTCTCTCTCCACCAGAGGATGCTCCTCTCGAGGTAACGACGTCTATGACCCTCGGCGGCATCCGTCGAGCACCGACATCATCTGCTGTATAAATGCCTCGAGCGCGCCCGTTGGCTTCAGTACCGTTTTTCCGTTAGCTTCGCTTCGGATCGTTACAAACGGCGCTTCAGTGTATTATAAAGAAATATGTCGTCTTCATCGAACCCTTCCACACCGAAGACAGGATTTAAAAAATGTCTAAAATGTGAAAAGGAAATGTCTTTAACTGATCCACACAAAAATTACCTCTGGTGCCTCGGTTCCGACCACCAAATTGAAGACTGCGGTTCGTGCCAGTCGATGACCCATAAGGCCATAAAAGAACGCAGAGGTAAACTGGCGATTGGGGAGGGTTCATTCAAGTCTACTTTGAAGGGGAGGAAAGACTCGGCCGAGTCTTCGTTGAAGCATCATAAAAAATACAGATCGAGGAGTAGATCCGGGAAGTCGTCGTCTTCGTCCTCCAAAAAGACAAAGAAAAGACGGCACTGATCTCCCTCTTCCTAGTCTTCCTAGACCTCATCTGAGGAAGTGATCGCATGCCCTTGTAAACATGACTCCCTGAGTAAATGGGAAGCATTTAGAGTTTCCATGTTAAAAATGTTTGAGAACGCGGCCCAGACACCCTAGAAAAAGTCTAAAGAAGACCATGCCCCTTCTCACGAGAAACGTGACGGGGGAAGATCCAAAACAAGAAAGTCTGACAAAAAATTGTCAAGGGTTTCACCCAGGGACTCTTCCCGGTCACCTCATGAAAAAGACCTGTCGGTGCATAAACTGCAGGTAGAAGGAAAAAAGATGGCGTCAAGCTCTCGTACGACATAGAGGACGACATCGAAAACGCCCTCGAAGTCATCGAAGACAATAGAGTACAAGGCGTCGACAACTTATTCTAAAAAAAATTACGTCGAGTATACTGTCGGCATCTTCGAAGGCTCCTTAGACAGTGTCGATGGTTTCCACAATTCCCTCGACGATTCCTTCGAGGACATCGAAGGATCCTTCAACATCGAAGGTTGTTGTGACAGCTTCGACGCCATCAACGTTTTCGGCGACGCCCAAGCCTATACCAAGGGAAAAACCTGCATTACCTGAAAAGGTTTTTCATCCTGAAAGTAGACATGATTTTTTTAGGACCATGCCATCAATTTATGAAGGAGCGTCATCGGCAGATGACGAAATTACCTCTGCTTGGGTTAAATTTGGAACAAGACCTGTTCCTGAGGAGTTAGTTGATCCTCAATGTAAAATACAAGATTTACAGGAATGCTTGCAATCAGCAAGTGGTCTGGATACCTCTCCAGAGTACGAATTTGATAAACCAGACCCAGCAGAATATGCTGATGCGAGCTACAGAAAATTCATGAATTGATTCACCAAATTTATGGGATGGGGTAGAAATTCACCTATCAAGATGAGTATATGACTGATAACCTTTCAGGAGCACCTCAGCAAGACCCCATACTTCCATTTCATATTGCCTCACAAAGGTGAGTTAATTCTGCATGGAGACACCCTGAAGCCATTCCAGCAGTTAATAAAAAAATTTGTGTCGAAATATAGACCCTGTAATTCTGACCCAGAATACTTAAGTAAACACCCATCTCCAGAAAGTCTGTTAGCCCAAGCAGCTACCTCCACTAGAAATGCTGCATACCCCACAATACCTCGGGATAGGGATGATAAAAAGGTTGATGCATGGTCCAGGAAGATTTTTACGTTGGGGAGTACGGCTTTAAAATCCACTAATGTAACTTGCACCCTGGCAAGGTTTACATATATCCTGTGGGCCTGCATGTCGGCAGCAGCTGAACACATCCCAGAAGGTGAGGAACGTGATGGCTTTCTAGCCATAATAAGGGATGGAAAGGAGGCTTCGGGAGAATGCCTTCAATCAGGTTTGGACACAGCTGACCTTATCAATAGGTCCATGGCGTCTAGCACGGTGCTACGTAGATTTGCGTGGCTAAGAAAGTCGGGTTTTGCACCGGATGTGCAATCCAGACTTCTTAATATGCCATTTGACGGTTCGAGGTTTTTTGGCAGCAAGGCGGATGAAAGTTTGGAGAAGCTGCAGACCTCCAAAGCTGCAGCAAAATCACTAAGTGGCGCCATAAGACACCCTCAACAACGCCCCTACACAGGCTCATCTTCCTGGAGGGGTCGTCCTTTTCATTTTTATTCCTCTCTTGGAAGAGGACAGGCTAGTCAGAGGCCAAAGAAAATTTCCTCGGGGGCGAGGAAAAGGTGCTAGACCTGCCCCAGCAGCGGCATCTGTACCTTCAGCTGCTGCCAAACCACTGAGGTTTTGACCCACAAGACCCCAGTGGGAGTCAGGATCTTGCAGCATCTAGAAGAATGGCGGGGCATTACTTCAGATGCTTGGGCACTGGAAACAGTATCCCAAGGTTACTGCCTTCCTTTTCAAAGGAAACCTCAGAATCACCAGCCGGGATACAACTGTCAAACATCCGGATCCGTTCCTGTTGCAGGAAATCTTAACCCTACTACAGAAAGGTGCAATAGAACATGTACCTGTAGCGGATAGGAACAAGGGTTGGTATTCCCCATATTTCCTCATTCCAAAGAAAGACAGAGGACTGAAACCCATCTTGGACATGAGAAGCTTGAACAAGTTGCTCAGGAAGGACAAGTTCAAGATGGTCACACTTTCTCAGATCCTTCAGGCTCTCCAACTCCAGGATTAGTTGGTATCATTGGACCCTCAGGATGCTTACTTTGATGTGCCAATCCATCTCAAGCACAGAAAGTACCTGAGGTTTGTGATTTGCAATTCTCACTATCGGTTTTGAGTTCTGCCATTCGGGTTAACCTCCGCACTAAGATTTTTCACCAAGTTGATGGCAGTAGTGGCAGTGAGTCTCAGGAGAGGGGGGATTCATGTCTACCCCTATGTGGACGATTGGATGATCAGGGCACGTTCTCCAGAACAAGCCCAGGATCATCTGTCCAGGACTTGTCACTTCCTTCACAAACTACGGTTTTCTCTGAATTTAAAAAAGTCAAACCTGATACCATCACAGAAACTCCAGTTTATTGGCGCAGTCCTGGATACTTGCTCTGGCAAAGCCTCGCCTCCCCAAGAGAGAGATCACCACATTCTGCACATGGTAACAAAATTCTAGAATGCCCAGTATCTTCCGGCCTTCGATTTTCTCAGGTTGCTCAGTCTGATGGAATCCTGCATTTTTCTGGTGCCAGAAGCCAGATTAAGAATGAGATCCCTTCAATGGGCTCTCAGGAATCAATGGTCCCAATTCTCAGGGGAAATGTCAGATCTGTTGCAGGTTCCAGCCAAAGTAGCATAGGATCTACAATGGTGGGCTTGCAGATATCATATCCTCAGAGGAGAATCTTTTTGGCAACCATGGCCAGAGATAACAGTAGTAACAGACGCCTCACTCACGGGGTGGGGAGCTCACACCAGCGGGTTGACAATCAGCGGTTGCTGGTCTCCATCGGAGTCCAAACTACACATCAACCTTTTGGAGCTGAGGGCAATCAGACTAGTGCTGAAGGCCTTCCTGCCTTCTGTACGGGGAAAGAAGGTCCTGATAATGACGGACAGCACGGTGGCCATGTACTACCTGAACAAGAGAGGAAGAGTGGGGTCACTACCACTGTGCAGAGAGGCGATGCAGCTCTGGTTCTGGGCAATATAAGAGGGGATTTCTCTATCAGCAATTCATCTAGCGGAGAGCAAAACACAGCAGCGGACGCTCTGAGCAGGCAGAGCAGAGTCTTCCACAAGTGGGAGATGGCTCAGGAAGTCATTCAAGAGATCTTCACCCTTTGGGGAACCCCTCAAGTGGATCTGTTCGTGACCGGTACCAACCGGAACCCCCGAGAGGAGCTCTAGGAGACACATTTTTGGTGGATTGGGAATTTCCACTTCTGTACGCATTCCCTCCAGTCCCTGTAATCCCTCAAGTAATAAAGAGGTTGAGAAAGTTCAGGAAAACCATGGTCCTAATTGCCCCGGATTGGGCCAGGAGAACATGGTACCCGGACCTTCTGGACATGTCCATCTGCCCTCCAATACGTCTTCCAAAAAGAGAGGATCTTCTCTGGCGAGAGGAAGGTCATGTTCTCCATCCGGAGGTCAACACCCTCAACCTTCACGCATGGCTTCTGAGAGGTTAAGATGTAAGGGTTGGGATCTTCCGGATGACGTAATGGAGATTTTGCTTTCGGCCAGAAGACCAGCAACCAAATCTCTATCGGTGTCGTTGGAACACGTTCAGTAACTGGCGCAGGGAAAAGAATGTGGACCCATTTCAATGTAATATTCCCACAATTTTATCTTTTTTTTATTACATTTAGCTAATCTGGGGCTCCAGGTTGGTACGATAATGGGATACTTAGCAGCGCTGTCCATTTTCAAGCGCTACTCAGAGGAAGAATCTTACTTTAAGATACCTTTTTAATAATTCAATTTTTAAAAGGTCTAAATATGTTTCCACCAATACCTTTTCAAGTTCCTTTGTGGGATTTAAACCTAGTTCCGAAATTCCTCACATGCATTCCATTTGAGCCTTTACACTCTTGTCCGCTAAGGCTCCTTACTTTAAAAACAATACTTCTTGTAGCATTGACATCAGCCTGCATTGTAAGTGAGTTGCAGGTGCTTTCTAGCGGTCCTCCTCACACCATCTTTTATAAAGACAAAGCAGTACTTAGAGTTAAACCATAATTTTTGCCAAAAATTGTTTCAGATTTTCACCTGTCACTAAAAATAACATTGCCTACTTTTTACCCTCCTCCTCATGCAAGTAAGGAAGAGGAACGTCTACATAGACTAGACTTCTTGTGGGGTACACTGGCCGCAAATTGGGACTTGCTGTAACTAAACAAACATTATCTAGATGGATAATTTTGGCTATAACAGAATGCTATAGATTGGCTGGGAAAGAACCACCAGATAGGCTGAGAGCTCATTCGACCAGGGGCATGGCAACTTCAACAGCACTAAAAAGGGGTGTCCCTGTACAACATATTTGTGCAGCAGCCACATGGTAATCCATGCCTGCTTTTATAAAACATTATGCTCTAGACTTGACTTCTTCTCAAGGAGGTCTGTTTGCTAAATCTGTACTCCATTCTGTACATGAATTGAAAAATTCTGTACTCCCACCTCCAAAACAAAACTGCTTTGGGAGTCTAAGATGAGGAATATGTGGGAGGACACAATCCATTTGAAGAACAAGTTACTTACCAACTGTAACATTCTTTCGATTCGATGTCCCTTCCACGTATTCCTCATCGACCCTCCCAGCCAACCCCACAGTACAGTTCACGTGATTTACACTAAATTCTTTTAAGGCTTGGGTCAAAAGAGGCACGCCATTAACTACAATCCATGGGCCACCATATACGAAAAAACAGAACTGAAGCCAACCGGCGTGCTTGAGGCATTTATACAGCCGATGACGTCGGTGCTTGACGGATGCCGCGACCTCGAGAGGAGTGACCTCTGGTGGGGAGAGAGAGAAAAAAACTTCCGAAGCAGCAAAGCTGAAGGCAAGGATATATCTAAGATGAGGAATACGTGGGAGGAACATCCAATCGAAAGAACGTTACAGTTGGTAAGTAACAAGCGTTGCCATCCAACTGGCAAATGGTAGAGTAACTTCTTTTTAAATTACATTTATAGTGCTGATTGGTTAATTAAAACCTTATACACTTTCTAAAATATTATACACACATTGTTTACAATTACATAACATATCAGCAATGATAAAACAATTATAAAAAAACATCAATATTAAAACCATCAGCATTAAAATTCAGGAGCTAGGTTTCATTCTAATAGCAATAACACAATCCACATTAATTTAATGTCACATCTATTAAGATCATTTAAATCCTCAACTGATGCGAAATCTACCCCACACATAATATTATAAGCATTACTAGCATTGTGGTTATACCCTCGATCAACATTCTCAGAGTGGTTGTTACAGCTCTCTTCCAAATGTAAAATGCTGGCCCTACATAGACCAGAGTTTTAGCCATGTATATCATCAACCAGAATTGATCAGTTGTAATCATTCTTAAATCGCTTACAAGGTCATTATAGCCCTTGTAATACCATTCTTGCAAATGTTGGCATCCGTTAATAAATGCCTAATAGTCTCAACCTCTCTGCGGCAGTGCCTGTACATTCTTTCCTCTCTGGGTATCCCAGTCCAAGCGCATACATACTTATTACATGGCAAAGTATTAAACCGAATTAGGGTAATAAATCCTGCAAATTCGCTGAGGAATAGCTGCTTTTAGCCCTTGTAGTGCATACAATACATATTGCTTCTTTGTATATAGATTGGTCAAGTTATCACTTATATCCCATTGTAATGCTTTCATTTTTAGTCATTTGTACATGCTTTTAATCTCCCCTACCTCAGTGGGTAGCCTCAGATCAATTGCATTTAAAAAGGTGAGTGCTGTGCTTTTCAAGTTCCTCATATAAGTATTAATCTTTTCTCTCTTAGTCAAACTTTTGCCAATTACACTCATCAAACTTTCTTCACCGCTATCCCTCACCATCATTTTTACATATAACTTGGAGCACCTTATTTTCCACAACTTTTTAGGTGCATTTAGCCCCAGTTCGCATCTTATTGCTTCAACCGGTGTGGCTCTGGATAGCCCCAACACCAGTCTCCACAACGTCCCCTCTATTTTCCCCAGATTCTCCATATGTGTTTCCCTACGATTCGAATGCATATAATGCCCCTGGGATAATACAGCTTATATATTTCCAGGAAATCTTCTATTGAATGGCCCCCTTTTCTGGTCATATAGCCTCTGTGTAACATTCCACTTTTTAATCACTTTGGATACTACCATCTCTTGGTTGAAATTTTGTGGGGGATTAGTCATAGTTGGCATGCCCAAATAGGGGTAGATGTCTACCACCTCAAAGATTTCTGTATCCATTTTCCTTTTGAAAATCTTATCCCTCTTCCTTTTAAATCCCCCAAACACCATAATCTTAGTTTTTCCTACGTTGATGCTTAAATTATTATCTTTGGAATATTGTTGTACCGTGTTGAACATCCTTTGTAATCCTACTGGAGTTTTCTCTAACAGTACCGTGTCATCCGCGTACATCAACCAACTAATGGCCGTGCCTCCCACTTAAGGTGGGTAATTAGATTTAAAATCCTTTCCTGTTTGTCGGCTACATAAAGGTTATACAACACGGAGGAAGTAACGCAACCCTGTTTCAGGCCCATATTAGTTTTAATTGGCGGGGACATTTTTGCACCTTTATCTAGGCAGATTGTATCTGTAGCCTCACTGTACATTTCTATCAGGAAGTATAATTTTACTGGGCAGATCTTCCAGTTAGCTAGTTTGCTCAAGTCTATCTCTGTTGACACTATCAAAAGCATTTGAATAGTCGATATAACACACATGTAGTTGAGTACCTTTATTATCTATTGTCAGATTATATGGATTAGCATTACCATGTTGTCTAGGGTACTATGTCCCTGCCTTAACCCAGTTTGCTGCAGTTAGAGTAGCATATCATTCTTACTCACTTGTTAATACTTCCCAGGAGTAAGGAGCAAAACCTTTGGCAACTACTTTCGGCCATTGCCTGTAGGAGATGGTTATCCGGAGACGTTCTTTCCCCTTTTTTAAAAATAGGGACAAATATGGCTTTACGCCAACCATCGGGTATCTTACCCTTTTTTCCATAGAGAGGTGAATAGTTGCAACAGTAATCAGGCCCACTTTTTCGGGTTGCATTTTTATAACTTTATTCGCTAGCCCGTCCAGTCCAGGGGCTGTAGATTTGATTTTATTTATTATTTTTAGTATGTCAATTATGTCAAAACGGAAATAGCATCCTGCTACAAACCCAACTCATTTTAGGTGTGCTACTTATCGTATTCTCTATATAAAAGAGCTGCAAGATATATTCTATCAATTGTTCCTGCCCGACAACATTTACATCTCTATTCTCATCTTCCAGTAAGTGTTGCCTATATAAATACCAACATTTCTTGGAATCATGTGTTTTACATTATATATATGATTCTCCGATTAGCATTATTGACATTCTGTTTATGGTCTTTAAGCCAATTTATTTATATCTGTTTCACCCCCTCTTCCATCCCCTCATCCTTATTTAAGTTCTTTATATCTTCCTTAACTCCCTTTCTCTTATCATTAATCTGACTATGGTATATGTTGTTATACTTTTTCCCTGTGCTTTGTGTTACACTGACTCTGCAGTTAGTTTTCTGAATCATGCCCAGAAGGTTACTTACCACGTCAAGGCCATTAAGGGCAATCTCTTGCCCTTCTATGGGGAGTATATTAAACATTTTATTAAATGTTTCCAAATTTCGTTCCGTCCACATTATCCTATTTCCCCCCCTGATGTGCTTTGAATGTTTATGGCATCACCTGCCTGCCATTTCTTTTGGTATATTTTGGTCAACTTGCATTTAAGTACTTTATAATCACTCAGGGGAGTATACATATATTCAAAACATTGTTTGTTTCGCTATCCCTTTACTAGCAAACATGTAATCAAGGTGATAGCTTACTTTTCCATTAGTTGAAGTGGTTTCCCTTAACTCCCGAGCCCCTGGCTCCAAATATTCCAACCCCCAATTCTGAAACGGCTTTACCCAGGTGATACCATTAACAATCTGTGTTTGGTGCTTTAGGTTATTTCCACATGTATCCATCTTCGAGGACAACACTACCCCAAACTCGCCACACAGATCGTTCCATTTATTCATCTGTATCTTGGCCACATCACAGTAAGCATCGAAATCCCCCACAATCAGAACTTCTGACTTAGGGGATTCCAATACCCAGCCTTCAATTGTGTCAGTTATAATCTCTTCTATAGCTGACATATTGACACTCCCCCTCCACCCCCTGGACGGGAATAGACGTTAAAAGTAGCATTTCATCAATGTGGCCCAAATTCCCTATAATGGCGCTCATGACAAACGGTGAGCATCTAGAGGCATCCTACTCCTTTATTGCCAAATGTCACGGGCTTGGTCAATATATTGTATTTGTATTTATTTAGTTTATATAGCGCTTTACACCAAAGCGCTGCACATTTTAACAGGATACCTATAACAATTAACATTATAACAGTAACAGAAGAAGCAATTTACAATTAAGAATCAGACCAACAAAACAGTAAGAGCAATTACACTGAAGGGGAGAAGGAGAGTAGTGCAGTAGAACTGAGAGGGAGAGGGAGGGGAAGAGGAGGAGGAGGAGGAGGGAAACGGAAGGGGAGAAGGGTGAGAATGGGGGTGGGAGGGGTGAGGGGAGGGAGATGATCAATGAGATAATATATATTTAATATAATATTGAATATAATTATTATATTAATATAATATTTATACAATATAATTATATATATATATTACAATATATATAATATAATAATTATACCCATCTAGAAACATTTCTCCACTCACCCAGGTCACCTGCAAGGCAAACACATCACACTCTTTCACCAGTTTAATTCCATCTTTATGTGGCATAGATTGGAAACCTCTGCTGTTCCTAGATAAGTTTGTTGGCTCTTCGCCAACCTCCTCATCTCAACAATCTGCTAAATAATCCCTATCCGGGATCCGCTTCTCCATTTTATTACCTCCTTTTAGTCCTATGTCTTTATACACCTTTTGCTTTGGAACAATACTTCTTTTTGGGACGGCATGTCCAATATTATTGCATATTATTTCAAACCCTTTACCCCCTAGAACCTTAGATTGTTCCCTTATCAAGTCCACAATCACTGCCGTCCCAAATTGTACAGTTGCCAGATTTTCCTAGCTTCAAAGTTCAGGGAGTATTACTCTCTAAATATCAGATGTTTTAATACTTTGCAATTGGGGGATCTTGTGCAGATGTTCTAAGACCCATGTCAGATTTAAAAAATTGGCTTTTCTCCAGGGTAGTTTTCTCAATAATCTTATTGCTCTTACCCAAAGGGCAAACGTTAGCATTGTTCTCCTTTTGCCCACACAGCTTCTTTTTACTTCCACCTCCGTAATTTTTGCACATTGCCAATCTTTCCATTTCTACTATTTCTACATCTTTTTCTCTGGCATTCAAGGATTCTACTACCTTATTAATGGGAATGCTCAGATAGCTCACACCCTTTCCTCCAACTTCATCATGTACACTCATAGATTCTTTTTCCACAAGTTTTTGGTCCTGGTTCAGATACCATTATCAAAGGCTTCCCTCTTAACCCTTTTTCTATTCCCTTATATTTTTTACTGGGGCTTAAGTTACCTTCCTCTACTTCTTTGAGATTGATTTAGCTCAAATCTAACCCCTACATCTACACATTCAATGTCCTTAATGGCTGTCTCAGCTAGGGCAGCGCTTTTCCTTTTCACTACCTTAAACGTTCTAACTTTACCTTTGTTGCCCTTACTTCTGGTCCCTTTCTTATTAAGCTTTTGGAGCCATGAGAATAAATCTGATCACCTTCAGAGCTATTGTCCGTTAACATTTCCTTCCACTACTAGTTCGATCTCGTTTGGCTTGGTCTCAGCCTCCAATACATTCACCTTATCACTTTCTTCATCCACTATCATACACAACTCAGTCAGGTCACCCATATTCTCATCCAACATATCAACTTTTTCAATATTATCTTCCTTAGATGTGGCACTTCTTATAACAACATTATCGCCTATGATTTTTATATTTTCTGCCACCAGAACCACCAAACTCCTAATCTGTTCCTGGTCATTCATTAACTTAGTACACATGCCCAATAGTGTGTCTATCATTATTGTAATGGATTAAGTCCCCCCCCCCATATTTAATGATGTATCAATGACACTTTCCGGGTCTTTGCATGAACAATCCCCCTCATTGCTTAGAGTATCATGTACAAATTTCCCCAGATTGGGTGAAGCGGACAGGTCAAGGCCAATCACATTATCCATATTTTTGATGTTTTCATTACTTTACTCTAGCCCGATCGGGAGTACCATCGACTGCTGCCTAAAATCATGGCATAAATTTAACAGAGAATTATTATCTGTCATTGAGCTAATTCCCGGCAATGATAATTCCTATTTCAAATGATCTTTGGCTATATCCTTTTTCGTTAAGAAACCTGAAATCTAGGGTCGTTGCTCGGAGAGCCGATGGAAAGGTCTCCTCCAAAAGAGCCTCCGCGGGATCCCGAGCCATAACGATCCTGAAGGGTTCAAATGAGCGCTGATTCCCCTTGTCGGTGGCACAGACAGCGGAACACCAGGAGGTCAATCCAAGCCACCGCTACAGCAAAAGCGGAGCGTGCACACTAGCCAAAACCCCCGCTATGCGGCCTCGGTGGACGACTGCTCCTGGCAAGATGGCGGCACCTAATGTGGGAGGGGAGACAAGGTGGCCCAGGCGGGACTGACTATCCAGCCCCAAAACATCAGCATGACCCCTCCCCGAAGACAGCAGCTGCACGAGTGCCCCCATCGCGAACGTAGCCTGACGGTGGCAGAGGCGGTCAAACCAAAAGTGGATAGAGAGGAAGGCGGCAACCGGCCTCGCTGGATCCGAAGCACAGACATGGGGGTCCGGAGGCGAGGGAGGAGATCTTGCAAGCTACCTTGAGTCCTACCCCCTCGCCCCCCCCCAGCTCCCACACAGGTACCACTCCATCCACCCCCCCGCACGCGCCTGCAGTGTCCAAGCGGGCTCGCTGGGACCCGGCAGCTTTGGGGGGCAGCAGCGACACAGGGGCCAAGGAGGATGTCCCACCCTTGCATAGCATTCACCAGCCTCTCCGCACCTGCATGATCTTGAAGTGCCAAGCGGGTCACTACCAGACACAGCAGCCCGTGGGGGACCGTCCCCCCTAGAATAAACACCCCCCCCTGCTCACACATGGCACCAGCGACGCCCCGCAGCTGCCACCTCACGATACTTGGGTTAGGATCTAGCCAGACGCTGGACACATCCCCAGCACCTAAGGGGGGGGTCCCTGGGGGGAAAAGCATCTGCAGCAGTCAGCAAGACAGCAAGAACTCATCCCCTCCCCCCCCGGCTCGAACCCTGCACTCTCCAATTGCTGCCTGGAACCCATCCCCATTACCAGCTCTCTAAGAGGGAACACCGTCCCTCCACGCCCAGCAGCAGCACCGCAGCCCCTCCGCTCCAGGTAGGGCTCCAGTTGCGCTGACTAACCAGGTGAAGGGCGGCAAGCAACGAGCCATACACAGTTCTTGACCACAGCACGCCTGAGGATCGGAGGCAGGCGGCCACAAACAGCCAGTACCCCATAGACAGGCTGGGAGGTGCCTGGTAGCTTAAAGGAGCGGAGTAGCAACTACCTGAATAAAGGACGGACTCCTCCTGGGCTCTGTAGCCAGCAAGGCAACCTCCAGACCAAGCTGCCCTAGTGCCGGAAAGCCCTCGTTGCACCATGAGGTGAAGGAAGGATCCAGTTGAGAGACAGTACCCCCCTGAGAACGACAGCAGCACAAGCAGGAAAGACGCACTCACCCTGATTCCCTTCAGGTGAAAATGTCAAAACACCACAAGGCCCCAAAATCTACAGACATCGCCAGCATGCTACTAGCGCAGGGTAAAGGCAAAAAACAGGACACTGGAGGCCCTAGCTCGCACTCCCCAGAAAGGCACGCAGATCCATGGGCCACAAAGGACGACATCCAGTCCCTCTTAACGGGTATCAAATCCGAATTTTAGAACTGCATGGTGGAGATCAACAACAAGGCGAAGGGCCTAGATAATCGGCTGGGAGAGGTAGAACACAGTCAGTGAAACTGAAGACCACACCCTAGACCACACAACCCAGCTAGCGGACCTGAGCAAGAAACTCCAGACCCTGGAAGGAAAGCACAACGAAGTGGCACGCAAGCAGGAGGACCTAGAAAACCGGGCCCACAGGAATAATGTGCGGATTAGAGAGGGGTTCCTGCCGCAATCTCAGAACAAGCCCTACAACCCTTTGTGAGCAACCTCTTCCAGGCCCTCCTCGCAGACCGTGAAAAGGCAATGCTGTTGCCGGACCGAACCCACAGGCTGCAGAGACGCAGAGGGAGCGCTGTAACAGCCGCCATAACGTCATCACTAGGGTCCACTTTTTCTCAACTAAACAAGAAATCATGGAGGCCAGCCGAGCGCAAGGAGAGCTGACATTTCATGGTACAGCACTACAAGCATACCAAGACCTAGCACAAGGCAACAGTCCAGAAGCGCAGGTCTTCAAATAATGCTGAATATTCCTGGCTGCCCTACAGTTCACATGTGAAGGCCACTCCCGGGTGATCGGCTCTCTCTGAAGAGGCAGGAGGCATCGGGGGTGAGGGGGGCCATCCACCCCCGATGACCTGAACAGCCCTTCCCCTACTGAGGATAGCCCCGAAACCCAGGTGAAATACATGGACATGGCTCACGAAGAAGGGGAAAAACGTATACTCTCCAAAACAAACTTGAAGGGCCCACCCCAATTAGCACCCCTATGGGTCCCCCGTCTTGGCCCTCCATGCAAGTGACCAGTCCCTGATCCCCACTCACAGCCAACAGCTCGGGATCCCCATGGTTCACACCAGCCATGAGAGGGAAGACTCTCATTGGCCCAAGTGCCCCAAGGCCCAGTTGCAACTCTGTTCTGGTTTTGTGTTTATTTGTTAGTTCTACAGTGAGATGCAATACCAGTTCGCAAAAGTTAAAACCCTGATTTCAGAGGCCATGCACCACCACTGAAGCTTCAAATGATAGAAGACAGTGAGCAAACCCCGAACTCCTCACCCTCGGAAACTAAGGGGTCTCCGCAGGAAGATTTCTCACCACACCAAAAAATCAGCTTCATGACCCTGAATATCAAAGGCCTCAACTCTCCCAGCAAACGGAAAGCCGTCCTTCGACGCCGAAGTGACTTAAATAGCTCAGTGATCTTTCTTCAGGAAACCCACCTGACCGAAGTGGATTTCCTGCGCCTACGTGATAGATAATTCCCGAAGCAATACATGCCAATGAGCGGTGCCAAAAAGAGGGGCACCGCAATCCTGATACCAAGAGGAACCCCATTCATGGAACTCGAAACACTACGGAGCGCGGATGGCCGCTACATGGCAGTGAAGGGGAATCTGTTTGGCCAACTATACACCTTGGTCGCAATATATGCCCCCAACGAAAGCCAGGAAAGATTTTTCACCGAGCTAGAAGCCACCCTCCTGCCCTTTCTTGAGGGCCAAACAGTGATAGGAGGAGACTTGCACAGTGTCCCAGACCCTCGGATGGACAAATCAGTGCCCCAAATGACAAAAGATGCTAATATAGCCATAGCCCTTCGGCACCTCTTCAATGCCCTGGGAGTAGTGGATACCTGGAGGGTTCTATCGCCAACGTCCAAAGACGACTACTTTTTCTCCCACGTGCACCGCACCTCCTCCGTATAGACCTGCTGCTGGCCAGCCCGCAACTCCTCTCCTTCACGGACGAAGTACGCATAGGCACAAGAGTGCTATCGGACCATGCCCCGATGAGCCTAACGGCCCGCATCCACAACCCTGAGTCTCCGCCAAGACCACAATGGTCCCTTTATGACCCGATCTTCCACGATATGGCCCTATGAGACGCCCTGGCCACTGCCATCCAGCATTATTTCAAGGAAAACCCGGTCGGCCCTACCTCGATTGCCACAAGATGGGAAGCAATGAAGGCGGTTATCAGAGGGTAAATAGCTCACACAACTGCCTACAAGAAGCGCTGATCCGCCCTACGTGAACAACTAGAGAAGGACAGTCATTTCCGAAAAAAACCACAAAAACGGATGGTCCCCGAAAGCCGCCCGAACATTGCACACCGCCCGCAGATAACTGGCCTTAAAGACCACAGGGCGATCACCCCATATGCAGAAGACACCAAACTACAACTGGCTTCCACACACCTGCTTAACACTGACGGCCTCCCCTCAGGATCCAAAACTACAGGAGCAACATATAGCTAAGGCCGCCCTCCCACACATTCCAGAGACGGATAGGAAAGCCTTGGAGCTTCGCATCTCAGAAGAGGAAGTATAACAGGTGATAAAAGCATTAAAACCCAGAGCCCCGGGCCCAGATGGATTCTCGCCCAAATTCTGTAAACTCTTCAGCCCCCTTCCTCACAGGCCCCCTGATGGAGCTCCTGAACTCCTTCCGAGACACAGGATCAGTGACCCCATCGATGCAGGAATCCACCACCGTTATGTTGCTCAACCCAGGAAAGGACCCAAGGGAGTGTGCCTCATATAGGCTTATCTCGCTCCTCAACATAGATGCAAACATTTACACCAAGGGGCTGGCAAACAGGCTAGCAAGGTTTCTCCCCAAGCTTATCGCAGATCAGACAGGCTTCATCGCGGGGAGAAACACTGGAGACAACATCTGCCGAGCCCTGAACTTAGTGGAAATAGCAGGTGGGCAACACCAAGAAATTTCCCTACTCGCCCTAGATGCAGGCAAGGCCTTTGACCGGATCGACTGGTCATTCATGAATCTGACGCTACAAGCATGGTATTGCCAAACTACAAGGCCCCAAAAACAACACAGAGTAAACCAACACAGATTGGCCCACATCCCACTCACGTGTGGAACAAGGCAGGGATGTCTGCTTTCCCGCTAATCTTCACTTTAATCATGGAACCCTTTGCCCAGAGAGTCCACGACCACAGCGCCATTGAAGGAATGACACTAATAGGGAAGCAATACAAGACGTCCTTGTACGCCGATGACTTGATGCTATCACCAAATGCCGGAGCTCGCTACCAGCTGCCCTGACTGAGCTGGAGGCCTTTGAACAAGTGGTGGGCTTCTCTTTTAACTACTCCAAGTCAGAGGCGTTGGGCGTGAATCTGACAGATAAGACACCAAACCTGCTCCACCCCATCTGCCCACTGAAATGGAGCGCAACAGCAACCAGATACCTAGGAGTAAACATTGCAGCTGACCCCAAAAAAATGATATGCAGCAAACTTCCCCCACTTATTCAGCGAGCTAAAGTCCGATCTCAAAAGATGGGATTCTCAGGAGCTTTCACTCCTTGGTAGAGTGACAGCGTGCAAAATGAACCTTCTATCGAGATTCCTTTACCTTTGCTCTTCACTACCGGTGGAAATCCTCCTGCGACCACTCCTCCAGTTGCAGAAACAAATCTTTCGATTTATATGGAAAGGGGGCAAAGCACGGAGTCCGGGGAAAGTGATGACGGGAGCAGCTAAATGGGAGTACCTAACCTCTGCAACTATTACACGGCGGCCCAGCTGACTAACTCCCTGGCGTGGACTGACCCTTTGGACCCCCCGAAATGGGTTTCCATCAAACAAGCCAGTAGCCTTATCCTGCTCAGCGGCCTTCTGCACACATCAGGGACAGCACGCAGACAATGGCCAACAATCCTCTCGTCAACCAAGGTTACCCTAAGAATCTGAGAAAGTGCTCTGCAGAAGAAAACTACCCCAAAGGGCTTGGCCCCCTCTCTCCATAACCCAGACTTTGCCTCAGGACTCCAGGCAACGAACTTCCAAAACTGGACCCAAGGAGGCCTACAAACTCGATTGCAATTGTTCAAAGACGGATCCTGCCCCCCCCCCCCCCTCCATTTACCAGAAGCAGACCGGTTCACCTATGCACAATTGCGTCACTGGATCTCCTTGCCAATAATTTAAACAGAGCCACTAGAGCTCTTCTCCCCCTGTAACTCATTATCGGAAGGCCCCAGGAGAGGCCACATCACCAAACTCGGAAGACATGTTGGTCACCAGACCTACATATATGGCCAAATGGGAAACGGACCTGGGGCATGCCATTGAGGACATGACATGGGTCGACATCTGGTCCAGAAACAACTCTGCATCCAGGTGCATCACCAATAAAGGAGCTCTCAAACTACTGTACTGCTGGTACTACCCGCCGGAACGGCTACACCACTTTAAAAGCTTTCTGGATAGGGTCCTCGAGGAACCACCGTGGGGGCAGATCGTTTTGATGGGTGATCTGAATATCACCAGGGAGAGGGATAGGAACGGTAACTGCATAGGAGGAGGGGGGGGGCGGTAATGTCGGCGGGGCTGAAGGAAAGGTTTGGGGAGCTGGGCCTAAGTGATGTCTGGAAAGAAATAAAGGGGGAAGAGGAGGGCTACACCTTCTTATCTGGAGTCCATGGGTCACAATCTAGAATAGATTACATATGGGTCTCTGCGGAATTGGTGGGAGGTGTCTGGGAAGTGGCTACGGGGCCGATAGGGATAGCGGATCATAAGATTGTCTCGGTTGTGCTGGATTTAGGTAAAAGGGTGAGGGGGGTATGGAGTTGGAAGCTCCCAAGGGCGATCCTGAGGAACCTGGAAGTATGGGGGGGACATTGAAGAGAAGATGGGGACTTTTTTTGCACTCAACGGGGAAGGAGGATACGAGTGAGGGGGTTAGATGGGATGCTTTTAAAGCTACTATTAGGGGGGACCTGATTGCAGCGACCGCCTTTCATGCGAAGCAACTGTGGGCCCTGGAGGCCCAACTCGAGTCGGAGGTGGAAGCGGCCAGACAAGCGGCAGGTATGACTCCCTCTCGGGCGGCCATGCGGACGTATGGGAAGGCGCTGGGGTAAATGGAACTATTGCGCACCAAGAAGGCAGAGGGGGCATTGCTGGCAGTGAGGCAGAAATTCTATGCAAAGGCTAATAAAGCGGGCACGCTTCTGGCGAGACTTCCTAGGGGTAAGAGGGCAAGAAACTCCATTACGGCTTTGAAGGTGGGGTCCGGGGTAAGGGTGACGAAGAGGGAAGAAATACAGGAGGCTCTGGCAGGGTACTATGACTCTTTGTATGCATCCCAGAACCCTAGCAGCGAAAAGCAGGAGAGGTTTCTGCAATCTGTACAGTTAAGGGAGTTAGAGAGGCGCAGGAAGCGCTCAATTGGCCTATTACGGAAGAGGAAGTCAGAGGGGTAATTGGGGCCCTCCCTAAAAATAAAGCCCCGGGCCCGGATGGATTCACCGCGGCATTTTATAAACTGTTTGTTACGCAGCTAGCCCCTCAAAAGACTTCGCTATTTCACTCTTTCCGGGTGTCGGGTCAAATTGCTCCGTCCATGGAAGAAGCGAAAGTGACCCTAATCCTATAGCCACAAAAAGACCCAGGAGAGAGGGCAGCCTACCGGCCTATTGCCTAAATTAATGTGGATGCTAAGATTTTTACCAAAATTTTGGCTAATAGGCTGGACGGCATTCTCCCATCTTTGATACACCCGGATCAGGCGGGCTTTAAGGGCCGACAAACTGCTGACAACATCAGAAGGGTCGCCCATTTAGTAGAAAAGGTGCAGAGGACAGACACTCCCGCGGTCTTGGTGGCGCTCGATGCTGAAAAAGCCTTTGACCGCGTGGAGTGGTCCTTTCTGTTCCGAGTTATGAAGAAGATGGGCATACGGGGGGAATTTCAGTCTATGGTGCAGGCTAATTACAGAGATCCGTCCGTTAGACTAATGATAAATGGGGTAGCTTCCCGAAGGGTAATCTAGCAGAGGGGGACAAATCAGGGCTGCCCGCTGTCCCCAATCCTCTATGCGATTTATTTAGAACCCCTGATGCAAGCTATAAGGGAAATGGAGGGGATTCGGGGCATTCCATTCGGGGGGGGGGGACAGCAGAAGGTTGCAGCTTTTGCGGATGACATGCTACTAATGCTGGCGGAGCCGAGAGCATCGCTCCAAGCAAGTATGTCCTTAATGGAACAATTTGGGGAGGCATCAGGTTTAAAAATAAATGCTAGTAAGTCGGAAGTCCTAAATCTAACGTTAAGGGGCAAGGAGCGAGATGAGTTGAAGGGGGGCACACACCTTCTCTGGAGCCCGGGAGGGATACGATATTTGGGGGTCCGCATCACAGCAAAGTTAGAGGGGGTGGTACGCTGCTAACTTTCCCCCGCTTCTAAAAATAATTGAGAGCCTATCAACAGTGGAAGGGGCTGCGGGTGTTGTGGTTTGGGCGGATTGCGGCCGTCAAGATGGTGACACTTCCGCGGTTGCTGTACCTCTTTCAGGTGATCCCGCAGTCTGTCCCCGCTAGCTTTTTCAAGGAATTGGGGACCTTGACCAAGGATTTGCGTGGGAAAGTAAGAGGCCTAGGGTGAGTGGTAGTTTGATGATGGCCCCCAAAACCGAAGGAGGGTTGGCGTTACCAAATTTTAGAAGGGATTATGAAGCTACTCAGCTTCGCATCATTAGGTAATGGCTGAAGGCGGAAGATCCTCAACAAAATAAACTTTGGGTGAGAATGGACAGGGCGGTAGCCCATCGTAATCTGTCAGAAGTGCTTTGGTTGCCTAAAGAACATAGACCGCGGCATCTGTATGAAAGTACGATAACCAAACTAATGGCAGATTCCTGGGATAGGATGGTATGCTCCAAGGTTATCACTACGTACCCATCCCCATTCACCCCCCTCTTTGATAATGGGGACTTCACCCCGGGCTTGGAGAGAGGAGCGTTTAGGAGCTGGCGGGAGGGAGGTTGTAGGAAGCTATGTGACCTGTTTCGAGGTGGGGAGTTACTGTCCTTTATAGAATGTAAATGGGAATTCGCCATACAAGAGAGGGAAAGGCTGAGATATGCACAGTTGAGGCACTGGGCACTCCAGCCGGAAGTCAAAAAGGCGGCCACAAGAGAACCAATGCAATTTGAGGCCTTTTTGCTCTCTAACGATGGCACGAAGGGCCTCATTTCTAATATTTACAAGATCTTGAACGGTTCTCATGCTGATCCCCGTTGGTCCTATTTGCAGAAATGGGAACAGATTCTTGGTAGAGCTATTAGTAAGGATGAATGGGGGAGGCCGTGGAGGAGGCTACCTAAATTAGTAAAAGCGGCCCAACTACAGGAAGCATGGTTCAAGATTTTGGTTGGGTGGCACTATACCCCTGCCCGGCTCCACAGGATGTTTCCCACTAGATCGGGTAATTGCTGGAGGGGAGAGCACACTCCAGGTGTGAAATCCAGGTGACCTGCCCGATAGGAACCGCAGAACATATCTGGTGGAAATGCCCCAAAATCGAGCCCTTCTGGAGGGAGTTTCAAAGGATGCAAAATCATGTTTTTGGCTCGGGTGATGAACAAACTCCAGTACAGATCCTCCTGGGCTCTCGTGAGCCATTGGAGGGAGGGGGAATAAGGGGAAGGGAGAAAGTGATCCTGATCCTCGCAGCTATGATGTTAATAGCCCAGACATGGAAAAGCCCCGAAATCCCTACGACTCATGAATGGTTCCGTGAAATTTGGGAGATCGCTGCAATGGAATGGGTGTCCTACGCCATGGAGGACAAAGTGCAGAATTTTGCTGCGGACTGGGGGGAGGTGATGGCTTTTCTTAAAGATGACTATAGTGATGTGGTGCCTGCAACGTCTGACTGTTGGAGTTACAATGAGGTGGAGGACCTGTCCAGTCACAAGAAGATTTAATTTGTTGAATGCTCGTAATGGTTTATTTGTTTAGGGGGGGTGGGAGGGAGGGGGAAGGGAATGTTTTATTCCTTTTCTGATTTCGACTGGTTGTGAAATTCAATAAAAAGAGTTTAAAAAAAAAACTTTCTGGACCCGAACTGCTGGAGGCCATGCAGCGCCCGGGGAACATACTTCCACATATGTTGGGAATGCCCACTAGCGCAATTCTTCTGGGAACAGGTCCTGCAGACAATTGAAGCTATCACCTGCCGCAGACACCTGCTATCGCAGAGGTGGTCCTCTTGGGCACCCTAAAACCGGGTTGCTACCCGAGATCGGAACCAATAGCAAAACTGATCACCCAGCTGCTACTGGCGGCTAAGCTCTCACTCGCCCGCCAATGGAAATTCAGGGTAGGCCCCCTTCTCCCCTTGTGGAGGGCCAAGGTCTGGGACATCCTAGTAGCCAAGAAAGTCACGGCTGCCAAGGAAGGGACATTACACTTGTTCAGACTGCTGGGACCCTGTCCTGGAATATGACGAGAACTTCCCGGTCCAGAAATTTCAGCTGCGGCAGGCAAGCCTCACCCTAAAGACTAGAGCCAGGGGAACGGTATTCACTTCTGCCGGAGGGGGGGCAGCGAGCAAGCAGACTGACTTAGGAACAGATGGATGAGCCTGCCGTAAGGAGCGGCCCCAGAAGAAGGGAACAAGAGGCTGGAACGACTTCAGGAGGGAGCGGGAGGAGGGAACATACCGGGGTAAAGGGATAGTATTACTGCTGCTGGAAGCTATAATTGTAACCTGCTGCAAACAAATTTAAAGTTGTTAAAATTGAAACTTGAAATCTTAGGCTGTTCCATACTCAACCTATCCTTTATCAAGTTTCTTTTGTTTCCCATACTAACACCTGTTTTACCCTTCTGAACAGAACTGAATCTATAGCCGGGTTATTCTGTAACAGACTGCAATTGCCCTTCTTCCCTTTCAAGTTGTGTGAGCGCAATTTGGGTCCCATCTCTATAATATTTGTAGACCTGTTATGGCTATGCGATAACACAGATATATACTAATTAATAGAAGAAAATGGGTAACCTCAACAATTTCCGCCCACTTCAATTTATAGGCAGGCCCCCAATGCCATAACATATTCCAGTGAGTTGGTCAAAGGCTCAAATAGCCTAATGGAGCTGTACCACTTTTTTTTCCCACCAGAACTTCTAATCACCTTGCAGGGTAAGTACTTTGTATGTTTAGCGCAGCCTACAACCTCTTGCAAAACCTGAGGTCTGCTGGGAGTGCACAAACGTATGCTAAGGAGATTTCACTACCTCCTGCTGCCACAACTCTCTGGCAATGAAACCTAGCGAACAGAGGCACAGAAACCAACTTCGTATCCCATGGCGTGATGCAGTATTTATATATGTGGGTTGGGTAATGGCGTATTGTCATTATACTCGCATGCTTAACCCCCTGCCCCTCAGGAACAAAAGATTCTTCCCCTGGCGTTCCTGAAATTCTCTAATTTATCTAACAGGGTTGTGTTAAAACTGTAATCTGTTATCTCCCCTAGTCAGTTTTCAGCAGGCCACATCTTCACCCACTAGGAGGTGTATTTCCTTTGTATATTTTTCCTTTCCTACGGACCACTTTCAATAACCAAAGAGTTATAACCAGTTGTAGCCAATTATTCATCACCTGACAACATCCGTACCTTGTTCTTCGAGGCACCGTGCCAGCAAACAGCTACTTTAAAACCTACTTTGCAAAAGTGCACTATACTCCTTCTGGGTAAAAGGGGAGGGACCCCATGCAATTCCTTCCATAGCACTTTCTCTCTGATTTCAACAAGTCACAGCGTTCCAGCATAGCGTAGCTCCTCGCCAGCAAACCGCTACTTTAAAAGCTACGAAAAAGGTAGCAGGCGCCCCTCTCTCAAAAGAAAACGGCATGATAACCTGTTCAGTGGTTATTAACCACTTTGAGGGTTCGCAGCCATCTGCTTTTTTGCTCAAACACGTGTATGGGGTTGCTGTTGGTACTCTTGTTCAGAAGGGAATTGCCATAGCATTTCGGTGCTGGACTGCCCACGTGGGTGGGACAAAGACTGATATGCAAATGGTTTTTTCCCATCTGTGGAAGGTACAGTGAGCAAAAAGCAGATGGCTGCGAACTCTCAAAATGGTTAATAACCACTGAACAGGGTATCATGCCGTGTTCTTTCGAGAGAGGGGCGTCTGCTACCTTTTTTGTACTTTAAATGCTACTTTGCAAAAGTGCGCGCCCAACAGTTAATATACTCCTTCTGGGTAAAAGGGACGGGGCCCTGTGCAATTCCTTCCGTAGCACTTTCTCTGTGATTTCAACAAGTCACAGCGTTCCAGCGTAGAGTACCTTGTCGCCAGCAAACAGCAACTTTAAAAGCTACTTTGCAAAAGCACGCCGAGTGGTCGAGGTACACAATATCAGCGTACGCAATCCAGTTTATAGATTGGCTGCCGATCTTAGGACTCACCAGCGAATGGGGCTTCAAGGCTTGGGCCAAGTCAGACAGGTATAAATTAAATCCTGTGGGAGCGACCATAAAACCCTGTGTGACTCCCCTTTTAAGACCTAATCACCCTCGATAAATCTCCCTTGTTGTTCAATTTAACTTTCAGTCTCGTCATCGTGCAAACTAACTAGAATATTCTGCAGTGATCTATGCATTCCCCACTGTTCCAATTTCATCCACAGGTGGTCTCCTATTGATGGTGTCAAAAGCCTGCGACAGATCTAACCAGCCCCACAAAGAACGGGGCGCTTTCTTTTCCAAGACACATTGGACACCACAGACAGCACTAGACCGTTCAAGGTGGTGGGAAGACCCTTCCTAAAACCGGTCTGTGATTTAGTGAGGATCTGCTCTCTATCAGCCCATTTCTCTACTTCTCGCAGTACAGCCCTGGCAAAACTCTTGCTGTCTGCATCAAGGGTGATGGGATGATAATTTGCAGGATCTGTACGATCGCCCCTCTTGTAAATGGGTATGACAACTGCCGTCCTCCAAGAAGCTTGTATCCTTCTTAAATTCAGAATTTCTCTGAATAGGGACAGCAAGTTTCTCGACCAGAGCCGCACATCAGACTTAAAAATTGAGTTCGTTAGACCATTTGGGCCAGATGCCCTTGAGGCCGTAGACTTTTCAATAAGATCCAAAATTAAATCCGCGTCCAACAGGAGGTCCCATTTTGCTCGCTGTCAAAGTGAAAAAGACTCCCTGCTTTTGCTTTGTACATATTGCCAAAGTATTCGTATCAGACTGCTTCTGAGATGACATTACTTTCTGTCTGGTTTTGAGAGCACTTTGGGCTGTTAACTAGCGCCCAAACATTGCGAGAGTTACTATGGGCTAAGGTACTAATCACTTCAGCATGCTGCTAAATCTGTAGGTATCTGTTCGAACGAGACCAGCTTCTATACATGTACCTCAATCTCCTACACTCCGAACTCTATTCCAAATCTGTTCTACAACATTATTTCAGATTTCTAAAGGCAGATCTTAGGTCTTTCGCTGCATGGTAACTTCACTATAAGCATGCAGATGTTTTCTATACTGGAGATTATATCCAGGAGTCCGGAGGATCCAGTGCCCAGAGATAATGAAGTTTAGAGGAGAGCAAATGATCTCCAGCTCCTTAGCTGAGAGTACACGTGGCCCCCAAGAGTTTGGTGTTCAAGCTGGTTCCATTGTGCCTGAATTTAATCACTCTGTTCTTTGAGTTATTTACCATTGAATTCCCATCGTAAACTTCTTCTCCCTTACTGTGCAAGAAGCTAAGAGCCCACCAGAATTTTATGATCACTAGATCCCTTGTTAAGGACTCAAAAGTCAATAGTCAGCAAACCGATTTCTAAAAATGATTTGGGAGTCCAGTGTAGAGCTAAAAATACGTTGAGGCCATGTGAAGACAGGTGGTAAGTCTCCACTTAGATTGCCGTTGACTAAAACCTGCTCCCAGCTTGACAAAAATTAAACGCCTTTCTCCATTGACAATGGGGTCTTTGTGGCTTGATGAACCAGCTGCCTTCTTTGACCTGATACACTGCATATTTAGATCGCCTGCTATTATTTCTTTTGAAACATTCAATTTTAATCTTCGTTAGAAGGTCGGATAATGATGACAAACGGATAAGTTGGACGAGGCAGGCTTCCAATCGACATGACCACCAGAGACCCAAGGGAGCAAGGGCCTTTCAATATGACTCGAACTGCCATAATCCCTTCAGTCACAAATGCTCTAATTTCTAGGTTAGCTGTTAGGGAAGAGAACATAATGTTGTGGTCCACGCTGCTGGATAATGAAATATAGAAAATTATTTAAATTCTTCAAATGTTACGCGTATCAGTACAGATATCACATTCAAAGTTGTCGCATTACAATTCTGGATGCCATCATAGTCAAATGTTTGGAACTAAGGGTTTGATTTTATTCAAATAAAATGTGTAAAAAGTACATACAAAAAGAGAGGGCACACAAACACTTAGTAGATGAATATACAAATTCTGCAAAATGTGTTTTAAATAGGAAAAAAATCAATCAAAAGTAAATTACAATACACAAGATAAATATGAAAAAACAAAATGATTCACAAGAAATACACCTGGTGTTCTATGTCTAATCAAGTAATTTGTTAATTGCTGCAGGTCTGCCTACGTGTGTGTAGATATCACTCTCATTCTCAATTAAGGTGCCCTAATCGGTTTTTCTGGACACCTGTACACGTTCCGCCAAAAAGCCACCTGCTGGGTGAAGTATCAAGGGCCTTCCTCGGGGCGAATTAAAACTGGACCTTGGGGGATGCAGACACGAGAAAAACATTGATTGAATTCAGATTAAGGGATGCTTTTTGAATTGCTTAATAGGGGTGTCACGGTATTAGGTTTATGACGGTACGATAACCTTCTTGTCAAATGACGGTATATCATGGTTATCACAGTGTAGAAGGTGGAGTGAACTAATCTTAACAAATATTTTCTTAATGTCATAAATTGTCAGATTTATCATCACAAACAAAACCAGGCACCGAGGGTCAGAATTGGGCTTTTCAACATACTTTCCACTGAAATGCCACCCCTTGCCTCCACCAAATACAAACACACGTGTGGAGAACAGCTTTTCTTAAGCGGTCATTTAGGCTTTTAGCTCCCCCACTGGCTACTGGTGAAGATGAACATGTTGCATATTGATAGCCTGCATGCCACAGATCAATGGAGGCTGATTGTAGTATACGCTTGTGCGCATACACACACACACACACATACACACACACGCGCACTCTTTACGTTACAGCCTTTCCAAATCAGATTGAAAAGCACACTTAACGGTATACTGGTATAAACAATGTGATGGTTATTATTGTTCAATTAAGTGGTTCACGGTATCTTTAACGGTATACCGTTGTACCCCTATTGCTTAATAGACTTTCTAATGCTATTCACAGTCCCAAAGGCTTACCCATAAACTTGTTGGTTAATGTGAATTGGAGCATGTCGGTAGTGACCTTGTCGGTGCAGCACAGGTAGCTCAGAGGTGCGAACGCCAGTTTGAGTCGCCACACTGGTCTGTGGGCAAATGGCATGAACCATAGACCACCAAGTCTAGTATTATCTAGTTACAAGGATGTTGTCACTGGTGCCTTATTAACATTGCAGTAACAGATTAGTTTTGACTTTTAAAAGATTTGATCACAACACAAATTGGGCATGTGCTGCTTAGCAGAGTGTACCAGACTCAAATGTCATTTTGTTTCTGTAGAAGAAGGTGGAAAGAGGGGAGGAGATAGTTTATGGTAGTGCCTCAATGTCGTTTCAGTAACACACTTGTTGACGGTTTGTTTACGAATTTATTTAGAAAAAGGTTATCTCAGCACAAAATAGACAAGTACTTGTTTAGCTTTGGCCCTGTTTCAGTTTCGCAGTTTTAAGATCAGTCCATGCGGATGGGAGTATAGTTTTCAAACGACCCGTCAGTGAACAATGAAATGGAATAAATATAAAATCACATGGTTGGCGTGATTTTCGTGGTGACACTAATGGCACATTTAGTGCAAGGGCATACCTTTTGCAAATAGTTGAATATGGATCAGATGGCGGGATGGGTTAAATTGTCACCACGCTACACTTAAAGTCCTCAGTCTAGCTGAACACTTCGATCATAGGTTGCTGATAGAATGGGTGCTCGGTGCCCAAGTCGCACAGCTAGAAAACAAAATGTAGAAAAAAATATATGCATGCAACAGGTTCTTGAAGCAATGGAAGACGGAGCGAAAGAGAGACAGGCAGTGGTTTAAACCAAATTGAACTATGCACAGTTTGTCATCATTACTTTCATGTAGGCGATTTTACAAGGTGTTGCGTCCGTGATCGACCTCGCTGGAAATGCCAGCCATTTCTAGGGACAACAGGAAACTAAAAAGCATTGGAAAAGGGTTTTTTTCGGTTGGAAAAGTAAAAAGTTGTGGCTGTTAGGGAAGATCTAGAAGCGATTACCAAACCACCAACTGGATGACCGTTCGTTCCTTTAATAGCCAATTGTTGTGCAATTAGAAAACCGTCAAGATGAAGACGATTGGTTAACCATGTCTCCTGAAACAGAATTAAATCATGTTTGCCAAAAACAAAAATCCTGCATGCCCCCTGTGGAAAAAGAAGCAGCACCACGCATGTTCCAATTCAGCACCCTCAGAATGCTACCTACTAAAGCTCATTTTCACAAATCCTGAGCTTCTTGACCACTTGGCTTATTATATCGGGTAGCATATTCCATATCTTATTTTTTGGATCTGTAAAGATGTGACTACCAGAGGACACTTCTGCCAGGGTTCTTGAATCTAAGAGTGCAGATCCAGCATTATGCGCAGACTGTCCTTTGTTGTTGTGATTAGTATTTTTCCCACACTGGCAACAGAATATATTTTTTCTTTGAGCAAAACTAAAGAAATCTCTATGCACAACCGATGCAAACCTTCTCCAGCCGGCAGCTCCTTGTCGTGACCCTGGACCAAGTTGAGTGATATGGGGCAATTATTGTATGGGAAACTAAACATTTTCAATGTCGGCTGATTCAAAAAGATACAACATTGGAATTTTCTTTGAAATAGAAAAAAACCTACTATGATTTTATCCCACCCTTTCTTCACCAACTTGGCCCAGATTCTTGGGAATGCAAAAGGTTGACCAGCAAGTGACCTTGAGGTCAGTCAACTACTAGAAGAACCAAGGGAGTCTTGGGAGCTAGTACAGACAGCTGTGTCTCTTCGATCTTGTGGAATTTCTATAGATGATCCACTTGTGTTGATACTATTCCCAACATGATTCACTTCTGACAGAGTTCTATTGACTTCAGGACGACTTACCTGAGGGATCATTAGGAGTTGTACCCTTTTGTTAAAAAATGTTTACTGGGTCGTAACCCTGGCATTTTTTTACTTTGTAAAAAATCGGTTCCAACTTTCCCATGTCTGCCTTTTCCTCGTTTTGTGTTCCTTCAGTTGTTTATCTTTGATGGATTTATTACACCACAAGCTCCACCTGAGCGCCAGGGGACCACTCCGGTGGGGATAGTGCGCAGTACAAATGTCCTTTAACATTAATCTGCGAGACCCCGTTTTCCAGCTTTTTTAACATCATTTAGATGTGAAGAGGAATGTTTTCCTGTCATACAAAAGATGGGCACCAATTTTGTGGTGTCTTTTAAGATAGTCGATTGTGCAAGTCTCTGAGTTCACCAATACAGAAGGAATAACCTTTGCAATGACCCCTTCCCCACTGGCGATTTCCTTTTCATGCCACACTGTTTTCGATCCATTGAAGACTAGGATATAGCTCGAATAAATTAGACTTTACTGAGTTTTTGATGGTTGTAGCCTTACGATTCTTTGATTTGGTAGCTTGAAGACAGGGAAGACCGCCTTCGCCCTCCTTATTCTTTCTGTTCTTCCTCTGCCTGGCCTTCCAATCCCTCTGTTCAAGACCATGCAGAGCTGAACCCTCAATACTGTCAATCGGTCTCATCTCAGTATGAGCCATATTAGAGACATCACTTATGACATCCTTCGAAATCTGAGCCAATCTCATAAACTCTTTCAAAACTGATTTTGAAGGAGTGTCATTCATATCCAAACTATATATATTTTTTTTTTATTTTTTTTTTGTACTTGTTTAAGTCTAAAATAGGCTTTTACAAGGGCAGGAATAAACTTTTATAGCTGAATGTCGGGATAGAAGAGATAGTGTAGATTCTGTGACGTCTGGTATCGATATTACTTTACAGATTTGAAATTTTGTCCATTGTCAGTTTCAGGATTTTAGCTGCTGCGATGGTCCATCTGTTATCGCCAGCGAGAAGACGCATCCACCAAAGGTCTTCTTCGCAGAAGTCGCAATCCAAGAATAAAGGCGAAAGGTACACCTTTCTGTGGTTTTGCGTGGCAGGAAATTTCATCATTAGGTGTCTTAAGGTTTCCGGCTGGTTGGTTTCCCGGCAGTCTACAATCACTCATTACAGATTGCGATCTAATTTTCAAGATTTCCTTAGTAGGTAGAAGGTTGAGTCTTGCTCTGAGAAATGTCCCTCTCAGGGCTTTATTGGGCAATGTCTTTATGTATGCCGCTACTTCTTTTCTTTGGCGCACTATTTCGGAAGATGGGTCAATAGTTTGTTGGAAGACACGTGGTCTAAGGTCTTAATCCAGTCTAGGTCTTCCATATTTGTTTTTATCCTCAAAGGGTTTTCCATCAGGTCCTTTTCTGTGCAAGCTATAGTTTGGAGCAGAGCTTTGTTCTTTTCACACCAGGCTGTAAGCTGAGCGCAGGTCCCTTTAGCGGCTTCCTCTTTGATCAGTGAGTAAATGCACAGACTCTCAGGCAGCAAGGTTTTCTGAAAAATTGTATTCGACTATTGTTGATCATAGCTGATGGGGGGTGGGGGGAAAGCAAACCAAGTTCACAGCGAATGGCAGCGATAGATGTAGACTTGGGAATGTTCAAGACTGAGCGCCAAAGGAAGCCTTCCAATTTAGGCCAAATCGTAGCTTGCATTGGCTGGCATGCATCTATGCCATATACCATTGACGAGATGACTTTAGTTTTATAAAATTGGATTGCCGGCAACAGTGAAAACCCCTCCGTATTTTCTGTCAATCGTTCTTGTCTGATCCATATTAGAACGGCCTCCAACTGCTTCAGCTCAACAACCGGTCGTAAAAAAGAGCTGACTTTCTTTAACATTTGGTCATTCTATATATACACATGTCCTCAATAATAGATTTTACTATGGAGCTGTCCTTTCTAAGTTCCCCAAAAGTGATGTCTTGTCACACAACAGCAGCCTGTATTTCATTAGGGCCATCTGATAATGTATTTTATAGCTGTTTTTAAACCAACCAACGATTGTTCTGTGCGAGATATCCTTAGATGCTTCCAGGAGAATGCCTGAATGTGTCTGAAACTCATTCAACATTTCAAAAACATTCAATAGAGAGGTTAACACAAAATTCAAAGCCGGGAGAGTCTCTCCCATTGCAGGTTTGGTGATGGAACTAGTGGCATTATGTGAACGTGATTTTCTAGGAGAAACAAGAACATGCAGCATGAGATTTTCGTTATTAACACTGTATACCACTGACATGTCTATTTAGTAAAAAGGAGGTGCTTATTTTCAATAAATGAGATGCAGAGAGATTTAGTTTTGTTTTCTAGAAAATGAAAGGTTTGTCCAGAATCCTCATTATCGTTTGTTTCTGCTCTTAATACACTCCTGGATGTCATTGATAAAAACCACAATCTCTTAAAATTAAAGTCAGTTACCTTGATCTAGCAATTGTATAGGCAGGACAAAAGAATATAAAATGAAGTAGAGCTGCACAATGCACTCTTGACATCTTGATCTCTACTGGCCTCCCCCTCTCTATCCCTCTGACTACTCCTCTCTCCTGGAATGACCACTGCCTCCTCTCCTCTCATCTCACTCTTCCCGCCAAGCCCACACCAACATTGCCATCCACCTTCTCGGACATCCGACCTATGAAGCGTGTGTCAGTTGAGGCTTTCGCTGCCACCTTCTCCTCCTCTGGCTGACTCGCATCCTGCACAGCCCTTTCCCTTCTCTACTCTTCTATTTCCGATACTCTTGATGCTCTTGCCCCTGTCATGAGGATCCGCTTGAAGTCAAAAGCAGAGTGCAATTCCTGGTTTGACTCCGACCTAGCTACACTTAAACGTAAGTGTAGGGCGGCTGAGAGGAATTGGAGGGCTTCTTGTTCCTCCTCTGACAAACTGGCCTGTCGCCTGCTCCAAAGGCAATACCGACTCTGTCCTCACCAAGAAGAGAGTCCACATTCAAGCCCATGTCTCGGTGACACTTAACAACTCGGCCGAACTCTTTAAAATCTGCAAGGAGCTGGGCAACCCTGCTGCAGTCTCTACCCCTCCTGTTGCCTCCCAGGCTCTCTGCGATGCCCTTGCCTCTCACTTTATCTAAAAAACCGAGGAAATCCTGTCCACCCTTACTTTGCCTTCCCTTACCTGCCCCTCTCAGTCTATGCCTGCTGACCCTCCTTCAGCCACCACCCCAATCCCCTTCTCGTCCTTTCCTCTTTTCTCCCCTGATGAGGTCGCTAGACAAGTCCAATCTATGAAAGCCTCGTCAAAACAGGTTCATCCCTGTTCCTCTAAAACTCTCAAGGACCACATTGACACCCTTGCTCCAGCCCTTGCTGACTTTTGCAACCACTCTTTTGCCTCTGGATCCTTCCCCTCCCCCTGAAGCACTCCCTTGTGCATCCTCTTCTCAAGAAACCCACAGCTGATCCTACCTGTCTGGCTAACCATTGCCCAATTTCCATTACTCCCTTTCTGGGCAAACTCCTGGAAAAACTGGCTATCTCTCAGCTCAACCTTCATTCTGACACGGTTGGCTGTCTCCATGACCACCAATCTGGCTTCAGAGCTGCCAGAAGCACAGAAACAGCTCTCCTGAACATCCTTGAGGATCTGCTCTCCAACCTTGATGCTAACATTCCCTCTGTCCTCATCCTACTCGATCTCTCATCAGCCTTTGACACGGTCAACCATACCATCCTGCTCAACCATCTCCGTAATAACCTCGCTATCACTGATCAGGCTCTGGCCTGGCTGACCTCTTTCCTCTATGACCGACCTTCCCAGGTCAAACTTGGGTCCTTCCCATCATCTATCTCCCCCTCTACGTGTGGTGTTCCCCAGGGATCTAACTACTCACCCTGGCTTTTCAACCTATACTTGGCAACTGTCGCTCACTGCATTGCCATTTTCTGTTCAAATTTCCAGTGCTACGCTGATGATACTCAACTCATCTTCAGGCTACCCTCCGCCACCTCCTCTCCTTCTCTCATCTCTGCTTGCCTTACTGACATTCAAGATTGGTGTTCTGTCAACGATCCCTGTCTGAATGCCAGCAAGACTGAAATCCTCCTCATCGGGACACCTTCTCCATCCTTTCCCCTCACTCTCTGGCCGGCGTTCCTTGGCCCTCCTCCTACCCCCATCTGCGAGGGTAAGAACCTCGGGGTCATCTTTGATTCTACACTTTCCTTCTCTGCCCACATCTGAGGTCTCTAAAAAGTCAAACTTCCTACTGCACCTCCTCAGAGGTACTCTACCTTAACTCTCTTTCCCCCCAGAAGCTCACCGTCTCCCAAGCTCTGGTTCTCTCTAGGTTGGATTATTGTAACAGCCTCTTTTAAAATCTACCTGCCTCTTCTCTCCGCCCTCTGCAACTAATCCAGAACAGGACTGCTAGTCTTGTCCTTGGCCTCAAGCCCTGGGATCATATCTTTCGAGCTCTGAAATCTCTCCATTGGCTCCCAGTGGATGCAAGGATTAAATTTAAAACCCTCTGCATTGTCCACAAGGCTTTCTGGGGCCTGGGTCCAAAATATCTTCAGCTATCCCTCCATAAATACCTCCCCTATCGAGCTCTTGGCGCCTCCTCCTCCTCTAACTCCCTCAGGGTCAGTCGTTTTCATAGAAACGAGCTGGGGGTAGATCTGTCTTCGGCTGGGCCTCCCTCTGGAACAGCCTCCCTGCCACTCTGAAACTTGAGGAAAACCATCCCAGGTTCCGGAAGCACCTCAAGACCTTCCTCTTTGCTTCTGCCTTCACCCCCCCCTCTCCCCTGCTGATCTGCTCTCTTGGCACATTGCATTGGGACACCCTCTGTCTCTGGTCCCAGGTTCCTGCTCATCCTGCCACCCTACCACACTGCCTCCGGGCCACCCCTTGCACTGGGGTTTGTATCTGTACCCGTACAGCCCCCCCTGTTTTTTCCCCCCCTCCTGCACTTATCAGACCCACCTGATCTGCTGCCTCAAACCTAGCACTTGCCACTTGGCTGCACTACCACTTTGTGCTGATTGTATTATTTATTTGTGTTATTATTTATCCTGTTTCTCCTTTGCTCTGCACTTTCCACTTTCTCCATCCCCTCCATGCACTTTTCCCCTCCCCCATCCACTTGCACGTTCTCAATGTCACTGGGCCTAGTAAGATCGTTGTTTTGTTCTCCCTTGTTCACCTCCCTTGCCTTGTCGCGCTCTGAAACACTTGTGTATGAGCATGATATAAATAAAATTTCATATCCCAACTTGCAGAGCAAGATTGACAGTCTCATCTGTTACACATGTCCACTTGGCAGTAACTGTACTTCAGGGGATGTCGGAAAATATTGCTCTAGTTATTAGGTGCCTTTGGTATGCATAATTAGACTAAAAAAGATATTCCTGTCTAAAACTGCTTGAAAGCACCATATAGCTGCATTGGGACTCATTTTCTTGTTTTCTCGTATATCAGCCCTTGAACGATCTGACACAATAGAACAATTTGGGTTGAACAAACTGGCTTTGTGCAATAATGCACACTAATATCTTAATAGGTTGTAACCATTGAATGTACACCTTTCTTGCCTACAATTAAAATTGTTAGTCTGCTCTGTTGTTCGTCCAGAGTTGTAACCAACGATTAACAGTTTCAAGGGCCAGTTCATCCTCATGTATCGTCATCCTGCTTGAAGATGAGCTGTATAATTGTGAGCTGATCTCAGAAGACCAAAGATTTCTTGTTTTTAATGAAACCCTTCCTTATAATTTGTAACAGGGATACAATTGAAAAACCCCATAGTAAAGCACCATACTTCACTATGGATTTGACATTTATTGTCTTCACCTTCAGGGTCATATCTATTGGTTGGGCTTTACACATGTTGGCAAAACCGTGATCATTTCTGGCAAACAGTAGCAGATTTGGATGCATTGAGTCATATATTCTGTATTTTCAAATCATAAATAGTTGTAATGCTTGCGGTGTTAGTGCCATCAATAGTGTTGTCTGCATATGCTAATACCAGTGTGGACATGCTTCCGATCTTTAGCACATCTGCTCCTATATTGGTCAAGGTATGAGTCGCTAATATAAAAGGAAAATAGCAGGGGTGCCAAAACACATCCCTTTATCGGTTGGAAAGTAAGGTGTGCATCGGCCATATCTACCCCTTCTGACACATGCCTTAGTACCCATTTGTATGTCAATAAGTACGTTCAATAAATTGGTTTGGCAATTTAGGGACCTGGCCACCACCCAAAGTTCAGCTCAATGAACTGTCGAAAGCTGTGAGGTCCTTGAAGGCAATATGACATACCTTACTCACCATAATCGTATTTCTGGTCCTTGAATCTGCTTAGATTTAGATGCTGTGCATATAGTCTGACATCTTTTGGTAATCGCAGAGTATTGCATCTTTTTATCGAAGGTTGAACCGGGAAGTTGACATGGGGGTCATGACTAACACTATCCCTAACAAAACGTGCAGTGTACCCAAACTGCTTTGCACGTCAAGGTCCTCCCAGTTATTTTTTTTCTGCCGTGAGGGAGTCTGATATTTTGTGGAGTGTTTACTGAAGAAAGGAACGTCGGGCACATGTGAATGTAAGCAGATACAAGCATCAGAAATATTACGATGAGTAATGCTGGTCTTCTGATGCTTGTGACTCTGCTTAGAATCACATACTGTACATAGACTAGCAAGTAGTACCAGGAGAACCTTGTATTTGGAGCGACCACTTCTTGGTCTGTTTTGAAGTTCTGCTGGGAACTCCCAAACATAACCCACATATCAAAGTAGCGAGCAGAAACTTTAAAAATATGGGTGCTGAACAACTTCAACCCTGCATAGATAAAATCTTGACATCATTGCAGGATCAAGCTAGCTGCGAAGTGATGCTAAGCAAATATTCAACACAAATTCAAACTTTGGTGGAACAAGTAGCACCACTGAAAACAAACAGCTAGAAAAAATAGTAAGCACCAGAAATGGTTAAGCAAAGAGCTCAATAAACAAAGTAGAAAAGGGCGCTTGAAAGAAAGTGGCACCAAGACCACTCCAAGGAAAATAAAGATAATTGGAAGCAGGCGAATAAAAAGTATAGAGAAAGCCTAAGAGTGGCTAAAGCCAACTTTTACAACAAGGAAATTGAAGCGGCATCAAATGCCACAAGTAAAATATTTGAAATTTTAGAAAGTGTCGGGAAACCTAAAACTCTTACTCCACCCTTCTTACCTACTAAGGAAGACTGTGACATAGTGCAAAATGCCTTTGCAGCTAAAATACTAAAGGCCAGACAAAATATAATCGAGGCCAGAGAACTCTCAGCTAAATCTACGTCGAAGAAAGATTGTGCTAAAGAGGGTGCGGTTGACACTTTTTTAATTTCACACCAGTCTCTGAAGTAGAAATGTTGCAGGTCTTAAAACAAATGAAACCCACCTCATGTGCGGAAAACATATTACCATCAAAAATCATTCTAGAAAATATAGAAATATTTGCTCCAGTTTTTGTGAAAATAATTAACGCATCGTTTAGAGAAGGCTCAGTGCCTAAAGAAATAAAAAAAAGTAACTATTACGCCCCTGGTTAAAAAGGCAGGCCTTGATCCTAAGGATCCATGCAATCTTTGCCCGATTACTAACTCTAACCTTATCCTCAAAATACTAGCTAAAATAGCAACTAACCAACTGCAGAAACATATAGAAGAACAGGCATCTTTACACGAACAACAATCGGGTTTTAGGGCTGTCCACAGCACAGAGACAGCCATGTTAGACCTTCAAAGCCATATGTCGGAGCTAGTTGATAGAGGTAAAGCAGGGAAGCTGATGTTACTGGATCTTAGTGCAGCCTTCGACTTGATAGATCAGTTATTAGTAAAAGCGCTGAAAAGTATAGAGGGATGTTCTACGGTTGCATTGGATTGGCTCACATCGTTTCTATCGGAGCGCCAAGCCAGAGTGCACTGGGGGGATATTTTTTCTGAGGCTATAACAATCATCTTCAGAGTCCCCCATGGAGCAAGTCTCTCTCTGCTGTTATGTAATATCTACATGAGAAGCTTGTGACGTGTTGGATGAGGTTGGCGTGTTTTTCACCAATTACGCCGACAGGCAGCTTCTCATTGAATTGGAGGGAGACTACACCAGGGACAGCGACAAGATAGCTGAAGTGTACTGCAAAATGGATATATGGATGCAGCAAACTTGGCTGTGTCTTAATGATATGAAAACAGAGCTCATGATCTTTGGAACCAACTCGACAAAAGCCAAATTAGGAGAGGAGTATGAGACTTTCTCAATTAGAGGCGAAAATTCAAGTCATGAGTCAGGTCAAGACACTGGGTATGATGGTTAATGCTTCCGTCAGCTCAGAGGCTCAGGTTAATTATTTGCACAAAAATATGGCATACTACCTACGCCTCAAGAGGGCAATTGGACCGTACTTGAATGAGGAGAACACAGCAACAATCGCGAGGGCAATTGTATTGTCCAGATTGGATTATGGCAATGCACTGTTAATAGGAGCCACCAAAAAACATCTTGCTGGGTGCCAAGTCATAGAAAATGATGCAGCAGGGATTGTGAAGAGAATAAAAAGCAGAGATCATATAACAAGGGCAAGAACATCTTTGCATTGGCTTAGAGTAGAGGATGGGGTGAATTTTAAAGCTATGACCATCATTCATAGGTGCCTGTTTGGAGACGCTCCCCTCTACCTCAAGAATCAATTTGTGAAATATATACCACAGAGACATTTATGCTCTGCAGAAAAAGGTTTGCTCACCGTGCCAAGATATAAGTGGAAGGCAGGTATGGGCAGATCACTTGCAGTATTGGCCGTGCAACAGTGGAATAAACTTCCACTCTCTCTGAGACGGGAAGAGAACGATCTTCCTTTCAGGAAAAGCCTAAAGACGTGCCTTTTTAAGTGATAATTGTTAGCTAGGAATGTTTTAGCCGCAGTTGGGACAACTGTTGTGTCCCATGTAGATATAGTCTGTTGTTTGTTTCAAGCGCCCTGATGTCTGTGGGCTTCTGGCGCTATATAAGCATAAATACAAATACAAGATGGTGGTGGGATGTGTGAAGGAACAGTAGCAAACATGTCTAAGCACTGCTTGCCCCACCTGAGAATCAGTCTTGGTGTGCCTCTAAGCAATAATGTTGAATGAAAGTGTGAACTGAACTCTAGGTAGTTGCTTTGCAAATAGAATCAAAAGGAGTGCTCTGTGAGTGTTTACTGTGACAGGACTATACTAGTTTTGCTCTGGAGTGAGTCTTTTTGCTGGTTCTATCATCAAGGAGGCAGACCCTGAGCATAAAACCAGTCCTTTTAGTGAAGCGCTGTGCTGCGTGAGTGTTTACTGTTTTTTCTGTTGCTTTTCTGTTGCTTCTGTGGGCCTGTCATTTGATCTTAAGGCTTTTTCGTGTCTCACAGAGGCGGTCAGTGTGAAATCTTAAGCCAGTGCGATCCATTACCTGAGTGGCTAAAAGCGGACAGGAGTAGTCAGCCCGACTGAGTAATATGCATTATCAATATTGAAGAATAAAGAAATCAAACTTTCAGCTCTACAGTCCACTTACAGTCTCCCTTTTCGTATGTTCTCTGTGGCCAGGGAAGGGTGCCTGGCGGTGTTTGGAGCCGCTTCGGTAGGACTCTGTGGACTTAGTGGAAGCTCTTCAAGCCTATTAACCTTGTTAGTAGATCCTTGAGATTGCCAAAACAAGGTGTGTTTGCCCTGAAAGGAGGCAGCTGTGCTTATTAAACTAATCCAATAGCTCCGCTGGCGCAAAATTTCTGAAATCTATTATTTGCACAGCGCTGCTCTCATAGATGACCTCAGAGCACGAGAGTTGGAGAGTGCTCTCGTCAACAAAAGGGAACATCCTAACTAGCTGAGAGCAGGAAAGGCTTAAAGAAAAAATTAACACCTGCTCATCCAAGAACCGTCACAATGGCTCAAATACATTAAAACGCAGAAAACAATCCAAGCTATCTTTGGAAAACCCTTTCAATGGACTGCTACTAGAGAATTAATCACTATTTACAACACTAAAGGAGAGGAAATTAAGCTTACTACTCCAGGAGTGGTGGTTTCTCATGCACATAGATTGTTGGTAATGTAAAAAAATAGAATACAAACAAATGCAGTGCTCACCTCCATGCCAATAACGTAACCATAACTGCCTTTGAATTTACTGGGACTGAAGTAAGTTAATGGATGACATATCCTTGTTAGATTACATGACTAATATTTATGGCTGTTAGACCAACTCACTTCTTACTTTAGTCTTGCAAGATTGTCAGTGGCTTTTCCTGTGAAATAAAGGCAGCTTTGGCTGGTGCCTTTAGTTCGGCAGTCTTTTAGTGGCATTTCTAGGATGAAGATACAATGTATGGTTGGCTTACGTTATAATGGTGCACACTTGTTTTTCCCCACAAGACTGTTGACAATGTGCCAAACTTGTGTCAATTTGATGATTCTCGTTGTAGTGGCATTACAACTCTCACTGCCATCTAGGTTGTGTTGGAGGTTTTGGTAGCCACTTCTGTCTGGAGGAAAGATGTTCTACAAAATGTATGGATGCAAAGGAAAACGACCTTTAAAAAAAAAAGGGGACACCAGGGGGTGCCCGGATGTGTGCAGCCTATGCGCGAAGGTCCCCATCCACGGAGTCGAAAAGGGACCAGGGCCCCCATCATTAGACCTCCCCGGAGCGACCCCACCAGAACTTGTTGCATGGGAACACCGAGTACACACCCAGACTAAGTTGGGAGCTAATCAGCCCGCTCCGAGGCGAGATATTGCTGCAAGAGGATTGTCTGGGAGGAAATTGCCTGCCTCGCCAGGCCTGAACACCGAGGGAAGCGCACACCACCACTGGGGAGACCGGGTCCTTCCCCCAGAGGAGCCGGGGGGGCAGTTGTGCCCCCAGCCTGGTGAACCCAGGCAAAGAGGATGATTGCGGGCCACGGGGCCCGTTGAGGTTGGTGACTCCACCCCCCCTTTCCTCTGAATGGAGATAAAGGAACCGGGAGGAGGCCCCTGCCTGACGTGCACTAGTGCCATCCCCCTGGGACCAGCGGGGAATGTTGGCTGATACCAGAGGGACCGGAGAGGTAGTTTAGATCAAACTACCATGATTTTTCCCGACCGCTAACAATGGTAGCTAAAAATCTGGTCAGCCATGTTTTTCAATATGGCGCCCAAGACATATCTGTAAAAACAGACTCCGGTCAACTTTTTTCGCCATTTCTTTTAGGAAAGGTCCTTCTTGTGTTTATCTCTGTGCCCCAAACCAGGTTTGGTCCCTTTATTCGTTGGCCTTTGGCGGGCTTCAGTGCTGAAGCCCTCCTCTGGCGCCTGAGTGTCTGGGGTGGACAGGATGTGATCGAGACCTGAATGCACTCTGGCGTGATTGGCCGGCTAGCTGTCCTCCAAGGACAGCCACCCTGCTGTGAGTGTGACAGCCAGGCTGAATGAATGGGGGAAAACTGTTTAAAAGCAGGTCTCTGGGACTTGGAAAGCAGTCTAGACCACTGGAACGAAAGAACCGAAGACGAGCTGAAAGAAGAAGACTGCCGCAACTCCTGGACGACCGGTGAAGCCCTGCTGCAGGTCCGAATCATCTGAAACTCCAATCGACAGAGAAGCCCTTAAAGGTTAACGTCTTCCCTTGAGTTTGGTGGGAACAACCAACTCGCAAGCCCCCTGGACACCGTCCCCATCCTGGTTGAATTTTCTTTAGAGTGCTGTTGAAACCCGAATAGCCAGGGGGAAAGAAACCAGCTCGTGGACTTTAAGGCACTCGCACCTTAAACCGATATTTTGCCAAGCTTGTGGCCTCATCCCTGGGCAGTGCAGCAACCTCCCGACGTTGTCAACCCCTCATTGTTTTGATGTATATGTGCTGACTGTTACATGCTATCACCTCACTAAATCCACTGGTCTCCTTCCCAAGGACCACTCAGTGGATGTGTAAGCAGTGAAAATACATTACAAATATCTGAAATTTGTCACTCACAAACTGGTTACTATACCTTCAAAATGTATAAATACTGTTGTATCTTGTGTTACTCTCAATCAAGTGTATCTAAAAACCCGTAAACTGCAGTTTTATTAAAAATCTAACTGGGGGGCGTGGCCAGCCGAGGACGCCGTTGGATGCCTCCTTTGTGAGCTCCGGGCTCCCTATCCCTTCTCGAACCACCCCGAACCCGCTAATAAATGCTTCGGTGCCAGTGGATCCCCTCAACAGCTGTCGGAGGGCTGGGAGCGTAGAATGAGAGCTGCAGATGACTCCCGGAGTATGGAGTTTTACGACCTTTTCCACATCGGCCCTCCAACAGTTCAAAATGGCGGCCGGGGCCGTGTCCCTCCTCTAAGGGACCCGCGACCCATCTACAATCAAGATTAATTGCCTGCTGCTGCATCGTATCAAGCTAGAAATCCTCTCGCTTGCATCAGAAGCGTCAACAAAGAAATCCCCTGATTCGATCGGAGCAACTACAAATATGGTGAAACCCTGATCTATATGAACTGCGCCGTGATTACCTACCCCTCCCCCCCTCCTCGTACTCCGGGGCTCCGCTGGAGTGTGGTGCGGATGCTGTTGGACCCTGCACGGGGCTCCGGACGTGCAGGGCTGCGGGGCTCCGGACGTGCAGGGCTGCGAGGCTCTGAGATCCAAGCAAGCCGCTGAGGCGACCGCGGCTCCAGCTCGAGGTACAAAGAAACGAGTCTGCCCGCCCGCGACTCGGAGCGCTGGGACAGGAGGAGCCATGACAGGGGAAGTGGCTCCGGTCCTCTGCGCTGCCGGAGTCCGCCAGGGTGTGGGTCGGGTGCCGGCGCACTAGTGAAGGAGAAGGAAGCCCTGATCTGAGAGGCGGAGGGGGCGCGGAGACGCCGGGCTCCAGCGGGGTCGCAGCTGGAGCTGCGATCCTACCATTGGGGCACACGCGCACACATTGAGGAGCCGGCTGGGGCTCGGGAGGACCTGCCCCTCCCTGTGCTTTGCGGCCCGCTTCAGCGCTGTGAAGTCTTTGGCGCACTTTGGGGTGAGCCCCTGGGGTGTGATGCGGTGGACAAGCTGAGGGGGAACACCAGACGCTGGGAAAGCGCTGCTGAGTCTGGGGCAACCCTAACTGGATTTACAGCTGGAGAGCTGCGCTGTGGTGGCATTCCCCCCCCTCCCACGCCTCTGTATGAAGACTGCTGACCTGAAGAGGAGGTAAGGAGCTGGGGGGGGGGGGTGAATTACGGGTGTGACCGCGGCGTTGCCTCAGGGTGGGTGCTCCCGCGGGCCCACCCTTGCCATATATATAACTGCTGGAGGGGTCAAAAGAAGCAGAGGAAGTTGGATACAGCGAAGGCTGCAGGCACCCTCTTAACCACTTGCAGTCACCAGGAACACCTATCATGCGGGGTATGAGGTCTTGGGGACTTAAGCCGGCATGCAAATCCTGGCCGGCTCGCCAGAATGCTCTGCAACAATTCCAAAAGATTGGGGCTCTCAGCGATAACCAAGTGCCGAACCCGAATGTATTAACCCTATCTCGACACTTATTGGTAGGGTGGGTTCCAGGCGGTGGGCCCACGGACAACTAGGCATGTGCTAACGCAAGCGGCTATCTTCACACGGAGTCCAAAAGCATAAACACCCTCCCATAATACAATAAACTGAAGCGCACAACTCGGAAAGACGTGGTCCCCTGGCGGCGGCTCCTGTCAGTTCAGGAGACATCTTAGTCCAAAACATCAGGACATTGTGCCCACCTGAGACCCTGTAGTGGTGAATAACGTTGCCCCTGATTCACCAAACCTGCTCCAAAGCGACAGAACTACGGCGTACCGACCACGATGTCCAAGCAAGCAATGAAAGCCAAAGGCCAAGGGTCTGTTGACATTAAAGCCCTGTTACAAACAGCAGACACACAGAAACGCAACCAGGTACAAGCGCTAGCCCAGGTACACACTCCTCCCCCAGAAGGAGCAGACAACCCGGAAGACCCACCGATCAGGAAATCGGATCTGTTTGAAATGTTACAGGAGCTCAAGAAAGATATCAAAGAAAGTGCAAATGACCTGGCCAAATCCATCTCGGACCTTAATAAAGGCATCTTGGCGGCGGAAAAAGATCGATGAGGTCGAAACGGTAGTAGCAGAGCCACGAACATGACATCCTGATGAATAGTTTATGAACTGGAACAACAAATGGAACGAGTGCAAAACAGACAAGAGGATGCTGAAAACAGGTCCAGGCGTAATAATATTCGAATCCGGGGAATTCCGAAATCAATAATGGACTCAGACTTGCAGCAATATGTGACGGACCTGTTTTGACACATTCTGGATGTGGAAGAGAGCAAAGAAATTATGCTAGATCGAACACATACAACATACTCCACATATCAAATCAATAAGAATCTGACTCCAGACGTCCTGACCCGGGTTCACTTATACCAGTTGAAAGAGGACAATGCGAGCTGCCCGCAAGAAAGAGCCTATCAGCTTTCGATCCACACCAATCCTGTTGTTCCAAGATTTAGCCCAAGCTACACTCGCCAGGAGGAAAAAACTAAGGGTGATCAGACTTGTTGAGAACGAGAAAGGTGCGGTATCGGTGGGGACACCCAACATGCCTCCGCTTCGAGTGGAAGGGCAGAGGTTCTCGGTTGCCAAAGAAGAAGAAATGGCGGATCTCATGCAGGAAGATGAAGGAGGCAACCTTACCGATAGAGAAGGATCCCCATCCCGGAGCGACGAAATGGGGGGGTGGGGGGGTCAACCTAAGGAGAACCAATGGAGACCTGGACGTCCACGACCACGAAGGCACATCAAAGAATCGCAACCCACTGATCCAACCTGAATGGTCATTGAGCGTCTAGAAATTTGGGACAGTCTCTTCAGAGTAAGAGTATGACGCCACCAAGGGGGGGGGGGGAGGAGAAAGGAAGAGTTCTGCACCTAGAACGAAATCATCAGTCAAATCGGAACACAAGATGTAATCATACAAGCTGTCATGCGACAAAGAAAGAGCGAAGGTGGGGAAAGGGGGGAGAAGAGGGGAGGATGGGGTAGACCGGATCCCAAATACCCTGGGTGAGTAAAGTACCGGGCGACACGTTACATACGTATTTGGTTGGTTATGCAATTTGGAAGTTATAACCCAAAAGTTGGGGGGGGGGGGGGGGAGTTATGTTTTGTTTCGGGTGGAAGGGTACATACAACATATAAACATAATACCTAAAAATACACACGAGTTGGAACACAACGAAGAGGACAAATGGCTTAAGGTACAAAAATGTCTGATCTAACTTTTGTTTCATTGAAAGTTCAGGGGCTTAACTCCCCAGTTAAACGGAAATCAATATTAAATAGGCTGAGGGACATGCACGCCTCAGTGGTATGGTTACAAGAGCCACATCTACTCCCTGAAGATGAACCGAGGCTGAAACATGGGGCCATTCCAATACAATGCCTGGCCTCTAGTGGGACTAAAAAACGGGGAGTGGGCATCCTGCTTGCAAGAGGTATTAACTTCGAGAAACGCTTTAAGAAGGACCCAGAAGGGCGCTACTTAATATTGGGGGGAAAACTGATGGGGCAATTGGTCACGCTGATCTCAATTTATGTCCCTAATGTGAAACAAGACCACTTTCTATTGAGCTTATTGCCTAAGATTGCACAATGGGGAATAGGGAAAATTCTAATTGGGGGCGATTTTAACAGGGTGATGGATGCAGCCATGGATAAAACCCTCCCGGCCACCTCTCATGACCAAATATTCAGACAAGCCTTGGCCAAATTTCTAAGGGAATTACACCTGCTTGAAACATGGCGATTCTTTAATCCACAAGACAGAACTTATACCCATTACTCCGCTGTACACAGGGGTTACTCCTGTATTGACATGGTACTTATCTCAGAATCAATGGTCCCACAGGTTACAAGCCTCGAAATTGGAATGCGTTGCCTATCGGATCACGCCCCGGTAATTTTGAAGATAGAACCAAGTTGCCCACAACAACAATCTCACAAACCATGGCGCCTAAACGAAGTAATATTGAAGGACCTAACGGTTCGTACTGGCATAAAACAGACCTTACGGAATTATTTCCGGGAAAATATAACACCTGGGGTCGATTGGTCGACTATTTGGGATGCAAGCAAAGCAGTAGTACGAGGGGAGTTTATTGTGCAAACATCAAATTACATTAAGACTCGGGCAAGGGCAAGACGCAACATGGAGGCCAATATACACATAGCAGAGGTGGAATATCAAAATAGGGGTTCCCAAAAGGCATGGCGGGAACTTAAAGCTAGAGCGATCCTAGAAACCCACCTAACAGATGACGCAGCACGTCTTGTGGTACAAACAAAACCGTTTTACTACATTGATGGGGGGAAGCCAATCGATTCCTCGCCGCCAAACTGAGACACCAGAAACTTCGGAATCATATAACTCAACTCCGTAATGGGAATGGAGACATAATGAGGGGAGAAAGGGAAATAGAAGAGGTAATGTTCACATGCCATTCCAATAATCTGGGAAAAGAGAACCTAGAGGGGGAAGCACAGGTCACTTACCTAAGTCAATTGGAACTACCGCAAATTAAGGAGGCGGATAGGCAACAGCTGGAAGCTCCCACAACGGAGGAAGAAGTAGGGGAGGCAATCGGGGCATTAAAAGGTAAAAAAAAAAACAGGCCCAGACAGGCTAAGCAATGCATATTATAAAACATTTAGAACTGTACTAACAGGCCCCCTAACACAACTATTTAATTCCATTAGGGATAAAGGGCAAATCTCCCGGGATGTGTCCAGCAACCACAATATTACTGTTGAAACCAGGCAGGGACCCAGCCGATTGTGCAAGCTACCGTCCGATCTCCTTATTAAATGGGGATTCAAAGCTTTATTCCATGGTACTGGCGAAAATATTGGCAGCGATACTCCCAGAGATAATCCATTCAGACCAAGCGGGCTTTGTGAAAGGCCGACATACATACGACAACGTCCGCAGAGCCATAGACCCGATTGATTGGGGGCGGAGGATGGGTCAAAAATGTTCAATAGCGGCTCTGGACGCTTCCAGAACTTTTGATACCCTCCATTGGGAATTCCTCCGGCTAACCCTGGGAAAATTTGGTTGCGGGCCAATCTTCACCCGCATGGTGATGGCTAACTTTGCATCCCCCTCCACTAAACTAATGATCAACGGGAAACTCACAAATGACATTCCCATCCAGAGGGGCACAAGACAGGGATGCCCACTTTCACTCCTGATTTTTGCCATGGCTATGGAGCCATTTGCATGCAAGGTTCGTGGTCATCAGGGGATTCAGGGGGTCGAGGTGGGCAATATGGGACAGCAGAAAAAGTGGCACTCTATGCAGATGATATTCTTCTGTTCCTAAGGGACACAGCAAACTCCCTGCCAGCGGCAATACAATTATTGGAAGAGTTGGCACAAGTCTCAGGCTTCCACATCAATTATCCAAAATCAAAAGCCCCTAATATTACTGAAGAGGCGGTCCGAATTTCGGATTGGGAGAACCAATACCCCTTGAAATGGGAACGTAAATCAGTAAAATACCTTGGGGTGCAATTAACCCCCAGGTACGACAGATTATACAGGGCTAATATACCAGATCTTCTCAAGACTCTAACAAATGACTTAAAACGGTGGGAACTGCAGGAATTGTCCTGGCTGGCACGCATCACAGCGGTTAAAATGACTCTACTCCCAAAATTCCTATATGTGGTAGGCGCTCTCCCGATAAAAATCCCGAGCCGAGCTATCCAATCATTACAGAAAGGAGTGATGTCCTTTATCTGGGGAGAGAAGAGACCGAGAATCCCAAAAAAGCTACTTTTTAGACCACAAGTGTTCGGGGGGCTGGGGTGCCCGGAATTCCGTAGGTATCCGTGGGCGGCACAAATAGCCCCGATGCTACAATGGTCATCTGGGGAAGACCGCAATCAATGAGTAATGCTAGAAAGAACTGCGTCAAAGACCCCCTTGGGGTACCTGGGTTTCCTCGCCACACGCCACAGGGGAAGAGGAGGCATGCCACTAGAATCTACTAAGACCACCCTATGGTATTGGGACAAGGTACTGAGAAATAGGAAGATTAAGATAGAAGGGGGCCCGCTCGCTCCGGTAGCCTACAACCCAGACTTTACCCGGGAATGCAGGCCAACTTCCGGAAAAACTGGGGGGCAGGGAAAAAAACCTGACTCTAAAAGACCTCTATGCAGAGGGGTCACCCTTAGTGTTCGAGGACTATAAATCCAGGTTCCACATACCGGAGCAGGAGCGATACCATTATGTCCAGATCAGGCATTGGACCTCCAATACAAAAGTAAAAGAAAGGGCAAATAGAATCCCAACAGGAATAGAGCTAACCATAAAGGAAGGTCAGCCAGATAAAGGCATAACTAGATTATACCACCTAATGAGAGGGGTGGACCCGGAAGAAAAACTTACATATATGCAAAAAAGGGAAACAGACCTTGGGAAACCAATCTCTGAGGAAACCTGGGGTCGCATCTGGCACAGAACTGCTAAAGGTTCCAAATGCACCTCCATTAAGGAGGCAGCGTACAAACTTTGCCTCCGGTGGTATATGACAACCGTACGCTTACACTCCATAAACCCAGAATACCCCGCAGCTTGTTGGAGAAACTGTGGACAACTTGGGGACCTTATCCACATGTGGTGGACCTGCCCACTAGCAGAGACTTATTGGAAGGAGATTCTGAGCCATATCAAAGACATCACTGGTATGGAGTTACCCTTTGACCCGTTGGTGGTACTCCTGGGGGAGGCGGTGGAGTGATGCTATGCGAACTCGGGGCCTACAGCCGCGCTTATAACCCACATGCTGAGTGCGGCCAGGATCACATTAGCACATTCATGGAAGACCAAGGACGGCCCAATAACAGCCATGTGGTGGGTAAGACTGTGGGGAGTAATGGCCATGGAAAAGGTGACGGCACTGGCCCACGGCTCCTGTTCCAGGTACCTGAATAGATGGCTTCCACTACACGAATTTATGGATGACAAAGAACAGATATTCTTTAAACCAAGGCTGCTCCACGCAATATCCATTATTTGATAACCCCAAACGCCAAGCCGGGGAGATGACTCAACCTGCTGAACGATACAAATGCTCTTTGAACCAAGGTTACTTCAAGATACACTTTGACGAATCCGAACTTTACGTTGAAAACGATCCAACCTATTGTACTTATAAACCAGTATGGTACACCTTCTCACCCATAAGTTGGGGATATGTTTTGGAGGGGGGGAGGACTAATTTGATATCCATTATATATGCTTTGTTTCTCCGTTTTATTCATTCTCTTTCATATATGAGCAGAGGAGTTTATTTTATCGCTTGTATTGAAACCCCAAACAGGGGCAATAATGGCTTGACATGTACAGGAAAGTTGTTATTTACCTGGCACTAAATGTCTGTCTGTCGATATTCACATGTCTATGATGCTCCTAAACTTAAAGTTGTTAAAAAAAATTAAAAAAAAGATCTAACTGCAGTACTCAGAACTGTCCTGATATATTTTTGTCAAAAGTCATTCACAGTTACTTGTACATACTTACCAAGGTGTAACCCCCATAGGTGTGTGTTCACCCTTCGTTAATCAGCCAGGTACCCTATGACCTTGTTCAATTTTGCTCTTTAATACGGGACTACCCACCTGGGTAGAGCAAGGCATCAACCAGGTGCCCTTTTTGATAAACACTTCTTGTACCCACGACTGAAGCTCAGGAACAGCGAGATCTGCTCGAACTGCCAGGAACAACTGTCTCAGCTACGGCTTTTCTTCAACTCTAAGGTGCTGTGCAAACGCGGGCCGGAAATCTTTTTGGCCATGGCGAAAGTTTGTGAAACTTTCCCGACTTCGAAGGCTTGTCCTTCCCTAAACATTCGTCTAACTTTTCGTCTGACCAAATTCTTCTAAGATCCGTGGAAAAGACTTAACCGTTTACTACCAGAACTGTGCTATCCTATACAAAGACTCTGAACCATTGACTTTGGCCCAGGCCTATGAACTGAATTGCTGGTTGTACTTTACTGAAACCCTTTGCCCTACCTATGAAAGTATTTGTGCTTCCGATTCTTATAACCTTGTCTTTTTACCCCTTTTTAAAGTATCTGAAGAGCCATTTTGATCCCACTTCAGGGGAGCTGAACTTGTTCAGTAACTTGTTGGTTGTGTATTTGTGGTTTATTAGTGTATATTGAGCTGCCCTTGCTAGTGTAATGTTTTCAAACTGACTGTGTAAATAAATGTATATTCTTTTATCAAGAAACCTTGAATAAGTGTTGGTTTGAATCACTATTTGTTGGTCCTATGTGTAACTTGTTCTACTGCTCACTCAACTCTTGAGATAAGTCTGGCTGCTCAGCCACTGCTATCACATAACTGTGTCGTACAGGCTTGTACCGAAGGTGAAATTGTACTGACACTTGTTGTCTTAATTGCATGTAGTGTTCCTCGAAGGTACTGCATGTGATTCTGCCTAACACCGGCCCCCCCCACCTCCCAGGGGGAGCAGAGGAGACGCCTGGAGAGTGAGTGCGCGTGGGAGATGTGGGACCCCTGCCTAGGGGTGTGTGCCCGCCTTCCTGCCATGGTACCCCACCGGCCCAACACAAGGGGGGCTTGGCCCCCTGGAAGGACAGGAGATTGGGGGCTGGGCCCCTGGAAGGACAGGAGATTGGAGGGCAGAGCGCCCCCACTCGTACATCTCAGGACTGTGCGCCTAATAAAAGGAGAATAAGTGGGTAAAGAGGGTTAATGCACACAAAGGGACCTTGAATTGAGGTCTTCTCTGGCCCCACTACGGCCGTCCGTCTTGGGCACCGTCATCAGGCTTGGTGATTGCCACTTGATGTGCATGAGGGGCTGGTGGACTGACCACATGGACACAAGGTAGTTTACACGGCACACACTTGAAAGCAGGCCAGTACATGGCTGAAGTGCCCCACGATAAGATACGGTATTCCCGCCCTCAAGGGGAGGCACATGGACGTGAGAACCAAGCTAGGCATCTTTGAGTACACTCTAAGGGAAAGCTGAGGAGACTCTGGGCTCAGAGACGACATGTTGACTGTAGGGGCTGAATCCATTGCAATGAAAATTGATGTTGCAGCACTGATGTAGGAGATCAGAAAGATGAGAGATGACATTGGGGGTAGGGTTGATAAAATCACTCGAGGCTAGATGTTATGTTATTTTACTTGCCATTTATGTAGTGCCTTATGTATCATTGGTATGATCTCAAAGCGCTGGTAGGTTGAACGCCCTCGGGAACCGCAGTTCAAGTCAGTAGAGAGAGTGTTGTATAGTGCGTGGGTGCACCGGATATGTGTGCAGCTGGTGTGATTGTTGCATGATCGATGCTTCTTAGCGGTAGGTGTGGTGCTGAGGAAGTCAGTTGGATGTGTTCAGTCTGGAGGGTGGACACCCAGACTGAGTTCTGGCTGTGTTAGGCCCGAGGACACGCCTAAAGCTAGCGGTATGTGCTCAGCTAGCTGTGTTTTACTAGGATGAAGTTCGTGGGGTTCATGTTGGTATGGGAACAGCTATACCGAATGTGTCATAGTATTGCTGTGTTCTAGTTGACTGATGGTGTATAGGAGAGAGTATGCGTAGTAGTGTGATATGATGGGTATCAGTAAAGCGCCTGCAACCACACACAAGAGCAGGACAGGGGGTGTACATAGTGGTATACATATATACAGGGACAGGACGGAGAGGATAAACATGCGATACGGATAACATGGGGATACAGGTACATAGCATACCCATAGGATAAATATGAGAGACAGGGATCTATTGAGGTATATCCACTCATCTGCTGTCCTTTTCATCCGCTCAATTCACTCTATCGTTTCCTTCCACTCTATGCACTGTTCCATCCTCTTCATCCGTTCCATCCACTTAATTTACTCCATCAGATCCATTCTATCTATCCCATCCTTTCCCTCCAATCCATCTTTTCCATCCACTCCATCTAAAATGAAAGACAGACTTGAAGAAGTGGAACATAATCCTCCCAGGACGCTCTGGAGATCCAAATGGATGTGAGAATGGCAGCAAAGGAAAGTAGAGAGGGTGAGATCACGTTGAAGATGGATGACTTTGAGAATCGAGAAAGGCGGAAAAACCTAAGACTTTTTGGCATTTTGGATAGGGAGGGAGAGACTGAGACAGACCCAAGAAGAACCCCCCCACCCATGAAGTTTCAAAGCTTCTCCTTGAGGACAACACCATTGACTAAGCTAAAATGGAGAGGATGCACAGGGCTGGTGGCTCGGCAGGGGCCCTAGGTCGATCTTAGCCCAATTCCACAATTACCCGGACAAGCACAAGATTCTGGCAAAAGCAAGGAAGAGGGGCCCAGTGATATATGGCAACTCCAGAGTGCTGATTTTCCAAGACCTGTCCTCCCTTACACTGGCCAGGAAACTACTCTGCTCACCCCTTACGAATTGGCTGAATGAGAAGGAGGTCTTGTACAAGTGGAGATTCCGGGTATCCATCACTTTTGAAGCAGACGGGGACAAATATAAATTGTCCGAGTAGGTGATGCGCAGGGCCATGGGGGATTTACTTGGAGATGCCGGAGCCCCTCAGAGCTCCAAAGAGAAAGAGGTTAGGGAGGGTCAATGATATGACATTTATAACGCGCCCATACACAAGTGTTTCAAAGTGCGACGAGGCAAGGGAGGGGGAACAGAGGGAAGACAGACAACGATCTTACTAGGCCAGGTGACATTGAGATTGTGCAAGTCCAGGGGAGCGGGCAAAGGGAAAGTTCAGGCGGGAAGGGGGAGGGGGCAGTGCAGTACATAGGATCAACAGTAATAAATGGAATAAATAAAAATAGGTAAAAAGTGCGGCCAGCTTGTGGCAAGTGCAAGGGTGAGTTCCGACATCAAGTGTCGGGAGCTGGTGGGCACTGTGGGGATACAGAAACAGCCCACAAGTGCAGGGGTACAGCTGGCGTGGGAGGGGACCTGGGCCCGAGATCAGAGGGTAGCCAGTTGATCAGTGCAGTTTTAGTCGGCAGTTCAATGGCATATCAAGGGATTGAAGAAACGACAAATGCCGGGATCCCGGAAGTTCAGGAAGTTGAACGCATCCCTGGCCACTGACACCTGAATGAAGCTTGTGGTGTATCTTTTTTTTATGTACCAGACACGGGGAGAAGAGACAGCACTTTTAGAGGGGACAGACTGGGCAGAATTTGAGGTGTATCTTTTGTACGACAAATTGTGGCCGGGCACCTAGAGAGAAAGTGTACCCAGTGAGAAGGTGGAGGACAGTAGATGGTATTTTTGTTGTCAAAGAAGGTGGGGGGGGGGGGGGGGGGGGCTCTGGAGGCAAGTGGTTTGTGGGGTGGGGACCCGAGTGACTGGATCCTGTTGGTGGTTCGGTTTCAACCTAGTGATGGCAACTGCGTTGAACCGGGCCAAACTTAGGGTTGGGCGTGGGATTGAGGGAGGGAAGAGGGGGAGTTTGGGGAGAGGTGGAAGTTTTTTCATTGAGTTTTCTTCCTATGAGAACGTTTGAATTGGTATGCAAAGGCTTGCCAGGTGGCAGGAAGGAGGATTTTAAAGCAGGGTAACATGATGGCAACTGTCGGGAAAGGGGCCCAAGGGAGCCGGCTGAGGATTAGCACACGTAAGGTCAAGGGGCTAAACTCGCCAACGAAGAGATCTCTGGTTGCAAGTGAATTTCAGAGGGTTGATCTGTATGTTCTGTTTCTCCAGGAGATTACATTTTGTAAGGGTGAGGAATGGAGAACTCCTGGTGGCCTAGCTGGACAAGTATCAGGGCTCTGGCCCAGTGAGAAAAGCGGGGGTGGGTATATTATTCAGCAAAACACTTTAGTTTGGGGTGACCAAGGTCTGGTCAGATGTGGAGGGGAGGGCTTTGCTGGTCTCTTGTAACATTAGAAAGGTGCATTTTTCGTTTGCCATGATCTATGCACTCAACCAGGATCAACTGAGATTCCTGAAAAGTATTCTTCTGAAAATACTGGTTGAGAGTGCAGGTCACCTCATCGTTGGAGGTGATTTTACTATATGGACTGATGTGAACATAGACAGATGGGGGTTGCATGACTGGGAACAAGACCTGTTGAGAACGGGCTATAGGGAGGTCCAGGAGACTCTGGAATTGTAATGGTTGCGGGATGTGTGGTGCCACTTTTACCCACAGGTGAGGGGGATATACCTTTTACTCGCCCCTCCATCGAATCTTTACTAGGATAGATTATGTACGTCTCAGGGGATCTGTGGGAGGAGGCGCAGAATTCAGAGATTCTCCCGATTCCCTGGTCAGATATGGTCACGATGGATCTGGGCTGGTCGGGTATGCACCCTTAGGGCACTAGATGGAGATGCAATGAGTCCCTATGGAAGGACTTGGTATTCCACCAGGAGATTGCTAAGAAATTGAGGAATTTTTCATTATAAACCACACACGAGGTAGACATTAGTGGTATGGGAGGTGGGGAAAGCGACCTGGAGGGGGGTTCTGATTCAGGAAGGCGTGCAGAAAAAAGTAGCGAACACTTATTGAGAACAGGCTGAGGGAAGAGATAAAATACCTGGATAAACAAGCGCATAGGACAGGGGAGGATAGTATTAAGGAAGCCAAGGGGGAAGACAGAGGAGCTACGGCTCCTCGATGAAGTGAAGATAATGCATAACCTGCAATTTCTTAAACAGAAATTTTACGAGAAGGGGGATAAGGCTGATGCACTCGTGGCAGCTAGGTTGAGTGGATAGTGGGCAGAAAGGCAGGTTGCTGAAATTGAGGGGATTGGGGAAAGATACAATTCCTCAACATAGGGGATGCAGGAGGCATTCGCCTCTTTTTACTAGAATCTATACAAATCTGTGTGTACGCTGGGGGACGGAGGGATTGAAGAGTACCTGGTGGCCACTCCCTTGCCCAGACTGACTGAGGTGGAGTCCATAATACTGGATGCCCCTATAACTGCAGAAGAGATTAGGATGGCTGTGGGGAAAGCCCAGGTGGGGGGGTTGTGGGTACATGGCAGGATTCTACAAATCCTTCCTCAATGTAGTGTTGCCATTTATGACTGAGCTCTTAAATGACACAATGAATATGGGTAAAGCCCCTGAGTCTTTCTCAAATCTTCCACCCCTCGTCTCCAGAGCACAAAGATGTGCGCTCCCACCCTTATTGACTGACTACATGCCGGAAGGTCGTGCTTGCTGCAATCTCACTCATGCACAGAGGTAGGTGGTCATGGAGAAGTCAGGGAAAAAAAACATCATCTTTGTCCTTTTGAAATTGAAAGAAGGAAAAATGGGGGGAAAATGTGACTTGACCATACATGCTATTCTAGTGCATGTTTTCTGCCACGCTGCATGGCACATCTCTTGCGTGCCAAACTACTCTTCACAGCTGCATGTGCGGTTTAAGGTCCTAATCTTTGTCTGTCTTGCCGTCCTCTCTGCAAATTCAAGATGGCCGCCTTTTCCAGGGAGTAAAGTATGCCCTGAGTGCATTCCACTTTCCTCCTATTGGCCAGCCAGAATGTTAGTGGCCAATTGGAGACCGGCAGGCTTTAGCTACCCCCCTCATCAAAGGCCCACTTTTTAAGGCCTTGTCTGTCCCCTGTCCTTTTCCTGCCCGGATCCGTGGGTCCTCTCCAACACCACCCTCATGTGCTCATGGAGGTTGAGTAGAACTCCACGTTCTCTGGTCACACTGTAATCAATGCAACATCTAACATTTCTCTGAATGTCGGCTCCCTCAACTAACTTCATTGATCCTTTGCTTCACACCTGGGACTGTCGCTCCTCTCACTTCATCTCATCCGCACTCCCACTAATTTAGCTGTTCCTAGTTGCTGCGTGTGTTTTCAGCTGTCCTGCTGACAATCGAATTTAGTTGTTCCTTGTAGCTGCTTGTCTTCACTAGCTGGCACGCTTCCTCTGTCCCCCACCGCCTCCCTTCCTTGTGCCCCCCCCACTGCACCCAACCCTGTCCTCCAAGTGCATCAGTGCTTCAGACAGTTAAGTGTCTCCCCCTCCACTGCAGCCAGCCATTTCTCTATATCTCTCTCTCTATCCTCTCCAACTGCTTCACTATCTCCTATCCTTCTATCACTAAATCTGTCCAGAAGGGAACTTAAGAAGGACATACTGGGCTCCAACCCAGTCCATTGTATTGCAGACACCTATGTCACAGCCTCTGCCAGAGAGACTATCACTGACATCCTCTTCTTCGTTAATTCACCTGACATATGGACTCGCTACATGGTCGGCCTTCTCTCTCCTATTGCCTCTTTTCCCATTAATGGTGGCACTCGTTGGGAGGTTATCCTTGACTTCGCCATTTTCAGAGTCGTCGTTAATGTTTCTCTCAATGGAACCATCATGGTTCAGCGTCCTCAACCCAACCTTCTTCGCTTCAACAGGCTCCTCCCTTGCCTCTCTAACCTCACCTCTCCCTCTGCCCAGGCACCCTTGCCTTCTGTGCCTTCCTCCTCCTCTGTTCAGGTGCCCCTGCCTTGCCGCAATGTCCCGGCTCAGGCTCCTTCGCCATCCTCCACTTTCCCCATGGCGTAGAAATCCGCGGTGGTTGGAAGGTCTGGGGGGAACCACTGTCCCCCCATGGAAGACCCTCAAAGATGGCAAGTTGCTCCACGTTGCTACTCAGCACTCGCTCTGCCGTCAAACACTCGTCTGACATGTGCTATCTCCTCGAACTCATGAATCACGATTTGCTTGCCATCACTGAGACTTCGTACAAGGATAGCTCCGTCACAAGCTTTGACACACTCCTCCCTGAAGGCTACAAAATTCTCTCTGCACCCAGGCCTAAGAAGACTGGTGGGGGAGTGGCACAAGAACAGACAAATGCATTAAACTAGCCAGAGCCTTAGTGCTTATCAAACTCGTCTACTATAACGCCTTGTACCTAGGTACCAACCAACACAATTTAAAAAAAGTTACAAATGTTCCAAAATAGCACCCTCAGAGCAGCCACCAACTTCCCAAGATCGCACCACATCTCAGAACTGAGGCGTAGTGTACACTGGTTATCAATTAACCAAAGAATGAGACTAAAAACTCTATCATTTACCTTCAAATGCCTAAACAATCAAGCACCTAAGTACTTGTGTGACAAGTTCAAACGTTATTTCTCGGATCGACCAACTAGATCTCTTCAAGCTAACTACATCATCGCTAGGTTCAAACTCCAAAAGGCCGACGGCAGCAGTTTCCCGGTTTTAGCAGCCAAAATCTGGAACTCATTACCTATGTCACTTAGAGCCAAGCCTTCTTTCTACAAATTCAGGAACAATGTAAAGTCTTGGCTTACTCTAAATGAATGTTAACAACCAGCTAACTGCATTCATGTAAATATAAATAATTATGCTTGTAACTGTAAATACTGTACATTTCCTATGCCTTCATGTAACTGTAAACACTTGCTTGTAACGTCAAGAAATGTGCCCATATGCCTCAGGGCTTCACGCGCTATATAAATAAAATACAAATATATATACAAATTATCTTCCCAGAATGGATACCAGTGTCCATCATCCCTACTCGGGCCTACTCCTCCTTCGAATGCCTAGTTTGCAGACTCGCACTCTCTCCTAAATCTTCTCATTATGGCCACCTCCTATCGGCCACCAGGCCAGTCCACTCTCTTCCTCTCTGAATGGGCTGACCTGGCCTCCTCCCTACTCTCCTCCTCTTCTCAACTTCTCCTGATGGGTGTTCTGAACATCCATCGGGACTCTCCTGACTCCTCAGGTCCTTTCTGCAACCTTTGCGACTCCCTCGCCCTTTCTTTCCTACCCTCTGGTTCCACACAAACCACTGGCCACACCTTGGATGCTCTCATCTCTACTGACATCCCTCTCACTACCTCCCTCCCTTGGACTGACAGCTCTCTTCTCTCAACACACCTGAAGCTCTCCTTTCCTTTTGCAGCAATACATCCGGCACAGCCACTTGGCTTCAAAGTCAACAGACCCATGAAAAAAGTGACAGTGGCTGCCTTTGCTTCCTCCTACTCTCCTCTCCCCATTCCTTCGGCTGACTCCCACCTTGACACAGCTTTCGCTAACCTCAATCTTTCTATCGTCAACACACTTGCCCCTGTCATGAGGGTCCGACTGAAGCCTTCCAAATGGTGCAACTCTTGGTACGACTCTGACCTGGCTGCCCTTAAACACAAGTGCAGGGCAGCTGAGCGTAAATGCAATGCGTTGGGCAAACAATCTGACCTGCCGCCTCCTTCAAAGGCATTATCGACTCTGCATCCGCACAAAGAAGAGTGTCTTTGTTCAAGCCTGCATCTCTGCGGCATCAAACACTGTCGGACGTTTCAAACTATGCAAGGAACTGGCCAATCCTGCAGCAGCCTCCTCTTCTGTCACACCCACCCAGTACCTTTGCTCGGCCCTGGCTGCACAGTTCACCACAAAAACCCAAGACATCCTTTCCACCCTCGCTTCCACACCACAGCATACACCAACACCGGAGCCTCCCTTTGCCCCCCTCCAACCCTCTTCTCTCTCAACCTTTACACCAGATGAGGTCCCCAGACAAGTCCGATCTGTGAAGGATTCACCCAAACAGGTGGGTCCCTGACCCTCAAAAACCATTAAAGACAATATCGACTCCCTCACCCCTTCCTTGGCTGATCTCTGCAATCTCTCTTTTTCCATTAGAGTTTTCCCAACTGCCCTTAAGCACTCCCTTGTGCACCCTCTTCTCAAAATAACCCTCTGCCGAACCCTCCATTACGTCAAACTACTGCCCTATCTCAATCACTCCTTTCCTGGGCAAACTCCTGGACAAACTGGCTATCTCTCAGCTGACCCATCATCAATCTGGCTTTAGAGCATCCAGAGGCACGAAACTGCTCTTCTGAACACCCGTGAAGACCTGCTCTCAAATCTTGACACTAACACCCCTCTGTCCTCATTCTCCTTGACCTTGCCTCTTTCTTTGACACGGTTAACCACCACATCCTGATCGCACGTCTCTGACACCCTGGGAATCGCAGGTCAGGCCCTGGCGTGGTTAACCTCCTTCCTCTCCGCTCTCCATCCCAGCTGGAACTCGGAGCCTTTCACTCGACTTTCACTCTTTGAACCTGTGGTGTTCCCCAGGGATCTAACCTATCCCCCTGGTTCGTCAATGTCTATATGGATGCCCTGGCACGTGTGATTGCCATTTTCACCTCTAACTTCCAGTGCTACACGGATGACACGCAACTTATCTCACAGGCTACCTTCAGCTGCCTCTCCTCGCTCATATCGAACTGTCCGCTATTTAGTCATGGTGTTCTGCAAACAACCTCTGCCTCAAGGCCAGTAAGACTGAGATCGTTCACATTGGGAACCCTGCTCCTGCTTTCCCACTTTCACACTGTTGGCCTCTATTGGCCCTGTGTTCGCACCCACCTGTGAGGCAAGAAACCTCGGGGGTCATCTTTGACTCCACTCTCTCCTTCTCTTCTCACATTTAGGACATCTAAAAAGTCTATCGGCTACACCTCCTCAGAGGTACTCTACCTTTTCTCACTTTCCCCCAGTGGCTCAGTCTCCAGAGCCCTGGTTCTTTCTAGACTGGACTTCTGCAACAGCCTCTTCCTCAACCTTGCTTCTTCGCGCACCCTCTGCAACTCATCCAGAACAGAAGCGCAAGACTTATCCTTGACCTCAAGCCCAGGGACTGCGTCTCTCTGGCGCCGAAATCCCTTCACTGGCTCCTTGTGGCGGCAATGATAAAGTTCAAGACCCTCTGCATTGTTCACAAGGCTATCTGGGTCCTGGGACCTACCTACCTGCAACGCTGCCTACCTAAATACTGTTCCTCACGGGCCCTCTGCTCATCTACCTCCAACCTTCTGCGAGTGAGCCGGTTCTCCAAGCAGAGATTTGGTGGGAGATCCTTATCCTGAGCAGATGCATCCCTCTGGAATAGCCTTCTTGCCATGCTCTGGCTTGAGCCGGATCTCCTTATATTCCGGAAACTACTCAAGACCTTCCTCTTCTCCTCTTCCTTCTCTCTCCCACTACCCTGCTAACCTAGCTCTGTTCTTTCCCTCTCCCCTCCTCTTCCTTACAGCTTGCTGACTGGCCACCTGGTGTACCTCAGTATCACAGGTCCCCGGCACCCCCGCCAGTCCACTTTTGCACTTGCCTCAGGACCCTACATCCCACCCACACTCACTGCACTTGAGAAATAACCCAAGATAGTCTGTCTGCTCTCCCTTGTCTTCGCCCCTTCATTGCACTGGTAAAAAACTTCAGATTCGAGGTCAGGCCAATTTGCTGTATCCCAAACTGTTGCATGTATTTTGTATGCATTTACTCTGCCTGTGCAGACTATTTCTGTCTCAGAATTTCAAGGGCTCTGAGCGACTGTTGTCTTTTCCCCAGGTTCCCACCCTTCTTGAGCGCTTTGAAACAGTTCACTGTGTATAGGAGCTATATAAATAATACAATGCAATACAAGGGCACTCATCATGGTGATACCCAAGGAGGGGAGGGATCCCAAGAAATGTGGTGCATACTGCCCGATCTCCCTTCTTAACATAGATGACACCCGGGCACTGGCGGCTAGATTGGAAGGTTACATGCTGCGGGTAATCCAGCCTGTCAAGTGGGTTTCATCAGGGGTCAACGGGGCAGACACCATGAGGAAAACATTACACCCAATGCATTAAGTCTGGTGGGTAAAAGGGGATCCCTCACTTCTCTGTTGATGGTGGAAAGGCCTTTGATAGAGTGGAGTGTGAGTTCCTCAAAGCAGTGCTCGTCAAATATGAGAGAGATGTTTTTTCTCTGGGGGTTCATGGTGGTGTACAGGTCCCCAAAAGTGTGCATTGCGGGGAACGGGAGCTATGCCCGTTGGTTTGGGCAGGGGGACTAGGCAGGGCCGCCCTCTCTCCCCTTCATTGTTCTCGCACGCATTCTAGCCCCTTGCACAGAGGATTAGAGGAGACGTTAAAGTGGAAGGATTCAGAGTGGGAGGGGTGGAATACAAAGTCGCATTATATGCAGACGATATGCTACTGTACATGGTGAACCCCATGACGTCTATGCCAGCGGTGGTCTGGCTGATTGAGCAATATGTCTTCCTGGCTGGCTTTAAGATCAATGAGTCCTTTTCCCTTTAAATAGGGATATCAGAGACAGAGAAACAGGGAGGTTCACGACCCTCGGGATGCAGGTTAGTCTGGGGACGTTACGATGCCTGGGAATCAATGTCATGAGGGAAATTAGGGAACTGTTTGTGGCTAATTTCCCCCCCTCTGATATCCAGGCTTAAGGAGGACTTAACAAAGTGGGGTTAAACTTAGTTTCCTGGTTGGGTCGACTCAATGTACTAACAATTGCCATCCTGCCAAGACTAGTGTACCTGTTTCAGATGCTCCCCATCCATATTCCAGAGTCTTTCTTTCAGGAGACAAAGAACACCCTATTGAGATTTCTTTGGTCGGGTAAGAAGGCCAGGATAGTGTGGGACGTTTTGGTACTTCCCAGGGAAAAGGCAGGGGTGGGTTTTCCAGATGTGAAACCCTATTATAAGGCTGCCCAACTTAATACCCCACCTTAGAGCTCAGGAGGATCTTGAATGAATGGATTGTACTAGACAACCTACACCTGCAACCAGCCATGGCCTGGGAATGGCTCTGGCTATCAAGAGATAGGCTTCCCCGTCGAATTTGGGAACATCCTCTATTGGGGACCATAGGGGACATTCGGAGAAAGGGGGCAGAAATGAAGGCAGTCATGACATGGCCCTCCCTGTTAGTTCACCTTTTGGGTACTGGGGGTCAGAGACTCCATCCCGAACCTGGAAACATTCCAGAAATGGTTTGAAGCGGGGCTGGAGAGGATGGATTAGCTGTGGAGGGGAGATAGGTTCAGAGACGTAACCGATTTGGAAGAAGCACTAGCTTAGGTAAACTGTCTTCCTGTACCCACAACTGAAGGGGACACTGACTGGTTGGAGTGAACAGATACAGCGAGACATCCCTCCCTTCAAAAAAACGTCTAGACACTAGGATGGAAATGAAGGGCCTGATTTCAGTGACGCATGGGGCCCCCGTCAAATCCGAGAGTGGGACAACAGAAAAATTGAAAGGGCTGTGGGAACGTGACTTGGAAGAGGAAATGGACCCTGCCCTGTGGGAGAGAGACTCTGTAAGGGGGCTTTGCAGACTTCAATCTCTCATTAATATAAACTACATGCAATAAAGCTTCTACACAGGTGGCAATATGACGCTGCCAGGCTTTCTAAAGTGTATCAGAATGTTAGTCTGAGTTGGAATGAATGTGGGGCGAGGGCCGGCTATTGGCACATGTGGTGGGGGGTGCCCGACGGTTCAGGTCTTTTGGGATGAAGTCCTGGGGAGGAGTAAAGAAGTAGATGAGATTCACTGGGTCAAATCCCCCCCCTGACAGTTCTATTTGGACTGGAGAGGCAAGAGGAGGACGTTATTAGACTACCAAGGATGACCTTGGGCCTACTACTAGCAGCAAGAGCGTTCCTAGCCACAACATGGAAAAAATTGTCCACACCCCAGATAAAAAGGAATGGGTTAATGTTGCTAAGAACCTATATGTGATGGAATAACAGCTGGACTGCATGGGCGGCCAGGTTCTCTGGAAGTGGAATGGGGTGGATTTGTGGAAACCTACCTGAGACCCTTTGAGAGGGAGTTGGTCAATGTTGATTTGCAAGGGGGGGTATAGGGAATACGGAATGCTATTTCATTAACTCTGTCAATGCAAAGTGACTATATGGCTTGCAAAGGTGTTTAATGTTTTTGTGAACAAAACCTTTAATAAAGACTAATTTGAAGGAAATAAATGAACTAAAAAAAAAAGTATGGACTGCATCCTGCGCAAGGCATTTGAAAGAAACACATCCATGGAAATATTGCGATGTCAGCAGCTCATTTACAACAAAAGTGTCTGTTTACAGTAAATGACAAGGCCAAAAATAAATCCTTCCAGTTTTATGAAATAGGAAGTGTCAAACCTGGGATGGGAAAGCACAGCATTTTATAGAAAAGTCAAAACGGAATTGAGGCCTACTTTGTTTCTGCTTTCTTCCTTGCAGGACTAAGATTCAGCATTATAAAATCAAAACCTAAAATGTTATAAAGTTGCCCCTGCATAAAGAACCAATTAAACCAGGGAATCCTGTAAAAGAAAGCTACATTTATGAATGAAATCTACAACTTTGGTCTAGAAAGCAAATGTGTATTTAATGTGACTCAAGTCACGAGGTGGGGGGGGGGGGGATCTCTTTTACCAGGTTTTGAGGATGGGCTATAAACTTTACAACAATGTCTGGATTCATCAAAGGCCCCACATGTTCTCTGTTCTCAGACAACCCTTTTGAGGAATGCTACTCATTAACAACCCTCATTTGTCACTAGGGCCATCCAAGATTTCCCTAGAAAATGCAAAGAAAATATTCTTAGAAGTGTGCTCACATGGGTCTGGCCACAACTAATCATAAATGGTCAAACAGGTCTTCCCTGAAAGATGCAATTCAAGCTTACTAAAACAAGGTCTGGCATTTGTGGCGGGCAGCCCACGTCGTCACTCTGAAATTCAAAGAACCTTCTGACAATGATGCAATGAAAACAAGGCCCTTCAGGGGTCATAAATGGCCCAGCTCTGAGCCTCAAGAGTAATAACATATGGCCTCCTGCCAGGACAGGAAAGGGAACTGTTTATTATTTTATTAAATAAGGGAAAATGCAAGTTTAATATTTTATATGGGATTGGATTTTCCAGAATATCTTTAGATAGTTTTTCACCCTGCACAATATTCTTTCAAAAAGTATTAGCTGAATGCAAAACTATATTTTTTGATGTTTGTTTCATTATGGAAATATAGTTTTCTGTTCAAAACGCTGTGTCATGCCGAGATGACTCACATTTCATTTACCTGCATGAGAGCAATCTGCCAAACTAATTGGTAACTAAATCTCATGTGAGGAACAATATTTTTAGAAAATCAGAATTGTTTAATGTAAAACAAATTCCAAGGTTAGAATGAAGATTTCCCAGGTTTACAGCTCAGGTAGTCTTGATTCTATTAAAGACAAGGAGGCGAGCATTATGCTTTACTTCTTTGATCAGTGCTCCCACAGCAATTCTACTTAAATAAAAAAATGTTTAAAAAAATCTTAAACTTGGTAACACTTTTTTGTTCTCAGGAGCTTCCCTGGAAGCTTATAACAAACATGGGGGTAACAGTTTTAAAATAAGATACACTGTCCTTGAACTACAAATGCCCACAATCCTCTGGTACTATGTAGTCCTGTAACCCCTCTCTAGTCCAATCAGGGCTGACCCCTGTCCATAAGAGGGACCCTAGCTGACCCCCAACTCTTTCTTTGGTCGGTAACCAATAACTGAATCAACTCCAACAGTCAACTTGAACCAACGTAGATCACTGTAACCGCTCCTCCTTGCCGAACCCATGGCTTAGAGAGGATGTCGCAGAATCCTCACACTTGATCCTACCGATCTGTCTTTATGATCTTGCTCTCGGGGCGCCTTCTGATCTTCCCCTGGAAGGAATGGAGACGTGATCATAAGGGCGGGTCTTTACTCAACACATTGTAATAAATAAAGTTCATGTAATTGTTATGACCCACGAGGGTGGGATATAATGCTCGCCTCCTTGTCCAAATTGTGACAAATCTATTCCTGCCCAATGCATTATTTCTCTAACCCATCTGGCTATGGTGGCTGTAGCCACTGCATGAAAAGGCTTTCTACGCATGATTAGCAGCGGTGTCACTCCCCTAGGCCTTACTGCAGCTGTAGCTGCTTTGTAATCTTTGATGCACTGCGCTATGCATAGCTTAGCGTTATCTGGGAATTAAGGATGCAATATAATGGAAGAGTCGTATTTTGTTCTATTCACTACATTGAAGGCTACTCCATCTGGGTAGAAGATCTTTCTATCTCCAGAGCTTTTACATCCAAAACTCTCCTACACGCTATAAGGCATAGAAGCATAGCTAGCTTCCCTGATAGCTGAGATCGTGACAGGTCTCGGTTATCTGGCCATGCCAAAAATAGCTGGAAAACTGTCCGCACGTCCCATAGTACCGAGTACTTGTGTTCTGGTGGTTTCCTCATCTTCACTCCTTTTAGAAGCCGTACAACGGAGGGGTCTCCTATCGGGTGTCCTTCCACCTTGTTGTGTCCTGCTGAAATCGCAGACTTGTAAACCTCTAGAGTTCTATGGGCGCAGCCCTCCTCAAATCTCTGAGCCAAAAAGTTCGCCATGTGTACTAAAGGGGCTGAAATGGGATTAGCACTGACGGTTGCACAGTACGACGCCCATCCTGTCCAAGCGGCACCATAGCTCCTAATGGTGTAAAGCGTCCATGAGCTCCTAATGCAGTCTGCAGCGAGCTGTGAAATGCCTTGCAACTCCCAATGTCGCCTGAAACCCTGCATGCTAGCAAAGTCAGTGCGCACTCCGCTACGAGTGGATGAAACTGACCGTCTGGACTCTGTAGAATGTCCTCTCTGTGAGGAATCACACTTGGAAAATCCGTAGAAAGTTCCATCACTACTGGAAACCATGGCCGGGATTTCCACATCGGCACTACGAGCACTAGTTCTGCCTGCTCTCTCCTCACTTTCACTAACACTCTCGTCAGCGTGATAAATAGCGGGAACGCATAATGGACGGCTTCCGTCCACTGTCGGAGGAAAGCGTCCTTACCCGCTGCTTCCGGGTCTATTCTCCAGCTGTAGAACCTGGGCAACTGGGTATTGAGTCTGGTGGCGAACAAGTCTAGACCCAGTGGTCCCAATAGATGTTGGAGGCGGCTTAAGATGGCCGGTAGTAGCCGCCAGTCGCTGGAGTCTACCAGATATCGCAAATTCCAGTCCGCTACCGTGTTCTGAGCCCCTGGTAAATATTCTGCTGATACTGATATCTGCTGGTGTAAGCAATGATGCCAAAAATCCTTTGCTAATTCCGCCAGCACCCTGGAGGATGTCCCGCCCCCTCCCCCCCCCCCCCCAGCTTTTTTATGTATTGGACCGCTCAAATGTTGTCCATCTTGAGAAGGACGCAGCAGTTCGCTCGGTCTATGTCCTTACCGCGAAGGAACCTGCCAAAAGTTCCAGACAGTTTATATGTAGTTTGAGCTCATCCTGAGACCATTTTCCTACTGTCTGCAGGTCTCCACACCAAGCTCCCCAGCTTGCTCTGCTGGCTTCTGACTCAACTACTAAATCCGGGGTATCCCTGAAGATTGCTCTGCCGTTCCATGCCTCCATGTTCTGAAGCCACCAATGGAGTTCTGTCATGGCCTCTTGGTCTAGGGACACTAGCTGATGATAGCCTAGCCTGCCTCTGAGGTGCCTGTTTTTTTTGTCTCTGAAGGGCTCTATAGTGCAGGGGCCTGGAAAGATCACCTGAATTGAGGCTGCTAGGAAGCCCACTATGTGAGCTAGATTGCGAAGCAAAATAACCTTCGCTGTCACTGACCTCGGTTCTTTCCGAATCACTCGCACCTTCTACACTGGCAACTCCAGGACCGCTCTTTTGGTGTCTACCACGAATCCCAGGAATTCTGTTCTCTGAGCGGGGTGGAGATCTGACTTCTCGGAATTGATGATCAAGCTGAGGGAAGTTACCAGGTTGCATACCCATTCTGCTTGATCTTGAAGCTGAGCTGCGCTTTGACCCAGAATCAGTGTATCGTCCAGGTATAGTATAATCCTTATCCCTCTCTCGTGAATGGCAGCAGCTGCGGGGCACATGAACTTCGTGAAGGCCCATGGGGTGGATGCTAGTCCAAAGGGAAGGCAAGTGAACCTCCACACCCCAAAGGAATCGGAGATATCTCTGGTCCTGTTCTGCAATTGGGATTGTTAGGTAAGCATCCTTGAGATAGAGACGGATGAGCCAGTCCCCTGTCCTGAGAAGATCCTGAAGGAGGTGAATTCCGTCCATCTTGAAATGTCTGTAGACTAGCCATTCGTTCAGACTCCAGATTTATCACTGGTCTGACCTTTTCCCCTCTGTCGACCAGGAACATATTGCTGGTGAAGCCTGGCTCCTTTCAAACTTCTTTCTATTGCCCCTTTGACTGCTAGGTCTTGTAACTCGCTGAAAAGCTGCGCTTTTTCGCACAGAGATTTGTACATGGTGGTTGGTGCTCGTACTCGTGAGGGAATGCCTACGAACTCTAGGCGCATGCCTGACACTGTCTGAAATACCCATGCATCGCTGGATAACTCGCGCCATGCTTGCAAAAACCATACTGTTCTGGCCCCTATTTTGTAGGGAGCATGCATAGAACTCACCGCCTGGAGCACCCTGCTGTCTGTAGGCTCCTCTCTCACTTCTGTTCCTCGGGAAATGGCTCCTTGTCGGGAAGTTGTCCTGTTGACGTGTTTCCCAGTACTGGCTCTCTGACCCTGCAGTCTTCTGTTCGAGGAGAAGCGACCGGACGCTCAACCCCTTTGGCGACCGGTCCTGGAAAAAACACTTCTGGGAAAAATTCTCTTGATGGACTTTTGAGCCTTTTCTAGGGCAGAATATGTTCCCACAAACTGGTTCATCTCTCTGGCGAACGTCTCCAAACAGCGTGCCTTTCGCTCCCTCACCAGCTTCATAGGAGGAGAGGTCGCTTAACTTACTGTCTATTTTCAGTAGGACCCTGTGCCTCCTCTCTGAAGAGAGGGCACAGTTCGCATGGCGCAAGAAGCAATCTGCGCGTTGCGCCCAGTTGGCTAGAACTCGGGGGTCCACTGGAGTGCCTGTATCCATGGACCTCTCGGCCAAGTCCATAATCTTCGCGAGGGGCCCGGAGAGGTCTAAGAGTTTATCCTGTCTGCCCCGCCACGCTCTTTTCTACCTCTTTACTCGCATCCTTGGATGATTTGGTTACAAAGGTGACCATTTTAGGGTCGAGATGTGATGTGTCGGACACCTTGCCTGGAAGCTTAGGTCTGGTGCATTCCGACCTCATCTTGGATCTTATCTCCCGGTCGAGAGGTTTCCTTATATGGAGAGTCATGTATTGGACAACTCTGGGTGATGGCACCCAATCTGTAGACCTAGGATGCCTGATAGCTTCTGGATCGAACATGTCCCCCAGGGATTCATCGTCTGGGGGTTGGTCCTGCACCACGGGTTTCAGAGGGGTTATTTCCTCCTCTCTCGTCTGGCGTGTACCCGGCATCCTCTTTATCCCCTGAATTGTACACCCTTGGGGCAGGGGGTCGAGAGCCTGGCACTGTTGCCCTTTTCAGAAAGGCTTTGTTGAACCTGCTCACCGGGTCAACTGGCTCTTGCGATATCAAGCCTACCCCTTCTGGTTGGCTCGGGGTCGGTTGAGTCTCTACTCTGCCGAGCCTTCTTACAGCCCTTCTGATCAACCCCAGGATTGGGGTGTCTAGCTGAGGTCCCCTTGCCCTCTTCTTTCTGGCCAGGTCCTGATCAACTCTTTGCTTATTAAGCATAGACTCTAGATGGTCTAGCCTTTGGGTAACAGGGAGAACCCCCTCAGAAACTGCTTGGGACAATGAGTCCCCTAGGACCCTTTTAAAACTCAAGGAGAGATCCTGGTGCTCCTGTATGGGCTCCTCTACCCATTCTTCCGAGCTCCACTCTGGAGATGTGGATCTGTATCCTCTGGGCTCACTGTAATGTGCCATAATTCAAAATTGAGGCCTCAGCGTTTATATTTAAGTAATAATAATTTTTTTAAAAAGTATTTGTCCAGGTATTTTTGATGTGCCCACACGACTTCCACGAACGAGAATCCAATAATTCCCTTCTTTTTTTCAATATAGAGCTTAGCTCGTGCCGCGCTGAACCTCTTCTCACTTTCCTCGAGAAGAAACGGTTCCATGTGGCGCTCAGTGGCTACTGGGGCGAGTTCGCGTTCAGCTAGACTTCCTCCCGCCAGGGCTTTAGGACCCTGCGGAACGCTCTGCGAGCGGCTGCGTATTATTGCCTGAGGAGGCGGGGCCGGTGGCCTAGCGAGAGTGCGTTCGCTCGCAGCTACGACCCCGGCTCCTCTTACTGAAACTGTGGATGAAAGGGGCCGCGGAAGTCTGCGGCGAAGACGGAGAAAGCGAAACCATGTTCCTCCAAGAATATGCGGATTAAATTTGGTAATATGAGTGGAATCACTCGCTTGTCGTTAAAATTCATGCACTCTGAATAAGTATAGAAGACGCACAGTCTGTGGGCGTGCTACGCGCCTCTACCATTATCAATAACTGTCAATGAACAGAAAATTAAACCTTATTTCCATGCACACTGAAAGGTACTTGGCTCAGGAGCAGCAACAAAGAAAGAGGAGTTGGGGGTCAGCTAGGGTCCCTCTTATGGACAGGGGTCAGCACCCATTGGACCAGAGAGGGGTTACAGAACAACATAGTACCAGAGGATTATGGGCATTTGTAGTTCAAGGACATTTTATCTGTTACTTTAAAACTGTGTTCCCCCTATTTTTGTTATAAGCTTCCAGGGAAGCTCCTAAGAACAAAAGTGTTACCAAGTTTAAGGGGAAAAAAAATGTTTTTAAGTTGAATTGCTGTGGGAGCAGTGATTAAAGAAGCAAAGCATAATGCTCGCCTCCGTCTTGTCATAGAATAGTCATTAGACGCCCCTCATTGGGGAGGAAAGATAGCTGCGGGGCAGCGCATTTGTCTTGGAAGCAAGGCAACGCGGCACAACACAGGTTCGAATCCCAATCCTGCACGTACAAACCACTCGTTGGTATTAAACAGGTCATAAATTAACAATAAAACAAACAATAAAAAGCACACCCAATGAGTACAAAGGGGATGGATTAGTATGATGTCACTATTGGAGCTATATCTAATCATATAGACTGATCAATCAAAATAGAGGAATTATACGGATCTCTAAAGGAAGTGTTTTCTACTCTATGAAAGTCCAACCCAATGGATTAAAGGGGTCTCACTGATGGACTGATTGGAGATAGAAAGAATAATTGATAACAGGAAGGAGACATCTTGAATTGAAAGTAGACAGCTGAGTATTATATTGAGTTGAACTCCAGGCCTTCATCAGTGGGGGAAAAGGAAGCAAATGGGTCCAATACAGAAGGAGAGAGACCAGGCTGTGGAGGGGAGATGTTTAACCGTACTGATTGATTCCTACCTGGTAGTAGCTGGGGGAAAACTGAACCAGTCCTTGAGAGGGTACCCACCTGTCGGAGACCAGCAAAAGAAATTCCTATGCAAGTATGATGACGAGGGAAAATATAATTCTATGGTGAGGTATAATCTAAAGGGGAATAGATTAAGCCCCAGCTCCCTCCTATTTGTGAAAGTAATGTAAGTGGGTACATCAATTGACTGTACAGCCTGAGGAATTACATATTTCAGAAGTTCAAGTGATTCTAAAAACATTGTATTTGATACCAAAATAGACCCAAATAGTGTGGATATTGGGACATCCTGGACTCCTTTTCTGTGTAATGGCTAAGTACAGATTGAGAACCATATTTCGAATGAATTGTCCTCCAGCGTATTCCACATCTTTGACATATAATGTCCAGAGCTTTGCTGCTTCGGAAATTTTTCGGCAGAGGGCACCCTGCGTCTATGGCGTCAAGTCGATGTCCCACAAAGGCCTCCATAGAGGGTGACGTCATTGGATGTTATAAGTAGGACGCACGCCGCCCGTAGCCTCGGTTCTGTTTTTTCCACAAACATGTTTGCTTCAAGAACTTTGCGCACTTCGTGTTATCTTCGTAATGTCGTCTTCGACCCCACCGACCCCCCACGGTCGGGCTTTAAGAAGTGCAGGGAATGTAAGTGCATCACGGACTGCACCGGATCTGCTTAAGGTGTCTGGGCGAGAGGCATGACAGCGACGACTGTTCGAAATGCCAGTCGCTGACTGTCAAGGCCTTGTGGGAGCGTAAGTTGCAGGTAGGTCGGGTGTCCAAACCCCGTAAATCTAAAAAATCTACCGGTCTGTCCACCGACGACTCGAGGGGAGACTCTCCCAGTCGGCGGAAGTCCAGGGGATCTCGGTCCCGGAGTGGTTTGCGCCACTCGTCGTCCTCGTTGAGGCACTCCCGAAAGAGGTGTCACCGGTCGCCTTCCCCGTCCTCGTCGGATGATGGCTCTGTGAGGAAAGTGGCTTGGCCCACTAAATCCTCGACCCCGGAGGAGTGGGAGGCGTTCAGGGAAAAAATGCTGGAGATTTTTCAGTTTCAAGGTACTGCCCCGTCCACGCCTTTGGTTGAAGCTGGCAGGGATTGGTCTCGGTCCGACGCTCATGCACCTTTGTTCCCGGGAGGTCGGCGTGATAAACATTGGCAACCGTCAAGGTCCCGTTCGGACAAGGTTCAAGGTGATCGCCAGAGACGTTCCAGGTCGCGGTCTTCGTCCCCGACGAAACCGTCAATCTGGTAAGGTGTCGAGGAAGGTGTTGATGCCATCAGCCACGGGCCCATCAAGTGCGGCTGTCTGGGCCTTGCCCTTGATCTGGGCCTCAGAGCCCTCGGTGACGGCATTGGGGCCTGCAGGTCTGAATTTGCCTGTGGAGGCCCCTAGAGCTATGGATCCTCAGAGAAAGGCTCTGTCCAAGTCTGTGAGGCCTGCTCTTGATTCCAGGTCGACTCCGGTTCCACGGAAGGAGTTCTATCATTCTTTGCAAGATATCTATTGGGATGAGGAAGGGGCTGATGTTGAGATGGAGCCTTTTGACGCTCCGGGGGACACGCCTGAAGCTCCGGACAATGTCTTTACGGAGGACCGTCAGTTGGAAGATCTGCGCCAGTTGTTACATGATGCCAGTGGCCTGAACGCATCTCCTGAGATGGAGTTTGGCAGACCAGAGCCTGGGGCTCATGCTGAATCATCCTATAGGAGGTTGATGTTGAGGGTTACGGAGTATCTGGGGTGGTCCGGGCCTCCAGTTGAATTCGATCAGGATGACCTGACTGACATTTTAGATCAGGAACTGTCCACTGACCCAGTGTTTCCTTTTTACATGGCGTTACAGAAGAGGGTGGCTGCAGCTTGGATCGCCCCGGAGTGTCTCCGGCAGTCACCAAGTCGTTGACTAAGAAATACAGCCCATCTAGTAGCGACCCCAGCTACCTATCCACTCACCCCACTCTTGAAAGTTTGGTGGTTCAGGCGGCCACAGCCACCTCGAGGCAGGCGGCATACTCTATCATCCCTCCAGATAGGGACGACAAGCGCTTCGATGGATGGGCACGCAAGGTATTCTCGGCTGGGAGTATGGCCCTTAAATCGGCCAGCTCCACCTGTGCCTTGAGCAAGTTTTCGGACACTCTGTGGAATTGTCTCTTTAGCGGCTGAGCATGTTCCTGAGGGGGTAGAAAGGGATGGGTTCCTTGCTATTGTGCAGGATGGCAAGGATGCCATGTGCGAATCCTTTCAGTCCGGGTTGGACACGGCAGATGGTGTTGGCCGGTCCATAGCTGCGAGCACCGTGATACGCAGGTTTGTGTGGTTGCGGAAGTCTGGTTTTGCACCGGATGTGCAGAACAGTCTTCGCAACATGCCCTTTGACGGCTCTCATTTGTTTGGCTGCAAGGCTGACGAGAGCCTTGAGAGGTTGCATCTTTGGACACAGCTGTGCGTCAACCTCTGCCTTTTCGTCCTAGGGGACAACAGTGGAGGGGTTCCCTTCGTTACTACTCCTCCTTTGTTAGAGTGAGGGGAGCAGCTAGTCAGAGGGACTTCCGTAAGGGTCCTCGTGGTGGACGCGGACGTGGTGCCAAAGCTGCTCAAACAGCTGCCTCTTTGCCTTCAGGCTCTTCCGCAGCCGCTCCGAAACAGCTATGAGGCCAAGACTCATTATTCACCGGTTGGGGGTAGACTGTCTCAGCATCTAGAAGAGTGGCAAGCCATTACTTCACATGTGTGGGGTCTGGAAACAACACAGCTACTGCCTACCTTTTCTAAATCGGCCTCACTGGGGAAACTCTTTGTGAAGATTCTGGATCCGCTCCTTGTGCAGGAACCTGCTGGAGAAAGGCGCTATAGAACTAGTGCCTGTGGCAGAGAGGAACAAGGGCTGGTATTCCTCATATTTTTTGATTCCCAAGAAAGACGGGGGACTGAGACCCATCTTGGATTTGCGTCACTTGAACAAGTTCCTCAGGGAAGGACAAGTTCAAGATGGTCCCTCTTTCTCAGGTCCTTCAGGCCCTTCGACTTCGGATTGGTTGGTGTCATTGGACCTACAGGATGCTTATTTTCATGTGCCGATCCATCCAAAGCACAGAAAATACCTGAGGTTCGCGGTTGGCAACTCGCATTTTCAAGTTCGGGTCCTGCCATTCGGGTTGACCTCTGCCCGAGGGTCTTCACCAAGCTCATGGTGGTGGTGGTGGCGTAGCTCAGGAAGGGGGGGATTCACGTCTACCCCTACCTGGACGATTGGCTAATCAGGGCACGTTCTTCCGAACATGCCTTGAATCATCTCAGCCTCACCTGCCACTCCCTTCACAAGCTGAGCGTCTGCCTCAATTTCAAGAAGTCGCACATATGAAACCACCTCAACAGCTCCAATACATCGGGGCTGTGTTTGACACGTCCTTGGGGAAGTGCTTGCCACCCAAGGTGAGGGCTCCTCTCATTGTCCAGATGATTGACACATTTCAACATGCCCTGAGTCTCCCGGCTTTTGAATTCTTAAGATTGCTCAGCCTCATGGCATTCTGCATTTTTCTGGTGCCAGAGGCCAGACTGCGGATGAGACCCCTTCAGTGGGCTCTCAGAACGCAGTGGTCTCAATTCTCAGGCAAGATGTCAGATCTCCTTCGGTTCGCGCTCAAGGTCTCACAGAATCTTCTGTGGTGAGCCAGCGAAGGGAATCTGATGAAGGGAGAGCCGTTTTGGCAACCATGGCCAGAGGTGACGATAGTGACGGATGCCTCCGGTTGGGGCTCACGCCAACAGGCTGACCGCCAGCGGTTGCTGGTCTCTGTCGGAAACCAGATTTCACAAAAATCTTTTGGAGCTGAGGGCCGTCAGGCTAGCCCTGAAGGCTTTTCTGCCATCTGTGCGCGGGCAGAGTGTCCTTGTCATGACGGACAACATGGTGGCCATGCATTACCTCAACAAGAAGGGGGGGGTAGTCTCGCTCCCACTGTGCAGAGAGGCGATGCAGCTCTTTTTCTGGGCAATACCGCAGGGAATCTCGCTCTCTGTGGTTCATCTGGCCGAAGAGGAGAATGCGGCGGTGGATGCTCTGAGCAGGCAGAGCTCAGTCTTCCACAAGTGGGAGTTGGCTCAGGAAGTCCTTCAGGAGAACTTTGTCCTTTGGGGAACCCCTCAAGTGGATCTGTTCGCGACTGGTGCCAACCGGTAGTGCGAGAGATATTGCTCAAGGGAATTTTACCCCAAGAGGAGCTTTAGGGGGCACGTTCGTCGTGGATTGGTCATTCACACTTCTGTACGCATTTCCTCCAATCCCTGTCATTCCTCAGGTTCTAAGGAGGTTGCAGAGTTTTGGGTCTCACATGATCCTAATTGCTCCAGATTGGGCCAGGGGAGCGTGATGCCCGGACCTTCTAGAAATGTCCATCTGTCCTCCACGCGGTCTTCCCCACAGAGAGGATCTCCTCTTGCGAGAGGGGAGTCGGTTTCTCCATCCAGAGGTCAATACTCTCAACCTTCACGCTTGGTTCTGAAGGGTTGAGATATAAGGATTTGGGACCTCCCGGATGATGTGCTGGAGGTGTTGCTTTCGGCCAGGCGTCCAGCAACAAAATCCCTGTACCGTTGCCGTTGGCTTAAGTTTTGTGTGACGGTGCAGAGGAAACAATGTCAATCCTTTTCACTGTTCCATTCCGATGGTTCTTTGTTTGGCCCACAAGGGTCTTCAAGTGGGTAGCATTAAAGGTTACCTGGCGGCGTTGTCTCTTTTCAAGTCTGAAGAATGTTCTTATTTTAAGATGCCTTTGGTTACTCAGTTTCTAAAAGGGCTCACAAATGTGTTTCCGCCGTCCCCTTTTCAGCTGCTGGCTTGGGATCTGAATCTAGTCTTGAAATTCTTGATGGGTGCTCTGTTTGAACCTTTGTACTCTTGTCCATTGAGACTGTTGACCTTCAAGACTGGTTTTTTTTTTGCGGTTACATCTGCTCGGAGAGTGAGCGAATTTCAGGCACTTTTGTCTAAGCCACCCTTGTTGGGCAGAATCCTGTGCAGTGCCCTTAGGGACCACTACACACAATTAAGACTACAGGTGGCAATACAAGTTTTACCTTTGGTACAAGCCTGTGCTACTATGTCAGAGTGGTAGCAGTGGCGGAGCAGCCAGGCTCATCTCAAGAGTATATGAGCAGTAGCAGAGATTACACAAAGGGACCACAATTACTGTGACTCAAGCAAACACTGACTCAAGGTTTCAGGTAGAAAAATATAAGTACATTTATTTTTAAACCATTCGTTATAAACACAACACTTCTAATAAACTTCAATAAAAACCACACGTTAAATATACTACAACTAACCAATTCACTTTGTACAGTAAGTCTCAAGGTAAGTACCCTGTGTTTGAATGAACCAGTGTTACGAACAAAACACGTTAACGCGAATACGATTGCGATCACTGACAGTTCGGTCTACTAAATAAACGCGTATCCGTGACATGAAATGCTACCGGGGCAAAAACACACTTAGCACCTGAGATACCCAGAGGGAGTTGGAGGCAAAAATCACAGGCAATACTTTGGTTAGGTAGACAGAATCGAGAAACACTCAGACAGGAGTTCAAAAGCCAGGGTCAAGTGACACCGGAGGACTGTTGCTGAAGATCACACAGTCAGTTAACGATTCAGCGTAGACAGAAAGTACTTCGATATTGTCTATGTTCGGAAGCAAAAGTTATAAGAAGGAGGGAAGACGAGGGCAAGCCTTGGAAATGAAGAAAAGGGGTTCTCCCAGTTTCCTCAAGCAGAACATTGTGTTCCAATTGTGCAGCTGGTTCCCTGGCAGTTGCTCCTGTTGGTTTCCCGCAGACCCACGATTCCTGGAGCTTCGTTGTGAAGGAGGACATCTCAAGGGGGTCTGCACCACACAGGGATGAAGCCGGCAGCAGCGACGAGGAATAAAAGGTGTGCTCCTTAAAAACAGGAGAGGCTCTTCAGATGGCTATCCGGACCACTACAGCAGCGTGCAGCGATTTCGACCAAGGAAGAGGATCCTCTGGCTGTGGAAGATGAGCTGGTTATCCCCACCAAGCTGAAGGGAAGAAGACTCCGGACTGGATCTTCTCTAAGTCGTGGAAGGGAAGATAGCTCAGGACTGCAGCAGGGCTTCACCGGGATGGGGTAGTTGCAGCAGCCGTCGTTCTCTCCGCTTCTCTTCAGTTCCTTGTAGTTCCAGTGGCGACTCTCTGACTTCTAGCCCAAGAGACCTGCCTTTTATGCGAAAAACCCTCATTCACACAGCCTGGCTGTCAGTCATCCAGCAGGGGGGTTGTCCAGCCCGGGCAACTACCCTGGCCAATCATGACAAAGTGCGACTTGGGTTTCCTAGGATACCCTGTGCAGGGGGTGACTACACCCCTCCCTCACATTCAGCCTACCTAGACACCCAGGCGCCTTGAGCAGGGCTTCTGAGCAGAAGCCCGCCAAAAGACAGTGAACAAAGAAGGCGAACCTAGTTTGCAGCGCAAAGTAAAACACAAGAAGGACTTTAAAAAAAAAAGAAATGGCCAATTAACCAAACCAGAGCCAAAAGAAAGACGATTTGGTCAAGCGGGTTTATTTTCGAGGCTAATATAATAGCCAAGAACAGTAGTTTAGTTTCTTTATTTATACCGCGCGCCGAACCCTGGGGTAACTGAGCGCCAGAGACTTAGATGTAGTTACAACATGGCAAGACTTAGATGCAGTTACAACATGGCAAGACTTAGATGCAGTTACAAAATGTCAGGAATATACAATAATACAAGACTGTGAAATAACAATAAGTGTGGAAGACCAGGTTATGCAAGACCAGGTTACAGGCTGGTCGACAGGGACATGCGAAGAGGAAGTACATTAGGCAGTTTCTGTTGGAAAGCCAAGTTTTAGTTTTGCCTCAAAGTCCAAAAGGAGGGTTCTGTTCTGAGGATTAGCGGCATAGCGTTCCATAGTTTGGCAGCTAGGACCGGGAAGCTGGCGCCGATGGCTTTTTTTAGAGCAAATTTGGGAACGGAGAGGCAGTGTGAGTATGGCGTTCTGTTTGGTCTAGTTGAGGTGTAGTTGTGGAACTTGTCTGCCAGGTATTTGGGTGCATCATTGGAGCGGCATTTATGGACTATGACGAGGGATCTGAGGGTGATTCTGTCTCGTACCGGAAGCCAGTGAGCATCTTGCCTGATGCTGGAGATGTGGGCGTGTCGTGGGATACTAAGGGCGGCTCTGAGGGCATTATTTTGAAGCACCTGTAGTTTGTTCAGGTTGCGTTCTGACGTGCCGAGAAAGAGTGTATTGCAGTAGTCCATTTTTGAGAGCACTAGTGCTCTGGCTAGCGTAATGCAGCTGGAGGCAGAGAGGAAGGGTTTGCAGGCGTTGATAAGCTTATTTGTGTAAGCTGTGGATGAGGCTGTGGCATTTACCTGTCTTTTGAGCGAGAGAGTGGAGTCTAGATAAACCCCAAGGGTTTTAATTTCTTTGGCAACTGTGATTTGGTTACCGTCTATGTTGATGGACGCTTAACAGGGGTCTAGTTTGTTTAGCCGTGGTTGGGAGCCGACAAGAAGGAGCTCCGTTTTCTCATCGTTGAGGCATAGCCCGTGCTCTGCCATCCAGGCTTGGATCTCCAAGTATAGATTGTTGATTCTGGTGGAGTCCTCGTCATAGCACCCTGATAGGGTGATGAGAACCTGGGTGTCGTCAGCATAGTTTGTGTATGTGACACCCAAGTTGTCTAGGCGGTCAAACAATAGCTTAGTGAAGTTATTGTATAGGGTCGGCGAGACGCACGAGCCTTGAGGGACGCCGCATGTGATGGGGACAGGGAGTGCTGAGGCCCCCGGGGAGAAGACCCGGGTGGTTCGGTTGGTTAGGAAGGACTGGATCCAGGCAGTCGCGTGATTAGAGAAGGCCGCTGACGTCATCAGATGTTCCGTGAGGATCTGATGGTCGACGAGGTCGAAGGCTGCTGATAGATCTAGTAACAAGAGAATGGCTAGATTACCCTGTCCTTTGCCTCGTCCATCTGGATTTTTAGGTCCAGTAGGGCTGACTCTGTTCCGTGCCTTGGCCTGAAACCGGATTGTCTGAGACCCAGGAGGTTGTCTTCAAGGTGCTTCTGTATTTGCAGGTAGGCCACTCTGTCTAAGATCTTTAGGATGTAGGGAACGGTGGTGATTGGCCTGTAGTTGGTTGGGTTATTGGGGTCTAGACTAGGTTTTTTTTAGCAGTGGCATGACCCAGGCCTCCTTGAGGGTGCTCGGCACTAAGCTTGATTTGAAGGATGCGTTGATAAGGGCTGTTATGAAGGGGGCCAGCATGTTGGCGCCTTCCTGGATGATGGGAGCTGGGCATGAGTCCCCTTGGCATCTAGAGGGTTTGAGGCCCTTAATGATGCTTTCTACTTCTTTAGTGGATACTGGTGAGAAGGAGAAGGGGGGGGCAGGTAGGTGTTTTGGGAGTAGTGGACGGTAGATGGTTTGTTTTTTTGGTCAGGTTAAGCTTTTTCTGTTCAATTTTGGATTGTAACATGGTAATTTTGTCTGCTAGTGCTTTTTGAATCCTCTCAAACCAGTCTGCATCTTTCACGCAGGTTTCTGCCAGAGTGGGGGGGGAATTCGAGTTCTCTGAGGATATTGAAAAGCTCTTTTGTTTTGGATTTGGCGCTCTCAATTCTGTAGTCCTATGTCTCTTTTTTGGCCTTGTGGATGGCAGTTTTGTAGGTGGTGGCTGCTATTGAGAGTTGTTTTGTTGGAGGGGTTGGGCGTTTTTCTCCAGGTGGCTTCTGCGGCTCGTTTGGAGTTTCGGAGGATTTTTAGCTCTGGTGTGAACCATTTGTTCATGTGGGCTGCCGGTTTGGCTTTGGTGAGTTTGAGTGGGGCGATGGTGTCAACTGCTGATTCTAGTGTTTTGTTGTATAGGTCAGCAAGTTTCTCCGCATCTAGGTTGATATAGTTTGTGGGGGTAAGGATGTTGTCTAAGAGTGCGCTGAGATTTTGTAAGGGAATGTTGCGGTTATTTCTGCTGAGGGCTTGGGGGATGATGGGGGTAGGAGTGTTTGGTTGTGGTTTCCCTTGGATGGAGAAGGAGATGGCGTGGTGGTCAGACCATGCAGTTTGCTCGTTTTTTGTGATGGTCGTAGAGCAGTTGAGATCCGCTAGCCGGTCCAGGGTCCTGCCTTTGTTGTGGGTGGGGTCTGTGATTCTGAGCTTGAACCCTAGTTGGGAGATGGTGCTTTCTAGGGAGAGTGCATTGGCATCGTTTGGGTCACCGAGGTTGAGGTCGCCAAGGAGGATGATTTGCGATCCTGTTTTGGTGTTGGTGGTCAGGAGGTCAGATATCTCTTCCTCGAATGTGGTGATGGGGCCTGGGGGTCTGTAGAGGAGGTGTAATAGTACGGTTTGAGTAGCTGAGAGTTGAAGCTTGGCTGACAGAAGTTCTGCAGACCGGAAGCTAGGCAGTGGGGTTAATCTGAGGCCAAGGGATGTTTTGGCGATGAAGGCTACTCCTCCTTTGCCTATGTCCCGGTCTTTCCTCAGTATTGAGTAGCCTTCTGGGATGGCGAGGGAAAGCGCTGGGCCTGCTGCTTGATGCAGCCAGGTTTCAGTGATAGCCAGGAAGTGCAGGTTGTTGGCAGAGATGAAGTCTGCGATATCTAGCGCATGGGCGACCAGGGAGCGGGCATTGATGAGGGTGCCCTTGATCAGCGGCTGTTTAGATGTGCTCAGGGGGGGCTGTTTGGGAGATGTTCAAGATTTGGGCGGCGTTAGCTTGATTGTGCGCGGGAAGAGGGGAGTGTTTTTTGGTGAGTGTCGTAGGGGTTATGAGCCGAGAGCCTAGTCTCAGGTTTCTGTCTTTCAATGTGCATGGGTTCCAGGGAGAGGGTGGAGCAGCAAATCGGCGGACCCATTCTATGGGGCTGAGGGTGCCGTTAGGCTGGTCAGTGTGTTGGGTCTCGAAGAAACCCATAGTCGAGGTGTATGGAGGATGTTGGGTTGGGTGTGATTGTGGTCGAGGTTTGTGGCGGGTGATGTTGTTGTGGTAGAGCAGGGCGAGTGTGGCCGTTAGGGTGAGAGTGGCTAAGAGGTTTGCCATGGGTGGTCAGTGTGCGACCTGGATATGGTGTGGTGAGGTCGACTAGATGGCAATAGAGTGGGTTGCGGTGGATTGGGAGCCGCCTGGGTCGGGATGGGCGGGGAGGCAAGTAGTCGAAGTAGCGGGGTAATGGGCAGGCACAGTGACACAATAGATTAAGGCACAATGGCTAGCAAGTAGACTGTCCTTAAATGCACCTATGATTGTCTGTGCCAAAACACACTAAAATGCATATGTGCCAGAGGGCACCTAGAAATGACAGGTATAGGTTATATGAAAATTGCCAGAAAATCATCAGATACAGGCATGCAAAGTGGCCCCTAGATTTAGAGTAGCGCAGATGTGCAGATTAGCAATTAGGATCAAAAATGGCAAGCATTTGAAATTAGCACAGCAGTAGATCGGAGTAGCGCATGAGTTCAGAGTGGCACAAAGATTCGGGATAGCGCCTGGATTGGGAATAACATCTAGGTTCAGGGTAACACTTAGTTCAAAATAACACCTAGATTCAGCCTAGCACCTACATTCCGAATAGCACTTAGAATGAGCGTGACATGCGTTTGGAGATTAAGTACAGCATTGAGTTTAGAGGCTATGGTGATATGTTGCACAAGGACACATTGGGCTACAGGTCAACAGATCTAGGGGTAGTTGGTGAGCAGATCAGCAGAACAAAGGCAAATGATCACAATGCAGTTAGAAGTGGTAACTAGAATTGCATTAGGCTAACAGAGCATCAATGAGGCACAGTGCAGTTTTATTAACCACTAAATTCAGAAAAGCGAATGGGCAGATCAGCAGAGCAAAGGCAGAGAGTTTTATATATATAAATCAGAGAGTCATAAAGTAGTTTGGCGTAGAATCTTGTCATAGCATCTAGATTCGAAATGTTGTAAATGGGCTGTGAGCCAGTCAAAATAGAGTGTGGTCAGACACGATGAAGGAGGGTTTAAGTAGGCGTGTGACTTTGAGAGGATTTTGCCTTGCATTTAGGAATGGAGCGCTCAAGTCACCCTGAAGGGCATAGGTGTTGCGGGTGGATGTTACCTTGGGAGGCTGGTGTTGGGAGGCCAGGGGACTGGCAGGATCGGCAGGTAACAGGCAGAGAACAGGCTCCAGCCTTAGTCTCGAGGGCCTTGGTCAGAGAGGGCCGGCTTCGCCTGCCAGCGTCCAATGGCAGGAGATGTAGTACAGCTGGCCAATCAGGCAGGGCCAGGAGTGCTGCTGTGTGCCTGGTAAGGCACCACTTGAATTCGCCTAGAGTGCGGCGGCCATCTTTGAAAGGGGTACCTCGTGTACCAGAAGCTGTGATTAGGGCAGAAAAGTGCACTTCTCAGTGCAGGGCTAGTGCAGGGCTACTTAGCCTTTTAGTGGGGCATCAAGGTGCACTTGTATGAGATTGTGCAACGAATTCCGAAATTCGAGCACAAAAAATGTGCAATGTGGTAGCGCTTACCGGAATTCGGCATCTGATTCCGGATGGATTCCTGGGCAGGCCCGCTGCTCCTGCAGTGTCGGGGCTTCGTGAGTGAGCTCCAGCTCCTCGGATGGATTCCTCATATAGCACGTTTATCTAAGATAATCGCGGTAGAAAGTTAGGGTAGATGCCACTGCCACCAGCCAAGTCTAAATGTTAAAAGAGCGAAACAGTGCTCTAGGAGGTACAGATAAAAAGGGATATGAATTAACCCTTTCCAGTACTCCGTGGAAGATGGGGTGTACTGGATCTGTGGTACATTGACTAGGTAAAGTTAATGGTAACTTTACCCTTTCCTGGGGGACGGTAGTCGCCTCAGAAATGGAGTCAAGGCAAGTCCCAAAGACAACCCTGTGCCACGGCACTGAAGGTGCTGTGTGACACACAAAAAGAAGGCTACTGAAGTGGAGTACTTCAGAGTCCACATTAAAAAAAAAACAGGTAGAAACACATAGCAAAACATAGGTAAGAGTGGGGGAAAAGCTCTCACTCTTACCAAGTGGAAAAAAATAAACTCCAGAAGTCCAGCAAAGCTGCTGGGGGACTCACTAGGTGAGGAAAATTAGCCATAAATGAGAATTCTCCCTAACAACCCTTTACTGTGTTCCTACCTAAGGTAGTGTCTGAGTTTCTTTTGATCCAGAAGGTAGTACTTCCTGCTTTCTATCCTCCCACTCACCCTGGTAAGGAAGAGCAGTGGCTCCAGACGTTGGACCCTAGGAGAGCTTTGAGCTTTTACATCTCTAGATTTCTAGGATGTCCAGGGTCAGAATGGACGACCAACTTTTTGTGTGATACACTGGACACCAATTGGGCCAGGCTGATACCAAACAGACCATTTCCAGGTGGATTATCCTCACCATTTCTGAATGTTACTGGACCCTCCTGAGGGTTTGCAAGCTCACTATATTTGTGATGCTGCGACGTGGTTTTCCATCCACACCTTTGTCAAGCATTACTCCCTGGATACTTTCCATGGTCAAGATATGGCCTTTGGTAACGCAGTGCTTTATTCTGCCATCTGATTGGGTATATCCAAATTCCTCTCCCTCCTCCACTCACTAATACTGCTTTGGGAGTCTGTCAAAGACAGCTGTGGACATTACATGTCAAAGATGTGGAATACGTTGGAGGAACATCCAGTCGAGATAACGTAACCAGTTGGTAAGTAACTTGTTCATCTCACATTCCTTGAAAAATAATGTAATTGAAGTAATTCTCTTGTTTTTAATCGCAGAGCAGGGTTACTAGCTCTGACTAACTCCAGAAAATGGGGAGATTGTTTTAACTGCCACCTATTTACCCACATTAAATTGCCCACCGAGAAATAAAAATGTACACTTTGTACACAGTAATGCAACAAACACCAAAGGAAACCTTGCAAACATGCACTTTATACATTTTTGTTTTTCAAGCGATTTACATGTAGGAATGTCAAGTAGCCAGTCTTTAAATTGAATTTTCTAGAATGCTGTTTGAAATACTGACATGGTTCCATATCTCTTTAACAAATAAATAACAAATTTATAATGACCCAAAAATATCAGCCAGAAAAGCAACTGTGAAATCAAAAAAATGTGAGGGAGTCCCACTTCATGGAGTGGATCTGGGCTTGGCTGCATTGAAATGACTGATTGGGTGTGTTCTAGGGACATTTAAATTGTTATAGGTGCCATGATGTGTGATGGGGAACGAGGGGGGGGGGGTTATGAGTGGCTTTCTAAAACTGTCTAAAATAAAGAAAGGGCGCATGGAAAAGGTTGGGGGGTGACATACAGGACCCTTTTGGTTCTACAGTTGGAAGTAGTTGGTGGTTAGTGCAATCTGATCCAGTTTTGAACTGCTATATCGGGACCTGAGCATTTGAGAGCATGCCAAAAGATAGATCTGTAGAAGACCCAGTTCCTGTAATCCTTGAAATACTTTGCTGTGCAAGTAACGACATATCTGATTCATCCAATGATGAGACCACTGATATGCTACCCTGTTGTATATTCCCATTAAAAATTCTGCCCATTGTGAAGCACTAAACTGCAGGGCATCCTGCAACTGACGCTAAACACTGGATATGCCAGAAATCTCTTTCACAGCATTTCCCCACTTCCGTCCAACCCCACTGGCACTGTTTCTAAGTGAAGACCTAGACATTAACTGAAAATTCCTTTTCCATTCCATGTGTTTAACCAGTGAGTCTGTTCTTTTTACCTCAGAAGAATGTGTAGGGGCCTTTGAAATCTGGCTTCAAAGTATGCTGATAGGAGAGCAATAACCCTGTCTTAACATCTCGAGTAAATATGCACTCCAGTTCTAACTGACTGCAGCCATGTTTTTTACATATACTTTAATCATAGCACAAAATGAGATTAAAAACATCACAATACCTTTCTGCCTGCAAATATCTCATTATGGGTTGTAACTCTTTTGTTAGACCCCAGGGGTCCAACAATAATCCGAAATAAACGGTTTTGCGACTTAATACAAAAACTGCCTCTGTTCTCTCCTGATATGGTAAGATATGCATTTTTGAGGTCCAGCTGGATGTGAAAGTCTCCTAGACCTCGAAATGTCTTGGAAAAACGCAATTGTCTCCATCTTAAAATACCTGCTTACTGATTGATTTTGAAATTGAGTACTGAACAAAAACTTTGCCATTTTCATTTTTGACAGGAATATATTGCTGACCTGTGTAATCTGATAACCTATATATGTCTGCCTTTTTAAACTTTAAATGAAATAGTTTTACATCAGCTGAGACAGTCGGTGGTATTTGGAATTGGCATAGTTTTGTACTGAGATCGAACTAACTCTATATGGTATCCCTGAAACAAATATTTAGCGCATTATGTAGAATTTAATGCGTTGTACCTCAAACGGGTTTCAGAATAGAAGTAATCTGAAATCTACTTGCGTCCATAGGTATCCTATATCACCTCTCATGGTAGATGGTGCTTTGTTTCTTCCCCCTCTATTCGGGAAATGATAGAATGGACTTGCGTACGTAATGGGTCTCATTTCTTTTCTTCCTGGAGCATTGTTGCCAACTGCACATAGCAGCTGACCTTGGAGGAAAAATGTGTTTGGGGGATGGGTTGCAGTGATGTTTGTGCTTTACTTAGTGTTGTATATGTTGACACAATTGACAATCCCTTTGACTGAATCATCACATCACAGGCACTCTAAAAATACAAAGCACTCTTAAGAGCATAGCTATAAAACCACCAAGCATCACAAACTTCGTAGGTATTTAAACAATTTTTGCAAACTAACAGGCGCGTGGCCTGTAGAAAGCTTTTCTATTAAAGCATTTAAAGCTACTGTCAGTGAACTTTTTCTGTTAACCAGTTATCATTTTATCCTGTGTTGGGGAATCTGAGCTGTTTGCAGGGAACATGGGCTGGATTATAAAACTAACTTAATCTGTTTACACAACACTAAACCTTAACTATATACGTTGCTCCTTTTTCAGATTAAGCTTTACAATTCTGTCATTTCTAAACCACAGCTTCACAAGCCGTCAAAAACCACTAGGGTAGAAATGCCCTCGGGAGGAACAGAACACATCGGCAACAAACCTGATATGTGCCCCTTACAAATTGAGAAACCACAACTACTGAAAAAGTATGAATCTGGACAAAACATGTTGGTAAACCAACTATAGTACAGTAACACTAAAATATTGTCAACTAGGGAACAGAACTTATAGAATTATAGATGTGTAGTGATCAATTACTATGGTTATATTCCACCCTTGTCTTCTCAGGTACATTAAAAAATTAGGGAAGCTTGAGTTGTCTATCACACCTTCCAGATGGAATACATCCTGTAGTTAAAAGCTACCAATGTGTACTTTTTTATTATGTAGGGCCACCTTCGTCCTTTTCCCACCCCAGCACTGTGCCCATGGGCTATGATTGTAGGGTGTGGATAGCAAAGGCAAAAGTGAACTATATCATATATAAAAAGGCAGGTGCCCTTTCCCTTATGATATTGCAGTCCATAAATAAAAAATGCCTCTTGCCTGTGCTAAGAATCTTCTACTCACCTGAGACTCCTGTACCAGAGGCTGCACGGCGATTCTTCCGCACTCAGCTGCTTGAAACACCCGCAGCGTGTTGCTTCGTTCCCAGCAGGGGTAGAGGGCGTCGGCTGTTGTGCGGCTGTTTGGCGCTGGTGGCGCCTGACACGTATAGGGGAGACTGCGGAGAAACCATCTTTGATCCCTGAGAGCCTCCACGAAAGAAGGCCAAACCTTCCTACACTACATATAGAATCAGTACAAAAGGCACACCAAGTTGATAAGTGCAACTAAGACTGCATTTAGCCGCTCCATGCCGGACGCCACGAATACACCGAGCAAGAAGTCAGGGCCTCAGACTCGTAATAAAACCCTCCAGCAACGCCGCATGCTAAACCCCTGGACTGTCTTGAGAAAGGAGTTGCCTCATGACGGGAAGGTAAGCAAACAAATTGTACACTTAGTCACCTATTGGCATGGGGGGAAAAAGGAGTTTCGAAAGAAGCAACAAAATCACGTAGCGAGTCCCCAGCAAACGTGACGCCTGAAACATTAAACATTAGTTCATCTGTAGGTTCAAATGGGGTCATAACCATATCTGATACGTCCCTTTTGACTTCCCAAAAAAGCCCAATAGCCGGAGCTGAACTAACTGACGACGTACACAATAGCAATAACCTGCTCCGCCCAGCCAGCAGCAAAGAACCTGTCTCGTCGGTGACGGAAGCGGGCCTGCAAGTGACACAAGCGTTGCAATCTATGAATGTACCGGCTACCACTTCTATGACAACGCCCCCAAAAATGGTTCTACTAACATTAAATAATTTAAAATCCCTCTCACAGTCAACATGTGAGTCACAAGAGAAAAATTGCTCCCCTATGTCGCCAGAGGCATTTTTTTCACCATTTGAACTTACAGATGCCGATTTGATGGCAGCCGCACATGTTGACTCTACTCTAATTAGCTGCGTAAAAGCTAATATGGCACACGTCATTGCATGACTGTCAGGAAGGCACCACTTGTGATCAGCATGCCACACCCACTCCATTAGAGTTTGAGTACACGGCGCCAACCCAAACTTTAGCTGGTGAACAAAACGAGTGTCAAACTGTAGTTTTAGATATTGACATCCAGCAAAGCCTCCAGCCTGTCAATATGAATAACAACAATCCAGAGGTGGGAGATGCGAATAGCAGTGAAATTGGAAGCACACAAGATCTCCCACGAGTCTTGATAAATGCTACCACGAGAAATTTGCATCAGATACAATTCCATGCAACCCATGGGGGGTCGGCACTATCTGGAGGGAAAGTGATATGCTTTCATCCTATGCCAACTGGAAAGCGACCTGAAAAAGCCTCAAATCAAATTTTTATTGCTCCACCTATGCTCGCAAAAGAAAATTGCAGCTCAAAAATGCAGGCTAAACAGGGCAACACACTATATGAAAAAAACCTACAAGGCTCCATGTTGCCCGCTGTAGGCACTTTGTCACAGCCGCCTGCAAGTTGCGCTCGGAGCTTGGATGGCAACTTGCAAGTCAGGGACATACCACACCACCTGCATACCGCTTCTGTGCAAGACCTCATCGTAATTTAAAGTCACAAAACACAGTTGCCACAGCTCCGAGAGCACCCACGTCTTTAAGTCGAGACAAAGACCCTGTCATGAACACGCAAACTACAACAAGAAACACCTCCAAAGGTGCAATGTCGGATCTAATCTTTGAAACAGCTAAACCATACACAAGCACCCCATTGGCGCCTACAAGGAAAAGTAAAAACAACAAGGAATTTGACTCATTGCGAAAAGCTGATCTGACTCCTGATATGAGTGTGCAAGCTAAGGATGCATCGTGCCTCTCAGCAAGCGGTGCTGAGACCATCGGACAAACTCCAGCAAAAGCCAGCATCTCGTCAGCCGCAGCAATGCAAATACATAATAATGTTTTGGCGGCATCCTCTTTAGCCATGATTCCATTTATTAAACTTTATGAAGCTCTAAGTGAACGGTTGCAGGACCAAGGTGCCATGCTGTCGAACTTAATTCAGAAAATGGAAGAAATGGAAAAGTCTAATATATACTTGAAAGAAAAAATACAGGCTGAGGCCGAACGATCAACATCATGGCATCAAAGACAACATGACCTGGCTGTTCAAAATAGCTCTCAATTGGAGAAACTAGCCGATGGTCTGATTAATGCCCTGAATACAACGCAAAACTGTCAGTCATCTGATGCGCAAGGACAAGAGCTCAAATGCTAAGACGATGTGCACAAAAACCTCTACCACGACATCGGATGAAACCTCTGTAAAACACTGTGAAGTCATATTGGAGATGGAGAGCGCGACACATCCAGAAGCAACTGGATGTCGACAAACAGTCACCAATACAACAACGTCAAAAGAAATAAAGTCTCAGAACATCGGTCGGGACACAGCGACTATTCCCGGAAAAACAACTCAAACTGGTACCCATGGAAGCGAATCAAGGGACAATAGTACAAAAGATGTCACCGTTGTACCGCACCAAAAAGACCCACAAGTGAAAGTTGCCCTACCGGGATGTCATTTCTCTTCATTTAGTATCTTTTCTGGTTCTGCAAAAACAACTGCAACCATATCGACTGCAGATGTAATTAAATCACTTGGTAAAAAAGAAAGTGGGACAACAACTAACGTTGCAAAAATGTCCAAAAGAGCTGGCTCTTCCAAGAAAAAAATGTATAAGAAACCTATCATCCCCGCCACGTCTGAGTCTGTTTAAACGTAATAGTCTAAACAAGATGAAATCTGATCCTGCTTCAAACTTAGCTATTCGAATGTCCTCGTCTAAAGGAATTCTTAAACCATCCCTGAAACGAAGAAGAATCATCTCTGACTCTGAGTCCAGTTCCACCACAATCGCATCAACTTCAATCGATTTATGTGATCTGTCCACTTATTCGATTGGCGAGGAACAGCCTGATGAATGCAGGTTACCGGGCAAGGAAGCGTCCCCCAGACTGACTTCCGCACAGGCCGCAAAACAACGGATAGGTAAACAAGAAAAATCTGCGTCGCAAGGAAAGCAACCAAGTTTTGTGGGCTCTGCCAATTCCACTCAGGATCATACGGGGGATCAACAGCTGAATCCAAAATTCACATCCAATCAACGAACTCAACGAGTCCACTTTAAAAGTAAAGTACACGAGAAAACACATACTGAAACTTGACGCGGATGTCGTAAACTACGTCTGCAAAATATACAGTGCGATGATGCTGAGGTCAACCTCAATAGGACAAATATTATGAAATTGTTCAAATGTGTGCCGTTGTTACGCACAATCGTCTGATATACGCATTGTTGAGTATGCGACTGAAAAAAATTCAGATCAGGTGTTATTACACATCAACTCAGGAAGCGTGCGTAGCATCCTCTTAAAGGCTGTTGATTAACTGCTATTCTTTGGGTTCGAAATCTCACCGGAACCGGATCAAGACGAGTCTATTCGAGTTGAAAGATCAAACGCTGGGAAAAAATTACAATCAAACCCAATAGATTCGGATCGACTAAGACAGTCAATGAGTATCACCATGTCCTCAAGTCCAGGTCAATCCTCAAAAAGAAATGTTACATCGAAAAACTATAACCAAAACCAAACAAGGACACAACATTAGCCATGACTAGCTCCAAGGGGAAAGCCGATGGTACTTCTATCCTGGAATACACGTGGCTATAAGCATCTATTTAATGATTTTGAGACACCACTTGAAAATATCTTCATCATTTGCTTGCAGGAAACATGGCTATGTACACCGCCCACTTGTGATGGATTCACCGTTCTATTAAACACAGCAGTCAAAAACACTAAAGGTCGCCCAAGCTCGGGCTTAATTACACTGGTAAGAATAACTCAATCTTGGTCATCTCCGATACCAATAAACCCAAATCCGTACGTGCAAGGAACTATCATACACACAATGGAAAAAAATACTACAAAGAAACTTCATTTATTGATTATAAACATCTATTGGAACCCACCAAAGATCAGCACAGATGGCATAATTTCTTCAATATCACAACTAATTGATGACGCGATGATAGCCTACAACAACCTAACAGTTATCTGTTGTGGCGATATGAATTGCACGTGGTTCCAACAAAATCATTTGTTGCAACAGTACCAGCAACTCGAAAACGAGGCGCTCGATGAAAGAGCTAAAAGATGGCAAACTGCCATGAGTGTGCGCGATCTTGTAATGCTAAATGGAAACGTCAAAGGAGACGTGCCTGCCAAACCAACTTGGTATCGAGATGCTTTACATAGCATTCTCGACTATATTTGGATCTCGAGGAACCAGGTGCCCAAGTTAGTGGATCTGCAAATAAAGAAAATGAACTATAGCGATCACTGCCTTCTTCAATTACACATTATGATAGACACGAACTTGCAAACAAATCCATTCAAAGCTTTACTAGAAACAAACTGTAGCAAAAAATCGCCTGCGACTAAGCAGCAATCAAATTCAACGACTTGGGGAGAAATTAATGACCAACCCAGTTATTCAAAGACATGATTACATTCCATTGTTGACAGATTTCACCATTCCTGGAAAAAACTCATCAAATCTTGGTCGGACTCATCGCCATATATATTGCAAGGTCTTATATGAAGCAAAAAAGGCCCTGCGGAAAGATTTGAGACTGATAAGGAAGCGTAATTCCAAGTTGGACGCTCAAAAAGAAATAAAGACTCGACGCATGATCTACCGAAATTGGGCAAAGTCACATGCAGCCATAATTGAGCAAGATCGCGCAGAGCACATGCTACAATTAATAATGACTAAAAACACACGTGAAATCTGGAAAATCCTGAATATGGATCTCTCTAATTGTAACTCAATCTCAACAAACACCATAACAGGTGACGTTTGGAACAGGCACTTCTCTCTGGTTTTTAAAAAACCGGAATCTGAGGCTCCAATACCAATGCGCTCTGTTGATACTCAATGGGACGTGCAGATGGAACATGATGAAATGTCCGTGCTATCAACGCTCTAAAGATCTCACGCGCTGCTGGACCTGACTTGATTTCAAATATTGATCTAAAAAAACATCCAAGTAAATGGGCTGACATTATTGGTAAGTTATTCATAAAAATTAGTCGGTCCAAAGAATAGCCTGAATCCTGGTCATCCGCGATTGTGGTGCCAATTCATAAGCGAGGCAGTTGGGACGATCCGAACAACTATCGCCCAATTGCCTTGCTCGACACCATTGGAAAGATCTTTGGGTCGAACCTGCGGCTCAAACTCGCCAAATGGGCCGAGATGTCACAGATCAACGGCAAACTGGATTTACGAAAGGGACCGGAGTCGACGTAAATCTGCTTATTCTGACAATTCTAAAGCTGGAAACCTTAAACAAAAATGGCAAGATTCACCTAGCTTTCATTGATATGAAACAAGCGTTCGATGGTGTGAATCGAAGCTTATTATGGGAAAAATTGTCAAAATGGCAATGTCCGGCTTCCATTTTAGAGCCTGTCATTGCTCTACATGAAAACACTTCAATTAAAGTCCGGCTAAACAATAGCGGATTGCTATCCAATGCTATAGCTACCCACAAGGGTGTTAAGCAAGGATGTCCCCTAGCTGCAGAACTATTCAAACTATTTCTAGCAGATCTGCCAATCTATCTGAACAAAGTTATATGCTTCTCACCAAAAATAATTTAAACGTCAATCAATTGTATAGTCTACGCGGATGACCTGGTTCTGATAGACGGAACCCAAATTGGTTTACAACGTCTCTTACTAGGCTTGAAATCCTACATGGGCATAAACCAATTGGAAATAAACTCACAAAAAACTAAGATCATGTCCATTGGAAACATCAGAAGCAAAAAAGACAAAGGTTTCAGGTGGAAAATTGAAGAAATTAACCTAACATCTGTCGATTCAATAAAATACTTGGGGATACAATTTAACAACTCCATCTGCGAACAACAATGGGCTGCAGAACTAACATCCAAAATGTCGAAGTTAACAATACAAGCTGTAAAAATCAATAAAAATGTTGGAAAATTTTCATTGGAACCCGTACTCAAATTTTACTTACAAAAGGTAACCCCAATAATAATCTTTGGGGCTGAGGCGGGTTGGAATATAAACGTGCAAACTTGGCATGCTTTGGAAGGACGCCTTTGGCGGAAAGTCCTGCAGCTGCCACAGGCAACACCGCTAACCAGTCTGCGACACGAACTAGCAACCAACTCTCTTCATATGAGAGTGGTCTGAAACTCAATCTTAACAATGCGAAAAATGGCCCTCGATTCACCGGCATACAAAATCTTTGCCAGCAATGGCAGTTCAAACAAAAGCGACCTTCTCAATCTATGGTTTCGCAAACTGTCGGCTTTCCTTACAGCTGCAAACCTAAGCAATCAAGAACTGCTAAATTGCCCACAGCTTGCAAAAAAGAAATGTGAAAACTGGGCATGGATCGTCAATAATGAAGCAAGGTTAAAATTAAAATCAATAGAAGAAATGGGAGGCGTTCACAGGAAACTAAACGAACCAGCGCGATATTTATTGCACTGTCCATCTCGTCATCACCGAGACCAATTTTTAAGGTTTCGAGTCAATGTTTTAAAAACGAAGGGAATTCTTTGGCAAAGAAAGGATAAATCTATTGACGATAATCTCTGCCGATTCTGCAAACAGTCAATTGAAACAGCCAAACATCTGCTAATTGAATGTACTCAAACTGTCAGACAACGCTTATTACATCTGGGAGATTTTGCACCTCTGGTTGAAGATATGGAGAGGTGGTGGGGGCGGATCATTTCAGGAAACAACATAAGACTCGTATGTGCGACCTTGAACTACTTTGACTCTATTCTGAAAATAGACTCTCTCAAATAGTTACCAGCAAGAGTCTATATTAGAACACTGGTGGAGTCTATTTCTCGTTTGTGAATTGATCTTTTTCTGTTGAAACAAGTTTGTCTCTTGAATGCCAACTGAAGTTTTTCAATAAAAAAAAAAATGCCTCTGATAAAATACTGTATAACCTTGCTGTGATGTCTTGACAGTTGATTATGAATGCTGTAATCCACCTTCAGGAGAAAGCATGAAGAATGAATGGGGAGGCATTGTTAATGGATTCCTCGACTTCATAGCAATTACCGAAACTTGGCTTCACGCAGCCTCAGGCCCTCTACTCTCCCTCGCTATCCCTCCAGGCTATAACATCATCAGACATGACCGTAATTCTAATCAGTCCAAAGGTGGTGGCATTGCCATTATCCACAAAAATGCTCTAAACTTCCACGCACCACTTTTCCGCTCTGGAAGCACTGACAGCTAAACTAGCTGTTACCCCTAACCACTCTATCACCTTCCATCTACTTTACCGGCCACCCGGCCCGCTATCCACCTTCGCTGAGGACCTCTCTAACATCATCACTCACAACACCAAAACTAATTCCCAAGTCACGATATTGGGGGATTTCAACCTAGGTCTTTCTGACCCCAAGGACAATGCTGCCACGACTATTGATAATATCCTTTCGAATGCAGGATTCACACAGTTCATAAACCAACCTACCCACAACAAGGGCAGAACCCTTGACTGGATAGCTGCCCACAATTGTCCCATCAACATCACCTCCAACCAACAGTGCTCATGGACTGACCACAACTTAATTACGTTCAATATCCAGTCCAAACCTGTCAGCCCTTCTCCAAGCATTTCACCTGCTACGGCCACTCGCAATAAACGTGACATCACCTGCGACAGACTCCTCCCTCTCCTCCTCCCTGTTCTCAATGACCAGGTTCTCTCATGCTCTGACCCCACGGCCTTGGTTGATGCTTTTAATCGGGCTATGGTTAAAGCCTTAGACACCATCGCACCCTCTAAACTGAGAAAATCCAAACCTCGATCCCACCTGAATTCTTGGTTCACACCCCAGCTTAGAACTTTTCGCAAAGAAAAACGAATTGCGGAATCTCACTGGAAAAGCAACCACTCTCCAGTTAACAAATCGTGTCTACTCTTGGCTACCCTCAATTACAAGGAAGCCATACTCCAGGCAAAAAAAGACGCATACAATAAACGTATCGAACAAGCTAAATCCAACACCAAAGAATTGTTCAAAATCCTAAATGAACTTTAAACTCCTGTTACTGCACCTGACACCTGCACCAAAGATAGCACCTGGTGTTCCAAAATCCAAGAGGCTCTCCTAGGCAAGATTGCCACTCTCCAAATTAAAATCAACAACAAACAAACTAGCCTTCAATCCAACCCTCAACCGAACCTCATACCTGCCATAAACCACTCCATCCCAGATTCGCTGACTCCTTTTAGCTTCTCTCCATTTCTGAAGTGGAAAAGATCATCGCTAGCCTTAAACCTTCCAACTGTCATGGTGACCTTTGTCCTGCGCCCATTATTAATGAAGCAGCTCACGACCTAGCACCATTCATCACTACGCTCATCAACTCCTCCTTTAGCTCTGGGATTGTACCTGACAATCTAAAGGATGCGTGGGTCATCCCTCTCCTGAAAAAACCTACTTTGGATCCCAGCATACCTACAAATTACAGGCCAATCACTACTGTCCCATTTCTACTAAAAATCCTCGACCGAGCTGCGTATTTACAAATTCAAGAATACCTTGATTCAAACAAACATCTGGGACTTAGGCAATCGGGGTTTCGGCCACGCCATGGCACTGAAACTGCCCTTATCGATTTAAAAACGCAGATCCAAGATCTAAAAGACAAAGGCAAACTTACGCTATTACTTCTCCTGGACCTCTCGGCGGCCTTTGATCTCGTCAATCACAAAATTCTGTCACCACCTCAAATCAGCTGCACACTTCTCTGACAAAGCTTCAACCTGGATCAGTTCCTTCCTAGATAATAGATCAATGCGCGTGTTCTCTCCACTAGAAGCCGCCCCACCTGCTCCTGTCTCTTGTGGCATGCCTCAAGGGTCCTGTGTCTCGCCCACGTTGTATAACGTGTTTACCAAACCTCTTTTTGATATTCTGGACCATCTGGGCATCACTTATACTAATTACGCTGACGACACCCAGATACTAATCCCTATCACAGGTGACTACACTACTGACTCCCTCGCCATCAATGCCATCTACCAGGTCATCCAAGCATGGATGGCCCAACACGGACTCTGCCTAAATGATGAAAAGACAGAGCTCCTCATTCTTGGCTCACCACAAAAACTTACCAAACTTGACCCTGCTTTTAAGTCCTTCACCATTGATGGGAATACTATTCCTACTGCTAAGGACACAAAAACTCTAGGGATTTACATTGACTCGACCTTATCCCTGACTAGACAAACCAACTCAGTCTCATCAGCAGCGGCTTATACTTGTAAGCTTATTACTGCATGTCGCCCGTTCCTCTCTACAGCTAATTGTGTGACCTTGGCTAGGACCCTCGTACTCTCTAAGGTCAATTACTGCAATGCCCTCTACCTAGGCACTTAATCGCTGTAACTTAAACAAGTTACAAATTGTCCAAAACAATGCAATCAGAGCGGCCCTCAACATTCCCAGGTGCCAACACATAGCTGACAATAGACGTAACCTTCACTGGCTCTCAATCCCTCACCGAATCTCCTTGAAGTCTCTGGCTCTTACCCATAAATGCCTTCACAGCCAAGCTCCTTGTTATCTGGCGAACAGATTTGCCAGATTTGCCGCTCCACTAGACCTCGCAGATTGGCCCAAACCAACTGCCTCGTCATCCCACGATTCAATCTCCAAAGATCAGGTGGAACCAGCTTCCCCATCTTGGCAGCTAAATTATGGAACTCGCTCCCTAATGAGCTGAGAGCAGAACCCTCCTTTCTGAGATTCAAACACCTTACCAAAGTCTGGCTGTCCTCTCAAGACATCGAACACTGGCTCACTGCCTAACTTGTACTTATGACGTACCTTTGTATATACTTCTTATTGTCTATATGTCTTCTTATTGCCATTTTTCTGATTGTAAATTATGTAACTCATCTGTAAACATTGTAAATAATGCCATGTTCTGCTTTCATCATGTTGTATCTAAGTTATGCGCCCGGTTGCCCCTGGGCCTGGTGCGCTTTAGAAATAAAATAAATACTAAATACTTGTAGTAGCCGCAGACAAAGTAATATTTGGGAATGGACCAACAAAAACGTTCTCCATAATATCCAATCATGTTCCAGCTGCAACTTTACGCTTCAGAATTCTGGCACTACTCCAACATCAAACTCGGGAAGTATCTGAACCAGTGTGCTATGGTGGAGACCCCATCCTCTCTTCATTTATGGTCAGTCTAATTTGACACAAATCGAAAACCAACAAGAATGTGCACAGCAATCTACTAAAACACATTCCCACTATTTCTGGCTTTTAGGTATACTTGTACCCACAAGGGAAATTTCACCAATGTGTGCCCTCCCTACTGCCATGACAGATTTCCAGGCCTCCTACCAAAAACATGCATACGGTCATACCAATAACTGAAACGACACCAGTGCAATTACAGAAATGGCACCCACTATTATGTACCCAAATATTCATTGAAATGATGCTCCAACTTATTTTCACCTCTAAATCACAATACTTCTCTCCACCCTGACTGACTTCCCCACACCATCATAGTCACAACCACCATATTCCTACTTGCATGCATGCTTGCAAGTATCTTCTGGGCAGTATGGACAATTCCTCACTTTTGAGTTTGCAAATATTTTGAGGTCACAAACAAGTTGTAAAAATAGGCTGCAGCAGTAATGTATTTTGTCTGCTCCATTTGAAAAAGGTCATCCCGATAAATAAATCCTCAGTGCATCTTGTATGGTCATGCACATGCACCAAAGCATTACAACATTAAACGCACGATAGTGACTCCGCAGCGCACAATACTTGAAGAACTTACTCTCCCCCAACCACTAATACAGTAAGCCTGGAAAAAAACAGGAAAATAAACAGTTGTCTTTGATATACACACAAACCTGACCCATCCTGTGTAGCGATACTCCACAAAGGCCATAATTCAAAATGGAGGAAAATACCTTATGTAGGATGTATATTGCCGAAAATGCATAAATACTGTGGCTGTAGACGAAGCACATGACTAGAAATAATGCACAAGCACACAACCCAGCGTAAAGCAATAAGATATGTTATGTGAGATATATATATATATATATTTCTGAGGCTTGTGGAATCTGCTTAGATCACATGCTGTGCATAGGCCGACATCTAGTGGAAGCTGCAGAGTATTAGTTTGTTTTTCGAAACTCGAAAATGGGCGTCGACACAGGCGTGCCAGTAATACTATCCCTAGTGTGACGTCCACTGTACCCAAGATCCCTCACGCGTCTAGGATCCTCAGATTGTTTTTTTCCGCCATACTGGTCAGAAGCATCTTGCGGAGTCCCCTGGCCTTAGCCATACTTTTGCTAATTATTGAAAATTAACTTTCTTTATTGACCTTCCCCACCCCAACGTCGACCCTCGACACTCGACGACGGCTGGAGAACTCATCGACCGTCGGCTGCTGCACGACGGATCTGGGCCTTGGAAGGCCGCTGGCCTCGGCCCGGGCCTAGTAGGCCGCTGGCCTCGGCCCTGCAAGTAGGGAGAGTGGGGGGTGGTACATACTCTTCATTCTTAATATATAGGTACACCTTATATATTTCCTACACTTACCAGCCCGCTGCCTCAAGGTGCGTATGGAGGGTACCCCTTTCCAATTCTGCCCCAAGTGCAACCGCAAATACCCTTGGGTCGACAGGCACGCCACGTGCAATCTCTGCTTGCCGAGGGACCACCCCGAAGCGAACTGCAGAGCGTGTAGTAGGTTTAAGCCTAAGACACTCAAGGACCGTTCGACAAAGCGTTGGGCCCACCACGCCAGGCAGGCGGCCATGGCAGCGGAGGGCGCCTTCAGCGATGGCAGCGACGCCGTACTTTCGGACGGCGAGGGCATTACGGCGTCGAAGGACTGCCGAGCGCAGGTCCCCGGCCTCGGAAGGTCATCCGGCAGGGCGGCTATGGGGAAGACCCCCGGCGACGCAAGCGCTACACACCCTACACACACTAAGCACACTAAGTCCAACCGAACCTCGACGACGTCGACGTCTCGGAAAGAGGCACAAATAGAACGGTCCGACTCGGTGTCCTCTGGGCGCTCTCGATCGAGATCGCCTCACGACGCAAGGCAATCATCCACTCTTGCCAAGAGTGCCTCGCTCCCTAGATTAACGGAAGTTCGATCGTCGGAAGACAAAGACGACTTCCACCCCCAGGCCGCGCTACAAGATACAGAGGCCGCAGTTAACACCAGCGAGGCCCCACGTTCGAAACACACAGATACCTCTCCCGACCCTCGGCGCCAGGCGTCGAAAGTCTCTGGGGCCTCCAAGGGACAGGGAAAACATTCTTCCACGCACGGGGAGGGGGAGAAACAGCGGAAAGCACAGCCTTCCACTCCTGTAAAACCATCCTTCCACCCTATGCAGACAGACAAACACAAGTCTACTGGGACATCAACATCCAACAAGGGTACCCTTGATAAGTCCTCTAAGTTACCTACAAAAGTCATCCCCTGTTCCAAGGAATGGTCCAGTGAAGATATAGACAGGGTCATGTCAAGGATGTCTTCCTTGGCGGACTTTTATGACAAAAACCCAGAACATTTTCTTTCGTATGACCCTCAAGGGGCCACACCCTCAGGCTCCTCTGATCCTATCCCACTAAGTAAAAAGGCCCGGTTCGAAAGACCTGAACCCTTCGAGGTTCAGCCTTACGCTACTCCATACTCTACTCCACACCCCAGATACCAGGGACAAGCTTTCCCTGAAGGGGATCAGGAGTTTGAAATTATGGAGGAACAAACCGGGACCGAATACTATGCGGATGATGAGGACCTGGAGGAGGGAGAAGATGAGCAGGAAATTTACAGAGTAGATTCCCCGGTAGAGAGCGAAGCCCCAGTTACCGACTCGCCAGTTGATAACCAGCCCCTCCTTAATGAAGTTCTCGCTCGCGCAGCAGAACATTTTCATATCGACACCCACGGTGTACAGGAAGAAAGGGACTTCGCAGAAGAGTTGGTGGGAGAGAGGAGGCCGGTCGCTCAGACCATCCTGATCCTTAAGTCCATCCAACGTAGAATAGATCCGTCCCTGGTGAATCCTAACCTCACCAGAGCCGTCAACCCCAGAGTCGAAAAACTCTTCCGGGCAGCCCAGTCTGACCCGCTTTATATAAGGGGACATCTTAAACCGGACTCCCTAGTGGTCACCAACACTCGGAAGAGGGCTGGGACACCCTTATCGTCGTCAGAAGCTCCTCCCGACAAGGAGAGCAAAAAACTGTACGGGTTTGGCAGGAAGGTAGCCTCAACGTCCGCCTACCAAGCAAGGATTGCTAACTCCACCACCCTGTTGGCCAGTTAAAACTGCCATCAATGGGAAGAGGTCGCGGCGCTCATAGCCTCTGCTCCAGAACCCTTAAAGGGCCAGCTGGCTCGGATCTCGGCAGAAGGGAGAGCCGTGTCTGGGTGCATATTAAAAGCAACTTTCGACGCCGCGGACAACTCAGGAAGGTTGATAGCAGAAGGTACTGTTATCAAAAGACATGCGTGGTTACGGCAGTCGGGGTTCAAAACTGAAACCCAGGCTTCTTTAATAGACAAGCCGGTGGAACCCGATCTATTGTTTGGGAAAGCGGTCGAAGACACACTTAAAAATGCCAAGGATGAATACGAGACTCTCAAATCCCTTGGGCAGCTTACCAACAAACCCCCTAACCAGAGGGGGAACAGTAATTTTCGTCGCCCACGCGGCCAAAATTCACAAAGAGGCAACTATGCCCAGGGACAGGGTACACAATGGAACAACAACCAGCAGTCTACCCAAAGTTACGGCAGGGGTAACAAGAGAGGTCGTGGAAGAGGCAGAGGCAGCCCCAACAAGGGAGGTGGCACGCCTCCACCAAAGCAGTGACGCTCAGTTCAGGGTCCCTTCCCACGCAACCCCAGTAGGGGGGACGCATTTCCAACTTCACCCAGGCTTGGGAAGGGATCACCTCAGACAGATGGGTGCTGTCAACAGTGTCCACAGGATATTGTATAGAATTACTGCAGCGTCCCCGGAACCACCCTCCACGACAAAGAGTACACTCCCTAGAACATCAGAAGATCCTTCTCGAGGAGATCGCCATTCTGCTAGAAAAGGACGCGATAGAACTCGTCCCAAGACACCAGGTAAACAAGGGTATCTATTCAACTTACTTCCTTGTGCCAAAGAAAGATTTGACAATGCGCCCAGTATTGGACTTACGGCCTGCCAACAAGTATGTCAAGCCCCAAAAATTCCGTATGACCACGCTACAAGAGGTAATCCCCCTCCTAAAAAAAGGGGGATTACATGGCAACCTTGGATATGAAAGATGCTTATTTTCATATTTCCATGCTCCCGGCGCACAGAAAATACTTGCGCTTCAAGGTGGACAGTCGCCCCTACCAATTCAAGGTACTGCCCTTCGGGATAGCTTCAGCACCAAGGGTATTCACCAAGGTACTGGCGGTGGCAGCTGCACACCTACGCAGGGAGGCAATCCCAGTGTACCCTTATCTGGACGACTGGCTCATAACGGGGGAAACCCCAGGAATTTGCAGGTCAAACATTCAGAGGACTATCGACCTCCTCCACGAATTAGGCTTCTCTAGCAACGAGAAGAAGTCAAGTCTGGTGCCAAGCACCTCAAAACAGTTCCTAGGAGCAATCCTAGATACTCAGAAGGGATTGACCTTCCCTTCGGAAGAGAGAATTCGAGAATATACTACTGCAAATTCCGCATTATCAGTCAGGTCAACCAATAACGGTACGCAAAGCAATGCGGTTACTGGGCATGATGGCGTCATGCATTTACCTGGTCCCCCACGCGCGTCTGCGCATGCGTCCCATGCAAGAATGGTTGGCGAAACAGTGGTCTCAGGCAAGTGGTCAGTGGGACGATCTAGTGGTCGTTTCGCCAACACTCGTACAAAGCCTACACTGGTGGACAAGAGAGAATCTCGCAAGGGGGAAACCCTTTTACGATCCCGAAGTACAGACAGTGGTGACTACAGATGCATGCCTGACTGGGTGGGGAGCTCACCATCTCCACCACACAGCCCAGGGTCTCTGGTCTCACTCAGTAGCCAAGAAGCACATCAATCTGCTAGAGCTTCTGGCAGTATTCAGAGCGCTTTGGGCGTTCGAGCCCCATCTTCTAAACTTGTCGGTGCAGATCCGGACGGACAGCACGACAGCCATGTTCTATCTGAACAAGCAAGGAGGGACTCGTTCGCCAAATCTGTCCAAGCTTGCCCAGAAAATCTGGATATGGGCACTCAGACGGAACATCTTCCTGTCATCGCAACATGTTCCAGGGGAGCTCAATTCCCTAGCGGATGCTCGAAGCAGAGACTCCCTCCCAGAAGAACACGAATGGGTCCTTCACAGAAATATCATAGAAGATCTCTTCTCTCAGTGGGGTTTCCCCACTATAGACCTATTCCCCACAAGCGAAAACAAACAATGCCCAGGATTTGCATCCAGGTTCCCCCAGCCAGACTCCCAGGGGAACACCCTGTGGATGAACTGGTCAGGGATGTTTGCGTACGCTTTTCCACCAACCCCTCTCATCAGAAAGGTGGTGTACAAGATGAACAAGGAATCGATGACGCTCATCCTAGTTGCTCCCATGTGGGCGAGACAACCATGGTTTCCACACCTACGCAGGATGGCGGTGTGCAAACCCATCAAACTCCCAGCCTGGTACAACCTACTGTCCCAGCAACAAGGTCAAACGGTGCACCAGGAACCCAACTCTATGAACCTAGCAGCATGGCTCCTGAAGTCATAGAGTTTGGACATCTCAATTTACCACAGAGGTGTATGGACATCCTAAAAGAGTCCAGGAAATCAAACACAAGGCACTGTTACTTTGACAAATGGAAAAGATTCGTTATTTGGTGCCAGAATAAACAAATCAACCCTGTTGATTGCACTCCTTCCAACGTTGTGACATACATGCTCCACCTGCTGGATGCAGGATTGGTTTTTAACTCTCTGAAAGTACACCTGGCAGCCCTCTCGGCTTACACCACATCCCATAACAAGGTGTCGTGGTGGTAAGTACCAGTAGTTAAAGGCTTCATGGAAGGAGTAAAGAGACTTCACCCTCCTATTTCGAACCCACCGCCAGGATGGGACCTTAATGTGGTGCTAGCTAAGCTCATGGGGCCCCCTTTCGAACCCATGCATAAAAGTAGTCTCAAACACCTGACTTACAAAACGGCCTTCTTAGTAGCCATTACCTCTATAAGAAGAGTCAGTGAAATTCAGGCTCTGTCAGTGCAGGATCCTTTCTTTACTATCCATAAAGACAAACTGGTTTTACGCACACACCCTAGGTTCTCACCTAAATTTATATCAAAGTTCCATGTAAACCAGTCCATCGAGCTTCCGGCTTTCTTCCAGAACCCGCAAAGCTCGGCTGAGGTGAAACTACACACCCTAGATGTGCGTAGGGCGGTCCTCTACTATGTAAATAAGACCAGACCGCTAAGGAAAACAGATCAACTGTTTGTCTCCGTAGCTACAGGCAGAGAGGGAGATCGCGTCTCTAAAGGCGCTATCTCGAAGTGGATTATCAACTGTATACAGCTGTTACTCTCTTTCTGAAAAAACTCTGCCTTTTACGCCAAGGGCCCACTCTACTAGAGGCATTGGGGCCACTCTGGCTTTCATTGCAAATGTTCCCCTCGACACCATTTGCAAAGCAGCTACCTGGAGCTCTATTCACACTTTTAATCAGCATTACTGCATTGACACTCATTCCAAGACAGATACACAAGTGGGACAAGCGGTTCTAAGACACCTGTTTGCTCATGACCCTTCTCACATCCCACCTCCTTCTTCTGGTACTGCTCGGTAATCTATGCACAGCATGTGATCTAAGCAGATTCCACAAGCCTCAGAAGGGATACATTACTCACCGTAATCGTATTTCTGATGCTTGTATCTGCTTAGATTCACATGCGACCCACCCTTCCTCCCCTCCGAGAGAAGGCGCATGATTCCTTGTAGTCTTACCTGTCTGTATATCTGCTTGGATTATCTGTACTCACGCTACTCCTCATGCTTCCTCATGTCAGAAAAAATACAATCTGAGGATCCTAGACGCGTGAGGGATCTTGGGTACAGTGGACGTCACACTAGGGATAGTATTACTGGCACGCCTGTGTCGACGCCCATTTTCGAGTTTCGAAAAACAAACTGTAATACTCCGCAGCTTCCACTAGATGTCGGCCTATGCACAGCATGTGAATCTAAGCAGATACAAGCATCAGAAATACGATTACGGTGAGTAATGTATCATATATATATATATATATATATATATATATATATATATATTACGATTGGCGGAAAATGTGAAAATGGAGGGTATCTACATCCTGTATATAATGCCTATAATATGTAATTAAAGCAAAGGAAAATACAGTAGGACAAATGCTGCCTTTCATCTGATTTTAAATTAGATTACATTCTGTAAATGTCGGTAATCTAATGTAAAATTTTCCATTTGTGGTTCCATATAATTAATGTACAATGTGTTTGGATTTTAAAAAGCTAACCTGGCAGCTTGTATTGTGTTGCAGAAACAGTTTGATCAGTTTAATAACATTTGTCGAAAAAACATTTTCATTGTGTACTTTTAAAATAAGAAAACGTGCTGATTCTAGCACACTTTTTAAATTCCTGAAGTGTACAAATTAAACCATCTACCATAAACCGTTCAATGCCAATTACTGTCTGTGAAGTGTCACAAAAAACTGTTTTACAAGCACGGAATTTGGACAGCTTGTCACTGTTTAAAGTACAGCCGGGACAGCTGTGCTGGCTAAAGCTGCAAGCATTTTGACGTCGGAACCAAATCGTAATAACTGATTACAGAGCGGTTGTTATGTCACAACTGCCCTGTAATAACATTATTTCTAGGCTGTAATGCGGATATTACAGGCTGCCACGTATTACATTGCCTTATTCTGTAAAACTAAAGCAAGAGGGGTAGATTAGGCAGTAGTAAAGTGGCAGAGCTTTCTTGATTGCTTACAGGTGGAGTTTGTCTGATCGCTAGTTAGATGGCTTTAGCCGAGGGTAGAGCTTTCCAGTGGAGTGGGGCAAGCAGAGAAAAGGAGGAAAAGCAGGAGTCACGGGGGTGTGGGGAGCGGCCGGAGGGGGGGCGGACTGATCAGTTCAAGAGAGAAGGCGTGAAAACTCGCAGTGGGGACACTGAGTTGCAGTAATTCTGGATGGCAAGATCATGAATGGATTGGGAGAGACTAGCAGGAACTAGAATCCAGTGTTATGGTGAGTAGGTTCAAAAGGGTGCATGTGGCAATTGTGTGAACTTTGCGGGACGAAGAATTAGCAGTTCAGCCCATAGCCAGTAGTCCAGTTTTCTGAGCGTTAACAGATTAGAGTTTTAGTTGAGTTGTGCTTGAGGTGCTGGCTGATATTTCTAATGTTATGTAGTTTGAGCCTGAATGTGTTGGAAGTGACCCTGAGGAACTGGAAGATTTTCAGGTCAGTCGGAGAACCGCAACATTTACGAGTCATGGTGAAATCTAATGTGCGCTTTTCTTTGTAACCACGCTTTCCTGTTCACGTTGATGAGGGTGGGGGTGGAGTTACATGATGTCCAGCAGGAAAAAGCCACTTCGAGGATTTTTGTGCCATGATGTGGGTTGCCTTACTATGATGTGTTGGTTATGGCGGGCGAACGTGCCAGCGAAGGTGGCATGGCGGGCGCCGCCCCTTAGTGGGGAACCGAGGGAGAAGCAGGCCCCATAAAGGCATGGGCTTTTCTAGACACTAACACATTCTCCCTCGGTTTCCTGCCTCACCGGATCGTGGTTTTGTTTTGTTTCATTTTGTTTCCAGTGGGACGCCCGCCTGCCTTCCTTCAGAGGACTTCGTTTTGGTTCGAGTTGATCCTGCTGCCGTTCCGGGATGGAAGAGCTCCGGGTGCAGCATTCGTGGAAAGAGGGTCCATCCATTCGTGAGCGAAGGAGGAAGGAGAGGATACGATGGAGCGTTGTGGCAAGGGGCGAAACACCAATGAGCCAGATCAGGGTAAGGAGTTGTCGGTCATACAAGAGTGCAGCCGTGGCAAAGAGTAGGAGCGGGGAACAGGTAGTAAGCATAATCCTCGACGCTACCATTAAGTACGGCCTTGGTTGGGTAATAATGATAATATAATATGGGGGCGGGGGACGGTGTGGAAGGATGAGTCGAGTTATGATATTACACATCCACTACATACACCGAAATGCAGTGGGCAAAAGCGCCAAGGCACAGGTATAATGTGGGTAAGGTAAGCGAATGAAGTGGCAATAAGGTGCCCAGCTGGCGAGTCTGTTTTGGTGGCCGTAATACGGTGGAAGTAACGGGCAGATGGGTGACTGGAAGTAGGTGCTCAACGGGTCCAGTGGGGCTGGTCGGTGTTGTTGCAGCGGTCGCCCTACCGAAATTCTGGAGACCCCTGTGCGGCTATAGGTTAGGGGGCGAGTGAGGTGAAGCCACGCGGCCAATGGCGGCGAGGCAGTAGGCTGTACGGCAGGTACAAGTTCGTCACAAGTGTGGCTTTGTACCATGAATTAGGTTTTTTCCCAGGAAAGTGGACGTGGCGATTCGTTAAAGATATAATATATAAAATAATAAACGATGTTGAATCTATATGTAACGTGTAGAGTATACTGCCAACAAGGATAAGAGTAGGTAGTAACAACGGGCTATTAGATCAGAAGCCACGGGGAGTAGGAGATGTGCAACGGGACATCAAGGAGATATTTAAACAGTGCGCGAATTCGGGCTTCACTGGACACGGATTTGGGGTTTACTTGGAATCGCTGATATCGAAGCAATTTGGGTGCTGGCGCCAGAGATAGGAAGGGGGAGGCGGGGAATACCACATCCTGGTAGATGGGTGGGGCAAATGGTGGGACATCCCACCGATCGCTTTTGGGGACCTCTTGGCAAACGGCGTCGGGCGCAGCATTCAAAGCAAGGGCGCGCTTTGGTCGGCAAACGGGAACGGGAAAATGCGTGCGATGAGAGTGGGAATTGCTGTTACAGGCAATATCGAGGGTTAGGAACAGCTGTTAGGAAGCGCTGGCAGCAAAGATGCCGAACCCTCGTAGGGGCAGTGTGAGAAGGGTGGAAGTTGGTATGCGGCAACGAAGGATCAAACAAGACCACGATGCCCAGGAAATTAGTGCCATGCCCAACTTCGAATTTTATGGGGATGTTAAACTGACAGTGAAGTCCTAATGGGGGAAGGGAGGGATGACTTCCAGATGTAGAGAATCGAATACAGGGGGGAGGGGTACGGGCAAGGAGTAGCTGCATGGTGAACGCGCACGCGCTGGGCAGCTAGCGAAAGCTAAGTGTCATGTCGGTTAGTAATTTCGCCACATATTTGTTGTTTTCGCCGCACGCTGCATGATCATTGTGGCCGGTGCCCAATCAAGCGGGGCCATGGTGCCGTAGGTTATGTCATCCGCGTGGGGTGCCGTGTCCCGCGCCTACGGTGGCTGAGGTGGACGGGAGTTAGTGTCGCGTCGCTGTCTGGGCGACCTGGGGGCAGGTTGGGGCACACGGGGCAGGTGTTTTCCGTGGGCCGGGGAGGGATCATGTCCGGTTTTGGGACAGTTGCAGGGGTGTGGGGGGAAGAGATGGGCCGACCATTTCAGGCGGTAGGGTGTAGAGCACGGTGTAGGTGGCTAGGGGGTGATCTCTATGTGCGGGGCTGCAGAGGGCGGGTGTCTCGGGGGTTTTGGGGGCGGATATTGCGGAGCACTGGGAGCCGTTGCTCGCCTCCACGGCGGCCCGTGGACACATGGGCGCGGTGAAGGGGGCGCGGTGAGCGAAGGTTCCCCCACGCTGCCTGGCATGGAGGTTGGCTGCTCGCTTCGGCAGCACATATACTAAAATTGGAACGATACAGAGAAGATTAGCATGGCCCCTGCGCAAGGATGACATGCAAATTCGTGAAGCGTTCCATATTTTTTCAAATATGTTTTCAGCGAGATCATTGTATGATGACTTTCCCCCAGAAGTCTCTCTCGGTATTTTAATTTTATAACAATGGGTTCTTTTATAATCTGGGCAAATGGCAAGCAAGGGACCTAGTGCATGCATAAGGCCTGTCTTTGGTGGCATGTGTTGCTGTGATATAGCTGTGGACGTGGAATGGGCGTGTCGCTGGGGCAAGTTCGGTGTCGGTGTGATTTTAAGTCTCGTTTCGCTCCTGGTTTAACAGCTTAAACGACGGTGCGGAGGGGCTGTAATTCAGACCGAGGCATATTGCTATGGCCGCCTCGCCACGTATGGTTTAATGGAAGGAAGTATGTTTCTGCATGAAAGGAAGGCTGCATGTGGTTTCTACTGGGATGGCCGCCGCGCCACGTGTGTTTAAGCAAGGGCCGTTTGTTTCTAGGTTGGATGCAGCATGTGGTTCTATTGCCATGGCCGCCGCGCCACGTAGTGATTAGGGAAAGGAAGTTTGGGGGTCTTGATGCTTTACACGGTCACTGGGTTGGTTGATGTCAACATCTGAGGTGAGGGAGTACCCCGATGTGCTGTCTGGGTAGTTACAAAGTGAAAATAAGTGCCATAAATCCCCTTTTCAGCATCACTTGACTGTGATTGGGGGGGTGAGGGTTAGGAGTTTGTTACTGATTTATTATATTAGAAGAAGAATGGGATCTCCCACTTACATGGGAAACAATAGCTGTGGCGCTGAGGCATTCCTTTTGTAAGTCGCCTCTACAAAAAGCATTTTGTGTTGGATGAGCTAGCTCAGGGAGACTTGGTTGGGTGAGATACCCTTCTGGTAGTCGAATGGATTCGGCACCCCCTTATTACCTTAAAGGTACCTGGTTATTTCGATAACGACAAAACACACCTGTCCGAGGTGGGCGCAGCAATAATGTACTTAGAATGGAGGACGGCACAAAAAAACGCGGGATGCACGTGATGGGGTACAGATCGAAAGGGCGTGGATGGGGTAAAGGGGGCAATTCCTCCTCTTGCCACCCTTTCCCCCCTTTCCCCCTACCCGCTTCCCCCCCACCCCCAAACACCCACACGCCAGAACAGAAATGGAGGCGCGGAAGCATGCTAGAGCAAAACGAATACTAAGAGTGGAGTGCCCTGTGCAGGCTGGGGGGAACTCTCCGTCGGCAGCCAGCAGAGAGTCTTGGAGGTGTCACAGGTCAATCCCTTTAGTGAAGCACTGGCAGATCCATAGGGGAATGATCAGCCAACAAGATTAGATTTACGGCGTCCCAGGAGTACTAGGCTCGGGGGAGGCCCTGGGGAAAAAGGGGAGGGATGCAGGGGACTTGGGAGCCAATTCCAAGCCCAAAATTGCAGGGGGGGGGGGGTTAAACGAATAACAAACTCGCAAACAAAACCATCAAGGGAAGTCGGTCGGGGGGGGGAAGCAAGAGGAGAATACGGGGAGCTCAGATAACGGTGACAAAATAACAGCAAGGGGAAGTCTTCACGGAAGGAGGGGGACATGAGGGGAGGGAGGTGGGGGATCCAAGATAGGGCGGCAAGGGAATAGAGGGAACAGGGGGGAGGAAGCCAGCCCCAAGGAATAAGGGGGGGGGGGCAAGGACCAAAAGCTGGGGGACAGGAGACTGGGTACGGAAGAATAGGGCTGGGAAGTCTGCCTCTGGGGGGGAAATGGAGCTAGGATAGGGAGGGGCAGAAACGGCAGGGGGGGGGGGTCTGGCAGGACCCGGAAAAACGGGGGACCTGGTGAGAGGAGGAGCTAGGGAAGGAAGGGAGAGGGTACACGCTGGCAGGGGGGCACTGGGCCAGGGCATGGAGGACGGGGGGGTGAGGGGCCAGGGCATGGAGGAGGGGGGAGGACAAGGCACTGGGATGCCCACGCTAAGGTCGGTTATTCTGCAGAATTTAGTTTCAAGAAGAAGTTGGAATTATTTGCTTACCAAATTAATGTGAAGGCAGTTCGTCGTGAGGAGCTAGGGGATGCAGGGGAGAAAATCTTTAAGAAATCGTCTGGTTGCTTGCATGCCTTGCTCATGTGCTAGCGAAGCAGTGGGTCCTGGGGCACTGTAAGGTTGTAGCACAAAAGTGCATCCTGATCGCAGTGATAGTTGGAGTGGGAGGTAGGGGGGAGTCTAGGCCTAGAAGTCCAAATGCCACAAGAAGTCGCTAAAATAGTGCTTAGTTTAATTGCTAACACCATACATGACGAATATATGTAGCATTGTTTTAAAAAATGTAAAGTACTTAAAAATACATGTAATTCAAGGGCTTCAGTAATGTTTTATATTTTTATTTTGTAGGTCCATATACTTTTGTTCAACATCATCTGTTGCTTGGTACTGACCCTCGAACAATTCTTAATGATTTGCTACCTGAAACTATACCTCCAGCAGAATTGGATGATATGACTTTGTGGCAAGTTGTTATAAATCTACTATCGGAACCACCGAAAAGAAAAAAACGTAAGGATATCAATACAATTGAAGATGCTGTGAAGCTCTTAAAAGAGTGCACAAAAATTATCGTCTTGACTGGAGCAGGGGTATGTATGGGAACATATATGCAAAGCAACCTTTTATTTAGATTAGTGCCAGTACACTGCATGTTCAGATTTGTCAGTTCTTAAAGAATTCAACACAGTTGTGCACTCTTCTATGTAAAATCAGTAACATTAAAACTCTGAAAGATTAAAAAAATATGGTCATGCTTGTAAGTAGACTACACAGAAATCTGCCATTTTAAATAAACTGCGAAGGGCATGCCTAATGCAAAGCATTTGCTCCTGTTCACATCTATCCACTTAGCAACGCTATTGGCCTACGCTCCTCTGGCGCATCTAAGCTCTTTAGACACCCGTATCATATTTCTCCAGCATGGGGTCTGGCATGGATTCACATGCTCATGAATATTCCCCGTCGTCCGGCTGGGTATCCTCGGTAAAGAAAAAATCAGTATCAGTTTTGTTTCTGATCTGTCTTTCTTAGTAGTAACCAATCACTGGTCTCTGGGTCATTCTGCCCCCAGCCAATGACTGTCTTTTCCCTAAGCCCCTCCCCTTGCAGCCATCCTCAGATTTTTACCACACGTTCAAGTGTTGGGAGTCCTCGTGCTTTAGCTCAAGCTTTTACTGTGTTTTGCCATTTTTGTCAAAGTTAATCTGATTTTTTGGATCAATTGAGCCTCAAGCTTCACCGTTTCTACTTCCGATCAACGGGGACCCGTTTTGGATTTTTCTACGCCCCTCAAGGGTGAAGTTTTCGTCGAGTTACGCTTCTTGGAGCATTCCAGGAGATCTGAGGCCTACCTCGTGGACATGGCCCAGGAACTGCCCTGGATGCGGATTACAGAATGTTTTCAAGGAGGATGAGCATTCGAGATGTCTCTACTGCCTTCACAAAGACAAACGCATGTGGAGAAGGACTGTGCGTTTTGCCAGAACATGTTGGAACGGACCATGAAGGATCGGCGTATCCGCCTCACCAACTGGCTGGAAGGAAAGAGCCCGGCAGGTGAGAAGAGGAGGTCCGAGCGGTCTTCTAAGTCCTTTGAGGGCGCTCCGGCGACGGGGGCCCAACAGAAGGCAAAGCACCGGGAGCGCCGAAGGGTCGGGCTCCTTGGCTGCCAGGCAGGGTGCACTTTCACCGACGCCATCAACCAAGCGCCAACGCTCTGGCTCGGGGAAGAGAAAATCCGAGAACCTGGGTAAGCTTCTGGAGAAGTCCTGGTTGATCTCGAAGGAGTCAGCCGAGGGGGAACGAGGCGGTGATCCCCCCCACCCCCCGCCACCCCCAGGTGAAGGCCTCAAGCGCCAAGGTGGTGAAGGCCTTGATTCACCCAGCTTAGGCCTCTATCGAGGGAGTCGTGGCGGCCCTGGCGAAGCCTGTGCAGGCTACGCCGGTGGAGGTGACCTCAGGGCCTAGAGTTTCCCTTCCACCGCGGAGGGAATCCACTTTCCAGCCCATCGATAAGACCCACATGAAGACCCTGGTGGAAAAAGAGAGGGGGGGGCGGTGGCCGTTATGGACACAGACTCGGCTTGCGAGAAGGAACTGGTGGAAGTCGTGAAGGGCCTCAACAAGATTTTTGAGGAGGTCCGGTCCCACGGGGAAAACCCAGAGGAGGCGGATGAAGAGACCGACAGTCGCGCCGACGAGGCTCCCGTGGAGGAGGAGCAACCATCACGCCCGTTGCAACCAGTGCCCAAGCCGCAGGACAGCTCGGCAGCCATTTTGATGGCAATCCAAACCTTATGCACGGAGATAAGGACGAGGTTGCCTCTACCCCCAACTGACAACCCAGCAGAACCGGGCCCGTCGGGGAGCCCTCCAAGCAAGCGGAGGAGAGTTCATCCCCCCCCCCCGCCCTTCCAGCCCTCACGGCCCGTTCAGCCTTCATCTCTCTCCCCTGATCCTAGAGAGGACACGGGAACAGATACGGCCACGACGGGGATGGATGACGACGGGGGTGACAACGGGTTGGGCCTTCCATCACCACCCCCTCGGCCTTCCCCGCCATGATTGCCAGGGATCCGAGCTTTTCCAGCTCTGCCCCGAAGAACAGAAGAAGGAAGGCTTCCTCTATCAACGCCGCAAGGCCAAGAGGAAGACGGTCCTTGCTGTGCCGTTGCTTGACGACATCTGGGATGAGGGACTTGATATCCTGAAGAACCCGTCCACGATGCCTGTCACGAGGGACTGGTATGAGAAGAAGTACCGGGTCCCCGATTTCCCCCCCCCTTTGTGCCTTAGGGCTCAGCCGACTCCGGATTTGGTCGTCTCGGCGGCGGCCAAGAAGAAAGCGTTGGGGGTGACGGCTTCTACTTCGACCTCCCCACCTGCCGGCGAGGGTAAGAAACTGGACGCCATGGGATGACGAGTCATCTCGTCTGCGGCAGCGACAATTAAGGCGGCCAATGCCCTAGCGATTGTGGCCCGCTACGACAGGAAGTTGTGGTTCAAGCTCGATCCCCTGCTGGACTTCCTTCCGGACGACAAGAGGGCGCAGGCCCTGGAGATCCTGCAGGAAGGCGAAGTGGTGTCGGACCACGCCATAACGGTGGCCACAGACATCGCTGACACCGGTTTCCGCTAGTTGGGCAACAGTGTTTGCCTTCGACGGCGGGGGTGGCTCAAGGCGACTGTTTTCCACCAGGACACGCAAACCAGAGTTTTGGACATGCCCTTCGCCGGGAACAACCTGTTTGGGGGAAAAAAGTGGATGAGTCACTTCAGGCCATCAAAGCCGACAGACACGGCTCGGGCCTTGGAAGTTTTGCAGCAACGACGACCACCCTTTCAGAACTCTGGAGGCAAACAAGGTGCCTCCAAAGGATTCGGCGGTGGCGCCTCGACGTACCGCCGGGCAGCCCGTTCCTCATCGCAAGAGGCCTACAGAGGGCGTGGCAAGTCAGGAGGATCCCGTCATTGTCGCCATGGAAGCCAATGTGGCAAGGCCGCCTCCAAGCAGGACAACTGGCTGTAGCGTCGGGCCCCCACCTGAGCACCCGGGTGGGAGTCCGGCTGGCGAGTTTCGTCAGCGTGTGGGAGTCCATCTCCACCGACCGTTCGGTGCTAGATGCCCTGGCCCACGGGCACACTCTCGAATTTCTAAAGAAGTGCCCCCACATTCCTCCCGTGGCCAGGCAGGAAAATCACATCCCTCAACTGCTGTTAGAAGTAAGGGCGATGCTCAAAGGTGCCATCGAACTCATCCCGAAGAGGCTCTGGGGCTCCGGAGTATACTCAAGGTACTTCCTCGCCAGAAAGAAGACAGGCGGTTAGCGCCCCATCCTGGACCTGCGTCGGTTAAACAAATACATCAAGGCCCAGAAGTTCTGGATGGTCACCCTCCAGCACGTGCTGGGACAGCTTGAGGCAGGCGACTTCCTATCGTCGTTGGACTTAGAGGATGCTTACTTCCACATTCCCATTCTAAAAGGACACCGAAAGTTTCTCAGATTCGTAGTCCAAGGACGGCACTACCAATTCAAGTCCCTGCCATTCGGATTGAAGTCGGCGGCCAGGGTATTTACAAAGTGCCTAGCACCAGTGGCGGCGCAGCTGTGCCTGCAGGGGATCCAGGTTTACCCCTACCTGGAAGATTGGCTCATCCGAAGGACAAGGTAGCTCGCCGTCTAGCACACAACAAAGACCGTTCAACTGCTCACGGATCTGGGATTCTCCATCAACTTCCCAAAATCCCACCTGGTTCCGTCGCAGGTCGCACTGTTTCTGGGAGCCACGCTCGATACAGTGGCGCGACTGGCTTCTCCGTCGGAGGAAAGGACGAAGGCCATCCTGGGCAAGATGCAGCGTCTGCTGGTCACGGACGTGGCCAGGGTGAGGTCCATCAAGTCCCTTCTCAGCATGATGTCCTCTTGCATCTACCTGGTGCGCCTATGCAGGCTGCGGATGCGTCCTGTACAGGAGTTCCTCGACGCCTGTTGGATGCAAGCGGCGGGTAGCTTCGAAGACAAGATCCTGCTCAACGAGATCTTCCGCCAAGCTATTCGGTGGTGGGGGACCCGCGCACCTTTCGCGGCGGGCACAGACTTTCAGACCCCAGCACACCAGGAGACGGTGACGACGGATGCCTCCCTGGAAGGATGGGGAGCGCACACCGGAGATCTGCACGCGAGAGGCCTTTGGCTCCCGGAGGAGAGGTCACTCCACAATCCTGGAGCTCCGAGCAGTGTTCTGGGCTTGCATGTCGTTTCTTCCGTCCCTCAAGGTCAAGGTGGTGAGGATCTTCACCGACAACACCACCCCGATGTTCTACATCCGGAAGCAGGGAGGAACCAGGTCCCCGGCCCTATCCATGCGCTCATGCCACTAGTGGGACCTGCGTCAACACCAAGTGGATCGACTTTTCCGACGATGAGGCAAACCCCAGATCGACCTGTTCGCGACGGTGAAGAACTCCAAGTGCCAGAGGTTCGCCAGCAGGTTTCCCCAGCTAAGGAGCATGGGCGATGCTCTTTCCCCTGGGACGGCCTGTTCCTGTATGCGTTCCTCCATTGTCGTTGCTACTGCGACTCATCAACCAACTCAAGAGGTCCCGGTGCAGGATGATCCTCGTCGCACCAGCGTGACCGAGACAGATCTGGTTCCCGGACCTTCTGGACTTGTCAGCGTCACCCCAGTCAAACTATCGATGGACGCAGATCTTCTCTCCAGAGAAGGAGGTGCCATCCTCCATCACGACCCGGGGTTGCTGAACTTGCAGGCCTGGCTCCTGCAGCACTAGAGTTTGGAGGGTACGATATCCCGGTGGACTGCAAGGAGGTGCTTGCAAAGGCCAGGGCATCCTCAACTCTCGTGCTATGGACATAAATGGAAGAGGTTCTCTGTCTGGTGCCGTGCACAGAAGATGAACCCTCTGCGAATTACAGCCCCTCAAGTGCTGCCGTACCTGCTGTCGCTTGCCAAGGCGGGGCTGGCTCATGCCTCCATCAAAATACATCTAGCGACGATCTCCCGCTACACCAGAACTAGGGGACGATCATCTCTGTGGTCTCATCGCCTGGTGAAGGAGTTTATGAAGGGACTGTTCCGTTCATTCCTGCCGGTGAAGGCTCCGGCCCCGGCGTGGGAGCTCAACGGGTGTTGACCAAGCTCATGGGGGCGCATTTCGAGCCTCTGCATTCGGCACCGTTGAGGTTCCTGACGTGGAAAACAGCATTTCTGGTGGCCATCACCTCTGCACAACGCGTGGGAGAGATCCAGGCCCTTTCCTGCAAACCTCCATACTTGACTTTTCACGAGACGAGGGTGGTGCTGTGGACGCACCCCTCCTTCATGCCCAAGGTGCCGTTGGACTTCCATCTCAACGAGCCCTTGGTGTTACCAGTTTCCGTCGCCGGCCGAGAGGACTTTGCACTCGCTGGATGTAGCTAGAGCGTTTAAGTTCTACGTGGACCGCACAAAGAGTTTTCGGACGACATCACAACTGTTTGTGAACTTTGGACCTGTGAACCAAGGGAAGGCACTCTCGAAGGCTTCCATTTCCAGATGGCTCTCCGGCTGTATCATGCACTGCCACCGGTTGGCAAACCTACCGTTGCCCGGCCGTCCGAGAGCCCATTGGACCAGAGCGATCGCTGCTACCACGGTGTTCTTGTCTGGTGTACCCCTACTGGACATCTGCAGGGCTGCTACGTGGAGGTCGACGCACACCTTCACGAGATTCTACTGCGTCGACCGGGATTCCAGGGAGGAGTCCAGAGTCGGCCAAGCAGTGCTTCGCAACCTGTTCGCCTGAAGGGGGGGCCTGGTGACAAGGTAAGAGTTGCTTAATGTTGAGTAGTGTAATGGTTAATGTTGAGCCTTGCCACCTCCCGTATTTGTGCATGTGTGTACTGCTATGTATTCTTTTATTCATGAGCATGTAAATCCATGCCAGACCGCATGCTGGAACAGGAACAAATTACTTACCTGTAACTGTTGTTCTCCAGCATGGGTCTGGCATGGATTCACATGCGAACCTTCCCTCCTACCCCTCTGCGGCTCTTCACTTGGTCATACTGCCACTTTGTGCTACCAAATCTGAGGATGGCTGCCAGGGGAGGGGCTTAGGGAGAGGGCAGTCAATGGCTGGGGGCAGTATGACCCAGAGACCAGTGATTGGTTACTACAAAGAAAGACAGATCGGAAACGAAACTGATAATGATTTTTCTTTACCGAGAATTCCCAGCCTGACGACAGGGAATATTCATGAGCATGTGAATCCATGCCAGACCCATGCTGGAGAACAACAGTTACAGGGAAGTAACTTGTTCCTTATTAGTAATCACTAATATTCTCTATTGTGTATGGGTCTTAATAATTAGTATCTACTTCTTTTTAAATATATACATTCCGCAAGATAAATGAAGTCCTCACAGACTCTTTCCCTATGTTGTGGATTATAGTAGAAAATCAATGTAACATGGTTTCTCCCTGTGTGGCACTACTTTAGTCAACTAATTAGAAACCAATTTGGCTCGTGCAACCTTCTCTTGATGTGGGCAATTTTCCATAAGTGAGTGCAGTCTCGCTCTATGGAGAAAGAGGGAGCTGTAAAGAGACCCATACTATAATTGCCCTGCGCTCTGTTGATCATTATCCTAGCGGTTTGTTTTCAGATCTATTGTGAGTTTATGCGGACTAACGTTTGCTGACATTACTGGTGAGGTGTAAGTGCACTTGGCAACTGATATTACTCCTGCGTTCCGTCCTCTTTCCTTCATACTTGTGGGACATTCTGTCCTTTGGGACGGGACGGAAGCTCTTTTGTCAAAAAGCATCAAATATTGAGTTTTTGTTCAGTCTTTTACTTTTAAGCAGGGCCCCAGTACGTGGCAGTAGCCCTGCCTTCCTGAGCTCCGCCCTGTGCATCGCCCTTCAGTCCTTTTCTCCGCGCGGTCGGGGCTGGACGCACTAGCATCACCAGAAATTTTGTTTTTTTATTCCCTTTGTCCTTCCTGCTCTGGTTCCACGGTCACCTAGTCCTCCGTCTATGCCGGAGCGTCTGGGATTCGGGTCCTGTTCTTCCTGCGAATGTCGTTTTGCAAAGGCGGATCCCCATTTTCTTTACCTGGATGTCTTGGCCCGGAACATGGCTGGGACTCGTGTTTTTATTGCGACTCCCTCTCTGTCTGGGCACTCCATCGTTGTCTTCTTCGGTGGGAGGGGGTGTTTCAAAGCATTCCTCCACCGCATTTGCGCTCTTCATTGATGAGGAAAAGAAACGCCTGGTAAGTTCTTTACTTTTAGGGGGTCCCGGCCCGGGGTCTCCTTTCGGTGGTCTTCAAGGATCAGGAGGGGATTGTGTAGCTCTACTACCAGGGGCATCCCTGAGGTGTCGGGCAAGGAGCCTAATAGGCCCACCAGAGCGTCCTGCGGGGGTTCCCTCAGTGGGCCTGCCAAAACAAGACATTCTTCCGAGGGTTCCCGGTTGGCAGTTTACGATCAGTTCAGTTCTTCTGTGGCTCAGGATACCGGGGTTCGCCCTGAGGTCTCCTTTTCTGGAGCTTTCCACACCGTCACCGAGGTGCGCCCTGACGTCCCAATTTCTGGAGCTTTCCACACAGTTTCGATGCGAGGGCCCTTTTGAGGATGCTAAACGTTGCGGGTTCAAACCCGAGGTTTCTCTTCTTGGGGCTAAATCCAATACCGACGGAAACCAGGGTTCCTCTTTGAGGGTGCCTTCCCAGCGGACAGTGCGGCTATGGCGTAAGGTATCTCTGCCGCTGTGATACGGGCCTCCATGGCGGCTTTATTGTCCGAGGGGAATTTTTCTGAAATCTGTATAGAGTCTACGAAGAGTTCCATATCTTGGGGTGTGGAGGCGTCTGGTGCCTTGAAGAATTCTGCGAATCTTGCATTAATCTGGGTGTCCCCCACCAGTCGCCCTCCCTCCTTATCCTGTATAGAGACTATTGTTTGCGCGGCTTGTCTTTGTTTCAGGGCCATCGATCTAAGTGGCTTGTCGGTATCGGTATAATATGACTGAGACCAGCTGGTGTAAGATTTTTGGGCCTTATCTGCCGTAAACTGACCAATTTTGGTTCAGAGTTAAGTAGTGGTCTTAGGTGTTATAGGTGTTATAGGTGTTAGTTCCTGGATCTTCTTATTTTTTTATTAGCATTAGAAAGGTAAAAAAGGAAAAAGAATGAATTAGCTCAGAGTTACAATAATGGAAGATAGAAAGGATGTGAAAAAGTAAAAAGAAAAAGATGGAAGAGACACAAAAAGAAAACCGAGCATAACAATCCTTTTAACAGAAGTATGTTACAAGTTAATGTTCTTAAAAGTTGTCCTTATTAAATCTCTAGAAGAAGGAAAAAGAAAGGATGTGAAAGGATTAGTCATTCTTTGTCCTCCTTAAACTTTACAGCTGTAAACAAGTTGTCTGTCTTTTTCTCCCCAAGCATTGCAGATAGAATTGTCACTAATTCTAGCAAGGCGAATGTTAGTGACAACCTAGTCCCTTGGAGGAGGAGTTGCCAGCTGTCTTCTTTGGATAAAGTTTGATTACCACCGAAGAATTTTCATAGCAGATTGAATCGTGTATCGTTCACTGCCTGACAGTTCATGATCAGGTGGCGTAGCAGTTCTAGTTTGTAGCCACACAGTCGGCAGTGATAGGCTCTTACTTCTTTGGCTGTCCTTACTTCTAAGATCTCCTTGGTGAGAAATAGGTTGAAGCGCAGTCTTGAGAATTGGTGACGTAAGATTGCTGAAGGAAATTTGCTCGGGTACGGGGGACTAGTGCCTTAACTTAATGCTGTACAGTACTTTCCATAAAGTTTTGATGGGGATACAAGGTCTGTGGTCTCGATCCAATAATTTTCATACAGTCGCCTTTTTACCTGGTCTGGATTTTCAATGAGTAATTTCTCTGTGGCACTGATCGATGTTAGTAGACCCACACATTTCCCACCCCATTCTGCCTGTATCCGCTCCTTTTTCATCTTGAGAGCTCTTCCAAGTAAAGTAAAACCTCTTGCAGTTGGTGGAAGCAAGCACTTACGGTAAAAGGATAGCGTCTTCCAGGTCGTAATTGTAATTAATAAAGTGAGGCTTTGGGGGGGCGCTAGTGAGCCCGACAAAGATGGCTGCAGGCCCGTGAAGCTCTCCTGCAGCTTATAAATCCGGTTTATTCGGCGGTCTCCATGGTGTAACCTGTGATTATGCTGCATGTTTTGTAATTGGACGGCACCTGGCTTCCACAGAAGTCTTCCTGGCAGTATTGGCAGAGGTGCAGCGGCAAACCAGCGTGGCGAATACTGCGGCCCCGGCCTCCCTGGAGTCCAGTGGGGGAGGTGCGGCTCTGGTTGAAGCGTGGTGTGACGGAGCTCCGGACTTACCATCGGCAGCGTAGACTGGTGCTGCGGTGGCGACAAGGAGGTATCCTGAGCGAGAGGTGGCGCTTGCCAGTCACTTGTGGATACATCTCTCCTGGCCGGGGAGGCAGTTGTGCTGGAGCCGGGTGGCGATGTGTGGGGGGTGAGCCGGAGGATCTCCCTTAGTGCATGGACGCTTTCCGGGCCGTTGGTGCTGGGCGGGCGGGATGCCCCCTGAGGCAGGAGTGGAGTGGTGGCCGCCTGCGCTGAGCTGCGGAGGGGCTTTGCTGATGACCGCGGTCCCGCCTGGCTGGGCTGTGCCGGACCCGGCGGTCGTGTGCCGGGAGGACTATCCTGAATCGTGGAGGCGCCCGCACCTAGATGGACTGTGCAGCCGGTGCCAGTATCGCATCTGGGCAAGGATCCTGTTCTGCTGAGCCTTGGAGGTACCGAAGCACCTTGAGGGAGGCAGCGGGGGGCCGGAGGCGGTGGTTGGTGCGGTGAGCCCATAAGACCTGCGGGCGAGAATCCATTGGAGGCGGGGCGTGGCCTGTCCAACGGGGGGGGGGGCCCTGTGTGCGGAGTACGGCGGGGACCATCGCTGTGGCCGTTGGGTGGCCGCCCGGTGTCGCGGCCTATCCTCGCTTCGGCCTGCCAACTGGGGGGTGATCAGTGGCGGTTTGCCATTGGGGCTTTCGGCGACCCGTGCGGCCCTGTACCATCTGGACTCCCTGAGAGTGTAAAGTAGGTTTCCACCTAATGGATGTATGAGCAGCATCGGAGGCTTTGGCCCGATTGATCTGTGTGCACCCCCTAGGGGGTGGTGTTCTCTGCCGGAGTGAAGCCTGCATACGGTGCTGGGAAGTTATTTGAGCCGGTCTGATTGAAGTGCTGAAATAGTCGATCTCCCCAAGCAAGGGCCTATTGAGTCCTGGGGCCTATAATTCATACAAACTGTTCAATCCAAAGAGCAGGCACCAGGCTCACATTTAGCAGGGAGTGGTCACGTCTACATACATGGTCTAGTGCAGCAATCCTCTGGCCGGGGTGGACGGGGACTCGGCGACCTTTGGAGGGACTCCCTGGGGGCCTGTGGACACGGCAGAGCACGGCTACTTGAGCATTACCCAGGCACCGTATAGACTGTGGGCGCATTCTTGTACTGGGTGGTCTTCTGCCATCTTGCGACCCGGGAGCAGGGACGGGGGCTTTGCTGAGTCGCTGTGTGGACTCAAGCTTGGAAGGAGTGGGGGGGGCTAGCTGGGCTTGTACCACGGGTGGTCTGCTCCTGCACGCTCATAGGCGCCTGGTCTGAGTGTGCCGCCAGGGTGGCGAGATAGCCATTGCAAGTCGGTGGACTTTTCCCTCAGGGTCTGTGTTGGGCACGACGGAGGCCGGTGCGTGCGGTGGAGTTCGGGTTTGGACCCCTGTGAGAGGGGGGTGGGGATTTCTGGAGTGCTGTTGGTCCCAGCCTGTACACCCGGTCGAGTGGGTTGGTGACGCGTCGGTGTCCAGTGCTATGTCGAAGTCTGGTAAGGGAGGTAAACAGCAATCGAAGTTACACTTTGAGATGTCCATCCATGCCAAAAATAGTGGAACATTGGAGGACTCGGTGGGGTCCCGCACTTCTGGGTTGGAACCAGATCATGTGACCGCCTTCCAAGATATTAAGACCATGCTGGGGCAGCTGCAGTCTGTAATACAATCCCTAGATGGTAAACTCGACGATACGTTGACCTGCAAGGTGGATCACATGCAGGTCCGTTTGGACAAGTATGGGGAAAGACTGGACGAGGCGGAGGGGCAAATATCTGGAGTGGAGGACGTGGCATCATCAGTCTCGGGTGAAATGTCTGCAGTCAGGAAGGCCCTGAAGGAGCTTAAGGAGAAACAGGAGGACCTTGAATCGAGGTCTCGTAGGAATAATATCAGGATTGTGGGTTTGCCTGAGTCAGAGTGCCAGAAGAACATGGAGAGACTGGTGGAAGAAATTCTGCTAGAAGCACTGGGGTCTGAGGGCTTTTCCCCGTTGTGCGTCATTGAGAGGGCGCATAGAATCCCTGCTGCCTGTCAGTCGATCCCGGGGGCCCCCCCCACGTCCACTGGTCTCCCGGTTGTTGAATTACCGAGATAGGGATACAGCACTCCGGAAGGCTCGGGAGAGGGGAACAGTGATTTATAAGGGCGATGTCATCAGGTTCTTCCCGGATTTCTCTGATAAAGTGCAAGCTGCCAGGAAGACGTTTCGGGACATCAAGAAGAGATTACGGGACAGGGACATACAATATGCAATGCTATTCCCGGCTAGGCTTCGGATTGTCCATGAGGGGAAGTCACTGTTTTTTCAAACTCCGCAGGAGGCTGCCTCCTTTCTTGATATGCTGCCAAAGTCCCCTAGACCGCGGAAGAACAATGACTAACACTGTTAAATCATGGTAGCAGAGTGGGGAGCGTGTTTTTACTTTGCAGTTGGTGTTACGCACATGTTATGAGACAACGCTCATGGAGTGGTGCACAGGAGGGTTGGGCTAGTAGCCGCCCCTAAAGCGAAAGCCGGTGCATGCATGTTTTGGCTGTCTGGGGAGCTGGACGGTTGGGGGGGTCCAGTGTGGGAGGGGGTTGTGTTTTTGTTGGGGTGGGAGGCAGGGTGGTGTGGGCGGAGATATCACCGACAAGTTGGGGGGGGTTGTTGGTGGAGTGGGGGGGTGGTGAGGGAGGGAGGGGTTTCGTGGTACAGAAGATGTTGAGACAAGTTGTGACAGGTGGCAATTGGTCAATATGTGTCAAGGTTTTCCCGAATGGCGACATTGAACCTTATGACCTGGAACGTCAGGGGCCTTAACCAGGCCAAATGCCGGAGGGTTCTGCAATACCTATGGCGGCACCGGGTGGGCGTGGCTTTTCTCCAGGAGACACACTTAACAGCGGCCACTGCATCTAAGTTTGGTAGGAGCTGGAGGTGCCATCGTTATTTCTCTTCCTATTCTTCCTTTTCTAGGGGGTTTTGCATTTTGATACACAGCTCGGTGGGATTCCGTCTGACCAAAAACTCTGAAGTATCAGGAGGGCAGGGCTTTGGTGGTGCAGGGGATCATTCAGGGTAGGCTCTATACACTGATTTGCTACTACGGTCCCAATCTAGACACGATCAAATCTTTGAATTGGGTGGAAAGGCAATTGGGGATACTTCCGGAGGGGAAAATTCTATGGGCAGGGGATTTTAATTCTGTTCTGGACACGTCTTAGGACAGGGTGGGCAGCGTTGCGCGTTCAGGTGGCAGATGTTCTGCAAAAATTCGGGACATGCTTGAATTTTGGGGCATTGAGGACATTTGGCGGGTGAGACATCCGGGGGTGATCAGTTCACGCATTACTCTGCGCCACATGGCTCTGCCGCTCGACTGGATTACTTTCTGGTATCCCGCGCGATTGTGGGTTGGTCTGCGGGAGTGGGTATTTTAGCTCGCACCATGTCGGATCATGCTCCCGTTCTGTTGTTCATTTGACTGGGGGGGGTAGGGCCGGGGCAAGGCCTCCTTGGAGGTTTAAAAGTGATGAGCTCACGGAAGTGGTCTTTAGGGAAGAACTGGTGAAAGCTATTGATGAGTACTTTAAGGTTAATAATGGCTCTGCTGTATCTGCTGGTATCCTGTGGGAAGGATTCAAATGTGTGATAAGGGGAGTGTGTATTGCCAAGGAATTGGGGATTCTGAGGAGGATAGGGAAGGACCTGGCTGGCGTAGAGGAGGAGCTGCGTATATTGCAGGAGAGGGCCCCTACCCCAACTAAAGTCCAACAGGGGGAGATTATGCGGAAGCTACAGGAGTTTTATGCTCTTGCCCAGCGGGAGGTGACATTTCTGTTGGACAGGGTAGCACCTCGGAAATATGGAGAGGGTCAGGCCCCGGGACAGTTGCTCGCCAGTGCTACTCGGATGGGTGGCCATGGGAACAGGGTAATGGTGATTACGGATGAATGGGTGGGTTGAACACTTTGAGGAAGAGGGGATACTCTAGGTGTTCTAGAGATTTTAGTCAGTTGTATTCCTCTGAGTTGTTGGCTGAGCAGGCTGATATAGAAGCTTTCCGTGAAAATGTGGGGCTGTATTGGTGCTCAGCGGAGCAGAGAGAGTGGTTGAACAGGCCGGTGACGCTGGAGGAGGTGGTTGACACCATTAAATCATTGCCGAGTGGGAAGTCCCCCAGTCCGGACGGCTTTACAGCCGAATTTTATAAGTGCTATGCTGATAAACTGGCACCATATTTATTGTGTATGTATCAGGAAGCGGTGGCGGAGGGTCGGTTGCCGGACTCTCTTTGGGAGGCAGTGGTGGTCGTATTATTAAAACCGGGGAAGCCGGGGGGAGATTGCTCCTCGTATCGCCCGATTTCACTTAACAACCTTTATAAGATCCTGGCTAAAATTCTTAGGACAAGGCTTGCACCGCTGATGCCAATTATGGTAAGGGCGGATCAAACTCGGTCATCCCTGGTCGATTAACCTCGTTTGGATTGCGGAGGATGTTTGGTTTGATGGCGGCACTGCCGCGGGATGACCTGGTGGTGGCGGTTCTGTTGGATGCTACCAAGGCATTTGATTCTGTTGAATGGTCGTTCTTATTTCCGGTTTTGCGCAGGATGGGTCTGGGCAAGTTTTTCATCTCCTTGGTGTTATTATTATATACCAATCCGGTGGCTAGGGTGAATGGGTTGACCACTGAGTTAATACCTCTTGAACGGGGGACACGTCAAGTTTGCCCGCTGTCTCCCCTACTGTTGGCCCTGGCGACTACTGTTGGCCCTGGCGATAGAGCCTTGGGCTGAAAGGGTTAGGGAGTTACATCTGCACCGGGGAGTACAGCTGCATACTCATAAAGTGGTGATCTTGTTGTATGCAGACGACATGGTCCTGTTTGTTCGCCATCCTGTGGTTAATTTAGACCCGATTATGGTTGATCTTCAGCGATTTGGGGAGCTTTCTGGACTTAAAATAAACACCAGTAAGTCAGTTATTTTCCTATTGACGGGTGGGTTGTCTCAGTTTCAGGATACTTGGGGATTTCAATGAGATTTATTCAACACTCGTTACCTGGGAATCACTGTGGCTAGGGAGGATGGGGTAGTGTACAGCGAGAACTATGGGAAGGCACTTGAGTCGGCCAGTCTGGCAATGTTAAAATAGGGTTCGCTCCCACTCAACCTATATGGCAGGATCTCTGTGGTCAAGATGGCTATTCTTCCCAAGCTCTTGTACGTGTTTCTTAACGCGCCTATACGGGTACCCAGAAAATACTTCCGGGATCTCCGCTCATAGGTAGTGAACTTGGTCTGGGCTGGTAAGAAGGCTCGGGTCTCCTGGGGGAAGCTCACTGCGCCGGTTCGGGAGCGGGGTCTGCTGCTGCCAGTTTTTGAACTATATTATACGGTGGCGCAAGCTAGTTACCTTCGGTATTGGTACGGGATGGGGGGTGGAGCATAGACACGTGGAGATAGAGAGGTCAATTGCATCGCCTGCCTTGTTGCGGTCGGTCATTCTTACTGCCCCGAGCCGCCCGAGGATTTGGCGAAATCTGGTGGATTTGACGTGTAGGGCTTGGTCCCTCCTGGAGCGTGCGCCCATGGTTAGTGTGCTCTACTCGCCAGAACTCCCGACTACGTTCGTACCTGGTGTTTCTTGACTAGCGAGGCACGTTATGTGGCTATGGTGAAAAGACTGGGTGTCACTAAATTTGGAGACCTGTTCCCGAATGGAAGGTTTATTTCTATCGACCAGTTGAGGGAGAAAGGGGACCTCTCGGCATTAGATGTATTTCTGTATCATAGGCTGCGGGTGACGCTGCAGCGGTTGTTTCCGTCCTTTCCCGCACCGCCCCCAGTGGCTAGGTGCTTGATAAAGTGATGGGGAGGACATGGGGCAGCGGGTACTCTCAGAATTATATGCAACAGCTCTGCAGGGGAGACTGCGGGCTGAGGCGTCATCAAAGGTACTGTGGGAGGAAACACTGGGAAGGGAGATCCCTGCTGCTACATGGGATTACTTTTGTGAGATGATCAAGAAGGGAGCGATCAACACGAACTTTAAGTTGATTCACTATAAGTTTTTGCATCAATGTTCTTATACCCTGGTTCAGCTTAAGGGTTTTTTCCTCAAAGGTCGGGGGCCTGTATTCGATGTGGGCGGGAGGCAGCGGGATTTCTTCATGTGGCATGAGAATGCGTGGAGCTGGAGCAATTCTGGGGGCAGGTGTTTGTGGTGATTGGGGAAATTGCGGGGCAACATTTCGCACCAGACCCCGTAGTGGCCTTATTGGGGTACACCAGGCTGATGCCAAAGGGGACTAGGAAGCCGATAGGCCTCCTCTTGTTTCTGGCGAAGCGCAGAGTTGCTATGGGGTGAGGCAGGAAAAAAAGCCTGACAATTGCCCAATGGTCTGAGGACATTTTGTATTGCAATGACATGGAGACTAGATGGGGTGTAATGAGAGTAAACTGTTGGGGTGCCTTTTTCAAAGTCCGCTTGCGAGCAGTCAGTGATTTGATTCCCTGGTCCAGTCAGTCAGATGGTTCAGGATCAGGGCTGCAAAGAGATTCCCAATAACGTCCAGAAGGGCGCTAGGTCTATAGTTTGTTGGATGAGAGCATTCACCCTTCTTGAAAATTGAGACGATGATGGAGGTGGTCCATGTGGACAGTATTTTTCTTCTTGATTTCACCAGTAGGAATAGGTTATGAGGTTATGTATAAACGAGGCCCATTCCTCTGGGTTCTTCTTGAGTATCGGGTTCGATAAACCATCCAGGCCGGCCGCTCTAGAATTACTATAGTTTTTAATCAAGGCAAGGATATCTTCCCTGTCTGTTTCAAATACCCAGTTATGCCGGGTAATATCTGGTTCCATTCTTTGGTGCATTGTCATGCTTGAGAAGGGAGCAGAGAAATCTTCTGTCCATTCTCTCGCTGGAATTGAGTTGGTCATGGTACATTGCTGCAGGGCGTCCATTGAGTTGAAGATTTACCATATCTCCTTGAATTTTTAGACGCGACAAGCTTCAACATATGCTCTGTGTTATGTTGCGTTAGGGTGTATCTATATTGTTTCAACCAGTTGCTTTAGACAGACTTGCTTTTCTTAATGCCCTCCGAGGATTCCAATGAGGATTCTTTTTTTTTTTTTATAAGCTCTTATGCAATGATTTGTCAATTTTCCTCAAGTGCACAGCTTGATCAAATTTATGTCTATGGCTGAACTGCCTCTTCTCCAGCATTGGATCTTTCATAGATTCAGATGCTTCAATATCCCCCGTCATCAGACTGGGAATCCTCGGTGATAAAAATAATTATTAAAATGTTTTTAATACACACATTGCTACATAGCAATGCATGTACCTAGCCCATTATGGCCTACGAGCCATTCTATTGTCTAGTCCCTCCACATCACTTTGGTCCTTTATGACCCCAACCAATGAGGTGGCAGGGCTTAAGCTCCGCCCCAGGCAGCCATATTCAGATTTTTCACCGCAGTCTAATTGACACAGGGAATCCTCAAGCTCTCTGAGCTTTTTCGAATTTACTTCAAATTTCACAGTAGTGTATACTCTACCACATTCCCCTGGCTAGGGGCTATCTCCACTGGTTTTTGTGGTGTCAAAAACTTTGTTTTTGACCCAGAATTCGTCAAGTGAACTTTCTCTTCAAATGGCTGACCATCAGACTACCAAGTAGACCTTCCCTCTTCAGGGAGTGCACGATGTGCAAGAGAAAGGTGGTTTACATGAAAGATCCCCATGATCATTGTATATACTGTCTTTTATCCTCATGACATCCAGAAATGTCACATTTGCAAGTCTCTTTTTTTCAACTAAAACCCTACAAGACAGGCATAGAAGACTTCTCCTGCATTTGGAAGCTAAGGAACTTTCTTCTGATGAGGAATCTGCGAAGACGGCCCCTGTTCACTCCAGCAACTTGGCTGAGAAGCAAACTTGTAAAAGAAGGACTTATTCAGTGGAAATGAGCTCCTCTCCCGCTACCAAGAGCAAGAGGAAGCTGGAAATGTTACCTTTCCATCCTCCCCTGGACTCTACAAGCCATAAGATGAAGCACTCTACGGCAAAAACTACCTCCAGAGGTAAGGAGGAGTTTGCAAGAAACCAGTGGGGGTTGGGGGCAGTCGTCCACAGAGAGGCCATCTACGAGTGGCAGTAAAGATAGAGCCCTGTCGTCCACTAAGCCGTCGACGGCATCCTCATCGACCACCAGGCAAACCGCATCGTCCATCACTAAGTCCTCATCAGCGAGTTTATCGTCCATGAAACAGTCGATGAAGGAGGCTCATCACTCGTCCACGAAGCATTCGTCGACGGAAAAGTTACCGTCCACAAAATCTTCTTCCATGCACTCGTCAATGGATAAAGGCTAGCCACCATCAATAAAATCTTTGTCTACGGATCCACTGTCAACGAGGCTGTCGTCGATGAAAACTTCAACCACGGCTCCGTCGACGGCACCGCGAATTCCGTTACCGACAGAAGAAATAGGGGCCAAAACGCCCCTCGCTTACGCCAACCAATGAAGTCTTCCTGAGTCTTTAAAAGCGCCGCCTCCGTTTGTGGACGCTCTTGAACCACAGGGAACACAATTATCTCCCTTAGGAGAAATGCCAGAGCTACCTGACGTCATCCTCCAAGAGGAATTCTCAGACACTGAGTTTGTTGAGGAACAACACTGTCTTACACCTAAGGAACACACTCCTCCTTGGCAACCTAATACAGAGATGCCTGCTGATCCTTATGATCCTGTGCTAATGTTATCAATGCAAAGGATCATTGAAGAGTTCAATAGATGACAAAATGAGAAAAGCAAGGCAACTGTACCGAGAGAGTCTAACCTTCCGCAGAGGGAAATTTCACCTCGACAAAGCACACCAAGACATTCGCCTTCCAGGAGTAGGCCTCAGAAAAGGGTGTGTATTCACCCGAGCCACCGCGCAGGTCTAGGAGCAGGACACTCAGTGCTTCACCGACAAGGGTCCCTTCTCCGACATTGCACAGGACAAGGTCTCCAGCTAGAGATCCAACGATTGTACAATCCTCTGTTTCGGTCTCAGACTGGCAAGAAGATCCTTTCAGAGAGTTTTCTGAACCAAAAGAGGGTGAGATCACACAAGAACCGGACACTAGTGAATGGGACGATTACATTATCGAAAAGCCCAGAAAGAAAGACTCTGGGTGGTTCTTCACCACCGGATGATCTAGTCTCTTTTCACACCATCGGCAAAGCCACAGAATTGTTACAAGTTACATCAGAGGAGAAGTTGGTGCTCTATGAGCACAGGGACAAGCGTAGGAGAACTGTTACTACAATTCCTCTCCTCAACACCGTTTGGGAGTCCGGATCCAAGATATTGGCCACACCCTTATCCACTCCGGCTCTAGTTTCCAGGCCAGAGAAAAAGTACAAGGCTCTGGAGTCTGCTCCTCTTTGTCTTCGAGGTCACACAAAACCGGACTCGGTCATCACGTTAGCAGCTAGAAAAAACTTGGCCAATCCAGCATCACCTCTATCAGCCCCACCGGACATTGACGGTCGCAAACTAGAGGCGATAGGCAGGAAAGTGTCTGCATCAGAATTGCTTACCATCAGAGTGGGCAATGCGCTGGCCATGACGGCAAGATTCGACCACAAGCTTTGGCTCCGTATGTCCAAGTTGACCAAACAGCTACATATAGAACTCCAGAAGGAAGCCAGGTCAATTATCGCCAATGGGGAAGCAGCTTCGGATCACATGATTGACGCTGCAGTCGATGTGGCGGAGTCAGGTTTCCGGCAGATGGCACACGGCACAGTGCTGGCAGATGGCCCACGGCCCAATGCTGCCAAGACAGGCATGGATGAAGGCTACCAATTTCAGACCTGAGGTCCAAGCACAGATTTTGGATATGCCCTTCGATGGTCAAGAGCTCTTTGAGAAAAAGATTGGTGACCACCTCAAAGGAATCAAAATGGACACGGATACGGCACATGCCATCAGCTCCTTGAAAGACAAAGGCAAGGATCGCCAATCGTTTCCTCCCTTTCGATGTTCATCCTCGAAGTACAGTGGTTTTAACTGCCCTTCCTACGGCCAGAAGTCGCAAGGTAGTTCATACCAGGACTCCAAATACCAATCTTCCAATAAGTACGCCCAGAGGAAGGTGGGGCGCCGCTCAAGGGAAGTCGCAGAGCAAGCAAAACTGACAGTCTACTCCTCCCCCTCAACGTCAAACCCCGGTGGGGGGAAGGGTGAGCCAGTTCTACCAACGCTGGCAGTCAATAACATCAGACAAATGGGTGTTACAGGTGGTCCACGAGGGACACACCTTAACATTTCTAGACCAGCCCCCTTGTTTACCCCCGGCTCAGCGCAGGGTACATATGTTAAAGCAAGTCCTGTCCGAAATCTTGAAACTGCTGCACAAAGCAGTGATGGAGCCAGTACATTACTCTCAAAAGGGGAAGGGTTTCTATTCCCGTTTCTTCCTCGTCAAAAAGAATGGTCAATGGCGACCCATCTTTGACATGAGAGCGCTAAACAAATATATCAAGCGCATCAAATTCAAGATAACTCTGCAAGGAGTGCTCCCTTGGCTAAACAGAACGATTTCTTTGCCACTCTAGACTTGGAGGACGCATGCTTCCATGTACCGATCCATCCAGCACACAGAAAATTCCTCAGGTTCACTGTGGGCGATCTTCAGTTTCGAGTGCTCCCGTTCGGTCTGAGGTCAGCGCCAAGGGTATTTACAAAAAGCCTAGCACCAGTGGCTGCAAAACCCAGGAGGACAGGAACAGAAGTCTTTCTATATCTGGATGACTGGTTGATGAGAGCGAGTTCCTCCTCAAGCGCGCGCTTGGCAGTTTCAAGGACAACAAATCTCCTAAGAGGGTTAGGTTTTGCCATAAACGAAGCAAAGTCCTATCCAGTTCGCAGCAAGACAGTTTCTTTCCTGGGAGCCGAGCTCGACACCAACATCCCCAGAGTGAGACTGTCGGCAGAAAGAGCATCCGCAATTCTCCACTTGACTTCTCGTTTCTTAGGGAGAGAAACGACATCGGTGCGCTCTTACAAGTCCCTCCTGGGCATGATGTCCTCATGTATATTCCTCATACCAAATTGCAGGCTTCGCATGAGGCCAGTTCAGGAGGCACTGGACCACCAATGAAAACAAGATCTCGGCTCATGGGAGGATATCGTCCAGATTCCTACGACGCTGCACAAAGCTCTTCGATGGTGGAACGCTTTGCAGAACCTCTTACAGTGAATGCTGTTTCAGGCACCAACGTCAACCCTTCTCTTGAGGACGGACGCGTCTCTTTCGGGGTGCGGTGCTCCTCTTGCGGACCTACAAACCCAGGGCTCCTGGTCACCCCAAGAGTCACAACTCCACATAAACGAGTTGGAACTCGGAGCCATTCGGTGGGCACTGAGAGCTTTCCTTCCGGTAGTAGCGGGGCAGGTACTCGCTGTACAGACAACATGACCTCCATCCACTACACAAACAAGCAAGGAGGCACAAGGTCAGATCTTGTCTCAAGAAGCTCAACTACTATGGGCATGGGCCTTGCATCACAGAGTCCAAATCAAGGCGGAACATCTTCCTGGAGTGGACAGTGTCCTAGCAGACAAGCTGAGCAGGGACTACACGTCTTCTCATGAGTGGGAGCTGGACGAAAAGGAAGCCCAACGAATATTCGCCTTATGGGGCCATCCACATCTCGATCTTTTGCCAACAGAGCCAACAAGAAATGCAAGATGTTTGCCTCCAGGTACCCAGAGAGTGAGTCAGTAGTAGACGTGTTCTCAGTGGATTGGATGGGGCAATTCCTATATGCTTTTCCCTCATCTCCAGGATACTACGCAGACTGAGGGAGCAGAAGTGTTCTATGATCCTAATTGCACCAGACTGGGCATGGCATGTCTGGTACTCGACCCTTCAGAACCTGTCCCGATGGCCCCCGATTCGCCTCAAGGCGCATCAGTATCTATTGACGCAACAGAACCGCAAGGACCTCCATCATGATCCAGCGAGCCTGTCTCTTAAGGCCTGGTTCCTGAGCAGCTCAAACTGATGAATCTCAATCTGTCTGCAGAATGCTGGGATATAATCAGGGCCTCAAGGGCGCCTTCTACATGCATCACTTACACTAGGAAATGGACTCGTTTTTCCAAGTGGTGTGAGACACACGCTATTGATCCTCTCATCGCTTCGGTTGAGAAAGTACTTCCCTACTTACTGCACTTAGCCAAAGCAGGTCTATCGCTGTCTTCAATCAAGGCCCACCTGTCGGCCATTACGGCATATACGACACCCCCAGAGATGCAGTCCAGTCCTTACTCTCCCTTCTGGCCGTTAAGGTCTTCTTTAAAGGACTTCTACGTACATACTCGCCTACGCCCACGCCGGTTCAAGCCTGGAGCTTGAACACAGTGCTAACAGCCTCTTAATAGCCATTACTTCGGCCAGGAGGATCAGTGAGTTACAAGCCTCATCTTCTGAACCTCCCTTCACCTTGTTCCATAAGGACAGTGTCATTTTAAGACCACCCCCTAAGTTCCCTCCGAAGGTAGTATCGGAAATGACAAAGGGCCAGCATATTTCCAAACAAGGTCTGGCGCGCTGGGTCTCCTCTTGCATCACCCACTGCCATCAGACAAAAGACGACCCCCTTTCCAAACCACCGTCAGCGCACTCCACCAGAGGAAGAGCGGCGTCAACAGCATTCCACGCAGGGGTGGCCTTGAAGGACATATGCAGAGCCGCCACGTTGAGCACTCTGCACACATTCGCTCAACACTACTGCCTAGCTGAAGATACCAACAAAAAAACTGCAGTTGGACAGGCAGTGGTCAGTGCTCCGCCATCTCTTTGCATAAGGTAGGACCAGCCTCCTTTTCCCACCTTTCACAGAGTATGTAACCGTTGTGTTGCTGCCATGGTAAAGGCTTGATCAGCAATGTTTTTTCTGTATTTGCATATATGGACATATGGTGGCATGTTTTGTTTAACTGCTTGGTATTCTATTCAAGCATCTGAATCTATGAAAGATCCAATGCTGGAGAAGTCTTCGTTACTTACCTGTTACTGTATTTCGAAGGGATTGTGTCCTCCGACGTATTCCTTACCTTGATAGATCATCTCCAGCTTGCTGGCCTCGGAAACAATTTTTCAGTAGAGGGCGCTGCGCGTTGGCATCCCTTGAGCCGATGTCCTTCGACAGCCTCCGCATCGGCGCCGACATCATGCGTATAAATAGACTTGCGCAGCGTCCGTTGCTCAGTTCCATTTTTCCGCGCTTCGTGGGCATTGGAATCGCGTTGCTCAGCTCGTTAGTCAGATATATTCTTCATTATTCCTCGAACACCAACTCTTACTCGATGGCTTGCTCCTCCGAACCGACGACTCCACGGTCCGGTTTAAAAAAATGTTGAGACTGTGGAAAGAAAATGTCGTTGACAGATCCTCACAGGATCGGTTTGTGGTGCCTGGGATCGGAGCACCAATGTTCGGAGTGCGAGGACTGCATGTCCATGACGGCGAAAGCCTTGAAGGAGCGTAAGGGGAAGCTTGAGAGAGGTAAGACAGTTAAAACTCCTTCGACAGTTTCCTCGGCAGAGTCGAGACATTCGTCTCCTCGCCGACACAGGAAACATTCTCGTTCTAGGTCTCGAAGCAGTTCCCACCACTCTTCGAGATCCAAGCATTCGAGTAAGAGACGTCGAAGATCCCCTTCCTCGTCTTCTGTTTCCCCGGAAAGAGTCACCTGCCCCACAAAACATAGCTCTCAGGCCGAGTGGGAGGAATACCGTTAAAGGATTCTTAGCGTCTTCGAGAAAGCAGCCTCGACCCCTTCGAAGACAGCTGAGGGTGATACCCTGGGTGAAAGACCCGACAAATCGAAACGCCGCGAATCGTTGCACCGGGCGAAAGAAACTACTCCAGAGCGTCATGAACCCTCGAGCAGAGGCACTGTGCCATTGACGCCATCGTCGAAAGTCTCTTCGCATAAATCTGCGTCATCGACGCCATTATCGAAGGGCTCATCGACGCATAGGTCAATCGAATCGACGCCGTCTTCGATGCCGAAAAAGAATAAAACCCACGGCCGTCACTAGCTCACAGCCAGTGGTTATACCCAGGGCCTCTAACACGACTTCGAGAATGTCATCGACAACCTCGAGTAGGAATCCGATCCTCTCGAGCTCTTAGAGGCCTCTTCCGATCTTCTCGATGCCTTTTTCGGTGTCTTCGAAGCCTTTAACGTCTGCGTCGACGACGTCTACATTTTCTCAACCAAGTACGACAAATTTGGCCCCTTCTGCTCTGGAAATGGAATTTAAGCCTTTTCCAAGGTCTGATTATTTCAGACCTTTTGTCTTCAATTTATGAAGGGGAGGATTCGGATCAAGAAAGACCCTTTGGGTTGCAGAGAACTAAAACACCTGAACCAGAGGAATTTACCTCTGAGGAAAATAGGTTAAAGGACCTTCGAGACACCTTACATGAGGCAAGTGGGTTAGATACTTCCCCAGAAATAGAATTTGCCAAACCAGACCCAGGGGAACATGCCGAGACCCCTTACAGAATTTTAATGGCAAGGATTATAGAATTCATGGGTTGGTCTACACCTTCACCTGCATTCCAACAGGATGACCTTACAGACATTTTAGTTAAAGGCCCACAGGAGGATCCTGTGGTTCCATTTCACGCTGCATTACAAAGAAAAATATTGGCTAACTGGGAAACTCCTGAGGTTATCCCGGCGGTTAACAAGAAATTATCAGCCAAATATAGGGTATCTGCTACTGATCCTGAATTTATTGTCTAAACATCCAACTCCAGAGAGTCTGGTTGTTCAAGCAGCAACTGCATCAGGCAGTAGATCGGCATACCCTACTGTTCCACAGGACAGGGATGACAAAAGATACGACTCTATGGCTAAAAGTCTTTTCTGCATGTAGCATGGCATTGAAATCTATTAACGCTACTTGTACGCTCACAAGGTTCAGCCATACACTTTGGGAGTGTGCTTCATCAGCGGCTGACTGCCTCCCAGAGGGAGAAGAAAGGGAAGCGTTTCTAAACATCATTAAGGATGGTATAGACGCAATGTGCGAATCCCTTCAAACTGGCATTTATTCTGCTGACAGTATCAGTAGGGCCATGGCGGCAAGTACTACAACCCGCAGATTTGCGTGGTTGCGAAAGTCTGGGTTTGCTTCAGATGTACAAGCCAGACTTTTAAATATGCCCTTTGACAGCTCTTCTTTGTTTGGTAAGAAGGCGGAGGGCAGCCTAGAAAAGTTAGACATCCAAAGCAGCAACAAAATCCCTGGGAGCTGCAATCCGTCAAACGCCATATCGACCCTCAAGAACATCTTGGAGAGGCAAGTCCTTTCGCCATCTACTTTTTAACTACAAAGCTATGGTCAGTGTTTCCTTGTATCATAGTGCTGTAGGCCTAATGTGTAAACCCTGACTACTGCTCATCTCCCTCTTGAGATAAGTCTGACTGCTCAACCACAGCTACCAACTAAATCTTTGTTGTACAGACTGATACCAAAGGGGATTTATTGCTCTTACCTGTAGTCCTAATCTGGTATAGTGCTCCCTAAGGGAACTGCACTGGAGTCTGCCTAACAGGCTGCTCCTATGCTCCGCATCCATCATACTGTAGTCTCTACGGATCAAAATCTGATGGCCACCTGGGGCGGAGCTTAAGCCCTGCCACCTCATTGGTTGGGGTCATAAAGGACCAAAGTGAGGTGGAGGGACTGCACAATAGAATGGCTCATAGGCCATAATGGGCTAGGTATCAGTCCCAGTCCTCAGTATAAGTTGAGAGATTCATCAACTCCTCTGTATCACAGTCTATTGATAGATTTTTAGTTTGGTGCCCTATTTTGGGAGCCACGGTGGGGGTCTTCGTGGCACTCTGTGGTTTGTTGTCAGTATCCACACTTATGTGAGAGTCCCCAGCTGGCTTTCTCGGGATCTGCAGTGCCAACTCATTGTCCCGCTTGTTTGTAGGGTGATGGGCCAAATCCCTAAAGTTCTTTATCAAGGTGGCTTGACAACTTTGTTTCTGTGGTGCTGGTTTTGAGGCAAAATTTAAGTTCTTTGGTATTTTGTTAATCCCAAGCGTTAATCTTGCTGGGAGGGCTTCTCCTCTCGCCAGAGTGTTCGTAGAAGAGGCAGAGGCGTTTGCAAATATATCATAAGTTTGTATGGGTAGTGATGTGAAGTGCTTCGGTCCTGTGGTAACAGGAGTAAGCGGGAGTTGTTTTTTTAAAAGTTTCCCAATTCAGCTGACACAGATGGTTTCCTTGCATCTCTACTACCTAATCCCTTTACATTGTAAGTGCGGATATTCCTGAGAGTTCCGGGTTCCTGATGGTCTTTCACCCTGTTACGATTCCACGCTTCAGGTGAGGGAATGTTAAATTTAAGGCGTCTTTGCTTCGTGAGCTAGGTTCCGCTCTTGAGGTTAGTGTTATCTTCTGGTAAGGACGTTTCCACTTCGTCCACGACTTCTGCTGGTGTAATTGTGTGGATGTCTAGGACAATAGGAATGTTAACGATCCCCAAGTTGTTTGATCATTTAGTGTTTAATATTGCAGGCTACTGTAAATGTGCAGAAAGTATGTGCAGCGAATCAAAGGGCCTAGCCCCGCAGTTTCCGCTTAGCACTTAGATGTCATGCAGTCACTCCAAATTGAAGTAAGGGTTAGAGGTGATCACGTCGGTGTTTCAGGTTTAGCTGGATTGCAGGTTTAATGTTCAATGACCACTCAGTGAAGAGTGTTTGAGTAAGATCGAGGCAGAGGAGTATGATTGGGCGAGGCTCCCCACTTTATATTTGCACGTTTCCAAGACCAAACGAGACAGAGGGTCGGGGGTGATCGGGGAGGGTCAAGCTCTTAACGTACTGGCACTTGTCCTGACGCTGGCACTGGCATGGCACGGGCCGAGGATGTATTGAGCCGGTGGTGGTGTTATTGGTGTGCCAGTGGTTATGCCTGTATGCCTATTGAGCTGGTGCTGTTATTGGTTTCCAAAGTGAAGAAGGAAAAGAGTGCTTAAGATGCAGAAGCTTTTTAGGCTTTTGGAGACTTTGGAAACTAAGCAAATAGATTGTTAGACGTTTTAAGAGTTCTAGAGGTTATAGTTTAAAGAGCGAGCATAGCCACCCAAATAGATAGAAACACATCGCATCTCATAGAAGCGTGCAAGTGGGGGACTTACCAGTGTCTGTTCTTCACCCGGTAACACACACCGAGTCACTCCACTTGGAGAAAATGAAGTAAGACCGCCTCCAGGCAATAGAAAGTGAAAGTAGACCCAAAGCAGAGCTCCCAGACGGTAACACACTCCGAGTCACTCCGTTGGATCTTTTGTGGTCCCTCTCTACGTCGCTGAGTTCACCCGTTGGGCAGGCTACTTCTTCCGTCCAATTTTTACGCTTGTGCGCCCCGCGGGAAATGCATTGCCCCCTCATGTAGGCCTTGAAAGCGTCCCAGCACATATGGGCTGTGTAGTCCTGTACTATATTATCATCCAAGAATCGCTCTGCGTCCGCGGCAAGCTGCTCCACGAGTTCAGGGTATTGGAGCATACGCAGGTTTAGTCTCCATGGGGGGCGGTTTGCGTGTTGTCTGGTAGGGTGATGCGTAGGAGGACCGGGGCGTGATTCGATAGGGTGGTCAGGAGGATAAAGCAATCTGTCACCAGATAGCATGTCCAGCCGTGAGTAGATATGTGGGTGTGAGTGGAACGTAAAGTCCTGCTCTTGCCTGTGTATATCTCTCCATATGTCAATTAAGCGAAGGTTGGGTATAACTGTCTGTAGAGCTGCCCGTTTCTTGGATGTGCTGGGGCCCCCTGTGGCCCTGACTTAGCGATCTAGTAGAGGGTCTAGGGCTAAATTGAGGTCCCCCCCTATAAACGTGAGATTGCCCCTATACTGTGCACAGGTCGCAAACATCTTTGTGAAAAAGGATGGGGTCTCCAAGATGGGGGCGTATGTTAGGCAGAATTATATGCAGTACCCTTTGGGAACACCACACACAATTAAGACTACAAGTGACAGTACAAATTCATCTTTGGTACAAGCCCGTACTACACAGTAAAAGTGGTAGCTATGGCTGAGCAGCCAGACTTATCTCAAGAGCAAGTGAGCAGTATCAATAGTTGCACAAAGGACAGCAATTACTATGATTCAAACAAACACTGACTCAAGGTTTCTGAGTAAAAGAATATACATTTATTTACACATCTGTTGTATAACATTTCACTAAAGTAAAGCAGTTTAAAAATCACACTCTTAGTACAAACACCACCCCCAATAGGTTCCAGACAAGTTAAGCTCAGTCCGAGCAAAATGGCACTCCAGAAATTTAAAGGGGAGGGAAAGACAAGTTAGGCAGAATTTGAACAGCACCAACTGGTAAGTAAGTAGGGCAATCTAGAAAGATCTCACAGCTCAGGGTAGTTCGCGGTTAAGTCTTTGCCAAGAGTTCCGGATGAAGTTGGTCGGCAGAAAAGTTAGTTTAAAGAGTGGAGAAGGACAAGCCCTCGGATTGGAGAAAGATTTCACACACTTTCACTGCGGCTGAACGAAACGAACAACCGGATTTGAACAGTACCTTTCAATGGAGAAGAAGCTGTAGCTGAGGTGGACGTTCCTGGTAGTTCCTGCAGGCTCACGGTTCCTGAAGCGCCTGTCGGACTGACATGAAGTAGGAAGACTGGAGGGTCCTGCACTACCAAGGGAAGAAACCAGCTGCAGAGCAAAGCAAAGAATAAAATGTGCGCTCCTTAAAACCCAAGCAGGGTCCGACCTTCCTGGCTATCCGGCCCACTGTAGCTCTGTACAGCGAATTTGACCAGAGGAGGGAGTCCCTGCTTGCAGTTTGGGCAAACTGGTTGGTCCCACCAGCTCAGGGGAAGAAGATTCCTGGAGGATCTTCTGTCGTCGGAGTTCGAGGATTCAGACCTGCAGCAGGGCTTCACCGGGCGGTTCAGTCGTGGTAGGGGTCCTCTTCCGTCAGCTCCTCGTCGGTTCTTTCATTCCAGTGGCAACTCTGCCTTTCCAGATCCAGAGACCTGCTTTTTATGCAGTTTTCCCCCATTCACACAGCCTGGCTGTCAATCAAACAGCAGGATGGCTGTCCCGCCGAGACAGTCACCACAGCCAATCATTTCAGAGTGCGACATGGGTCTCCAAGGAGACCCTGTGCAGATAGTCCTAAACCCCTCCCTCACATCAGGCCCCCCCCCCAGACACAGGTGCCTAAGGAGGGTGAAAAGACGGTGACCAAAGGAATCAAACCTGGTTTGGCGCACAGAGTAAGACACGAGAAAGACATTTTCAAAAAGAAATGGTGAATAAACCCAGCCGGAACCGTTATAAAATATATGGTCTAGCGGGTTTACGTTCGAGGCTACCAAGATAGCCTAAAACAATACCAAGGTTATTTAAGATAACCGCGGTAGGAAAAATAGCGTAGTTACCACTGCCAGGGGCCAAGTCTTGATGAAAAGGGAGCAAAGCAATGCTTCAAGAGAAACAGACAAAAAGGTATAAGTATTAACCCTTTCCAGTACTCCATGTAAGAAGGTTTGTACTAGGTCTGTGGTTTTACAGAGGATAATAGTTAGTGGTAACTTTATATGTTCTGGGAGACAGTAGTCAGTCCCAGAAAATGGAGTCTGAGTTGCGAAGTCTAAAAGGCAACCCTGTGTCACTGCACTGAAGGTGCTGTGTAACGCACAGTAAAAAGATGCCTGTGGAGTTGGTGAGGCTCCCAGTCTATGAACACAAAAATGTAAAACACACAGCAAAACACATCTAATAGTGGGAAAATAAGGCTCGCACTCTTACCAGGTGAGAAAAATAAATACCAGAAATCCAACAAAGCTGCTGAGGGACTCAGTAGGTAAGGGAAATTAGCCATTCTGGAGAATTCTCCCTAACAGCGTACACATTAAGGAGCGTGATAGGATGTTGATGTAATGGGCCCTGGGCGAGTATTTATCTGCCCTCCTTGTCTGCGAATGTGTGTTTGACCTGGAAAGGGACCCGCTTGTTAACGAGAATGGATATCCCTCTTTTCCCATTTGTGTGGAGAGGAAATCGCGGTACCCACCCATCCCTGCTGTAGCTTCCCTGATTCTACGTTTCCTAGGCGAGTTTCTTGGAGGAAAATTATCTCACTTGTATATCCCGCATATTGTTAAGCATTCTGTTGCGTTTGGTAGGGTGGCCCAAGCCCTGGATGTTAATTGTCACCAAGTTGATAGTGAGTGCCATTACTTATATGTATGTGCATTTGCGTGTCACCGTTCACTGATTATGTCCTGAGGAATTAATGTATGTGACGGCGGCATGGTACGTCCAAATTGATTCAAACGTTGGGTAGGTGTAACCGGTCGCCTGGCCCCAACAAATGGCATGTGTGCCAGGGCATGAGGTTTGGGGAAGCTGGTGTTCATTGCGTCCCCATCCCCTTGTGCCGCATCCAACTCCGGGTGCTTTTCGCCACCTTGAGTTCTTGACGAGGCTGCGGCATGCCTAGATTAGCCGGGGATGGCTACTGCAGTGTGCAGTTCATGATCGCCTGTCTCATTGAAGAAGCGCCCGATGTACCGTAAACAAGGATCCAGAGGTGAATAACAGGTCCGGCCCCCCATGGGGCCCAGTATGATCGTTCGTTGGGATTACTGTATGGAAAATGGTGCCGCCTTCTGCTTTCAGCGTTTTGCTTCCCAGTATTTCGGGTGTCAGCTATTTCTGTGCCACTTTCCACTTGAATGTGGGCTTTCAGGATTGGGGGAAAGGCGGTGGCCCGATCGCTGGGTCTCAGGTGGCGGTTGTTCAAAGTCTGTGGTGACTGTTGCGTTGTTGAAGGAAGCGCCACGCAGTTTTAGGTTCCTCAAAGCTGTGCCATTGTTTGTCTAGTTGGACACACCTAGTTGCTGGTCATTTCAGATAATGGCCGACTTCCGAGTCTTTCAGCACTTCGAAGATCGGTCTGAATTCCTTGCATCTCCTGGAGAAATCCAATGAGTACTCATTATATATTCAAATGTCTGCTGCCCCTACTTTGATGGGACTTGCCGCCCTCTAGGCTTTTAGGATCACCATCTTGTGCTGAAAGTTGAGAAGGTGCATGGTTATGATCCGTGGGCCTTGATCCGGTGTTGGTTTTGGTGCCCTGTGCACTCTCTCGATTTCTCCTGGGTTCTTGATTTTGAGGGTGTCGCATAGGAAGCCATGGATATGTCTCGCGGTTCGCTCCCTCGACCTTCTCCGGTAAGCCAATCACCCGTAGATTGTTCCGACGGGAGCGATTTTCCTAATCGTCGATTTATTTATTTTCGCCCAATCTTTGGACCTCTCTGACCCTGTCTAAGTCCATTTTCATTGTGGTCTGATTGTCCTATATTGGGCTGATCCGTCGTTCGTAGTCCGTGATGCGCTGTGTTTGAGCCGCTAGGCAGGTTTGGATGTCCTGTAGATCACGCTTTGTCCAAGACTCTATTCTTTGTTTCTTGAGTCCGTTGTCCGATTATCCACATTTCTGCCAGGATGATCTGTAGCTGCGACTGGACGTCCATCTCAGCCTTGTTCTGATTGGATCTCCTTGGCTGATTGGGTGTAGCAGGGACTGATGGCTCTTCTGGTATTTGGACGTAGCCTTCTTTTTGCATGCCCGTTCGCCCTGTTCCTGATCCTACTATGGGTATCTGCGATGAGTTGGCGGGCCTTGCGTTTGTGAACTGTGTGGGCCCCCCGCCTTTTTGTTTGATCTGTCATGTTCTAGTGGTTCCTGTTTCGCTTGTCTGTGGGGGGGTTCTCCCCGGCGCCAGGGTGTGTGCAGGCCCCTGCCGCCGTTTGTTGGGTCACTTCTGATGCATCCTCCAGCTCTTCTGTCTGCAGATGCTGGAGTAGAAGTCCTGGGGGTGTGATAAGGCCAGTGTGCATTTGCCAGTCTACAGTGAGGCTGGGTTGCTGCCTGTGCCCTTTGTACGTCTCCTCTTGCAGGTACACTGCTGTCATGACGGTCGTCCCCCTGGTTGTGCTGAGCAGGAAAGTCTGGAGTGGGGCTTGCCGTGGGATGTAGCGGCCCTACGCGGGTTGTATGCCCCAAGAACTGTGTGGTGCAGATTATGAGCCATTCATTCTCCCCAGGCGAGCACACTTTGGAGTGGTTGTGGTGCTGCAGAGGCGTTGCAGTACGGCTCGGCGGTGATGGGCTTGAGGCTGTGCCCCTGCACATGTGCCGGAGGCTGGGTGTCCCTCTATTGCTGTGTGGTGTTTAGGCTTCTCTCCGCCCGCTGAAGTGGGGCTCGGCGGGAGGCTGAAGTGGTCCGGTACGTGAGGTTTCCGAAGTCCCCTCTTCAAACTGTACGCAAGGTATGCTTTTTGTGGGGCCCAATTATGCAACTCTTCGTTATGAGCCCCCAGTCAAGGGGGGGTGGCCAGTCCAGTCATCCGGACTGGCCACATCCGCCTGATGTTGCGCAGGGCTTGGAGAGTTAATTATCAAACTTCTATGTTGAACGCTGGTGGCTCCTCAGCTGTGTGCTGTCTGACTTTAAAATGAGGTTGCCTGCCGTGGGAGCGGTTTTGCTGTAGGGTGTGCTGGTTATGGGTACACTATACCTCTGGGTGCCTCACTTCGCTGTGCACTTCGCAGCGCAATGGTGGGTGGGGTGGATGCCCTGTCTGCTAGAACTCCGCCCGCTATGTGTGTCCATGTGGCTCCTTTGACGGCTGGGAGCCGGGATGTCCCACGCCCGTCAGACAGGGTCTGGGCAATACCCCCTCCATCCACCCAGGCTTACTTGGAGTTCAGGTGTGCTAGCACCATGTGGTCTTTTCCTTCTCCATCCCGGCCCCTGGGCGAGGTGGCCACCGACTGGGGCCTTCTGCTCTCCGATGGGGGGGCGCAGGGTGTCTGGGGGCAGCTAGGCACTGTCCGCCCCAGAAGTGGCTTCCCGAGGTGGTTTCACTGTTAAACGATGTAGGTGTCGGTGCCCCGGCAACCCGCGGCCGTCAGCCGTGGGAATGGCGCAGCCTCCACCCACTCCTTCCTGTGGTTCCTTTACAGTTGTTAGTGGCTGCTTAATGCTTGCGGAGGCGTGCCACAGGATTTGCAGAGTCCCGTTCCGAGTGGGCCAAGAGCTGTGCCGGTTCGCTGCCACAGGTTCAGACGTCTGTTAGCCGGATGCAGTGGTTTTGGCGGGCAATGCGCGGGCTGCGTACTTGGAGCGGCTGCAGTTGATTTCGGGTTTCCTGCACCGTTTTCTTGCACTTTGAATCCTCTGGGTCCTGGCAGTATACTCTTAAACTCCTCACCATTTGTTGTACGATCAGATGAATATTTCGGGCATAATTTGCGACTTCGTCCCCGCGCTTTCAGGAGCTCCACTAGCCTGTGGCCATCTTGTGCCGCGCCCCCTAGCGGGTCTCCTATGTAGGCCATTTTGAATACTTCCCTTACACCAATGTTTACCACGGCTGGTGCTGGGATATTTTTTGGGGAAGAGCATCCCTTTCCACAGCAGGTGGACAGTAAGAACCCATTCCTCCCTTCTTTTGATTGGCGGGCTCGGGAACCGCTGCCTCATACAGTCTCGCTCCCTCCTGGTTCTGCGCCTCTGATCAATGTTGATCCAATTGGTGGAGGTCCTTCATGGCAACCATCCTTTTTGCGTTCATGGTGGTATGTCCCTTCCGAGCGGCCTCTGCCCAACCCAATGCTTAGATCTTCATCCGAGTATGTGTTATTCTAGACGCTCATGCATTTGCATCCAATGAATGCATACTTTAATGATCTGTTTTAGGAAATCTACCCTGGGCCTCTGCATCCTCCACGGCGGCGGCCCATATCCTCTGCAAAGAGTACAAACTTCTGGATTCCATTGGCAAAGTATTTTCCAACTCTGTGCTCCAGCTTTGTCCGGCTAACGCTGAGCTCATCCTAGTGGCGGCCAATGTTAAACTGTGGAGAGAGTTAGCCGATTTCCAGGAATGTATTCCTGCGGATAGGCTTGAGGACTTCAAAGCCGGGCTGTCGGACTCCAGAGTGTTGGCACAGGACCTTCTGAAGGCCACGTCACATCACGTGAATACCTCTGCTCAAGGCCTTATGGTTGGGGTTGATGTTTCCCGCCAAGCGTGGCTCCATGCTACGAAGTTCTCAAAGGAAGTGCAGGATAAGGTGCTGAATCTTCCTTTTGATGTGAAGGAATTGTTCCATTTCTCCACAGACAAGCTCACAAAGACTAAGGCAAGCTCTCAAACAGCCAAGTCTCTATCGGTCCTGGCGAAAACCCCCAGCTAAGGTCCATTATTCACAGAGGTCTGGGTCCAAACTCGGTCCTTCTGTGTTCATGGATTTTCAGGATCGACGTGCGTGCCGTTCTGATGCTCCGGGTGGCGGGCCCCACTGTAAGCAACATCGCCAAGGGGGCCGGTTTTCCTCTCAACCATCAGCCTCTTCTCCAGGGACAGGGAGTCTCCCCGTTGACAAATCTTCCAAATTATATTGTTTGCCGTTCGCACGAGACTCCGGTGGGAGGACGAATTTCGTCTCATTTGGAGGCGTGGCAGACCATCACCCAAGACCAATGGGTTTTGTCAATTGCTCGGGCGGGCTTCTGCTTGCCCCTCCCCCCACCCTACCTTTCAACCTTCCCTTCCAGCAGACTGGGCCGCCCTCCCTCAGAGCTGAGGTACAGAAACTTCTAGACCTCAGTGCGGTGGAGCCTGTTCCCCTCATAGAGCAAGGGGAGGGCTACTTCTCCCGTCTGTTCAGTGCCCAAACCCATGGAGGCTGGCCTGTGCACTATCCTCTATCTTTCCCAGTTCAATCTTTCTCTTCCCCAAGAGAATTTCAAGATGATCATGCCTTGCCAGATAAAGTCCTGTCTCCAGAAGAGCGACAGGATCAGCGTGGTAGATCTTCAGGATGCATACATGCACATTCTGATCTCGAGTCCGCATCAAAAGTATCTGTGGTTTTCCTTGGGAGCTGAACATTTTCAGTTTCTGTTACTCCCTTTTGGACTCAGCTCGGCGCTGCATGTCTTTACGAAGATGCCGGTCATCGCAACTTTCCTCGGACTGCAAGGGATTCATGTATATCCATATTTAGACAAGTGCTTTGACCAATCTGCAGTCTCTCCTTTAGCTCCTGTTACAGCTCGGGCCATCAGTGAACTGGTGGAAATCGTCCATGACGGTCTCTCAAGACCTGATCTGCCTGGCTTTTCGTTGGAACACAGTCAATACCAAGGTGTCCCTAATGGCGGACAGGATGTCAGACCTATTGTTCACATGTCCGCTCTTCCTCCAATCCTCGCACATGATGGCCTGGTGGTTCCAAAGACTTCTAGGTCTCATGGCCTCTTGTGTGCTGGCTGTACCCCTTGCACCTCTGAAGATGAGGCACACTCCGCTAGCTCTTCGGAGCTTTTGGTCTTGTGCAATGAATCTGGAGTCCAAGATAATTCCAGTTCCATCCTGCATGACTGTGGATCTACAGTGGTGGTCCTTCATCAACCTTTGAGTGGGGGCCTCCTCCTAGGAGCCCTGCCCACAAGTGACGGTTACCACAGACTCCTCCCTTCTAGGGTGGGGAGCGACCTTGCATCACCTCAAAGTTTTTGACCTATGGACGCCTCAGGACAGGCAGTTTCATATCAATTACCTGGAACTCGTGGCTGTGTTCCTGGCGCTCAAAGCTTTCCAACTGTCTATCTCCAACAGGGTGGTCCGTATCGGCACGGACAATTCAGTGGTGATGTTTTACATCAACAAGTAGGGCGGCACCAATTCGCCTCTCCTTGTGGATCTTGCCATACAAATTTGGGACTGGGCCATCTAGCACAAGGTCTGGCTCCAGGCTGTACACATCCCGGGTCACATCAGTGTGACTGCAGATTCACTCAGTCAGTCTGCAGCCAGTTACGAGTGGGACAACAATGTCCTCTCTAACATCTTCCATCAATGAGGCACTGCAGAGGTGTGGACCTCTTTGCAACTTTGGCAAACTGGAATCTCCCTCTTTATGCATCCTGGGTCGGACTCGTAGCGTCCTCCCTGGGAGACGCCCATCGAGATTCCATGGGACAACATTAAGGCTTATGCTTTCCCTCCATTACCACTGATTCATCGGTCTCTCTGCAAGCTCAGGACTGCATCCTTCTGTGCTCTCCTGTTCATAGCTCCTTTGTAGCCGGCCAGATTCTGGTTTTCGGAACTTCAGCATCTTTCGGTTCTGTCCCTGATCAGATTGCCCCTGATACCCAATCTTCACCAGAGCGATCGCCAGTTGTGGCACCCCCTCTCCTCAATCGTTCAGCTTGGCGGCCTGGTGCCCGAGTTCAAATCCTTAGCGCAGTTCAATCTGTCTGAAGAAAATATGCATTATCCAGGCAGCCAGGAAACCTTCTACGAGGGCCCAGTATAGGACAAATGGCTCTGCTTTTGCCACTGGTGCTTAGCTAAGCAGCTCAACACCACGCATGCTATGGTCGACACTGTGCTATCCTTTGTGTCTCATTTGGCTGCAAGGAATATCGGTTATAAGTATAACTTTTATTCTGTACAGATACAAATATGAAAGCAGATAGCCATCTGGCTCTCGAGCGCCTTGCAGTGTGTACCAGCTGACACGGTGAGGGGAAGAGAGTACTGGACATTACAACACTCACAGTATTTATACTTTCTTCCCCATGACTGGTTACATTGTCCAGCCCCTCTTCAAGTTACACAGTTGCTAGAGTTCATGCCCAGTTCACATAGCAAATACAGTATTGTTGTTTCGAGGGGATTGGGTCCTCCGACGTATTCCATATCTATGACAGGTAATCACCACAGCTGTGCTGCTTCAGAAACTTTTTTCGGCTCTTGCGTCGATGACGTCGATGCGCCGTCGTCGAGGACCTCCTCCGACGTCATCCGATGTGATGAGTAGGACGCACGATGTCCGTAGCCTCAGTTCCGTTTTTTCTGCGAACGGGTTGCTTCGTGAATCTCGGTTACGCCTCGACTCTTTGGAGTTCTGTTCTTCTCGGTTCTTTGAACCTGTTAGTTTTTGTGAGAAAATCCTTCGTAAGAAGATGTCTTCTACTTCGTCTTCGACTCCGCGTCCGTGCATCAAGAAGTGTGGGTCCAAGATGTTGGTGACGGACTTGCACGACGCCTGCCTCTGGTGCCTCGGGGAGGCACACGACACGGATGACTATCAACTGCCACTCACGTCCAAAGCCTTACGGGAACGTAAGAAGTTGTTGTCGGTAGGTCGGGTGTCCAAGCCCCGGATGTCGAAGTCTGCAGGGCTTTCGACGGATGATTCGCGAGGTGACTCTCTGCGTCGTCGGAAGTCTCGTGGGTCTCCTTCTAGGAGTCGGTCTCGCCACTCCTCGGCCTCTTGGAGGCATTCTCGGAAGCGCCGACACCGGTCGTCTTCCAGGTCCTCTTCTGAGGACTCTGCCCGGCACGTCGCTTACCCCACCAGCCGTGCGACGCCGGAGGAATGGGCTTCCTTCGGGAAGAAAATGCTGGCGATTCTCGAGTCGCAGGGTACTAAGCCGTCTGCGCTGCCGAGTGCGGTCAGCCGTGAAAGGTCGAGAGACACCGCTCGCAAGAGTGGTCGGCACGAGTCACGGAAGAGGTCCCGTTCGGACAAGGGGAATTGTTCTCGACGTACCAGTTCCAGGTCCCGGTCCTCGACGCGCTCGAGACCGTGTGCACCTGTGATGTCTTCGAGGAAGACATAGACACCTAAGGCGTCGACAGGCTTTCTCGAGGCTCCGGCTCTGAGGAAGTCGTCGAAGCCGTCGACGCTCGGGTCGTCGAAGGACACTCTCGGAGCTCCGGCTTCGAGGACTGTGTTGACGCAGTCGATGCTGGCGGCGCTGCATCTGACGTTGATGCCGATTTACTCGACGTTGACGCCGATCCTCTCGGCACCGATGCCTGTTCTCTCGACACCGGCGCCGATTCACTCGACGCCTTTCGAGGCAGGGGTGTCGCAGGTACCCCGTGGCACGGGGGAACCCCCTAGAAAGGCTCTGGCTAAGAGCAAGCACTCTCGAGTGCCGCCTTTTCACCACCTGGAATATATTTCGGAGGTGGATGAGGACTCTGATGGCTTGGTCCCTAGTCAGGTTCCAGATGAGATGGTCTCGGGCCATAGCCAATTTGACGATTTGAGGCAGTCACTGCATGATGCCAGTGGACTGGACACCTCTCCGGAGGTGGAGTTTTGTAGGCCTGAGCCTGGCTCTCATGCCGATTCCTCGTACCGGCGCCTTATGGCTAGGGTCTCCGAGTACTTGGGATGGTCTGCTCCCCCAGGTGAGTTTGTGCAGGATGATCTCACGGACATCCTTGATGTTGGTCCCCCAACTGACCCGGTACTGCCGTGTCATATGGCTCTACAGAGAAGGGTGGCGGCGGCTTGGACTGCTCTGGAGAGTCTCCCGGCGGTGGGCAGGTCCTTGTCGCGAAAATACCGTCCAGCCAGTAGCGACCCCTGCTACTTGACCAGGCACCCCACTCCGGAGAGTTTGATGGTGCAGGAGGCCACGGCCCCGGCAAAGCAGGCGTCGTACCCTACCATCCCTCCTGATAGGGACGACAAACGTTTTGATGGCTGGGCGAAGAAAGTGTTTTCTTCAGGTGGTATGGCGCTTCAGGCGGCCAACTCCATATGTGCCTTGTCTCGTTTCACACACACTCTGTGGAACTATGTTGCGTTAGCGGCTGAACATATTCCCGAAGGGGACGAACGGGATGGTTTCCTTGCTATGGTCCAGGATGGTAAGGATGCCATGTGAGTCCGTTCAGTCGGGTTTGGACATGGCTGAATGCGTCAGCAGGTCCATGGCGGCGGGCACCGTGATACGCAGGTTTGCGTGGTTGCGGAAGTCGGAGTTTGCTCCTGATGTGCAATCCCGGCTCCTCAATATGCCCTTTGACGGTGAACACCTTTTTGGCAGCAAGGCTGACGAGAGCCTTGAGAGGTTGCAGACCTCTAAAGCTGCAGCCAAATCGTAAGGTGCTGCAGTCAGGCAACCTCAGCTTTTTCGTCCTAGGGGACAGCAAGGGAGGGGTGGTTCCTTTCGTTATTACTCCTCCTTTGGTAAAGCGAGAGGAGCTGGCAGTCAGAGGCCAACGCAGGGGTACCAGAGGTGGAATACAGGGTACCCGTGGTGCCAAGGCCGCTCGGGCAGTTGCCTCTTTGCCCTCAGGTAACGCTGCAGCTGTTACCACTCAGTCATGAGGCCATGTCCCATGGTTCGCTGGTTGGGGGAAGGCTGGCGCAGCATCTTGTAGAGTGGCGTGCCATTACTTCAGATGTGTGGGTTCTGGAGATCATAACCCACGGCTACTGTCTTCCCTTTCAGCAGAGGCCTCACGACAATCCACCGGGGAACCTCTCTTTGCAGAGTCCGGATCCGCTCCTTGCGCAGGAAATTCAAGCCCTGCTGGAGAAAGGCGCCATAGAACTGGTGCCTGTAGCGGAGAGGAACAAGGGATGGTATTCCCCTTATTTTTTGATTTCGAAGAAAGACGGGGGATTGAGACCCATCATGGACTTGCGCGGTTTGAACAAACTCCTCCAGGAAGGGCAAGTTCAAGATGGTTACTCTCTCTCGTCCTCCAGGCCCTTCAGCTTCAGGACTGGTTGGTGTCTCTCGACCTCAAGGATGCTTACTTCAATGTGCCGATCCATCCCAAGCACAAGAAGTACCTGAGGTTCGCGGTTGGCGACTTGCACTTTCAGTTTCGGGTCCTGCCGTTCGGATTGACCTCCGCCCTGAGGGTTTTCACCAAGCTCATGGTGGTGGTGGCAGCATATCTCAGGCAAGGGGGGGGATTCACGTCTACCCCTACCTGGACGATTGGTTGATCAGGGCGCGCTCTCCCGAGCAGGTCCTGGATCATCTGTCGGTCACCTGCCACTCCCTTCACAGGCTGGGCTTCTCCCTCAATTTAAAGAAGTCCCATTTGACGCCAACACAGCGGCTCCAGTACATCGTAGCAGTGCTCGACACTTCCCTGGGGCAGTGTTTTCCTCCCCAGGTGAGGGCTCTTCACATTCAGCAGATGGTGCACAAGTTTCAGCATGCCCAGACGCTCCCAGCGTTCGAGTTCTTGAGGTTGCTAGGCCTCATGGCATCCTGCATTCTTCTGGTGCCAGAGGCTCGCCTGCGGATAAGATCTTTGCAGTGGGCACTCAAGATGCAATGGTCGCAGTCCTCCGGCAGGATGTCGGACCCGGTTCAGGTGCCGCCCTCGGTCGCCCAGGACCTTCTGTGGTGGGCCGTCGAAGGCAACTTGATGAAGGGGGCTCTGTTTTGGCTTCCCTGGCCCGAGGTGACGATCGTGACGGATGCATCCCTCACGGGATGGGGAGCTCATGCCAACGAGCTGACAGTCAGCGGTCGTTGGTCTCGGTCGGAGTCCAGACTCCATATCAATCTGTTGGAGCTGAGGGCCGTCAGGCTAGCCCTGAAGGCTTTTCTGCCGACTGTGCGAGGAAAGAATGTCCTGATCCTGACTGACAACACAGTGGCCATGCACTACCTCAACAAAAAGGGGTGGGGCAGGGTTACTTCCGCTGTGCAGGGAGGCGATGCAGCTCGAGTTCTGGGCCATCCAGCAGGAAGTTTCGATCTCGGCAGTTCATCTGGCCGGAGACGAAAACGTGACGGCGGATGCTCTGAGCAGGCAGCGCACGATCTCTCACGAGTGGGAGTTGGCTCAGGAGATTCTCCTGGAGATCTTCGCCCTTTGGGGGACCCCTCAAGTGGATCTCTTCGCCTCCAGTGTCAACCGGAAGTGCGAGAGGTTCTGCTGGCGGGAATTTCCTCCAAAAGGAGCCTTAGGAGACGCGTTCGTGGTGGAGTGGTCATTCCCACTGCTGTACGCGTTTCCTCCGGTCCCCGTCATCCCGCAAGTGCTGCGGAGGTTACGGAAGTTCGGTTCCCGGATGATCCTCATTGCTCCGGCGTGGGCTCGGACGACGTGGTACCCGGACCTTCGCGACTTGTCCATCTGCCCTCCACGTCGTTTTCCCTACCGAGACGATCTGCTCTCACGGGAGGGGGGGGTCAGGTTCTCCATCCAGAGGTCAGATCCCTCAACCTTCACGCTTGGCTTCTGAAAGGTTGAGGTATAAGGATTGGTTCCTCCCTGAAGACGTGATGGAGGTGTTGCTCTCGGCCCGACGACCAGCAACAAAGTCTCTGTGCCGTTGACGTAAGTTCTGCGACTGGTGCAGAGTTCAGAATGTGGATCCTTTTGCATGTGACATCCCCATGGTTCTGTCCTTTTTACTTTCTTTGGCCCACAGGGGCTTGCAAGTGGGTACCATTAAAGGTTACCTGGCGGCGCTGTCCATCTTTAAGCGCTCGTCCGAAGAGTGTTCCTACTTTAAAATCCCTTTAATTTCACAGTTTCTGAAAGGGCTCACTAATGTGTTCCCTCCGTCACCTTTCCTGGTCCCCGTTTGGGATTTGAACCTTGTTCTCAGGTTTCTAACGGGTGCTCCCTTTGAGCCTTTGCACTCTTGTCCTTTGAGACTGTTGACTCTTAAAACTGTATTTTTAGTTGCAGTCTCTTCCGCTCGCAGAGTGAGTGAGTTATAGGCACTTTCAGTTAAGCCTCCCTTCACTGTTTTCCATAAGGACAGGGTTGTCCTTTGAGTCCGTCCTTTTCTTCTGAAGGTAGTAACGGAATTTCATTTGGTCCAGAAGGTTGTTCTTCCGGCATTCTATCCTCCTCCGCATCCTGGTAAGGATGAGGAGAGGCTCCATAGGCTTGATCCTAGGAGAGCTTTAAGCTTTTATGTTTCACGCATGTCCCGGGTCAGAGTGGACGATCAACTCTTTATTGGTTACGCTGGAAAGCGTTTGGGGCAAGCTGTGACGAAACGGACTTTGTCTCGCTGGATTATTTTGGCCATCTCGGAGTGTTACCGCTTGGCGGGTAAGGACCCACCGGCTGGCTTGCGGGCCCATTCTACCAGGGGTATGGCTGCATCTACTGCCCTGCAGAGGGGTGTTCCTATTCGCAACATCTGTGATGCAGCCACCTGGGCTTCAGTACATACATTTGTACGTCACTATTCCCTCGATTCCATCCGAGGACAGGATCTGGCCTTTGGCAAGGCGGTCCTTTGCTCTTTGATTGGCAATTCTAAATTTTCATTCTAAATTCTTTCCCTCCTCCTTGCTCTGGTACTGCTTTGGGAGTCTGTCATAGATATGGAATACGTCGGAGGACCCAATCCCCTCGAAGAACAAGTTACTTTATTACCTGGTAACGTTCTTTCGATGGGATGGTCCGACGATGTATTCCATATCGCTCCCTCCCTACTTCCCCGCTGCAGAATTTCTTATGCGATTGCAGCTTACGTTCCGCAAGGCTTTGTGTCTGACTGGCAGTAGACTAATGTCACACGTTCTGGGGGAAAAAACTACAACCGAGGCTACGGGCGTCGTGCGTCCTACTTATCACATCGGATGACGTCGGACGAGGTCCTCGACGACGGCGCATCGACGCAGAAAAGAGTTTCCGAAGCAGCACAGCTGTGGTGATTACCTGTCATAGATATGGAATACGTCGTCGGACCATCCCATCGAAAGAACGTTACCAGGTAAGAAAGTAACTTGTTCTTCAAGGTTTAAGACCCAATCCTTTACAAACGAAATACAATGATGACAAACTTTGCTTTTCTTGGCCATGTAGACTCTTCCTTGTTCTTGAGCTTTAGGGGAAGTCTAGTTCCAAGAGATGAGCACAAACGGTTTCTCCCAAAGCACACGGCTTTAGTTGCTTTGCATTGTGTTCCATTGTTTGAATGAAGATGAGGCTTGTAGGCACAGATAACACTTTGAATGGCAGTTCATCTCCATTACAAGGTTTCTTTGCACTGAACAAACATTCTGCTCTCAGCAGCCTTAATGTTGACATAGGCTCAAAGTTCACTCTACTCAGTGGCAGCTGAAAAACACAGGTAACCATTTCAAGACAGAAAGCGGGGGTTAGAATCGAAATGGCAGACGTTTCTAAAAGGGTGGCTTTAGTCAATTCTATTTAGGGCATTTTTAGACGCGGTTTTCTGTACAATGCGAATGTGCTTAAGCCAATGTTCATAACCAGACGGTAGTATGCTAATATGGTTTAACACCTTGGGAGTCCATTGCCAAGTCGGCTACATGGGCCTCCCCAGCCGCTTTTTGTAAGCATTACTGTTTGGACCTGAGCTCCAGGTCTGATGCCCAATTTGGCCAGGCTGTACTTAAAAACCTATTCCAGTAAAGGGATTTTCGAAGGGATTGTGTCCTCCGACGTATTCCTTATCTTAGATATCTCTTTCCAGCTTTGCTGGCCTCGGAAATTTTTTCTCTCTAGAGGGCGCTGCGCGTCGACGTCCGCCGAGTCGATGTCCCTCGACAGCCGCCGTATCGACGTCGTCATCCTGCCTATAAAGGCCGCGCGCAGCGTCGTTGCTCAGTTCCGTTTTTCCGCGCTTACTCAGTGCCTCGGAATATCGTTGCTCAGTTTCGTAGATATATTATTCCATTTTCCTCCAGATATTCGATCCATACTCGATGGCTTCCTCGTCTGAACCGACGACCCCTCGGTCCGGCTTTAAAAAATGCAGAGACTGTGGAAAAAAGATGTCGCTAACGGACCCTCATAGGGTCTGTCTGTGGTGTTTGGGAGCTGAACACCATTGTTCGGAGTGTGAGGACTGTATGTCCATGACAGCTAAAGCCCTGAAGGAGCGTAGGGGGAAGCTGGAAAAAGGTAAGACTTCTAAAGCTTCTTCTTCCTCGACGAAGTCGAGACATTCGTCTCCTCGTCACCATTCGCGCTCCAGGTCTCGAAGTGGGTCCCATCACTCTTCAAGATCGAAGCACTCGAAAAGGAGATGCCAAAGATCCCCTTCTTCGTCATCCTCTTCCTTTGTTTCACCTAAGAAAATCCCTTGCCCCCACGAAGCATAGTTCCCGGACTGAATGGGAGGAATTCCGAAAAAATATGATGAGCTTCTTCGAGAAAGCGGCCTCGACCCCCTCGAAGACTGCCGAGAGCGATGCTCTGGTCGAAAGACCCGAAGGTCCAAAACGCCACGAGTCGCAGCACCCGGCGAAGGAAGCTTCTCGAGCGCGTCACGAACCCTCGAATAAAGCAAAGACCTCAAATACTTCTTCGAAGTTTCCGTCGACGCTGTCGACGAAGGTTCCGTCGACGCCGAGGTCGGTGTCTTCGACGCCGTTGTCGAAGGGACCTTCGACACACGGGTCTGTCGACTCGACGCCATCCTCAACACCGGCGTCGACGCCAAGGAAAAATCACGGTTGCGGCGCACCCAGTGGCTATTCCCAGGTCGTCGAGATTGTCGATATCCTCGAGCAGAATTCCAATTCTATCGAAGACCTCGAGGCCTCCACCTTTGTTTTCGACGCCACTTTCGAAGCCTTCGACGACATCGACGTTTTCGAGGCCGATTACGACAAGTTTGGCACCCTCTGCCTTGGAGATGGGTTTCACACCCTTTGTGAGCTCAGACCAATTGAGAACAATGTCTTCAATTATGGAAGAGGGAGAACTGTCTGATCAAGAAGAGCCATTTGAGTTGCAGGGATCTGCAACCCCAGTTCAAGAGGAGTTATCCTCAGAGGAACGCAGATTAAAGGAACTCCATGATTCCTTACATGAGGCAAGTGGTTTAGACACTTCCCCAGAGGTGGAGTTCGCTAGGCCAGACCCGGGGGAGCATGCTGAAACCCCTTATAGAGCCTTAATGGCCAGGATTACAGAATTTATGGGGTGGTCAACACCTTCACCGGCTTTCCAACAGGATGACCTCACGGATATTCTTGATAAAGGTCCACAGGAGGATCCTGTAGTACCTTTTCATAAAGCTCTTCAAAGAAAAATAATGACGAACTGGGAAACCCCAGATGTCGTCCCGGCAGTAAATAAAAAACTGTCTGCTAAATAGAGGGTATCTTCTGCAGACCCGGAGTTTTTGTCCAAACACCCATCCCCAGAAAGTCTGGTGGTACAGGCAGCATCTTCTACTGACATCAAGACTGCTTACCCTACCGTCCCACAGGACAGGGACGATAAGAAATACGATGCTATGGCTAAGAAAGTCTTTTCGGCATGTAGCATGGCGTTAAAATCTATTAATGCTACTTGCACACTTGCTAGATTTAGCCATACACTTTGGGAGTGTGCTTCTACAGCGGCTGACTGCATCCCGGAGGGAGAAGAAAGGGAGGCGTTCCTAAATATCATAAGGGACAGTAAAGACGCTATGTGCGAATCCCTCCAGACGGGCATTGACTCGGCTGACAGTATCAGCAGAGCAATGGCGGCAAGTACAACAACTAGGAGATTTGCTTGGTTGAGAAAGTCTGGTTTTGCCCCAGATGTGCAAGCCAGGCTCTTGAACATGCCATTTGATGGCTCTTCTTTGTTTGGGAAAAAGGCGGATGACAGTTTAGAAAAACTGCAAACATCAAAGGCAGCAGCAAAATCCCTAGGCGCTGCAATCAGTCAGACACCTTTTCGTCCCACAGGAACCTCTGCGAGAGGCAAGTCTTTTCGCTTCTACTCCGCATTCGGAAGAGGTAGAGGACGACCGGCTCAAAGGGGACAGAGAAGAACTACCCGAGGTGGACGGGGTAGATATTCAAAAGCCACAGCAACAGCAGGTGCCTCTTTACCATCGGCATCTGCATCAGCCGCCCCTAAACCACTCTGAGGACTTCCCTCACAGGACACCTGTAGGAGGCAGGTTAACTCCACATCTGGCGGAATGGCAGGCTATCACGTCAGATGCTTGGGCATTGGAGACAGTTGCACAAGGTTACTGCCTGCCTCTCCTACGCATACCTCAGTCATCCACCGGGGATCAGCTCTCAAAAAGCTCCAGATCCGCTCCCCTTGCAGGAAATTTTAGACCTGCTAGAGAAAGGTGCCATAGAACCGGTACCTGTAGCAGAGAGGAACAAGGGCTGGTACTCCCCTTACTTTCTCATACCAAAGAAATACGGAGGACTGAGACCCATCGGACTTGCGGGAATTGAACAAATTCCTCAGGAAAGACAAATTCAAGATGGTAACTCTCTCTCAGATCCTTCAGGCCCTTCAGTTCCAGGAATGGTTGGTATCTCTGGACCTTCAGGATGCTTATTTCCATGTGCCAATCCATCTCAAACACAGGAAATACCTGAGGTTCGCAATTGGCAACTCTCATTATCAATTTCGAGTTCTGCCATTTGGGCTGACCTCCGCCCGAGGGTCTTCACCAAGTTAATGTCGGTAGTGGCTGCAAGTCTAAGGAGGGAAGGGATTCACGCCTACCCCTACCTGGACGATTGGTTGATCAGAGCTGTATCTTCGGAACAAGCTCAGATCCAGCTAGATTATGTTTGCCACTCCCTTCACAGACTGGGCTTCTCCCTCAATTTAAAGAAGTCACAAATGATACCATCGCAGAGACTCCAGTTCATAGGAGCGATCCTGGACACTTCCCTGGGAAAAGCCTCGCCACCAGAGGTGAGGGCTCAAGTTATTCTACAGATGGTCACCAAGTTTCAAAATGCCCAACGTCTCCCAGCCTTCGACTTTTTGAGGTTGCTAGGCCTCATGGCATCCTGCATTTTCCTAGTGCCAGAGGCTCGCCTGAGAATGAGATCTCTCCAGTGGGCACTGAGAACTCAGTGGTCACAATTCTCAGGGAGAATGACAGATCTTCAGGTTCCCGACAGGGTGGCTCGAGACCTTCAGTGGTGGGCCCGTCAGGAGAACATTCTCAAAGGAGAGCAGTTTTGGCAACCTTGGCCGGAGATAACAGTAGTCACGGATGCCTCACTTACGGGGTGGGGAGCCCACGCCAACGACTTGACGATCAGCGGTCATTGGTCTCCATCGGAGTCCAGACTACATATCAACCTGTTAGAGCTGAGGGCCATCAGACTTGCGCTGAAGGCTTTTCTGCCATCTGTACAAGTAAAGAATGTCCTGATAATGACGGACAACCCAGTGGCCATGCATTACCTCAACAAAAGAGGAGGCGTAGGATCACTACCACTGTGCAGAGAGGCGATGCAGCTCTGGTTTTGGGCAATACAAGAAGGAACCCCTCAGGTGGATCTGTTCGCCACCAGTGTCAACAGGAAGTGCGATCTGTTCTGTTCAAGGGAATTTTCCCCGAGAGGAGCTCTGGGAGACGCGTTCATAGTGGACTGGGAGTTTCCACTCCTGTACTCGTTTCCACCAGTCCCTGTCATTCCTCAAATGATCAGGAGGTTGAGAAGATTCCGGAAAACCATGATCCTAATTGCCCCGGATTGGGCCAGGAGAACGTGGTACCCGGACCTTCTAGACTTGTCCATCTGCCCTCCAATTCGACTTCCACTCAGAGAATCTGCTCTCACAGAAGGGAGGTCAGGTTCTCCATCCAGACATCAAAACCCTCAACCTTCACGCTTGGCTTCTGAAAGGATGAGGTACAAGGATTGGGACCTCCCTGATGACGTTATGGAGGTGTTGCTTTCGGCAAGAAGGCCAGCAACAAAATCTTTATACTGCTGCCGTTGGAACAGATTTTGCAGCTGGTGTAGAGAAGAGAATATCGACCCCTTTTCATGTGGTACACCAACAGTGTTATCCTTTCTACTCTACTTGGCAAATTCAGGCCTTCAAGTTGTCACTATCAATGGCTATCTCGCAATGATATCCATCTTTAAGCGCACGGCGGAAGAACCATCCTATTTCAAGTTACCCTTGGTAATACAGTTTCTAAAGGGGTTAACTAACGTTTATCCCCCAAGACCATTCCAGGTTCCACTATGGGATTTAAATTTAGTCCTAACTTTCCTGATGGGCACACCTTTCGAACCACTCCACTCTTGTTCGTTAAGGTTTCTTACCCTTAAGACTGTTTTATTAGTAGCACTTACATCTGCTAGAAGGGTGAGCGAGTTACAAGCTCTTTCTTGTAAACCCCCTCATACAATCTTTCACAAAGACAAAGTTGTTCTGCAAGTGAAGCCTAATTTCCTCCCAAAGGTGGTTTCTGAATTTCATATCACACAGAAGATTACCCTTCCATCTTTCTATCCTCCTCCCCATCCGGGGAAAGAGGAAGAGAGGTTACACAGGCTGGACCCAAGAAGGGCTTTAAGTTTTTACATTAGTAGACTGGCTAGGATAAGACAAGCAGACCAGCTGTTTATAGGCTACGCAGGTCACAAGCTGGGGCTACCGATAACTAAGCAGACCATTTCCAGATGGATTATTTTAGCCATTTTGGAATGTTATAAACTGGCAGGAAAAGAGCCCCCTCAAAATCTTAGGGCTCATTCAACCAGAGGTATCGCAGCGTCATCGGCCCTCAAAAGAGGAGTGCCGGTTCGAGACATATGTGCGGCTGCCACATGGTCGTCCGTCCATACCTTTACACAGTTTTACAACTTGGATTCCTCCTCCAGCCAGGAAACTAGGTTTGGAAGGGCAGTATTGCACTCTATTCATCAATAAGAGGAAGCATGAAGTCAGTACTCCCACCTCCAATAACAGAATACTGCTATGGGAGCCTATCTTAGATAAGGAATACGTCGGAGGATACAATCCCTTCGAAGAACAAGTTACTTCTTACCTTGTAACGTTCTTTCGATGGAATGTTCCTCCGACGTATTCCTTATCGACCCTCCCATCCATCCCCGCAGTACTACTTCCCTTGTTGTTGCAGCTTACGCTCCTTCAGGGTGATTAGTCTAGTCCAGAAAGAATTATTGTGGGCTACAAAACGGAACTGAGCAACGGACGCTGCGCGCGGCCTTTATAGGCAGGATGACGTCGGCGTCGATACGGCGGCTGTCGAGGGACATCGACTCGGCGGACGTCGACACGCAGCGCCCTCTAGAGAAAAAATTTCCGAGGCCAGCAAAGCTGGAAAGAGATATCTAAGATAAGGAATACGTCGGAGGAACATCCCATCGAAAGAACAATACAAGGTAAGAAGTAACTTGTTTTTCTATCCACCTGTACTACCTATGGTTGCGCTTGGTAATCTCCCACAAGTATGGAGGAAAGGGGACAGGACTTAGGAGTGTAACAAAGTTACTCACCATAGTGACTACCTTACTCCTAGTCCATTGTCCCCTTTCCTCCATATGCCCGTCTGCCGTCGCCTCTAAAAAGTATCCTCTATTATTGCTTAAATGGTCTTGGGCCTTGCGATAGAAAAGGACTGAAGGGCGATGTGCAGGGCGGAGCTCATGAGGGCGGAGCTACAGCAGCGTGCTGTGGCCCGCATAAAAATAAAGGCGAAAAAATTCATGCTTTTTGCCAAGTACTCCGGTCTCGGCCTGAAGGACGGAATGTCCCACAAGTATAGAGGAAAGGGGACTATGGACTTAAAAGTAAGGTAGTCACTGCAGTGAGTAACTTTGTTGATCCTGTACAGGGTGACCTGCCTTCCATGTGTTCACTGGGGCAGTTGATAAAAAATAACCTGAATGTACAATGATGTCCCTCTTGTTTCCTGAGTAGATGCTGTGCTTGGAGAATACATTGCTTTTTGTATTTCGTTCCCTATTGGTAAGGACTATGCAGCACTCGCCAATGTTCTTTGTGAAATATCCCACTACTGATATTCCTCTGGCCATTAAAACTTGGATGTAAAAATCTGTTTGGCCAACTTTTGAAGTTTAGCAATAATGTGGAGGTTACCTTCCCATTACACTGCTCCAAGTGGTGAACCTTTATCAGGATTTGCTTGACAAGGTTGGGCTGAGGTGAGAAATGAAGGGAATGTTTCTGGCAGCAGTTATTGCACGATCATCATATCCTTGCAACAGGCTTTTTTTCATGATGGCTACTCTTCCTTTTAGTACTATCCCAAGTCATTTGTCGTCTTGAACCTGGAATATGACCCTCTTTCCAGGTTTTCTGCCCACCCCAGAAAAGGTGTTCACAATACGTATCCCTTAAACACATCGGAGTATGGTCCGTCTTAGCACCTCCAGGGCTGTCCAGCTTGCTCCAGTCTCTAATTGAAACTATATTAATTTTGCCTCTTTCTTACCCCCATTCTTCTGTTTCTGCCATTGCTCATTATTGCAAATCCCTCCTGTAAGGAACATAGCGCCTCCCGTCTTTTGGAATGTTTCTTGGCTCGTTGCACTATCTCACTTTGACTGCTTCAGCTGCCAGGAGGGAGGTATTGGGATAGAGGGCAGACTGCTTCTTTTAGGTGGTCTTCCTTCTGGTCCACAAAAAACCCTCTCCTTCCCAGTACAATAGAAATAATTAGGGAAATCATCAAATCAAATGCTTAGGCCCTTGGAACCAGAGGGCCTCCCACATCCTTTTACTGATCATATGTACCAGCCTAACTTTCTCCAATTGTTTAACAATGATGCTACCCTCCACTACCTTAAAATCAGTGAAGTAGGAGGAGCTGATTTAGTGCTGAATGGAGCAGACCTAGTTCATACTGCCTGCACAGATGCTCGATAGCCTTCATTTATTATGGGGTTCTTAAATAATATTCTTGAATGAGATTAACCAATCAGACTGCGCCAAACATTGGAGCAGTCTGATTGGTTAATCTCATTCAATGCTTTACTACAATTGTGGAGTGTAGGGCAATACACCCACACATTACCAATCACTTGCAGCCCTAACATACACACATTTATATTCTTGCAAGCGCTGGGGATCTCTACTTTTTTGCCCCTTCAGTCCCAATAATTTACTTGACCTGCAGAATTGAATGGGGGAAGCAGCAGTGCACCTGAAGAGCCGATTATGAGAAACGATGGATGTGGAGGGAGTCTTGCCACTGAGCTGTGTGAAGTTTCACCGTCCCAGACCCTGAAGATTGATACCTGCACTTCCCCAGGAATTGGGGTGGTGGAGCAGAGGTGTGACGTTCAGGGGCCCCTTCAGAGTTTGGTGCATGGAGAACTCGGATCTTTAACACACACCCCTGGCTTGGGATGTGATCCTTGCTCTTAGTCTCCATCTTTTATTACCTCAACTAGTGTGAATTGTGATGAGTAGGGGGGCAGCGGTATATTGACTCATCTGTTCCTGAATGAGTTAATGGTGTATGTATATTGGGCCTGAAATCAACACAAGAAAGTTATGCTAACATCATAGGGTAATTATGGCAGAATTACATGGGTCTAGGGACTGAGGAACATTTTTATGTATATGGACATTTTATTCTGGTTTTTTTAATCGTGTTTTTTTGGTTCTATTTGATATTACCGCATTTTGAAGGTCGAACAGCAAAAAGACAGATTTATTTGGGTTGTTTTTGTCGCTTTCAAAATGCTGAAATATCACGTTGGGCCCTTACCCCTTCTGTGCACTCGGTTTTTAAGATATTCTGGGGGAGGGGGTTTACCCCTCATGCTTCCATTTCACGCCCCCTCCTGTCCTGCATCACACTTTACCTCCACATACTCGCACCATGCATTACATTTTAACTTGCACCCCCTTCCTTTCCCACTACATGTGTTCACACTCCTCTCCCTCACATACATGTTCGCACACATCCCACCAAACACTTAGCTTACTTCCACCATGTCCCTCACCCGAACCCCCCCTGCGCGCTCTCGTGCGTCTGTAGGAAGGAGCCGTCATTTCCAAAATGGCAGCCCACCGAGAGGACGACAGCATCGATGCAGCAGGGTAAGTGCGGGTGGGGGGTGACTGGAAATTGAGTTTGAGGTGGGTGGGAGGGATTTTAGGTTTGATTTTAGAAAGACCAAATTATCCTTTTTATTCAGTCTTTCTAAATCGATCTTTTTTGTTTCGGTCTGAATAAAACTATTTTTTCACTTCAGACCTTTTTTTTTGGTATGTTTTATGGACAATCTAATAGATTTGTAAGTGCTGCTAAATCACAATCTCATTACGTTGGCACCTAGTAGGGGACCTAATGGGAACTCTCAGGCAGTCTGCTAGTTCTGGTGTGCTGGCCCATGTCCTGAACCGCCTGAATAGCAGGATTCCATTTTTGTTGCCTCGTGGGGTGTAGTTATGGGCGCCCCCCGTGCTCCCAATACTGCTAGCATCATCACCATTTCTCCCCTCCTCCCCCAGCCATGCACTTGATTCTGTGTGATATTTCCACATTTTAAAGGCTGAACACAAAAAAGACAGATTTTCTTTTTTGCAGATTTTGTGTCCCCTTTAAAATGCAGAAATATGACATTCTGGACCGTCCTACTCCCCGGGAAGGCAATCCGACCCCCAGCTTGTGTGCAGCAGTGGCATGACCGTTTGCTCAGACTGCTCAGAGCAGTCTTTCTAAATCAATCGTTCTAAATCTTTTCATTTTGTATTTTTTGTATTCGAAAATTTAAAAAGACCATTTCACTTAATACCCAGCACTTGCATGTCCGGTCATGCCTCTTCCCCATCACTCCTCCTATGGCCACCGTGTAAATGAAGAAGGGCCTAGTAGTTCCAGGGACATGATGACACTGAAGTTGCTAAAGTTGAATGATAGTAAAACCGAAGTACTAGTTGTAGATACTTCCACTCCTCAACTGTTCTGGACACCCGAGTTTTGGCCCACCTCCCTTGGCTCTCTCCCTACACCCGTTCTGTCAGTCCGGAACCTTGGAGTGCAGTTTTCGGCCACTCTGACAATGGATGAACAGGTCAAAGCGGTGTGTAAATTGGGCCGTTTCAAACTTCGGGTCCTCTGGAAGGTTCTTCCTTTCATTCCCACAGCTAATCAAGCCCCAGTGGATGCTGCTCTGGTCCTTAGCGTTTTGGACTATTGCAATTCTCTGTATCTGGCTCAGCCGGGCTACCTAATTAGCTGCCTGCAGCTGCTCTAAAATGCTGCTGCAAGAGCCATCATTCGCCCTCCATTTGGAGCCCATATGCCCCCACTATTGAGGCAACTACACTGGCTCCCTGGCACCCATCGGATCATTTTTTAAGTCTCTGTGCATAGTGCATAGAGCCTTTTATGGCGTAGGCGCAGAGTTCCTGCAAGCAAAATTCCCCTGCTACCTGCCTACTCTATCTCTTCGATTGCAAGCAGCCTTGCTGGTGGCAGTGCCACAATTTAAGTTGGCCCGTAAGGGTGGATGTGCCTTTTTGGTTGCGGCCGCTAAGCCGTGGACCGAACTTCTCTGCGGGAGACCACGGTCCACCTTCCCTTCCGTCGGAAGATGAAGACCCTGCTTTTCTAGTTATAATTGTAGAATATCTTTCCTCCCCTCTCGAGCGCCATGATGCCTTCGGGCAAACGTGCGCTTAACAAATAGTCATAACATAACATAACTTAGTTCCCTTCTCAGTTTTGCATGGTAGTCATTGGTTTGTAACTTGAGAAACGGCCACTGTGCTATCTCGACACTTAGCATGATTTCCAGGAAGCTAGTAGATTTTCTAAGAGCTATAACCACAGTGGCAGCATTACCTGTATCGTAAAGGCATGGGGGGGGGAGGGGTCTCGATGTCCAGAGCGACCGGTAGTGCCTCCCACCTTTGGTGGTAAATGCTGAAATAATGTGCGTTAAGCAAGAGCATCTCTCCGGTAAGTAAACAAAAGTGTGTGCACAAAAACTAATGGTATATCGAGAAGAACCTGGCAACACTTTAAACCTAACACAGTAGTATAGTTACCAACTCAAAATAGTTGCATTTCAAAGTGGGCGATGAAACAAACCGTGGCTTGTATGCATCATGGCTTTAAAATGATGGCATAAAGATTTGATAGTCCAGTTCTTTTCTTAAGGAATGCAGCCTTATCTCTTGAAAGAATCGAGTAAATGTTCAAAGTTACTAAGGGACCTGTAAGAGGAAAACTAATTTAGTCACACAGGGTTATGATATAATAGCTTATTTATAATGCGCTTAATACCCACAGGCGCGGACCTGGGGATCGAACCTGTGTTGTGTTGCGCCGTGTCGTCTTGCTTCCAAGGCGATCACGTTGCCCCTGAGCGATCCTTCTGAGACCAAAGGTTAGGTGGAATAAAGTCAAAAGCCACAGTACAGTATATTGAAGAGCCATGCAAGTTGGTACTAAAAAGTTCCAGTTGGGAAGAGGGAGCAGCCACCCATCTTGGGAGTCAGGATTACCGCTTGGGAGATTCCAAAATCCAGGTTCCAACATCAAGACGAGGAGGGTGGCTGCGAACTACTCCTACCCCTGAACTCGCGCTTTTTGTGGACGTCACCTGCCTAGAATCTGTAAACACACCCGTCAAGCTATGTACTGTTCAAAGGGGTGCCACCTGCCAAAAGCAAAATTGTTTTTCACCTTCCCTGGCAATTCGAAACGTTGAGTTATGACTTCTAATGGGCAATATCTATACTTGGTTCTTGTCTCTACCTCCAACCCCCAATTGCCTCACGTGTGCCAGCTCTTCTTCCCATGGTTGATGCACAAGTACCTGGATCTGGGACGGGAAACACTTGTGTACGAGTGCAATAGAAATAAAATATCAATATCAATATTTTCATATAAATGTTGGACTCAATTTCTGTATTATTGAAAAGAAACTTCAATTGCTATGTAGGAGTTCAAGCACCTACCAATTTTCAAAGAAATGCAATCACATTTTACCTATTACATTTCCTGTGTTCTTGCTGCTTAATAGATAGCTTTAAATAATGTCCTTTGAAATGTCATGAATATATCATTCAGTAATTGATGATGTAATTTTCCATTTTATTAGGTATCTGTGTCCTGTGGAATACCAGACTTCAGATCTAGGGATGGTATTTATGCTCGTCTTGCAGTCGACTTTCCTGACCTTTCAGATCCTCAAGCAATGTTTGATATAGATTACTTCAAAAAAGACCCAAGACCTTTTTTCAAATTTGCAAAGGTACTGTTGGCTTTATTACAAATGAAATTATTTATGCTGTTCAACGATCTAAATCACTCATGGATTTAAATTCTGTATTGATGCAAGTTCTTTGACAAAGGAATCCTAAGGTGCAGGGGAGAAACCAAAAATCCTGGCACATAGATTGTATATAAGGTACTACCGAAAATCTTTCAATATTCTTCTTCTTTGGATATATCCATTTTATTCATAAGAGTGACACACAATGCATTTCGAGACCACTGTCCCCCTTAATCAGGAGCAAAACATATCCAATCTTAAAACACGAACATGATTGTCAGTAAGTCTCTCTGTACCCAGTACAGTGTTTCAATTATGAGTATGTTCTCAACCATTCACGTCACCTCATATGAAATCACCAAATATTAATCTTGATTCAACAAACCTAATAATAACTTCATTGGTCATCTAGGAAAATCCAAGCTTTCAAAAGAAAGATCCATATTTTGAATCATCCCCATTTTACCTTAAAACTACTCATATTGATGGGTAGAAATTCGGAAGCAATCCTACCTTTCTAAATTAGATAAGGTGGCTAATATGTAGAGAAAGTCCAGTCATCCATCGGAAGGACCCTGTGAGGTCAGAAAGATGCAAAAACGACTTTAATAAACTGCAGCAAACACAAAGTGGAAGTGTAAATCTATTAGAGCCTTGTCTATTAATAAGAGGGGCTACCTTGTACTTGTATGCAGCAAATACATTTTGCATAAGCGATAGTCTTTGTAATTGTATTTATTAGGTTTATATAGCGCTTTACGCAAAAGCGCTTTAAAATACAACAACAAGAATACATAGTAAACAAGAAGCAAAAAAGTTACAAAGACATGAAACCAAATCAAAAACAGTATGTAGATCAATTGACCAATTCTAGAGGAGGAATGGATAAGAGGAAGAAGGGAAGTAGAAAGGGAGGTCAGAGCGGGGGAAGAATACAGAGATAACAGAAGGTCGGAGAAAGAAAGGAAAGTAGGGTAGAGATATAATAGGAGAAAGTGGGAAGTTAGAGCGGGGTGAAGAAAGAAAGATTTCAAGGAGGCACGGAAAGAGGGCTAAGAGGAAATGGAACGGATGGAGAGCGGTAGGGAGTTCCAGTGATGGTGGGGCTAGAAGCTCAAAGGAACAGAAATGAGAGGAAGCACAAGGGGAAGGAGGTACTGTGAGTAGGAAGAGATCAGCGGATCTGAGGGAGCGAGAAGGAGAGTAGAGAGAAAGGAGAGAAGAAAGTTAGGGGGAGCTAGCCCATGAAGAGATTTTAAAACTAGGCAGAGAAAGTTTCATTTAAGTTGGGAGTGAAAGGGATGAGGAAATGGAATCAAGAGGTGAAAGAAGACAGAGGGTACGGATAGCAGAGTGGTAAAGGGATTTGAGGGGAGCAAGGTGAGAGGCAGGGAGTCCAAAGAGGAGAGAGGAACAGTAGAAAAGTCGGGAGAAAATGAGGGAAGATATTAGGAGTTTAGTAGCATGGAAGGTGAGGGAGGAGCGGATTTTGCGAACATTGAATAGGTGAAAGCGGCAGGTGCGAGAGAGGTAAGAGTAATATGATGGAAGAGGGTAGAGTCAAGGTGGAGGCCAAGGTTACGAGCAGAGATAGGGAGGTTAGTAGGAGGAAAGAGAATAAAAGGAGGGGTAGAAGGGGGTAGAAGAGTGTTGAAGGGAAGAATAAGACTTCAGTTTTGTCAGAGTTGAGGGAAAAAGTGGGAAGACATCCAGTTTTTAATAGCAGTAAGATGGGGAAAAAAGGTTTTTGGTGGATTTCGGGGGGGAAGAGGAGAAGGAAAGAAATAGCTGGGTGTCGTCAGCATAGAAATGATGAGAAATGCCAAGAGAGGAGATAATGGGGGCGATAAGAGATGTGTAGAGTGAGGAAAGTAAAGGGCCAAGCACAGAGCCTTGGGGAACACCAAAGTCCAGAGGGAGAGTGGAAAAGGTACAACCACCCCAGGAGACAGCAAAAGAGCGGTTGGAAAGGTAGGAGGAAAGCCAGTTGAGGGCAGAGCCATTGATACCAAAGGAAGAAAGAGTGTTGAGAAGTAAGGGGTGATCAATGGTATCAAAGGCTGCAGAGAAGGAGGACAAGGACAGAGGATTGCTTAGAGTAGCGAGCAGTAAGGTGGGTGTGCATCAGTATTCCGATCTTGCAGGATGAAAACAATGGGAAAATCTCCTTAATCTCAACCCTTGTTGAAAAATAACAGATTATCATGCCCCGGGCCTGTCACTGCCTTGGCCCGCGTCACCTTACATGGCGGCAGTACCAGCGTTGGAGGCTGTGGAATGGAAGGGCTGATGGACGAGGTTGTGGCAGAGGGCACCGGCCAAGCCTCCATGGCAGGGACTGGAATCCTCACGGCAATCCCGTTATTGACACTACCGTGTTTCTGTCAAACGCGCATGCGTGGGGACAAAGACGCTGCTTCCCTACACATGAGACTGCGCATGGCGTCACTCATTGCCATGGCAACTAAGTCTGCTGTGATGAATGCTCTGTGGGAGCGGCAGGCTATTTAAACCTAACTCTCCAGCAAACGGACGCGTCTTAATGCACTCCGTATGTTCGCCTACTGGTGCTCTCATGAGATTTTGTTTTGCTTAGTTTGCTCATTTGTTTCTTTCCTTGACCCTGCTTTGCAATCCTGTTCCTGCATCTTGCTCTGTTCCTCTCACTCCTTTGTTCCTCTTTACCTCGTCTCCCTGTTCTGACTGCCTGGCCTTGTCCCGGCCTGCTTTCGGGCTGCCTTGTCTCTTTGCCTGGTCTCATTTAGGTTGCTTCTGGATATACATACTCTGTTCCAGTGTGGTTGTTACCCAACCTACCATCCATCTTTCCAGGCCAGCGCCTCGTGCTGTCTCTACGTCATGTAAATCTGGGAACAGCTGCCACGCGGCGTGGGGAGTTGGTCCCCGGGTACCTTTTCTGTTTCGCTCCTCACGGAAGGGAGCCCGGACTTTGGCCCCTACGTCCTTCTGACAACTTGCCAGAACACTGGAGAACGGAAAAAGGACCAGGAGTGAAGCACCTCGCCTGTAAACCCAAATACAACACAACCAGGTAAGTTACACATATAAAATGAATGAGCAGAGGTCAAAAAGAAGTATAGAGTGGATCCACAAATGGTATGTGTGGTTCTCCAGCATGGGGTCTGGCATGGATTCACATGCTCATGAATATTCCCCGTCGTCAGGCCGGGAATCCTCGGTAAAGAAAAAATCAGTATCAGTTTCGTTTCTGATCTGTCTTTCTTAGTAGTAACCAATCACTGATCTCTGGGTCATACTGCCCCCAGCCAATGACTGCCCTCCACCTAAGCCCCTCCCCTGGCAGCCGTCCTCAGATTTTTACCGCACTTTCAAGTGTTGGGAGTCCTCGTGTTTTAGCTCTCTAGCTTTTACTGCGTTTTCGCGCTTTTTCAGGAGATTTTTCTCATTTTTTCAGTTTAATTGAGCCTCAAGCTCCTCCGCTTCTACTTCCGATAACGGGGACCCGTTTCGGAATTCTTCTACGCCCCTCAAGGGTGAAGTTTTCGTCGAGTTACGCTTCTTGGAGGATTCCAGAAGATCTGTGGCCTACCTCAACGGACATGGCCCAGGACAAGGGAAGCTCGACCCCCGGATCCAAGCTGTTCAGGAGCTGCCCAGGATGCGGATTGCAAAATGTTTTCAAGGAGGATGAGCATTCGAGATGTCTCTACTGCCTTCATGAGGACAAGACGCACGTGGAGAAGGACTGTGCATTCTGCAAGAACCTGTTGGAACGGACCAAGCAAGATTGTTGTTCCCGCCTCGCTGACTGGCTGGAGAAGGGTACAGCAGGTGAGAAGGCGAAGAAAAAGTCTGAGCGGTCTTCTAAGTCCTGTGAGGGCGCCCCGTCGACGGGGGCCCAACAGAAGGCCAAGCACCGCGAGTCCGGGAGCGCCGAAAGGTCGGGCTCCTCGGCTGCCAGGCAGGGCGCGACTTCCCCGGCACGATCAACCACGAGCCAGCGCTCTGGTTCGGGGAAGAGGAAGTCCGAGAACCCGGGTCAGCTTCTGGAGAGGCCCAGGTCGATCTCGAAGGGAGCCGAGGGGGAGCGAGGCGATGACCCTCCCCCCAAAGCGAAGGCCCAGGATGCACCTAAGGTGGTGAGGGCCTTGATCCAACCAGCAAAGACCTCTATCGAGGTTGTTGCAGCGGCCCTGGCAAAGCCGGTAAAGGCTACGCCAGTCGAGGCGGCCTCGGGGCCCAGAGTTTCCCTCCCACCGCAGAGGGAATCCTCTTTCCAGAACATCGTTAAGACCCCTGTGAAGACCCCAGCGGAAAAAGAGGGGGGCCGGTGGCCATTACGGACTTGGATTCAGCCTCCGAGGAGGATCCGGTGGAAACCGTGAAAGGCCTTAACGAGAGGTTCATAGGCCTCAACGAGAGGTTCGATCCCAGGGGAAGGTTCCCGCTGATGTGATTGAAGATAGCGACGATGGCGACGACGAGGGCCCAGTGGAGTAGCCATCCCGTCCGTCGCAGCCATTACCCGAGCCCCAGGATAGCTTGGCGGCCATTTTGTTGGTGATCCAATCCTTATGTACTGAGATAAGGACGAGGTTACCACGGACCCCGACCGAGGATCCAGAACCAGGCCTGTCGGGAAGCCCTCCGAACAAGCGGAGGCGAGTCCACCCCGCTCTGCCCTTCGTGCCCGCGAGGCCTGTGGACCCCTCATCCCCCTTGCCGGACTCTCGGGAGGATACGGCGACGGAAGCAGCGATGGGGACAGACGACGATGGCGGCAATGACACAACGGACATCCTGTCATCACCCCCCCCTCGGGCCTCTCCGTCCGATGAAATTGGCTCTTTTCACGCCATGATAGCCAGGGCATCCAAGCTCTTCCAGCTCTGCCCTGAGGAACAGAAAAAGGAAGGTTTTCTTTACCAACGACGAGAGGCCAAGAGAAAGACGGTCCTCGTGGTGCCGTTGCTCGACGACATCTGGGACGAGGGGCTGGCTATCCTCAAGAACCCTTCCATGACACCCGCCAAGAGGGACAAGTATGAGAAGAAGTACCGGGTCCCCGATGTCGCCCCCTTGTGCCTCAGGGCCCAGCCCACGCCGGACTGTCGTCTCGGCAGCGGCCAAGAAGAAAGCAGCGGGTGCGGCGGCTTCAACTCTGACTCCATGGGACGACGAGTCATCTCGGCGGCGGCGACGACGATTAAGGCGGCCAATGCCTTAGCGATTGTGGCCTGTTACGACAGGGAGCTTTGGTTCAAGATAGCTCCTCTGCTAGACTTCCTACTGGACGACAAGAGGGTGGAGGCCCTACAGATTCTGCAGGAAGGTGATGTGGTGTCGGATCACGCCATAACGGTGGCAACGAACATTGCTGATACCGGATTTCGCCAACTGGGCAACGGGGTTTGCCTCGACGACGAGGATGGCTCAAGGTGACGGACTTTCGCCAGGACATCCAGACCAGAGTGTTGGACATGCCGTTCGACGGCAACAACCTGTTTGGAAAGACGGTGGATGAGTCCCTCCATGCCATCAAGACAGACACGGAAACAGCCCGAGCCCTAGGAGTCCTTCAGCAACGGCGACCCTTTCGGCGCTCTGGAGGCAGACGGGGAGAGCCTCCAAGGGATCCAGCGGTGGCTCTTCTACTTACCGCCAGGCGGCTTTCTCCTCGTCCCAGGAGGTCTACAGAGGCCGCGGAAAGCAAGGAGGGTCTCGCCGCTGTTGGCAAGGAGGCCAAGGCAGCAAGGCCTCTTCCAAGCAGGACTGAACCGGCCGTAGCGTCGGGCCCCCACCGAAGCACCCCGGTGGGAGGCCGGCTGACGAAGTTAGTCAGCGTGTGGGAGTCCATCTCCACCGACCATTGGGTGCTGGACACCCTGGCCCGCGGACACTCGCTAGAATTTCAAAAAGTGTCCTCGCATTCCTCCCGTGGCCAGGAAGGAGAATCACGTCCCTTAACTGCTATTGGAGGTAAGGGCGATGCTCAAGAAAGGTGCCATCGAGCTCGTCCCCAAGAGGCTGCGGGGCTCCGGAGTATACTCAAGATACTTCCTCGTCAGAAAGAAGACAGGCGGTTGGCGCCCCATCCTGGACCTGCGTCGCTTGAACAAGTACATCAAGGCACAGAAATTCAGGATGGTCACCCTCCAGCACGTGCTGGGACAGCTGGAGGAGGGCGACTTCCTATCGTCACTGGACCTGGAGGATGCTTACTTTCACATCCCCATTCTAAAAGGACAAAAAGTTCCTCAGATTCGTAGTCCAGGGGCGTCAGCATCAACTGGTCCTGCTGCGTCACTACCAATTCAGAACCCTGTCGTTCGGATTAAAGTTGGCACCCAGGGTGTTCACCAAGTGCCTCGCACCTGTGGTGGCGCTGCTGCGCCTGCAAGGGATCCACGTCTACCCCTACCTGGACGACTGGCTAATCAGTGCAAGGTCAAGAGAACTCGCCGTCGAACACACAGCGAGGCCTGTCCGCCTGCTCACGGAGCTGGGATTCGCCATCAACTACCCCAAATCCCATCTGTTCCCGTCGCAGGTGGCACTGCTTCTGGGAGCGAAGCTCGATACAGTGAAGCGATTGGCATCTCCAACGGAAGAAAGGACGAAGGCCATTTTGGGCAAGGTGCAGCGCCCGTTAGCCATGGTTGTGGCCAGAGTGAGAACATTGTGGTGGTGTTGTCGGTGAAGATCCTCACCACTTTGTCCTTGAGGGAAGGAAGGAACGATTTGAGCGCCCAGAACACGGCTCGTAGCTCCAGGATGTTGATGTGGAGAGACCTCTCCTCCGGGAGCCAGAGGCCTCTTGCGTGGAGATCTCCGGTGTGGGCCCCCCCCCATCCCTCCAGGGAGGCGTCTGTCGTTACCGTCTCCTGATACGCCGGGGCCTGAAAGTCCATGCCTGCCGCGAGGTGCGCACGGGCACCCCACCATAGAATCGCCCGACGGAACTCCTCGTTGAGCGGGATCCTGTCTTCGAACCTGCCCGCCGCTTGAATCCAGCGGGCATCGAGGAACTCTTGCAGCGGACGCATCCGAAGTCTGCAAAAGGGCATACGGTAGATGCATGAGGACATCATCCCAAGGAGGGACTTGATGGACCTTTGTGACCGGGGCCATTAATCATCTTTTGTGTAGGGTTGAGAGGGCCAAGTCTTGGTACAGCTGGACCTGGGATCCATTGATTGTGACTGGCTGAAGGTTTCGAGCTGCCCGGAGGACTGCCTCCTTCACTGTGTAGGAAGTCATTGCCACCAAGACATCTCTAGGGCCTGGCTCCCACCTAGCGGGGCCAACTCTATGCACTCCATCGACCTGTATGTCCTCTGGTTGGACATCCTTTAGGAGGCTACTGAAGCATAGCTGCATTGACTCTTTCAGGTCTTTGTTGCCGACGGATTCGGGTAGGCCCTTAACCCGTATGTTAGATCTCTGGGATCTATTTTCAAGATCCTCTGCTTGAAGTTCTAGATTGTGCGTGGCACTGGCGAGCTGCTCCAGGAGCACACTGGACTGCTTTGAGTCTTCAGCGATTTCTGAGCGTCCTGCTTCCAACGTATCAACCCTCGCTTCTATGCCTGTGATGTCCTTTTTTACTTCCTGAATTGAGGCTCGGAGCTCTTCCCTTATTGACTTTAGATGCTCCTGGAGGGCATCCATCATCCGGGTCTCCATTCCCTGGAGACATTCTTTGAGATCTTCTTTATTCAGGGCCATCTTCGTAGGGATGTCCGCAGGCCGATAAGAGTCGTGCCCCTCTGTTGACTCGTTCTGTGGTTCCTTGACCCGGTACTGTCCCCAGCCTTCTTCCAGTTGTGCGTTACGGGTTCTGTGTGAGGCACCTTTGGACTTGGTTCTTGGCATCTGCTTGCCTCCGCGGGGGGAAGAGGAGGACCCATTTGATGGACCTCTGAAGTTGCACGCCTCAGCCCCGCGTCTCCACCCCCGGAAGGCGCCCAGGTGCCAGCTGTGTTGGGCTCTTGCCTGGGCTGGCTCCTCTCCGGCTGCTCCCGTGCTCCCTGCGCCTACTTTGTGGCCCGGGCAGTACCAATACCCGGGAGGCTAACAATGGCCCTTTCCGGTTGCCCCGGGGCACAGTACTCCACCCCCTCCCCCCCCCCCAAGAGGTTAGCTGTCCTCTTCTATTTGTGGCACTGTGTACACACAGGGTGACTAGGGTCAGAGGGATGATGCTAGTCGATTCCGCGTGTTGTCTAAGGCTCCTTTGCGGGCAGCCCTGAAAATGGGCCCCGAGGACAGGCCCCCAGTCCCCCTCCCACTATTAACTGTGGACAGAGGGGTAGGAAGACCCAGTCCGGGGCACAACCATGATAGCTTCCAAAATTCGCCCCCTGGGGGCTAAGCCACAGCAAAGGAGGCCCCACCAGGGCACAGGATATCTCGTACAGTGGAGGGGCAGGGGGGATCCTATGGCACTCCAATATGTGGCCCAGCGCCCCTATATGGAAGCCGTTTGTCGCTCCCCACCCCTCTCCTTATTTGGTAGGCAAGTCCCAGCCCCAGTGCGAAGCTCCTCTCCCCTCAGCATCAGGGGGCCATGTGCGCTCTCGTATCGACGGCCCACTGGCTCCACAGGGCCGAGCCGTATCCCCCATGGCCGCAGCCCCCCACCCCAGGCAGCGCCCCGCGGCGGAGGCCCCCAGCAGGCGGGCAGAGGACAGCGGGGCCACAGGGGACCGAGCCTGCGGCAGCAGGGAAACACAGCCTGCCCCTCCAAGGACCGACCAGCCGCAAGAGCACGCCTGCCACCCCAGGGGAGAGGAGGCAGAAGGACCGCCGCAACACCAAGGCGGATGGCTGCCGGATGGTCCAGCCCGCGGGCGGAACGCCGCCGGGGGCCGCAGGCAGCCACACCACTCGCTTTGTTCGCAGGGTGGTGTGCCCCTCCTCCCCCTCGGCACAGCCGCCCGCAGCAGACAGGGAGTGGTTTTGGCAGGCAATGGTCTGGATGGACCCTCGGGTACTTGGCCCCCTCCGCACTCCGGATCCCGCAGCACTCTGGAGCCCGCAGACTGCTTCACGAAATTCCGGTCGCGAGCAGGTCACCTCCACTTCATTTAGGACTTGCTGGGGGACATCGTGAAGATGGTGATGTCTCGGTGGAACTCCCACTTGGACGGAGCTCAGAGGAGTATGTCCACCCTAGACGACCACCATCTTGGAATCCCTTCTTTGTTTTAATTATATATAGTGCATTCCTACTCTATAGGATTGTCTGTTGGTTTTTAATTTGTTCTAAACGTTGGCACTTTCAACATCCAAAGCGCTCCAACCTTCCCTTGGGGTCCTGAAGAAGACGGCTACTCTACTCCTCTGCCCAAACGTCAATTTTTTTTTTTTAACAACATACACTCCCTGTCCCCACAGGAGTTGGGCTGCTCTATTATTGGGACGTAGACCTGGGATGTGTCTATAGGCCAGATACATCTAATTTTTAGGGCCTACCAAGCTTTGGTCTCTCTATACCTCCCCATCTGTCAGCTTGGCCCTTAATTGGGGTGGTGACATAAGATTCTTTGAATTTCTCTGTTGCAGTTTAGTATTTCTAAACTGCATGATGGCCAGGCATGAATTTGTCTACATATATTATTGACCATTATCAGTTTGTCTTGAGTACATTGCTTGTTTCACTGGTTAATGTATGCTCTATATGTCAGATTCATTCTGTCATTGGTTTGCTTATTTGAACATATAGTTTGTGTATACATGTAACACATACTGTTTATTGTCTCATGTATTTTTTGTTTTTGGTTTTTAATTGTATTTGGTGAAAATGAAATATCAAAAATCCTATGTAGGACCTATTGGTCTACAAATAAAAGTTATACATGGAATATGTCCGTGTAAACACTGGAGGGGGGTATCTGTACTTCCGCTCTCTATATGGTAGAGGAGAGGCACAGAGGACCCCAGCCAAGATTCTCTATTATTGGTACGTGGTCGAGCAATCAAGGCCTCGCTTCTCAGGAGGTGATGCAGGCTGGTTCTTAAGTACAGTGTAGTCCCCACAAAGGAATGTCCACACACTGTATTAGTTAAAACAGTCTTTATATAATTAAGTTCAAGGTTATGTACATTATCACAATAACTAACTTTGTGCTCCGAAAATCAGCAATGGTAAATATATACAGTTCTAAAGTGGTACCACAATTATCAGATCTCATTAAAGTGCATCAACTATACTCTAGTCAAATGTCACACAGATCACTTAATAAAGGCAACCAACAATAGACATAGGAGGAAAGCATTTGGTTAGAACAATTGGCAGAATACTGGCCCCTACCACTAGACACAGTTCTGTGTGGAGATCCCCCCAACCTGGGCAACCTGTAAAGTAAATATATCATACAAGCCCAGTCCATATATTGTTCACAAGAGTCTTATTTCCTTCTAAAATTGTTCTAGCATCCCAATGTACTTGGAATAGCAGAGTTTGTCGTTAGGTTGTTGACAGATCCTTCTTGAGCGGCTCCCTTTAAGGCAGGAGCCACAGATCGTCGAGATCCCACGAGGAAAAGGGTTGAACGACAACGGTGAGGTGGCAACTTCGTTCCTAGCGGTGCTCGTCGACGGAGCGTTGGCGTCCTGCAAGGAAGAGGCGTGTGGGGCACCTCGGTGATGATAATTTAGGACTGCAAAGAGATTGTGAAGAACTGTGGCCCAGCCTCGAGTCATCGGCGTCTCTGTGGTCTTTAGGTGGCGGGAAATCCACTGGCGGATGCTCCTCGGCGTGTCGGCGGCCTTGACTTTCTCCGGCGGGACAAAGCGGTCGACGGTGCAGGCGAGAGTGTCCTTGGATCAAATTTTACTTGGACAAAGGGAGCGCGGTGGCTCCGGTCAGCAACGGTGATGGACAACAGTGTCCGGGCGCTTCTCCTTGTGATTCCGCGGCGGTCCCCGTCTCCGGTCGGCAGCCTGTCGTAGGTCTGTCTACCAGGGAGTGCTGGCAAAGATTAGCAGTGCACGATGATCCCTCGTAGCTTGGGAAGAGGGCACCTAACCAGGTCCTCTCTGGGTCAGTCCTTGGAGAGACAGCAGCTTTCAGATTGGTGAAGTAGAGCAGCAGCAAGACTTCTCTTCCAGCAGGGCTTCAAGGTTAAGCTTCAGTTTAAACTCTAGTGTCTTTTCAGCTTCTGAACGCGAATCCTAGCAGTGAGAGGCCCCCAGATATACTAGTTGATCTCCCATTCATTCTGCTGGGTCACACTCAGGCAATCAATCGGTCAGAAGGGCATTCATGCAGGCAGGTAGCCAATCGGGTGCATAGTGCATTCAGGCCATTCACTTCTCTCCAGACACTCGCAACAAGTTATGTGTATTGGGACAAGTACCCAGCCATTCAACACTCCACACTGCCTTCATACCAGTTTCGGGCAGGGCTGTCTCAGTCATTGTGTCAAACACCAGAAACCAGACATCCACAACAAGAAGTGCATATTGGTCACACATTCCATTCACCCAGGTCCCACAACATACAGTCGCTGGGAAGGCTCCAGCCAGTCTGGCCTGGGTATCCCAAAATGGAGGATACTCGGAGCACCTGTCAAATTCAGCATGGAGCTGCCACCAGTCCATACCCTGCTCTGTGTGCCACACACAGGTGCCCATAAACATACACTATGGGCACCGGGTTGTACCCCCCCCCCCCCACCCATGGGTGCCATAAGGGTATCCCATGGGTCTGTACACCAAACCAAGAGAGCTGTGCCGCCAGGAGTCCCAAATGAACTCCTGCGCAGAAAACACGACAGAACACACGATAAAAACCAGTAAATGACAAGGACACAGAGGCCCTGTCCCTCCCATGCATTTCCAGCATCACAGTCTGCTCACTCTGCATCAGGCTAATTTGATTGGTCTTGACTCAGTCCACTATAGCCACCCTTACCTTTGACTATGTGGTTGACAAAATCAGATTTCTAAATGGTTCATTTGGGGACTACCCCTTCCCCCTCCCTTGTTTAGATCATTATTACTCATTTGTCCCCTAAATGCTTTCGAGTCTACCCTATGGATATAGTCTAGCATAGTAGTGCCTGGTTAGCTTGAAACCAACAGCTACCAGAAGCTACGTTTTGGCTCCTAATGCCAACTGGTGGCTTCCAAACATGTAAATGTAACATTAACTTTGAGTATTTGAGTGTCAAGCCCACTGGCGGTTTTAACAAACTTCATCCTGGCCACGGAAGCCTAATGGAAGTTGACCCTCTACCCTAGGCTGGCATGGTTCCTGATTAGGAATAACAGGGCACCACGTGGCAGCAAGCAGCGTGAAGGAGTTGGGGAGAAGTTGTGGATAGGTATGGGGTAGTTGGGAACACTGGGAAGAGGTTTAAGGAAAATGTTATGGATAGGTAGGGGGGAGTAAGGAAAACGCATATATACATATTCCTAGTAACCTAATCGTGTCTGCATCACCTAAACATGAATACACAGCCTACTATCTCGCTCTGTATCTTCTGACCCTGTTTCCCATGTGTGAAGCCTGAAACCACTCCTTAAATAGTGGCCTCAGCTCTGTTCGTCTATTGTTCACCAGTCTTTAGCACACTTCATACCCAGCATAACCAGAAGCAGATGTTCACAATGGCGGTGTACAATCAAAATGTGAGCACATTAACTGGTCTCCTAGAGACACAAAAGCAAGTAGCACAAAAGACATGTGGCACAGTAGAACATAGAAGCATGATCATGGGTTTGCGGCAACACACTCTTGACATTCTCTCCATGAATTATGCCTCCATAGTATGTGAGTGTATAGATATTCATATGTCCAAATACTCATAAGTTTCCCTTATGCTCCTGTATCATCAGTGTGACCCAAGGTGCCCCCCCCCCCACACTATATCCTCTCAGACGATATGCATTTGTCAGCTTGGTACTTATCTCTAGCCTGGGGAACCGTCCTCTGTATCCCCAGGCTGTCGAGGAATGAGCGTTGCACAAAACCACCAGCCGGTGATCGTTCCGCAGGCAGACAGAATTAGCGTGCCCCTGTCTGTTTTGGCAGGGAGCGAAACTGTAACCACGCAAACGCTCATAAACAGGCAGTTGCCGCACCCACACTCCTGCTGCCTCGCTCACTCTTGACGTCTACACCTGATCCTGCCCTTGGCACGTGCCTGCTTAATTGACGGAACACCAGCAAGCCGCCCAGGCTAAGGCGGCTTAAGAAGCAGTCTCAGCAGCCTCCTCCCACGTGTCGTGCCTGCTGCCCAGCCTGATGTGAAATGTATTTTCCCAGGGAATTATAGCCCCCTGCTGCATGAATCCTCAAGAATCAGGACTCCAGACTCTCAGCACATCAGTCCAGCACTCCACCTCCCAGTCCTTACATTGAGAATGTTAATAAACAAGAATTAGAACACATCTAATACACATTTAAACACAATGGTTTATACAAATTGTTAATGGAGCATCTCGGATAGCTCCTGCCTACAGTTTGATGCCGGACATCCAGGAACTGGTTTTAGCTCCTGCTCATCGAATCTCAATTTCGAACCCTGGTTAGTGTCCTATGGTTTTGAAAATTGGTTGACCTTTTACTGGTGTTAACTGTAGGAGGTCTCCAAAAACAATAGTGCTTTCCTGTAAACAGTTCTTCGTAGTCATTTTTTAGGACTTGTTGCATTCTGAGGTGAATTAAAGCCAACATGAGGTTGGAAACCATGATTATTTTATTAGGAGCACTTTCATTTGTTTCAGATTTCTGCGTACCTCACTTGTTTTTGTGTTCTACTGGAACGATCAGCGGTCGATGTAAAGTTACACCTCCTATGTTTGTAAAAACTGTAGGGGGGTGTCTGTACTCCTCCTGTTTATATGGCAGAGGAGAGGCACAGAAGACCCCAGCCAAGATTCTCTAATATTGGTAACGTAGTCGAGTAATCAAGACTTAGCTCTCAGGATGTGATGCAGGCTGGCTCTTAAGTAAAGTGTAGTCCTCAAGCACCCACAAAGGAATGCCACACACTGTATTAGTGAAAACACAATTCTTTATAGAAATAAGGTTCAAGGTTATATACACAATAACTCACTTTGTGCTCAGTTACTCTACAATGGCAAATATATACACAGTTCTACGTGGTACCACAATTACTATTGGATTTCATTGAAGTGCATCAACTGTACTTAGTTTAAATGTCACACAAATCAAGTAATAAAGTGAACCAACAATAGACCTAGAAGGAAAAGCAGTTAGCTAGAACAATAGGCAGAATACTGGCTCCTACCACTAGACACAGCACTGTGTGGCGATTCCCCCCCCCCCCCCCCCCCCCCCCCCGAAACCTGGGCGACCTGTAAAATAAAGATATACTACAAGCCAAGTCCATATATTGTTCAATGAGTCTTATTTCCATCTAAAATGTTTCTACCACCCCAATATACCTGGAATAACAGAGTGTCTTGAAGAGGCGTCGATGGATACTTCTTGGGTGGCCCCCTTTAAAGCACAAGCCACAGATCGTAGATCGTCTCCGTAGAAGGTGAACTTGGCGTTGAGGGTCCTCGGTGAAATGTTTGATGGCGTTGAGGTAGCAGCTTATGTCCTGGCCGGGCTCGTCGACGATCGGTCGTGGACGTCCTGCAAAGACGAGTCATGCGGTGCACTTCCACAACAGTGATTCGTTACCGCAAAGTCTCTGTGAAGAACTTTGGCCCAGCTAGGGTGTCAAGTTGTCCGGCGTGTGTGGTCTTCGGGTGGATGGAAACCCCTCGGTGGATACTGTTCTGTCTCTCATTCATTCTGCTGGGTCACACTCAGGCAACCAATCACTCAGAAGGGCATTTAGGTGTTAGGGAGAATTCTCTGGTTAGGCTGAATTTCCTAACCTAGTGAGTTCCCCAGCAGCTTTGCTGGATTTTTGGGGTTTATTTTTTTCTCCTGCCAAGAGTGAGACTCTTTTACCCTCACTCTTGGACATGATTTGAGTGTATCTCTTTGATTCTATGTGTTTAATGGGCTATGGGGTCTTTTACTCCATAGGGCTTCATGTGTTTTTGTGATGTGTGTTACACAGCACCCTCAGTGCCGTAACACAGGGGTGTCATAGTGACCCCCCAGTAATAGACTCCATACCCTGGGACTGACTGTCTCCCAGGGCATCTAAAGTCACCATTGACTTTACTAGTCTCAAATTCTGAACAGAACCAGTACAAACCATCATATTGTGGACGTACTGGCCTCTGTTAGTCGAGGGGGCACGTCTCCGTCCCCCCTGATAGTTTTGGCTGCTGGCAGTGGATACTACTTTTTATATTCGACCGCGAATATATCCCTATGGGATTTCCCATTGTTCGAGGCTACCAACTTTAATTATTTAAATCCTATAGCCTCGAACATACCGCCGGTATATTTAATTAATTTTAATTCTCCGGTTGGCATTTTTTGCCAAGACTCTATTCTAAAATGGCGTTTGTGTTCTCTTCTGTGACTCCAACCCAAGTCGAGCCCTTTGTTCCACTTTTTTGGCGGGCTTCTCCACAGAAGCCTCCAAAAGTGGTGCCACTCTGTCTGGGTACCACAGGGGGTGTGGGAGGGGGTTTAGGCACCCTGGACCGAGTTACCTTGGTAACTCAGGTCGCACTCTTGTATGATTGGCCCAAGTGGTGAGCCGGCCGGCTCACCACTTAGCATGTTTGAGTGACAGCTACGCTGAATGAATGGGGGTTTTCTGCATAAAAGCAGGGCTTTGGGGACTGGAACTTCAGAAGTCGCCACAGGACCTGAGAATCCGACGAGGGAGAAGCTGAGCCGACCTACCACGACACCACCGGTGGAGCCCTGCAGAACCGACTCACCACTTCCCGACGACAGAGATCTCCCGGCTGGAGAGGCTTCTTCCCCTGACTGGTGGGCGCAACCAGTTTTCCTTTCTTTCTTCGCACCTCAGCCCGGTTTGTGGTCGAACTGCCCGTGCCAAGCACCCCGGCAGCCGGATAGCCACTCACCACTGAACCGCGAATCACTGGACCGCTCCTTGTACCTGAGAAACTCTGCGGCTGGTTTCTTCCCTGGCAGTGCAACGGACTCCTGTTTTACTCCATGACGAGATCCTCTCTTCCCCCGGACGAAGCACCGACTTGCACCCGCTGCCAGGAACAACTGCCCCCGCTGGAGCGTTCTCACCACTTTAAGGTACCGTGTCCGCCAGGCCTCCCTTTCTAAAGATTGCTACAAGGTAATAACTCCTTAACATTCTGGACTGGGCTGGCCGCCTTGACCCTCTAACTGGTCCCTTTCTGTGGTCCAACTCCTTTTTGAACCTTTACAAGACCTTTGTGCACTGCAACCGTGTGACCTTGGACACATTTCGTTTGGATCCTCTGAAAGTGGATCCGGCCTCTTGAACTCTAACTTCACGGTTTTTCCTTGCCTTCTTCTCTTGTTGTGTTCTTGAAAAAGTGTTGGGATCTGTTTCAATTTGTTCTCTGCTTCTCTCTCCCTTTTTAAAACGAACTATTAGAGTGCCATCTACGTTAAGCGCTCACTGCTGTCTGAAAATAAGTGGGGCTTTACTTAAGACTTGTCTAATATTCTTTTAAGGGAGTGTATATCTTTTAGTGACCGTGTTTTTGAATTGCTTACTATTAGTGCCTGTGTGTTTTTCTAGATGTGGTTTTAAATAAATAATGATATCTCTTTTACACCAAGCCCTGGTCAGTGTTTACTTGTTCTATTGTGTGCTCTTGACCTATTGTGAATACTCTGTATACTGCCTAACTCTTCTTGAGGGAAGTCTGACTGCTCAGCTACCAAGTGAATCTGTGTGGTACAGACTGCTACCAAGTGGGTTTACTGCCAAAAACCTGTAGTCCTAAATCTTTTGCAGTGGTCCCAGAGGGAACTGCACAGGTTTCTGCCTAACATCAGGCAGTAAGACAGCCAATCGGCTCACAGTGCATTCAGGCCATTCTTCTGCATCCAGACACTTACAACACAGAATGTGGATTCGGAGAAGCACTCTGCCATTCAGCACTACACACTGCATTCATACCAGTTTTGGGCAGGGCTGTCTCAGTCATTGTGTCAAACACCAGTTACTAGACACCCATAACATGGGGTTTGGAGTTTGATGTCGGGACGGCCGGTCCCCTGCGCTACACGTTCAGTTTGAGGTATGGGTCTTGCCTGCAGCCTGGCACATGGGTTGTCAGGGAACCAAACTACAGGGTTCCCGAGGGGTTTGGTACTGGGTGGGGTGACAAATCCTAGTTTGGTGTGGGCGCTGGCGGTTATTGCTGGCCCAATATTTCAAACTCTTGATGTTTGTTCTAAATTATCGACAATTCAGTCATGGATTAGTGTTGTACAGTGTTTTAATTATCTGATAGAACATGACAGTTGTGGCATCTGGTGCCAATTGTGGTGAAACAGAAAAGCTGACGCGCGTTTCGACTGTGGTCTTTATCAAGACTATGGAGAGTGAGGTGTGTGGTGACAGGTGTTTAAAAATATAAACGGCACAGTGGCATTGTCCGGATTAACATTAGTCATGGCAACATCACCCAGTTGGTCATTCATAGTTGGTCATAGAATTGCATGGTCATGGAATTGCATGGGTAATGACAGGTTGATTGGCACGTTCAAACAGCATGGCAAGTGTATCCAACCAGTTGGTGAGGGGTGAATTGAGATGATTAGACATGCACAGTGAGGACATTGAGCAGTTATAGTGATCATAAGAAAAATACATTTTAGAGCCAATGTTAATTGGTCATTTACACATTTTCGCAGATCAGAGTACCAAGGAAGGAGGGAGGGAGGGAGAAAGAGTATGGGAGAAGTTAGAGCAGGGTAGCCGGGCATTGGAGTGGTGATTGGAAAACAGCTCAGAAAAGCCAGAGAGGCATGTTCCCTGGGTAGGGACCTCTGCACTCATGCCTCAACTGAGCTCAACCTCCTTTCCATTTTTCTTTCTAGACAAGCTACACAAGCTTCAAATCAGCACCCCATTCACGGTGATCTGGCTTCGACTCCACCAGAAGCCTGCCCTCTAACCTTCCTTGGTAAGAACATGCCTTTTTGGCTTTTCTGAGCTGTTTTCCGATCAGCCAAAAGGTTGTTTAAGTTTTATAGAAATGTGCTGATTATGGGAGCGTGGCTAGGTAGTGCGCCATGCGGCAGCAGCTGCTGTAAGCTCTGTGTTGGGATGCCCGTTCATGCCATTCACAGCGTTTTAAACCCCAAAATTTCTGCAGAAATGGCAGTCGGAAGGTGCAGGGACCTCATTGCGCAGACAGCAGTAAATTTACTCTTGTTTGAAAGCCTTTTTTCTTGTCTGATGTGTGGGCTTTGTAGTGCGCAAGAAGGCGAGCGGTACAGGCGAAGGACTGAGCCGGCGAGGCGGGAGCCACAGAGAGCTGGTGCGAGGCGGATACACCTGCTCATGTCGGCACCAGTAAGAGAAACGAAGATGCAGGAAGCCCTGGACATTGTAACGGCCAAGGACGAGAGGAGCTACAACATCGCATGGATGGATCCTGTGAGTCTGCAGTGAGAGGCGGCTATTGGGGGAGGGGTCGGTGAGCCGCATCTGGGGACCCCTCCGGGGGCTGAACGCCGACATATCCGGCCCCTCGGGCCCGACTGCGGGAGCGGGCCCCCTCCGAGGCCAGACATTACAGCGCTGGAAAGTCTCTGACACTTAGTGGTGAAGACTGGGTGAGATCGCAGCGGCCCCCGGGAGTAGAAGGTCGGATCAGGCAGAGAAAAGAGCTTCGGCGGGCATAGTGTGATGCAACCTCATTGGGGGAAGGGCCGTTGAGCTGCGTGTGCAGCGGCGGAAGGTATGGCGTGGGGTGGTCTCTGGGGACCCTCCTGGCGGCGACCAGACAGCGGTGCATTTGACGCCACACGCCTGGCTGCTGAGGCGGGTTCCTTTGAGGCACTAAGGAGCCTGAAATCCCTCGCGGGTGTGTATTCTGCCTCAGACACCCGGTTGACAGAGCAGCCGAACTAGGAGGTAAGGAGCTTGGTGGCCATGATGTGACTCCCTGCGGCAGAGAACCGGTCGTGGTTGGCGCAACCGTCGCTCCCATCATAACATATTCTTCATTAAACGCAATTACATCACCGCATCGTTGATGTAATTGCTCCGGGCGGATGCAAGGCTGAGGTGTACGTCGTAATTGTTTGCTGCTGGTAGCAGCTGTTATGCGCCTGTATTCCCTCACTAATCGAACCTAAAGAGAAGCACTATATGGATATAACTGGTCTTGGAGCTGAAACTAACTCAGCAAATTGCATCTGATATTCTTCACATTTTGGCACATTTTCTTCTGAGTCAACATTTGCATGGGAAGCTTGCACAGTTGTTTGATCTTTTGGTCTGGTAATGCCCAAATCAGCACCAGAGTGGCGGCATTACAACATACTTGACATCTGGAGGTCTGCTAGAGCAAGCAATGCAAATGGTAAAAGCAGACGTGCACCCTCCACCAGAAGCGAAATACCCCATGGAGCCTACCCTATCCAAACTATCATGTGAGGAAAACCCTAAAAACGGATATAACACAGGAAATAAAATTGGAAATAAAATCTTCTAGAGAGACTCTCGCACAATCCATTGCAGTTTTGGACTCCCTTTCGAAAGGCTTGGAAGACAGGGTTAACAAATTGGAAAATGTGGCCTGCAAACAGGTACATGACCATGAGGAACTCTCCAGGAGAATGAAGAGCATTGAAGGCCGTCTGGAAGAGATATGGGCGAAACAGATAGATCAAGAAAATCGATCTAGAAGATACAACATTCGGTTACGCGGAATACCTAGGCAGATATCTGATCATGATCTCCCGGAGTATGTCGGGGCTCTTTAAGTCCCTTCTGGGGTTAAAAGAGGCAGATGACTTGATCCTAGATGGAACCCATCGAATCTACTCCGCTATTCAGCAAAGGAAGGACCTCTTCTCCAGCATGGGGTCTGGCATGGATTCACATGCTCATGAATATTCCCCGTCGTCAGGCTGGAAATCCTCGGTAAAGAAAAAATCAGTATCAGTTTTGTTTCTGATCTGTCTGTCTTAGTAGTAACCAATCACTGGTCCCTGGGTCATACTGCCTCCAGCCAATGACGTCCCTCTCCCAAAGTACCCCTCTGGCAGCCATCTTCAGATTTTTACCACACGCTCAATAGTTGGGAGTCCTTGTGTTTAGCTCTCAAGCTTTTGCTGCGTTTTCACGCTTTTTCAAAGAGATTTTCTCATTTTTTGGTCAAATGGAGCCTCAAGCTCCACCGTTTCTACATCCGATCAACGGGGACCCGTTTTGGATTTTTTCTACGCCCCTCAAGGGTGAAGTTTTCATCGAGTTGCGCTTCTTGGAGGCGTCCAGAAGTTTCTGTGGCCTACCCTGCACATGGCCCAGGAGAAAGGAAGCTTGACGCCCGGAAAGCTGTTCAGGGTTTGCCCTGGATGCCAGCTGCTGAATGTGTTCAAAGAGGACGAGCATTTGAAGTGCCTCTACTGCCTTCATGAGGACAAAACACACGTGGAGAAGAACTGTGCGTTTTGCAGGAACATGTCGGAACGGATCATCAAGGATCGACATCTTCCTCTCTCCAACTGGCTGGAAGGAAAGAGCCCGTCAGGTGAGGAGAAGAAGAAATCCGAGCGGTCTTCTAAGTCCTGTGAGGGCGCCCCGGCGATGGGGTCCCAACAGAAGGCAAAGCACTGCGAGTTCGCGGGCACTGGGAGCGCCGAATGGTCGGGCTCCTCGGCTGCCAGGCAGGGCGCATCCTCCCCAGCACCATCAACCACGAGCCAATGCTCTGGCTCAGGGAAGAGGAAAGCCGAGAACCCGGCGAAGCTTCTGGAGAGGCCCCGGTCGGTCTCGAAGGATCCAGCCGAGGGGGACCGAGGCAGTGACCCTCCCCCCAAGGTGAAGGCCACAGCCCCACAGAAGGTGGTGAAGGCCTTGATTCACCCGGCTAAGGCCTCTATCGAGGAGGTCGCGGCAGCCCTGGCACAACCTGGGGAGGCTACGCCAGTGGAGGCAACCTCGGGGCCCAGAGTTTCTCTGCCACCGCAGAGAGAAGCCTCTTTCAGGCCCATCGAGAAGACCCCCGTGAAGACCCCGGCGGAAAAAGAAGGGGGAAGCAGGTGGCCATTGTGGACACGGACACGGTCTCCGAGGAGGAACTGGTTGAAGTCTTGGAGGGCATCGAAGAGGCCCGGTCCCACGGGAGGGATCCCGACAAAGGGGACGACGAGAGCGCTGGCAACGCCGGCAAGGTTCCTAGTCATCCGTCGCACCCGTTGCTTCCGGAGCTGCAGGACAACTCAGCAGCCATTTTGTTGGCAATACAATCCTTCAGAGATGAGGACGAGATTGCCCCTACCACTGACGGAGGACCCGGAACCAGGCCCGTCGGGAAGTCCCCAAACAAGAGAAGACTGACCCATCCAGCCCTGCCTTTTCAGCCCTTGCGGCCTGCTCAACCTTTGCCCACGTCCCCCGTACCTGGGGATGACACTGGAACAGACACGGCCACAACGGGTACGGATGATGATGATGATGGCGGTGCCGACGGGACGGAGCTCCCATCGCCTCCAGCCCGGGCCTCCCCACCCGACGAGATTGGGTCTTTCCACACTATGATCGCCAGGGCATCTGAGCTTTTTCAGCTCTGCCCCGAAGAGAAGGAAGGTTTCCTGTACCAACAGCGCGAGGCCAAGAGGAAGACGGTCCTCGCCGTGCCTCTGTTGTATGCCATCTGGGACGAAGGTCTCATCCTTCCCAAGAACCCGTCTACGACACCTGCCAAGAGGGATCGGTACGAGAAGTACCGGGTCCCCGACGCGGCCCCTTTGTGCCTTATGGCGCAACCGACCCCTGACTCGGTCGTCTAAGCGGCGGCCAAGAAGAAAGCGGGGGGGGGGCGGGCGAGGGGGCGCATCAGCCTCAACGTTAACTTCCCTGCCGGATGGCGAAGGAAAGAAGCTGGATGCAATGGGACGACGAGTTATCTCGTCGGCTGCAACAACGATTAAGGCGGCCAACGCCCTCGCAATCGTGGCCCGCTACAACAGGGAGTTATAGACAAGATCGCCCCCCTGATGGACTTCCTACCGGAGGACAAGAGGGCTGAGGCCCTGGAGATCTTGCAGGAAGGTGAGGTGGCGTCGGACCATGCCATAACGGTGGCAACAGACATTGCCTACACCGGTTTCCGCCAGATAGGCAACAGCGTTTGCCTCAGACGACGAGGGTGGCTCAAGGCGACAGATTTCTGCCAGGACGTACAAGCTAAGGTTTTGGACATACCGTTCGACCGGAACAACCTGCTTGGGAAAACAGTGGATGAGTCCCTCTTAGACATCAAGGCGGACACAGACAGCTAAGGCCCTAGGAGTTCTCCAGCAACGAAGGCTGTCCTTTCGGAGCTCCGGAGGCAAGCAGGGTGCCTCCAAGGGATTCGGCGGTGGCTCCTCTACCTACCGCCAAGCTGCCCGCTCCTCGTCGCAGGAAGCCTATAGAGGACGAGGCAAGTCGGGTGGATCCCGCCGTCGTCGCCAGAGAGGCCAAGGCGGCAAGGCGTCCTCCAAGCAAGATTGAACCGACCGTGGCGTCGGGCCCCCACCGAAGCACCCCGGTGGCAGGCCGGCTGGCGAAGTTCGTCAGGGTGTGGGAGTCCATCTCCACCGACCGTTGGGTGCTGGACGCCCTGGCCCGGAGGCACGCCCTCGAATTTCTAAAAAAGTGCCCCCGCATTCCTCCCGTGGGCAGAAAGGAAAACCACGTCCCTCAACTACTGTTGGAGGTAAGGGCGATGCTCAAGAAAGGTGCCATAGAGCTCGTCCCAAAGAGGCTCCGGGGCTCCGGAGTATACTCAAGGTACTTCCTTGTGAAAAAGAAGACAGGAGGGTGGCGACCCTTCCTGGACCTGCGACAACTGAACAAGTACATCAAGGCACAGAAGCTCCGGATGGTCACCCTCCAGCACGTGCTGGGACAGCTGGAGGAGGGTGATTTCCTGTCGTTGGATTTGGAGGATGCATACTTTCACATTCCCATTCTAAAAGGACATCGGAAGTTCCTCAGGTTCGTGGTCCAAGGGCGGCACTACCAGTTCAAGGCCCTCCCGTTCGGATTGAAGTCGGCACCCAGGGTTTTCACCAAGTGCCTCGCTCCAGTGGCGGCGCGGCTGCGCCTACAGGGGGATCCACGTCTACCCCTACCTGGACGATTGGCTCATCCGCTCAAGGACAAGGGAGCTTGCCGTAGAACACACAGCGAAGACAGTCCAGTTGCTCACGGACCTGGGGTTCTCCATCAACTTCCCCAAGTCCCACCTGGTCCCCTCTCAAGTCGCACTGTTTCTGGGAGCCAAGCTCGACACAGTGGCGCGTCTGGCCTCACCGTCGGAGGAAAGGACAAAGGCGATCCTGGGCAAGGTGCAGGGTCTGCTGGCCACGGACGTGGCCAGGGTGAGGTCCATCAAGTCCCTCCTCGGGATGATGTCCTCTTGCATATATCTCGTGCGCCTGTGTAGGCTGCGGATGCGCCCTCTACAGGAGTTCATCGACGCCCGTTGGATTTAAGTGACAGGCAGCTTCGAGGACAGGATCCCTCTCAACGAGACCTTCCAACGAGTGATCCGGTGGTGGGGCACCTGCGCTCATCTAGCGGCAGGGACAGACTTTCAGACCCTGGCCCACCAGGCGACGGTGACAACGGATGCCTCCCTGGAGGGGTGGGGAGCGCACACTTGAGATCTTCACGCGAGAGGCCTTTGGCTCCTGGAGGAGAAGCCGCTCCACATGAACATCCTGGAGCTCTGGGCAGTGTTCTGGACCCTTAGGTCTTTTCTCCTGTCCCTCAAGGGCAAGGTCGTGAGGATCTTCACCGACAACACCACCACAATGTTCTACATCCGGAAGCAGGGCGGAATCAGATCCCCAGACCTATCCAAGGAAGCCCAGGATCTGTGGCATTGGGCCGTTGCCCAAGGGATGTTTCTGGTGCCGTTTCATCTGGCAGAAATAAAAAAACACCATCGCCGACTCACTCAGCAGAGAGCTGCGCTCGTGCCACATGTGGGAACTACGCCAGGATCAAATGGGCCGACTCTTTCAGCGATGGTGCAAAACCCAGATCGACCTGTTCTTGACGCCGACAAACTCCAAGTGCCAGAGGTTCGTTAGCAGGTTTCCTCAACCGAGGAGCATAGGCGATGCTTTCTCGTTCCCCTGGGATGGCCTGTTCCTATATGCGTTCCCTCAGTTGCCATTGCTGCTCCGACTCATCAACCAGCTCAAGAGGTCCCGGTGCAGGATGATCTTCGTCGCACCGTCGTGGCTGAGGCAGATCTGGTTCCCGGACCTTCTGGACTTCGTCGGCATCCCTACCGGTCAAGCTGCCGACGGACGCAGATCTTCTTTCCAGCGAAGGAGGCGCCATCCTTCATCACGACCCGGAGTCGCTGAACTTGCAGGCCTGGCTCCTGCAGCACTAGAATTTGGAAGGTACGATATCCCGGCTGACTGCAGAGAGGTTCTTGCAAAGGCCAGGGCGTCCTCAACTCTCAAGTGCTACGGACATAAGTGGAAGAGGTTCTCTGTCTGGTGCCGTGCACAGAAGATTAACCCTCTGCGGATTTCTGCCCCTCAAGTACTGCCGTACCTACTGTCGCTGGCCAAGGCTGGACTAGCTCACGCTTCCATCAAGATGCATCTGGCTGCGATCTCCCGATACACCAGAACTACGGGACGGGCGTCTTTGTGGTCTCATCGCCTGGTGAAGGAATTTATTAAGGGACTGTTCCGATCGTTCCCGCCGGTGAAGGCTCCCTCCCTGGCGTGGGAACTCAACGTGGTGCTGTCTAGGCTCATGGGGGCACCATTCGAGCCTCTGCATTCGGCGTAGTTGAATTTCCTGTTGTGGAAGGCAGCGTTCCTTATGGCCATCACCTCCGCACGACGAGTGGGAGAGATCCAGGCCCTATCCTGCAAGCCTCCATACTTGACTTTTCACGACACGAGGGTGGTGCTGAGGACGCACCCCTCCTTTATACCCAAGGTGCCGTTGGACTTCCACCTCAACGAGCCCTTGGTGTACCAGTTTTTCTTCCCGTCGCCTTCGTCGCCGGCCGAGAGGACTTTGCACTCGCTGGATGTGGCTAGAGCACCGAAGTTCTACGTGGACTGCACGAAGAGTTTTCGGAAGACGTCACAGCTGTTTGTGAACTTTGGACCTTTGAACCAAGGGAAGGCTCTCTCGAAGGCTTCCATTTCCAGATGGCTCTCCGGCTGCATCATGCACTGTCACCGGTTGGCAAACCGACCGTTGCCCGGCCGTCCAAGAGCCCATTCGACCAGAGCGATCGCTGCTCCCACGGCGTTCTTGTCTGGTGTGCCCCTGCTGGACATCTGCAGGGCTGCTACATGGAGGTCGACACACACCTTCATGAGATTCTACTGCGTCGACCGGGATTCCAGGGAGGAGTTCAGAGTCGGCCAAGCAGTGCTGCGCAACCTGTTTGCCTGAAGGTGGGCTTGGTGGGGAGGTAAGAGTTGCTTAATGTTGAGTTTATGTAATGCTTAATGTTGAGCCTTTGCCACCTCCCGTGGTTGTGCATGTGTGTACTGCTATGTATTCTTATATTCATGAGCATGTGAATCCATGCCAGACCCATGCTGGAGAACAGTTACAGGTAAGTAACTTGTTCCTTGCCGGACGTTCTCACTAGAGTTAATTTCTTTCACCAGAAAGAGAAAATCTTGGTCTGCACAGAAAGCAGAACCAGTGAAATTCTGGAACTCCACGTTGCTTCTTTTCCAGGATCTCTACCCCTCTACGCTGGTGGATCGCAGGCAGCTTCAGAAGGTCACAACTTGGCTTCAAGAAAAAAAGATCTGCTATCGATGGGGGTTCCCATGCAGGCTACTTTTTGAATATCATAACCAAACCTATGCAATTCTCTACGAAGATGAGGCCAAAAAATGAATGCTTGGAGAAGAGGGGGGTGGGGGGGGGGGAGACACTGACCCCGGAATGAAGATCAACCCTTTAGATGACCGGTCACGAAGCCCAACACCGAAAGATGTAAGAAGGAAGCCCAGAGGCTGGCAAAGGGTAAACAGGGCCTCGAGCGCAGCGCAAACCGTGACAGATCCTACGTGATCCATCCTGGAGGACTCTGGATGGCTGCTGCTCCACCTGTTCTGTCTGATCTTGAGACGGCCCGCGCAGTGACTCAAGAGCGACTGACCTAGGCATGAAATACCCGTTTAAGTTAGAGATTTGAATGCCATTGTTAGTTTATATTTGTCTCGCATCTTATGGGAAGGGGTACACATGGTTACGCATGGGCAGGCGTCCACTATGTGGAGAGCACCCACCAAAGTGCTTTTGAATAAGTCACTGATTACAACTTTACAAGCTTTTATAATTCGCTATTCAATAATGCTGGTTCTTGTTTTCTGTGTTTTTGTTAAAGTTTTCCTTTTCATGGGATTTTAGCGCTAGGTTTGGTCTAAAAGAAAGTTGACGCCAAATGAAATGTTGTCTATACAGCGCCAGCGACACTATAGAAACGGCATGAATTTACTTGACAACTTGAGTAATCTGAAAAGAGCTATGTGCTTCATTGAAAGTAGAGTTACAAACTCTGAGCAATGGGGGAGGAACAACAGTTTTTCTTGGGCAGAATGAAGAATCCAGTATGAGTCATCAAATGGGTCAAATGTGCAAAGAAATTTAGCTGACACCAGAATGGCTGCCCCGAACATAACCTGGCTCACCCTGAATGTACAGGGCCTAAATTCCCCATTTTAAAACTGAAAGCTCTATTTCACTTGTATACAACACTCAACCCCACTATATTATTTCTGCAAGAATATCCTCTATTGTCCACTGATGAATTCCGACTGAATGATACACTCTACCCTGTCCAATTCTGCGCCGCTTCGGGGCTGAAGAGATGCAGCATAGCCATTCTGGTTCGAAAAGGGACATTGTTAAAGGTTCATAAGACCCTGCAAGATAAAGAGGGGCGATCTATTCTGGTAGTAGCCACACTATACGGGAAGAAGGTAACCCTGATATGCACCAAATATCCACCAAGACCTGCTTTTTACCTCTATATCCAAAATATTACATGAGCGGGCTGAGGGAGATCTCATAGTTGGCGGAGATTTCAACTCAGTGATCAACCCATTGGAGGATAAATCCCTTCCCCGACTCTGGCTGATTAAAAAAAAAAAAAAAACTTTGTAGCACTCGCTACGCTCCTTCGGGAACATTTGTTGATAGAAGCTTGGCGCATCTTCCATCAAGGGGAACGATATTACACTTTTTATTCTGCGGTACATAGGGGGTTTTCTAGGTTGGATATGTTCTTTCTTTCAGATACCTTTATCCCTTGCATAATGGGTATAGAGATCCTCCCAAAAGCCTTATCTGACCATGCCCTCCTGTTGATGACCATGTCTCAGTTTACTGAATCTCCAGAGACCCCTTGTATCTGCCCCTTGAAAGAATTCATTTTGGGGGATCCTCAGGCCTGCTCCTGTATTTGACAGTATAACTTAGTACTTTATGGATAATAACAGGGGGAGCTAGATTATGCAGTGGTCTGGGACACGGCGAGAGCAGTAATTAGAGGTCAAGTCATAACTCGGACACTAGAAAGGGGGAAGTCCAAAGGCAAGTTCATGCTCAGCTGGAATTGGAGCTTCAAAAGAAAGAGGCGCATAGGAATAGGGCTTCTCTGTGTGCCCTTGGAGATGTTCGTGTGGCTCAAAAAGCACTTGAGGCTCACCATATGAGCCGGGCGGCCTACGGGATAATGCGCACTAAACAGTACTATTACTCTGTCGATCTAGAAAAATAGACACCCCTCGATCATAAGGCTATGTATTATGTTGGCCGAAGACCAACCGCCTCATGCATCTAGTATTAGAAATATATAGCCATAAGCTTGACTAAGGTGCGGCCATTTTGAAGCGACTGAAATCGCCATTTTGTATTTCTCTAACATTTGCTTTTTGCCTCATGTAAAACTGCTTTGCTGAAATGTTATTCTGCTTCACTGGTGCACAATGCAAGGCCGCGAGTGGCATGTTGAAACATAACGCCGTAACTCAGACAGAAATGTCCGGTCCCCTCCCTCGCATATCCTTGGAAAGTGAGCAGCAAGGCATTCTAATCAGTATAGCGGGTGCCAGCTAGTCTCGGTAAGCACAGTAGAAATGCTAGAGAGAACATTAAATGACTTGAATTATGCTCTTCTTTGCGGCCCCCCTTTCCTGAGCCCAGTACAGCCCTGGAGAGCAAGTTGACCCCGCCCCCCCCCCACCCCCCTCCCCGGCACACGACTAGAAACTCGGAGATAGCAAGGCCTGGAATGTGTCTTTCCCTACACACAGCTTGCTTTCAGAAAACAGAAACATTGTGTTCTTTAAAACACAGAAGTTTGGGGAGAAGCACTGACCTCACAGACTGCGCGCTTTCCTCACATATAACTTAATACATTCATATATTTCCTGAAATATTGTCTCAACAGAACAGTAAAGAAAAAGAGATGGACACTTGGTTCCCATTTAGCATGACTTTTGTCTGTATTAGAGTACATACAGATCAACAATATGCTGCTTTCTGTATTATTTGTTCATACAGATACATATTTCTTCAAACAACAAGATAGAAGCTATAAAGAGCACAGTAACATTCCATATTATAAAGAACACAACGACAAGCCAACACGTGTTTCGACCCAAACAATAGGTCGTCTTCAGGGCGTATGTCTAATTGGTGTAACAGGTATAACTCAAATGTTAATCCAAAAGAAGGGAGATAACATTCACGCATTTTATCGTTTTCATTTCCTGAAAGCAATTACAACACTCATTTCATCAGATATAGTTCCAACACTATATCCTTTCATATGCCTATGAAACAGATGGAGGAGAGAAAAAGGAAGGGGAGGAGGGGAATGGGAAAATAAAACAAAGAGAAGGTTTTTGTCTGACCAATGCACAAAGCATTCAGTGTATATATATTATTATTTTAGCCCCAGCATCCAAAGAACTATACAACAGAGCATCTGATCAGACAATTTTTCACAAGTAAGACTAATAGGGTTTGTACTTTGAGACAGCAGTTGTTTAGCTATAGAAGGTAGACTCTTTTCAGATCCCGCCCTACCAGGTGCCTCAATTACTTCCCTGTAAGCGAAGGTTGACTGCCCTCATGAGTGTCTGGTCATTGAGCTTCAATTTCTTCCCCTTGTTGGCGTTCATTGTCCATCATTTGTTTGTATTGTTTTAAATTGACATTTGTTATACCGCTTTCCTTTGAATGCAGCTTCAAATGAGTCATACTCATCTAATAATAATTCTGCTTTTCTCCAAGGTTTAAAAATTTGTAGTAGGGCCATGCAATATAGTTTTCTATGTTGCAGGGATTTAAATGGTATCTTATATGATTACACTGGGTTTGGTAAGTTTCACTAAGGTTCCTACACAAGTTGAGACTGAATATTTGCCAGTTGTCTTATCTGGTGTGCTATGGGTTATGTAGGAGTAGTTTTGGGCTATGTCATACAAACACATGTTTTCCAAAGTAGTAATTCTGTTTGGGTAGTATGTGTCAATTAAATTGTCTTTTAAAATGGCTGTTTGGATCATTTGTGGGTATTGTTTCCATATCTTGGTAGACTTGTAGTACTCTTTTTCAGGATGAAGTTGGGCCAAGGTTTAGCCAGCCAATCTGTTCAGATTTACCATAGAAGGCTGTACCTGTTCACGGTCTTCAGTTTAATAGAACCTGCATTCTCTATGGGGGAGGATTTTTATACCAAAGCTGTACTATTTTTGTGACGGTATACTCTTGCGTCCTGTCCCCTTTCCTCCATACTGCATGGGCGTCCCTTTCAAGGGACGGAAGACGGAACCTTTTTCACCAGAAAAAATGTTCTTCCTCTTTTAAATTTAGAGGCGTGCGTGGGTGCAGCCGTGGGAGCATGCGCTTTCCTGATTCTGCCCCCTGCTGCCACACCTCAGTGCCCTTTTCCGCGTTGATGGAAAGAGGCCGAATTTGCCAGCACTCCTGTGTTTGGCTTCAGCCATGTAATTCCACACACGGATACTTATTCTTTTCTGTCTTTTTCTGTCTTTTTTTGTCTTTTTATCATTCAGGTACTCAGTCTTCAGGCGTCACGCTCATCCCTGTCGCATGTTGACGTCTACACGGTTCAGCAGGTGTCCATCCTGCAACAGGCTCTTTCCAACTAAAGACCCCATGCCCTCTGCCTACGTTGCCTTGGCCCAGACCACGGCTGGCAAGCTTGTACCGGGCTCTCCTTGTGGTCTCTGAAGAACAGACTAGCCAGGTGGATGGAGCACTTCCAGAGATCGCCCCTAAAGGACTTCGTCTTTCATCGATCCAAGCCCAAGGTAGGGCCGCTCTTTTTCCAGCACACCCCGCAAGGGAGACTCCTTCCCAAGGACTCGCCCGTTCGGGAGGACCGTTCAGCTCCTGCTACCAGCACACGTACTGAGGCTGAACCAGCTACTGGCAGGCAGTCCGAGGGGTCAGTGGATCCTCCGTGGGACAGTGCTCAGGGACCGGAAGGTTCTTTAAATGGGTCTTCACCCGAGGGGCTACACCCTAGTACCGGGAACATGCCCTAGGGGGCGCCTTTACACAGTTCTACCGGCAGATCCGTCGAGGGCAAAACATCTACCAGGCTTCGGCCTGAAGAACAGGTTAGGCCCCATGACCCACACTCAAGAGTCCTGGACGGGGCCCAGTGAGCTGAGCAACATGACGTAGGCACCTGGAAAACAGCTCGAAAAAATTGGGCGCTGTGCCAGACAGTCCAGAAATCCGGCCGATGCTGCTCCAAGGCAGGCAGCAGGTGGAGGAACGTGTGTCAAGGTGAGACTGCTGGCAACCAGGTATGTGGCCTACAGCTTACCCTTCCTTCGCGCAAGGCAGGTTCCTGCTTAGTTCGAACGGGCAGGGCATGCAACGGTTCCAGCAGCCGCTCGCTATGCCGTCAATATCGCCTACCACTACTCCGTCCTGCGAGGACAGGTTCTTTGAAAGGTTCCTCAGGCTAATGAAATCTCCTCGGATGGGGGTCATCCTCTGGGACGCCACTAGGGACTCGCTCCCGGCAATTGCTCTGGTGCCGCAGGCCCCTGTACAGGCGCCCCTGTTCAGCCTCAGCAGCCTGCTCCAATCCCCAACCGATTGCGCACATGGTTCCGCTGCAGCCTCCGGCTCCGGCCTCCACACCTCAGCCCTCGGCGCCCAGCACCCCTCCTCCGGTGCCGGACCCTCAGGTGGACACAGATGAGGAGGACGACCCCGGCACACCATCTACAGCCAAGGCCTTGCACAAATGTCTTGCAGGGCTGGCAGAGTACTTGGGCCTTCCCCAACCCGAGGTCAAGCAACCAGCAGAGGGGGTCCTCGCAGAAGTCCTCGCGCTACGTCCCGTGGCCAGAACAGAGATCCTGATGCAGAAGGACGTAGTCGCCTTGGCCAAGAAGGGTTGGCTCAAGCCTCACTCGGTCCTGCCGGTGAATAAATGCCTGGGCGCCAAGTACAGGCAGATGGAGGGAGGATATACACTCTTGCTATCGGCCCATCCTCAGCCACACTCGTCGCTGATCACTGCAGCATCACTATACTCCAAGCCTTAGTCGTCCTCGGCCGCCTGCTCTGCAGCGCTGCTAGGCAAGGAGGAGAAGATTTTGGAGGCGTATGGGAAGTAGCTGTATGCCAACGCGTCCTTGCACCTTCGTCAAGCCAACGTGATGCCATGCTGGCAGCCATTGACCAGAGGCTCTGGTGGGAAATTGCAGATTTCTTCCCAGAGCTTCCGGCACAGAGCCGATCGCGATTCAAGGCGGGATTGGCAGAGGCCAAGATGGTGGCACAGGACATGATGGAGTCCACCGTGGCCCACATTGACACCTCTGGCCGTGCCATCTGCATTGCCACGGACATGAGAATGGCCTGGCTCTGTGCTACGAAATTCAACCTGAATGTCCAGGAATGCATCTCAGACCTTCTGTTCGAAGGGGGTGACCTCTTCCACTCCACAACAGACTAGGAGCTGGACAAAAAGAAAAACATCTCACAAACGGCCAAGTCTTTATCCATCCTTACAAAGACCACACCCAAAACCTACACCCAGTCACAGCAGCGTTCTGACAAGGAGTTTACTTACGGAGGGTTTGGCGGCTTCCAAGAGCGGAGGTCCAGGCAGCCTGACTGTTCGCCGAAGCAGCATCAGCGCAAACAACAAAAAGGGGAAGGGGGGAGTAAGGGCGTTTTCCAGTCCCCCTTCTCCGCAACAGCCTCAGAGGGAAAGAAGGCATGACACGCCCCTCTGGGTCCACGTGTCTCCAGTGGGGGGGGAGGCTTGCTCTCCATGCAATTACTGGCGCCAGAATTCACAAACCCCTGTATCCAGGGGGCACCGCCTCCCTATCCCAGCCTCTCCTCCCTCTTCCCCTCCACTCCCACAGGTTGGGACTGCAACTCTTTTGGCGAAGATCTGGTTGCTTGAGAGCCAGGCAATGGAGGAAGTCCCAGCCTCCCAGCGAGGCTTGGTCTTTTACTCCAGGATTTTCGCCATTCAGAAGAAGAACCAGGCGGGCCTGAGAGTTGTGCTGGACCTTTCCACCCTCAACCTCTTACTACCTCTACAAAAATTCAAGATGGTTACGCCAGCTTTGATAGCGGAGACATTGTGCAAGGGAGACTGAATGTGCTCCCTGGATCTGAAGGACACATACCTACACTTCCTGAGATGGCAGCCTCATCGTTCTCTTCTACGATTCAGGATCATGGGCTACCATTTCAAAAAACAATGTGCTTCCTTTCGGCCTCAACTCGGCCTCCAGGGTCTTTACCAGGCTGGTGAATACAGTGGCGGCCCTCCTCAGGGCTCAGGGCCACCACATCTACCCATACCTTGACGACTGGCTTGTCAGGGCGACATCTCCGGAAACGGTGCAACACACTTCCCACACTCTTATGAACACACTGCACACTTTCACTCTACCTCAAGAAGTTGCAGCTGCAACCTATGCAGAGACTGACCACCTTAGGTCTCGTTTGGGACACGTGCTCCGAGAAGGTTTTTCCCTCGGATGACAAGTTCACGGCCATCAAGAGGGCCATGGAGTGCCTCTTCGGCCTGGTGGTACCAACACCTACTGGGCCTCATGGCAGTAGTCCTCTTGGCCGTCCCCCACACGACTCAGGAAGAGGAGGATACAGCTGCACTTTGCAGCATCTTGGAACCAGGAACGGTGCCCTCAGAAATTATCAACGTTCCTCCATCGCTTTACCCGGACCTCTCATGGTGGTCCAGGGACTGCAACCTGCGGACGGGCAAGCCTTTACGGCAGCCTACCCCACAGGTCACCATCACCACAGACCCCTCTCTTGAGGGTTGGGGGCCTCCCTGGACAACCACTGCGTCCATGGCACCTGGTCCCGGCAGGAGTACCACATATATTGGCTGGAACTGATGGCCATCTGGCTGGTGCTTAGAGCCTTCCTTCCGGTTATCGAGGGCAAGGTCGTCCTCATTCAGACGGACAACTCGGCCAGCATGTTCTGTGTCAACAAGCAGGGAGGTACCGGATTCCCCCCGCTGTGCAGGCTGGCAGTCAGCATGTGGGAGTGGGGCCTGGAGAACATATACATCACGGCCGTCCACCTGCTGGGGAAATCCAACCTGGAGGCAGACAGGCTCAGCAGACTGGGAGTGGACAAATACGAGTGGCAGTTTAGCGACCTAGTGCTGCAGGAGATCTTTGACAAATTGGGACACCCTAAAGTGAACCTCTTTGCCTCCTGGGGCAACAGAAAATGCCAACTGTTTGCCTCCTGGCAAGGTCAGGGTCCGAGCTCCCTGGGCGATGCATTCCAGATCCGGTGGCACGGAATGACGGCACACGCCTTTCCGCCCACACTGCTGATTCACAGGGTGATATGCAAGATCACGGAGTCTCGCCACCTCAGCATCATTCTAATAGCTCCATGGTTGTCGGAGCTGCTCAGCCTTTCGGAGAGGCCTCCCATTCGCCTTCCGACGGGCCCAGCACATCTTCTGGTGCAGCAGGGGGGCAGGGTCATCCACCCCGCGCCAGAGAAACTAGCCCTCATAGCGTGGTTCCTGAACAGGTAACGCTAGGTCACTGCAGCCTCTCCCAGGCTAATCTAGAGATAATACAAGGCACCAGGAGCAAGTCTACCAGCGCCCAGTTTAAGAGCAAGTGGACCAGGTTCTGCCACTGGGCAGACTCTAAGGGTATCAACCCCCTGGCATGTACCCTGGACGACGTGCTCTCCTTCTCGGTGCACCTCGCCCATTCAGGCGTGCAGGTAGACACTTGCCGCACCTACCTAGCAGCCATTGGGGCTTATAGAAACTCTGAGGAGGAGATCTTTTCCTCTTCTAACCCGATTGTCAAGAAACCTTTTACGGGACTCGCCAGTCTATACCCGCCCATCAAGAGGCCGCACCCCGTGTGGGACCTCAACATAGTTTTGGGTGCCCTGGCGCACAAACCGTTTGAACTTATGGTGTCCCCGGACATCATGCTGGTCACCATTAAAGGCATGGTCTAGTAAAAATGTTTATTTAAAAAATAGATAGGCAACATTAAAAAAAATACTAGCATTCTCTTTTTTAAAACTTCCTATGTAAAATTTTGAGCTATCCAAGCTCAAAATTCGCAAAAGCAAGCACATGGGCGCATCCATTTTGTGAAATGGAGGCCCTCCTGTGCTGGCTTTTGCGGCACTAATGAAGGAAAAGCCAGCCAGCTGTAGTAAACAAAAGCTACCGCTGGGTGGCTTTCCCTTCATTAGTGCTGTACTCGGAGGACGGGGACCGCAGACCAGAGCAGGAAAGCTGCAGCGGAATCTCGGTAAGTGCTATTTTTTTTTTTTTTTTAAATAAGCACCAGCTGCGGTTTTATTTCTAAGTTTTCCGGGCTGGAGGAGCCCGGAAAACTTAGAAATAAAACCGCAGCTTTAAAAACGTATTTATGTTTGCGGTCATTTTTGAAGCGACCGCAAACATAAATACAACGTTATTGTGTTGGAAAATGCTGCGGTTTTTCTTTCCAAGTTTCTCAGGCTCCTCCGGCTCGGAGGAGCCTGAGAAACTCGGAAAGAAAAACCACAGCGTTTTCCAACACAACCGCGTTGTTTCTGCCTGAATCTGCTTTCCCATTTGGGGCTCTCGGGCTCCCCGCGGGTAGCCCGAGAGCCCCAAATGGGAAAGCAGATTTATGCAGAAACAATGCAGCATTTAGCATTTCCCATTTGGGTCTCTCGGGCTCCCCACGGGGAGCCCGAGAGCCCCAAATGAGAAATCAGCTGTAGGTAGAAACACTACGCGGCATGTAAACATAACCGCGTTGTTTCTGCCTGCTGTGGCTATCACTTTGGGTCTCCGGTGCTCCCAGGGGAGCACCGGAGACCCAAAGTGAAAGCCACAGCAGGCAGAAACACAACGCGGTTGTGTTGGAAAACGCTGCAGTTTTTCTTTCCGAGTTTCTCAGGCTCCTCCGAGCCGGAGGAGCCTGAGAAACTTGGAAAGAAAAACCGCAGCGTTTTCCAACACAATAACGTTGTATTTATGTTTGCGGTCGCTTCAAAAGCGACCGCAAACATAAATACAACGTTTTTAAAGCTGCGGTTTTATTTCTAAGTTTTCCGGGCTCCTCCAGCCCGGAAAACGTAGAAAAAAAACTGCAGCTAGTGCTTATTAAAAAAAAAAAAATATATAGCACTTACCGAGATTCAGCTGCAGCTTTCCTGCTCTGGTCTCCGGTCCCCGTCCTCCGCCTACAGCACTAATGAAGGGAAAGCCACCCAGCGGTAGCTTTTGTTTACTACAGCTGGCTGGCTTTGCCTTCATTAGTGCCGCAAAAGCAAAAGCCAGCACAGGAGGGCCTCCATTTCACAAAATGGATGCGCCCATGTGCTTGCTTTTGCGGATTTTGAGCTTGAATAGCTCAAAATTTTACATAGGAAGTTTTAAAAAAGAGAATGCTAGTATTTTTTTTTTTTTATGTTGCTTATCTATTTTTTAAATAACATTTTTTACTAGACCATGCCTTTAAGACGGCCTTATTAGTTGACCTCGGCTCGCAGAATCAGCAAAATCCCAGTGCTGATCACTTCAGTGCCATACATTACGTTTCACAAGGACAAGGTAGTCTTACGTTCACACCCAGCATTCCTACCTAAGGCGCCTTCCTCATTCCATCTGAACGTGGAAATAGTGCTGCCTACATTTTTTGCTGAGCCCAAAGATGAGGCACAGAGTTCTGCAGTGCCTGGATGTCAGGCGTGCCCTGAAATGCTACTTAGACAGGACCAAGGGCTTCCACAAGTCGGACACTCTTTTTGTCACCTTCGGCGGATCAAGACAGGGGTATCGGGCCTCCAAGGCCTCCTAGTCCGTTGGATGGTCTCGCCATCATAGAAGCTTACGAGGGACAGCATAAGCCACTGCCGGCGAACATGCACTCCCATGCGGTCAGAGCCAAGGCAACGGCCATCGCTTTCCAGCGGCATGTCCCCTGGCAAGTCATAAGCAGGGCGGCCACATGGGCCACCCCTTCAGCTTTCTGCAAGCACTACTGTTTGGATGCCGGCTCTAGATCAGACGAGGCCTTCGGACAGGCGGTTCTTAGGAACCTGTTTGCTTAAGGAGGATCTCCTCTCCACCCTGGGGTTACACTCATTTGTAATCGCCCGTGCAGTATGGAGGAAAGGGGATGGGATGTAAGAGTAATCCTAAGTAACTCACCGTAGTGACTAATGTACTCTTAGTCCTTAGTCCCCTTTCCTCCATATGTCCCACCCCCCCCAACCCCCCTAATAAAACTGGGGCCATTAGGCAATGTTAATCTATTGTCGACGCATCTGTGTGGCACTGGAGGGCGGAGTCAGGGCAGCGCATGCTCCCAGGGCCGCACCGCTGCGTGCCCCTACATTAAAAGGGTAAGAAGGTTTTTTCGGGTGAAAAATGTTGAGTCTCCCGTCCCTTGGATGGGACACCCATGCAGTATGGAGGAAAGGGGACTAACGTACAAAGAGTACGTTAGTCACTACGGTGAGTAACTTATAATTTTTGTCAGATATGTCATCCCAGAGGTCTTTTAGCTCAGTTTTCTCAGCTTTGTTGAGATTGGCTGTGACATAACTCGCAACTGCCGTGGAATTGTCTGCAATGTATTGTATGTCTCTCTGCAGTCCACAAGACGGCAATAATTGCATTGTAATCATTGATGTACTTGGATTCTTTGTCCCTTTTATTATTGCATGTGTTTTAGGGGATTTACCTTTTACACTGTGTATAACGGAAGACATCAAGCTATTTACTTTTACTTTTTTGCAAACTGGTCTAGGGAAGCCAAAGCGACATTTGATATAGTATTTACCTTTGTTTTTATATCCACGTCGCCAGTATTTGCCACACTTATGTTTTTGGAAGTGTAAGATTTGTGTATGTAGGTCACGAACTGTGGTTTCTGAAGGGATGTTGCAGGTAATGTATTTTTCAATAAACTGAAAAACAGTGGCATCAATGCCATGGCCTAATTTGGGAGCATCTTTTATCCACAAAGTCATGTGGCTATGTGGTGCTCCTCTGGATTGATATTCTTTTTGCTCCAAAAGAAGTGTTGCACTTCTGAGCGGCGAGGTAGTTTTATTGCAGATGAAGTGCAGCATGGCAATAAAGCGAGGGTGAAAGTAACTTGATACATTGACAGGGTCAAGAGAACAGAGTCCTCCTGGTGTTTTTATATCTATTCTGTGTTTATTTTGGTTTGCATTGTATAAGATTGTGCAAGTCATCCCATGCGTACTCTGCACAAGTTAAAGTAACAAACCATGTGGGTGGGCATGGGTTCCTTAGAATACAACGTACATCAGTGTGATGTCGGAACCAGTATTATTTTGTACCACGCACGTTTGTGATACTTGACTGCAAAACTTCATCTATGTTTTTTATTATTTGTAGCTGTTTGGTAGGGGACATGTTTAAAAAATGTGCATGTTTTTAATGTGTGTGCAAATCTATAACGTTGCTAGCTCACTTTCGAACAGGAGGTAGAACATTTATTCTACATTTTGTCTCTTTCTGGGGTCTTCAGAATACATTTGTAAAGAGCGATATTTTGATGCACTAATTTGTGTGGATCGTTCATTATATCCTCCTCCTTTTCCTGTAGGTAAGAGTACAGGAAAAGAACATGCTTCTACTCTTGTTTCCCGTGTGCTCATTGGGGATACTTTGGCTTGACTTATTTGATATGTTTCTAGCACATCTTCAAAGGTGTCTTTGGAGTGTAGTTGGTGAATTGTACAATGGTCTAAAATGTTGGCTGCATTAACAGTATCTGAACGTTCAAATTGTCCAGTGTCTGGTGAATCTTGAATTATTTGAGTGGTTTATTTTAAGTTTTCCTCTGTTTATATTTTTGTAGTATTCATTGTTTTCTTTCAGATATTGTAGGGCTTGTCTCATTTTGTTTAAGACAACCCAACTTTAAGTGCTTTGCGGATGACACCCAGCTCATTTTTAGGCTACCCTCGGCCTCCTTCTCCCCTTCCCTTATCTCTGACTGTCTGCTATCCAGGAGCGGTGTGCCGCCAATGACCTCTGCCTTAATGCCAGCAAGACTGAGATTCTCCTCATCGGCACACCCGCTCCCTCCTTCACTGTAGCTCTCTGGCCGGCCTCTTTTGGTCCTCCTCCTGCCCCACCTTTAAGGCTAAAAACCTTGGGGTAATCTTCAACTCCCCACACTCCTTTTCTCCTCACATCTCTGACGTCTCTAAGAAGTCACACTACCAACTGCACCTTCTCAGAGCTATTCTTCCTTTCCTCTCCTTCCCCAAGAAGCCGACAGTCTCCAGAGCTCTGGTTCTCTCTAGGCTGGACTATTGCAACAGCCTCTTTCTAAATCTGCCTGCTTCTACTCTCCGCCCTCTGCAACTTATCCAGAACAGGACTGCGAGACTTGTCCTTGGACTCAAGCCAAGGGATCTTATCTCTCCAGGACTGATATCTCTGCACTTGCTCCCAGTGGCCGTGAGGATTAAGTTCAAACCTTGTGCATCGTCCACAAGGCCTTCTGGGGCCTCAATACCTTCAACTCGCTCTTCCTAAATATCTTCATTCTCGAGCTCTCCGCTTATCCACCTCCAACTCCCTCAGGGTCAGTTGCTTCTCCAAGCAAGGAGTTGGTGGTAGATCTTTCTTCGGCTGGGGCCTCCCTCTGGAACAGCCTCCCTTAAACTTGAGGAGAACCATCTCAGGAAGCACCTCAAAACCTTCCTCTTTGCTTCCGCCTTTTCTCCGCCTCTCCTCTGCTGACCTCCTTGCTGTTACCTGAACTGCACTGGCGACCTGGACACCCTCTGATCTCTGGCTCAGGTCCCACCCCTGCCAGCGTCACACACCTGCACTGCCCATCTGGCAACCTGCACACTAGGGGACTGTTTCTGTATCTCTGCAGTCCCCCTACCAGCCCTTGACACCTGATGTATGCACTTACCATTGCACTAGCCACTTGTTGGCCGTTACTTATTATTTGTCATCTTTGCATATACTGCACTATCCCTACCCCCTCTCATGCACTTGGTGATCTGAATGACACCTGGTCTAGTAGGATCGTTGTCCGTCCTCACGTTGTTCCCCTCCCTTGCCTCGTTCGCCTTGAAACACTTTTGTATAGGCGCGTTCTAAATATATCATATCATAACTAGTTGTTGCCAAATTGTGTTGTCTTCTGTTGATGCACCATTAACTAGTACAATCAAAGATCGATCTATTGACGGTTGTACTCCTAGAGGTTCTACGTTTTATTTAAGATCTACTGGAAAATGCACTCCTTTGCCTCCATATGAGTTACTAAAGGGCATCTGTGGCAATTTGGCTGTTTTTGGTTGAAGGCGTATTATAGCTTTAAATGGGTGTACTCTTGGCATATTAATGCTCCCATACAAGTTAATTTGTTGGACTCTTTGGAAGTGGGAACATTTCTAAGTTATTAATGGTAGCGCGTGATGGCATTTGGTGGTAGTCAAGCTTTGTTGCAGTACGTGCAAACGGTTGAGGGGTCCGTTAGTTTGTATTTATGTTCTGCTTTTCGATATAAAGCTAATTGGAACCGGTAGGATTCCTAGTCTATTTTGTAGGCCATATGTACTCATTTTGTGTTCTTTTTATACAAAGTTCTGCGACAACAGGCACATACTTAGTCTGGTATTACAGCAGATGTGTTGTGAAACTTAGCTATTTCTTTTTGTATGCGTTTGTTAGGCGGTTAGTGTTTTAGAGGTTTTCGTTAATACTTGCTGAAGTTACTGAACTTTCGCAATTCAGTTTCACAGTATTTACTTTGGATGTGCTCAATTTCTTGATGGAATTCTTTGGCTGTTCCATGTCAGAGAATGTTATTTAAATGTTGCATTTCTATTGCAGGACTTTTTGCATAGTACAGTCTATACACAAGATTTTGTCTAGCGGAATGGTGTGTTGCTAACGTTTTTGATGATATGGAAAATGATTTTGCGAGCAGTGTTTAAAATGCAGTCTAACGAATGTCCTAGAAGTCGAGTGTGGCTGTGCACTGGACAAGAGTCTATGGCTTGTAAAGTTTTCATTTTTACTTTTGACTTGGTGATTGAGGAATTGTAAAGATTTAAAGGATTTTGGTGTATGTTAAATATTGAGCTGCATGTCCATTTGTATACTGGACGGTTTGTTTGGGCAAACGGAACGTTTGGTTCAAAGTTAGTTGGGGATTGTTAGGGAGAATTCTCATTTATGGCTAATTTCCCTAACCTAGTGAGTCCCCCAGCAGCTTTGCTGGACTTCTGGAGTTTATTTTTTTTCCACTTGGTAAGAGTGTGAGCTTTTTCCCCACTCTTACCCATGTTTTGCCATGTGTATTTCTCTGTTTTTATAGTTGTGGACTCTGAAGTACACCACTTCAGTAGCCCCCTTCTTTTTGTGTCACACAGCACCTTCAGTGCCGTGACACAGGGTTGTCTTTGAGGCTTCCCTCAACACCATTTCTGAGGCTGACTACAGTACCCCAGAAAAGGGTAAAGTTGCCATTAACTTTACTTAGTCAATCTACCACAGATCCAGTACACACCATCTTCCATGGAGTACTGGGAAGGGTTAATTTGTATCCCTTTTTATCTGTACCTCCTGAAGCATTGTTTTGCTCTTTTAACATTTAGACTTGGCTGGTGGCAGTGGTATCTACCCTAACTTTTCTACCGCGATTATATTAGATAAACGTGGTATTGTTCTTGGCTATTATATTAGCTTCGAAGATAAACCCGCTTGACCAAATAGTCTTTCTTTTGGCTCCGGTTGGTTTTATTCGCCATTTCTTTTTGTTAAAGTCCTTCTTGTGTTTTACTTTGCGCGGCAAACTAGGTTCACCTTCTTTGTTCACCGTCTTTTGGCGGGCTTCTGCGAAGAAGACCTCCACCAGGCGCCTCGGTGTCTAGGTGGGCTGAATGTGAGGGAGGGGTGTAGTCGCCCCCTGTAGCATGGTAACTTCTGTTGCTGCATGGAGTGGAATCTGCAGGGATTCTGGAAGGAGAATGTGGAGGTGGAGAAGAGGACATTGAAGAGACAGTTGGAGAGACTGAAGCATCTCCCTTAAGAGACTCCTTTTCTATCCCCTTTTAACATATATATTACTTACTGAAACCTATTAATAAACCCCTAATTATATTTATACAACCTCCGTTTCATTATTGATGCTACATTTGGCGACGAGGAAGTTTTGGAGAGCAGCTACCAGGTCGAAGTGAAGTAATCTGAATTTGCAGGTGAGCGTGAAAGTATCCTGCCTTCCTGCACGTTTAATAAGAACACGAAGGATTTACTATATGCATGTATAGATGTATTTTTGCTCCTTTGAACTCACTGTTGCTGTCTGCGCGTGTGCATCTCCAGCCGCGTATTGAATAATAACGCTGTCCGGAGCTGGTCGCGAGCTTGCAGGGTTAAGGGAGACCAATCGCTTTAGAGAAAAGCACCCGCAATGTGGTGACGTGTTGTGCACGGGCAGCCAGCTTGATTGGATTACCATAGCAACTACAAACAAAGTCATTAGAGCTTTAGCGATCGCTGTGAAAGCGTGTTGGATATTACTTACAATACAGTGCTGGCGGTATATTTACAGTCCAATTTTTTTAAAAAAAGAAAAAGAAATTAAAGTGGACAGCAACACAAGTGTTAGCACATTATAAACGAGATATATAAAAAAAAAATTCTATTTCTGTGAATGAGGATCAAGTGGTTCGCTCCTGCTCCTACTCGTCCCAGTACTGGCTATATACATACAGAGAGAAAAGAAGGCAAATGATGTTATAGAGTAGTGATATTCACCAAGATTGTATGGGCAGTACACCAATACGCTTAAAGAAGCGTTGCAGTTAATAAAGGAATTATCAGTTGCTGATACAAGTGGTGTCTGCAGTAACCATAGACGACAGAGGAGCAGGTGATCAGTCTGTGGCTACAAACATGACAATGCACATAGTTCCACCACCAGCCATGTTTCTGCTTGAAGCAGGAGAACCAAATTTACCATGGAAGAGATGGTTGAAGTCATTTGAGCATTATGCTTCAGTGGTCTGCGGAACAAATTACAGTGTGGAGAGAAAGAAATCACTGTTGCTTCACTGTTTGAGACCAGCGGGACAAGAAAAGTATGAGGACTTACCAAACTTACCTGATGATGGAGGGGATATGAATGAATATGAAAAATGTATTGCCAAATTGAGTAAACACTATGAAAAGAAACGAAGTACAATCTTGGAAAGGTATAAGTTTGGTAAGAGGTCACAAGAAAGTGGAGAGAGTGTGGAACAATATATAACTGCTCTGAGAAAATTAGCAAAGAATTGCAAATTCGAACCACAATTAGATGAAAGACTCAGAGATCAATTCATGCTGGAGTGCAATAGTGCTAAGATTAGAGAGAGGTTATGGGCCGAAGATGATCCTGATTTGGATGTGGTACTGCGCATAGCCAAAGAAGTTGAACATATGGAGAATTGTGTCAAGACATTAGAGGATAGAGTGAAGAGTACTACGCTAAAGCCAGAAAATCCTATCAATGCAATTCAAATGACAAAAGCTGATAAAGTGAACAATCAAAACGCTGTGGTGAAACGGAAAGAGGAACCTAGGATGCAAAGCTCTTACAGATACAGTAATGATGTGAAAAGTAGAGGAGCTGTACGTGGATATGGTGGTTACAACAGAGGACGGTTCTTGAGTAATAGACAGTCTCAAATGAGTCAGAGGAAGAATTAGGACATGCTTTATGTGTGACAGTCCCATGCACTGGGCTAACAGTCCGGAGTGTCCAACTATCTACATTATATGCAAAAACTAGAATGGAAAGGCCATATGGCCAAATGCTGTAGGGTTGATGAAGGAAGTATGAATTGGATAAGAGGTGCAGAAGAATATGAAGACGAAGAATGTGTCTTTGCTGTCAGCGATACTGCAAATGGCATGGAACTGGAGAGTCCCAAGACTATCATTATGATAAATGATGCCCCAGTAAGAATGATGACTGATCAGGAGCGAAATATACGTTGCTGCCTGAGAAGATATGGAGACAAATTGGTCCGAGATGGCTTAATGAATCAGACATTAATCCGAGTGCATATGGTGGCGTGAAAATAGATATTATTGGATGGTTTGAGGCGAAGTTAGCCTTCAAGGATAGAATGGCCAAAGGGAAAGTCTATGTATCAAGAAAAGGAGCAACACCTCTACTTAGCTGGACGCATCAGGCATGGTTGAAGGTTAGATTGGATGCCAGTGCTGAGGAGTCTATCTATGTGATTGAATCCAATGAGCTGTCTACAGAGGCAGTGAAGAAGGAAGTGTTCAAGGATGAAATGGGCTGTGCAAAAGGGATTACGCACAGGATACAGCTCAGAGAGAATTGCAAACCAGTTGCACAGAGGCTGATGAATGTTCCTTTAGCCATGCGAGATGAGGTCAAAAGTGAATTGAAGAAACTGGAAGGGCAGGGCATAATTGAAAGGATTGATGCTTCGGAATGGGTATCACCATTGGTAGTGGTGAGGAAGAGCTCTGGGAAAGTGAGTGTGTGTATCGACCTCAGAGAACTGAACAAGTGCATCATCCCTGAGAGGCATCCTCTTCCCAACATTCAAGAGCTCCTATCAACGGTGTTTTCGACCCTAGACCTTACCTCTGCATATCACAAAATTCGGCTGCACAAGGACTCAAGGCATCTGACAGCATTTATAACCCCGGAGGGCTTGTATCAATATAGGAGAATGCCATTTGGTCTTATATCGGCAGCTTCAGTGTTTCAGAGGACCATGCATCACATTTTTGATGGTGATAAGGGCATTATTTTTTTTCAAGATGATATTCTTGTATTTGCTAAAGATGAAGTAGAGCAGGATAGAATTCTAGATGGAGCATTAAGAAAATTGCATAAGATGGGTATGACATTGAGCAGAGAAAAGTCAAAGATTCATAGGAAGCAAATTGAATATTTATGCCATGTTATCACAGAGCAGGGGATTACACCCAAGCCGGACTTGATGTCTGCAATCAATAATATGGCTACACCTGGCAATAAAGAACAATTGAGGACATTCTTGGGAATGGCTGAGTATTATTCTAAATATGTTAGAAAGTTTGCTGATCACACAGCGGTATTGAGGGATCTCACCAGGATGAATGTCAAATATGAATGGAATGTAAATTGTGAGAGAGAATTCAACTCCATAAAGAATGCTCTGACAACTGCACCGGCACTGAAGAACTTTGTAAGAGGGCAGCGTACGGTGATCACAACGGATGCCAGTAATGTGGGCCTAGGTGGGTTGTTGGCACAATTACATGATGGAGAGCAAAAGGTAATTGCGTTTGCTTCACGGCTGTTAAAGGGAGCAGAAAAGTCGTATGCAGCAATCGAAAAGGAGGCCTTAGCCATTGTATGGGCAGTGGACAAATTCAGGAGTTTCGTTTGGGGAATACAATTTGAGATTAATACGGATCACAAACCACCTTTGGAACTATTAATGAACAAAGGACTAGACAATGTGTCGGCAAGGATACCAAGATGGGTTCATAGAATGCAGGAGTTCAATGTGGTGGTTAAGTATATTCCAGGAGTGAGGAATTATGCTGCAGACTGTTTATCGAGACTTACGAATGCCCAAGAGGAAAGTGGAAGTGAAGGTGAGGAAAATCAACAAGAAATTATATGCATGTTACAGGACACAGCTATTGCTAAGGAAGAATGGTTGGAAGGCATAAATAAAGATGCAAAGTTAGTTTATGATGGAAAATATAAACAATAAACATGTTCCCCTCAATAAGATCAAGGAGGCAGATGTGCAAGGACTATGGAGTGTCAGAGATGAGTTGAGTATACAAGATGGATATTTGTTTAGAGGAGATAGATTGATTCCACCTGAAAATTTCAGGAAGAAAATAATTGAGCTTGGACATGAGGGCCACCAAGGCATATCCAAAACCAAGTGCAGGATAAGGAATACTTACTGGCGGCCAGGATGTGATGCGGAAATCGAGAGGATCATAAGAAACTGTATCCTTTGTAATAAGTCTGATAAGAGTTGTGTGAGTAGTGAGTACCGGATGGTTATGCCTGATGTGCCAAGTAGACCATGGATGAAAGTTGGGATTGATATAATTGTTCCGATATGGAGTGAAGGAAGTCAAACGTTTTGTGTGGTAATGATTGATATTTTAACAAGATGGGCAGAAGTGAAAATGCCTAGTGTCACAACTAGAAATATTATTAAATTCATGGAGGAGGTATGTAGTAGGGAAGGATATCCTGGGGTTATTCTATGTGATAATGGTCCTCAATTCGTCTCGAAAGAGATGGAAGATTATTTAGGAAAGAAATCGATTAAGCATGTGACCAGTGCGGTTTATCACCCACAGACTAATGGTGTAGTAGAAAGGTACAACGGGATTCTCAAAGACGCCATTAGATGGGCATGGGCCAATGGAATGAGCTGGAAAGAAGCAGTCAGGAATGTCATTATGGCACACAGGTTTACTCCGCACAGTTCTACAGGTATATCACCATTTGAATTGAGCAGAGGTAGAAAAGCAACTACCAAGTTATGTCCTGGTTGGATGGGTGAAGGGATAAATATGGGAGTAGTAACTAGTAATGCTGTAGAGCTGATTAGGCAGAGACAAAATAGGAATAAAGCATGGCATGACCAGAAAAGATTTAGGTGTAATGAAATACTGGAAGTAGGTTGTTTAGTGAGAGTGAAGTTGCCGGAAGCTTTGAGAGTGAAAGGAATTAAGTGGTCTGATCACATACAAGTTGTTGAAGTGTTCAAACATGCTGTACGAACAAGTGATGGAAGGGTATGGAACAATGGAAGAGTTATGGAAGTGAATAGTAAAGCTAATGGTGGAAGTATGGACAAAAGTGATGTTGGTGAAAGTAAAGAGAACCAGAAAGTTTCCCTACCAGTAAATCCCATATATGTACCAACTGTGATGAAAACGTCAGTGTCAAGGTTTGGAAGAAGGTACCAGAGACCGATGTACTTAACAGACTATGGAGAGTAAAGATGTGTCTAGAATGAAGAGGGATGTGTAGCATGGTAAAATATGTTGCTGCATGGAGTGGAATCTGCAGGGATTCTGGAAGGAGAATGTGGAGGTGGAGAAGAGGACATTGAAGAGACAGTTGGAGAGACTGAAGCATCTCCCTTAAGAGACTCCTTTTCTATCCCCTTTTAAAATATATATATATTACTTATTGAAACCTATTAATAAACCCCTAATTTTATTTATACAACTTCCGTTTCATTATTGATGCTACACCCCCCTGCCCAGGGTATCCTAGGAAACCCAAGTCGGACTTTGCCATGATTGGCTTAGGTGGTTGTCCGGGCTGGACAACCCCCTTGCTGGGTGATTGACAGCCAGGCTGTGTGAATGGGGGTTTTGCGCATAAAAGGCAGGTCTCTTGGGCTACAAGTCAGTCGCCACTGGAACTACATGGAACCGAAGAGAAGCAGAGAGAACAACAGCTGCTGCAACTATCCCGTCCCGGTGAAGCCCTGCTGCAGTCCTGAGCTATCTACCCTTCAATGACTAAGAGAAGATCCAGTCCAGAGTCTTCTTCCCGTGAGCCTGGTGGGGATAACCAGCTCATCTTCCACAGCCAGAGGATCCTCTTCCTTGGTCAAAATCGCTGCACCCAGCTGTAGTGGTCCGGATAGATTTGAAGAGCCTCTCTTGTTTTTAAGGAGTGCACCATTTATTTGTGTCGCTGCTGCCGGCTTCATCCCTGTGTGGTGCAGACTCCCTTCAGACGTCCTTCACAACGAAGCTCCAGGAATCGTAGGTCTGTGGGAAACTAACAGGAACAACTGCCAGGGCACCAGCTGCACCATCAGAATAAGGTACTGTGTTCTGCTTGAGGAAAATGGGTGAACCCCTTTTCTTTCCCAAGGCTTGCCCTGGTCTTCCCTCCTTCTTATAACTTTTGCTTCCGAACATTGACAATATCGACGTACTCTTGGCTACATTGAATCGTGAACTATCTGACTGTGTGATCTTCGGCAAGAGGCCTCCGGTGTCACTTGACCCTGGCTTTGGCCCTTTGACTTTTGAACTCCTGTCTCTGAGTGTTTCTCGATTCTGTCTGCCTAACCAAAATATTGCCTGTGATTTTTGCCTCCAACTCCCTCTGGGTATCTCAGGTGCTAAGTGTGTTTTTGCCCCGGTAGCATTTCATGTCATGGATACGCGTTTATTTAGTAGACCGAACTGTCAAAAAGTGATCGCAATCGTATTCGCGGTAACGTGTTTCTCCAGCATGGGGTCTGGCATGGATTCACATGCTCATGAATATTCCCCGTCGTCAGGCTGGGAATCCTCGGTAAAGAAAAAACCAGTATCAGTTTTGTTTCTGATCTGTCTTTCGTAGTAGTAACCAATCACTGATCTCTGCGTCATACTGACCACAGCCAATGACTGCCCTCTACCTAAGCCCCGCCTCTGGCAGCCATCTTCAGATTTTTTCCGCACGTTCAAGTGTTGGGATCCTCGTGCTATTGCTCTCGAGCGTTAGTGCTATTTTTTCACGTTTTTTCTCAAAAAACGTCGTTTTTTCGGTCAAAAGAGCCTCAAGCTCCACCGTTTCTTCATCCGATCAACGGGGACCCGTGTCGGATTCGTCTACGCCCCTCAAGGGTGAAGATTTCGTCGAGCCACGCTTTTGGAGGATTCCAGAAGTTTCTCAGGCCCATCTCGGACATGGCCCAGGAGAAGGGAAGCTCGACGCCCGGAAAGCTGTTCAGGGTCTGCCCTGGATGCCAGCTTCAGAATGTCTTTAAGGAGGACGAACACTCCTTTTGTCTTTACTGCCTACATGAGGACAAGACGCACGTGGAGAAGGACTGTGCGTTTTGCGGCAATATGTCGGAGCGGACCATGAAGGACCGCCATCAACGTCTCGCCAACTGGCTGGAAGGGAAGAGCCCGTCAGGCGAGAAGAAGAAGAAATCCGAGCGGTCTTCTAAGACCTTTGAGGACGCCCCGGCGACGGGGGTCCAACACAAGGCCAAGCACCGCGAGTCCGGGGGGAGCGCCGAACGGTCGGGCTCTACGGGCGCCAGGCAGGGCGCATCCTCCCCGGCACCATCAACCACGAGCCAACGCTCTGGTTCGGGTAAGAGGAAGGCCGAGCACCCGGCGAAGCTCCTGGAGAGGCCCCGGTCGAGCTCGAAGGCCCCATTGGAGGGAGAGCGAGGCAGTGTCCCTCCCCCCCAAGGAGAAGGCGGTGAGCGCACCTAAGGTGGTGAAAGCCTTAATCCATCCGGCCAAGGCCTCTATCGAGACAGTCGCGGCGGCCCTGGCTCAGCCTGTGGAGGCTACACCAGTGGTGGCGACCTCGGGGCTCAGTCTCCCTGCCACCGCGGAGGGAGTCCTCTTTTATACCCATCGACAGGACCCCCGTAAAACCTCTGACGGAGAAGAAAAAGGGGGGGCAGAAGGTCGTCGTGGATTCGGCCTCAACCTCTGAGGAAGAGCTGATCGAGGTCTTAAGCCACGGCGTTGGCGTGGAAGAAGAACAGCCCGTCGGGAGGGATCCCGACGTAGGAGACGACGATAACGTCGAGGGTGCCGACGGGGCCCCTGACCGCCTGTCGGACTCCCCTCAACCAGCGCCGCAAGACAACTCGGCGGCCATTTTGTTGGCTATACAGTCCTTATGCTCTGAGATAAGGACGAGACTGCCGTTACCACCAGCGGAGGAACCGCTCCCGACGGGGGACCTGGAGCCAGGCCCTTCTGGGAGCCCTCCCCCTAAGAGAAGAAGGATTCATCCTCCACCTCCTTTTCAGCCATCGTGCCCTGTTCAGCCCTCCTCCCTGTCCACGACTGGTGGGGATGATACGGGGACTGACACGGCCGCGACGGGTACGGACGACGAGGTTTACGACGAGGATCTGCCGTCGTCACCTCCCACCCGGGCTTCCCCGCCCGACGAGATTGGATCGTTTCACTCCATGATCGCCAGGGCATCCGAGCTCTTCCAGCTCTGCCCGGAAGCGAAGAAGGAAGGTTTCCTTTCTCAACGGCGCGAGGCCAAGAGGAAGATGGTCCTCTCCGTGCCTCTACTGGACGATATTTGGGATGAGGGCCTCGCCCTCCTCAAGAACCCATCCCCGACGCCGGCTAGAAGGGATCGGTACGAGAAGAAGTACCGGGTCCTGGACGCGGCCGCCTTGTGCCTCCGGGCACAGCCGACCCCGGACTCCGTCGTCTCCGCGGCGGCCAGGAAGAAAGCGGGAGGGGGGGTGCGGCCTCTACGTCGACTTCCCCGCCGGACGGTGAGGGAAAGAAATTGGATACGATGGGACGCAGGGTCATCTCGTCTGCAGCGACGAAGGCGGCCAACGCCTTGGCTATTGTAGCCCGCTACGACAGGGAGCTGTGGTACAAACTGGCCCCCCTGCTGGACTTCCTACCGGACGACAAGAGGGCGGATGCCCTGGAGATCTTGCAGGAAGGAGAGGTGGCGTCAGACTACGCCATTACGAATGCGACGGACATCGCTGACACTGGTTTTCGCCAGTTGGGCAACGGCGTGTGCCTTAGGCGGCGTGGATGGCTCAAGGCTACGGACTTCCGTCAAGACGTGCAGACCAGAGTCTTGGACATGCCGTTCGATGGAAACAATCTGTTTGGGAAAACAGTGGACGATTCCCTTCAAGCCATCAAAGCAGGCACGGAGACGGCCCGGGCTCTTGGGGTTCTCCAACAACGGCGGCCGCCCTTTCGGAGCGGCGGAGGCAAACAGGGTGCCTCCAAAGGTTCCGGCAGCGGATTTTCCACCTACCGTCAAGCGGCCAGTTCGTCGTCGCAGGAAGCTTACAGGGGAGGAGGCAAGCCAGGCGGACCCCGCCGTCGTCGCCAAGGAGGTCAAGGCGGCAAAGCCTCGTCGAAGCAGGACTGAACCGGCCGTGGGGTCGGGCCCCCACCGAAGCACCCCAGTGGGAGGCCGGCTGGCGAGCTTTGTCAGCGTGTGGGAGTCCATCTCCACCGACCGTTGGGTGCTGGACGCCCTAGCCCAGGGTCACGCGCTCGAGTTTCAAAAAAGGTGCCCGCGCGTCCCCCCTGTGGCCAGGAAAGAACATCACGTCCCTCAACTTCTCTTGGAGGTAAAGGCGATGCTCAGGAAGGGCGCCATCGAGCTCGTCCCAAAGAGGCTTCGGGGCTCCGGAGTCTACTCAAGATACTTCCTCGTGAAGAAGAAGACGGGAGGATGGCGTCCCATCCTGGACCTACGACGACTGAACAAATTCATCAAGGCACAGAAGTTCCGGATGATCACCCTCCAACAGGTCCTGGGTCAGCTGGAGGAGGGGGGCGATTTCCTGTCGTCGTTGGATTTGGAGGATGCCTACTTCCATATTCCCATCCTAAAGGGACACCGAAAGTTTCTCAGGTTCGTGGTCCAAGGGCGTCACTATCAGTTCAGAGCCCTTCCCTTCGGACTAAGGTCGGCACCCAGGGTGTTCACCAAGTGCCTTGCACCGGTGGCGGCGAAGCTGCGCCGAGAGGGGATCCACGTCTACCCCTACCTGGACGACTGGCTCATCCGAGCCAAGACGAGGGAGCTCGCCGCGAGCACACGGCAAGGACCGTTCAACTTCGCACGGACCTGGGATTCTCCATAAACTACGCCAAGTTCCACCTGGTGCTCGCGCAAGAAGCACTGTTTCTGGGAGCCAAGCTCGACAGTGTCGCTTCTGGCCTCTCCGTCGGAGGAAAGGACGAGGGCCATTCTGGACAAGGTGCAGCGGATGCTGGTTGCGGACGCGGCCAGAGTGAGGTCCATCAAGTCCCTCCTCGGAATGATGTCTTCTTGCATTTACCTCATCCCCCTGTGCAGGCTCCGGATGCGCCCGTTGCAGGAGTTCCTGGACGCGCGCTGGATCCAGACGACGGGCAGCTTCAAGGAGAGGATCCCACTCGACGAGAGTTTCCGACGAGCGATCCGGTGTTGGGGCACCCGCGCACATCTGACGGCGGGCATGGACTTCCAGACCACCGGCCACCAGGAGACAGTGACCACGGATGCCTCCCTGGAAGGGTGTGGAGCGCACACCGAAAATCTGCACGCGAGAGGCCTTTGGCTCCCGACGGAGAAGTCCCTCCATATCAACGTCCTGGAGCTCCGGGCAGTGTTTTGGGCCCTCAGGTCCTTCCTTCCGTCCCTCAAAGGCAAGGTGGTGAGGATCTTCACCGACAACACCACCACCATGTTCTACATCAGGAAACCGGGCCAAACCAGGTCCCCAGCCCTGTCCAGGGAGGCGCAGGATCTGTGGCATTGGGCCGTCGCCCAAAGGATGTTTCTGGTGCCGTTTCATCTGGCAGATATAAAAAAACACCATCGCCGACTCACTCAGCAGGGAGCTGCGCTCGTGCCACGAGTGGGAACTACGACAGGATCTAGTGGACCGCCTCTTCCGACGGTGGGGCACACCCCAGATCGATCTGTTCGCGACGGCGACGAACTCCAAGTGCCGGAGGTTCGCCAGCAGGTTTCCCCAGCCGAGGAGCATGGGCGATGCTTTCTCGTTCCCCTGGGAGGGCCTGTTTCTATACGCGTTCCCTCCATTGCCATTGCTGATCCGGCTCATCAACCAGCTCAAGAGGTCACGGTGCAGGATGATGCTCGTCGCACCTGCGTGGCCGAGGCAGATATGGTTCCCGGACCTTCTGGACTTGTCAGCGTCCCCGTCAATCAAGCTGCCAGTGGACGCGGATCTGCTCTCCAGGGAAGGAGGCGCCATCCTCCATCACGACCCGAAGTCGCTGAACTTGCAGGCTGGGCTCCTGCAGCGTTAGAGTTTGGAGGATTCGACATACCGGCCAACTGCAGAGAGGTTCTTGCAAAGGCCAGGGCGTCCTCAACTCTTAAATGCTACGGACACAAATGGAAGAGGTTCTCTGTCTGGTGCCACGCACAGAAGATTAACCCTCTGCGGATTACGGCTCCCCAAGTACTGCCGTACCTACTGACGCTGGCCAAAGCTGGACTGGCGCACGCGTCCATCAAGATTCTTGCTGCGATCTCCCGATACACCAGAACCACGGGGCGGAGGTCTTTGTGGTCTCATCGTCTGGTGAAAGAGTTCATGAAGGGACTGTTCAGATCGTTCCCGCCGGTGAAGGCTCCGGCCCCGGCGTGGGAGCTCAACGTGGTGCTGACCTAGCTCATGGGACCTCCGTTCAAGCCTCTGCACTCGGCTCCGTTGAAGTTCTTGTTGTGGAAAACGGCGTTTCTTGTGGCCATCACCTCCGCACGACGGGTGGGAGAGATCCAGGCCCTTTCCTGCAAGGCCCCGTACTTGACTTTTCACGACACGAGGGTAGTGCTCAGGACGCACCCCTCCTTCATGCCCAAGGTGCCGTCGGACTTCCACCTCAACGAACCCTTGGTGTTGCCTGTTTTCTTCCCGTCGCCGGCTGAAAGGACTTTGCACTCGCTGGATGTGGCTAGAGCGCTGAAGTTCTACGTGGACCGCACGAAGGGTTTTCGGAAGACGTCATAACTCTTTGTGAACTTTGGACCTGTCAATCAGGGGAAGGCTCTCTCGAAGGCTTCCATTTCCAGATGGCTCTCCGGCTGTATCATGTACTGTCATCGGTTGGCAAACCGACCCCTGCCTGGCCGTCCGAGAGCCCATTCCACCAGAGCGATCGCAGCTACCACGGCGTTCCTATCTGGTGTGCCCTTGCTGGACATCTGCAGGGCTGCTACGTGGAGGTCGACACACACCTTCACGAAATTCTACTGCGTCGATCGGGATTCCAGGGAGGAGTCCAGGGTTGGCCAAGCAGTGCTGCGCAATCTGTTCGCCTAAGGTGAGCCTGGTGAGGAGGTAAGATTTGCTTAATGTTGAGTTTGATGTGATGCTTAATGTTGAGCCTTTGCCACCTCCCGTGGTTGTGCATGTGTGTAGTGCTATGTATTCTTTATTCATGAGCATGTGAATCCATGCCAGACCCCATGCTGGAGAAGGAACAAGTTACTTACCTGTAACTGTTGTTCTCCAGCATGGATTCACATGCGAACCCTCCCGCCTACCCCTCTGCGGCTCTTCACTTGGTCATACTGCCACTTCACGTGCTACCAAATCTGAAGATGGCTGCCAGAGGCGAGGCTTAGGTAGAGGGCAGTCATTGGCTGTGGTCAGTATGACGCAGAGATCAGTGATTGGTTACTACTACGAAAGACAGATCAGAAACGAAACTGATACTGGTTTTTTCTTTACCGAGGATTCCCAGCCTGACGACGGGGAATATTCATGAGCATGTGAATCCATGCCAGACCCATGCTGGAGAACAACAGTTACAGGTAAGTAACTTGTTCCTTTGTTCATAACACCGGTTCATTCAAACACAGGGTACTTACCTTGAGACATACTGTACAAAATGAATTGGTTAGTTGGAGTATATTTAACGTGTGGTTTTCGTTGAAGTTTAATAGAAGTGTTGTGTTTATAACGAATAGTTTAAAAGTAAATGTACTTATATTTTTCTACCTGAAACCTTGAGTCAGTGTTTGCTTGAGTCACAGTAATTGTGGTCACTTTGTGTAATATCTGCTACTGCTCATATACCCTTGAGATAAGCCTGGCTGCTCCGCTACTGCTACCACTTTGACATAGTAGTACAGGCTTGTACCAAAGGTAAAACCTGTATTGCCACCTGTAGTCTTAATTCTGTGTAGTGGTCCCTAAGGGCACTGCACAGGATTCTGCCTAAAAGGGATGTTTCTTCTATAAGGGTTTCTTTTGCCATAATGGTGTCTCCTACCATTTCATACCCTCGGCTATTACGATTCATGACACTTATTTTCTTTATTGTTCTTGTTTATAAGTCTCTTCATTGAAATATGGTTCTGTGCTGCTTGTGTGAATCCATTCACCTATATTGACATTGCTCATGTTTAGAAGTACATTTTCTAATTTATTGATTAATTTAGTTAGTGGTTTCATTCTGTTTAAAATCAACATAAACAATTTTCTCGTTAGAAATGCACTGTCAGAGCTTTGAGGATTAGTCTCCTGCTGTAGTGTTTAAGGGTAAATCGTGACTTTTCAGCTGTTTGTAAAAGATTGTGAAGAACTCTATGGCGGAACACCTTTTGTAACATACATTTTTTGAATTGCTTTACATTGGCTGTGTTAACATTGGTAGATATAGTGTTGGGTTCATTGGTAGGTCTGCTTTTGGTTGTACATCTTTTTTTACTTTTAGTTTATAGACGAGGGTCCTTACCTTTTCTAGTGGTGGATGATTTCATTATGTTTGAGCTTACTAGCTCTTTTGTTTTAATGTTTTCTAGAAATTGTTTTAGCGGTGGATGACTATATGACTTGCATTTTTTCTTATCTGCTCGTTTTTTTCTTTCTTTTCTACATGGTTGCTTTATAGTAGGCATTTTGTTGTGTCGGTTGGGGAAAAAGAAGTTTGGGTTTGAAAGTTGCGGAATGTATATGCGTGTATTGTGCGTGGGTGATTGTAGCTGAATAGAGTGCTGTTTGATTGTGAAGTGGCATATATGTGGTTGGGAAGGGTGTAAGTGTCTGTAGAGGTCTGATGGGCCTGAGTTAGTGTGGAAGGGAGTGGTGGTGTGATTAAGTAGGGACATTATGATGCTTTGAGGAAAAAGTGGTGTGGTATAATGGTGGTGTTTAGATGGGAATAGGAAGGGAGTGAATGGTGGAATATAATGTTTAGATTTGCATTTATTTGCAGGGCACCTAACCCATAGGTATCTAGGCGCTAGTTTCATTGAATTGCGGAAGTGCCGTTTATTTGTAACATGCTGTTTTTTTTTTTTTTTTATTCAAGCGTGGATCCGAACCAAAGTAAGAGTAACCACATGAGTAAGAGTGAAGTAAATGTTGATTCGAAAAGAATACTCTAGGCGAATATCTAGTTTAAGTATATTGTTACAATTGGAGAGATCTACATGGTACAGAATGTGAAGGGTATTCCTTGTTCGGTAGCAGTCTTCGGCACTCTTCTTCTTTCTTGTAATTGTAAAAGAAAATTAGTGGGTATATGTGGTAATGGTGAAGTACTTTTAGTAAGTGTAGTTGTTATTTATGAAGGTAGGAGGAGTTGGGGGAGTTAATGAAGTTGTGTCATGGGTGGTGCACTAAGAATTGGAGTAGAAGTAGTTTTGTTTCGCACTTCAGAAGGAACAGGGCAAATATGGGTGTGAGAAAAAGGTGTATATGTAGGTTATGTTTGGGCTGCTAATTTTAATAAACGTGCTCTGTTTGTGGTGTAATGTATTTGTATTGTTGTGTTGCATTGTTTTTAAAGCATAGGGAAACTGGCCTAGTGGTAATGCAATAGCGGATTGTTGTTGCAGCAGTGTTTGGTGTCTTATAGTATAGGTTGGGAAAGAAGAGTACTTTATATGCAAGGTGAAGTGTTGTGTATTTAGATACTTTGGCGGTATACAGATGTGCGAGCAGATGGAGACTGGTGGCAGTGTAAGGGATGTAATGAGTGAGGTTGGAAAGTGTGACATTTATATTGAATGAAAAATTAAAAGTGCTAATTGTTCAGGAGCATTTTCATGAGTTAAGAAATGTATATGTGCATTTATAGGAGATCTGTGTGTATCTTTTGTAAAAGAAAATAGAAGCAGATGGAAAAGATGTGTAGAACATTTTGAAGTGGCACTTGGTGTGTGTAAGTTTAGTATGTTTGCAGTACATGCATACTTGCCAACATGGTCCATTACAATCTGTAGGTGTCTATGTAGTCCCAGTTTATTTGCTTGCGTTCTGGGACTTCCACTTTTCTCATAAAACTTGGACTAAAAGTACCAGATTGCAGAGAAAAAAACAGGATGAGAGAAGCACGTACAGATTGGAATGAGTTACGTTAGCAAGTTTGCATGATATAACTCATTTATAACACACCTGTACACATGTTTTTCTAGGCGTGACAAGGCAAGAGAGGGAGGACAAAACAAACTATCTTACTGGGCCTTGCGTCTTTCATATCGTACAAGTGCGATACGCAAAGTGCATTGGGGGGGTGGTGGGGGGTGCCAGGGAGAGGGAAGGGGAAAGTGCAATCAGGGCAGCATTGCTCTGGGTAAGTGCAGGCAGGCCAGCAAAGCTCTGGGTAAGTACAAGGATGCAGTGGACTGGACGGTTCCAGATACAGCCCCCAAATGCACAGTAGGCCCAGAGGCAGTGCAGGGGCTACTGGTCGTGGAGGAGCCTGGTACCCAGTGAGACTCTGAGAGTAGCCCCCCCCACTCTCTGCTTGGAGAAGCGTCTGACCCTCAGAGTTGGAGGTGGCTGAGCGAAGGGCTTGAGAAGGAAGGTGTTTAGGAAGAGTTGGATGTAATGAGCGCCCCAACTGATCCCTGCAGCCAGCAGAGAAATTTCAGGGCTGGAGAGGTACGGCCCCTGGGCTTGAGGCCAAGGACCAGTCTCACAGCCCTGTTCTGTATTAGCTGCAGAGGACAGAGTAGAGGAAGGCAGATTAATAAAGAGGATGTTGACAGTAGCCCCACCTAGATAGAACCCGGGCTCTGGAAACAGTGAACTTCTGGGGGAAAGTGTGAAAGGAAGAAAACCTCCTGAGGTGTAGCTGGTAGTGGAGCTTCTTGGTGAGGTCCGCGATGTGAGGCGAGAAGGAGAGAGTGGATTAGAAGATGAAACCAAGGTTTTTGCTTCAACAGAAGGCAAAGGAAGAGGGCGCCAGAGCGAGAGAGGGAAAGCAGGAGCAAGGGCCCCAATGAGAACGATCTCAGTCTTACTGGCATTATGGAAGAGATCGTTGGAGGCACACCACTCCTGAATTGCGGATACAGTCAGGAATGAGTGAGAGAGGAACGAAGGCTGAAGTTAGCCTGGAGAGCAGAGTCTCATCCGCATAACATTGCAAGTTATAGGAGAAGTTGGAGATAAGGTGGGCCAAGTAGACATTCAAGAGCCAGGATGAGAGGGTAGAGCCTTGGGGATCACCACATGTGGGAAGAGAGGTGGTGAGAGAAAGGACCCAAGTTGGACCTGGGAGGGTCGGAGTCGATTAATCAGGATGGCATGATTGACCATGACAAAAGCAGATGAGATATCAAGGAGGGGTGATGACAGAAGAAAGGCTAGAAATCTGGATTAGTTAGCAGTGCCCTGTCTCCCCTGAAGCCAGACTGATGGTCAAGAAGACAACCAACCATTTCCGTGTGTAGAGTAAGCTAGGAGATGACTAGATTTTCTGGGAGTTTGCCCAGGAAAGGAGTGATGGAGATCGGGTGGTAGTTTGCCAGACAGGAAGGATCAGCAGAAGGCTTTGTCGGGAGGGGGTTGTCAGGAGGGGGTGCACAAGGGAGTGCTTGAGGGGAAGAGGGGAAACTTCCAGTGGCAAAAGAGTAATTGCATAAATCTGCAAGGCTGCAGAGAGGGTGTCAATATGGCCCTTAATGGTTCTGGAGGAGTAGGGGAGCACCTGCTTGGACGGCACTTTCATATATCAGACTTGTCTAGAAACATTGTCAGGTGTGGTCAGAGAGAAAGAGGAGAAAGGACGAGGAGGAGAGGTGGCAGGAGGGGGGCTGTAAAGACTGGAGGGGGGGTATCTGTAATCCTGCCCTCCATATGGCAGAGTAGAGGCACCGAGCACCACAGCCAAGATTCTCTATATGGTAGTATGGACGAGCAATCAAGGCTTAAGCTCTCAGGAGGTGTTGCAGGCTGGTTCTTAAGTACAGTGTAATCCCCAAGCCCCCCACAAAGGAATGTCCACACATTAAGTGCTAACAGTTATTTATATAAATAAGGTTCAAGATATATACATCAATTAATAACACACTTTGTCTCTGGCAATTCCAATATGGTAAATATATACAATGTCTATGTGGTACCACACTTGGCTATTGACTCCTTTAAAATGCACCAACTGCTGACCGTTATAATGGATTACAAATCATACAGTAATGAGAATCAGCATAAGACATAGGAAGGAAGACAAGTTAGGTTAAACAATGGCAGACTACTTTTTCCAACTACCAAGACAGTTTTGTGTGAGGACCCCCCCACCTGGGCAACCTATAATAAAGTGCATTAACAAGTCCAGTCCATTTATGTTTAAATAGTCTTGTTTCCTCGTCAAACCCCATTGTACCAGAGTTAGAAGAGCTTCTTTGACGGTTCGTCGACTGATCCCTCATGAGTGGACTCCCTTTAAAGGAAGATCCACGGGGTGGCGAGATTCCTTCGAAGAAATGTGAACACTGCTGTCGAGACAGCAGCTTCAACTTTTGCGGTGCTAGACATCGATCGTGTATGTCCTGCGAAGACGAGGCATGCGGTGCACCTTGATGTAAAGAGTTGGGTGCCGCTAATAGGTCTCTATGAAGCACATAGGCCCGGCAGCGGGCTTCGGGTTTCAGCGTCAATGAGTGGGACCAGACCACGGCTGGATTTCGGCTCTTCACTGGTCGGCGTCTTTGTGGACTGCAGGTGGCAGAAAACCCACCAGCCGATTTGCCTGGGTCGCCGACAACCTTCGACTTTCTCCGGCGGGACAAAGCGGTTGACTGTGATGGCAAGGGAACCCTTTGTATGAATGTTCTTGGGCAAGGTGGAGCGTTGCGGCTCCGATTGTCGAGCAGCACAGCGTCAAGCTATCCCAGCTTCTTGGCAACACTACTCTACGGGCTTCCAGCGGGCACGGAAATCCTCGGAACCCGGGTCGATGACGATGGACTTCGATGGCCTCGATGTCCTGTCGCTTTACTGCAAGATTTCTCAGCGGACCCTGTCTCCGGTCGACAGCCTTTCGGCACAGACTGCCAGGGTGTCTCGATGAAGGTCAGCTTCTGCACGATGGTCCCTCGAAGCTCGGGGAGAGGTCTTCTATCCAGGTTCTCTTTGATCAGTCCTTGACAGACTCGACAGCTTTTAGAGTTAGTCGACAGAAAGCAGCAGCAAACCTTCTTCCAGCTGGGCTTCAAGGAGAAGCAGTTTAAAGTTTCAGCTTCTGAACAAATTGGTAAGTGAGAGGGCCCCAGATATACACATCTGTCCCTCATTCACACTGCTGAGCCAAGCTCAGTCAGCCAATCAGTCAGAAGGGCATTCATGGAGGCAGGCAGGCAATCCGGCTCAGTGCATTCAGGCCATTCGCTTCCACCCAGACACCCATAACAAGGAATGTGGATTGGGGCAAGCACCCGCCGTTTCAGCACACCACACTGCATTCATGTCAGTTTCTGGCAGGGCTGTCTCATTCATTGTCACACACACAGAAACCAGACACCCATAACATGAAATGAATATTGGTTAGAAATTCCATTCACCCAGGTCCCACCCCAAGGGTGTACCCAAACATAGTCACTGGGAAGGATCCAGCCAGTTTGGCCTGGGCTTTCCCCATAATACCATATATTGTGCTTCCACGCAACAGCCAGTCAGGGGAAGGGACAGGGTCAGGGCTTCCCAGCACTGTGGGAAAACACTGTAACATGTAATAGAAACCAAGAGGCCACAGGGGCCATCTTGCCTTCTATCAGGAATCCACTGATTCCTATGGCAGTGCGTGGGTACACCAAAATGGAGGGTACCTGTCAAATTCAGCATGGAGCTGCCACCAGCCCATACCCTGCTCTCTGGGCCACACACAGGTGCCCAAAAACGTACAATGGGAGTACAGGGTTGTGCTCCCGCCCATGGGTGCCATAAGGGTATCCCAAGGGTCTCTGTTCACCACAACCAAAAAGAGGAAGAGCCAAAAAGAGGAAGTGATGCACTGTCAGGAGTCCCACATGGACTCCTGTGCAGAAAACCACACAGAACACACATAAGGGAGTAGAGGACAAGGACATGGCCCTGTCCTGCCAATGCGTTTCCAGCATCACAGTGGCCAAGAGAGGGAGGGGAAGGGTAGAGAGAAGACGGGTTTTAGTGGTGAAGTGAGAAGCCAGAGCCATGCAGAGGGCCTGGCAGGGAACAAGAGAGGTGGATTTCAGAAGGATTGGCCAGCTTCTTGAGTTTGGTTGTGTTGTGAGAGGCCGCAGAGACATGGGCTTGGATTCGGGCTCTGTTCTTGGACAGGACAGTCATATTGCCTTTGGAGCAGGAAGCAGGCCAGTTTGTCAAAGGATGCGCCCGATGCCCTCCACTTTCTCTAAGCCACCCTACACTTGCATTTCAGTGTGGCGAGGTTGGAATCGTACCAAGAATTGATGTGGAGGTAGGCTTCAGGTGGATTCTCGTGACTGGCAAGGACATCCCTGTTGGAGATAGAAAGATGCAGGTTAGAGAGGGCTGTGTCAGAGAGTCAGCCGCAGGCGGTGCAGAGAAAGTTGTGGCAAAAGCCTCCACTGACAGAAGCATCATGGGCCGAATGACTGAGAATGTAGGTGGCAGTGCTGGGGTTGGCTTTGTCTGGCGGACAGAGCTTCAGAGGATAGAGGAGAAAGTGGTCAGCCCGTAAGAGAGGAGTGGTGAGTGTTCAAGAGGGGGATGAGATGAGAGCATCCAAGGTGTGCCCGGCCGAGTGTCGGACCAGAGGGTAGAATGGAAAGAGTGTCAGAGGTTGCGGAAGAGCCCAGAGGAGGCATTAGAAGCATCCAGGTGTGGATTTTTAAGTCTGAGGAGAAAAATTGTGAGGTAGAGGAGTGGTCAGCCCACTTCGAGATTAAGAGTGTGAGAGAGACTGTGTGAGAGAGACTGTGTGAGAGAGACTGTGTGAGAGAGAGAGACACTGTGAGAGAGACTGTGTGAGAGAGAGAGACACTGTGAGAGAGACTGTGAGAGAGAGAGACACTGTGAGACACTGTGAGAGACACTGTGAGAGAGAGACACTGTGAGAGAGACACTGTGAGAGAGAGACTGAGAGAGAGACAGAGAGACTGACTGAGAGACTGTGACTGACTGAGACTGACTGAGAGACTGTGACTGACTGACTGAGACTGACTGAGAGAGAGACTGTGACTGACTGACTGAGACTGACTGAGAGAGAGACTGACTGAGAGAGACTGACTGAGAGAGACTGACTGAGAGAGAGAGAGAGACTGACTGACTGAGACTGACTGAGAGAGACTGACTGACTGAGAGAGACTGACTGACTGAGAGAGACTGACTGAGACTGTGTGACTGACTGAGACTGTGTGACTGACTGAGACTGTTGTTTCTGGGTGCAGAGGGGATCTTGTAGCCATCATGGAGGAGAGTGTCAAAACTTATGAGAACGCTGGCTGTGAATCATGTCTCGGTGAAAGCGAGGACCTCCAGGTCAAGTTCTTCAAGGAAGTGGCAGATGTCAGCAGAGTGTTTGACATCAGAGTGAGAGTAGCAACATGGAGCAGGTTGACGCATTTGAAACACTTCAGTGGAGGGGTACAGGCTCGAGGTATGCCCGGCAGAGGTGGTAGTGGGGCCTGAGAGTGGGCAGAGGAGGTAGGAGATGGCAAGGTAGCCAGACAAGATAAGGAGGGAGCCAGAGAGGTGGCAGAGGAAGGTGGTGGAGGCGCCAGAGAGGTGCTGGTAGGAGTGTCAGGCGAAACATGGAAGTTTAGAAGATGTGGCAGATGCCTATTGAAAAGGAGGAGATTGGGCTGAGAGCCCTGGACCAAGGCGGTGCCATTCAGATAGACATTGTTGATAGTCTTGGAGTGGAAGGAGGCCAAGAGAACCTCTCACCGAGTGCCACCATTAATGGGAGAGGAGGAAAAAGGAGAGCGAACAGAGACCATATGAGGCGCCCATAGGTCTAGAAAGGGAACGACAACGAGGATGTCGGTAAGAGCCTGTCTGGCAGAAGCACTGATGTAGGTATCATCGATGGGGAGGCCTGGTTTGGAGACCAGGATGACACTCTTTAAGTTCTTCCTTCCTGACTTAGTGAAAGCGTTAGGATAGAAGATGGAGTAGCAGTTAGAGAAGATAGGGGAGACGGAAAGCACCATTGAGGGTGCGAAAACGAAGTAGGAGCAAAATAGATAGAGGAGAGATGCATCGCACGAGCTGCACATGCAGGATGCGCAGAGAGGGGCACACAGTAGGGAGCACTCCCCAAAGGGTCAGATGGGATGACTCAACAGTACAAATGATACCCTTAGCTGGGTGGGGTCCTAGAGAATGGAAGAGAGCCTAAAGGACACAGATCACAGTACAACAGTGACCACAGTTAAGGCGAGTGGTGGGCCTAGAGTGGGAGAGAGCCTAAAGGACAAATATCACAGTATAACATTAACCTAAGTAAGGTCGGGCTAGGGAGTGGGAATGGCCTGAAGGACACAGATCACAGAACAAAGGGAACCACAGTTGGGGTGGGTGGGAGCCTAGAGAGTGGAAGAGAGCTTAAGGCCACAAATCACAGTACAATGGGAACCACAGGTGAGGGGGACCTAGAGAAAGACACAAAATGCAGCTAACCACTGGAATGGGAGAACCTTGGGTTGCACAGAGACAGAGTACATTATGTCAGAAGGTTAGGAGGAAGTCCGAGCAAAGGCTGGGTAGTTTAGTAGGGAGCAGTATTGGCTGCTCCCCCTACCCGCACCTTTCTAGACTTTCGGACGCTGATGTTAGACGGCTGCCTCTCGCGACTCACTCTTTGCGGCTACCTCTTTACCACCAAATTCCTGCAACGCACAACACCGCAGCATTGTCCTGTGAGGGCTTTGCCGCAGAGAGTCCGATCCTCGGGTTCTTAAAGTTTTGGATGTGTGAACGTAGGCGCGACATATTGCATATCGAGAGGCAGTGTCTCCTGTGCACCTGTGTCACACAACTCAGCGGCCTTGTCCTATAAGGGCTTTGCTGCAGAGGGTCTGATCATACTGTGAGTAACAGGAGACATGTACTCCTGGAGTTCAGGGCGACATCTAAAATGTTGAACGGAGATGACCGGGATACATGTAGAGTTTTTGGATGTGATTGGGTGATGTATGTGTGACAGTTTGTAAGCAGCCAATGAGGGAGTGTTACAAGTGGAAAGGGTTGAAGGGCCCCCCGGTGCTATGTGGTCCGTGTACAATGTGTTCGTTCGCGTATGGCGCATGCCACATTCAGGTCTTTTGAGGATGCCCGACATGGAAAGGGGACTGTGGGGATTAGCCAATGAGGTATTCTGATTGTGGCTTACAGGAAGAGAGGGTTGCAGTTGTTATGATTTTTGTGTGTAAGGAAGATGGATGTGGCTATTGCTATGAAAAAAGCTCACGGTGTCGATGTTGGGAGATTTTTGGATTAATAATTTGAAAAGGTACACCGAATTTTGTTCCCTCTCTGGTACTATTGGATTGGAGAGAGTGGAAGTTTGGTGGTATACTGTGTCTGGGTTAAACTGGGTAGGTTCACTATGATTTTGTAAGAGTATGGCTCACTTTCAATGTCCAGATATTATTATTGTGGAGAAAATAGTTTGGGCTATGTTCCTCAACAATCTTTAAAGGATATGTTGCGAGGCTTAATGGAACTATTATTTTTTTCACACATTTGTCGAAGGGAAGTATGGAGATGCTCAAATGTGTTTTGTGCACAACTAGAAGAAGGTAGGCACCATGTAAATAAAGGTGTATGTGCTTTTTTGAATGGTGTATGCATGGCATCTTTTGAAAATGTAAAAGTGTAAACCCCCCCCCCCCCCCCCCCCAACAACCAACCCCCTTCGATTGGACGTTCTGTCCACGGACACTGCTGTAGTCCATGAACGACACGTGCCACATCCGGGTCTTTTGAGGATACATGGAAAAAGGGACTGTGGGCATTAAGGGACTAGGGGGGTGGGGGGGGGTCTGCCAGTCAAATTTGTGAGTGTGTTGTGATGGAAGACTGGGTAGCAAGAGTTTTCTTGAGTGTAGTGAAGATGGCTATGGCTTTGAGGACGCAGACTGTCTGGATCCATTGGCTGAAGGTGTATTCTGAGCACAGTGGATTGTGTGCCAATCTTGGATTTGATGTATTTCAAGTTTCATGGTATGGATTTTGAGGAATAAATTGGGCGGAAATCCTCCTGTTTGTGAGAATATGATTAAGCATCTGAACATCATGTAGTGCATTCCAGAGGCAACAGTTGCAATTTGCATTGAAGGATACATTTGGAACGTTGATGGGACTGTTTCCACATTCAAAAGTTATTTACTCTTTCGTCCCTTCTCTTTTCCTCCATACTGCATGGGCGCCCCTTCCAAGGGACGGGATACGGAACCTTTTTCACCAGAAAAAACCTTCTTCCTCTTTAATTTTAGAGGCGCGTGGGGGTGCGGCCCTGAGAGCATGCGCTGCCCTGACTCCGCCCTCCAGCGTCACACCTCAGTGCCCTTTTTCAACATCAACGGCAACGGGCTGAATTCACCAGCGCTCCTGGGTTCGGCTTTGTCCATGTTATTCCACGCGCGGATACCTCTTCTCTTTGCCGTTTTGATCATTCAGCTTCTCGGTCCTCAGGCGTCCTGCTCCTCCCCGGCGCATGTCGACTTCCACAGGGTTCAGCAGGTGTCCTTCCTGCGACGGGCTCTTCCCAACTTCAGACCCCCAGGCCCACTGCCTACATTGCCTTGGTCCAGATCACGGTTGGCAAGCTTGTACAGCGTGCATCGCCCTGTCATCGAGGTCGCTGAAGAACAGATTAGCCAGGTGGAGGGATCTCTTCCAGAAGTCACCTCCAGAGGACCTCAATAACTTCGTGAAACATCGATCCAGGCCCAAGGTAGGGCCTCTTTTCCATCGCAACCCCGCAAGGGAGACTCCTTCCCAAGGACTTGACCGCGCGGGAGGGACCGCTCAGGTCCTTGTACCAGCACGTGCACCGAGGCTGCTCCAGCTACCGGCCTACGGTCGTCGAGGCATAGGTAGATGTGGATGCCCTGCACTCTGAGGAGGGCAGGCACAGTATTCATGAGTCTGGTAAAGACCCTGGTGGCCGAGTTGCGGCCAAAAGGAAGGACTTTGTATTGGAAATGATAGCCCATGATCCTGAATCGTAGGAAACAATGGGGCTGCCAAATCGGGACGTGTAGGTACGCGTCCTTCAGATCCAGGGAGCACATCCAGTCTCCCCTGCACAATGTCTCTGCTATAAAAGCTGCTGTACCCATCTTGAATTTTTGTACAGATAAGGAGAGGTTGAGCGTGGAAAGGTCCAGCACAACTCTCTTTTTCTGAATGGCGAAAATCCTGGAGTAAAAGCCCAAGCCTCGCTGGGAGGTTGGGACTTCCTCCACAGCCTGGCTCTCTACGAGCGTCCGGATCTCCGCCAGAAGAGTTGCTGTCCCAAATTGAGGGAGTGGAGGGGAGCGGAGGGGAGGAAGGAGAAGAGGCTTGGATGGGTAGGCGGTACCCCGTGGATTCTACGGAGAGGATCCAGGGGTCCGCAAAATTCTGGCATCAGAAATGTGCATGGAGAGCAAGCCTGCCCCCCACTGAAGACACATGAACCCGGAGTGGCGTGTCATGCCTTCTTTCCCTCAGTGTCTGTCGCGGAGGAGGGGGACTGGAAAAAAGCCCTTACTCCACCCCCCTTTTTGTTGCTTGCACTGATTTGGAGTCGGCGAGCGGTCCGAATGCCTCGATCTCTGTTCCTGGAAGTCACGGAACCCTCCGTATGTACGCCCCTTGTCAGAGTGCTGCTGTTACTGGGTGTACGATTTGGGCGTGGTCTTTGTCAAGATGGATAAAGACTTGGCCGTTTGTGAGCTGTTTTTCTTTTTGATTAGTTTTTAAATCACAAATCATGTAACAATATATATATTTATCATCTAAGTTTCTCTGTACCATGATTTCACAAATAAATGCACATAATTCTGATCAACTTCTCAGATCATATACAATACAGTGTGTTTACACATTCGTTAATCTCGTATGTTAATGCACAGTGGTCACATCTGTGAACCACACATTTAACTATTCATCAATCTCATTCGGTGGGGATAATTTGTATTTGTTGTTAAATTGATGTCTGAGCCTCTGGGATTTACACTACGCGTTCCGGGCACTACATGCCCTTCTTCAGGTGAGGATATCAGTACCTTCCTTAATTCATCTAAAAAGAAAAATTAAATTGTAATTAGACGCAAGTTTCCTCTTTGGCGTCTTTAGGTATATGAAGCACTGACGCTGTACTAACCTTCATAGAATAAGTATTGGGAGTGAATAACGCTCTCGCGTCTAGATTGGATTTCAAGATTCACCCGTTAGTATGTTCTACTTTCTCTCTTCTCTCATGTGATATCTGTAGAAATAAGATAAGACACTGCTTTAAAAACTACATCCTCTTGCTAAAAATCGAGACTGTTTGGTGATCACGAGCGGGACGAGTCGGCAAAAAAGCGCTGGGTCCCACTCTGATCACATATCTGAGACTCAATTAGAATATACAGAATTTACCAGACGGTTTAATCTGGCTCTGTCAGGTTCACGGAAAAGACTTGCCGTAGCGTGGAATTCTTGATTCTGTAAAAGAATCACAAGGGTAAACTTAGTTCATTTCACTCCCTCTCTCGATTATGTTTAGTTCAGTACTTAGAATTACAAACTAGTCATACCTGTTCACACGCTTTGAATTTCGTTGCACGGAGCCAGGCTGTCCTTCTCATGTCCATGGCGATACAGATGGCACGTCCAGAGGTGTTAATATGGGGCACAGTAGATTCCATGAAGTCCTGCGCCACCAGCTGGGCCTCAGCCATACCCGCCTTGAAACGTGATTGGCTTTGGGAGGAAGTCCGCTATTTTCCGCCATAACCTATGGTTAGCGGCAGCCAGCATGGCATCGGCGTTGGCCTGGCGAAGATGCAACAATGCGTTGGAATACAGCTTCTTCCTGTTCGCCTACAAGATCTTCTCCTCCTTGCCTAGCAGCGTCGCCAAGGAGGAGGCTGAGAACAACTGAGGCTTGCAGTATAGTGATGCTGCAGCGATCACAGAGGAGTGTGGCTGAGGATGGGCCGATAGCAAGAGTGTATGCCCCTCCGTCTGCCTTTACTTGGCGTCCAAGCGTCGATTGACCGGCTGGACAAAGTGGGGCTTGAGCCAACCCTTTCTGGCCAGGGAGACTTCATGAGTCTGCAGTGGAATTCCCGTTTTGGCAGAGGGGTGTCACGTGAGGACCTCAGCAAGCACCCCCTCTGCCGGTTGCTCGACCTCGGGTTGAGGTAGGCCCAGATACTCCGCCAGCCCCACAAGACGTTTGTGGAAGGCCTTGGCTGACAAAGGGGTGTCAGGGTCGTCGTCCTCTGTATCCTGTGGGACAGGAGGATCCTGCATAGGTGGGAGAGAAGCGCGAGCCGAAGGCTGGGGTATGGGGACCACAGGCTGTGGAGGAGGCTGGTACAGAACTGCCTGAGGAATCGGCTGGGGGGCCGGATGCAGAGGCTGCGGCGGGGGCGCCGGCGTAGGAGCCTGTGGTTCCGGAAGCATTGGAGGGAGCACGTCCCTGATGCCATCCCTGAGGATAACCCCCATCCGAGGGGACTTTATGAGCCTAAGGAACCTCTCAAAGAACCTGTCTTCACAGGCCGTAGGCGTGGTAGGGGATACAGACGGGGTAGTGGGAGGCTGCTGGAGCCGCTACATACCCTGCCCGTACAGACGCAGCGGGAACCTGCCCTGCGCAAATGAAGGATAGGCTGTAGGCCACGTACCTAGTGAGACCAGTCCCACCTTGACACTTGTTCCTCGCCGAACTCCTGGAATGGCATTGGACGGGTGCGGATGTCTGGCACGGCTGCCATTTTGTCGAGGTGCCTGTGTCGTGTTGCTCGGCTCGCTGCGCCCAGCCTCCTCCAAGACTCTTGAGTGCAGCTCGTGAGGCCCAACATGCTCCTCGGGCCTAGACCTGGTAGGTGTGACACCCTCGGCCCGGGGCCAGCAGAGCTGCGTTTAGGCACCCCCTTTGGACGTATTGCCGGTAATGGAGCGTGGCTCCTCGGACACAATGCCGGTACAAGGGCAGAGCCCCTCGGGTGAAGAACCAATAAAAGAACCTTCCAGTCCATCAGCACCATCACCGGCAGGATCCGGGTATCCCTCGGCCTGTACAACACTCTTCCCATGCCCTTATGAACACACTGCACAATCTGTGCTTTTCACTCAATCTCAAGAAGTCGCAGCTGCAGCCCACGCAGACTCTGACATTCTTGGGCCTCATCTGGGACACATGCTCCGAGAAGGTGTTTCCGTCGGAGGACAAGGTCTCGGTCATCAAGAGGGCCACCGCCCACTCCCTCAGCACAGAGGTGACCTCGGCATGGTGGTACCAGCATCTCCTGTGTCTCCTACTAGCCGTCCCACACACAAGACTGAGGAGGATTCAGCTGCACTTTGCGGCCGCATGGAACCAGGAGCGGGGCTCTCAATCCGAGATTATCAACGTTCCTCCATCTCCCACCCCACAGGTCACCATCACCACAGACTTCTCGCTCGAGGGCTGGGGAGCCACCCTGGACAATCTCTCGGTCCACAGCACCTGGACTCGACAGGAGCAGGAGTACCACATCAATTGGTTGGAGCTGAATGCCATGCTAGCGCTCAGAGCATTCCTTCCACTTCTCAGGGGCAGGGTTGTCCTCAACGAGACAGACAACTCTACCAGCATGTGCTATGTCAACAAGTGGGGAGGCACCAGATCCCCTCCTCTGTGCAGGCTGGCAATCAGCATGTGGGAGTGGGCCCTGGAAAATGACATCTACCTCACGGCAGTTCACCTTCCGGGGAACTACAACCTTGAGGCGGACAGGCTCAGCAGGTTGGGAGCAGACAATTACGAGTGGCAGCTAAACAACCTCGTTATTCAAGAGATCTTCAACAGATGGGGTCTCGCCCGGGTGGATCTCTTTTCCACCGGGCACATCAAGAAGTGCCAAGGAGAAAGATGTTCCCAAAGCAGGGAACTCCCATCCATTGCACACTGTCAAATATCTGAGAAAATCAGATAAATAATCTAGAAGTGGTGTGGAATTGCCAGGTACACCCACTTCCAAGAGTGGGAGATCTGCAAAACATGTTATCCCAAAGAGAAATATACTGGATCCATCGTTTAGACTCACTTAACCACCTAGGCATCAACGTGGACTATTACCTAGGCCCCTTTTTATAAATCACCAGTTGGAGAGCACCAACTAATGAAATGATCTCTACTTAACATGTTGATAGCAACACATTCCCCAGGTTTTTAGTTTATTTGTGTCAAATTAGCTTTCTACTTCTCCCTGTTGAACAAAAAGAAAATGTTACTTACCTCGATTTCCATTCCATTTTTTTTGTACCTTTGACGAACTGTGGATACTTGGTCTTCCACGTTAACGTATCGAATAGTAGAATGTGAATCCCTTTTGGAACAGTAAGTTGACACTGAATATCATCCTAGGATTTGTTGTAGCTACCTGTAGTTCATAAACAATTGTTCCACATATTGTGTGAAATAGAATTGATTATTCCCTCATGTATCAATCATAAATTAATACTGTAATGAATGTTTCATTTTTGTGTCTATTCCACGTACTTATTCATATGCACTCTCGGAGCACTAAAAAGTGGGTTACATAGACTATTAATTGTAAGATTGTACACCCCTTGTGGGTCAGTTTGATTACATATATAATGTATCACATCTCAATAATAAGTACTATGGCACTAAATTATGCATCAACTGTCTCCTTTTACATACACGCCGATCATGAGCTAAAATGTCTGTTTACTAGTATCTACAGCCACATTGCATCACTATCTTATATTACTATATCTAGGACCACCATTCTTTCCTTAAAATTGTCCTTTCTTGTAGACAATTTTTTCCTCATCCCGCATGAGCGGTAAGATGTGTGTGTGTGTGTGTGTGTGTATATGTATGTATGTGTGTGTATATATATATATATATATATATATAATATTTTTACATGACCGTAGACATGAGCTCCATTTCAGTATATGATCTAGTACCATTTAAGTACCTCAACTAGATATCATCACTGAGTAAATTAACAGGCTTAGTATATTTAAGCAACTTCCTTTTCCTTCCTTTTTATCCGCATCTACGTGATCGCCTGTATCACGCATGCGTCTGACGTCATATATTTGTTACCCTATATATTTGTTGCCCTTTCCTTCTTGATCACTATTTTTCTTTGTAGAATTATGGGACCCTTTAGTGGAATTATGACAAATTATGGCTCTGATATAGTTCTAATATTCAAAATCTTTCCATCGTTGGATCAGTAATCCTTATTCCACTTGCGCATGCGTGGAGTGACGTCATCGCCATGATGCTATATAAACAAGCCCCCTGCATCTACATGGCAACTACCTTTTCGAGGCAGCGCAGCCACAGAGAGGGACTTCTCAACTGTCCAGCATTTTTCTACATATTCCAAGTAAGTTATCTGGCAGACTTTTTTTTATTTCTCGCTCCTCCCGTACTTCACTCTATCCGGAGCCTGATTGGAAAACCCTTCTTGTTTCCTAAGGCATGTGAGCTATTCTGTGATTATTCCAAGACGCTTCCTGATATATTCCTCTGAAGGGATCACAGATTGATTTGGAAACCTGAATACCATTCCATTAACCCCCACCCCTTTTTATTTGAATCTCAGTTGATAAGTGACGCTACCTCCTGCCTACTTTCTCAAATAGACAATTTTCTAATTTCTTCTAAGTCTAATTAGTGTTACCAACTATATCTTGCAGGAATTTACCAGGACGCTAGGCATACATAACCCACAGAGAAATGCAAAATGGTTATTCTCGTAACCCCATGAATCTTGATCATAAAAAGCAATCACACGATCAGCATTTTTTATCTAACTGAATATAGATATATCTTCCTTTGTTTTCACTCTTTTTCCCACACCCTTCGATGGACTACTATTATTGAATAGGTCCTAACTCACCATCTTCACAATTGGTAACAGTATTAGAACACAGCAGGGCTACACCCTGTAAGATGGGATGTATAGAACTTGGCATGTGGTCACTAGTATTTAACATATAGTTTACTGTATTAAAGATATGATTTTGCACAAACCAGTGGATAACAAGTCAAATGTATTGATTGATAAAAACTGCTATATGTAACAGATATTGATTCATGAAAAATTGTGATAAGTCACTTTATTAAGATGTATGTATTTTTTTGATTTTTTTAGAATCTAAGAAATTGATTTTGCCCCTGATGAAGAGTGATATCTCGAAACGCGTTGGGCCAACAATAAAATACATTTTAAGTTTGTGTGATACATTTGAAGACTGTTATTTGAAAATGTACTGTTCTCTCTGTTTCATTGTCATCTCAAAATTGGTATGACTTTCCCTAAACTAAGTGGTATATTACCTGGCAATTCCACACCACTTCTAAATTATTGATCTGATTTTCTCCGATATTTGACAGTGTGCAGGGTATGGGAGTTCCCTACTTTGGGAACATCTTTCTTGTTATATATTATTTCCAATCTAGATGCCAAGGTTGAGACTATCTTCCCCGCACCTTTAATTTTCTATAACTCATACCACAGAACATCATTCTATTACATCCAAATATTGATAAATACACAAACAAATAGATGTGCCTAGTGTTTTTCACCGGTTCGAACAAGAAGGGCCCTCAGTTCGCCTCCTGGCAGGGACAGGGCCCCGGCTCCCTGGGCAACGCATTCTGGATTCAGTGGAACGGCATAACAGTGTACGCCTTCCCAACCACTCCGCTGATTCACAGAGTGATTTGCAAGATTGAGGCATCTCCCCAGCTCAACATTATTCTAAAAGCTCCATGGTGGCCAGCCAGGCCATGGTTCTCGGAGCTACTCAGCCTCTCGGAGATGCCACCCATTCACATTCCGACGGGCCCAGCACATCATCTGACACAGCAGGGGGGCAGGGTCATCCACCCCGCGCCACAGAAACTAACCCTCACAGCATGGTTCCTGAGCAGGTAACGCTAAGGCACCTTAGCCTCTCCCAGGCTAATCTGGAAATCGTACAGGGCGCAAGGAGCAAGGCTACAAGGGCCCAGTATTTGTATTTTTTTTTTTATATAGCGCTTTCATCCAATGCACTTTGCATTAAACAGTATACATAGACAATAAAACAGTAGAAGCAATATACAATCCAGAATTGAACCAGTAAAAAACAGTAAGTAGAGCAATTGATCTGAAGGGGGAGTGGGAAGGGAGGAAGGAGGAGGGAGGAAACAGGAGGGGAATAGGGTGAAAAAGAGGGAGGGTAAGGGGGAGGGAAGAGAGGATCATGGGGAAGAATCAAGGGAGGGGGAGGGAATGAGAGGTGGGGGGAAGGTTTCAAGGCGGGGAATGGAGAAGGAGAGATTTCAGTGAAGAGCAGAGGGAGGAAAAGGTAGGATTGGAGCAGATTGAGAGGTAAGGCATTCCAGTGCAGGGGGGCTAGGAGCTGAAAGGAGCGAAAACGGGAGGAAGCACATGGGGAAGGGGGGACGGTGAGAAGGAAGTGGTCAGCTGAACAGAGGGGCCGGGAGGGATTATAGAAAGAGAGGAGAGATAGGGGGAGCCAGGTCATCGAGAGACTTGAAGACTAGACAGAGGAAATGAAATTTAAGTTAAAAGAAATTTAAGTTAAGTATAAAAGTGAATGGACCGGGTTCTGCAACTGGGCAGACTCCAAGGAAATCGACCCCCTGGCATGTACTTTGGACGGCATGCTCTCCTTCTCGGCGCACCTTGCCCACTCTGGCGTGCAGGTGGACACCTGCTGCACCTACCTCGCAGCCATCGGGGCTTACAGGAATTCGGAGGAGGGGTTCTTCTCCTCCTCCAATCAGATTGTCAAACATTTGGCGGGGCTTGCAAGGCTCTACCTGCCCATCAGGAGGCCACACCCTGTGTGGGACCTGAACATAGTCTTGAGTGCCCTGGTGCACAAACTGTTTGAGCCAATGGTGTCCATGGACATCAGGCTGGTCACCATTAAGACAGCCTTACTAGTCGGCCTCACCTCAGCTTGCAGAGTCAGTGAAATCCAGGCGCTGGTCACCTCAGAACCATATACTACCCCTCACAGGGACAAAGTAGTCCTGCGGACACACCCTGCATTTCTGCCTAAGGTGCCGTCTGCTTTCCGTTTGAACGAGGAAATGGTCCTTCCTACGTTTTTTACCGATCCTTAGGACGAGGCACAGATGGTTCTGCACTGCCTGGATGTCAGGCGGGCCCTGAAATTCTACCTTGACAGGACCAAGGGCTTCTGCAAATCAGACTGTCACTTTCGGAGGTGCAAGACCAGGCTATCAGGCCTCCAAGGCCTCCATATCCCACTGGATGGTCTTGGCCATCAAAGAAGCTTACGAGGGCCAGCACAAGCCGCTTCCAGTGAACATGCACGCCCACGCAGTCGGGGCCAAGGCAGCGGCCATCGCATTCCAGCGCCATGTTCCTTGGCAAGTCCTACCACCTTATAAAAGGCCAGAACAAGAGACCCATTTCGAATACTCCCGCTCTCACACGGTCAGGGGATGACCAAAAGTGTTAATATATCAAGGAGACAGTTACACAATTTATAAAATTTACTGATCTTATGCACATATATTGATGAAAACACCACCCTCCTGGTGATGGCTTTGGACTTGGCCCTTTATAGATGGGGTACAAGCAAGACAATATAAGACCTATGGGGTGGGCCACGGAGCAGACATGGAATCTGATGTCACACTTTGGAGGAAAAATCAGTGAGAGGTGCGGGTGGCACAGCAGTGTTTGTGGTGATGGGATGCGTTCTTGTTTGGTCCCATTTGGCTATACATTTATGGGATGGTGTTTTGGTTGATTTGCAGTACTGAAGTGGACCGACAGCTACTTAGAAGCTACGAATTGAGTGATAGAGACTTGAATTGTGGAGTCTATGGCTTATCTATGGTGTATTGAAACACCAGCACTACTAATATCATACAAAGAGGTATGTAGTTTGGTTTTTACAGATGACAGGTTGACAGCAAACCTGTACTATTAACTCAGTACATTGTGATCAAAAAGCATATGGTACTTGGGTGTTGAATTTGGTTTCAAGTCTATACTGACTGTTGCAGATGTATGATGACCAATGTCCAGTGACAGCCCCCCCTTGTTTGTGTATCCTGGTTTTAGGAACAATTTTGGAACCTCTGTGTGTGGCCCTGGATTGCATGGTGGAGACTATGAAATGGAACTCTTCCCCTGAAGAAAGTTCATGCAATTAGTGCAAGGAAGAACTGAAACATGTCGGGATTGTTGTGTATCTGAGTCAGTGTACTCAGGTTTTTTGGAAAATTGTTAAAGCCATTTGTGTGTTTTGTACTGTTTTTTACTATTGTATGTGGTTATATGTACGTCAAACTTGTGATTTGTATTACTTTTATACCATGCTGTGTTAGGTTGGGTCATACTCATACTGAACACTTTTATGAGCTTTTTATTGTTGTGAAAACTTTATTAAAACAAAAAAAAGTGTAGCAGAAGTAACACGTACTTGGTCTATTTTTTCAAGACTAAATGTACCAGGAGGGTGGTGTTTTCATCAATATATGTGCATAAGATCAGTACATTTTATAAATTGTGCAACTGTCTTCTTGGCAAGTCATAAGCAGGGCGGCCACTTTGGCCACTCCCTCGGCTTTCTGCAAGCATTACTGTTTGGATGCTGGGTCTAGATCGGATGCGGCTTTCGGGCAGGCGGTTCTCGGGAACCTGTTTGCTTAAGGAGGGTCTCCTCTCCACCCTGGGGCTACATTCAGTTGTTATCACCCATGCAGTAGGGAGGAAAGGGGACGGGACGTAAGAGTAATCTTAAGTTACTCACCATAGTGACTTATGTACTCTTAGTCCATAGTCCCCTTTCCTCCATACGTCCTACCATCCTCTCCCCTAATAATACTGGTGTCATTAGGCAATGTTAAATCTATTGTCGATGCATCAATGGTAACTGAGGTGCGGCACTGGAGGGCGGAGTCAGGGCAGCGCATGCACATAGGGCTGCACCCCGAAACACCTCTAAATTCAAAGGGGAAGAAGGTTTTTTCAGCTGAAAAAGGTTCTGTCTCCCGTACCTTGGAAGGGACACCCATGCAGTATGGAGGAAAGGGGACTACGGACTAAGAGTACGTTAGTCACTACAGTGAGTAACTTATAATTTTTCAAGAATAGCTCAGACTAATGTGGATGTGTTCGATTTATTTGGACCATAAATTGAAAAAGCAAGGCGTAATGTGAATCAATTTGCATGTGCTTTTTTGCGGGATGTTGGGATGATGTCTTTCTGTAATGAAAATATCAAATTTGGTATTGTCACCATTTTTCTCAAGAGATGGAGTGCATCTCACTGATGTAGGCAATCAGATTTTTCTTGAAAATGTTCAAAATGCATTGAAGCAATTTTTTTTAAACATTTGAATATGGATTCAAGTATCCTTTAGTAGTGTAAGTAAAGAAAAAGAAAAAACTGCAACAATTTGAAGCACTTTTTACATAAAACCAAAGTATAAAAAAAATATAAAAGCTAAAAGAGGAAAAAAAGGTTCTTTTAAGAACCACCATTTTTGAACGAAAAACACCCCCACCCCATGCCTGGAGTGTTCCAGGTGTCTATGGACTACTACGCTGCCTGCGGACTATGTAGGCTGCAAAGGGTAAGGAGCGGCAAATTAAGGTCAGGGAGGGAAAGGGCACCAGCCACAGAGACGGTGGAGCAGGCGGATTGAGGAAGATGTTGGGCAGGCCTTTAATTAAGTGGGGGAGAGGGGCACTGTTTCTCGCAGCCACATAAGCAGTACAAAACTGCTCCCCTGTGCAGATTGGTGCATCTGAGTACAAACCTAGTACTGTGACCCTCAAAAGGTAAGGGGTCAATGGTGTTTGTATGGCCTGCGAGGCGGACGCTAAGTTCCTCTGCCCCACCGGAGTAGTCTGTGTGGTGATGGGAGCGGTCGAGGAAGATGGGGTAGAGGCAGTCAACCAGCTTCTCCCTGAAAACGGTGCAGCCTTTTACAGAGCACCCAGGTGGTTAAATCTGGTGTGGCGGCACATGGAGGTAGTCCCATAGGAGTACAGCCCAGGTTTTCCACGACTGCACTCTGTATCTAACCTTGGCTGCCTGAGCCTTTGACACACCCCCAGCGTTGGTAAAAAAACAAACACCCAGGACTCACTCTGGGCGCTGGTGGTAGGCACTTCCTCAACCTCCTCTTCCTCCTCATCTCGCGCATCCTTGCGCCTGTTCCTCTTTCCAGGCCCTCTAGATGGTGATGGTGATGGGGGTGGGAGTGGCTGGGGAGGAGGGATGCCCATGACAGATGCCATTGGATTGAAATGTAGCTGTTCTGCAAAGCAGGTGCTGTGAGCCGCTCTCTCCTGGATAGCCATACTGAGAATGACTGGAAGTAATGGATGGGTCCCTACAAAAGAACCGTACATGGACTGCGCGACTGTCCGCCGACTACTGTGTTGAAAATAGGACTTAAAGTGTTAAAAAGTTTCCAGATCAACTAAGAATGGGTGTAGCAGCTCTGAAATGGGTAATCTGTCGTCTTGAAATGCCATAAATGGCGGAAAATGCAGTCTTGTGAAAATGTACATGTCCGGACACGGCGCACTGTCTGCGGACACCCTCATTTTGTGAACAGACCTTTTTGTGGTCCGCGGACTGTTTTTTTTTTTATTTTAAATGACGGTACAATATATAATTAAAGTATAAAACATTTATTTATGAAAGGGATGTGGTATCTGAATGGGAGAATTTGGAATTTCTGTACAATAATCAGTGGTCTAAGGGAGGGAAGTTTCATCAAAGCGTCTCATTTACATTTTGGGAATTTGATGGTGATGATTGCTGGGGACAGGTGCAAGAAGGACTGTAATGAACATTTTTAATAGCTGATTTTTAACATAATTTAAACGTTCCAAAATCATTACTAAGTGTATCCAAATTTGCAGACATCATGATTTCATTATGTACAGTTGGCATAGGGCTTTTCTTCGTGACTCTCCATAATTAACAATTGGGGTGTCGTTTCTTCATGTAAACTATGTAACCTAAGAAAAGAAAACATTATTTCACTGAGGTATGTACAAATGCATTTCTTTATGTTAAAAGATGTATTGTTTACCATTAGAGATGGTCTCATCACTCATTTCTTCTGTTGGAAAGTTTTCTTTCAACCACTTCTGCCATTTCTGTTACAATAAAAAAATAGTAATGCTTGGAATGTTTACATAATCAATGCTAATAAAGAAAGAAATACAATGTACTTACTGTTTGCTGAGAGACTGTTTTGGAATATGCGCCTGGTGTATGAGTGTCTATGAACTGTTGTATTGAAATGATGTACAGTTATGGTTTATGCTTGGTGCATTCCATTATATTGTGTTATAGATAAAAAATGTGTACATTTTGAAGTAATCATTTGCACAAAAAGGTATGTTTGGGTGCAGTAAATATAAGTAATGTTGATTTATGTATACTTCTTTGCTGGTTGATGGGTAGAACGTTTTCTGTTCTAACCTGTACTTCTGGGCTTTGGGAATGCTACTGTCTGTCCGCAGACTATTGCACTATTCGCGGACTCTGCAGCTGCTACATTGTGTGTGATTACAATATGAGGAACTTGTAGCAAATTAAGGGTGCACTTGTAAAAATCTATGAAATTCAGTGAAACCACTTTATCAAATGGACGTTATGGTTAAGTTGCACTAATAACCTATGGAATTCAGTGAAAAAAATGTTAAAGGGGTTTTATGGTTACAACTAAAAGCAAATAGCCCCAGAAATTCGCCAGTTATGGTAAGCTAAGCAACCATAATTTGCGCCACCAGTGTGCACTGCTAAGACTAACACCCAGGACATCAACGATGACCTCAAAAATGTCATTGATGACGTCACCTGAAATTAATTTTGAATAAAAGTCCCTACAAGGGGTTGTTTATAATGTTGGTAACAAGATGTCATGGCTGATGGGAGACCTATTATGAACTGCTTAATGTATTTGCTTTGTTAATACAGGAAGCTAATCATACATACACACATAGTAAATTCCTGCAGCATGCAACATAGAAGTACAATATTTTTGATTGGGTAATATTTTTTTAACATGTTTATTGGCATTTATGGAAAAAAGTTAACACTCCCTCTTCTCCCAGCAGAAGCAATGATCTCAGTTCTTTCTACCTCTCTGATAGATCATGGGATTACATTCTCTTACATAATGCCCAATATTCTCAAATTGTGTGGGCACCACTGGTGTACATAGTCCCCTTTGAGGAAGTCCAAAACCATCGCCCAATCTTGTTGAAATGTACAGATTTCACCTTGTAGATTGTCATCCATTCCCATAATGCCCCACAATTTAACCCTTTAACTGGCATGGAGACCCCACCCCCCCGGTGCCAAGCCCTTTTTTGGTTATTTCGGTATGTCGCCATTCAATACCTTGCAACCTTTTTGTTACATGAGATCTCTGCCAAATTTGGCCCCTTTTCCCACATTGAAGCGGTCGTAACGCCACCCAGGAATCCTAGGTTGCTGTAGGGGGGTGAGAGAAAATAACCAAAAAGGGCAAAAATGTTGGTTTTTTTTTCTAAAAAATACCAATAAAATGATGTACAAAGAAGCCTGTGGTTTTTTCCTTGTAAGAGCTAGGAACAAATGGTTTGCTGTGCTGAATCTCCCAATTTCCTGGCTTTCAAGAACAGGTTGAGTGATAACGAAAAAACATTATTTTGATGTGGTTATCAACCGTTTTGTGAGAGGTAGGCGATTTTGGCCATTTTTGCCATTTGGACTGCGTGGACGGAATGGAACAAAAGGGTAGGAAAGCCGAATTGGAGGACAGAAAGGCATACATTTCTGAAAAGTAGACAAAATTCCAAGTTTAGGAAGGGGTGATTTGCACAGGTCAGGCAACAACTAGGTATGGGAAAATTCCATAGTTTGGGGAAAAACCGGGAAAAAAGGTATGTGGTTGACATGGTTGGCCTGCTACGGCAATGGCTTCTATATATTTTGAGAAAAACAATGCTCCACTACATCCCCCAACTCTTGCAGTTAGGAAATCACACATTTTTTGTAGTGTTTCACAAAACGAGCAATACCACAAGCCAAAAACTGAGCCATGGTACACAGGAGTTTTATGCTTACGGCCTCAACAGACGTACTTAGCATGTGTAAATCAGGAAAGCCAATGTGGTGAGGAAGGGCAAGCATACATTTTTTGAAAGGGCACAGGCAGAACTTTTCAAGGGTAGGTGACTTGTGCAGGTTACAAAAGTGTATGGTGCCTAAAGCAGCGACTAAATGTAGGTCACATTTGGGAAATTAAAGGGTTGTGTGACAAAGGGCAGCAGCAAATGGGTCGACACATTATGAAAACCACGCAAACGCAACAAATGTCGTACGTTCCCACAGGTGTCCCGCTGAAAACGGTACCTCACATGTGTGGGTGGAGCTACCTGGGCGCCAAGGTGAAAGCCGAAAACGCGTCTAACCCCAAGTCTTTTCGGACCGCAGAATTTGTGGAATTCTGCTGAAGCGCACACCATACAGATAAGTGGGCCTAGGGTGTTCAAGCCACCAAGGAAAGCAGGGAACCCCATGCATTTCCGAAAAGAGGACACCCGTGGGAATCTGCAGAGGTCTGACTGGCGCAAATTGGCCCAAGATTTATTACCCAGAAACCCCGTCAAAGTCTGAAATGTGGCAAAAAAAATCTCAACTTCCACACATTTCACTCAGCTCACCCACCCAAACACGTCACCAACAACACATGGCCTACCTTCCCGCGTTCTCAAAGGTGCCCCGACAAAAACGGTACCTCACATGTGTGGGTGCAGCTACCTGGGTGCCAAGGGGAAAGCCGAAAATGCGGCTAACCCCAAGTCTTTTCAGACAGCAGAATTTGTGGAATTCTGCTGAAGCGCACACCATACAGATATGGGCCTAGGGAGTCCAAGCCACCAAGGAAAACGGGGAACCCCATACATTCCTGAAAAGAGTACACCCGTGGGAATACACAGAGGTCTGACTTGCGCAAATTGGCCCAGAATGTATTACCCAGAACCCCCGGCAAAGTCCAAATTTGGGGGGGGAAAACACAATTTCCGCACATTTCACTCGGCTCACCCACCAAATAACGCTGCCAACCGCACATGGCCTACTGTCCCCCATTCCCACAGGTGTCTGACGAAAACGGTACCTCACATCTGTGGGTACACCTTGATGGGCGCAAAGGCAGAAGCCAAAAACAAGTCTTTTCGCACATTGAAGCGGATTTTGACTCATGTGCACACCATACAGATATGGGCCTAGGGTGTCAAAGCCACCAAGGAAAAAAGGGAACCCCATGTATTTCTGAAAAGACACCCGTGGGAATCCAAAGATGTCTGAATTTTGCAAATCTCCCCAGAATGTATTACCCACAAGCCCCGCCAAAGACCCACATGGGAGAAGGGTGCCCAAGGCCAGGGACATCACCGCCGACTTTGCTGGAGGTCTGGCTGGCCTGCGTTACAGCTTCTCCCCACCAGGGAGTCCCCGGCAGTGTGCCAATACCTCCCCAAAGGGAAAAGCTGTAATGCAGCCCAGCCACAACTCCAGGACGGTTGGAGGTAATGTCCCCGGCCTTGGACATCCATGTACCATGTAGGTGTACCATCCCCTAAGCACAGCGGCAGCTCCAGGGCGCTCCGGCAGGATCCCCATTCCTCCCCGGAGGTGACATCTGTAATGTAGCACAGCCAGAGGTGCAGCCTGGGCTTGCAGAAGGACAACCCACATGGGAGACATCCACTCCCAGGGAAACCCCAATGTTCTGCTGGCATGGGGGGCAATTTGTGGCCTGCCCCTGCAATTGTGTACCAGCCTTCCAAAATATCTGCCCAGATGGCCCATTCCCACCCACACCACCAACAATCCAGCCCCAGTCTCACCCACCCCACTGACAGTGGGCCCTAACCATAGAATAATAAAACACAGCACTCGCATAACGTTGCAGCTGCTCGTGTAGAAAAAGCTGTAAACGAAACAAAAAACATTTGTTACCTATGGTCACCCCAGCAAAAACAAATCTACACTGGTACTTTCCAATCATGCCCCCCCCCTTGCAAGCTATCCCTGGTGGTCTGCTGAACCTCCCCACCCCCCACCCACCCCCAGTGAAAACACATTTGCTACTTCCTAGGAATCTGCCCCCAGGGAGGGCTGCATAAGGTGCCCCCCACACTCCATTTGGGGTGGCGAGAGGCCCACCCCAAAACATTAGACCGGCCCCCCAATGGATGGGGCAGTAGGGTTTGGGCACCCTAGGGGCAGATTGGCACACCAATGTGCCCATCTGCGCCAAGGGAAGTTTGGTAAACAAACAAATTTGAAAACTGTACACTACACTTTAGGGGGGCTGAGGGGCACCCTAAACCTCTGGGGAATTTTCTAATGTAAAGAAACCCCCCACACCAAATGCAAGGGGGGACATCTCAATCAGCCCTCCTTTTGGGCGGATAAGAGGGGGGCATCTCATGCAGCCCTCCCTGGGTTCAGATGCCCCTTCCTAGGAGCAGATAACTGCCCCCAGGGAGGGCTGCATAACATGACCCCCAGTCCATTTTTGGTGGGGGGGAGGGACACCCCCTTTTCATAAAAACAGTTCCCTGGTGGTCTAGTGGGAGGGGGGTGGGGGAACTCCCCCCGAAACCATCTTGTCTTTTTTTTTTTTTATTCCCTTGGGCCCATTCCCTAGGGGCATATTGGGGCCTAACCTGCAGGCCCCATCCTTTGGGGGGCCTGCCCACACTTTCCTGGTTGCCCCCCCAATTGGATGGGGGGCCACCTCATGTACTCCTCCCTGGGGGCAAAAATCTGCCCCCAGGGAGGGCTACAAGGGGTGCCCCCTCTTTCCACTTGGGGTGGGAAGGAGAGGGCCACCACCCTTTCATTTACAAAATCCCTGATGCCTAGTGGCCCTCCATCCCTGTTTCATGTTTTCTTTTTTTTTCTTTTCATCATGTGTCCCCTTCCCTGGGGGCAGATGATCAACCACCTGCCCCCAGGGTTCTGCACATATGTGCCCCCATGCTTTGGGGGCCGGGGGGAGAGGGCTGCTTACTGTAAGCAATCCCCCTCTATTGAAAACAAATCCCTGGTAGTCTAGTGGGCATTGCTGGGAACGGACCGAGCTCTCTGCGCCCGATCTGCGCCCAGCAATGCTACGAAAAGGTGTTGTTGGAAAGCGGAGAATCTCCCCTTTCCAACAACACCTGCCTCGATCTCCAGCTTGAAATACAGCCAGAAATCAAGGCAGAGCAAGGTGGACACTCACCTTGTGTTTTCTCCACGGCAGCCAAAAATGCCTGCCGCAGTGAAAATACTTTTTAATGTCGGCGTGCGTAACGCACGCCGATGTGAAACTGAAGGTAATCCTGCCCCCGGGCAGTGAGGAGGGACCTCCCCCTCACATAGCCCAGGGGTTGGATTACAGTTTTGTGTGATCCCTGCCTTGCATCTCGGTATCTCGTCCTTGGCAACAGGGAGGTAATCCCAAGGACGAGATAGTTCGTCCTTGGCACTTAAGGGGTTAAACAACCAGTCTCTTGCCGGCCTTCTTTGTTTCCAACTTTTCGCAATAACCAGCCATGCCGCTATTGCCATTAACATGAAGTCTTTACCATACGCCCTAGAGGGTAGTTGGAACCGCGGATTGACTAGGCCACACAACCATTCACTTGGTGTCAGAGCTGCATCATGGGCTTCCATTGTTTTTATCTGGGCTGTGACCTCCCAGAATACTCCCGCCAAATATGCTTCCAATCCCCTCATCCCCTCATGCCGCATTCCCTCCAATACTTCTCTGGAGTTGTCGGGTATATTTTATGCAACCTTTGGTGCCACTGAACCATTATTTTATACCAAGCTTCTCTAACCTGGAACAACTTTGTCAACTCCATGCTTTCCCCTCACACTCTGGCCAGCCTCCCTTGGCCCTCCTCCTACCCCCACCTGTGTGGCTAAGAGCCTCACGGTTATCTTTGACTCCACACTTTCCTTCTCCACACAAATCTCTGATGTCTCCAAAACGACAAACTTCTTATTGCACCTCCGTAGAGCTACTTTGCCTTTCCTCTCCTTCCCTCAGAAGCTCACTGTCACCCAAGCTCTGGTTCTCTCCATGCTGGATTACTGTAACAGCCTCTTTCTAAATATACCTGCCTCCACTCTCCGCCCTCTACAACTAATCCAAAACAGGACTGCAAAACTTGTCCCTGGCCTCAAGCCCTGGGATTGTATCACTCTAGCCCTGAAAGCTCTTCGTTGGCTCCCAGTGGATGCAAGGATTAAATTAAAAACCCTCTGCATTGTCCAAAAGGCTTTCTGGGGTCTGGGTCCAAAATATCTTCAACTATCCATCCGTAAATACCTCTTTTCTCGCGCCCTTCGCTCCTCTACTTCTAACTCCCTCAGGGTTGGTCGTTTTGCAAAGAAACGAGTCGGGGTAGATCTTTGTCCTTGGCTGGGGCCTCCTTTTGGAACAGCCACCTGGCCTCCCTGAAACTTGAGGAAAACCATCCCTGGTTCCATAAGCACCTCATGACCTTCCTCTTTGCCTCTGCCCCCTTTCTCCCCTGTTGATCTGTTTCTTCTCTTGGCATCGTGCAACTGGCTACCCTCTGTCATTCGGGGCCAGGTACATGCTCACTCTGCCACCCTCCTGCACTGCCTCCAGGCCTCCGTCTGCATTGGGGTGCTGTATATGTACCCATACAGTCACCCTCTCACTTTTCTTCTGCACTTATCAGATATATCCTATCTGACTAAACTTTCACCTGCCACTTGTTGGTTGCACTACCATATTTATCGCCTTTATTTATTTTATTTAGTATTAATTCTTTTCTCTCATCTGTTCCACACTGTCCACTCCCCCCGCTCCCTCCATGCACTCTCCCCCTTTTCCATGAACTTGCACTTTCTTAAATGTCACTGGGCCTAGTAAGATCGTTGTTTTCTCCAGCATTGGATCTTTCATGGATTCACATGCTTAGAATATTCCCCGTCGTCAGGCCGGGTACCCTCGAGATATTTATTAAAGCGCTTTCCATTGGAAAAATCTCGACACTTTTTTGTGTCCCATCGACGTTCTTTTGGGGGCGCTTACGCATGGCCCAATAGGACGTAAGGTATAAATAGGCCTGCCCCACGGCTCCCTTCAGATTTCAACCGTCTCCAAAGTAATCGGGATCACCTAGTGTTTCTACACTTTGTTAGGTTGTACCTTTTTTTCCAATGTCGGGGAAAACGTTGTTCCGCCTGTGTGCCATGTGTGGCATGAAGAAAGTTTGATGGGGACGGGTGTCGCAATGCACACAATAATGGAGGAGAGAAATCGACACTCTCCCCCGAACCACAGAAGCCGAATGAATTCAACCCTCTCACCGTGGTTGGCACAGGCGCCTGATAATATCCACAGGACACCACGTGGCAGCCAATGGGGTTGGGGAGGAGGAGTTGGGGAGAGGTTTTGGATAGGGTAGGTGGGAAGTTAGGAACACCGGATAGAGGGTTAGGGAACTCCTAAAGTGGATAGGGAAAGGGAAGCACAGGGAAAAAAACCTCCCTATCTAATTCTTTACTCACACAAAAACCTAGTGTAATGCTCCCTTAATCCTGCCTCCTAACCTACTTCCAAAGTTATCTAAACACACCCTTAATACGTGTGAACATGTAGCAAAATGAACATATAGCAAGCAGGAATGAACACAAACAATGGAATTAGATTCCATACATGAAATGCATAACACATAGCCCATTGGGCAAGCTGAAACAACACAGAACACATATAGCAGTAATGTACATGCCCAGACAGGGAAACCAGGTTACTGTTTTACACCAACCACTCCTACTACTACTACTACTGAATGTCCTGTAATTTGTACTGCTGAGTTAACATCACTCAACATTTTTGCCATAAACGTATTACTCGTTTTAGCACAATATATATATGGGCGTAGAAACACTCTGCCGTGTGCCTTTAAACACAAGCGGTTTCAGCATCAAAGTCTTTAACAAGGATTTGCTTGCAAACCCATTTTGCTTACATCCCTTAATGTGCCCATTACTTATCTGAGCTCCGAGCGGCCCCACGGGATCTCTCGGAGTATGAAGAAAATGCTGTGAAATCCGCCAGCCAGCCCGCTTCGTCCTTGCTTCACGGTCCTTACGAGCTGTAATCGGAGCTCCATTCTGTGTAAATCGCTCAACGTCCAGCTCCACCCGCACCTGTCAGGAAAACAAAATAAGCCACACATGCGTGCGCAAACGTTGTTGCTTTATGCTGCCCTCAATGAATTACAGCTTGCAATGCACGCTTGACAACTACAGTTCCTCCCACGGCATGCTGGTACGTGTAGTTCTTTGCCACAGACTTTTAGTAAGCATACTTTGTCACTCCCCGGCGGCTCCAGCCCTTATTCCTAACAAAGGGAACATGGATTGCCTTTGTCTCTACCCTCATCAATCTGCGGACACCTGTGATATCTGTAAGGGGTTCACGCAAAAGACATTGAAGGAGCTTAATCGGCATCTATTATCGTGGCTGAACGAAGGGGCCTACCCTCCATCTGAGGTAGGATTGGTGCGCAGTTTGGCATCGAACAGGCCGAAGACCCTGTAGTCCCTCGCCGGTCGTTGTCGACGGCAAAGAAGCCACGGCCTATGGAGAAGTCGTTCCTCTTCGGGGAAACATCTAGAGAAGGATGCTCCATCGTCAAAATATAGCCAAGGCCGTAAACAAGAGAAATCTTCGTCTTCATCTACTTCGAAAAAGAATGAGAAAGACCCTCTAAGTCGCTCTTCCTCAGGAGACCATCATATGTCTTCCTTGAGTAGAGAATCTGCGAAACATCGGCCCAGAGACTCGAAAAAGGCAGGATCGCCTAAGAAGTCTGTGCCACATCTGCCAGTGCCATCAGCGGGAGTTCCGTTGTCGACTGTTTCAATGCCGTCCGCCCAGTAAATTCTGGTGGTTGTGTCGTCGACCCCAGTCAGTAGCGGTTATCGACAGAGAAGAGGTAGCTCCCGGGTTATCATCGTCGACGGTAGATCCGCTGGAGAATTGGCAACCAGCGTTGTATGACCCAGTTCTACCGGACACCCTGTTACACAGGAGTCGGCGCTATCGCTGTCGTCGATGGAGGAGGAGAGGGAACCGATTGTTCATCCAACAGATCTTGCCTTGCAGGGCGTTGGCCCGTCGACTTCGGGGATCCAAAATGTTCCTCCTACGTCTTCTCTACTGAATCCGCAGTCAATGTTGTCGTTAAAAGTTTTATCTACGCTGCAGTCCCTCTTAAGCCAGTTGGATGCAAGGCTGCCTCCCATGGGTGCTCCTCCGGTGGCACCCGTCGTTGACACGGCAGGCCCCGCTCCACGTTCAACGTCAACGGCTGAGTTGCCTGTCTCCCGTCCGGTCAGCGAAGAACCCCTCTGCTCGCATCCAGAGGAGGGTGAGCTACAGGATTCTTGAGTCGGATCAAGGTTCCAGAGACTCCGTCTCGGACATTTCAGCGTCGCCGTCAAGAAACCCTACGTGGGAATCTGATGTAGAAGTGGAAACTCCTAGGAGTCTGTAACGACCATCGCCTCCGGATGACATTGTGGCCTTTCATGTGATGATGGCGAAAGCCTGCATTGAATTTGGTCTGACCCCAGAGGAAGAAAGGAAGGAATGCTTCTTATTTGACCATATGGGGAAGAGAAGGAAGTCAATCTTCTCGGTTCCGATTCTGGACCACGTTTGGCAAGAAGGCTTGCGTGCCATGCGCCATCCATTTTCAGAACTTGCAATCAAAGGCAGGTTAGAAAAAAAGTTTGAGACCCCGGACTCTACACCGAAGTGTTTCACCGCACAGCCCTCTCCTGAGTCAGTGGTGTCTGCGGCGGCTAGCAGAAAAGCAAGATCACAACACAAGTGCACAACACCTCCGGACAGTGAAGCTAGAAGGCAGGATGCCTTTGGTAAGAAAGTCCTATCAGTGGGAGCGACAACGGTGAAGGCGGCTAACTCGTTAGTTTTTATGGCAAGATACGACCATGAAATGTGGCATCGCCTGGCCCCCCATCTTGGAACACCTGCCCGATGAACACTGAAAAACAGCCATGCTACTGGTGCGCGTAGGTGAGGAGGCATCAAATCATAGCATCAATATCGCTGTAGATTTGGCGGAGTCAGGGTTTAAGCAAATAAATAATGGAGTGGTACTAAAAAGACAGGCTTGGTTAAAGTGTAGAGACTTTAGGCCGGAAGTCCATTATAAAGTGCTGGATATGCCCTGTGAAGGTGAGCAGTTATTTGGAGAGAAGATGGACGCCCTCAAGGGCATGAAGGAGGATTCAGATACGGCAAGATCACTGGGGGCATTACAAAGTGGTTGAGCGTTTTGACCTTTTCGTCCCTTCCGCAGAACTTCGGGGGAATTCTCAATTTCAAACATCCAGAGACCAGAATTTCAATAGATCGGCATACTCCTCCCCAGGATACAGGTGAGCTGTCCAGGCGACACGGAGAAGCCGGGATTTCCAGGCTTCTAGAAGGAGAGGTCAGTCCTCGTCTACGAAGAGTAAGCAGTCAAAATTTCAGCAATGACAATTTTCAAGACGTCATGGGAGGCAGAGTGTCCCATCGTGTCGACGAATGGGAAAGAATTACATCAGACCGTTAGGTGTTGTACACAGTGAAACTGGGCCACTCTTTGCAATTCAAGATCACGCCATCTTCCATTCCTCCCATGTATTTGGCGCAACCCCATCTTCACATCTTACAGCAGGAGGTTGTGTTTATGCTGCAAAAAGGGGCTATATAATTGGTTCCGGTGGCAGAGAGAGGCCTGGGGGTCTACTCGCGTTACTTCGTGGTAAAAAAAACCAACGGCAAGTGGCGACCTATTCTGGACCTTCGAGCTCTCAACAAGACTCTACAACGCCTGAAGTTCAAGTTGCTTACACTTCAGGAGGTCATCCAGTCGATACAACCGGGGAATTTTCTGGCGTCGTTGGACCTACAAGACGCATATTTCCACATACCCATGCGTCGGCGGCACAGAAAATTCCTGAGTTTTGTGGTGGGTCAGAGTCATTACCAGTTTCAAGTGCTCCCATTCGGTCTAAAATCATCTCCCAGGACGTTCACGAAACGTTTGGCTCCGGTGGGGGCATGGCTACAACGAGAAGGTCATCACGTCTACCCTTACTTGGACGATTGGTTAATAAGGGGCTCATCGCCGGCAGTAGCGCAGGCAAGCCTCGACGTTAACATGCAGCTACTACAACGGTTGGGCTTCGCAGTCAACTTCGAGAAATCCTTTGTTTCCCTCCAGGAGCTTGGTGTTTTTGGGTGCGGAATTCCAGACTCTGATGGGGCTGGTGAAGCCTTCGGTCAAGAGAGTTCAAAAACTGAAGCAGAAAGCGGCGGAGTGAAAGGTTGGAACCAGAGTGTCAGTCAGAAGCTACATGTCGCTACTAGGAGCCATGGCGTCATCTATCCCGTTAGTGAAGAACTGTCGTCTCTTCATGAGGCCAGTACAAGAATTTCTGGTGGACCGGTGGTCTCAAAGTCGAGGATTGTGGTTCAACAAAGTGAGGATCAACAACGAGCTACTAGAGGCTCTTTGGTGGTGGCAACTCTCAGACAATCTGACGAGGGATGCCTCTGCTAGAGCCGGAATTTCAAGCCACAATTGTGACGGATGCCTCTCAAACAGGATGGGGAGCTCATCTGGGGTCTTTACAAGTTCAAGGTCGATGGTCTCCAGGAGAATCGAGCCTTCACAGCAATATACTGGAACTAAGAGGTTCGTTGGGCTCTGAAATCATTTTTACCACGCATACAAGGATTGGTTGCGAGTGTTAATGGACAACACAATCACGATGTTCTACCTCAGGAAACAAGGGTTCACTCATTCCAGAACGCTCTCAAGCGAGGCTCAGGAACTATGGCGTTGGGCCCTCGAACAAGAAATCAGCAGCATGGCGTTTCACCTGCCAGGGGTGAGGAATGTGCAGGCAGACTCTCTCAGCAGAGAGATGAACCAACTCCACGAGTGGCAGCTGAGCGATCCCCAATTGTTGAGAATCTTCAGGAAATTGGGTCGTCCTTCACTGGATCTCTTCGCATCCCAGGAGAACAAAAAGTGCAAAATTCCAAGTGGGGGATGCATTCTCTTTCCTGTGGACGGGCAGGTTCGCGTACGTGTTCCCTCCGTTGTCGCTCATTCGACGGACCCTCCAGTGGATTCACAAATTTCTGCGCTGTGTGATTCTGGTTGCCTCTCAATGGGCCAGGCAACTGTGGTTTTTGGACCTGCTCCATCTTTCTGTGGCGGAACTGGTGAAATTCCAAGTGACCCCGGACCTTCTGTTCCAAGACAAAGGAGAAGTTTGGCATCACGACCCGGGCTCCCTCAGTCTGACGGCTTGGCTCCTGACTTCTCAGAGTTTGGTTCGCTGAACCTTTCTGGGGATTGTCGCCGCATCTTGGAGGCAGCGAGAGCTCCGTCCACGAACGTATCATACGTGTGCAAATGGAAAAGGTTCTGTGAGTGGTGTAAGTATCAGCCAGGGGTGGACCCTTTGAACACTTCATCGGAGCAAGTTCTGCCTTATAAACTACACCTGGTGAGAAAAGGTTTGTCTTTCTCCTCCATAAAAGTTCACCTGGCGGCCATTTTGTAGGTTTACTCGAAAGAGGCATTCGACTCCGCTATTCAGTGACAGATTAGTCAAACACTTTCTGAGAGGATTATTTCGGACTTTTCCTCCGTCCTAGAAGTTACCTGCTGGTTGGAGTCTCAATCTGGTGCTATCAGGTCCAATGAAGCGTCCATTCGAGCCTATGTCGTCATCGCCTCTGAAAATTGTCGTGGAAAATGGCCTACTTGGTGGCCATTACTTCAGCAAGAAGAATGTCGGAGCTGCAAGCGCTGATGATTGATCCCCCGTACTTACGTTTCTTTAAGGACAAGGTGGTTTTAGCCACTAACTCATTTTATTCCGAAAATACCAACTACATTCCATAAACACTCTTCTATTGCGCTACCAGCATTCTTCACTGCGGCTTCCTCTTTGGCAGAGAAGGCTCTCCATACGTTGGATGTCAAAAGAGCATTGAAGTTTTATCCGAGTCGTACTCAAGAATTCAGGCGTACGAGACAACTATTGTGGCTTATGGACCGTCAGTAAAGGGAAAACCAATTTCCAAACAAGGACTATCCCGCTGGGTTTCGTCAGCTATTGCCTTTTGTCACTCTAAAGCTGGGAAGCCTCTGGAGAGACGTCCTAAGGCTCATTCGACAAGATCCACCTGGTCATCAGCGGCATTGTGGTCGGGAATTCAGCTGGTGGACATCTGTCAAGCGGACTCCTAGTCGGTGCCGCATACATTTACTCTGCATTAATGCCTAGAGCAACAGCATGGAGCAGATGTGCAGATGGGGCGGGCAGTCTTGCAACACCTGTTTCAGTAAGGTAAACCCCCACAGAGTGGAGTACCCGAATCAATGTACCATGGGTGTTGTTTATTACTGCCTGCTATGTTTAAATTCCTAGAGTATTGGTTTGCATTGCACGCTTCCATATATAAGGATACTGCTATGTAATCTATTCTAAGCATGTGAATCCATGAAAGATCCATTGCTGGAGAAGGGAGTAGTTTCTTAACTGTAACTCCATTTCTCCAGCGTTGGTATCTTTCATGGATTCACGTGCGCCCGCCGGCCTCCCCTGAATGCAAACTTAGTATTGCCTTTACTTTGGAGGTTAAAATCTGAAGGGAGCCGCGGGGGCGGGGCTATTTATACCTTACGTCCTATTGGGCCATGCGTAAGCGCCCCCATAAGGATGTCGATAGGACACAAAAGTGTTGTTTTATCCAATGGAAAACGCTTTAATAAATAAATGACGGTTCCCGTCCTGACGGGGAATATTCTAAGCATGTGAATCCATGAAAGATACCAATGCTGGAGAAATGGAGTTACAGGTAAGAAACTACTCCCTTCTTTTTTTGTTCTCCCTTGTTACCCTCCCTTTTGCCTGGTTGCGCTCTGAAACACTTGTGTACGAACGTGATATAAATAAACTATTTCATTTGTCCAGAGATGTTCCCAATGTTCTCCTGGAATATCATTCCCCATCGTCCTTTCCCATTTATGCATATATCCCCATGTTTGGCCCAATTCCCCTTCCATCTGAATCTAAAACAGCTTTGACACCATCTGTTTATTGCCAGTATGTGTAGTAATACATTTTTCAAACGCTGTAAGTTCTCTACCCACAGCAACCTTCCCCCCTGAGCTGGCTATCCAATGTCGCATCTGGTAGTATTCAATTCTATCCATTTCAGATAGTCCCATACTGTTTACAATCCACAAATGTGTGAATATCCATCCCCTACATCATATCCTGCAGCTTTGCACTCCCCACTTTCTGCCATTGTCTGAATGCTCCCTGGTTAGAATTGTGGATTCCCAAATAGCAGGGTGAGGAGGGACGGGCGCGTAGATGGCCATTTCTTCTCTCATAGGCAGTTGTTAAGCAGAATCCTGTGCAGTGCCCTTAGGGACCACTACACACAATTAAGACTTCAAGTGGTAGTACAAGTTCACCTTTGGTACAAGCATGTACTACACTGTTAAAGTGGTAGCAGTAGCGGAGCAGCCAGACGTGTCTCAAGAAAATACATTTATTTTTAACCATCGGTTTGTAAAACACTTCACTTCTATTAAATTAAACCACACTTCAAATACACTACACACAACCAATTCCCCTTGTGCAGAACAACTCAAGGTAAGTTCCTTAGGATTTGACAGACCGGTGTTATGAAACAGACATTACCGGGAATACATATGCGATCACCTTTTTACAGTAATGACAGTTCGGTCTTACTAAAGATACGCATACCCGCGGGAAGAAATGTTACCGGAGTTAAAACACACTTAGCACCTGAATTAACACAAGAGAGTTGGGGATAAAAATCAAAGGCAGTACTTTTGTCAAGGCAGACGGAATCAGAGAACACTTTCTAACAAGAAGATAAGTCAATAGGCCTGCACCAGTGTCAAGTGGAACAGGGTTCCTGTTGCCGAGGATCACACAGTCAGACATTTCACGATTCAAGGTTGCCAGGAGTACTTGGATATTGTCAGAAGAGGAGGAAAAAGTTATAAGAGGGAAGGAAGATGAGGACAAGCCTTGGATGAGGAGAAAAGGGTTCACCCTAGTTCCTCGAAGTTGGACACAGTACCTTATTCTTTGAAGAAGCTGGTGCCACGGCAGTTGTTACTGGTAGTTTCCTGCAGACTCACGGTTCCTGGTGCTTCAGTCGTAGGAACAAGGACGTCTGGAGTGATCTGCACTACCCAGGGATGAGGCCAGCAGCAGCGACGGTGAATAAAAGGTGCGCTCCTTTAAAACAGGAGAGGCTCTTCAGGTGGCTATCCGGACCACTACAGTAGTGTGCAGCGATTTCGACCACAACGATCATCCTCTGGCTGTAGAAGATGAGCTGGTTGACCCCACCAGGCTGAAGGGAAGAAGACTCCGGACTGGATCTTCTCTGGTCGTTGGAGGGTAGATGGCTCAGGACTGCATCAGGGCTTCACCGGGACTTGGGGTTGCAGCAGCCGTCGTCTTCTCCGCTTTTCTTCGGTTCCTTGTAGTTCCAGTGAGGACTGACTTCCAGCCCAAGAGTCCTGCCTTTTATGCAAAAATCCCCCATTCACACAGCCTGGCTGTCAATCACACAGCAGGGGGGTTGTCGGGCCCGGACAACCACCGCAGCCAATCATGGCAAAGTGCGACTTGGGTTTCCTAGGATACCCTGTGCAGGGGGTGACTACACCCCTCCCTCACATTCAGCCCACCTAGACACCCAGGCGCCAAGAGGAGGTCTTCTTCGCAGAAGCCCGCCAAAAGACGGTGAACAAAGAAGGCAAAACTGGTGTGCCACGCAAAGTAAAACACAAGAAGGACTTTAACAAACAGAAATGGCGAATAAACCCGACCGGAGCCAAAAGAAAGAGTATTTGGTCAAGCGCGTTTATGTTAGCTGCTAATATAATAGCCTGGAACAGTGCCACGTTTCTATAGTATAATCGCGGTAGAAAAGTTAGGGTGGATACCACTGCCACCAGCCAAGTCTAAATGTTAAAAGAGCAAAACAAAGCTCGGAGAGGCACAGACAAAGGATAGGAATTAACCCTTCCCAGTACTCCATGTAAGATGGGGTGCACTGGGTTTGTAGTTTTAAATGACTACATAAAGTAAATGGCAATTTCGCCTGTTTCTGGGGTACAGTAGTCAGCCCCAGAAAAATGGAGTCAGTGGGAAGTCTAAAAGACAACCCTGTGTTACTGCACTGAAGGTGTTGTGTAACACACACAAAAAGTGGGGCTCATGGAGTGGTATGCTCCAGAGCCCAAGATCACACAAACAGTAGAAATACACATGGCAAAACTCATGTAAGAGTGGGTAAAAGGCTCACACTCTTAACAAGTGGAAAAAATAAACTCCAGAAATCCAGCAAAGCTGCTGGGGGACTCACTAGGTGAGGGAAATTAACCATAGAATGAGAATTCTCCTAACAGCGGTACCATATATCACACACCACTGCCAATACCTTACAAATCTGTACATTATGAGGTCTATCTCATCTATGCAGCCAGAGGACCTCCTCCAGGGACAACAGCCACTGCACTATCCATCCTTACCCAGGATTTCGAAAAGTCTCCTTTAAACCATTCCATCAGTCCTCTCAGCTTAGAGGGAAATCAAAGTTGCATCAATTTATGACAATTTACCCACAAATGGATACCCATTAACCTCAAATATACTGATAAAAAATCAACTACAATTATCAAAATTTGGATCCACTAATGTGAAGCAACATTAAGTGAAACTTTTTGGACAACTACCATTGCAACTTCAAAAAATGGAGAATTACTAAGGACTTTTTCGATATGGAGAAATACCAAGAACAAAATACCAAGAATTTTGAACTCTATACTGTGGAAAGATATAATTTGCTTTGAGGGTAATTAATGTGATGCCAACATTAAAAGATAACTAATGATACTTTGCCCATTTTTTGTCTACATAAATCACTTAGAATCTGAAGGTGCAATTCAAAGGTAATTTACATGTACTTCCATTCTTTCAATCATTGGGCAACCTCAATGAACCCATTACCTTGCAGCCACAGAGAATACATAGCACAAACTATAAGCTTTGAATTAGGAGCTCACGTATAAGATTGCAAGAAGGTTGCATTTCTCGATTTCCATTATCTCTCAGCTGTGCGACCTCGTAATATTTTATAAAATTAGGGAGTCCCATTCCAAGTCGCCCACCCACCCTCCCCCCTAGTCTCTGGGACCCATCAATGTGTGCAATGCTACCCTCAGGATTTTAGTTTGCCATTAGAATCTCAAGACCATTTTATTCAATGTCACAAAAAATAAACGCGTGTCGGGAGAGCCTGGAAGTAGTAAAGTACCCTTGGAAGTGTTACTGTCTTAATGGTGGCCACTCTATCGAGCCATGATATAATACGTGGGGTCCATTTCCCAAAGTCTTCCTTCACTTGCTGGAGTAATCTGCTTTGAAACACATTGTGTATAGGCGCTATATAAATAAACTATTATATCGCATTAGCTATATTAACCCCTAGATATCTAATACTATTCTTTGCCAACGCAAACCGAGAATATAGAGGCAGAGCTTCCCTCTGGGTCTTTTCGAGCTCCCAATACCAACAGCTCTGACTTCCCCCATGTTAGCCATAAGACATGCCACTAGTTCTATTTCTGTCCATTCTGCCACCAGTGTCGTTATTGATGTCCGGGGTGTGTCAATGTTATCCACATTTCAGCCATTTTATGCTCCTCCGCCTCTAAGGGGATGCCCCGTCTCTCCAATCGCTGTCAGTTTGACCAGAAGTGGCTCTAAATACATTGCATAAAGCAGTGCTGACAAGTGACACCCCTGCCTTGTAAGAAAGATATCCACGTGCTGGACCCTGAAGGGTAGTCTAACATCCAAATCTTCCCTTAGTCATAGTAATCCCACATTTTGGTTCAGATCTTGTTTTTAAATAATAATTTTTAGGAGAGACCATTATTTGGCTGCATTTTGTTGCCTTTGTATCATATAGACTGTCCTCCAAATTAAACATTTTTTTGGCTTTATTCCGTTTCTGTGGCGGGCAGGTATTCTTTAAAATCTCACAGGTCCCTGGTTGTTACCATAACATTCATACAATGAGACCATGGTGCGTGTAGGTGGGTGTAGTTAAGATTTAATAGATGGTCCGGAGTTCTAAGATTAATTTTCCTCTATCCTCATGCGTGAAGTATCTTTCACTTTTCCTAAACTTCAAACGCTGAGTAAAAATCTTAGTCTTTCCTTTTGTTCTATGGAGAGATCAAACTGTAGTCTGGCAGTGTCTTCAATTCTAGTCCATTTTCTATGCAGATACAGTATAGAGATGAGCCGACCGGTTTCAGTGGTATCCTGGCATTTACACCACTTTCATCAGGGTTAGTAAAGCTGATATTGAATGGTCTGCTGTTTTTGAGATTTTAATGCAGCGTAATCTGGCTGGTTGTTTTGAGGGCCGGCCCGTTAGGAATACAAAGCGGGTGGGGCGGGGAGAAACAAGGAGAGCAAAATGAGCTTCAAATAAAAACTAAATCGGTACAAACTATTATTAAGCCATGGGGGCAGTGTCACATCTTAACCTCACAAGTGGTATTCTCCCTTTTCAAGGCGGTCCTTCTCTAGGACTGAGTACTTTCAGTCTTGCTGCAGGAGCTGTAGATAATCGGCCACATGTGATGTAACCTAAAAAAAAAAACGTGTGGTTCTTTAGTCTAGGTTACCAGATATATGGCAGCATTTGTATCACAGATTTAGGAACAGTTAAAAAAACCATGTTCAAGGTAGAACATGTACTAGCTCAGTGGTTCAAGACACAACGGGGCGGGGCAGCTCAGTAGTGAGTGTGCCCCTGTACACATACACAATAGCCCTCTGGTACGTAAAGTCAGAACGAGTTGGTTTTGCCACTCATCAATGTGCAAACCCCCCTCCACCCCCCGTGCCAACCAGTGCCAACGGGAAAACACTCTACAATGCATGGCAAGGCGATAATTACCAGAACTACAGAATTGCAATGGCGAACACAACGTTGAACTTCCGCGTGTGAAGGATAACAGTTCAGAGGTCCTGGATTCTGTCCATAAGCGGGTCGTGTGGCAGGGAGGCATTTACTCAACACCCAATATCCCCAGAACCGCAGCCACTACTCTCCCCCTACTCCCTTGACCAGGTACAGTCCTAGCGACCAGACACCTCCGGAGATGAAGAGCAGTTGACAGTTTCCTGCGACGAAGGAGGCTCAGCATCCCCGGCTTTCGATTGGTTGAGTAAATATATAACGTATACGCATCCCACATTTGTCTGTTCCCCCCAGCGGTTTCCTTGCAGAGCCCCCCATCTTGACCCCATGTCGTTACAATACAGGACGTCCTCCGCCCATTGAGTAACTTTAGGCCCGACCTTCTTACCCCACCCCAAGGCCTCCCTCCATTTCGCCAGAATCGAAAGGAGACCAAACAGCTTTCTGGTCCCCTTGGGTATCTGCTTGGTGTACCCCAGTAGACCCACCATTGGATCTGGTGCTATATGGTCCCCTATTATCTCACCAATCACCGTAAAGACCTGCTCCCAGTAATGCTGCTGTTCCACACATTCCCACACCACATGAAGGAAACCCGCTGCAGCATGTCCACATCTAATTCAAGCACCCGTACGTTGAGGAAAGTATTCCTTCAGCTGGGCCGGAGAGTAATAATACTGATGCAGAAATTTAAAATTAATCAGTTTAAATCTAGCACAGACCGCCCCCTTCCGCGTCATATTACAGCAGTACCCCCATATGTCTACCGCTATCTCCCTACCTTTCCGCTTCCAGACCACCCATGAGGACTCTGCCGCCCCGATCTGTGTCAGCCATCGCGTACATTACCGACTTTACTCGCTGCCCCACACACCCTTGTATCATCTTGTCGCGCATATCCGCCACACGGGGCTGTTCAGGGAAGGATGGGAACAGCTGCTTCAATGTCACTCGCAACCTGTGATAGAGCAACACATCTAACGCGGACATGGCTCCTCGCTCCTTCAATTGATCAGAAGTTACTAATCGCCCATATGGAAACAGATCACCAAACTTGGACACCGCGAGCCTTTTCATCATATCCATGAAGCCCTTTTCACTGGACAAGGAGACCTCTGGTATATACATAACTGGGAGTTCCGGTGAGTATAATACCTCCCCCTTAGACTTGCATTCCAATAAAGTCCAAGCCCTGCAAGTCAGGTCCACCATATTCCGGGCGCTGCCTAGTCGTTTCGGCGCAGTAAGAACCACTGCACGTAGCAGCGCCGGACACGCCATAGACCTCTCTGTTGGCATTTAGCTGCCATTCCGTACCAATACTGTAGAAAGCTAGCCTGTGCAACCGTATAATATAGCTCAAAGTCCGGCAAAGCTAGACCGCCCTCCCGAACAGGTGCTATCAGTTTGTCCCAAGAGATCCTTGCACGCTTACGAGCCCAAATAAAGCTCGTCTCCGCAGTGCAGAGCACCCGAAAAAATGTCTTGGGTACTGCAATGGATGCGTTAAGGAACACAAAGAAACCGGGGTAGAATGGTCATCTTGACCAGAGATCCTACCAATCAGGCTGAGCAGGAGTGGATTCCACATGAGCATTGCCAATTTAGCTGCCTCAAGTGCGACCAGATAATTCTTAGGATACACCACCCCTTCCTCCCTGGCTATCGTGATCCCCAAATATCGCGTGCTCTCTAGGTCCCATTGGAATCCCATTTGTCTCGAAATTGAACCGTCACCTCTGTTAGCGGAAATATGACCGATTTGCTAGGCTTCACTGTGAGCCCCGACAATTCCCCAAACAGCTGGACATCAGCCATGATCGGGTCCAGATTGACCTCAGGATGACGAATAAACCGGACCATATTGTCCGCATATAGAGAAATGATCACTCGATGCGTGTGTAGCTGGACTCCCCGGTGCAGATGAAGTTCCCTTTCCTGCTCAGCCCATGGCTATATTGCCAAGGCAAATAACAGAGGGGATAGCAGACAACCCTGGCGTGTTCCACGCTCCAACGGTATCGGCTCAGTCATCCGTCTGTTCACCCTTACCCTAGCCACCGGACCTTCGTATAGGAGAGATACCAGGAATATGAACCGTGCACCCAGCCCCATCCGGCGCAACACTGTGAACAGGAACGACCACTCGACGGAATCAAACTCTTTGGTGGCATCCAATAGGGCCGCAATTGTCGACTCACTGTCTGGGAGTGTCGTCATCAGGCCAAACATTCTGCGCAGCCCAAACGATGTCGACCGCCCGGAATAAACCCTGCCTGATTAGCCCTTACCAAGGTCGACATCAACAGCGCCATTCTAGTCGCCAACACTTTGGCCAGTATCTTATTATCAAGATTAATGAGCGATATCGGCCGGTATGAAGAGCAATCACCGGGAGGTTTGCCAGCTTTTAGGAGCACCACCACCACAGCTTCCCTAAGGGAGTCAGGAAGAAGTCCCTCATCCACCGCCTGTTGATAAACTTGCCGTAAGTATGGGGCCAGTTTGGTCATATAGGTCTTATAAAATTCTGCTGTAAAGCCGTCCGGCCCGGGCGACTTCCCGCCCAGTAATGACTTAATAGCATCGACCACCTCCTCAAAGGTCAGTGGTCTATTCAACCATTCCGGTTGCTCGTCGGAGCACCAGTATAAACCCACCCTGTCCAAATACGTGTCGATATCAGTTTGTGTGGCCTGTGACTGCGTGGAATCTTTGGAATTCCAGGGCTATTTTCTCATCCTCAAACTGATCCACCCCCATAGCATCCGTAATTGCCGTAATTCTATTTTCCTGCCCGCTCATTCGAGTGGCCTTAGCAAGCGACCTTCCCGGGGCCTGACCCTCCCCATAATGACGAGAAGCTCTCCTGTCCCACAGATATTTCACCTCCCTCTGGACAAGCGCATGAAACTCCTGAAGCCTCTGCATTATTTCCCCTTGCTGAAGTTTAGTAGGCGTGGGGGCAACTGTCTGCAAGTTACAAATCTCTTCCTCCTTGTCAGCCAATTCTTTCCAAATCTGTTTGATGATGCCCAATTCCTTGGCTATGCATACTCCCCATATCACAGATTTAAACCCCTCCCACAAAGTGGACACAGATGATACCGACCTGTCATTATCCCCAATGTAGAAATCTATAGCAGCTGACAGTTCATCCCTAAAAACTGCATCCAAAAGGGCCTCACTCTTAAACCTCCAGGGAGGTCTTGTCCCGACTCTCCCTGTCAGCGCGATGGTTAACAACACAGGGGCATGATCCGAGAGGGTACAAGCCAATATCCCCACATCTCTTGTCAGCCCCAAGAGCGCCCGGGATACTCGGAAATAATATAGGCGCGCAGCTGAATTGTGTGGCGTAGTGATGTGTGAACAGACTCACTTTCGGATTTCTCACCCTCCATACATCCTCCAACCCCCAATAGCAAATGAATGTACATAGCTTCCCTTGGATCGTCCCTTGTACTATTAATGCCCTACCCTCCCGATCCTTCAAAACCGTGGACAGCCTAAACCCTACCGAGCTATGTACCATGATGGCCACCCCCCTGGAGTATGATGAGAAGGACAAGAAATACCTATGGCATCCCCAGCCCCTGCCAAATTTAGATTCCATATCCTCCATCAGGTGGGTCTCCTGGAGAAAGACCACCCCACCTGATGGCACCTTAAGTATTGCAAAACTTTCCTACACTTAAGCGGGCTATTAAGACCTGTGATATTCCACGTCATGAGATTAAGTGCCGCCATTGCACAATAGTCTATCAGAAATGTTCAGGTCGCCTCCCATCGGTCTACATTCCAGTGTCATCCCTGGTGCTATCCCCCACCCCTACCAACAACCCCCCAACTTGTCGGTGTCTCATTCCCCCCCATCAGTCCCCCCCCTCCACAACCAGGTCATAGCCTGAAAACCCCCCTCCCTAATACCCCCGCCTTCCCCTCCAACAACAACCCCAACCATAAAGAATTAACCCGCTCTTGCTTTGGGGACGATTAGAAGCCGACCCTCCCCACACACATTGAACATGCCGTAACCAGATTCACCCATTGCCGCGGACCACAGCACCTACTAATAGCCAAGATCACGCCACGAGCCCAGGACTACCTTACACGTTTTCATTCCGTGGGCTGGGGGATCGTGGCAGCAGATCCAGAAAGGAGCTATCCTCGTCCTGGGTTTGGAAAAAAATGGCCTTGCCATTGTGCTCCACTCTCAACCTAGCCGGAAACAACATAGCATATTTCATGACCTTCTCCCTCAGTCTCTTTTTAACAGCAATAAATGGTTTCCTAGACGCTTGACCTATATCAGAAAAACCTTATCACGTCCTCTTTATAGCAGACCGTGCCTTTCTCCCTTGCTTTACGGAGGACCGTGTCCCTGTCTCGATAGTTTAACAGACAAGCCATTAGCGGGTGGGGCGGATCCCTGGGGACCGGTTTCCTGCCACTCGGAATTCTGTGTGCCCTCTCCACCACACAAAATGATGAGAAATCCTAAGGGCCCAGCGCCACCTGGAGGATCTCCTCTACCAACTCCTCCATGTTTTTCCGGTCCACGGATTCTGACAGGCCAACAATCCTGACATTGTTCCGTCTGGAGTCAACTCCAAATCCTCCTGTTTCTCCGCAAGTTCCTTCAAAGCCCTCTTAACAGCAGTCATGTCTCTAGATGTGGAAGCTGCTTCATCCTCCACTCTCGAGACCCTGCCTCATCCAGCCTCTCCCCATGCTTGTCAAGCCTCACTTGCATATGGTCCACTTTGCACGTCAGTGAGTGTAGCTTCCCATCCAGGGATTGTATTCCCGACTGTAGCTGCGTAACATTGCTTTAATATCCTGGAAGGCCGAGGCATGATCTGTGGGAAAGGATGAGTCTCGTGTCTCCAGCGCCTCCTCAACGGGTTTAACCCCCCTCCCCTGTGGCACCATATCAAAGTTCAGCCTGGCCTGCTGTTTACCACCTTTGCCGGTCTTGGACATATTGCACTGCGTCTACCAGGGGGGGGGGGCCCTAGTGACACCGGGAAGGGGCCAAACACCACAACTGGATCTTTAGCTGGGCCTCCAGACGTCCACAAGCACAAGACACTACCTGTCCATCGCCCCAACAGCCTTCAACCCCGCACAAGAGGGCACACCAAGTGACAAGGTTCCGTGAATGAGTAGAGCATACCGTCACCATCCAAGCGTGAGCTAACACCTGAATAGCGTGGTCGTCTGCCCCCAGAGTCGGGGGCTCGCCAAATCCAGTCCCCCACCACCTTCCGGTGTGCCCAGCTGCCCAATCCACCAGGATACACCCTCTACCAGCCACGTGTCTCTGGTCCCCCTGACTGGTACCCACAAGAGGCAAGCCCACACCACCCCCGGAGCTGCCACAGGCCGTGGGCCCTCTCCGCTCTGTCCACAGGCTATGAGCTCCCGCCCTCTGACAAGGCGATGCCAGCAGACACCTCCAGAGGTACCAAGTATCGCCAATCCTTCCAGGCTACATAAATGACCCGGGGCCCCCCCTCCACCACCAGATAGTGACCACTGTGCAGGCAGCCAGTTCCAACCAAGGGGGTCACCCGTGCACCCCACCGTTCCCAGGGAGCCCCACACAAGTCCCAGCTCCCCCGGGGCCCCGAGACGGACCCCAGCCACTGGATGCAGCATGTGGAGGGCTCACCATAGGCCACTCAGACTCCCCCTCCAGGCCAGAAAGCAGTGCCACACAGGTAGTGACCCTCAGTGCAGGCACTCCGTGAGGCTCCCCCTCCTCCTCCAAGGAACGTCCTCTCCACGCTGCTCACAGGGCCGTGATAGTCCGACTCCCTGCTCTCCGTTTGCCGCAGCCCACAGTTTGTAACGGCTTACAGAGAGGGGCTTCATGAGAGGCAAAGTTGCGGCAAAGTGACAGCAATTCCAGTACTTTTCAAAAACTGTTCAGAGAAGTTTGCAGCCCGGGACTAGAGGACCAGTACAAACCACTGGGAAACCAAGAGTGGCTCGCTACCCGGGTTTCCAAAAGAACGCTGATCTCAGGAGATCCTCAGAATTGGAATGCACCAACCCACAGACCTGTCTGAATGGAAGTGGAAGCTCCAAATGAGGCGAAGCAGACCACCAGAGATATCCAAAATCGAACTCCGATCCTTAAGCCATGTCAGTATATAGAAGGGAGGGAGGCTCCTTGGCAGCAAAGAAGCAAATAATCAGGATACAATAACCGCAAAGAAAACCGCAGGCGTGCTACACCCGCATTCCTTTTTCCAGTTCATTCTTATTAATTATTAGTCAAAGTTGTGCTAGATTGAAAGCACAGAACACACGTTGGGGAGCCTACTAAATCCAGGCAGATCTGGGTACAGGATATGCACAACTAGTAAGCTTGTCCGTCCTTCAGTAAACAATTAGGAGGTTAAACGGTGCAGCAGAAATTACCTCCGGTTATCTTGAGCCTGTAGCACAAACTGCAGTGACTTCCCATATCCGCCCTTCGCCGTGGCTCTGCTGCAAAATGCTGTTTTAAAATAGTCCAGAGTGAGGGGGCGCAGAGACAACAATGCTCTCTGCGTGAGCTCCGTTCCTGGGCCCCCGAAAAGTGGATTGAGCCCCCACTTATGGGACGCCCCCGCAGCCACAAACGAAACGTCAACTGTTGGAACGCCCCCCGCCAAGTGGGTGAAAATTTGAAGAAAATCGGTGAGGAAATCGCCAATAAACCAATGCAACACGAATTGGCCTCAACAAGCTGGCCCACGAGAAAGCGAAACCAACGAGACGTACGGGCACTGAAGCGCGCCACACACCGAAAATACACCTCCAGGCACGCTGCTTTCATATACAGCGAAAAAAGGAACCGCGGAGACTCCAGCGCCCCAGCAAAGCGAGGTGGGTGCCTTGAGTGCACACCATTTACTCCGCTCGGGACACAGGACGCGTGCTGTGCGCTTCCGCCCCCTTGGGTGACCCGGACCAGGGCCCGGCAAAGGAAGCGGCCTGGGGCCCCACACCTCAAAGGGTCCTCCAACGTGACCCGGGAGGCATCTGCTGAGCCCTCCGACACACCGGGTCTCACGCTGTACCATCACGCACTTGAGACCGGCCCCGCTGAGATACGGAGGGGGTGCGGCAGCCCCCATGGATCAGGTGTGTGCACTTGCTCTATTAGCAAGCCCCATCACAGAACGTGCGCAAAGCACCCACAGATGCACTCGACAACCACATGAGGCCCAGGACCACACGGACCAACAATTTCCGGCTTGCCCCATGCGGAGGTGCAGGACTTAAACCAAGGAAAGAGAAGCAAACCCTTCACGGAGTGTGGAATGGCCCCATCGTGCACAACGATACCCACCCACTGACACTGAACCCATGGGGATAGCATTGAGTGAGGGATACAACCCCGAAAGGAGCCGGTGACGGACCACAGACCCTCCAAATCCTGAATACTCAGCGTATTACTACAAACGCCAGACCAGCATTTTATACCATGAGAGACCCCCCCCACCCCCGAGACGAGTTGCCAAAAGACAGGAGACCACTCTGGCAGGATCTCCAGCTCAGCATAGCACAAGGTGAGGTGAACGATACGAGGCACCTGAGTCCTCTCCCCTCAGCTCACAAGGACGGGATCGCCCCTCACCCCACAAAGAACGGGCCCAAAATAAATTAAACATTCACACATCACGCCCTCCGGCCTGACCCAACAAGCAACAAAGAAAACCCAACTCACCAAAGCCTACATCTCAGGGAACCTCTGGGTCTCACTCCACGGAGAGCACAATAGAATACACCTCAACCTCAGGTACCAGAAATATAACAGAGTACCCCCAGAGCAAACCCAGCGGAGCGCACTGAAAAGCCAACCCGGAGAACCAATCTGGTGAGCCGCCACCCATACAATTGTGGCGACACTGTCCCAACTCCAAACAAACGAACACCGCCCCCCTCCCACCCACCCCTAGCACCCCCCTCCCCCCCCCCCGAGATCTCCCGGACCCTATGAACATAAAAGAGAAATTAGCCCCATTCGCCTACACCACTTTGCCCTCTGGAACCAGCGAACTTAACATGGCAAACATGGACACAATGGCAAGTGAAATGGCGGCCACCAAAGGCGACCTTGCTGCCCTATTGGGAGAAATAAAGAACTTGGGGACCAACATTGGATGTAAAATAGACAATTACGAATCGTCTAGACACCATGGAAGAAAGGCTGGAAGGAGTTGAAAACAACCAAGCCTCGATATAGACACTAGAGGCACAGCTTGACCAGAGGATGACGGAGCTAGAACGGAGGGAAGAAGACTTCAGACTAAAGCTCGATGACTTGGAAAACCGGGAAAGACGAAACAACATACGCATTTTTGGCATCCCGGAACGTGAAGAAGAAACGGAGAGCGACCTGAGAAATATCTTGCATGACATCATTAAACTCCTAGTCGCAGACGACGCAATTGATGAACCCAAAACCGAAAGAATACATAGAGCCGGAGGCCCCCCAGGTGGACCCGCCCGATTCCATCGCTTCCTGGACAAGGCCAGTGTCTTGGAGAAGGCGAGAAACAGCACTTCGATCACGCTGGGAGGCGCCCAGATCTCAATCTATCAAGACCTGTCATCCATGACACTGGCACTCCAGCGGATATGCGGACCACTTACGAAGCACTTGAAAGAAAAAAACATAAGATACAGATGGGGCTACCCCTTCTCCCTCTCTTTTGAATACGAAGGCAACAAAGTAAGGCTGAGCGCGGTGAAAGAAATCAAAACGTATATCTCCGACCTACTTGGAACGCGCTCAGACGGAGATAACCGGGAAGAACCACGGCGAGAGGACAGAGGATGGTGCCTACAAGGCCCCAAGAGAAGAGGGGTGAAGGGCTCGAGGAAATAACGAAGAGGTAACGCCTCCCCGGAGGCAGCCAATTGACTACCTACGAGTATCGGTAAGATGGCATATGTTTCAGTGTTACAAATGGAGACCTGATTTTACAAAATATCTCGTTTCTGGTTGACAAGATCAAGGTCAAGATTCGAACTTGAAGAGGGGGACATAGGAGGCTCGAGTGAAATCGAGATGTTATATTAAGCAAGGGGGCTGTGAAGTAACGGTCCCCATAGGTGGCCCGATGCAGGACCAGAGTAACCGTCTAGGTCCAATCAGATGTCATCAACTCGGGGAGGAGAGGGGCAGGGAGGGGGGGGGGAGTAGGGACAGACATTTTGAAAAAGTTGCAGCAACATCTGAGCATATCATAAAAATTAAAGACGTTGTGGGGCTTGGAGAGGAAAAAATGTCATGGTTATGGGACATAAACAACTCCCCAATAAAGAATATTAATGGCATCACCTGAAGAGCAGAAGGGGAGAGAATCTCTGAGTAGGGACAATCAATGTAAAGGGACTGCACTCACCAACCAAGAGGTCGTTGGTAGCCAGAGAATTCCGGAGATCTAAAATTGACATCCTTCTCTTGCAGGAGACAAAGTTTGCAACGGGCGAAGAACGAAGCATTCTGGGGAATCGGGGAGGACTAGAATTCTGGAGCTCTGGGCCACTCAGGAGGGCAGGTGTCAGAATCCTGCTCAAGAAGGGAATTAACTTTGAAGTAGATAAAACATGGTCAGATGTGGGAGGGTGTGCTCTGCTGATAACGGGGAAAATTGCAAAAGTAAAGTTAACAATTGCCACGGTATAGTCCCCTAACACTGGACAAACCAAATTTCTTGAAAAAACGATCCCCAAAATAATGTTGGAACCCTCAGGTCATATTGTTCTGGGAGGCGATTTTAATCAATGGGCAGACCCGACCATAGACTGGAAACCAGGTAAGCCCGACACGAGAAACCATATCAAAAGCAACCGCACTGAATTCCTAGAAATCATGGGCATGTATGAAATGAAAGATGTGTGGAGAATCTTACACCCCAACGATAGAGGATACACCTTCTATTCGAACCCACACAAACAATACATTCACCCGTATTGACTATGTATTCCTGACCAGGGATCTCCTTAGTACCACAACATACTCAGAAATCATTCCAGTCACATGGTCCGATCACAACATGGTCCTGGCAGACATTAACTGGATAGACCTACCTGTTATGGGAGGGAAATGGAGGTGCAACGAGAGCCTTTGGAAAGATGCAGTTTTTAAAACAGACATGGAAACTGAAATTAACGAATACTTTAAATCAAATGATAATAGGGAAGTGTCCAAACAAACAATCTGGGAGGCTGGGAAAGCCACATGGAGAGGCATCCTAATACGTGAAGGGTCTTCTAAGAAAAGAGACGAAAGATCATAGAACACAGACTCAGAGCTGAGATATGTCAAATAGGAGATCTAAGAAAGAACCCTGAGGTAGACCCCGATAAAATAAATATAGCACAACAAAAAAGGGAGGAACTGCGATTGTTGGAGCATGAACAAGTAGTGTGCAAATTACGATTCCTTAAACAAAACTTATACGAAAAAAGGTACAAGGCCGACGCACTGTTGGCCGCCAGACTCAGAGAACAAAGAACAGAGCGTAAGGTACATGAAATAATAGAGAACCATCCCTCCACGACTCAAACCCCTCACACCATCCCAGAGTGTTTTGCCAACTTTTATGAGACCCTATATACCTCGGAAGTAACCCCTGGCCAATTAGACACAGATTCTTACTCATCTCCAATCGTAATGCCCAAAATAACATATGCAGAAGCTGAACAGCTTGACTCCCCAATAGTTGAACAAGAAGTCCACGATGCAATAAAAAGGCTATCCCTGGGCAAATCTCATGGGGAAGATGGCTACACGGCTGGCTTCTATAAAACCTTTAGCAAACAATTAACGCTATTTATGACAAGCCTATTTAAAGAGATACTTGAGACGGGAGAAGCCCAAGATTCCTTCAAAAAGGCATTGATATTGGTGATCCCTAAAGATGAGAGAGACCCTAAACACTGTGGATCATACCGCCCTATCTCCCTACTCAATCTTGACGCCAAGATTTATACGAGGGTGTTGGCGGATAGACTAGAGAGATTAATGCCTCCGATAATACACCCTGATCAAGTCGGGTTTATATTAGGAAGGCAAGAGGCGAACACTATGCGCAAAACACTTCACATGGTTCACGCATCGCATACCCTACCCGATGATCCTGCCCTCTTGTCGATAGAAGTAGAAAAAGCTTTTGATGGAGTGGAGTGGGAATTCCCGAGAGCTGTCTTAAGGAAGGTGGGAATAGGACTGAGATTTAGAAAGGGAATACAGGCGGTATACACGTCCCCCAAGGCATCGATATTCGTAAACGAAGAAAACTCCAGATGGTTCGCATTGAAACGTGAAACTCGACAGGGATGTCCCCTTTCCGCAATTCTCGAACCCCTAGCACAAAAAATGAGAACCGACCCCATGGTGGGGGGCATGTGACTGGGAGCAACAGAATATAAGGTAGCACTCTACTCAGATGATCTATTACTGCACATAACCAACCCTTCAGTTTCCATTCCCCGTGCCCTACACCTATTGGAAGAATATGGTTGGCTCTCTGGGTTTAAGGTGAATAAGACTAAATCGATACTATTCCCTCTCCAAGGATCTGAAGAAGAAAACAAAATCAAATTCCTCCCACTGGGCCTCAAAATCGAACACTCTACACTAACTTACCTGGGTATACAGATCACCAAGACTTTGACTGACCTATACAAAGCCAATTTCCCTCCCCTTCTCCAGCGATTCGCTGCTGATCTGAATAAATGGAGTAAACTTACGATCTCCTGGTTTGGGCGAATCAACGCCTTTAAAATGGTTTGCCTCCCCTGATTCCTGTATCCCTTCCAAATGCTCCCTGTCGAGATCCCTAAAGACTTCTTTATTGAGGTCATAAAGATTATGGTATGATTTCTCTGGCAGGGGAAGAAGGCGAGAATCCCGTACAACACTCTACCGCTTGCCAAAGACAAAGGTGGAGTGGGGCTCCCTGACCTACAAACCTATTAAAAAGCCACCCAGTTACGTGTCCTCATTCCACACCTTCGAGATCATAAAAACCTCCAATGGATTCAAATGGCCAACCATTACCTGTCACCAGCCACAGTATTAGAGTGGTTATGGACTCCACAGAAAAGGCTACAACGTAGACTCAAAGGCCACCCAATATTAAGCACCATATGGAGCTTATGGCGAATAGGTAGAGATATGTGCAGGATTACCACTTGGCCGTCCCCGCTTAGCCATCTATGGTCCCCCGGCATAAATGACCACATCCCTAACGTATGAAGATTCCAATCATGGTATGATTACCAAAGAACCTAATTTTCCGGTAAACATATAGTTACAATCCACGCTCCAGTCGATAAGACTGGTAATGGTAGCATTAAAAAACAAAAAAATCCAAGTAAAACCTGCAAGACCCCAAAACAAATTAAACCAGTGACATCAACACTTGATGAATGGGTAGTCCCTATAAGTCAAAAAGAAATGCGAGGTAAAAAGACGAATAAGAATAATGAAATCTCCACTAAGGTACTAAAAGCCATTAAAACTCTCTTCATTGAAGAGAAATTCGAACCTGTTCACAGCCTAGTTTCATCTTCTGAGGCTGTCCCCACCCATGATTGTGAAGAGGCAGAGAAACTAGTAGAAAAAGTTGTCCGCTTTGGTGAAAATAGTGATGACAAAGTGTACGATCCAGCCTATGAGAGAGACCCAATACACTTTGTCAAGGCACTACAGTTTCAGGCAATTGATAAACATGATCCCCTAGTGTTACTAAATAGACATCGAATAGTCGAACTCTGTTCTCTAGTAGTACCGTTGCGGATGGTAAAAACTAGCGACTTTAAGATCGTCGACCAATTAGTAACTCCAAATTCAATTACGACTAATGTATGGTGCCTAGAAGATTCCATCCATGAATTTATACTTAGTTACCATGAGTGCTTTACTAAACTTGGATTCACCTGCACAGAAACTTCTATGCGTAGAGTGAAATATCAAAGATTACCAGTCGAAGTAAAGAGAAATGTGAATTTGAGATCTGCAAATCTGACTACGAATCTCATCGACATCAATTCGAATTTATCTCATAAAGGTACTAAAGTAATAGCAAATCAAATCCAAGCTAGTAAGGATAATCAACCGAGTATACCCGGTAATGTAAAAGCTCATGGTATGTCGAATAGTGATCCAAACACCGCAGGCTATTGGCAATGGCTTCCAATAGAATTTAAATCCAGACTGGAACAAAGTTCCTGATGACACTTGTATGTTGATTTCTTGGAACACCAGAGGGAATACGCACTATGAGAAGAATGCGGGTCTTCTTAATAACTTAGACATATTTAGTTTGGTCACACTGCAAGAGATATGGTTGTGTACCCCCTGTGAAATAGATGGGTGGTGCTCCTTTCAAAGTCTAGCATGCAAAGGGTTGAAAGGCCGTCCAAAAGGTGGACTCTTAACAGCTATTAAATATCCATGGACCGGTGTGAAATCTAGCTGGTCAAATAATATGATCCTGGGAGTGATTGTCAAAACTAATAGCATCCACCTTCCCAATTTTTTGTTGATAAACATATATAACCCTCCAAAAGGAATTAAGAACAAAGAGAACATTGAGATGTTAACTGAAATATTGTTGGAATACAATGCCGTGCTACCTATCATTATCGCAGGAGATTTTAATGCCAAGATATTCTTACCTGAAGACCTTATGTGTGACGATAAGATCTCTGGCCCCATTACTAGGGACTTTCCCAATAGGTGTGGTGATGCTTGGTGTAAACTGATCATTAGCCAACAGCTTTCAATGCTAAATGGCCACACTAAAAGCGATACCAACCGTGGGATAACAAGAGTTAGTTGGGGTAGTTTATCCACAATTGACTACATCTTAGTAAATGAAAAAGCCAATAGTTTTATTATTGATATGGCAATAGGCAGTCGCGAAGAAAGCGACCACTTTCCACTTGTTGTGATGCTGGAACACCCCAAAGACGAGGCAGACTTCCATATGGCTGGGAATATTAAATGCAACAATGCGGCTAACCGAATTTCTTGGAATCCTACCAATCTAAAAAAAACGAATTGTGTAGCTGTTAAAGAACTACTAGAATGGCGGGAGTCGATTGATGATGGGCAACCTGTTACTGACAATATATTGATTGTCACATATGAAGCAGCCATAAGTAAGATTAAAGTAGCCTCCTCTAAAAAACGAGAGTATTCCAGCAATGGTGAAAAATGGAATCTTACTCATGGCAAACATAATTCCTATGACCCGATAATAAATAAAGCAAAAAACAACTTAAGGAAAGCTATAAAGCAAATTGCTGAAACTAAGAGCACCGAAACTACCTCACAAATAAAATGGTTAAAAAAACAACACAAGAAGTGGATGAGTAACCATAAAAGACTCAAGGCAAGTGAAATCTGGTTAAGGATTGCAGACCAAGCGAGAAGTAATAACCAACAAGGGATGTGGAGAGTAATTAACGATGCAAAAAAACGTAATCTCCCTATTAATTGTGTGGGAGAAAATGAGTGGATTATGCACGTTATACATACCCTCGGCTCTGAAGAGAGTATGAAAACCAGCCCACCAGAAACCTGTGCAGTTCCCTTGGGGAACACTGCAAAAGATTTAAGACTACAGGTATAGCAGTAAACCCACTTGGTAGTAGTCTGCACCACCCAGATTTACCTGGTAGCTGTGGCTGAGCAGTTAGACTTCCCTCAAGAAGAGTTAGGCAGTATGCAAAGTATACACAATATGTACTCAGACACAATAGCACAAGCAAACACTGACCAGAGCTTGGTTTCAAAAGTATATAGTTATTTATTTATTAAACACACATAAGTTGAAATCACTCTAGAAAAATATAGTAAAAACACTTCAAACACAGTTATGATGAAAGCAGTTTTAACCCTTACTCCTATCTAGACAACTCTAAGTTAACACCACATAATTAAAACAGAGGTGAGCGCTTAACGTTAGATGACACTCTAGTAGGTTAAGGAAAGGGATAAAAAGAAACAGCTATGGGTTAAACACACCACTCTAAGGTCCAGAACACTTGCAGTAGGCTCAAAGAAGCACAAAGTCACAGGTGAGCAAAAGTCACTAGGCAGGGCCCACTCTTAGAGTAGCCGGAGCGAAAATGTGCCCAAGATCACACTGTTATTAGGGATTCAAAGTCTTGCAAAGAGTTAGAAAGAGTTTAGAGTGGTTTAAAAAGTTTAGCCAGGGTGTCCCAGGCACTCCCAGGGTCGAAAGCCGGGGGCTAAATCTACCCCGTACAGTCGGTAGCAAGGGAAGCCAGGCGGAACACGGTACCTTAAGCGGAAAGAATCCTCCAGCGGTGGCAGTTGTTCCAGGCAGTGGCAGCAAGGCTCGACGTCGGTCAGGGGAGAAGAAGTTCTCGCTGAAGAGCAGAAGAAGAAGGTCGTTGCACTGCCCGGGAAGAAACCAGCCGCGGAGTCCTCCGGTTAAAGGGTTGTACCGACTTTCGTGGTTGGGGTAAAAGTGGTGGGGTTCCGGTTGCCGGGGTGCTTGGCACTGGCAAGGCGGCCACGAGATACCTCGAGAAGCGAAAAGAAGGCGAAAACTGGTTGTCCCCACCAGTCAAGGGAAGGAGCCACTCCGTTAAGAGTTCTCCTCGGTCGTCGGGAAAAGTGGTGAGACGGTTCAGCAGGGCTCCACCGGGTGGTGTCGTCGAAGCAGGTCGGCTCAGCTCTTCCCTCGTCGGATTCTTGGTCCTGTGGCGACTTCTGAAGTTCCAGTCCCCAAAGCCCTGCTTTTATGCAGCAAACCCCCATTCACCCAGCCTAGCTGTCACTCAAACATGCTAAGTGGTGAGCCGGCCGGCTCACCACTTGGGCCAATCAGGACGGAGTGCGACTTGAGTTACCAAGGTAACTCAGTCCAGGGTGCCTAAATCCCCCTCCACCCCTCCTAAGTACCCCAGACAGAGTGGCACCACTTTGGAGGGCTTCTGTGGAGAAGCCCGCCAAAAGTGGAACAAAGGGCTCCACTTTGGGTCAGAGTTACAGAGGCGAACACCAACGCCATTTTAGAATCAAGTTTTGGCAAAAAGTCCCAACCGGAGTTATAAAAATAAATATATAAACCGGCGGTATGTTTAAGGCTACCGTAAATAAATAATTAAATGTGTTAGCCTAAAACAATGGGAAATCCCATAGGAAAATATTCGCGGTCGAATATAAAACGTAGTTTCCACTGCCACCAGCCAAAACTCGATCAGGGGGGACGGAGACGTGCCCCCTCGATTAACAGACCCTGGGGCAATCGAATTGCCCCAGCCAGTACGTCCACAATATGATGGTTTGTACTGGTTCTGTTCAGGATTCAAGACTAGCAAAGTCTTTGGTGACTTTACATGCCCTGGGAGACAGTAGTCAGTCCCAGGGTATGGAGTCTATGTTGGGGAGTCCCTAGGACACCCCTGGGTCACGGCACAGAGGGTGCTGTGTAACCCACATCACAAAAATACATGAGGCCCTATGGAGTAAAAGACCCCATAGCCCATTCAACACAAGGTTTAACCAAGAAAACACACTTCAACATGTCCAAGGGTGAGGGAAAAAGAGTCTCACTCTTGGCAGGAGAAAAAAAGAAACCCCAGAAATCCAGCAAAGCTGCTGGGGGACTCACTAGGTAGGGAAATTCAGCCTAAACAGAGAATTCTCCCTAACAATTGTGTGGGAGAAAATGAGTGGATTATGCACGTTATACATACCCTCGGCTCTGAAGAGAGTATGAAAACCAGCCCACTGTTTAGACGAGCAATCTGGGTAGGTAACTTCTCTGAATTTTCCTTGGTCAATATGATAAGGAAATTGCATACCTCTAGAGCCACTGGCCCTGATGGGACATGTAATGCTCTTTTACGTTTATCTCCAGAAGTTTGGGCTAAAGCCTTATATATGTTTAGATGGATTGGCATGAATGGGGTGATTCCAAAAACATGGCAGGAAAGTGTCATTCTTCCAATCTACAAAAAGGGAGAGTGGAAAGATCCACGTAACTATCGCATGCTAGCAATGCTAGATATTCCAGCTAAATTATTTGCAAAAGTTTTGCTAGACGACCTTGACATATGGATAGAGAAGAAGAAGATCCTACCAATATACCAAGCAGGGTTTCGAGCGAAATCCTCCACTACTCATAATATAATTAATCTAGTATCAGCAATTGAGTACTCCTGGTATGTTCGTGAACTTCCAGTATATGTGGTGTTCATAGATTATTCTGCGGCCTTTGATACTGTAATAAGAGGTAGACTTTGGTCTAAATTAAAACTTTGGGGGATTCCCGAAGGCCTTCTAGCTATGATACAGTTATTATATTCTGATACCTCGGTCAGGATACGTCTAGATGGTGAAGGACGGCTCTCCCAACCTATTTCTACCTTTTGTGGAGTAAAACAAGGCTGCAGACTAGCAGCAACATTGTTTAATCTTTATCTAGCTGACTGCATGAATGAGATAGACAAAAACATCGTTAACCCAGTACGGACGGGCACAATAGAGTTACCCTGGTTAGGCTATGCCGATGATTTGGTCCTATTAGACTACACACCGGCAGGTCTTCAATCAAGATTAAACTGTCTACTCCATTTCTCTGAAAATAATGGGTTAAAGATTAACATCGCAAAAACAAAGGTAATGGCATTTCGAGGTACTACGAAGCAAACACGGTCCAACAACTTTAAGTGGATGCTGAATTTAGAAATACTTGAAAAAGTCGACTGTTACCGCTATTTAGGAGTCATAATTGACTCAAAGCTATCATGGAAACCCCACTGGGAGGCTACTAAACTGTTATGTTTAAATAATACCGGTGCCATTAGTAAATTTATAGGAAAACAAGGAGGCATCTCTGTAAATACAATTTTATTACTATATGCAAGTAAGATAATATCCTGCTTATTATATGGTGCTGAGATATGGGGGAGTAAATTTACCAATGAAATGTGTTTATTAGAAGGAAAAATTTTAAAATCACTGTTCAGGTTACCTAGTTCAACATCTTGTGAATACATTTTATTAGAATGTAATTTTAGATATGCGAAAGACATTTTAGAATATAAATCCGCAATGTTATACGCTAAATTAAGTATGCTATCTATTAGTACTTTTGTGGTCGAACTGATGAAAACATTCACCAAGGAGGGTCATAAAAAACAGTTTGTATCCTTAAGCAGACTACATACGATATATGAGAAATGGGCAACAGTTAATTCAAAGAGTTGGCTGCTCCTCAAACAAACTAAGATTAAAAACTTATTACAAGGAATTATATATAGTCATGCAAAAGAACGTGACATGATTACTCTGTCTACAAAATCCACAAGTGGCTTATTCCTAGAATACTGGACGCCTAAAACTGTGAAACCTAAATATCAATTTGCGTTTCCGACTGCAGCCACTATAAGACAGTATTTTCTGTTTAAATTCAATCGTTGTGATACTCTGGAAATTTTAGGAGCTAAACTTAAGCTCGAGAGAAATATAAGGTTCTGTCGATTATGTGGAACTTTAGAAATTGAAAATGCGAAGCACTTAATATGTTACTGTGAAAGTCTTACAGTTATTCGTGGAAAATTTCTCTTACGCTATAATAACACCAGTATCACTGAGGATGTTGAAATTATTTGGAAAAGACTACTAGAAGGAAATGATATCAATTTAATGTATCACATGATGCAATTTTACAAACTAGTCTTAATAATTTTAAAGGATTTATCTGAGAGTATTTTTGTATGAAATTTGTTCTTAACTTTTATGGATTGTGCGATTTTTGTATATTAAATTGTTTGTGTGTGTAAATTGTTTGTATATGTAAAGCCATTATTTGGCTATGAGCATATTATAAATAAATAAATAAATCATGGTATGAGGTGGGACTGGAGAGTGTTGGTCAATTACAAAGAAACAACTCCTTCATTTCCCTCCCGGAACTGACTGAAGCCCTAGGAATAGGCACACTATCCACATTCCAATACATTCAAATAAAAGGTGTGTTAACGAAACCTGAATGGAAGGATAAACTTGAGACCTTACCCCATTTGAGAAACTCCTAGACTCCAAATCCGAAATGAAGGGCCTCATATCCGCAATGTACAAAGAACTAATAGATGCAGGAGAAGGCTCTACGGACCCTCTGAGAAGTAGATGGGAAAAAGACATGGGGGACGAGATAAGCCCCGACCTGTGGGAAACAATGTGCAAAGCGGGATCCAGAATGTCCATATCCAACCAATACAAACTTCACGCCATTAAATTATTACATAGATGGCAATATGACCCACTCAGGCTCTCTAAAATGTCCCAAACAATGAGTCCAAAATGCTGGAGAAAATGTGGGGAAACAGCCGACTACTGGCACATGTGGTGGAGTTTCCCGCACATAAAGGTTTTCTGGAATGAGGTCCTGGGTTGGATCAAAGAAATAGACGGTATACAGAGAGCTGCCGACCCTTACTTAATCCTATTTGGGTTGGAAAAGAATGAAGACGATTGGATCAGAATTGGAGGACTGGCCCCCCAATTAATACTGGCGGCCCGTGCTTTACTGGTAATAAAATGGAAATCCATAACCGTCCTAGGGAAAAACAAATGGATCAACATAGCTTCCAACATTTATACCATGGAACTGATCACAGCCTCTCTGCACAACAAAGCCTCACAATGCAAAACCATATGGATGGACTTCAAAAACAAATACCCAACAACGCCCGATGAATCCCCAAAGAATTAACACAAACTAAAGAGACCATTACAAGACCTAGTAGAACTATGAACACTTTCTTCCCACAACATGTACAACATTTGTAAGGTGTCTGCTCAACCAACGGGGGGCGGGGGGCAGGGCGAGGGTAAAGTTTCTCATGTAAACTGTTACATTTAGAGAATGAAGACGAGGGTTAAAATGTTTAAGTATAATAATGCTATAAGCTCAGCTCTTCGCATGTAACCATGTGCCAATATTCATGCAATAAATAATGTGAATTTGTTTGTTTAAAAACCAATAAAATCAAATAAAAAAAAAATTAAATGGTCCAGAGCAGGTGTGCATAATCTGCCCCTCCTCCTTGCACACCCAGCACTCCACAGTCCGCGGTCGGTGAGTACAAGGGGGGTGATGATTAAAAATGAAGCCTTCTCCCATCGCATGAACTGGACTGGCACTTGGATCCTTTTATTGAGTCCTGTAATATCGAATGCACCTTATGCACATGTGCACTGTGTAGGCCTCAGTCCGGGGCGTACCGTCCAGGGAGGAGCGCCCGGGCCACAATGGCTCTCTCTCTGCGGGCCGCCGAGCCTGCCTCCCGCTCGCGGCCTAGACGGGGGCGCAGATCACCCCGCGCACGGCTATCCACCGCCTCGCCAGCACCAGTCAGGCTCCTCAGTCCGGAGGGGCCACCGCTCGAATACACTACTGGGCAGCACCCTCCCGGGTTCCACAGATGGGCCGCACCGCCCGAAACCGCTGCAGTCCTTCCCCCACTTGGCTGCGGCTCTCGATCTCCTCCAGCTTCCCGCTGCACTCTGAGCTCTCGGGCTTCTTGATCTCCGATCTGCAAGGAGAAAACACCCTCCGGATCCGGGCACTCTCCGCACCACGGTGCCGACGTCGGTAGGCCAATGGGGATCTGAATAACGTCCGGATTTACGACCGGATTTGTGTGCAGCGGAGCACTACAGGCTCGCGGCCATTTTGGTCGGGCTTGCTAGCGCCCCCCATTCAAAAAGGTCAGTTTGATACTCTTTTGGCCTACATATATTCTTTTGACCTGCGTGGCTCCTGTACAATACTGTTATTTATAGACTTCTTGCACATTGATGAGTGGCAACACCATCAACTCATTCTGACTTTACGTACCAGAGGGCTATTGTGTATGTGTACAGGGCCTCACTCAATACTGAGCTGCCCGTTGTGTCTTGTGTTGTGTCACTGAGTTAGTACATGTTCTACCTTGAACATGGTTTTTTAACTGTTACATGACAACATTTGTATCAGATTTAGTATCTGGTAACCTAGACTAAAGAACCACACATGGTTTTTGTTTAGGTTACATCGCATGTGGCTGATCTACAGCTCCTGCAGCAAGACTGAAGGTACTCAGTCTTAGAGAAGGACCACCTTGAAAAGGGAGAATACCACTTGTTGAGGGTAAAATGTGACACTGCCCCCATGGCTTAATAATAGTTTGTACCAATTTCGTTTTTATTTGGCGCTCATTTTGCTCTCCTTGTTTCTCCCCTCCCCACCCGCTTTGTATTCCTAACAGGCGGGCCCTCAAAACGAACAGCCAGATTACGCTGAATTAAAATCTCAAACAGCAGACCATTCAATATTAGCTGTACTAGCCCTGATGAAAATGGTGTAAATGCCTGGATACCACTGAAACCGGCCGGCTCATCTTTATACCGTATCTGCACAGAAAATGGACTAGAATTGAAGGCCCTGTGCCAGACTACAGATTGATCTCTCCATAGAACAAAAGGAAAGACCAAGATTTGTACTCAGCGTTTGAAGTTTAGGAGAAGTGAAAGATACTTCACGCATGAGGATAGAGAATTCATCTTAGAACTCTGGTCCATCTATTAAATTTTAACTACACCCACCTACACAAACCATGGTCTCCTAGTATGATGTTATGGTACCAACCAGAGACTTGTGGGATTTTAAAAAATATCTGCCCTCCATAGAAACTTAATAAAGCTGAAAAAATGTTTCATTTGGAGGACAGTCTTTATATGATACAAAGGCAACAAAACATAACCAAATAATGGTCTCTCGAAAAATTATTTAAAAACAAGATCCGAGTCAAAATGTGGGATTATCCCTGCCTTGTACCCAGACCTATTTCTATTCTACGGGACAATTGGTTATTATTTGACAAGTGCATCATGGGAGCCTTACAATTTGCCTGTACCATCTGTATAAACATAGTCCCCATACACTCCATAGCAGTAAACAAGAAAGGCCACTCAACCCGATCAAATGCCTTTTCGGCATCAAGCAACACCAGTACCGATGGGGTTTGCTTTGTATTAACCTTTTTTATCAAGTGAATAACTCTTCGTGTTATCCCAGGTCTGTTTCCCCATGATAAAGCCTGATTGGTCCGTGGCTATTCAATTCGGAAGAAGGGGCACCAATCTCGCCACCAACATGCTGTGTACACCTTTGCGTCTGTATTTATCAAAGCAATAGGTCGTTAAGACCCGCATTTGGTCAGATCCTTTCCCAGCTTCCCGAACACCACCACTTTCGACTCTGTCATAGTTGTTGTTAACCCTCCTTTAGCGATCATAGAGTTAAATATACCCACCAGCCTTGGGGTCAGTTTCCTGACATACTACTTATAAAATGCTGCATGGAATCCATCCAGCCCGGCACTTAATTCATGGGTAATGCCCTGATAACGGCCTCCACCTCCTCTTCCCTTATGTCCCTTCCAGGCCTTCCCTTTCAATAGGCGTTATCGTCCGCATTGAAATATCTGAAAAATATTGCTCTACAGCCCGAGAGTCCGGGTGCCCAGAGTTTTATATAATGATTCATAAAATTTCGCAAATGCCTCTAATCTGGCCTCTGACTCCGTAGCAATCGAACCATCGTGCTGTGCAATTGGCTGAACCATCCTAGCCGCCTGATAACTTTGATTGTTGAACCAACAGCTTATCTGCCTTATTGGCACGTGAATAATACCTCTGCTTGGTTACTAGCAAGGTTCTCTCTGCCCTACGGGGACGCAACCACTCCAATTGGCTCCGGACTTCCTTTAGTTTTTTGTGCCGTGCCTTCGTTCTACGCTTGGCCATCGCATATTGGATTTCCCTCAATTGGGCCTCCACATTTTTTTCCATTGCCATACTTTTTTTTTTCCCACTGAGCACGTAGCACAATAAGTTCCCCTCGCATCACTACCTTAAAGACATCCCAGATCCCCTCCTGTGAGGCATCTTGATTATCATTAGCAGAAAAGTACACATCTATTTTATCCCCATCACCTCTGTCATCACTTCCTCATTCAAAAATTCCCCCGGGAACGTCCAAGCCCACAACCCACTACACGGCCCCCGTTCCATGATCATCACCAATAGCGGGGCGTGATCAGACAGTGATATTGACCCAAGTTCCACTTCCCTTACTTCTCCCATTAACCTACCTGTTGCACAGTCTATTCTAGACAGGGATTGATAATATGTGAGAAACACGTATAGCCCTTCTTGTCTCCCCTCCTTGTCCGCCAGACATCTCGGGTCAAATTATCAAAGATTTCCTTCGATGCCCGTAACAGGGGTGCTGATCCGCTCCCTGCTCCCGCCCTACTATCCTTGGTAGGGGGTTCCCACCCCAAATCATCAAAATCTCCTGTGAGTAGGATCTCTCCCACTGCAAAGCACTCTAGTTTTGTTGCCACCTCCTGCAAGAAGCTATCCTGCCCTGAGTTGGGTGCATATATTGTTGCCATGGTAATTTGTTTCAGCTGCACTATTACAAAGAGATGCCTCCCCTCCCTGTCCGCCTAAACCCATACCACCTTAGCCCTCAACGTGTCTCTGAATCCTATCAAGACACCTGAGATCTTGCCTACCGCATGGGATTGAAATATCTAGGAGAATTGCTGCCATCTCATAGCAGATTTGTCAGCCTTCTTTGTGTTTCTTGTAACATAATAACATCCTCCCTTTCCCTTCTCACCAGGGCTTCAACCTTTTTACGCTTCACTGGGGAATTTAACCGCCTCACATTATGTGAAAAGACCTTGAATGTAAAACACAGCAATAGCATATATCACCACTTTTGTTAATCCCATAACCCCAATTAGTTTCACCTCTCACCTGCTTCTGCCCCCTTATCCCACCCCCAGCGCCCCAACTTCCCCAACCAAACCCCCTCTGCCCCCCAACAAACCATCCCTGGACCAAGTCGAAGAACCCACGATTCCCTCTGGGCCCACCCCCAAGGTTTTGGCCTGTGAAAATACCTGAGGTAACCCCCATTTGGATGTATCCGAACACCTCCCACTGATTCCAATACAGAACTCACCAGTGCTCTGGCCTTGATAACCAGTATCCACCCCCACTATATTCACACACCCTCCCCATCTTCACTTAACTTTGCCACCTTCCTTCTGCAATACTCTACCCGTCTCCCCCTCCTGTCCTCGCCCCTTCCCTCTTCCCAACTGACCTTTTAATCTTGCCCCCTACCTCCCATCCTCCCCTGCACTTTCGAGCAGTGCCACTGTATCTGCTCTTGCAGGGAGGAGGGCCTTGGTCGTCTCTCTCTCCATGAGCATCCTCTTTTTCCAAGTTCAACAATGATGGGCCCTCTGCACATGTTGTAATGCAATGTTGCTTTCCCTTCAGGCTAAAAAGGAGTCCAAACGGAAATGTCCACTTATAGCTGATATTCGTTGCAATGAGAGCCTGCGTCACTTGGTCCAAGTCTCTCTGCTTTTGTAGTGTTATCATAGCCAGGTACTGGAACAGCTGTACATGTACCCCATTCACTGTAACACCCCCTTCGGTTCTTGATGCTCGTAGAATGTTCTCTTCAAATGGATTGTGTCCTCCCATATATTCCTCAGCTTTGATATATAATATCCAGCTTCAGCTGCTTCGGAAAAAAGATTTTGGTTGAGGGTGCTGTGCGTCGATGCAGACGACTCGATGTCCCTCATGGGCCTCCGTCTCGATGTTATCGAAGGCATATATAGAACACGCATCGCCCGCTGGCTCCAGTTTCGTTTTTCCGAGTAATCTTATGCTTCGAGAACTATGGCGTGCTTCAGTGTTTCCTTCACGAAAACGTATTCTACACAGACTACCCCGAAGACCGGGCTTAAAAGGTGTCAAGACTGTGATGCCAAGATGTCGCTGACCGATCCGCATCGAGTAGTATTGTGGTGTCTTGGTGTGGAGCACAAGACCTCGGCCTGTTCAAAGTGTCAATCGATGACCGGAAAAGCTCTGAAGGAGCGTAAGGGAAAATGGTGGTAGGTAGATTCCCTAAGAAATCCCCATCCCCTTTGAAGAAACCACCTTCTGACGATGCGAGCGCTGACCATCCTCGAAGAAAGAAGGCAAAAAGATCCAGGTCGAGGAATGATTCCCACCACTCATCTTGGAAGTCGAAGAGGCACCTAAAGTCGCCTACTTCGACTCCTCTCCTGAGAGAGCTATATCCTGTCCCATTAAGGCCTCCACTCCTGCTGAATGGCAAGCATTCAGGCTAGAAATGCTTAACATATTTCAGAGCTAGAAACCCTCGGCAGCCACCCCTCCTCCCGCCTTCTCTGCCTTTCCCCTTTTCTCTGCTGACGAGGTTTCCAGACAAGTCTGCTCTATGAAAGTCTCGTCAAAACAGGTTCACCCCTGTACTTCCAAAACTATCAAGGACCACATAGACTCCCTGGCTGCTGCCCTGGCTGACTTCTGCAATCACTCCTTCGCCTCTGGAGTCTTCCCATCCCCCCCTTAAGCACTCCCTTGTGCAACCCCTTCTTAAGAAACCCTCTTCTGACCCCTCCTGCCCGGCTAACTATCGCCCAATTTCCATCACTCCCTTCCTGGGCAAGCTCCTGGAGAAACTGGCCATCTCCCAGCTTAATCTCCATGCTGAATCTGTTGGTAGTCTTCATGACCATCAATCTGGCTTCAGAGCTGCCAGAAGCACGGAAACTGCTCTCCTGAACATCTGTGAAGACCTGCTCTCCAACCTTGACTCTAACACTCCGTGTGTTCTCATTTTGCTCGATCTCTCTTCTGCCTTTGATACTGTCAACCATGCCATCCTGCTCAACCGTCTCCGTGGGTATCACTGGTCAGGCCCTGGCGTGGCTGACCTCTTTCCTCTCCAATCGACCCTCCCAGGTCCAACTGGGGTCCTTCCTCTCCGACATCTTTTTCTCTACCTGTGGTGTCCCCCAGGGATCTAACCTCTCTCTCTGGCTGTTCAACCGGTATCTAGCACTCCTTGCCCACCGTATCGCTGCTCTCTGCCCCAACTTTCAGTGCTATGCGGATGATACCCAGCTCATTTTCAGGCTACCCTCGGCCTCCTCCTCTCCTTCCCTCATCTCTGACTGTCTGTCTGCTATCCAGGAATGGTGTGCCGCCAATGACCTCTGCCTTAATGCCAGTAAGACTGAGATACTACTCATCGGCACACCCACTCCCTCCTTCCCTGCAGACCTCTGGCCGGCCTCTTGGCCCTCTCCCTGCTCCTACCTGCAAGGCAAAAAACCTTGGGGTCATCTTCGACTCCACACTCTCCTTCTCTCCTCACATATCTGACGTCTGTAAGACGTCACACTACCAGCTGCACCTCCTCAGAGGTATTCTTCCTTTCCTCTCCTTCCCCCAGAAGCTCACTGTCTCCAGAGCCCTGGTTCTCTCTAAGCTGGACTACTGTAACAGCCTCTATCTAAATCTGCCTGCCTCTACTCTCCGCCCTCTGCAACTCATCCAGAACAGGACTGCAAGACTTGTCCTTGGCCTCAAGCCCAGGGACCGTATCTCTCCAGGACTAAAATCTCTACACTGGCTCCCTGTGGCTGCGAGGATTAAGTTCAAAACCCTCGCATTGTACACAAGGCCGTCTGGGGCTGGGGCCAAAATACCTTCAACTCTCTCTTCCTAAATGTCTTCCTTCTCGAGCTCTTCGCTCATCTGCCTCCAACTCCCTCAGGGTCAGCCGCTTCTCCAAGCAACGAGTTGGGGGTAGATCTCTCTCCGCGGCAGGGGCCTCCCTATGGAACAGCCTTCCTGCCTCCCTGAAACTTGAGGAGAACCATCTCCGGTTCCGGAAGCACCTCAAAACCTTCCTCTTTGCTTCTGCTTTCTCTCTCCCCTCTCCCCTGCTAAATTCCTGACTGAAATTGCACTGAATCAGCAACTGGGCAACTCTCACCGATCTTGGTCCTTGGCCCTGCCACTCTCCCCTTGCACTGCCTCCCTGCCAACCCCTGCACTGCGGGACTGTCTCTGTATCTCTACAGCCCCCCTTCCCAGCACTTGTCTGCACTTACCTTGCACTTTCCACCAGCTGGCCCTTATTATTTTTCGTGTTATTCTACTCTGTACTGCACTTTCCCCTCCCCTTCCCCTCTACCCATGCACTTGCGCGATCTGAATGACACCTGGCCTAGTAGGATCGTTGTCTGTCTTCCCTTTGTTCCCCCTCCCTGCCTCGTCGCGCCTTGAAACACTTGTGTATAGGCGCATTACAAATGCCAGATCATATCAAGCCATGCTCTTACCGCGCCTTCTAAAGCCAGTAAGGAAAGGGCTTGAGACAAATCCTGCGTGCCCTCGCGCCCGAGACGAAGGCCAGATCCACATTGAGAACCGTTGAGGCCTCGACACAATGTGAAATCGATTGATCCTGTAAGGTTGTTTACGCCAGCTGCACAATCGACGACAGCAGACCCATAGACACTGATGGTGCCATCGAAACCTTCGGTGACATTGACTCCTCGGGCATCGGCTCAAAATGTTCGAAGTTCTAGGCCCCTTTACCTGAAAAAACCTTCACTCCTTTACCAAGAAAGGATTTCTTTAAATCTCTGATCTCTATTTGAGAACAATGAGCCATCTGATAATGATGCGCCCTTTGGTTTACAGTGTGGAACACCAAATGTCTCTGATAGCTTCATTTCAGAGGAGTCCAGACAGAAAGATCTATACGACAATTTGCAGACAGCCAGTGGAGCGGACACTTCACCGGAAATAGATTTTGGAAAGCCGATGTCAGATGAACATGCAGATGCCTCTTACAGGCAGTTGATGACCAGGGTAGTGGATTGCCTGGGATGGAGCAGACCTGCCCTCCCTTTCGAACAAGATGACCTTACATATTCCCATCCCTTTTCCTTCATACTGTATGGGCGTCCCTTCCAAGGGATGGGAGACGGAACCTTTTTCCCCTTTAAATTTAGAGGCACGCGGCTGTGCGGCCCAGGTAGCATGCGCTGCCCTGACTCCGCCCTCTGGCGCCACACCTCAGGCCGAATTCACCAACGCTCCTGGGTTTGGCTTCAGCCATGTAATTCCACATGCAAATAATTCTTCTCTTAATCTTTTTTGTCCTATCATGCTGGTACTCGGTCCTCAGGCGTCACGCTCCTTCCCGGCGCATGTCTACTTCTACAGGGTTCAGCATGTGTCCATCCTGTAACAGGCTCTTTGCAACTTCAGACCCCCGCGCCCTCTGCCTTGGCCCAGACCACGGTTGGCAATCATGTTCGGCATGTGACTCGCTGTCCTCAAAGGCGCTGAAGAACAGACTAGCCAGGTGGAGGGAGCTCTTCCAGAGGTTGCCTCCATAGTATCTCAAGAACCTTGTGAAGCATCGAAGCAGGCCCAAGGTAGGGCCGATTATTTTCTAGCGCACACCGCAAGGGAGACTTTCCCAGAGTCCCAGGTCCGTCTACCGGCAAGTGCACAGAGGCTGCTACAGCTGCCGTCGTTCGGGTCAAGGGATCCTCGTATCCTCCCTGGAGCAGTGTTGAGGGGCCGGTAGGTTCTTGTACCAGGTCTACACCCTTTTACTGGCACGATGGCCGAGGGGCTATGCCCTAATACCGGCAATACGTCAGAGGGGGTGCCTAAATGCAGCTCTACCGACACCCGGGTCGAGGGTGTCGCACCTACCGGGCCGAGGAGCAGGGTAGGCCTCGTGATCCACACGCAAGTGTCTTGGACGAGGCCGGACCCAGCGGGCTGAGCACCACGTCGCAGGCATGTGGCAGGCAGCCCAACAAAACGGCTGCCATGCTAGAAATAGGCACTTGTCCGACGCCATTCCAGGAATTCGGCGAAGAACGAGTGTCAAGATGGGACTGGCTTCATCCAGGTACGTGGCCTACAGTCTACTCCTCATTTGCTCAGGGCAGCTTTCCTTTGTGTCCCTATGGACAGGGTATGCAGTGGCTCCAGCAGCCCCCCTCTACCCTGTCGGTAAACCCTACCAGCTCTTTGGCCAGTGAGGAGGTGCTCTTCGAGAAGTTTCTCGGCCTCATGAGGTCTGCTCCGATGGGGGTTGTAATCAAGGACGCCATCAGGGAAGTCATCCCCGCCATGCTAGCGGCACCACAGACAACTCCATCGGGCCCCCAGGCCCCGATGCAGCTGCCTCCTCCGGCTCCACAGCCAACTCCGCAACCTACTCAGCCTCCGGCTGCGGTCCCTGTAACCCAGCCTTCGGCACCATCTACTCCTCCTCCTCCACAAGATCCTCCAGATACGCAGGATATGGACGAGCAGAATCCGGACACGCCATTCTCAGCCAGGGCTTTCCACAAATGTCTTCCTGTCCTGGAGGAGTACCTGGGCCTCCCCCAACCCGAGGTCGAACAGCTAGCGGAGGGGGGTTCTGGCTGAAGTTCCCACGAGACACCCCTCTGCCAACACGGGGATTCCACTGAAAACCGATGTAGTTTTCCTGGCCAAGAAGGGTTGGCTCAAGCCCCACTCGGTCCAGCCTGTCAATCGACGCCTGGACGCCAAGTACAGGCAGATAGAGGGGGATACACTCTTGCTCTCGACCCATCCTCAGCCACACTCCTCGGTGATAGCTGCAGCATCACTATACTCCAAGCCTCAGTCGTCCTCAGCTACCTCCTCTGCGGCGCTGCTAGGCAAGGAGGAGAATATCTTGGAGGCGTACGGCAAGATAATCTACTCCGACACCTCCTTGGACCTTCGTCAGGCAAATGAAGATGCCATGCTGGCTGCCGCAGGCCAAAGGTTATGGCGGGAAATTGCGGACTTCCTCCCAGAACTCCCCACCCAGTGCTAATCGCGCTTTAAGGCAAGCTTGCTGAAGCCAAGCTTGTGGCGCATGACTTCATGGAATCCACAGTGGCTCATATCGATACCTCAGGCTGTGCCATCTTCATTGCCACAGACATGAGGAGAACAGCCTGTTCCGGGCAATGAAATTCAACCCGGATTTCCAGGAGTACATTCTAGATCTACTGTCGAGGGGGGGACCTCTTCCACTCCTCTACGGACAAAGAGCTGGACAAAAAGAACAGCTCACAAACGGCAAAGTCTCTATCCATTCTTACAAAGACCACGCCCGAATCGTACACCCAGTCTCAGCAGCACTCGGAAAATGGTCGTACATATAGAGGGTTCCGCGGCTTTCAGGAACGCAGATCCAGGCAGCTGGACTGCTTGCAGTCTCAGAACCGGTGCAAACAGCAAAAAGGGCGGGGAGGAGTAAGGGCTTTTTCCAGTCCCCCCCCCTCAGCTTCCGCCTCAGAGAGAAAGAAGGCATGAAACGCCCCTTCAGGTCCACGTGTCTCCGGTGGGGGGCAGGCTTGCTCTCCATGCACAATTCTGGTGCCAGAATTTCCCGGACCACTGGATCCTCTCCGTAGTATCCACGCGGTACCGCCTTCCTATCCCAGCCTCTCCTCCCTCCTCCCCTCCACTGCCACAGGTTGGGACAGCAACTCTTTTGGCGGAGATCCGGTCGCTCGTAGAGAGCCAGGCAGTGGAGGAAGTTCCAGCCTCCAAGCGAGGCTTTGGCTTCTACTCCAGGATTTTTGCCATTCAGAAGAACCACCAGGTGGGCCTGAGGGTTGTGCTGGACCTCTCCACCCTCAACCTCTCCCTACGCCTGCAAAAATTCAAGATGATTACACCAGCTTTTATAGCGGAGACATTGGACAAGGGAGACTGGATGTGCTCCCTGGACCTGAAGGATGCGTACCTATGTGCCCCGATTTGACAGCCCCATCGTTCTTTCCTACGGTTCAGGACCATTTCCAATGCAAAGTCCTTCCATTTAGCCTCAACTCGGCCCCCATGGTCTTTACCAGACTCATGAATGCTGTGACGGCCCTCCTCAGAGTGCAGGGCCTCCATATCTACCCATACCTCGACGACTGGCTTGTCATGGCTACATCTCCGGAAGCGGTTCACCACTCTTCCCTTGCCCTTATGAACACACCACACAATCTGGGCTTCTCGCTCAACCTCAAGAAGTCACAGCTGCAGCCTATGCAGACTCTGACTTTTCTGGGACTTATTTGGGACACGTGCTCCGAGAGGGTCTTCCTTTCGGCGGACAAAATCTCGGTCATCAAGAGGGCCACTGCCCACTTCAGAGAGGTGACCTCGGCATGGTGGTACCAACATCTCCTGGGTTTACTGGCAGCCGTCCTGTTAGCTGTGCTGCACACGAGACTAAGGATGAGAAGGATTCAGCTGCACCTCGCGGACTCATGGAATCAGGAGCGGGACTCGCAATCCGAGATCAACGTTCCTCCATCTTTCCACCCGGACCCAACATGGTGGTCCATGGACTGCAACCTACGGACGGGCAAGCCCTTTTGGCCACCCTCTCCGCAAGCCACCATCACCATAGACTCCTTGCTCGAGGGTTGGGGAGCCACCCTGGACGATCTATTGGTCCACGGCACCTGGACTCGACAGGAGCAGGAATACCACATCAATTGGTTGGAACTGAACGCCATCTGGCTAGCGCTCAGAGCATTCCTACCACTTCTCACGGGCAAGGCTGTCCTCCTCCAGACAGACAACTCGACCAGCATGTGTTACGTCAACAAGCAGGGAGGCACCCGATCCCCTCCTCTGTGCAGACTGGCGATCAGCATGTGGGAATGGGCCCTGGAAAATGACATTTACCTCTCAGTCCACCTCCTGGGGGAATCCAACCTGGAAGTGGACAGGCTCAGCAGGCTGGGAGCAGACATTTACGAGTGGCAGCTAAACAACCTCCTTATTCAGGAGATCTTCAACAGGTGGGGTCTCACCCACGTGGACCTCTTTGCTACCTGGCACAACAAGAAGTGTCCCCAATTTTCTTCCTGGCAAGGTCAGGGCCCCGGCTCTCTGGGCGACACATTCCACCTCCAGTGGACTGGCATGAAAGCCTATGCCTTTCCACCCACTCCTCTGATCCACAGGGTAATTTGCAAGATCAACAAGTCCCACCGACGACTCCTCATTTTGATGGCTCCATGGTGGCCGGCCAGGCCATGGTTTTTCAGAACTACGCAGCTTCTGGGAGGTGCCCCCGATTCACCTTCCGACGGGCCCATCACATCTCCTGGCGCAGCAAGGGGGGCAGAAGCATCCACCCTGCGCCAGGGGAAACTAGCCCTCACAGCGTGGTACCTGAGCAAATAATGCTCCGGCACCTTAGCCTCTCACAGGCCAATCTGGAGTTCATACAAGGTGCCAGGAGCAAGGCCACCAGGGCCCAGTACAAGAGCAAATGGACCAGATTCTGTCACTGGGCAGACTCCAAGGGATTTGACCCCCTGGCTTGCATTTTGGACGACATGCTCTCCTATTCAGCGCCCTCGCTCATTCTGGCGTACAGGTGGACACCTGCCACACATGCCTTGCAGACATTGATGTAAAGACTGGAGGGGGGGGTCTTGTTTTCCGCTCTCTATATGGTAGAGGAGAGGCACAGAGGACCCCAGCCAAGATTCTCTATTGGTAAACGTGGTCGAGCAATCAAGGCCTAGCTTCTCAGGAGGTGATGCAGGCTGTTCTCAAGTACAGTGTACCCCAAGCCCCCACAAAGGAATGTCCACACACTGTATTACTGAAAACAGTCTTTATATAATTAATATTCAAAGGTATGTACAATATCACAATAACTCACTTTGTACTCAGAAATCAACCATGGTAAATATATACAATTCTAAAGTGGCACCACCAATATTATCAGATCTCATTAAAGTGCATCAACTATACTGTCAGAATGTCACACAGATCAATAACAAGGAAACCAGCAATAGAAATAGGAAGGAAAGCAAGATGGTTGAAACAATAGGCAGATTACTGGCCCCTACCAACAGGCACAGTTCTGTGTGCAGAGCCCCCCCCAACCTGGGCACCCTGTAAAATATATATAGTACAAGCCCAGTCCATATATTGATCAGTAGTCTTATTCTCTCCTATGTTTTTACCCGCCCAATGTACCTGGTGGAGCAGAGTTCTTCGAAGAAGCGTCGAGGGATCCTTCTGGAGTGACTCCCTTTAAAGCCGGAGCCACGGATTGTCGAGAGGCGTTGAAGAAGGTGAACTTGACGTCGATGGCGTCGATGGGAAGTTCGAGGGTGCCGAGACCACGGCGTTGATGCAGGCGGTGCTCTTCAGCGACGTCCTGCGAGGATGAGGTGTGCGGGGCAACTCAGCATTTGATAGTTCTGGACCGCAAAGAGTTTCGGAAGATCTGTGGACCGGCAAGGGCGTCGAGTCGTCGAAGTCTTTGTGGTCTTCAGGTGGCAGGAAACCCACCGGCGGATTCTCCTCGGCGCGGTGGCCTCGACTTTCTCCGGCAGGACAAAGCGGTCATCGGTGCAGACAAGGGAGTCCTTCGATTCAACACTCTTAGGCAAAGGAGCGGGCGGCTCCGGTCATCGCCGGCACGGCGGTCCCCTCTTCGGCACGGCGGTCCCCTCTTCGGCAGGCCTCCAGCGGTTACGGCGGTACTCTGAACCCTGGGCAACGGCAATGGACTTCGACAGCGGCGATGTCCGCTTCACTTCGTTCTCCTTGGCGGTCCCCGTCTCCGGTCGGCAGCCTTTCGAGGGTATGACTTCCAGCTTCGGGGAAGGTTAGCGGTGCTCGATGGTCCCTCGGAGCACAGGAAGAGGGTGCCTTACCAGGTCCTCACTTGGATCAGTCCTCGCCAAACACAACAGCTTTCAGATTGGGTCGAAGCAAATGCAACAGCAAGTCTTCTTCCAGCTGGGCGTCGAGGATCAGCAGTTCCAGTTACTCTTCAAGTGTAGACACAGCTTCTGAACAATTTCCAGTGGTGAGAGGGCCCCAGATATACTATTCTGCCTCTCATCCACACTGCTGGGTCACACTCAGCAGTCAATCATACAGAAGGGCATTCATGCAGTCAGCCAGCCAATCGGGCATACAGTGCATTCAGGTCATCCTCCTCCCTCTCAGACACTCACAACAAGGAATATGGATTGGGACAAGTACCCAGCCATTCAACACTACACACTGCATTCAGGCCAGTTTCGGGCAGGGCTGTCTCAGTCTTTGTCTCTCATGCCAGAAACCAGACAGCCACAACAAGAAGTGCATATTGGTCACACACTCCATTCACCCAGGTCCCACCCACAGGGTGTACCCACAACATAAAGTCACTGGGAAGGCTCCAGCCAGTCTGGCCTGGACTTCACAACACCACCATATATATGGGAAGGGACAGAGTCAGGGGTTCCGAGGACTTTGGGAAAACAAGGTAACGGGCAATAGAAAGCAAGAGGCCACAGGGGCCATCTTGTTTCCTATCAGGAATCAACTGATTCCAATGGCAGGGCCTAGGTATCCCAAAATGGAGGATACTCTGAGCACCTGTCAAATTCATCATGGTGCTGCCACCAGCCTATACCCTGCTCTGTGGGCCACCCACAGGTGCCCACAAACATACACTAGGGATACACAGTTGTACCCCCACCCATGGGTGCCATAAGGGTATCCCATGGGTCTGTACACCAAACCAAAAACAGGAAGAGCTGCACTGCCAGGAGTCCCACATGGACTCCTGGGCAGAAAATAATACAGAACACAAATGAAAAAGGACTACAGAACAAGGACAGGGAGGCCCTTTCCCTCCAATGCATTTCCAGCATCACAATTGGGGCTTACAGGAACTCGGAGGAAGGCTTTTTTTCCTCCTCCAACCCTATCGTCAAGCAACATCTGATGGGTCTCGCTAGGCTCTACCTGCCCGTCAAGAGACTGCACCCTGTGTGGGACCTTAACATAGTCTTGGGCGCCTTGGCGCACAAACCATTCGAGCCAATGGCGTCCGTGGACATCAGGCTGGTCACCATCAAGACAGCTTTTCTAATCGGTCTTGCCTCGGCTGGCAGAGTCAACGAGATCCAGGCGCTGGTCGCTCTGAACCATATACCACCTTTCACAGGGACAAGGTAGTAATGCGGAAGCACCTGGCATTTCTGCCCAAGGTTCCATCCGAGTTACACTTGAACGAGGAAATAGTCCTCCCTATGTTTTTTCCCGATCCCAAGGACAAAGCACAGAGTGCTGCACTGCCTGGATGTCGGGCGTGCCCTAAAATTCTACTTGGACAGGACCAAGGGCTTCCGCAAGTTGGACGCCCTGTTTGTCACTTTTGGAGGCTCGAGGCCAGGCTACCAGGCCTCTAAGGCTTCCATATCCTGCTGGATGACCTGCCATCAAGGAGGCATACGACGGTCAGCACAAGCCACTCCTGGCCAACATGCATGCCCACACAGTCAGCGCCAAGGGAACGGCCATCGCATTCCAGTGCCATGTCCCTTGGCAAGTTGTATGCAGAGAAGCGACTTGGGCCACTCCCTCGGCTTTCTGTAAGCATTACTGTTTGGATGTCGGCTCTAGATCTGTGTCCTTCGGACAGGCGGTTCTCAGGAACCTGTTTGCTTAAGGAGGGCTGTTAGGGAGAATTCTCTGTTTAGGCTGAATTTCCCTACCTAGTGAGTCCCCCAGCAGCTTTGCTGGATTTCTGGGGTTTAATTTTTTTCTCCTGCCAAGAGTGAGACTCTTTTACCCTCACTCTTGGACATGTTGAAGTGTGTTTTCTTGGTTAAACCTTGTGTTGAATGGGCTATGGGGTCTTTTACTCCATAGGGCCTCATGTATTTTTGTGATGTGGGTCACACAGCACCCTCTGTGCCGTGACCCAGGGGTGTCCTAGGGACTCCCCAACATAGACTCCATACCCTGGGACTGACTACTGTCTCCCAGGGCATGTAAAGTCACCAAAGACTTTGCTAGTCTTGAATCCTGAACAGAACCAGTACAAACCATCATATTGTGGACGTACTGGCTGGGGCAATTCGATTGCCCCAGGGTCTGTTAGTCGAGGGGGCACGTCTCCGTCCCCCCTGATCGAGTTTTGGCTGGTGGCAGTGGAAACTACTTTTTATATTCGACCGCGAATATTTCCCTATGGGATTTCCCATTGTTTTAGGCTAACACATTTAATTATTTATTTACGGTAGCCTTAAACATACCGCCGGTTTATATATTTATTTTTATAACTCCGGTTGGGACTTTTTGCCAAAACTTGATTCTAAAATGGCGTTGGTGTTCGCCTCTGTAACTCTGACCCAAAGTGGAGCCCTTTGTTCCACTTTTGGCGGGCTTCTCCACAGAAGCCCTCCAAAGTGGTGCCACTCTGTCTGGGGTACTTAGGAGGGGTGGAGGGGGATTTAGGCACCCTGGACTGAGTTACCTTGGTAACTCAAGTCGCACTCCGTCCTGATTGGCCCAAGTGGTGAGCCGCCCGGCTCACCACTTAGCATGTTTGAGTGACAGCTAGGCTGGGTGAATGGGGGCTTGCTGCATAAAAGCAGGGCTTTGGGGACTGGGACTTCAGAAGTCGCCACAGGACCAAGAATCCGACGAGGGAAGAGCTGAGCCGACCTGCTTCGACGACACCACCCGGTGGAGCCCTGCTGAACCGTCTCACCACTTTTTCCCGACGACCGAGGAGAACTCTTAACGGAGTGGCTCCTTCCCTTGACTGGTGGGGACAACCAGTTTTCGCCTTCTTTCCGTTCTTTGAGGTATCTCGTGGCCGCCTTGCCTGTGCCAAGCACCCCGGCAACCGGAATACCACACTTTACCCCCATACCGCGAAAGTCGGCACCAACCCTTTAACCGGAGGACTCCGCGGCTGGTTTCTTCCCGGGCAGTGCAACGACCCTCTTCTTCTGCTCTTCAGCGAGAACTTCTTCTCCCCTGACCGACGTCGAGCCCTGCTGCCACTGCCTGGAACAACTGCCACCGCTGGAGGATCCTTTCCGCTTAAGGTACTGTGTTCTGCCTGGCTTCCCTTGCTACCGACTGTACGGGGTAGATTTAGTCCCCGGCTTTCGAACCTGGGAGTGCCTGGGACACTTTGGCTAAACTTTCTGAGCCACTCTAACCTCTTTTTGACTCTTTGCAAGACTTTGAATCTCTAACTAACAGTGTGATCTTGGGCACATTTTCGCTCCGGCTACTCTAAGAGTGGGCCCTGCCTAGTGACTTTTGCTCACCTGTGACTTTATTCTTCTGTAAGCCTATTGCAAGTGCTCTGGACCTTAGAGTGGTGTGTCTAACCCATTTCTGCTTTTTCTCTCCCTTTCTTGGAAACTACTAGAGTGTCATCTAACGTTAAGCACTCACCTCTGTTTTAATTAAGTGGTGTTTACCTAGAGTTGTCTAGATAGGAGAAAGGATTGAATCTACTTTCATTATAACTGTGTTGAAGTACTTTTACTATATTTTTGCTAGAGTGTTTTTAACTTATGTGTATTTTAAATAAATAACTATATACTTTTGAAACCAAGCTCTGGTCAGTGTTTGCTTGTGCTATTGTGTTTTGGTACATATTGTGTATACTTTACATACTGCCTAACTCTCCTTGAGAGAAGTCTGACTGCTCAGCCACAGCTACCAGGTAAATCTGGGTGGTACAGACTGCTACCAAAGGGGTTTACTGCTCTACCTGTAGTCTTAAATCTTTTGCAGTGTTCCCCAAGGGAACTGCACAGGTTTCTGCCTAACACTGGTGTACAGCGGTGGGATTTGTATTGAGTATACATTTTATTGTGCTTTAGATACCTTAGTGCAACTAACCACAAAGCTTAGCACTGAAAAAGTAAAACCTCTAACATGTCAGTTATAGAAAGCTATAGTCAAGAGTCCCTTGCAGCCAAAACTGCTGATTGTTTAAGAGTGCTCTGTAAACATAAGGATCTCCTGACTAAGGGCAAGAAAATGGAGCTGATTGAAAGATTGTTAGCTAACCAAAGTCTGGGTGATGGTTCAGAGGAACCTACCACTCCAGCGACTGTAGATGACAGTGTTGAAGTTAACATGGAGCAAAATGTTGATGTTTCTGAGGAAGAGTCAGAAGAGGAGGGTGAGGCTGTTGTAACTGTCCCCCCTAGGCCTCTGCCTGCTCTACCTGCTGTACCTACTGGACCTTTACCAGGTCCCACATTTAGTCCTCAGTACTTTGAACTGGAGAAAATGAAGCTAGAATTGGAGTATAAGAAACTTAATGCTCAAACTGACAAAGAACTAAGGCTAAGGGAAATGGAGCTCAAGTATGACTTAGAAATGAAGAAATTATCTGTTGAGAATGTTTCTCTCTCTGGCTCCTCTAGAAGTTCCAGTCCTAAAAGACCCCGGATGCCTAAAGAATTGGTTGGTATGTATGAGCCTAAGTTGGATGTGTTGGATTGGTTGTCTCTGTTTGAATATAATCATGGGCTCCAGAACATCACAGGAAATGACTTACTCACCTGGTTGTTCTCTAGGCTTCCCCCTGTTGCAACTGATGTGGTAATGGAGATGGGGGAGGAGGATAGGAAGGACTATGAATGTGTGAAACTAGCTTTGATAGCTAGGTTTGGGAAGACCCCTTCCCAGTATCTTAAGAGGTTTAGGAGCCTCAAAAAGCATGATGGTACCCCTTGGGCTACCTGGGTGAGTGAATGTTTGAAAAACTTAGAGGGATGGATTAAGGGTTACAAGGTGAACACTTATGAAGGTATGAAGAATTTGTTTATGTTGGAGACTATTTATGATGCCTGCTCTCCTGAGCTCAGACAACACTTGGCTGATTCCAAGGAATTAGATTCCCGGAAACTAGCTAAGGCTGCTGACTTGTGGGTTGCCAACAGGGCCACTCACAAGGATTCTGGGGTAACTCAGAAGAAGGATGGGGAGAAACAGCCTAAAAAAGACTCCAAAGAGAATTCTAATAATTCCTATCCCAAAGAGGGCCCCAAACCACAAAATAACCAGGGTAAGCCACATGGGAAACCTAGTCAGGCTACTGTACCTTCTGGCCACAAGCCAGAAGGAGGTCAGAACAAGCCACCCTTCCATAGAGCATTTGGACAATGCTATGTCTGTCAGGGTACTGACCATATCAAAGGAGATCCCAAGTGCAAGGGTAAACCTGCAGGGATCAGCACAGTCTCCTTAGCCTTCACTCCTGAGGATGAAGTACAGATGGCTAGTGCCCACTTTGAACTCTTTGCTGAAGAACCCTTGGGTCTTCAAGCAACTGTAAACTTAGAGCCTATGGGTCTGGTTAGTCCCCAGAATAGGGTTGTGTATAACTCCCTACCTGTTAACTCTAAGGTGTATTATGTGGACAGTGTTCTTGTCAATGGCCAGGATACTCCTGCCAGGAGAGACACTGGGGCCAGCAGAACAGTAGTGGATGAAAGCTTCTTTCAACCTGAGGATGTGGCCAAAGCACCCAAAGGTCCCACTAAGATGTCTGGAGGCCCTGTCCAAATGGTTCCTATTCTACCAGCCCTCATTCAATGTAACAACATGACAGTAAGGATCCCTGTCAGTGTTCAGACTGAGGTACCTGGGAAGGTCCTGTTAGGGAATGACCTAAGAACTCTAGGAGTAGTGTCACATACCCCCAGGCCTCCCAGTATGGAGAAGCAGAACTTAACCAAATTGGCTAGAAAGGCTACCTTGAAGGACCCTTCTAAGCCTGTGGGACCCTCTACTGAGAACCCCACTACAAGCCCTGGGTTTAGTAAGTTGACCTCTGACCCAGGCACCTTTCCGGATAGTATGCTAGGAACATGGGAGCCCCAACCAAGCTCCATCATTGTTCCCCTAGTCTCAGAGTCTCTGACTCCCCCTGCTTCTGAGGAAGAGGTGGATAGACCAACTAGGCCCCTATCTGGACCCGAGAGAACTGGTAATTCTCAGTGCTGGTGGAAAACCAGAAAAGAAAAGTCTAAGGCCAAAAACCTTCAGACTGTGGGACCTTCTACTGAAGACCCCAACTCAAATCCTAATATTAGGGGGGGAACTCCTAAAATAGGTAAGGGTAGATCTAAGAGGAAGGGGAAGCAGGTACATTGCCTAACCCCAACCCCTCCAACCAAGAGGCCTAAGACCCAACCTGCTCCCACAAGAGAGGTGGTGAGGAACCTTGGAGGCCCCTCTAGATCTAAGGGAATCCTTTATAAGGACCCCTTGAAAAAGCCTAACATAGGTTCAGAAGTTGTACCAACTTCTGAGGGACTGGTCAACCAGATCCCCTATAACAAAAAGACTGATGTTCCTCAAAGGGTCTGTAGGTCCGTTAGCTTACAAAAGAAAACCTTTGAGTTCACCATTGAGCACAGGTCAGGGTGTCACCATCAAAATGCTGATGGACTCTCTAGGATGTATATCATCGACTAGAGGTATGAGGTTCATCCAGGAGTGGATTAAATCCTCCTGTCCCTTAGTCTGGGGGGGGCGAGTGTTAGGGAGAATTCTCTGTTTAGGCTGAATTTCCCTACCTAGTGAGTCCCCCAGCAGCTTTGCTGGATTTCTGGGGTTTAATTTTTTTCTCCTGCCAAGAGTGAGACTCTTTTACCCTCACTCTTGGACATGTTGAAGTGTGTTTTCTTGGTTAAACCTTGTGTTGAATGGGCTATGGGGTCTTTTACTCCATAGGGCCTCATGTATTTTTGTGATGTGGGTCACACAGCACCCTCTGTGCCGTGACCCAGGGGTGTCCTAGGGACTCCCCAACATAGACTCCATACCCTGGGACTGACTACTGTCTCCCAGGGCATGTAAAGTCACCAAAGACTTTGCTAGTCTTGAATCCTGAACAGAACCAGTACAAACCATCATATTGTGGACGTACTGGCTGGGGCAATTCGATTGCCCCAGGGTCTGTTAGTCGAGGGGGCACGTCTCCGTCCCCCCTGATCGAGTTTTGGCTGGTGGCAGTGGAAACTACTTTTTATATTCGACCGCGAATATTTCCCTATGGGATTTCCCATTGTTTTAGGCTAACACATTTAATTATTTATTTACGGTAGCCTTAAACATACCGCCGGTTTATATATTTATTTTTATAACTCCGGTTGGGACTTTTTGCCAAAACTTGATTCTAAAATGGCGTTGGTGTTCGCCTCTGTAACTCTGACCCAAAGTGGAGCCCTTTGTTCCACTTTTGGCGGGCTTCTCCACAGAAGCCCTCCAAAGTGGTGCCACTCTGTCTGGGGTACTTAGGAGGGGTGGAGGGGGATTTAGGCACCCTGGACTGAGTTACCTTGGTAACTCAAGTCGCACTCCGTCCTGATTGGCCCAAGTGGTGAGCCGCCCGGCTCACCACTTAGCATGTTTGAGTGACAGCTAGGCTGGGTGAATGGGGGCTTGCTGCATAAAAGCAGGGCTTTGGGGACTGGGACTTCAGAAGTCGCCACAGGACCAAGAATCCGACGAGGGAAGAGCTGAGCCGACCTGCTTCGACGACACCACCCGGTGGAGCCCTGCTGAACCGTCTCACCACTTTTTCCCGACGACCGAGGAGAACTCTTAACGGAGTGGCTCCTTCCCTTGACTGGTGGGGACAACCAGTTTTCGCCTTCTTTCCGTTCTTTGAGGTATCTCGTGGCCGCCTTGCCTGTGCCAAGCACCCCGGCAACCGGAATACCACACTTTACCCCCATACCGCGAAAGTCGGCACCAACCCTTTAACCGGAGGACTCCGCGGCTGGTTTCTTCCCGGGCAGTGCAACGACCCTCTTCTTCTGCTCTTCAGCGAGAACTTCTTCTCCCCTGACCGACGTCGAGCCCTGCTGCCACTGCCTGGAACAACTGCCACCGCTGGAGGATCCTTTCCGCTTAAGGTACTGTGTTCTGCCTGGCTTCCCTTGCTACCGACTGTACGGGGTAGATTTAGTCCCCGGCTTTCGAACCTGGGAGTGCCTGGGACACTTTGGCTAAACTTTCTGAGCCACTCTAACCTCTTTTTGACTCTTTGCAAGACTTTGAATCTCTAACTAACAGTGTGATCTTGGGCACATTTTCGCTCCGGCTACTCTAAGAGTGGGCCCTGCCTAGTGACTTTTGCTCACCTGTGACTTTATTCTTCTGTAAGCCTATTGCAAGTGCTCTGGACCTTAGAGTGGTGTGTCTAACCCATTTCTGCTTTTTCTCTCCCTTTCTTGGAAACTACTAGAGTGTCATCTAACGTTAAGCACTCACCTCTGTTTTAATTAAGTGGTGTTTACCTAGAGTTGTCTAGATAGGAGAAAGGATTGAATCTACTTTCATTATAACTGTGTTGAAGTACTTTTACTATATTTTTGCTAGAGTGTTTTTAACTTATGTGTATTTTAAATAAATAACTATATACTTTTGAAACCAAGCTCTGGTCAGTGTTTGCTTGTGCTATTGTGTTTTGGTACATATTGTGTATACTTTACATACTGCCTAACTCTCCTTGAGAGAAGTCTGACTGCTCAGCCACAGCTACCAGGTAAATCTGGGTGGTACAGACTGCTACCAAAGGGGTTTACTGCTCTACCTGTAGTCTTAAATCTTTTGCAGTGTTCCCCAAGGGAACTGCACAGGTTTCTGCCTAACAAGGGCCTCCTCTCCACCCTCGGGCTACATTCAGTTGTAATAGCCCATACAGTATGGAGGAAAGGGGACGGGACGTAAGAGTAATTATAAGTTACTCACCGTAGTGACTGACGTACTCTTAGTCCATAGTCCCCTTTCCTCCATATGTCCCACTAACCTCCCCCCTAATAATACAGGTGTCATTAGGCAATGTTAAATCTATTGTCGACGCGTCAATGGGGACTGAGGTGTGGCGCTGGAGGGCGGAGTCAGGGCAGCGCATTGCTCCTTGGTCCGCACTCCTGCCCGCCTCTAAATTTAAAGGGGAAGAAGGTTTTTTTCTGGTGAAAAAGGTTCTGTCTCCCGTCACTTGGAAGGGACACCCAAGCAGTATGGAGGAAAGTGGACTATGGACTAATAGTATGTCAGTCACTACGGTGAGTAACTTATTTCTTCATAAAGGTCCTCAAAAGGATGCCATCTTACCTTTTCACATTGCTCTTCTGAAGAGAATTATTGCCAATTGGGAAGCACCGGAGTCAAGTACGGCAGTAAATTACATGACAAGAAAATACCGTCCAAGTAGTGACCCCAGCTACTGATCAAAACGCTCTACTCCAGAAAGTCTGGTGGTGCAGGCGGCAACCGCTACATCAAAACAGGCAGCATTTCCGACCATCCCACCGGATAGGGATGATAAAATGCATGGTCAAGAAAGGTATTTTCCGCTGGGAGCATGGCTCTCAAGTCAACCAACCCCACATGCACCTTAGCAAAGTTTTCATACTCTATGGGACTGCATTTCTATTGCGGCTGAGCATTTTCCCGAAGTGTAGGAAAGAGAAGGTTTCTAAGCCACCGTTAAGGATGGCAAGGAAGCCCTGTGCAAGTCTCTTCAATTGGGTCTGGATTCTGCTGTCTGCATCAGCAGAGCCATGGCGGCAAGCACCGTAATTCGCAGATTTGCATCGTTACGGAAGTCTGGATTTGCACCAGATGTGCAATCTAGACTCCTTAACATGCCTTTTGACTGGTCTCCACTTTTTGGCCGCAAGGCTAACAAAAGCCTTGAGAAGCTGCAGACCTCGAAGGCAGCAGCCACAACTTTGGGTGCTGCTATTAGGCAGCCTCAGCCTTTTCACACCAGTGGACCGTCTTGCAGGGGTAGATCCTTTCACCACTACTCAGTTGGAAGAGCGAGAGGAAGGGCTGGTCAAAGAGGCCAAAGAATATTCTCTTGTGGTGGACGAGGGAGAGGTACAAAGCCTGCTCCAGAAGGGGCATCTTTTCCAACAGCCACTGCTTCTGCCGAATCAAAACCTCTCAGATCTCGAGTCACGGCAACCCAGTTGGAGGCAGACTGTCAGCATATGAAAGAATGGCAAGACATTACTTTGCAGGGTTTTAAATTAGAGATCCGATGAGTAGGAGCTAAAACCAGCTCCTGGGTGTCTGGTCACCAAGGAGGCAGGTGCTACCAATGGGAAACCAGGAGCGAGTACCGAGCTCACCATGAATCTAACTTCTACATGAGATGCACACGTTAACTTTTTGCACATAATGTTTGATTAATTTTGTTTAAATATGTACTAGATGTGGTGTTCTTCTATATTAGCATTCTTAAATACTCATGTATGCATGTTTGTAAGGCACACATTTCCTGGGGAGCCAAAAATAGCTCCTGGTAGCTTTTGCTTTCAAGATTCTCCAAGGCTACAAGTAGGAGCTAAATAGCTCCTAGCTCCCCTCAATTTCGAATCCTGCATCGGATGCTTGGGCATTAGAAACCATAGCCCAAAGTTACTGTCTTCCCTTCATTCAGAGACCTCAGAACCATCCACCGGGGAGCCATTCTTTGAAAGATCCATATCCGCTCCATGTGCAGTACATTTTGACCCCGACAGAGAAAGGTGCTATAGAGCTGGTACCTGTAGCGGAGAGGCACAAAGGATGGTACTCTCCATATTTCCTAATCCCCAAGGAGGGCGAAGGACTGAGACCCATCTTGGACTTGAGATATTTGATTACGTTCCTCAGGAAGGACAAGTACAAGATGGTCACACTTTCTCAGATCCTTCAGGCCCTCCAAACTCCAGAATTGTATGGTCTCATTGGACGTTCAGGGTGCTCATTTTCATGTGCCAATCTATCTCAAGCACAAAGTAACTGAGGTTCGCCGTTGGCGGTTCTCATTATCAGTTTAGAGTGCCATTTGGGCGGACCTCTGCCCCAGGGGTTTTCACCAAACCGATGGTGGTGGTGGCATCAAGTCTCAAGAGAGGGGGCGGGGGGGGATTCACGTCTACCCCTACCTGGATGATTGGCTGATCCTGGATCATCTCAACATCTGCCACTTTCTTCATAGACACGGCTTCTCCCTCAATTACAAGAAGTCCCTTGTGTCACCATCTCAAAAGCTCCAGTTCATCGGGCTGTACTTGATACATCCTTGGGAAAGAGCTTGCCACCCGAGGTGGGGGCTCAAGATATTCTACAGATGGTCTCCAAGTTTCAGTGCCCAGCATCTCCCGGCCTTTGACCTTTTGAGGTTGCGTGGCCTGATGGCATTCTGCAGTTTTCTGGTGCCAGAGGCTCGCCTGAGAATGAGATCCCTTCAATGGGCTCTCAGAACACAATGGCCTCAATTTTCAGGCAACATGTCAGACCTACTTCAGGTTACAAACAAGGTCGCAGAGGATCTCCCGTGTTGGGCCTGCGAGGACAACATTCTGAAGGGGATCTTTTTTTGGCAAACATGACCGAAGATAACAGTATTGACAGACGCCTCGCTCACGGGGTAGGGAAGCCCACGCCAACTATTTGACAATCAGTGGTTGTTGGTCTCCATCGGAATCCAAACTACACATCAATCTTTTGGAGCTGAGAGCAACCTGGCCTGCGCTGAAGACTTTTTTGCCCTCTGTGGAAAGAATGTCCTGATAATGACAGACAACACAGTGGCCATGTACTACCTCAACAAGAGGGGAGATATAGGGTCATTACCACTGTGCAGAGGCAATGCAGCTCTGGTTCTGGGCAATTCAAGAAGGAATCTCCCTGCTGGCTGTTCACCTAGCCGGATAGGAGAACACAGCGGCGGATGCTCTGAACAGGCAGAGCACAATCTCCCACGGGTGGGAACTAGCTTAGGAAGTCCTTCAAGAGAACTTCACCCTTTGGGAAACCCCTCAAGGGGACCTGTTTGCGACCAGTGTCAAGAGGAAGTGCTAACTGTACTGCTCCAGGGAATTTCCCACAAGATGAGCTTTAGGAGATGCGTTCATGGTGGACTGGGAGTTTTCACTCCTGTACGTGTTTCCTGCAGGCCCCGTCATTCCTCACGTAATCAGGAGGTTGAGAACGTTTGGGAAGCACATGATCCTAATTACCCCGGATTACGCCAGGGGGACGTGGTACCCAGACCTTCTGGACATGTCCATCTGTCCGTCAATACGTCTTCCACAAAGAGGGCCTTCTCTCGTGAGAAGGGTGTAAGGTTCTCCATCCAGAGGTCAAGACACTCAGCCTTCATGCATTGTTTCTGAGCGACTGAGATCCAAGGATTAGGACCTCACGGATGACGTAATGGAGATTTCGAAGGGATTGTGTCCTCCGACGTATTCCTTATCTTTGATAATACGTTTCCAGCTTGCTGGCCTCGGAAATTTTTTCTGTAGAGGGCGCTGCGCGTCGACGTCCGCCGAGTCGATATCCCTCGACGGCCACCGGATAGGTGCCGACGTCACCATGCTCATAAATAGCCACGGGCTGCGTCCGTTGCTCAGTTCCGTTTTTCCGCGCTTTGTGGGGCCTCGGAACGTTGTTGCTCAGTTCAGTCAGGATAACTCTAAATCTACTCTAATAATACCTACTCGTTCTCGATGGCATCTTTATCGGAACCGACGATGCCGCGATCCGGCTTCAATAAATGTCGAGACTGCGGTAAAAAAAAATTCGATAACGGATCCACACAGGATCTGCTTGTGGTGCTTGGGAGCCGAGCACCATTGTTCAGAGTGTGAGGACTGCATGTCCATGACGGCGAAAGCCTTGAAGGAGCGCAAGGGGAAGCTCGAGAGAGGTAAGTCAGTCAAAACCTCCTCGAAGGTTTCTTCGGCTGAGTCGAGGCATTCATCTACTCGCCGTCGAAAACATTCCCATTTTAGATCTCAAAGTAGCTCCCACCATTCGTCGAGATCAAGACACTCAAAAAAGAGACGTCGAAGATCCCCTTCCTCGTTGTCTTCTGTTTCCCCAGAAAGGGTCTCCTGTCCCACAAAACACAGCTCTCATCCTGAGTGCGAGGAATTCAGAAAGAAAATGTTAAGCGTCTTCGAGGACGCGGCCTCGACCACCTCGAAGACAGCTGAGGGTGATACCCCGGGTGAAAAACCCAAAAAATCAAAACGCCACAAGTCACAGCATCCGGCGAAACATTCCACCCGAGAGCGCCACGAGCCATCGGGTAAGAAGGCACCATCTTCGACGCCGTCGTCGAAGATTCCTTCGATGCATGGATCGGCGCCATCGACGCCGTTGTCGAAGGGTTCCTCGACGCATTGGTCGCTCGACTCGACTCCGATGAAAGAGAAGACCAAGGCTACTTCACAGCCAACGGTGATCCCAAGAGCCTCCGGCACGACGCCGAGACCGTCGTCGATGTCCTCGAGTAGGATCCCGATCCTCTCGAGTTCTTCGAGACCCCTTCCATTTCTTTCGACGGCGTTCTCGGCGCCTTCGAAGCCTGTCACATCGGCGTCAACGACATCGACGTTTTCTCGCCCAATGATGACGAGTTTGGCTCCTTGTGCCTTGGAGATGGGTTTTACACCATTTCAGAGGTCAGAGTACCCTCGACTATCTTCAATTTATGAAAAGGCGGAAGATTCTGACCAGGAAACATTTGGGTTACAGAGGACCACACTGCCTATTTCAGAGGATTTCACCTCTGAGAAAAGAAGGCTGAAGGACCTACAGGAGTCACTACATGAGGCAAGTGGGCTGGACACTTCCCCAGAAGTGGAATTTGCTAAGCCAGACCCAGGGGAACATGCCAAAACACCCTATAGAACCCTTATGGCAAGAATTATTGAATTTATGGGTTGGTCTGCGCCTTCCCCTGTTTTTCAACAGGATGACCTAACAGACATATTAGACAAAGGTCCACAGGAGGACCCTGTGGTCCCTTCCATGCAGCCTTACAAAGAAAAATTACATCTAATTGGGAAACTCCTGAAGTTATCCCTGCGGTCAATAAAAGATTGTCAGCCAAGTATAGGGTAGCGGCTGCTGACCCTGAATACTTATCAAAACACCCGACTCCAGAGAGCCTGGTGGTTCAAGTGGCAACTTCATCTAGCAGTAGGCCGCTTACCCTACTGTCACACAGGATAGAGATGACAAGAGGTACGATTCTATGGCGAAGAAAGTCTTCTCTGCTTGTAGTATGGCGTTGAAGTCCATCAACGCCACCTGTACGCTCGCCAGGTTGTGTCACACTGTGGGAGTGTGCTTCATCAGCGGCTGACTGCATACCCGAAGGAGAGGAAAAGGAAGCCTTCCTTAACATTATTAAAGATGGCAAAGATGCCATGTGCGAATCACTTCAAACTGGCATCGATTCCGCCGACAGTATCAGCAGGGCCATGGCGGCAAGTACAACAATCCGCAGGCATGCGTGGTTGCGAAAGTCTGGCTTTGCTCCAGATGTACAGGCCCGACTTTTGAATATGCCCTTTGACAGCTCTTCACTATTCGGAAAAAAGGCTGATGACAGTCTGGAAAAGTTGCAGACTTCTAAAGCAGCAGCAAAATCTTTAGGAGCTGCTATCCGCCAAACGCCCGTTCGCCCCTCAGGAACCTCTGGGAGAGGAAAGTCCTTTCGCTATTATTCCGCATTCGGGAAAGGCAGAGGACAGCTGGCTCAAAGAGGCCAAAGGAGATCCACCCGAGGTGGACAGGTCAAAGGTACTAAGGCTGCAGCAGCAGCAGGTGCCTCTTTACCCTCGGCATCTGCATCAGCCGCCCCCAAACCACTCTGAGGCCTTTCCACACAATGCACCTGTAGGGGGCAGGTTAACTCACCATCTGACGGAATGGCAGGCTATAACGTCAGATGCTTGGGCATTAGAGACAGTTGCCCAGGGTTACTGCCTACCCTTTCTACACATCCCTCAGAGTCATCCGCCGGGGAACAGCTCTCTAAAAGTTCCAGATCCGCTCCTTTTGCAGGAAATTATAGACCTGCTAGAGAGGTGCCATAGAACCGGTACCTGTAGAGGACAGGAACAAGAGCTGGTACTCCCCCTACTTTCTCATACCAAAGAAGGACGGAGGACTGTGACCAATCCTGGACTTACGAGAATTGAACAAGTTCCTCAGGAAGGACAAGTTCAAGATGGTAACTCTCTCTCAGATCCTTCAGGCCCTCCAGCTGCAGGACTGACTGGTATCTCTGGACCTTCAGGATGCTTATTTCCATGTGCCAATCCATCTCAAACATAGGAAATACCTGAGGTTCGCAATTGGCGACTCTCATTATCAATTTCGAGTTCTGCCATTTGGGCTGACCTCCGCCCCGAGGGTCTACACCAAGCTGATGTCGGTAGTGGCGGCGAGTCCAAGGAGGGAAGGGATCCACGTCTACCCCTACCTGGACGATTGGCTGATCAGGGCTGTATCTTCGAAACAGGCCCAGGCCCAGCTAGATTATGTCTACCACTTCCTTCACAAACTGGGCTTTTCCCTGATTTTAAAGAAGTCACAGATGATACCATCAGAGACTCCAGTTCATTGGAGCGGTCCTGGACACTTCCCTGGGAAAAGCCTCGCCACCAGAGGTGAGGGCTCAAGATATTCTTCAGATAGTCACCAAGTTTCAAAATGCCCAACGTCTCCCAGCCTTCGACTTTTTGAGGTTGCTAGGCCTCATGGCATACTGCATTTTCCTTGTGCCAGAGGCTCGCCTGAGAATGAGATCTCTCCAGTGGGCACTAAGAACTCAGTGGTTGCAATTCTCAGGGAGAATGACAGATCTCCTTGAGGTTCCGGACAAGGTGGCTCGAGACCTTCAGTGGTCGGCCTGTCAGGAGAACATTTTGAAAGGAGAACTGTTTTGGCAACCATGGCCGGAGATGACGGTAGTCACGGATGCCTCACTCACGGGGTGGGGAGCCCATGCCAACGACTTGACCATCAGCGGTCGTTGGTCTCCATCGAAGTCCAGACTACATATCAACCGGTTAGAGCTGAGAGCAATCAGACTAGCGCTGAAGGCTTTTCTGCCATCTGTACAAGGGAAAAATGTCCTGATAATGACCGACAACACAGTGGCCATGCACTACCTCTACAAAAGAGGAGGCGTAGGATCACTGCCTCTGTGCAGAGAGGCGATGCAGCTCTGGTTTTGGGCAATTCAAGAAGGAAGCTCTCTATCGGCAGTCCACCTAGCCGGAGAGAAGAACTTGACAGCGGACGCTCTGACCAAGCAGAGCACCGTCTCCCACGAGTGGGAGCTAGCTCAGGAAGTCCTTCAAGAGATCTTCACCCTTTGGGGAACCCCTCAGGTGGATCTGTTCGCCACAAGCACCAACAGGAAGTGTGATCTGTTCTGTTCAAGGGAATTTCCCCCGAAAGGAGCTCTAGGAGACGCGTTCGTAGTGGACTGGGAGTTTCCACTTCTTTACGCGTTCCCACCAGTCCCTGTTATTCCTCAAATGATCAGGAGGTTGAGAAGATTCTGGAAAACCATGATCCTAATTGCCCCGGATTGGGCTAGGAGAACGTGGTACCCGGACCTTCTAGATATGTCCATCTGTCCTCCAATCCGTCTTCCACTCAAAGAGAATCTTCTCTCGCAGAAGGGAGGTCAGGTTCTCCATCCAGACACCAGAACCCTAAACCTTCACGCTTGGCTTCTGAAAGGGCGAGGTACAAGGATTGGGATCTCCCTGATGACATCATGGAGGTGTTGCTTTCGGCCAGAAGGCCAGCAACAAAGTCTTTATACTGCTGCCGTTGGAACAAATTTTGCAGCTGGTGTAGGGAAGAGAATATCGACCCTTTTTCATGTGGTTCACCAACGGTGTTCTAGTTTCTACTCTACTTGGCAAACTCAGGCCTTCAAGTTGGCACTGTGAAAGGCTATCTCGCAGCACTTTCCATCTTCAAGCGCACTGCGGAGGAATCATTGTATTTCAAACTTCCTCTAGTGATACAATTTCTCAAGGGATTAACTAATGTTTATCCTCCAAAACCATTCCAGGTTCCCTTATGGGACTTAAATTTAGCCTTAAACTTCCTAATGGGCACTCCATTCGAACCACTTCACTCTTGTGCGCTGAGATTTCTCATGCTTAAAACTCTCCTATTAGTAGCACTAACATCTGCTAGAAGGGTGAGCGAGCTACAAGCTCTCTCCTGTAAACCCCCACATACATTTTTCCACAAGGACAAAGTTCTCCTACAGGTGAAGCCTATTTTCCTCCCAAAGGTGGTTTCTGAATTTCATATTACTCAGGAAATTACCTTACCTTCGTTCTACCCTCCTCCCCATCCGGGGAAAGAGGAAGAACGGCTACAAAGGCTGGACCCAAGGCGAGCTCTCAGCTTTTACATCAGCAGAATGGCTAGGATCAGACAAGCAGACCAACTGTTTGTAGGATACTCGGGTCACAAGTTGGGACTACCCATAACAAAACAATCCATCTCCAGGTGGATTATTTTGGCCATTCTGGAATGTTACAAACTGGCAGGGAAAGAGCCACCCCAAAATCTCAGGGCTCATTCAACCAGGGGTATCGCAGCCTCTTCGGCTCTCCAAAGAGGGGTACCGGTCCGAGACATATGTGCGGCTGCCACATGGTCGTCCGCACATACATTTACAACATTTTACAATCTGGATTCCTCCACTAGTCAAGAGACCAGATTTGGCAAGGCCGTATTACATTCGGTCCATCCCTAAAGGGATACATAACATTCTCACTCCCACCTCCAATTACATTCCACTGCTATGGGAGTCTATCAAAAATAAGGAATACGTCGGAGGACACAATCCCTTCGAAGAACAAGTTACTTCTTACCTTGTAACGTTCTTTCGACGGGATGTTCCTCTGACGTATTCTTTATAGCCCCTCCCATCCATCCCCGCGGTGATACTTCCCTTGTGGTTGCAGCTTACGCTCCTTCAAGGTCAATAATCTATTCAGGCATGACTTTTCTTATGCTACAAAACGGAACTGAGCAACGGACGCAGCGCGTGGCTATTTATGGGCATGGTGACGTCGGCTCCGATACAGTGGCCGTCGAGGGACATCGACTCGGCGGACGTCGACGCACAGCGCCCTCTACAGAAAAAAATTTCCGAGGCCAGCAAGCTGGAAACATATTATCAAAGATAAGGAATAGGTCGGAGGAACATCCCGTCGAAAGAAAGTTACAAGGTAAGAAGTAACTTGTTCTTTTCTTTCGGCCAGAAGGCCAGTAACGCAGTCTTCGTACCGCTGCCGTTGGAACAAATTCTGTAGCTGGTGCAGGGACAAGAATGTGGATCCTTGGCTATACAAAACACCAGAGGTGTTAACCTTGCTACTGTACCTAGCCCATCTGGGGCTCCAGGTTGGGACCATTAAAGGTTATTTGGCAGAGCTATCCATCTTCAAGCTCTCATTTGAGGAAACTTCATATTTTAACATATCCTTGGTGAGAACTCTGATGCTGGAAATGCATCGGAGGGACAGGGCCTCTGTATCCTTGTCCTTTATTGCTTTATCATGTATGTTCTGTCTTGTTTTCCATGCAGGACTTCATGTGGGACTCCTGGCGGTGCAGCTCTTCCTCTTTTTGTTCGTGGTAAACAGACCCTTGGGATACCCTTATGGCACCTATGGGTAGGGGTACAACCCTGTACTCCTAGTGTGTTTCTGGGCACCTGTGTGTGGTCCACAGAGCAGGGTAGGGGCTGGTGGCAGCTCCATGCTGAATTTGACAGGTGCTCAAGTATCGTCCATTTTGGGGATACCCAGGCCCCATGGCTGTAACGCTTACCTTGTACAGGAGCGTAATTATCCAAGAGCTCCGTTTGCCATGCTAACACCCTTCTAGAGCCTACAGATCTATACAAAAAATCCTGCCTGGCCTGAACTCCTGAATCTAAACCAGAAACCCTGGATGTGATCATGACAATGGCCCTTGTTGGGGAGAATCCTCATTCTATGGCTGATTTTCCTTCACTATAGAGTCCCCCAGCAGCTTTGCCAGATTTGAAGGTTTATTTTTTTCTCCTGCTAAGAGTGAGACTCTCTTTCCCACTCTTAGACAGATTGCTGATGTGTTCTAGGCTTTTTTTGTGTGTAATGTCTATGGGGCTTTTCTCACCCTCATAGGAACCATCTTTATACATGTGTGTTGCACAGCACCCTCAGTGCAGTAACACAGGGGTGTCATAGTGACCCCCAAAGATAGACTCCATACCCTGGGACTGACTGTCTCCCAGGGCATGTAAAGTCCCCATTGACTTTACTAGTCAATAGTTATGAACTAAACCAGTACAAACCATCTTACAATGGAAGTGCTGGAAAGGGTTAATCATTTTTCCCTTGTGTTCATTTTCGAGAGGGTACCGTACAGTCCCTCTCTCAAAAGTTTCTAGCTGGTGGCAGTGGTTACTACCGCAAATATTCGACAGCGAATATTTTCCTATGGGATTTTCCCATTGTTCGAGGCTACCACTTTTACTGACAGCCTCTAACGAACTGCCGGTTTATATTTTTATTAACTTTAATCCGGTAGGTTTTTTTTGCCAGAACTTTAATATTTCTTTCTCGTGTCTTTCTCTGGAATCCTAACCCAGGTCGGGGATCCTTTGTTCGTCCTTTTGGCAGGCTTATGCCAAGAAGCCCTTCTTTCGGCGCCACCGAGTCTGGGGTAGACCCATTGTGTGGGAGGGGGAGTAGGCACCCTAGAAAGGGTTGCCTAAGCAACCCAATTCGCACTCTGCCCTGATAGGTTGGAGGGTCTCCCGCCTGGATGACCACTCCACTGTGTGAGTGACTGCTAGGCTGTATGAATGGGGGATTTTCTGCATAAAAGCAGGGACCTGTGGACTGGAAGAGCAATATGTTGCCACTGGAACTAAGAAACCGAAGAGGAGAGAAGCTGAAGACCTCTGCAACGACTGATCCACTGGTGAAGCCCTGTTGCAGATCCTCACCACTTTTCTACAATGACTTCAGAAGATCTTCACCTGCAAGAGTCTTCTCCCCTTGAACTGGTGGGGCCAACCAGTTCGCCAATCGCCTTCCAGGAACTGCCTTGGTCGAATCGCCAGTGCCTTGCACGCGGAGACGGGATAGCCTGGCACCCGTCCACCACGACCAAGATTTAAAGGAGCGTACCTTTTAATCCGTTTCGGCATCACCGCGGCTGGCTTCTTCCCTGTGCAGTGCAGTAACTCCAACCTTCCTCCATGACGAGAGCCTCTCTCCCTCTGCTGGACAACACAGACTGTAGGAACTGCCAGGAACCACCGCAGGAGCCGCTTCCACTGTTTCAGGTACATTGTTCCGCCAGGCCTCCCGTTTCGAGGGGTACTGCTGAAGGTGTTTGAAATCCTTTACCTACCTCCTGGGTTGGCAGCCCCTATAGACTAACATTATCTTTTACCTTCTGCACCCTGCTCTTGAATCGTTAAACCAAAGACTTGACTGCAGCGTCTAGAACCGTTTGATCCTGGGCACATTGCGCTGTACCACAAACTCTGGCACAGGCCTATTGACTTTGGCTAAATCTGTTACAACTGCCTTCATTAGATTGCTTTTCATCCTCAACTGTGTTGGTGCACCCAAAACTCTTATAACCACTCTTCCTTCCCTCTTAAGAATTGTTGAAGTGCCATTTTGCTCGGTTTTCACCTATGTATTGCTATTGCTAAAGTGCTACCTTGCCTAACCTGTTCACAATCCACTTGGGAAGTGTTGCTAGTGTGTTTAAGAGGTTAACTCTGTATAACTTGTCCTTTCCCTCCCCTTTGAGAAATTATTAGAGTGCCATTTTTGCTGGGTTGACCCTGTGCAATTTTGCTCAGTTTTCACTCTGGCTAAAACTTGTCTATAATTTAAATAGGGAGTTGTGTATACTTATCTTGACTGTTTTAACTTGCTTTAATAATTGTGATTCATGTGTTGAACTAGAAGTGTGTAAAATAAATATATATTCTTTTTAATGCAAAGCTTGGGTCAGTGTTTCCTTGTACCATAGTACTGTAGTCCTAATGTGTAAACCCTGAATACTGCTCATCTCCCTCTTGAGATAAGTCTGACTGCTTAGCCACAGCTACCAACTAAATGTTTGTGGTTCGTACTGATACCAAAGGGGATTTCTTGCATATACCTGTAGTGCTCCCCAAGGGAACTGCAGAGGATTCTGCCTAACAGCCCTTGTAGCCTCTTGCTTTCTATCGCCTGTTACCTTATTTTTCCCGAAGTCACAGGAAGACCTGACTCTATCCCTTCCCCCTGACTGGCTGTTGGGTGGAGGCTCCATTTATAGTATTGTTTTTATTTTCAAATTTCTTTATTGGCATTTATATTATGAACAACTGCAGAATGGCAATGGATGACATCTGCGACATAAAGCATAATTAGTCGAAATGAGCCAATCGGTTATCAAACAAGTGGACAGATAAAGAAAACAAAAACATAAAACGTGAACAATAACAAGTCTCCGGTTGGTTGGCGAATAGTTCTTCTTATAAGGTCAGCAAGCGAGGGGAGGAAGGAAAAAAGAAATTCAAAGGATGGGAGGGAGTCAAATTAGCTCAAGCATAAGATAATGCAAGTGTTTTGTGACGAATAAGTTGTTTACATAGGGGGTGAGCCATTCAAGGGGGTTTGTCATCATTGGAGGGGTTGAGCAGAGCCCATGTGAGGGCTTTCCAAGCATCTAGCGCCTGACTCGTGTCCTCAGGAGATTTGGCAATACCATCCTCCCAGGCTGAGGTCTCTGCCCCGATCCATCATCCTAATTCCTTGCACCATGCATGGTACCGCAGTCGTCCTGGTCGCTTCCAGGCCATGGCAATGGTCCTTTTGACCAGAATGCATACAAGGTCCATGAGCTTCACTGTGTGCTTGAACTTGGCTAGTCTGGGATAAGTTCCAAGAAGGCATTCCCCGGAGGTCCATTCATATCTGGTCATGCCAGCCGACCTACATGTTTGTTTCACTTCAACCCAAAGTTGTCGGACCTGGACGCATCCCCAGAACATATGCATGAGATCTGCTTCGTCCCTAGCACACCACGGGCAATCGTGTTGAGGGCGTCCATATATCTTAGCTATTCTAAGTGGCGTCAGGTACGAGCGGTATAACACAGTGATCTGAATTAATCTAAATCTGGAGTTTCTGGAAACCTCCTTAGGGAACACCAATGCTCTCCCCCACTCCGCCTCGTTCAATTCTCGTCCCAAGTCCCCCCCCATTTGAGTTTTAGATCCAGACTGCGGGGGGTTGGGCCTATCAATTAGGTGGCTGTATATTTGGGACACAGGCCTCCATCGATCACCTAAACTGTACATAAGTGTTACTAAGGGGTTAGATTCGGGCTTGTCAGGCCACGTGTCCCATTTGATTCGCGCAAGTTTACGAGTCTTCAGATACCAAAGGAATTGGCCATTAGGCATGCCATCGGCAGATTGCAAGGAGGAGAAGTCTTGAAAGTAGCCCTCGCTATATAGGTCCCCCCAGGTGTACACTCCCAGTCTCTCCCAGTATCTGATGTTAGCTAAGTCGACGGTGTTCTGGCACAGATCAGCCAGGAGTGGAACGTCCGGGGTGTATGCATGTTTCAGGTGGAGAAGCATTTTTGTTCTGTGCCATATCTGTCTTCCCAGGGCGGCCAAGAAGGGAATCCTACCTGGGAGGTGTTGAGGGGCCCAGATGAGTTCATTCAGCCGGATCGGAGCAATCAGGCGTTGCAGTAGCACTGTTTCGGGAGTGTCGTCATCAGATAACCATTTAGCCACGAAGCCAAGCTGGGCTGCTAGGTAATATCGTTCCAGATCGGGGAGCTGGATGCCGCCTTGTCCATACGGAAGGGTCAACGTGGACAGTGCAAATTTATGCCTGCCTCCTCTCCACAGAAAGTCTTTAAGTATCTTCTCCAGAAGGCGGAAGAAGGGAGCCTTGATATAGTAAAACACATTTTGAAATCCATAACGAAATCTGGGGAGAACAATCATCTTGATGATGGATGCCCTTCCCATCATGGACAGGGGGAGTCGAGACCAAAACCCTATTGACCTGCGTAGAGGGGGCGAGTGCCGCCGCCGCCGCCGTGTTTAAATGCATGAGTTCAGGTGTGTGGTAAATACTGACACCAAGGTAGCGAAATGTGATGGGACGCCAACTTATCCCCAGCGAAGGCAGGTCATCCACGTGTGTTTTGGAGGCCTCCTAACGGAAAGAGACAGTATTTATTTCTGCTAAAAATGAATACCCGATACTTTGGCAAAGTTACTGAGGACCTCCAGCATGGTCGGGACATTTAGCTGTGGGTCCCTTACATAAAGGAGGACATCGTCTGCGTACAGGGATATTATGTGGTACACCCCATCAACCATTATGCCGGCATCGAAAAACTGCTTCCTGAAATAAATGGCGATGGGTTCTAGCCCAAGTATATATAGCATGGGGGAGAGCGGGCAACCTTGCCTAGTGCCCCTTTGTATGTCCCATGCTGCAGAAATGAGCCGTCCAGATTTCACTCGTGTCCGTGGTTTAGTGTAGAGGACTTCGATCCATCTAATGAATTTCTCTCCGAAGCCAAATTCGCAGAGCACTGCGAGCAGCCACTCCCAAAAGATAGAATCGAACGCCTTGATGGCATCCAGAGAAAGCAGAGCGTATGACCCCCCATTGTGGGTGGTATGTGACAATACATGTTGGAGCCTGCAGAGGTTGGCGGTGGGGTTGCGGCCTGGCACATAGCCATTTTGGTCGGGATGTATCACGCCTCCGATAACCCTGGAAAGCCGCTTGGCTAGGATCTTTGTGAGGATTTTTACATCATAGTTGAGCATTGCAAGAGGGCGGTAAGAGTCACAATCATCTGCAGGTTTGTTGGGCTTGAGCATCGGAACCACCAATGTCTCACAGATACTCCCAGGCAGAATCCCCAACTCGTAGGCCTCAAGGAAAACCTCATGCAGCAGTGGGGTTAATTCCGATTCATAGGTCTTATAAAATTCGGTGGGCAGCCCATCACTGCCTGGTGCCTTGCACGTGGCCAGGGACTTGATCGCATCTGTTATATCGTCCTTGGTGATGTCTGCATCCAGAGCTTCTTTATGTGTGAGCTGTAGTAGGGGCAAACCGATTTCTTCTAGGGTGTCTGAGATCTTGCCCGGGGGCACCTGGTCGTTATGGGAGTATAGTTGGGCAAAAAATTGTTTGAAAGTGTCATTGATACCTTGTTGGGTCTGATGTAGCGTGCCATCTGCACCTTTCAGGGTTGTGGTCGGGTGCTTGGGATGTTCTTTTCTACACAGCCAGGCTAGTAATCTGCCAGGTTTGTCTGCATGGGCGTGTGCCCTATTGGTTCTAGTGGTGTAATCAAACTTGGCTAGTCTTTCCCAAGCTTCTTTACAGGCGGCTCTAATGTGGATGAGTCTGCCCTCTTCCCGTCGGGGAATCGCGGATGTCAGATTATAGTTCTATTTCGGTTTCAAGCTGCTCAAGCTCAGTTCTTAGATGCTTCCTTATTCCTCCAGCCTTTGCTATGATCTCACCCCTTACAACCACCTTAAGAGCGTCCCACACTGTGCCCTGGTGGTCAACACTATCCATGTTTTCCCCTTATATAATTCTCTAGGGACTCTCTAAGATCTTCCCTAAACGCTGGATCCTTTAGTGCCTCGGTAGGCATCCTCCATGTAGGTGTCGGAGATCTGGGTCCCGTGGTGCTCCATTCCATTGTCAGGGGGGAGTGATCAGAGATGGTGCAAGTATTTCGATGCGTCAATCTGGGGGAGGCTTTCTCTGCCAGTGAAGAAGTAGTCAATCCTAGTGTGGAGATTATGCGGAGATGAATAGGAGTAGCCACGGTCTTCTGGGTGTTGCTCACGCCAGATGTCCACCAGTTCCAGGCGGTTTAGCATAGCATTCAGCGCCGAAGTAGCTGCCGACGGACCTCCGGGGAGAGGGGCAGACCTGTCAAGCACAGGGTTGCAGACAGTTGAAGTCACCGCCCCAGGTAAAGAATCCATCCCTGTAGTGTGTGATCTTCGTGTACAGCATATCCAGATGCGCTGGTATGTTATTGGGGAGGTATGAATTGACAATGCATATTGCAGTTAGTTCGATATGGCCCCAGAGTATCACATACCTCCCTTCCGGGTCGGATTCGGCCTTACCGAGTTGGAAGGGGATTTGAAGGCTAATCCATGTGAACACCCCGCTGGCAAATTTGGAATACGTGGATCCGAGCCCTTGTCCTCCCCATTATGTTTGGAGAGTTGTGGCGGACTCCTTAGTTAGGTGGGTCTCCTGCAGGAGAGCCAGCCCTATCTTTTTCCTGTGGAGGTAGGACTTAATTCTATTGCGGCGGAGGTAGGTGCCCAGACCTCTCACGTTCCAGGTTACGATCTTAATACGTGTGGACATGATGGTGCGAAAGAGTTTGAGTGTCAAGTTCATGCTGGCCCAATTCACCCTCAAGCCAGCTTTGCGAGTTGTACGACTCCCATCTGGATCAGTCAACATCGATGCATAGTGCGTTCCCTCAGGTGACCTTAATGGCTGTATTGTTTTAACAATCGGAGACTTGAGAACGGTTTTAACTTCCACTCGAACAGGTGGATTGATTACAAAAAACAACTGTAAATTGCCCCCAACAGTTGTTTTGGGAGGACAACGCTCGGGGGCTTCCGCTTCCCGTTGGCCTATCCGGGTCGTGAGTTGCGGATGTGGTGCTGGGAATGGACCAGCAATGGTCGTGGTGGGGAGGGTTGTGATGGTGCCCATGTGTGGTCTGCTGAGCTCCCGTCCGTGGAAGCAAAATCTGATTATTACAACAGAGGATCGTTTGTAGGTGCCATGTTCTGGAACAACACCTCACTGAAGTTGCCTTCTCAGGGTTCGTAAGTCATGCTCAGTCGTTCGACCCCATGGTACGTTCTTCACCCTCGGCTAAGTTATTATGCTCCATCCACATGAGGGCTGCCGCTGGAGACTCCATAAAAACAGCTTTCCCTTTATAAAGTATCTTGAGGCACGAAGGGTATAGGAGCATATATTTGAGATTAAGCTTGCATAGTCGAGCTTTAACTGGTATAAATGAGTTCCCAGCGCGCTGCACATGGGGGGTGTAATCAGTGTAAATGACGATCTTGGAGCCATTACATTTAATCTCGCCTCCTTCTCTTGAAAATTTAAGTATCGTCTCTCTATCCCGAAAATTTAACATCTTTGCGATCATCGGACGTGGGTGTGATCCCGGTGGTGGTCTTTTTTGTAGGGATCGATGGGCTCTTTCGACAGAGAATCCTTGTGTGAGATTGCCGGGCCCAACCGCCTGTAATATCATGGATTCTACATATTCAGTCAGGTTGGTTCCCTCCATTTCTTCTGGAATGCTGAGAATATGTATATTGTTACGATGAGCCCTCCCTTCTGCTTCCTCTGACCTCGCTTCCAGCCGTGCAACCTGCATTTCTAGGTCACTCACTTTAGTTTTCAGGTCTACGGCAGTATCCGTGGTGTCTTGCAGATTCACTTCCATTTTGGTCACCTTTTCTGTGAGATTGCGGGCATCCTGACGTATGAGCTGGATGTCAGTCCGGAATTCCTCTATTTTGGTCTCAATGAACGTTTGAAGAGTCGATATGGCCTGCAGCACCTGGGTGTGTTTGGGGTCATCATCAGGTGTGGGTGGTTCCGTTTGCGTGGTAGATTCCTGCTGGGGTTGCTGTTTAGGCCTTGTGGCAGAAAAGGAGTCCATGATTGTCGACGCTTTGTTCTTATGACATGAAGCAGACATTTTGCGTCGTGCAGCATAGGCAACTCCAGTAGGCTCTGACACCGCTCTGCGTGTTGGAAGGCGATCTAGAGCGTGTCGTGGTGGGCCCACACTCCCATGCCGGGCGTCGGGTCACTGCCCCAGGGCCAGTTCAGGTGTCAACCGGAAGCTGGTAAGTTGCGGTCTCCGGTGCCGGGTGCTATAAAGTTCTTTTGGGGTAATGTCTTTCAATGAAATCTCGTGGTAGTTCCCCCCCCCCCCCTTATTCACCTCGGCAAGGGGGCCAAATACAGTCTTTGGGGCACTTGTGGCCAGTTAAACGAGATGCATGAAGTGGGGGAGGGGGTCCTGCTCAAGAGCACAAGCAGTGTTCCAGTGCCACAGTTCAGGGTATCATCAGCGCTGCTACCGTGCTCGAAAAGCCTGTTTGAGCCCTTTCAGAAAATAAACACAGGCTCCGGCGCCTGTGCACAGCCGCGTGAGGAGCGCAGCATGGTTAATGTCACGGCCTCGATAGGCATCAAGGTTAGGGGACCAGCAGGATATGCGAAGCAGAGCGCGGGGGGAGGACGGAGTGTGAGTCCTTACCCCGTGGCGCCAGCTCGTCACTGGCAGTCTCAGTTCTTAGCACCGTAGCTGGGGAAGAGATCAAGCTGGTCCGCGGGGCGGCCCTTTGTTAGCCCGCGACGCAGTCAGCTGGAACAGGTCTCGGCGGACTCGAAGAATTTCGGCTCCCGCACGCGACTGCCTGGGGGGATCACAGTATCCGATCGCGTTTCACAGCGCCCTCAGTCATCGGGTCCGGGCAGCAACGAATTGTGCAGACGTCTGCCTTCTGTGTTGCTTCAATCCTTTAGCTTCAGGGCAGGCACCTCCCCCAACAGCGTCTCCGGCTCTGGTCAGGCCGCCATCTTGGTGGGAGCCAGGGGGGCTCGCTCTCAACCCCCGCCACGAGGAGTACGAACTCCGATTATCTTCGGGTTTGGACCGGGAAGGTGCAGTAGTGCCTGCCTCAACTAGCGCAGTGGTCGTCAGCCAGAAATATTGCCTCTGGGTAATACAGGATCAATGCAAATCTCAGGGCGGTAGCTCAGTCCTGTTGCTGCCTCACACCATGAGCTCTGGCCACCCCCCACTCCCCCATTTATAGTATTGTAGGGAAGTCCAGGCCAGACTGACTGGAACCTTCCCAATGACTGTATGTTGTGGGTACGCCTGTGGGTGAATGGACTGTGTGACGAATACGCATTTCATGTTATGGGTGTCTAGTATCTGGTGGTTGACACAATGACTGAGACAGCCCTGCCCGAAACTGGTATGAATGCAGTGGGGAGTGCTGAATGGCAGATTGCTTGTCTGAATCCACATTCCATGTTGCGAGTGTCTGGATGGAGAAGAATGGGCTGAATGCACTGTGAGCCTGATTGGCTGCCTGACTGCCTGATACCCTTCTGAATGATGGGTTGCCCGAGTGTGACCCAGCAGAGTGAATGGGAGATCAACAGTATATCTGGGGGCCTCGCTGATGAAAATCGTTCAGAAGTTGATACTTGATGCTTAACCTTGAAGCACGCTGTAGGAAGAATTGCTGCTGCTGTCATTCGCTTATCTGAAAGCTGCGTGACTCCCAAGGAACTGATCCAAGAGAGGACCTGGCTAGGAGACCGCTTGCTGAGTTACGATGGACCATTGTGTACCAGCTGATCTTTGCCAAATCTCCCTGGACGTCAGACCCTTGAAAGGCTGCCGCCCGGAGAAGGGGACGGCCACAGAATCATGAAGTGAAGTGCCCGGACATTGAAGTCCCTCACAGTCGACGACCGCCGTCCAGAGCCGCAGTGCTCCTTTGCCTAAGACATTTGATCCAAGGACTCCCTTGCTCATCATCGTCAACCACTTTCGTCCTGCCGGAGAAAGTCAAGGCTGCCGAAGACTGAGGAGAATCCGCTGGTGGGTTTCCCACCACCCGAAGACCTCAGAGATGGCGATGAAGATACTAAAGCGAGCTGTTACGTCCCGTCCGCCGATGCCAGGCGCCGACGACCCGATGCCCTTGCTCGGCCAAAGTTCTTCATTTGACTCTTTGCGGCAATTAACACATCGTCGAGGTGCACCAAATGTCTCAGCTTGCAGGACGTTTTCGACCGATAGTCAATGAGCACTGCAAGAACCGAAGCTGCCACCGCAATCAGTGTTCATCCTTTTCTTCACCGACTCTCGACGACCCGTGGCTCCTGCCTTACAGAGTGCACTCAAGAGGGCCCGTAGACGACTCATCAAAGAACTCTACGAAACCAGGTACTTTGGGGTTGTGGAACCTTTTAGAAGGAATCGAGACTATATTAAACATAATTGGACTGGGCTTGTCAAATAAGATTTATTTACAGGTTGCCCAGGTGGGGGTGGCTCCTCGCACAGTGGACGGGTGACTGTTATGCCATTGCTTGATTTAACTTGCTTTCTTCCTCTGTCTATCGTTGATTCTTCTTATAATCTGATTCGTATGCCATTTTGAACTGTTAGCAATTGATGCATTTCAAAGGAATCGATGGCCAAGAGTGGTACCACGTAGACCTGTATATATTTGCCATTACAGTATTGCCAGAGTACAAAGTGTTATTGTGATTGTGTATATAACTTGAACCTTATTTATATAAAGACTGTGTTTTCACTAACATAGTGTGTGGACATTCCTTTGTGGGTGCTTGGGGACAACACTGTACTTAAGAACCAGCCCGCATCACCTCCTGAGAGTTTAAGCCTTGATTGCTCGACCATAGCTACTGAATAGAAAATCTTGGCTAGGGTGCTCTGTGCCTATCCTCTGCCATATGGAGAGCAGGAGTTACAATACCCTTATGGCTCCCCATGGGTGGGAGTAAAACCCTGTACTCCTAGTGTATTTTTTTTGAATTGACAGGTGCTCTCAGTATCATCCATTTTGGGATGCCCAGGCCCTGTCATTGGAATCAGTGGATTACTGATGGAGACGAGATGGTCCCCGTGGCCTCTTGCTTTCCATCGCCTGTTAACTTGTTTTCCCGAAATCCCGGGAAGCACTGACTCTGTCCCTTCGCCTCACTGGCTGTTGGGTGGAAGTTCAATACATGGTATTGTGGGAAAGTCCAGGCCAGACTGGCTGGAGCCTTCCTAATGACTGTTGTGGGTATGCCACTTGGGTGGGACCTCGGGAATGGAGTGTGACGAATACGCATTTCATGTTATGGGTGTCTAGTATCTGGTGTGTGACACAGACTGAGACAGCCCTGCCTGAACTGGTATGAATGCAGTTTGGAGTGCTGAATAGCTATGTGCTTGTCTGAATCTACATTCCGTGTTGTGAGTGTCTGGATGGAGAAGAATGGCCTGAATGCACCGTGAGCGTGATTGCCTGCCTGCCCTTCTGAATGATTGGTTGCTGGATATATACAGTATATCTGGGGACCTCTCACTGGTGGAAATTGTTCAGAAGCTGAAGTCGAAACTTGATGCTTAACCTTGAGGCCCACTGGAAGAAGAGAAATTGCTGCTGCTGTCCTTCGCTAATCTGAAAGCTGCGTGATCGTCAAGGAACTGATCCAAGAGAGGACCTTGGTAGGATACCTCTTCCCGAGTTACGAGGGACCATCGTGCACCAGCTGATCTTTGCCAAAGCTCCCTGGAAGTCAGCACCTTGAATGGCTGCTGACCGGAGAAGGGGACTGCTGAGGAATCGGTAGTGAAGCGCCTGGAAATCCAAGTCCATCGTCGTTGACCAGAGTTCGCAGGTTTGCTTTAACCGCTGGAAGCCGGTCAAAGTGTGTTGCCCAGAAGCAGGGACAACTTGACATTGTGCCGCTCAACGACCGGAGCCTCAACGCCGCACTGCCTAAGACATTTGATTCAAGGACTCACCTTGTTCACCATTGTCGACCGCTTTGTCCGGCTGGACGAAGTAAAGGTCGTCGACGACCGAGGAGAATACGCCGGTGGGTTTCCCACCACCTGAAGACCTCAAAGATGCAGACGAACATCCGAAAACCAGCCGTGATCGCGTCCCGATTGCCGACGCCAGACGCCGACGACCCAACACCCTTGCTGGGCCAAAGTTCGTCATTGACTCTTTGCAGCAACAAACTTTCATCCACCGCACGCCTCATCTTCACAGGACGTTCACAAGCCTTTGTCAATGAGCACCGCAAAGATCGAAGCTGCTCCCTCGACAACCTCGTTCACCTTTTCTTCACTGAGAATTCTTGACGACCCGTGGCTCCTGCCTTAAAGGGAGTTCGCTCAAGAAGGGCCCGTCGACAACTCATCGAAGAACTCTATGAAACCAGGTACATTGGGGTCATAGAACCTTTAGAAGGAATCGAGACTATATTAAACAGCCTGCATCACCTCCTGAGAGCTAAGCCTTGATTGCTCGTCCACGTTTTACCAAATGGAGAATCTTGGCTGGGGTCCTCTGTGCTTCTCTGCCATATAGAGAGCAGGAGTACAGATACCCCCTCCAGTCTTTACAATAACATTTCTGAAGGGACTCACTAATGTGTTCCCTCCACCTCCCTTTCAAGTTCCCTGTTTGGGACCTAAATCTGGTGTTAAAATGTCTTGTGTGCACCATTTGAAACTCTCCATTCATGTCACTTAAGGTTACTAACTTTTGGGGAGGTGTTGCTTGGCAGCCATGGAATAGGCTGGGAACCCTGTGAGCTCCGTGATCTGACTACTTGATCAAAAAAATATGCGTTTCTCGGATCAGCGGCAGCCCAAAAAGTATGTACAGGCGTGGGAAGGCACAGAGCAGAGCATGAGCAGGCTGGCTGCACGTTTATAGCGGAGGAACAGTCGGATTGTTACTTTGTACTGAGAGGCCGGCCGCGAAAGGGACATCAAAATGGCCGCGGCCGAGAACAAAGATTCCGAGGGGCGCACCCCCTGAGATGGAGGAGCTGTCTCCGTTCGACAACAGCAGAGGCGGATCGCTAGCAGTACGAAATAATTATCACATTGCCCAGTCCGGGCGGTCGCAGTGAAAGAGGGTCCCCGACCTGCACAGCCGAGGACCTTGACGAACGGAGGAGGCATACCGATCGAGAGGGCCCGTGTGCACTATTAAGGCAGCAAGCGGCTCCCCAGCGGCTGGGCACAGCAGTGACAATACTCCCAGTGAAGCAGGGGGAGAGACGCTGGTGGAGTGCTTTGGGAGCAGAGCGCGGACGATCGAGGGATCCAGCAGATACCATCGGCCCTTTTGGGGATAGCAAGAACCCACCCTTGCTGGGACTGAAGACCACGGGTGAAGGGGCTGACCCACGACTCATAGACACAGCGCTATGTCTAATAAACCCCCAAGACTGAAGGGTAAGCAACCCACATTAGACGAATACACTAAGACGCCGCCTGGCCCGGAGTGAGCCAGGAGCAAAGACAGAGCCCAAGTTGGGAGCAGTGCCACCATGGGCACGAACCAGGAGGTCCTTGAGGCGATCGCCGATCTAAAGGTGGCTTGGGAGACCAAGCTTGAACTGGCGGTGACATAACTAAAAACGACGCTGGAGCTCCAGGTTGGGGCAGTGCAAGAGGACGTGATTCTACTACGGCAAGACGTTGGGTCTCTGGCGGAGGGCACGGAGAACCTCAAGAAGGAGATGGGCCCGAACACGGCGGACTGTGCTTTCCACTGGTCGGAGCTTCACGCCCTGGTACAGCGAGTGGGTAATTTGGAGAGCAGAGCGGAGGCGGTGGAAGGACGAGCCCGGAGGAATAATATCCGTATTGTTGGACTGCTGGAAGGAACAGTAGGCCATAACCCCACGGAGTTCGTTAAAACAATGTTACAGGGAATCACTGGAGGAGTGCTGTCTCAGGGGTTCGCGGTGGAAAGGGCGCATAGGGCCCTAACGAGGAGACCACCGCCAGGAGGCCCACCTAGGCGGGTGATCGCCAAGATACTTAACTACAGGGATCGAGAAAGGATCCTGGAACACTTTTGCAAAGGTGGGACAATACAAAGAGGGTCAGCAAACATAACGGCTTACCCGGATTATACCCTGATGGTGCAGCGGAGCAGAATGAACTTTGGGGCAGTCAAGAGAAGATTGCGAGAAGCGGGACATAAGTACATGTTGCTTTACCCGGCTAAACTAAAAGTTTTTCACAAGCACAGAACTTTGTTTTTTGAAACTCCGGAAGAAGCTATGGGATGGCTCGACACGCAGGGTTGCCCCTAGGAGTCGGACGTTCGGACAGGAGAAGGAGGTGACTGCAGGACCAACCTTTACATCCCCCATTTAGAGTTTAGTTAGGTCGCTGATAGTGCGGTGACACCCTGCTGGGGTCTTGCCCGGGGAACCAGGGTAGGCCCAAACGCGGGGGAGCCTGAGATCCAGGGATGATGGAGCTGGGCAACTGTTGGGGTTGGGGTAGGGTGGGGGGGGGAGGGAAGGGGTTGTGTGCTGTGGTTTGTTATAGTTGGGGAAGAGTTATGGGGTGAGCCTACACCTCACGGAACACGAGACGAACCATGGGAGACCTTAAGATAGTCACTTGGAACGTCAGTGGGCTCAATAATTATCTGAAGTGGAACAAGGTAATGATGTACCTGCGCAGACAGAGTGGATATAGCCCTGTTACAAGAAACTCATTTAAAGCAAGATCAACTGGAAGTGATATGGAAAAAGTGGAGAGGGACAGTGGTAGGGGCAACATACTCTGCCTATGCAAGGGGGGAATCACATGGGTGGCCCCACATGTTCCGTTTCAGTTGCTGAGCTCGCTGGTAGAGGCGGATGGTAGAATGGTGATCATGAAAGGGATGGTGGAAAATAGAGAGATCTGCATCGTAAATACCTATGCCCCGAACCAAGATACAGCTGCGTATTTTAGGACTCTGTATAGTAAACGCAGTGGCAGCGTGGGGGGAGCTATATTGTGGGGGGGAGATTTCAATTGTGTGTTGAACCCCAACATAGATAGATCAGACACTAAAATAGTTAGACCCACCCCGGCTGCAAAGGCACTGCATGCACTACTGGCGGATTTTGGGCTGACAGATGCATGGAGAACACGTCATCCGCAGGATAGAGAATATTCACACTATGCAGCCCACAGGGCCTATATACAAGACTGGATTATGTATTCGTCACGCAGGAGTTACTGACCGAAATACCGCAGGCTGAATACAAAGCTAGAGTCCTCTCAGACCACTCGCCACGGCTACTAGTGTTGCAATACCGACCCCTAAGGGGGAGGATACCCACATGGCGATTGCGTGCAGAAGCGCTTAAAGATAGCGTATTCAGGGAGGATATGCGAGAGGAAATAAGTTATTTCGAGATAAATACTGGTAGTGTTAAGACAGCAGGCACACTCTGGGAAGCCTTTAAACTAGTAGTGCGAGGAATTGCCATAGCCGAGTCTAAAGGACTGCAGAATGGGATTCTGACCGAATTGCAGGACTCTGAAAAGGAACTGGAGAGGGTATTGGAACGGGGCAGCAACACTAAGGCAGATACAGAAATGGCACTGGGCCTGCAGCAGAAATGTGCAGGATATTGGAAGAGATTATGTAATCTTAATTATAAAAAGTACATAGAAAGACAACATGCTGGAGGCGACAAACCAGGAAGACTCCTTGCGTGGCTCTACAAAAACGAGACTCCTAGGCCCCCAATCCGAACAAGAGTGAATGACAATGGCAACATAGTGGATACGCAAGAGGGGGTTAATCAAGAATTTGCAGACTATTATAGACGCTTGTACGGGGACGAGACGGGGAGCAACAGGGGGGAAATAGGCGACATACTGGAAGATATTGGGCTACCCCAAATTAGTGTAGAGGAAAGGGAGGAGCTAGATGCCCCGATCACCCTAGAGGAGCTAGAAGAAGTGGTGAGGCAGCTGCCCACGTGTAAAACCCCGGGAACCGAAGGACTCCCAAGCAAATTTTATAAGGCATATAAAGCAGAGATTCTCCCCCCACTGCTGGAAATGCTTAATGAAGCATATGAAGTTGGGAGACTACCGGAATCACTGCGCGAAGCGGTTATCATACCACTCCCCAAGCCCAATAGGCCTGGTAGTGACTGCAGATCCTATAGGCCCCTATCGATGTTGAACCAAGATAGTAAGATTTTAACAGCGGTTCTAGCAAACAGACTTAAGAAGGTTATAAATAAACTAATTCACCCTGATCGAACAGGATATGTCCCAAATAGGAATATCTTGAATAATTTGAGGCGACTCCATCGAGTGGTCAAACATACTAAAGGAGATACTAGCGAAATGGCGATAGTGTCACTGGATGCGATCAACGCATTGGACTCGGTCAAGTGGCCCTGGCTGAAGGCGGCCCTTGCTAACTACGGAATGGGGCCAGGATATCTTCACTGGGTAGAACTCCTATATAGTGCGCCATTAGCGAGAGTGAAGACAGGAACTGTGATCTCTGAAAGGTGGTAACTTGGTAGAGGAACCAGACAGGGATGCCCCTGGTCCCCCATGTTGTATATTCTGGCTTTGGAGCCTCTGGCGATTTATTTAAGGCAGCAATATGACACAATAGGCATTGTCGTCGGGAAAACATCACATTTAATTTCACTATACGCAGACGATATGTTGTTGTATTTGCGCTACCCAGAGGAGAATCTGCAGTATGTGTTAGAAGTGGTGGGGAGGTTTGCTGAACTCTCAGGTATAGCTGTGAACCCAAGTAAATCCTGTGTTTTGCCTCTGGGCAGATATAGGGGGCTCTTGGCGGAGAATTTGCCGGTACTTCAGATACCGTGGGAGGCCACAACCTTTAGATATCTTGGGATAGACATATACCATACAGTAGAAGCCGAACATAGGCATAATACAGAAAGAACGGTTCAGAAACTGGAAAACATCATGAAGTTCTGGGCGAAACTCCCCTTGGCAATGATGGGTCGAGGGGCGATGCTTAAGATGGTGGCATTGCCCAGACTGTTGCATTGCTTCGCGAACATCCCGTACTCCATACCCCGGCAATTCTTTAGGTTGGACAGCATATGCAGGGAATTCCTATGGCACGGGATGAGGAACAGGGTAGCCCTGTGGAAACTCCAAAATCTGCATGAGAAAGGGGGCATTAAATTACCAAACTGGGAAGTATATTATGTAGCAAGCCAATTGCAACATGTAGCCAAATGGCTCTCGGCGGAGCCTACCTTAGAGCATAGGCTGCATCAAGGAGATTGCACCCCATATTTTTTGAGAGAAATTATATGATTACCCAAGCAGGAGTTGAGAGGTCGTCCGGGGATGTTGGGTCTTGGGTGGGGGATGTGGCAGAGGGTGTGCCGGTTGATGGACAAGCCGGCCCTGTGCTCTTCGCAAATCCCATTGGTCACAATGATGGGAACAGAAAAGCAACTAAGGTTAATGATTAGGAAGTATTGGGAACCGGTAGGAATAGCAACATTGGGGGATGTGTGGCAAGAAGGGAAAATATTGGAATTTGGGGAGCTGGTGGAACAAACCGGGTTGAGTGCTGGGCAATACATTACGTATCATGGGATGGTGCAACGAATTAAAGACACCTGGTCCGAGGTGGAACTAGCAGAGGAACCGGACATCACACTAGATGCGCTATATGATATAGCGGAAGGGGGGCATGAAACGTCTAGAGTATATGAGATGATGATGACGACGACTCAAGTGGGCAAGGAAGTGGTGCAACTTAGACTGGACTGGGAGGAAGATTTAGGGGACCTGATAAGTGACAGGATGTGGGAAAGGGCTCAGGGGTATCATAAAGTATTGAGAAATGCTAGGCTGCAACAAATACAGTTGTATATAACTCAGAGCATATCTGACGCCACTAAAGATAGCCAAATTTAAGAACGCCGGAAGCCAAGTGTGTCCCAAATGTAATGAGGAAAATGCAGGAATGGTACATATGTTCTGGGCATGCCCACTGATGGCGAAATATTGGAGAGACATAGCACAGAAAATGGAAGACCAGGGAATTTTCATGAACTGTGTGGGCTTGTTTGTTGGGACGGTTCCCCAGACTGCGGAAGCTTAAACATGTGAATAAATTGAAAGATCTGGCATATGTTCTGGCGAAGAAAAGAATTGCGATGGGATGGAAAGCGTGTCACAAGGCCAAAGTGGAGACGTGGTGGAGGGACTTGCAAAAGTGGGCGGAGGCAGAAACGGTGGCATGGCAGGAAGCGTGTAAAGGGGACATAGAGGGTGAAGCTGGAGCCCTAGCGGGTTGGAGACAACTAATAGCAGAACTATTTGGGCTTTCGTATGATGGACCAAGTGATGTCTCAATAAGCGTGGCGGAAGAAGTCTCCCCACCACAAGAGGTGGAGACTAACAATGGGAGAAAGTAGGCTCGGGAGGGGGGTGGGACGGAAATACAGTGGGCGAAAAAGTAACAATGTATGTGTATTTATGAGCAAGTTATGTATCCACTGTAAGTTGAGTTTGGTTTGTTATTTGTCGTTTGAATAAAATTAATAAAATTGTTTTTAAAAAAAAAAAAAGGTTACTAACTTTCAAGACCATCTCTTTGGTAGCACTAACTTCAGCCTGTAGAGTGAATGAGTTTCAGGCACTATCCTGAAAACCACCATTTTCTGTGTTTCACAAGGACAAGGTTGTCCTGATGGTTAAGCCTTAATTTCTGCTTAAGGTCATTTCAGGCTTTCATTCAGGACAAAAGATTGTTACCCACTTTCTTTCCTCCACCTCATCTTTGCACGGAGCAGGAGAGGTTGCACAGGCTCGATCCGCGTAGGGCTGTAACTTCTACATTTCAAGGTTGTCGAAACTTTGGCTCCATGACAAACTATTCATAGGTTATACAGGTCATAGATTGGGTTAGGCTGTGACAAAGCAAACCTTATCCAGATGGATTCTTCTAGCGATTTCAGAATGATACAGGCTGGCGGGTAAGGATGCTTCAGAAGGCTTGAGGGCCCATTCCACTAGAGGAATGTCTAATTCATCTGCATTGCAAAGAGGGTGTACCTATTAAAAAAAATTGTGAGGCAGCTAAGTGGTCCACAATACACACTTTCACTAAGCATTACTGCCTTGATTCTGCCCTAAGTCAGTATGGTAGCTTTGGAAAAGCTGTCCTCCATTCTGTTCATGGTAACCATTGATGACAACATTCTTAATCCGTCCACCAAAATTAACACTGCTTTGGGAGTTTATCATAAGATGAGGAATACGTGGGAGGACACAATCCATTCGAAGAACAAGTTACTTAGCCCTGATAATGTTCTTTCGACTGGATGTTCCTCCCACATATTCCTCATCGCCCTCCCAGCCTACCCCTCAGTAGAATTTGCCATTCTATTAAAGCTTTCGCACCTTCAAAACTAGTATGGTCAAACCAGTCTTCATGCGGGTAGTTCTACTTGAGAATGGTATGAAAAAACAGAACTGAAGCCAATGGGCGCAGCGCATGCTATATATGCTTTCGATGACATCAACCTCGGGATGGAGGCCCTCGAGGGACAACGAGTCGACTGCATCGACGCAGAGCGCCCTCTGCCGAAAAAATTCTGATCAGCTGAACCTGGATATTATATATCAAAGATGAGGATTAAGTGGGAAGAACATTCAGTCGAAAGAACGTTACCAGGAGTAAGTAACTTGTAGAGCTGGGGTAGCCAGGGATTTCATGGGTAGGGCCGAGCTTGGGGGTCAGGCCCGGCTCTAGGAGCCCACCACGGGCCGAGCCCATAAAATCCCAGTCTCCCCCAGAAAAAGAAAAAAATAAACTCTTATCAGGGCTGCATTTATTTTTTGCCGTTTTGTGCATTTCCTTCCATATTGCCCACGTAGTGGTCCAAGTGGAAAGAAATGCAAAAAAAGGATGAAAATTAAACACGACCCTGATGCCTTCTCGGCACCCGAGCCAGCATCAGGGCAAGATAATTTTTTTTTCATATTTGGACATTTCTTTCCATTTTGGCTGCGTGGCGCCGGCAAAATGAACAGAAATGCCCAAATATGGAAAAAAATTAACGCAGCTCTGGTACCCTCTTGGCACCGGAGCTGGCATCATGGCCAGATTTCTTTTTTTTCATATTTGGGCATTTCTTTGTTTCCAGTGCCGGCAAAATGGAAAGAAATGCTTTAATTTATTTTCCTCAATGCGATCATGTGCGCACAGTCACACCAACACTGGGCATCCATGGTGGGGCCCATGGTGTACGGGATACCGGGCCAAAACGAGGGTCAGACTGGAGCCCCCGTTTGAGCCAGGACCAGCCCCCGCCTTGCCAGGCTCACCCACCTCTACCAACCAGCACAAATCGCTGTCTTGTTCCCGACTCCCTTCTACTAGGCCCCACTCTGGCTGTATGTCTATCAATAAGTTCCTAAAACATTGTTGAATTGTGCTTTTTAAGTCTGTGTCCAATATTGATTCACTTCAGCCCTTCACAGGAATATTGGACCATGGCAACCAGTTCTCTAGGTCCTCCGCCTGCAATTCCATGTTGTGGGAGACCCTAGCCAATTGATCCAACAATTCCCTGTTCTGACGTACCTCCTCCAATATCTCGGCCAGACCCTGTTCAGTCACATTCACTTCCCCCTTAACTTCAGTCAGGGAGGTTCTCTCTCAGTTCATCTCACAACGATGCAAACTGCTCCTGGAACATTTGTTATTATCCCCCTCCATGTCATTGTGGCATTCCCTAAGGTCGGTCTTGTTGAGAACCATCTATGTAGTCTCTTGGGCACCCCCTTCTCCTCAGTAGCCCCTTTCTCACCCTCTTGCGTGCCCTCACCTTGTTGCCTCCAACAACGCTCCAATTGTCCTCCTTGACCCCCTGGGGTTGCCTCCTTCTGGCTTGGGTGCCCTTCCATTTCGCTCCTGACATCTGGGTGTCGCCTCTCCACCAATACGTGTGCCTCGACCACCCGTATTGGGAAATGACGGCAGTGCAGTTCCCAGCCTCCTGTAATTGTATGCACCCTTGCAGTCTAGTTTCAAGTCCCTTTGTGTACACTTTACAGCTGTCCCCCACCGGCCCTCCTCTTTATTCCTTCTCCACACTCACCAGCCATCTTCCACAGGGGGCTACCTGACGTGGGGGCTCGGCCGCTATCTTGCACACACATTTCCTCCAGAGTCCCCACCCTCATTACTACGTCACTCGCTGGGGGAGCTTCACACCAGCCGAAAAACATGATGCTCGCTCCACGCCTTGCTCCGTGTATTTATTTCCGGCTCCCGGGCCGCCAAGCTTTAGCTCCTCCCCCTCTGTTCGTTCGCTGCTCCCAACCTCCCTCTGGGAATGCGCAATCTACTCTTTGGATCGCCAGTGACCTCTCCTAGGCGGCTCTCCTTTGCACAGATACTCGACCTGTGTTGTTTTCCCTTATGGCCGGGGGTCTCTGATTTTGTGCTCATTCTCTCCTGCACCACCGGGGGGCCGCTTATCTCGCCGCCTGTCTCACCTCCGGTGTCACTGCCTCTGCTGTGCTTGCTTCCCCTGGCCGGCTTCTTACATCATGCTTGCACGTGTCTACTTCCATGCGGGCCGCTTCTCTTCTCGGGATGGGGCACCTGCTGCTAGCAAAGAGGGTTGCCACTCTGTTATTACTGCTCCTGGGTGCTTTGCATTGCCCAGACGGTATCTGTAACTCGGATGCACAGCCTGATTTATTGCGGTCAGGAGTGGAGCAGAGGACAGCACGTACTCCCTCACTGGTGGCCATCTTGGAATCCCTTTAATCTGGTAATTTATGATAGTACAATAATGAATGCTACTTTATCAGAGTTTTCAGTAATGTTAAACATGGAATGAATAGCTAACAATTCAAGTATTACTACATACTTGTGTTAATACAAACAATGCATATGAAGATGCATAATGCCTTCAAGTTGGAGAGACATACCTTATCGTATCTTTTAAACATTTGTAGAGCACGACATCAGCCCAAAGGCATCTTGGCGCTGAAGCAGACGTGCTAAGGTCAACTCGAGGAGTAGAACCAGAAGTTAAATAAGGAAAGTCTTCAGAGCCCTCCGAAACAGAAGTGGAGCCTTGATGTTATGCAAGGCAAATGGAAGAGCATTCCAAGACTTGGCAGCCATTAGAGGAAAGGCCCGGCCTCATAGGCGGGCAAACCTAGCCCTGGGGGGCTGAATGATCCCCAAGGCTTGGGAGAGTAGTGACCTGGCTGGTTTATAAAAAAAAAAAAAACTTGGCCTGGAGAAATTCTGCACCCACTCATGTGCACCAAGCACAAAGACTTCCAGTCCTCTGCTCCACTGGGAGCCAATGAAGTTGGCGCAGGAGAGGGGACATATGGGTTCCAAAAGATGGGCGGAGAACAGCCCTTGCTGCTAAGTTCTGCAGGAGCTGAAGGTGCTGAAGAAGATGACCCGGCAGGGCAAGATGGAGAGCATTGCAATAGTAAATATTAGAAATGAATAATGAAGAGACCACTGGAGCATGGAACTTCTTGGGAGTAAAGGGCAGAACTTTCCGCAGTGTCCAGAGTTTATTATGGGCTCTTAGACAGACCAAAGAGAGATGATCAGTCATAGATGGTGAAGCTGCCATTTTCATCCCAAGGTCTTTAACTGGGGACAATGGGATGGGAAAAAGGGAAAGACTTTCTGTCCAGCACTCTGGGGTCCAGAACAGTGAGGGAGATGAAGTTCCCAACACCTCCCTTTTACCAACCTTGAGCTTCTGCCAGTTAGACGCCATGCAGTCCCCAATGGCCTGAAGACAGCTTCTCAAGCGAGCCGCAGTTTCAGGTTGGCTAAGATGTAGTCGTACAATTAACTGCGTATCATCCGCATAAGAGTAAAACTGGAAGTCAGACATGGATGATACGCAGAAGCGGTTCAATGTAAATATTAAACAAAGTGGGAGAAAGTGAGGAGCACTGTTGGACCCCATAAAGCAGAGAAACCCACTGAGAGCAGAAAGGAGGTAAAAGACAGATTGGGAGCGCTCCGTCAAGAAAGAAGTAAACCAAGCTAACACTTGGCCCGAGATACCGATCGAGGTGAGCCGGGAGATCAGGCAAGGGTGGTCGATGGTATCAAAGGCCGCCGATAGATCTAACAGAATCTTGGCCCCTACCCTAATCAACCAAGCAAGTCAGATCGTCCACCATCGAGACCAAAGCTTATTCGGTGCCCGGGCGGAAGCCAGTTTGGAAAGGGTCCAGGGAGCAATAGGATGCTAGAAAGGCACTAATAAGGGGGGACACCAAAGATTCAAGAAGTTTCATGAGGCAGGGTAAAAGAGAAATCGGCCGAAAATTAGATAACACTGCGGGATCAAGGCCAGGTTTTTTAAGCAGAGGGATGACAAAGGCATGCTTGAGATTATCTGGAATGATTCTAGAATGGAAGGAATCATTCACTGCCTTGGAGAGCTGAGAAATAATATCCTTGGCGATTAATTTTAGCATGGATAGTGGAATGGCATTAGGGGAGGCTGATTTAAGCCCAATAAGAGCATCCATCACCACCTGTTCAGAAAAAACTTGAAAGGATCACCATTGAGAACTCGAGGTGGAAGTCAAAACAGATATAGATGAAGACAGATCGAACAAAACCTTGGGGGTTACAAGGAGAGTCAATCCCTTTGCGAATAATAGCAGTTTCCTCATCAAAGAACTGCAAAAGCGAGTCACAGAGTTCCTGGGATGGGGGAAATGTCAGGCTGCGACTTAGTGGGAGCAGACAGAGATTTGTCTGTCGCATATAGGGCTCTCGGCCTGTTGATGGCCTATTCAATCCTATAGCTAAAATACAAAAGTTTGGCGGCTATAATCGCTTTGTGATACTCGAGTGACCTAGTGGAGAACAATCCGCTCATTAGGCAGATAGGCTAGACACCCTTTCCTTTCAGCTTGTCTATGGCGCAGTCGCACATTTCTAAGCTCAACCCTGTACCAGGGCTCAGACTGCAGAGACTTAACACGGCAGCCTCTATAAGGCAGCAAATCATCAGCCGCTGATATAAATGACAGAGACAAGGTCAACAAGGAACATTGAGGGACCAGACTACAGTCTTCAGTAATCCGAGAGGAGAGGCTGGCCGGGGAGATGGTGTGCCAGCCTCGTTTCAAGGCAAACTTGTGAACGTGGCCATAGGGGTAGGTGAGGTCGTACAGGGAAACTAAAGTAAGAAATGGCACCGGAAAATAAATGTCAATTACATTAAAGTTTATCTTCAGGTATACAAATAAATTGTCTGAGGCCTGTTTATTGTTCCGTGTATGCATCATGGGCTAAGACCAAACCCTAAGGAAAATACTTTAAGAACCTCCGACAAGGTTAACTTCTAGATATATAGCACGTTTTCAATTTTCATTTTCTGACAGTGAACACAAACACCTGGCCTAGATATGTCAGTGGGTTAAAACAAGTGGCCCAGATGTGTTGTCATCAGTGATGTCATTAATGACATTTGTGCTAACATCTTTGATGTCCTGGGTGTTAGTCTTAGCAGTGCACAGTGATGGGAAAGTTATGGAAAGTACCATAGGGAACCTGAAAAATGAATTGCTAATAACTTTTGACTTGTACGATGGATTTGGCTAAAATTTTGTAAACATAGTTGTACTTGCGAGACCCATCCCACACTGGAAATGTTGGGAGAGATATGTTAAATAGTTATTAAGAAAACAAAAAAGGCAGTTTGGGCCTACTCACCATTCATTTTTCCATTGAGGAAACAGTCAAATATTTGCTCAAGCGCACATCGGAAACCGCTGGATGGAATTGGACCAGATGCCAAACAATTTAGATATGAAGTGTTGACTCAATTTCCAGGGGTGGTCTTGGGTTATTGAGTCCAGTAGTTTTTGTAAATATTTGATGGAGAAGGGGGCAGGGGGGTTATGCCCCTTCTTCCAAAAGCATAGCTACATCTTGTTAGGCAAGATTGTATGCAGTAACCCTTTCGGAGACCACACCAGTTTTGTCCTGTTGGTATTAGGCAACCCACCTATTGGTATAGGTCTGTACTACACAAGTTGGTAGCGTGACTGAGCAGCCAGACTTATCTCAAGAGAGGTAAATGTGAGCTGTTGCATCGAAATCCACAAATACAAGTATCCAAATACCACTTACACTCAAGGTTTTCTAGTAAAATAAGTATTTATTTCACGGTCAATTTTAAATAAGCCTTCTTTAAAAAGGGCAATGTGCATCAATAAATATACACTTCATAACACGTTCTCCGAATCAAGATAAGCAAGTAGATGCTCTTTAGCGATGCTTCATACACACTTTCTACACCCTGGGGTGACTTAAATTACTAGGACAGTATTGGCATTTATACATCACTTTTTACACTTCGTAGAATTCTGAGATTGTGGAAAAGATTAGGGAAGGAAAAAGGTTAACAGGTTCTCTGAGCATGTGAGCACTTTTCAATCCCCCAATGAAGTCTATATAGAATCTTTCCCAGCAATACAAGTTAAACTAACGTATCACCTATGAGGGTCAGAAGAGTCTGCAGGGGGCCAGGACAGCCAAAGTCAATTTGAATAATGTCTATGGAGCTGAGGTACTTCTTGGATAGCACACAAGTCTTGCACGAAGTTAGAGAGTTTGTAGAAAATGACTGTTGGACCACAAGCAGTTAGGTTTGTGAAAGTCAGAGCTGATTTCAACTTTGCAAAAAGCAGCTACTGCAAGTCTCAAGTGAGATAATGCACGCTACAGACAAGAGGTAACTACCCCTTAGTCAGCACAGTACCTTAGGTTTGAAGAAGACAATCCAGCTGGCTTCTGTTCTGGTTGCAGTCTTGCAGATCCTGGGTTCCTGGCAGTTCAAAGGTCGTCGGTGGCTATGGGCTCTTTTCAGTTCAGTGGTCTTTCGCACCACCGTGGATATTGGACACTTAATGGGTTTCCTTCACTCCCTGAGTCTAGCACTATGGTGAGGTGACTGGAGCTTGGGTCATCCTGCTTTGGGAGGGTCCTCAGGATCTTCCTGGAGCTTCTGTCCGGCTTGAAGAAGATGCACTCGACTACAGATTTCTCAAAGGGAAGAAGTCGTACTCTCCAGAGCTTCTCTAGTCGATTCGGAAAAGCAGTTTCAGCACAGCAGCGGGGCTTCGACAGGCACTTCATGGGTCCAGGAGGATGCAGCAAGCTTCTCTTCAAGCTTCATTTGGTGTACGTTTTGTCCAGTTTTTGACTCTGCCTTTGGTTCAAGCCTCGCCTTTTATGCAGGTTTCTCCCATTCATGCACAGCCTAGCTGTCACTCACACAGCAGGGTCACGCCAGCCAATCAGCACTGGGTGCATTCAGGTTACAGAGGAGACAAGGACAGGATGTTTCAGGCTACTCCCTTGCTTCCTTCCCTGCCAGACACACTGGAGCCAGAGGCGGGTTTCAGTACTGAAGCCCACCAAAGGCAAAACGAACAGAAGGGTTAAAGCTGGTTTGGCACGTAGAGTAAAACCCAAGAAAGACCTAACAAGAAATGGTGAAAAAAGAAGACCGGGGCATTTTGACGAAATGGGCACCATGGGTTCTATACTGCAGCTGAGGAAGCACAATGTAAGGGAAATTAAACCACTGCTACCAGCCATTTAAAGTTGTGAGTAACATTAAAAATGTTACATGAGTAAGTAGAAAAAGGGGCTACCAAGTAACCCCCCAGCACTCCACATAAAATGGGGTGTGCTGGATCTACAAAGAGAAAAGGTAAAGTTAATTTCACATTACAATTCTTGGGAACAGTAGTTCTCGCAAGAAAAGGTATTTAAACATTATGAGAAATCCAAAGGACTTCTCTAACACTGTTCTGAAGGGGCTTTGTGTCACAATACAAAAAACAGATGCCTACGTGGTTTGTCAGACTCCAAAAACAAAGAAAACGGCCTAAATGAGATCAGAAATACATGAGTGAGTGAGACCTTTTTCTCACTCTAGGAGAACAATTAAAGTCCTAAAGCCAGCAAAAGAGCTGGGGGTCTCTAAGGTTGACGGGAATTGGCACAGAATTGAGAATTCTCGCCAACACATCTCCCATGGCGCTTTGCAGCAGAGAGGCTTTTCAGAAATGAAAGCTGCAATTTGTTTTTGTTCGATGCAAGCGATAACTGCAGTATTACCCGCGGCTACCTGAAAACCAAAAGGCAGAAAAATGTCATTTGGAGGAGGAAAAACAATGCAATGCATCAGGCTAGAGGTCGGGGAGGGGTTGTGGTGGAGAGAGGCAACACCTTGTGAAATTGGGGAGTTGGAGGGGGCTAGGGACCAAGTTAAAGCACACACCTTTTTTTGTAGCAGTGGTTATTTGGTAGGATAACCGCAGCTGCAAAAGAAAACTAGATTAGGAATTATTGTCACACAGAAAGAGGGCTGGGGGCATGGATGAGGTCTAGGGACGGGAATATGTGCAGTAGCCACGACCAAAGGCCCTTACAATTGGGACCCGAAAGGCATGGAAAGTGGCCCCCTAATGGGTGTAATAGAAACATATTGATGGAACATATTCAGAGGACATGCCTGAAGGCCGTGGCCAGTGGCACATAAAAAAAAGATGGTATAACAAAACCCTTGAAATTCAGCTGATGGGGGAAGTCCTGGCTGGCTTAACTCAGTGCATTCCCGTTGCAAAGCCCATAATCGCATGCGTATTCTAAAAAAAGGAATTCACAATTGCATACAAAATGGTATTATGGGGGGGGCACCTAAGGGAACACGCAGAGTTAAGCAGTCATGACTTCCCACATCAGCTGAATTTCAAGGGTTTTGTTGCGATAAATCTGACCTAAACTTAGTTTTTTCAGTGTGTGTGTATATATATATCAGCATGAATTAATTCTGTATTAGTGCAGTGTCTACAGCAATAGCAAATTACAAGAGTCACCACAATAATTTATATTCACGGCAGCACCTATGGCGTGAAATGGCTTCATTATTTATTCCATTGCAGCACATGTCCGAAGCAGTACACAAGGTGGCAGTCTTGTATGCAGTTTCAAATGTATTTCTGTTATACATTGCCTCTGTAATGTATCTTTCCTTTTCCACCACAGCAAACCCCTCCTCTGCCTTGGTAATAACATTACTCAAATTAACCACTTGAGGTATTTTCTCAAATATTCTTGTTGTTTTTGTTCCAGGAAACTAAGCCATTGTTCTAAAATAGTATTAGGAGATCTATAAGCAAGAACTAATTGGTGGTAGGCAGTGGTTAATCTCTTGTTGCCTCACCTTTTTTCTTAATGAGTAGCATGTACCCAGGTAGGTGTAGGTAGCTCCTTTTTACCTTTTTGGCAGAGTTAGTGGTTAAAAGTATCTAAAAGGTCACTTCTACTGCACAGTTAATGTTTTCTGCTGGTGTACCTTCACATAGACTAAATCCTCAGGCTCCAGTGAGTTGCATGCCTACTTTGGTCCTTTCAGTAATGTTTCTGTAAATGTGAACGGACAGGCCTAAAAGTTGGATTTGTGCTCTCACACCCCTGAGCATCTGATCTCCTTCCTGACCACGGAAGCCAAATTGTAGTTGATCCCTCCCACATTGGTTGGCACAGGTTCCTGATTCTTGCTAACCGCTAACCTTGAGGCAGCCAATGAGGGGGAAGACGGTTAGGGAGAAGTGGATAGGGAAGGGGTTTTGGGGAAACCGGATTGAGGGTTAGGGTTTGTGTAATGGATGGGTAGCGGGGGGTTGAAAGGGAAGAAACACACACAACATAAAACCATGAAAAAACAGCAATGTCCTTCTTAATCCTTGGGTTCCTTACTCCTGAACACACACTCCTATTCAGCAGAACACACTCCTTATTTAGGAATATGCCCTGATAACATTCTTACATTCAACGTCCCATACCATAGTTTGTAAGCGACTAACATAAGCACATAGCATCTAGAAAACTGGGCATAGAGCAATGTTACAGACAAACAAGTTAATGGATAATTAATGAGCAGCTTGACCCAATGAACTCCTGAATGCTCTTGCCAGAGGAGTTATTTCCACAGTTAAATACTTCTCCCAAAGCATAGTGTGCTGCCTGGATGTCCACATATATGCATAATAGCAAGCAGCGACAAACAAACCTATCGTTGCCCGAAACTAGGCCTACTCCTCCTTTGAATGCCTGGTCTACAGGCTCGCTCTCTCCCCAGTCAACCATGGCCGAAGGAAACGGTAGTTAGACTCGTCCCTCACAGGTTGGGGAACTCCAGAAAATTATCTGACAATCAGTGGTCATTGGTCTCCATCAGAGCCCACACTACACACAAACCCTTTAGAGCTGAGGACAATCAGACTAGTGCTGATTGCCTTTCTGCCCTCTGCAGGGGAAAAAAGTCTGGATAACGACGGGCAACACAGTGGCTATGCATCACCTCAACAAGAGGGGTGGTGTAGGGTCACTCACTACCACTGTGCAATGCAGCTGTGGGTTTGGGTACTGCAAGGAGGAGTCTCATTATCGCCATTCACCTAGCTGGAGAGGAGAATACATCAGCGGAAAGTATGAGCAGGCAGAGCAGTCTCTCACAAGTGAGTTGGCTTAGGAAGTCCTTATAGAGTATATATATTTGTTCGTGTCCGGTATTAACAGGACTTGGAACCTGTTCTGCTCCAGGGAATTTCCACACAGGGGAGCTCCTGGGACGCATTGTGGTTGATTGGGACTTTCCACTCCTGTACACGTTCCCTCCAGTTCCCATCATTACCCATGTCATCAGGAGGTTGAGCAAGTTCGGGAAATTCCTGATCCCAATTGCTCTCGATTTGGGCCAGGAGGACATGGTACCCAGACCTTCTAGACCTGTGCATATGCCCTCTGATTCGTCTTCCTCAAAGATTAGGCATGCTCACTGAGGAAGGAAGTTGCATTCTCCACCCAGAAATCAAAACACTGAACCTTTACGCCTGGTTTCTGAGAGGTTGAGATACAGAAATTGGGACCTCCCGGAAGACGTAATAGAGATTTTGCTTTCGGCAAAAAGGCCAGCAACGAAAGCTCAGTACCACTGCCATTGGAACAAGTTTTGCAGCTGGCGTAGAGCTAATAACATTGACCCTTTTTCTTGTGATACACCTTCAGTGTTCTTTCATACTTTATTTGGCCCATTAAGGTCTGCAGGTTTCCACTGCGAATGGATATCAGGCAGTGTTCTCTATCTTTAAGCAGTCTCCAGAACAGGTTTTTTTTTGTAGAGTTCCCATTGTCATCCAGTTTCTGAAGGAGCTGAGCTCCATTTGAGCCTCTCCTTTAGTGTCCTTGACTATGTGGAATCTCAAAACTGTATTTCGAGGGGATTGGGTCCTCCGACGTATTCCATATCTATGACATGTAATCACCACAGCTGTGCTGCTTCGGAAACTTTTTGTCGGCTCCTGCGTCGATGACGTCGATGCGCCGTCGTCGAGGACCTCCTCTGACGTCATCCGATGTGATAAGTAGGACGCACGACGCCCGTAGCCTCAGTTCCGTTTTTTCCGCGAACGTGTTGCTTCGTGAATCTCGGTTAACGCCTCGACTCTTTGGAGTTCTGTTCTTCTCGGTTCTTCGAACCTGTTCGTTTTTGTGAAAATCCTTCGTGTGAAGATGTCTTCTACTTCATCTTCGACCCCGCGTCCGGGCTTCAAGAAGTGCGGGGAGTGTGGGTCCAAGATGTCGGTGACGGACTCGCACGACGCCTGCCTCTGGTGCCTCGGGGAGGCCCACGACACGGATGACTGTATCGACTGCCACTCGCTCACGTATCCGTTCCAGGTCCCGGTCCTCGACGCGTTCGAGACCGTGTGCACCTGTGAGGTCTTCGAGGAAGACATCGACGTCTGAGGCGTCGAGGGCGTCGACAGGCTTTCTCGAAGCTCCGAGGAAGTCGTCGAAGTCGTCGACGCTCAGGTCGTCGAAGGACACGCTCGGGGCTCCGGCTTCGAGGGCTGGGTCGACGCTGCATCTGACGTCGACGCCGATTTCCTCGACGCCGATTTCCTCGACGCCGATCCTCTCGGCGCCGATGCCTGTTCTCTCGACGCCGGCGCCGATTCGCTCGACGCCTTTCGTGTCGGAGGTACCCCGTGGCACGGGGGAACCCCCTAGGAAGGCTCTGGTTAAGAGCAAGCACTCTCGGGTGCCTTCTTTTCGCCACCTGGAATATATTTCAGAGGCGGATGAGGATTCTGATGGCCTGGTTCCTAGTCAGGTTCCAGATGAAATTGTCTCGGGCCATAGTCAGTTTGACGATTTGAGGCAGTCACTGCATGATGCCAGTGGACTGGACACCTCTCCGGAGGTGGAGTTTTTTAGGCCTGAGCCTGGCTCTCATGCCGATTCCTCGTACCGGCGCCTTATGGCTAGGATTTCTGAGTACTTGTGATGGTCTGCTCCCCCAGGGGAGTTTGTGCAGGATGATCTAACGGACATCCTTGATGTTGGTCCCCCAACTGACCCGGTACTGCCGTTCCATATGGCTTTACAGAGAAGGGTGGCGGCGGCGGCTTGGACTGCTCCGGAGAGTCTCCCGGCGGTGGGCAGATCCTTGTCGCGAAAATACCGTCCAGCCAGTAGCGACCCCTGCTACTTGACCAGGCACCCCACTCCGGAGAGTTTGGTGGTGCAGGCGGCCACGGCCCTGGCAAAGCTGGCGTCGTACCCTACCATCCCTCCTGATAGGGACGACAAACGTTTTGATGGCTGGGCGAAGAAAGTGTTTTCTTCTGGTGGTATGGCGCTTCAGGCGGCCAACTCCATTTGTGCCTTGTCTCGTTTCACACACACTCTGTGGAACTGTGTTGCGTTAGCGGCTGAACATATTCCCGAAGGGGACGAACGGGATGGTTTCCTTGCTATGGTCCAGGATGGTAAGGATGCCATGTCTGAGTCCGTTCAGTCGGGTTTGGACTTAGCTGAATGCGTCAGTTGGTCCATGGCGGTGAGCACCGTGATACGCAGGTTTGCGTGGTTGCGGAAGTCAGGGTTTGCTCCTGATGTGCAGTCCCGGCTCCTCAACATGCCCTTTGACGGTGAACACTTTTTTGGCAGCAAGGCTGACGAGAGCCTTGAGAGGTTGCAGACCTCAAAAGCTGCAGCGAAGTCGTTGGGCGCTGCAGTTTGCCAACCTCCGCCTTTTCGTCCTAGGGGACAGCAGTGGAGGGGTGGTTCCTTTCGCTATTACTCGTCCTTCAGTAAAGCGAGAGGAGCTGGCAGTCGTGAGGCCAACGCAGGGGTACCAGAGGTGGACGACGGGGTACCCGTGGTGCCAAGGCCGCTCGGGCAGTTGCCTCTTTGCCCTCAGGTAACGCCGCAGCCGCTCCCACTCAGTCATGAGGCCATGTCCCATGGTTCGCTGGTTGGGGGAAGGCTGGCGCAGCATCTTGTAGAGTGGCAAGCCATTACTTCAGATGTGTGGGTTCTGGAGATCATAACCCACGGCTACTGTCTTCCCTTTCGGCACAGGCCTCGCGACTATCCACCGGGGAACCTCTTTGCAGAGTCCGGATCTGCCCCTTTGCGCAGGAAATTCAAGCCCTGCTGGAGAAAGGCGCCATAGAACTGGTGCCTGTAGCGGAGAGGAACAAGGGATGGTATTCCCCTTATTTTTTGATTTCGAACAAAGACGGGGGATTGAGACCCATCATGGACTTGCGCGGTTTGAACAAACTCCTCAGGAAGGACAAGTTCAAGATGGTTACTCTCTCTCAAGTCCTCCAGGCCCTTCAGCTTCAGGACTGGTTGGTGTCACTCGACCTCAAGGATGCTTACTTCCATGTGCCGATCCATCCCAAGCACAAGAAGTACCTGAGGTTCGCGGTTGGCGACTCGCACTTTCAGTTTCGGGTCCTGCCGTTCTGATTGACCTCCGCCCCGAGGGTTTTCACCAAGCTCATGGTGGTGGTGGCAGCGCATATCAGGCAAGGGGGGATTCACGTCTACCCCTACCTGGACGATTGGTTGATCAGGGGGAGCTCTCCCGAGCAAGTCCTGGATCATCTGTCCGTCACCTGCCACTCCCTTCACAGGCTGGGCTTCTCCCTCAATTTAAAGAAGTCCCATTTGACGCCAACACAGCGGCTCCAGTACATCGGAGCAGTGCTCGACACTTCCCTGGGGAAGTGTTTTCCTCCCCAGGTGAGGGCTCTTCACATTCAGCAGATGGTGCACAAGTTTCAGCATGCCCAGACGCTCCCAGCGTTCGAGTTCTTGAGGCTGCTCGGCCTCATGGCATCCTGCATTCTTCTGGTGCCAGAGGCTCGCCTGCGGATGAGATCTTTGCAGTGGGCACTCAAGATGCAATGGTCGCAGTCCTCCAGCAGGATGTCGGACCCGGTTCAGGTGCCGCCCTCGGTCGCCCGGGACCTTCAGTGGTGGGCCGTCGAAGGCAACTTGATGAAGGGGGCTCCATTTTGGCTTCCCTGGCCGGAGGTGACGATCGTGACGGATGCATCCCTCACAGGATGGGGAGCTCATGCCAACGGGCTGACAGTCAGCGGTCGTTGGTGTCCGTCGGAGTCCAGACTCCATATCAATCTGTTGGAGCTGAGGGCCGTCAGTCTAGCCCTGAAGGCTTTTCTGCCGACTGTGCGAGGAAAGAGTGTCCTGATCCTGACGGAAAACACAGTGGCCATGCACTACCTCAACAAAAAGGGGGGGGGGCAGGGTCACTTCCTCTGTGCAGGGAGGCGATGCAGCTCGAGTTCTGGGCCATCCAGCAGGAAGTTTCGATCTCGGCAGTTCATCTGGCCGGAGACGAAAACGTGACGGCGGACGCTCTGAGCAGGCAGAGCGCGATCTCTCACGAGTGGGAGTTGGCTCAGGAGATTCTCCTGGAGATCTTCGCCCTTTGGGGGACCCCTCAAGTGGATCTCTTCGCCTCCAGTGTCAACCGGAAGTGCGAAAGGTTTTGCTCGCGGGAATTTCCTCCAAAAGGAGCTTTAGGAGACGCGTTCGTGGTGGAGTGGTCATTCCCGCTGCTGTATGCGTTTCCTCCAGTCCCCGTCATCCCGCAAGTGCTGCGGAGGTTACGGAAGTTCGGTTCCCGGATGATCCTCATTGCCCCGGCGTGGGCTCGGAGGACGTGGTACCCGGACCTTCTCGACTTGTCCATCTGCCCTCCACGTCGTCTTCCCTACCGAGACGATCTGCTCTCACGGGAGGGGGGTCAGGTTCTCCATCCAGAGGTCAGATCCCTCAACCTTCACGCTTGGCTTCTGAAAGGTTGAGGTATAAGGATTGGGACCTCCCTGAAGACGTGATGGAGGTGTTGCTTTCGGCCCGAAGGCCAGCAATAAAGTCTCTGTACCGTTGCCGTAAGTTCTGCGACCGGTGTAGAGTTCAGAATGTGGATCCTTTTGCATGTGACATCCCCATGGTTCTGTCCTTTTTTACTTTCTTTGGCCCACAGGGGCTTGCAAGTGGGTACCGTTAAAAGGTTACCTGGCGGCGCTGTCCATCTTTAAGCGCTCGTCTGAAGAGTGTTCTTACTTTAAAATCCCTTTAATTTCACAGTTTCTGAAAGGGCTCACTAATGTGTTCCCTCCGTCACCTTTCCTGGTGCCCGGTTGGGATTTAAACCTTGTTCTTAAGTTTCTTATGGGTGCTCCGTTTGAGCCTTTACATTCTTGCCCTTTGAGGCTGTTAACTCTGAAAACTGTGTTTTTAGTTGCGGTTACTTCAGCTCGCAGAGTGAGTGAGTTACAGGCACTTTCAGTTAAGCCACCCTTCACTGTATTTCACAAGGACAGGGTTGTCCTTCGAGTTCGTCCTTCTTTTCTTCCGAAGGTAGTGACGGAATTTCATATTGCCCAGAAGGTTGTTCTTCCGGCATTCTATCCTCCTCCGCATCCTGGTAAGGAAGAGGAGAGGCTCCATAGGCTTGATCCTAGGAGAGCTTTAAGCTTTTATGTTTCACGCATGTCCCGGGTCAGAGTGGACGATCAACTCTTTATTGGTTACGCTGGAAAGCGTTTGGGGCAAGCTGTGACGAAACAGACTTTGTCTCGCTGGATTATTTTGGCCATCTCGGAGTGTTACCGCTTGGCGGGTAAGGACCCACCGGCTGGCTTGCGGGCCCATTCTACCAGGGGTATGGCTGCATCTACTGCCCTGCAGAGGGGTGTTCCTATTCGCAACATCTGTGATGCAGCCACCTGGGCTTCAGTACATACATTTGTACGTCACTATTCCCTCGATTCCATCCGAGGACAGGATCTGGCCTTTTGCAAGGCGGTCCTTTGCTCTGCTATTTGATTGGCTATTCTAAATACTTTCCCTTCTCCTTGCTCTGGTACTGCTTTGGGAGTCTGTCATAGATATGGAATACGTCGGGGGACCCAATCCCCTCGAAGAACAAGTTACTTTCTTACCTGGTAACCTTCTTTCGATGGGATGGTCCGACGACGTATTCCATATCGCTCCCACCCTGCCTTCCCCGCTGCAGAATTTCTTTTGCGACTGCAGCTTACGTTCCGCAAGGCTTTGTGTCTGACTGGCAGTTGACTAATGTCACACGTTCTGGGGGAAAAAAACTACAACTGAGGCTACGGGCGTCGTGCATCCTACTTATCACATCGGATGACGTTGGACGTCAGAGGAGGTCCTCGACGACGGCGCATCGACGTCATCGACGCAGGACGCAGAAAAAAGTTTCCGAAGCAGCACAGCTGTGGTGATTACATGTCATAGATATGGAATACGTCGTCGGACCATCCCATCGAAAGAACGTTACCAGGTAAGAAAGTAACTTGTTCTTTTGTCAGCAATCCCTTCGGCTCGCATGGTTAGTGAATTTCAGGCTTTGTCTAATAAACCACTGTTTTCTGCCTTTGTATAAGGAGAAGGTAGTTTGGAGAGTTCGTCCCTCATTTCTGCCTAAGGTGGTGTCTGAATTTCACCTCCCACAAAATATCATACCGACCTTTTATCTGCTTCCGCATCCTTCCTTGGATGAGAAGAGGCTGCACTGTTTGGACCCTAAAAGGGCGTTGAGTTGATTACCTCAATAGGGTTGCTAAGATCAGACCATATGACCAGCTCTTTGTTGGATAAACTGGTCTTAGGCTGGGTCAAGCTATTACGAAACAGACCCTATCCCGATATATTATTTTATGTATTACTAAATGCTACAACTTGGTGGGCAATGATGTCCCTGATGGTTTGAGGGAACACTACACTAAAGGTGTGGCTACTTTTTCGGATTTTCAGAGGGGTACCAGTGAAGGGCATTTACAGTGATGCAACATGGTCTTCACTGCATACCTTTATCAAGCATTTCTGCCTGGATCCTCTATCTGGTCAGGAGGTTAAGTTTGGAAAAGCTATCCTCTACGCAACATAAATCGGAACTAAATTCTCCTTTCCCACCTGATAAATACTGCTAGCGGTGTCTTATCAAAGATGAGGAATATGTGGGCGGTCACTATCCATTAGAAGAACAAATGACTAACCTCTGGTAATGTTCTTTCTAATGGATGTTCCTCCCACGTATTCCTCATCACCCACCCTCCCATCCTACCCCTCTATCTTTGGGCGTATTTACTTTTTCCTACTTCCCCTTTCAACTTTTGCGTTTTTGGTGTTCTTTGAAACGTCTGTGCATAAAGAGCGGGAAACACATGAAATGAGCAGAAGACGCGATGCATGCTATTTATACGTATCTGTCTACATCATGAGCAGGATGGAAGCCACTGAGGGACATTTGGCTTTACAATGCACAGTGCCCTCTGCTGTGAAGGTTTTCCAAAGATGCTAGCAGGATATCGGATATATCAAAGATGAGGAATACGTGGGAGGAACATCTATCAGAAAGAAAAACCTGGCTATGCAATTTGTTTTTAGTCGGGTTTGTGAATTTTGCCTCGACCCCGCCCACAATAGTTTTATTGTGCAGGGAGGGATTATCCAGACGTTAAATAAAATGTCTGTTTAGTTTGTCTGCTGTTTTCAGGACCATTATGTCTTCAGAGCCTGTTTTGGAGTGGAAGTGAAACTACTATAATCTTGCTTTCATCCAAAATACTAAATCCGGTAAGGTGGCAAGTCTCATTCTTTTTCACCACTATATCAACATTTTGATAACCAGGCTTAAAGCTGGAAGTATAACCATTCTATTCTATAACATTGGAATATTATTGGGCAGGCAGCCAAAATGAATACAAAGTGCAATGAGAAGAAATTCCTTGCATAGTAGTAGGCTTTGAAAATGATTGACTTCCAGAATGGAACAGGGTGAATGAAGAGCAAGTCCTTCAACGACAGAGACCACTTCTGGAATCACCTTTTCCTTTCGCTACACAGTTCAATATTAGTAGTAATTTAGAATTAAAAGACAACAGCAATATCAAAGGTGATCACTCAAAAAAGCAATTTAGAAGTGTTCTTTAAAAATGAGTGGAAAAAATAGCAAACAGTAGCAATGTAAAAATGAAACTATCGGATACCTACATAAAAGGGCCATCCGTGTTTCTGTTGATGTTTGGGTTGCCATGAATTTTGATTTTACTTGTAGGTCTGCTTTATTATGCACTAGTAATCATCCATCTAGAATAGACTTGCCCATTTTATTCTATCCTTGTTTCGAATGGATTGTCCTCCCACGTATTCCCCATCTTAGATATATTCGTCAGCTTGCTGCTTCTTTCGGAAAAATAATTCGCCTGAGGGCGCTGTGCTTGAGGCCGTGTAGCTTGGTCCCTTGAAGGCCGCCGTCGAGCGTCAACATCATCCGTCGTGTACATGGCTCGAGCCGCGCCCGTTGGTTCGGTTCCGTTTTTCCGAGCTTATGCTTCGTGTATCAAAAACGGCGCGTCAGTTTTCTCTTCGGGAAATGTCTTCTTCCTCAACCCCGACAACCCCCAAGACGGGTTTTAAAGTGTCTTAAACGCGGAAGAAAGATGTCCATCACGGATCCTCACCGCAACTGTCTTTAGTCCTGATCACTGTGTCAACGAGTGCGGGTCGTGTCAGGCGATGTCGAACAAGGCTCTTAAGGAACACCAAGGTAAGCTAGCGGTGGGGGAAGAGTCTTTCAAGTCTGCTAAAAGGCTAAAAGACCTGAGAGAATCGAGATCTAAATCTCGTCATGAGTCGAGACGATCGAGGTCGAAAAGTCGCTCGAGAAAGTCCTATTCCTCGTCATCAAAAAAATCGAAAAAGCGATGTCACAGATCGCATGATTCCCCTAAGAAATGGGAGGCCTTTAGGGCTTTAATGCTAAAATATTTTGAGAAGGTGGCCCGACCCCCTCAAGAAAGCTTTGTGAAGAGCATGCCCCTGTCCACTCTAAAGGTGACGGAAGGGAAATCCAAAACGTCTCACTCTAAATCCGACAAAGTAGAGGGCGTCCTCGGACGATAATTCTCCAGCGCCTCATGATACTGTAAAGAAACCTTCAGTGCATAAATCGAGGTTGCCTGAGGACAAAATGGCGTCCTCATCAGCAAAGTCAGCTATCGTCTCGACACGTCCGACAACGCTGTCGAAGCCTAAAATGGCGTTGATACCTTCCACATCGAAGTCATCCTCAATGACCTCGGGGATTCCTTTGAGTATGTCGAAGCTGGTGTCGATTCCGTCAGCGCCTTTGTCTGGGAAATCTTTCATACCGGTTCCCAAGATGACAACTATGGCTAAGGCTAGCTCTGTTCCACCTTTACCAGAAACATTTCTCCACCCGCAGCCCAACAAATAATTTTTTTAATCTGTCTATTTTTTAGGAACAAACCTCTGATGAGGAAATTACATCAGCTGGTGTTCGTTTTGGGGCAAGAGAAGTCACTGAGGAACTGTTAGATCCTAATTCAAAAATGTCAGACCTTTGACTGCCTACAATTGGCCAGTGGCCTAGATACCTCACCGGAGATAGATTTTGAAAGGCCTGACCCCACAGACCATGCTGAACCGGGGTATAGGAACCTTATGGGAAGAGTGATAGATTGTATGGGGTGGAAGTCGGTGTCCTCTAGATATGACCAGGGAGACTTAACAGACATTGATGAAGGACCTCAGAAAGACCCAGTCCTTCCCTTTCACAAGGCTCTTCAAAAGAGAATTATGACAAATTGGGAGACACCTGAATCTCTACCAGCTGCAAATAAGAAATTTGTAGGAAAGTATAGACCTGCTCCCTCTGATCCAGAATATTTGTCTAAGCATTCTTCACCTGAAAGTTTGGTAATCCAAGCTGCGACTGCGAATAGACAGTCGGCTTATCCCTCTATGCCCCCTGACAGGGACAATAAAAAGATTGATGCCTGGGCGAGGAAGGCTTTTACTTCTGGTAGTATGGCCCTTAAGTCTACTGATTGTCACTTGTACATTAGCTAGGTTCACTTACACCCTGTGGAGCTGTTTAAATGCAGCGGCTGATCAAATCCCGGAGGATGAGGAGCGGGATGGTTTCCTGGCGATGGTAAAGGATGGGAAGGAGGCCATGGAGAAGTGCCTCAAGTCAGGCTGGATACTGCAGAGAGTACAAGCAGATCCATGGCATCCAGCACAGTCTTGCGTAAATTTGCATGGCTAAGTAAATCTGGTTTCGCATCTGATGTACAATCCAGGTTACTTAATATGCCCTTTGACGGCTTGAGGTTGTTTGGCAGCAAGGCGGACGAGAGCTTGGAGAAGCTGCAGACCTCAAAAGCGGCAGCAAAATCACTCTGCGCCGCTATAAGGCAACCTCAACAGCACTCTTACGCAGGGTCATCTTCCTGGAAGAGTCGCCCTTTTCGCTTCTATTTCTCTTTTGGAAAAGGGAGAGGGCAGGCTAGTCAGAGGGGACAACAAAGAAAACCCTTTTGTGGTGGAAAAGAGAGAGGTGCTAGATCAGCCACAGCAGTGGCTAATACCTCAGCCACTGCTGCAGCCACTACAAAACCACTTTGAGGCCTTAACCCACAAGACCCCGGTGAGAGGCAGAATCGCTCAGTGTCTGGACGAATGGCGGGGAATTACGTCAGATGCTTGGGCACTAGAGCTAGTGACCCATGGTTACTGTCTTCCTTTCACTGGGAGCCAACTCTGTAAAAAATTCCAGACCCGCTCCTTGTGCAGGAGATTTTAACCCTGCTAGAGAAAGGTGCAATAGAACATGTACCTGTAGCGGAGAGGAACAAGGGTTGGTACTCCCCTTATTTTCTCATCCCCAAAAAGTATGGAGGATTGAGACCCATCTTGGACTTGAGAAATTTGAACAAATTCCTCAGGAAGGACAAGTTCAAGATGGTGACCCTTTCTCAGATCCTGTAGGCTCTTCAGCTTCAGGATTGGCTGGTTTTATTGGACCTTCAGGCTGCTTACTTTCATGTGCCAATCCATCTGAAACACAGAAAGTAACTGAGGTTCGCAATTAGCGGATCTCACTATCAGTTTCGAGTTCTGCCATTTGGGATGACCTCTGCCCCGAGGGTCTTCACCAAACTAATGGCGGTAGTGGCAGCGAGTCTCCGAAGGGAGGGGATTCACATCTACCCTCATCTGGATGATCGGCTAATCAGGGAAAGTTCACTCGAACTGGCCCTGGGTCATCTGGCCATAACCTGTCACTTCTGCACAAATTGGGCTTCTCCCTCAATTACAAGAAGCCACAAATGATTCCGAGCCAAAGACTCCAATTCAACGGAGCGGTCCTGGACACCACCTCAGGGAAAGCCTCGCCTCCCGAGAAAAGAGCTCACCACATTCTGCAGATGGTAACAAAATTTCAGAATGGCCAACATCTACCGGCGTTCAACTTCCTAAGGTTCCTAGGCCTCATGGCATCCTGCATTTCTCTGGTGCCAGAGGCTCGACTGAGGATGAGATCCCTTCAATGGGCCCTCAGGATTCAATGGTCCCAGTTTTCAGGGGAGATGTCCAGATCTTCAAGTCCCGTCCAAGGTAGCTCAAGATCTCCTTTGGCGGGCTCACAATGAAAATATCCTCAGAGGGGAACCTTTTTGGCAACCATGGCCGTAGATAACTGTAGTGACGGACGCCTCACTCACAGGGTGGGGAGCCACACCAACGATCTGACAATCAGCAGTCGTTGGTCTCCATCGGAGTCCAAACTACACATCAACCTTTTTGAGCTAAGGGAAATCAGACTAGCGCTGAAGGCCTTTCTGCCCTCTTTACGGGGAAAGAATGTCCTGATAATGACAGACAACACAGTGGCCATGTACTACCTTAACGAACGAGGAGGTGTATGATCACTCCCACTGTGCAGAGAGGCAATGTAGCTATGGCTCTGGGCATTGCAAGAAGGAATCTCTGTCGGCAGTTCACGTAGCCGGAGAGCTGAACACGGCAGCGGATGCTCTGAGCAGGCAGGGCACAGTCTCCCACGAGTGGGAGCTAGCTCAGGAAGTCCTTCAAGAGCTCTTCGCCCTTTGGGGAACCCCTCAAGTGGATCTGTTCGCGACCGGTACCAACCGGAAGTGCAAACTGTATTGCTCATGGGAATTTCCCCTGAGAGGAGCTCTAGGGGACGCGTTCGTAGTGGACTGGATATTTCCACTCCTTTACGCGTTTCCTTAAGTCCCCGTGATTCCTCAAGCAATAAGGAGGTTGAGAAAGTTCAGGAAAATCATGATCCTCATTAGCCCGAATTGGGCCAGGCGAACGTGTACCCGGACCTTCTGGACATGTCCATCTGCCCTTCAATACGTCTTCCACAAAGAGAGGATCTTCTCTCGCAAGGAAGATCGAATTCTCCAACCAGAGGTCAAGACACTCCACCTTCACGCTTGGCTTCTGAGAGGTTGAGATATAAGGATGACGTTATGGAGATTTTGCTTTCGGTCAGGCCAGCAGATATCCTTATACCGGTGTCGTTAGAAGAAATTCAGTAACTGGTGCAGGGATAAGAATGTGGATCCTTTTCAATGTACCACTCCATGATGCTTTCCTTTCCATTACATTTAACCAACTCGGGACTCCAAGTTGGAACTATTAAAGGATATTTGGCGGCGCTATCTGTGCTTCTCAGAAGAAGTTTCATATTTCAAAATGCCTTTAATTATCCAATTTCTTAAAGGGTTAATAAATGTGTTCCCTCCTACACCTTTCCAAGTTCCCATTTGGGGTTTAAATTTAGTTTTAAAGTTTCTTATGTGTGCCCCTTTTGAGCCTTTACATTCTTGCCCTTTAAGGCTCCTAACTTTTAAAACGGTTCTACTAGTGGCTCTAACTTCAGCCTGCAGGGTGAGTGAGTTGCAGGCGCTCTCTTGCAAGCCTCCTCACATGGTTTTCCATAAAGATAAAGTTGTTTTAAAGGTAAAGCCTTTTCCTACCTAAAATAGTTTCGGATTTCCATCTGTCAGAAAAAATAACTTTACCATCTTTTTATCCTCCTCGGCAAGCTAGTAAAGAGGAGGAATGATTTCACAGACTAGACTCTAAAAGGGCTCTCAGTTTCTACATATCTAGACTGGAAAGATTTAGACAAACAGATCAGTTGTTTGTCGGGTATACTGGACACAAATTGGGCCTTGGTGTGTCCAAACAAACTATATCCAGATGGATTATCCTAGCAATATCTGAATGTTACAAATTGGCTGGGAAGGAGCCTCCAGATGGTTTAAGGGCTCATTCAACCAGGGGCATAGCAACTTCTACGGCTCTCCAGAGGGGTGTCCCGGTGCAAGACATTTGTGCTTCGGCCACTTGGTCATCAATGCACACTTTTGTAAAACATTGTTTAGACACCACTTCTTACCAAGTAGGCCTTTTTGCAAAAGCCGTCCTTCATTCTGTGCATAATTGAAGAACTATTGTACTCCCTCCTCCTCTAAATTACCACTGCTATGGGAGTCTATCTAAGATGAGGAATACGTGGGAGGACACAATCCATTCGAAGAACAAGTTACTTATGAACTGTAACGTTCTTTCGACTGGATGTTCTTCCCACGTATTCCTCATCGACCCTCCCAACCTACCCTTCCGTTCAGTTTTTTTTTCTCAAATTCAATTTTATTGATTTTTAACATCAGTTTTTACACTTGATGCAATTTTACTTCCTTAAGAGCCTGACATCTGCCGACACAGAATACAACTGATGTGACCTTTAGCATCAAAAAAACAGAACTGAATCAACAGGCGCGGCTCGAGCCATTTATACGACGGATGACGACTCTCGACGGTGGCCTTCGAGGGACCAAGCTACGCGTCCTCGAGCACAGCGCCCTGTGGCAAAAAAAAATTTCTGAAAGAAGCAGCAAGCTGACGAATATATCTAAGATGAGGAATATGTGAGAGGAACATTGAGTCGAAAGAACGTTACAGTTGGTAAGTAACTTTTTCATCTTTAAGCGTTGGACTAATAATTCTGGATTATCCAGCATGAAAATTACCTTTCAGTCATGTATTTAGTGACTGTTGAACATCTGAAAGCATAACTGAAGATGGTTGACCCATACTCAACTTAGTCCACCACCTATGTGCCATTTTCGTTTGGCAAAGGTGGGCTGAATTTGGATCGGTTTGCATTTATTTGCTTCCTTAAGTGTTACGTTCCCCTTCACCGAGAATGCTTTGGTGTATTCTGAAAAGGCGTTTTCTCTGTACCTCATCTCTTCAAGAGTTTTTTGAAGTTGGGTGCTACATAATACTAGTAGCTCTTTTTTGATCAAAAAGGTTTTGATTATGTTGAGACAAGTAAGACGATGCCACTTGATATCCAGTGTCCAATGTCAGCTCAGTCACTGCTTTTGACTCCCTTCTCCCCAATGGCTATACAATCATCTCCAAGCCTCGCCCGAACATTGCTGGTGGGGGGTTTGCTCTGATCTTCCGTTAGTGGGTCCCTTCTTTCCTCATAGCCTCCCAGCCGCACTCTTCCTTCGAGAGCCTGGTTTGCAAGCTGGTCATCTCTCCCAACTCCTCCCTGACCATTGCCACCATCTACAGGCCACCTTGCTCTAACAAGCTGTTCCTCTATGAATGGGCTGATTTCTCCTCCTCACAACCACCTCTAAACTCCTTCGCCTGGGTGACCTCAACATCCACCTGGACTCCTCAATCACAGCATCCACTCTCTACCGTGACCTATGCACCTTGCTCTCTCTCTCCATTCTCCCTTCTGGTCTTACCCACTCGGCTGGACACACTTGATGCCTTCATCCCCACTGATCTTTTGCTCTCCCCACCACTGATCACCCCACTCTCCTGGTCAGACCATTCTCTCCTCTTCTCTCACCTAGGTCCTCTTGGCCATCTGACCGCACCTCCCCCAGCCCTGCCAACCTCGTTCATGAACATCCATCGATGAAACAAGTGTCAGCTGCTGCCTTCGCATCTACCTTTTATCCCCCTCTCTCCCCACTACAGACTCTACCTCTAACTCCGCTCTCAGCAACCTCCATCTTGCCATCACTAATACTCTTGACATTCTTGCCCCAGTCATGAGGATCCACCTGAAACATGCTTCCTAGCGTAAAATACCTGGTATTACTCTGAACTTGCAGTCCTGAAACGCAAGTGCAGAACTGCGGAACGAAAGTGGCAGACCTCAGGCTCACCGTCTGACAAACTGGCCTGCTGCCTGCTCCAAAGGCAATACCGACTCTCCATTCCCTCCAAGAAAAGGGCCCACATCCAGGCTTGCGTCTCTGGCGCATCCAACAACAGGTTTGAACTCCTTTAAAATCTTCAAGGAACTAGCCTCCCCTTTTTCCTCCCAGGCCCTCTGCAACACACTGGCCACATACTTCATTGCAAAAACACAGGACATCCTGAGCACCCTTGCTTCCTTCTCCCACACACCCTGCCTTCTGTGGCCTCCCATGCCCCCTCTGCCTTTTTCTCCTCCTTCTCTCCCATCATACCTAATGAGGTCACCAAAGTTGTCCGCTCCATGAAGGTCTCCTCCAAACAGGTTTCCCCCAAATCCATTAAGGACAATATTGGCTCTCGTTCCCCTGCACTTGATGATTTCTGCAACCACTCTTCTGCTACCGATCTTTCCCCTCCTCCCTCGAGCACTCCCTTGTACGTCCCCGCCTGATGAAAACCTTCTGCAGACATGTCTTGTCCAGCCAACTACCGCTCCATCTCCATCACCCACTTCCTTGGCAAACTCCGGGAGAAGCTGGTCTTCCCCCAACTGACCAAGCACACTGAACTTGTTGGTTGCCTACACAACCATCAATCTGGATTCTGAGCATCCAGAGGCACGAAAACTGCTCTTCTGAAAACCTGTGAGGAACTGCTTGCATCTCTTGACTCCAATTCTCCAGCTGTTCTCATTCTACTTGATCTCTCCTCTTCATTTAACATGGTCAACGACTCCATCCTCATAAAACAGCTCTACTATACCCTAGGTATCTCGGAGCGGGCACTGGACTGGCTGACCTCCTTCCTCAATGACTGTCCATCCGAGGTTATTTTGTGCTCTTTCTCCTCCCCCACCTCTCGCCCCTGCGGCGTCCCCCAAGGCTCAAACCTTTCTCCCTGGCTCTTTAACACCTATCCTTCTCCGCTTGCACCCCTAATTTCCACCTTCTTCCCTAACTTCCAGTGTTATGCAGATGAGTCAACTCTTCAAGCTTCCCTCTGATCCACTCCTTACTTCCTCCATCATTCCTGACTGCCTATCTCCCATCCAGTCGTGGTGTACCTCCAGTAATCTCTGCCTCAATGCCAGCAAGACAGAAATCCTTCCTATTGGGTTTCCTGCTCCCTCTTTCTTCCGCTCACTCTGACCATCTTGTATGGGTTCTCCCCTTTCTCCTTCATCTGAAGCCACAAACCTTGGAGTCCTCTCCGACTCCTGGTTCCTTCCTCCCTCACATTCAGGAACTTGCCAAGAAGGTCCACTTTCAACTCCACCTCCTCAAAGAAATCTTTCCTTTCCTCGCTTTCCCCCAAAAGCTCATTTATTTATATTTTTAAAGCACACAGCAGCCCGAAGGCATTGTGGCGCTGTTACAAATATGCATAGCTGGTTACAAAAAAGGTTTTAGTGGTTACATTGATATTTGCATTTACGGTTCATCTTGAGGTTTGAGAGCATGGAGGGTTGCAGATAGTGGGTTGTCAGGGCGCTATGGTGTAGAGAGGGTTATGTGAATAGTGTGGTTTTGAGGGATTTGCAAAAGGCAAGTAGGGAGGGTTCTGCTCTTAGTGCGTTGGGGAGGGCATTCCAGAGTTTTGGCGCTATGTGTGGGAAGCCTATGCCACCGGCGTTGACCCTTTTTATGATGGGTATGCAGAGTTGATTAGCAAGGTGACTTGTGGGGCCGTCAGGTGTTTTTGGATATAGTTTCTGATAAGTAGGATGGCGCGGAGAGATTGATGCACTTGTGTGAGGGTGAGGATTTTGAAATTGATTGTTTCCTTGACTGGGAGCCAGGAGCTTCGCGTCTGGCCTGTGTGGTTTTGTCTCTAGAGCTCTGGTTCTCTCTAGGCTAGACTTCTGCAATAGCCTCTTCCTTAATCTAACCTATTCTTCTCTTCAACCCCACCAGCTAATCCAGAATAAAGCCACAAGACTTATCCTTGGCCTCAAGGCCAGGTACCGCATCTCTCCAGCCCTAAAATCTCTCCACTGGTTCCCGGGTTGCTGCAAGGATCACATTCAGATCCCTCTGCATCATCCATAAGGCTCTCTGCAACTGGCTCTCACTTAATACTCTCCTTCCAGATCTCTACGTACCTCCGGCACCAACTGTGTGCCAAGCGCTCCGCTAAACAGTGAGCTGGTGGCCGATCTTTCCTCTGCAGGCTTCCTCCTATGGAACAGCCTCCCCCTTCCTCTTAGTCTTGAGCCGGATCTCCTCAAATTACGTTAGCTCCTCAAGACCTTCCTTTTCACCTCCTCCTTCCCTTCCTCCCTCCTCTGCTAAACCCCACAGTTGCTGAGATTGAAGACCAGGGCCCTTCCTCCTGGGTCCTGGACACCCAATCTCCTTCACCCTCTGCCTGCTCCCAGCACTTGCATTGGCACCCACTGACCTATGCCACCACAGCCCTGCACTTATCTATTGGAAGTTGACCATTCTAAACAAGTCACTTAACAGCTTCTCTCTCCCTAGCTCTTCCCTCTGTGGTACTCCTAGCACTTACCCCCCACTCCCTCATTCCTTCTCTCTCTCTGCACTTGCACGTTCTGAATGCTTACAAGGCCTAGTAGGTCCACCTCGATCTTTCAGTGATATGTTTGCTTTTCATTCCCATGTTCCCTGCCTGTTGCCCTGTGGGCGCTTTGAAACACAATTTACTTGATGTATAAGCACCTTACAAATGCAAAGTACATAAATAATCAGATACAACTACCAGGGCATTATCCTTATTTAAATCATGCAATTTATAAAATGAACCAATATAATTAAGATTAAATTGAAGCTATCCCTTTAATTGAGAACTCTCAAGGAAATGTGCCGAGGAGGTTGAACAGGAACAGCTCACCACTGAGAAAAGGAGCAGAGAGCCGAGAGAGAGGGGATGCTCCCCTGTGCATAAAACAGCGTAAGGAGGCGGATCTGAACTGGAGTGCAGAGGTTGCATAGTTCAGAACGGCTCTGAGACGGTCGAGAGATGCTGAGAGGTCGATGTGCGAGAAGAGGAGATACCCAGGGTCCTCTGGTGCGACTCGATGGTGTGACCATGCGAGAACCGTGGTGGACAACTGGCCGGTGCAACGACGTTGACGCAAGCATTGGGAGAAAGCAACTCCCTAACAGATCCAACGCAGCATCGGCGCTGACAGTGTATGAAGAAGACTCTGCAGAGAGTGAACCGCAGAGCAGCCGGGAAGCGGATGAAGAAAGTCCCTACAGGTATTTTGGCGTTATACCAGAAGGTAGTAAGGGAAATTGAACGGCTCTACCGGAACTTCTAACTCCTCCCAGCATCCATGAGGTAAGAGTGGGAAACAAGTTAAGTGAAGACTGTGTCAACGGGATACCCAAATATAAATTTCACTGAGAGAAATGGAACTGGAACTCTGAACGAGTGGGAAAAGATTACCCAATACCCAAGAAATAAGCCGAGACCAGAGAGAGACATTTGGGAACCAAGACCCAGTGGAATCACATGGATAATTGTACATATAAAAGAACACTTTGGGTAGAGGTGAATTCAAGAGAGGTGAAAACCTATTCTAGAGAACTTTGAGCCCTATAAGAATGAGAAGGAATCGAACTATGACCAAGAAACAACCTAAGAGGGGAAGGAGAAGCAACAATTTGAAGGGATTGTGTCCTCCGAAGTATTCCTTATCTTTGATAATTCGTCTCCAGCTCGCTGGCCTCGGAAAGTTTTTTCAGCAGAGGGCGCTGCGCATCAATGTCCGTCGACTCCACGGTCCGGCTTCAAAAAATGTCGAGACTGTGGAAAGAAAATGTCGTTGACGGATCCTCACAGGATCTGTTTGTGGTGCCTGGGAATTGAGCACCATTGTTCGGAGTGCGAGGACTGCATGTCCATGATGGCGAAAGCCTTGAAGGAGCGTAAGGGAAAGCTCGAGAGAGGTAAGGCAGTTAAAACTTCTTCGAAAGTTTCCTCGGCGATGTTGAGACATTTGTCTCCTCGCCATCACAAAAGACATTCTCGTTCTAGGTCTCGAAGCAGTTCCCATCACTCTTCCGTTTCCCCGGAAAGGGTCTCCTGCACCACAAAACATAGCTCTCAGGCTGAGTGGGAGGAACTCAGGAAAAAGATGCTTAGCGTCTTCGAGAAAGCGGTCTCGACCCCCTCGAAGACTGCTGAGGGTGATACCCTGGGTGAAAGACCTGAAAAATCAAAACGCCTCGAGTCACAGCACCCGGCGAAAGAAGCTACTCGAGAGCATCACAAAACCCTTGAGTAAAGGCAAGGTCGCATCTTCGACACATAGATCTGCGTCTTCGACGCCATTATCGAAGGGTTCTTCGACGCACAGGTCAGTCGATTCGACGCCATCTTCGACGCCGAGAAAGGACAAACCCACGGCCACCTCACAGCCAGTGGCCAGAGCCTCGATCACGAGAATGTCGTCGACAACCTTGAGTAGAATTCCGATACTCTCGAGTTCCTCGAGGCCTCTACCCACTTTCTCGACACCTTTTTCGATGGCTTCGAAGCCTTTAACGTCCGCGTTGACGACGTTGATGTTTTCTCAGCCAGTTATAATGAATTTGGCCCCTTCTGCTCCGGAAATGGGATTTATACCATTTCCAAGATCTGATCCTTCCAGAGTGTTAGCATCTATTTATGAGGAAGGGGAGAATTCGGATCAGGAGGGACCTTTTGAGTTGCAGGGATCTGCAACTCCTGTACCAGAGGAATTTACCTCTGAGGAAGGTAGGTTTAAGGACCTCCAAGAATCCTTACATGAAGCAAGTGGGTTGGACACTTACCCAGAAGTGGAATTTGCCAAACCAGACCCAGGGGAACATTCTGAAACCCCTTATAGAACCTTGATGGCAAGGATAATAGAGTTTATGGGGTGGTCTACACCCTCACCTGCTTTTCAGCAAGACGACCTCAGACATTTTGGTTAAAGGTCCACAGGAGGATCCTGTGGTGCCATTTCATGCGGCATTACAAAGGAAAATATTGGCAAACTGGGAAACCCCTGAGGTTATCCCAGCGGTTAACAAAAAATTATCAGCCAAGTATAGGGTGTCTACTGCTGACCCTGAATATTTATCCAAACGCCCAACTCTGGAGAGTCTGGTTGTTAAGGCAGCAACTTCATCAGGTAGTAAATCGGCTTACCCTACTGTTCCACAGGACCAGGATGACGAGAGGTAGGACTCTATGGCCAAAAAAGTCTTTTCTGCATGTAGCATGGTGTTGAAATCCATCAATGCTACTTGAACGCTCGCAAGGTTCAGCCACACACTTTGGGAGTGTGCTTCATCAGCAGCTGACTGCCTCCCAGAGGGAGAAGAAAGGGAAGCGTTTGTAAACATCATTAAGGATGGTAAAGACGCAATGTGCGAATCCCTTCAGACTAGCATCGATTCTGCTGACAGCATCAGCAGGGCCATGGTGGCAAGTACAACACCCCGGAGATTTGCTTGGTTGCGAAAGTCTGGTTTTGCTCCAGATGTGCAAAGCAGACTCTTGAATATACCCTTTGACGGCTCTTCTTTGTTTGGTAAGAACGGCGGATGACAGTTTAGAAAAGCTTCAAACATCAAAGGCAGCAGCAAAATCCCTGGGAGCTACAATCCGTCAGACACCATATTGCCCCTCAGGAACCTCTTGGAGAGGCAAGTCCTTTCGCTTCTATTCCGCATTCGGAAGAGGCAGAGGACAGCTGGTTCAAAGGGGTCAGAAAAAATTCACCCGAGGTGGACGGGTTAAAAATACAAAAGCCTCAGTAGCAGCAGGTGCCTCTTTACCCTCGGCATCTGCATCAGCCGCCTCCAAACCGCTCTGACGACTCTCCTCACAAGACACCAGTAGAGGGCAGGTTAACTCAACATCTGACGGAATGGCAGGCTATTACGTCAGATGTTTGGGCATTGGAGACAGTTGCCCAAGGTTACTGCCTGCCTTTTCTACGCATCCCTCAGAGTCATCCACCGGGGAACAGCTCTCCGAAAGTTCCAGATCCGCTCCTCTTGCAGGAAATTTTAGACCTGCTGGAGAAAGGTGCCATAGAACCGGTACCTGTAGCGGACAGGAACAAGGGCTGGTACCCCCCCCCCCCCCTACTTTCTCATACCAAAGAAAGACGGAGGACTGAGACCTATCTTGGATTTGCGAGAATCAAACAAGTTCCTCAGGAAGGACAAGTTCAAGATGGTAACTCTCTCTCAGATCCTTCAGGCCCTCCAGCTCCAGGACTGGCTTGTATCTCTGGACCTCCAGGATGCTTATTTCCATGTGCCAATCTATCTCAAACACAGGAAATACCTGAGGTTCGCAATTGGTGGCTCTCATTATCAATTTCGAGTTCTGGCATTTGGGCTGGCCTCCGCCCCGAGGGTCTTCACCAAGTTAATGTCGGTAGTGGCGGCAAGTCTAAGGAAGGGAGGGATTCACGTCTACCCCTACCTGGACGATTGGCTGATCAGGGCGTTATCTTCGGAACAAGCTCAGATCCAGCTAGATTATGTCTGCCACTTCCTTCACAAACTGGGTTTCTCCCTCAATTTAAAGAAGTCGCAGATGATTCCATCACAGAGACTCCAGTTCATCGGAGCTGTCCTGAACATTTCTCGGGGAAAAGCCTCGCCACCAGAGGTGAGGGCTCAAGATATTCTGCAAATTGTCACCAAGTTTCGAAATGCCCAACATCTCCCAGCCTTCGCCTTTTTGAGGTTGCTAGGCCTCATGGCATCCTGCATCTTCCTTGTGCCAGAGGCTCGCCTGAGAATGAGATCTCTCCAGTGGGCACTAAGAACCCAGTGGTCGCAGTTCTCAGGAAAAATAACAGATCTCCTTCGGAATTTCGGACAAGGTAGCCCGAGACCTTCAATGGTGGGCTTATCGGGAGAACATTTTGAAAGGAGAACTGTTTAGGCAACCATGGCCGGAGATAACAATAGTCACGGACGCCTTACTCACGGGGTGGGGATCCCATGCCAATGACTTGACCATCAGCGGTCATGGTCTCCATCGGAGTGCAGACTACACATCAACCTATTGGAGCTGAGAGCGATCAGACTAGCGCTGAAAGCTTTCCTGCCATCAGTACAGGGAAAAAATGTCCTGATAATGACGGACAACACAGTGGCCATGCACTACCTCAACAAAAGAGGAGGCGTGGGATCACTGCCACTGTGCAGAGAGGCAATACAGCTCTGGTTTTGGGCAATTCAAGAAGGAATCTCTCTATCGGCAGTTCACCTAGCCGGAGAGAAGAACTTGACGGCGGACGCTCTGAGCAGGCAGGGCACAGTCTCCCACGAGTGGCAACTAGCTCAGGAAGTCCTTCAGGAGATCTTCGCCCTTTGGGGAACCCCTCAAGTGGATCTGTTCGCCACCAGTATCAACAGGAAGTGCGACAGATTTTGCTCAAGGGAATTTCCCCCGAGAGGAGCTCTAGGAGACGCTTTCGTAGTGGACTGGGAGTTCCCACTTCTGTACGCGTTTCCTCCGGTCCCTGTCATTCCTCAAATGATCAGGAGGTTGAGAAGGTTTCGGAAGACCATGATCCTAATTGCCCCGGATTGGGCCAGGAGAACGTGGTACCCGGACCTTCTGGACATGTCCATCTGTCCTCCAATTCGTCTACCGTACAGACAGTATCTTCTCTCGCAGAAGGGGAGGTCAGGTTCTCCATCCAGCCATCAGGACCCTCAACCTTCACGCTTGGTATCTGAAAGGTTGAGGTACAAGGATTGGGACCTTCCAGATGACGTCATGGAGGTGTTGCTTTCGGCCAGAAGACCAGCAACTAAGACTCTATACCGCTGCCGTTGGAATATATTTTGCAGCTGGTGCAGAGAAAAGAATATCGAACCCTTTTCATGTGGTACACCTGCGGTGTTATCCTTCTTACTTTATTTGGCAAATTCGGGCCTTCAAATTGGCACTATTAAGGGCCATCTTGCAGCGCTATCGATCTTTAAGCGCACTGCAGAGGAGCCATCCTATTTCAAAATTCCATTGGTAATACAATACCTGAAAGGTCTAACTAATGTTTACCCTCCAAGACCATTCCAAGTTCCCTTATGGGACTTAAATCTAGTTTTAAACTTCCTAAAGGGTGCTCCTTTTGAACCACTCCACTCTTGTTCATTGAAGTTTCTCAACCTCAAAACTGTTTTATTGGTAGCATTAACATCTGCTAGAAGGGTTAGCGAGATGCAAGCCCTGTCTTGTAAACCTCCTCATACAACTTTTCACAAGGACAAAGTAGTGCTACAGGTGAAGCCTAACTTCCTCCCAAAGGTAGTTTCGGAATTTCACATTACTCAGAAGATTACTCTACCTTCATTCTATCCTCCTCCCCATCCGGGAAAGAGGAAGAGAGACTACGCAGGCTGGACCCTAAGCGAGCCTTGAGTTTTTATATCAGTAGACTTGCTAAAATTAGACAAGCAGACCAACTCTTTGTAGGTTACGCAGGACATAAATTAGGATTACCAATAACCAAACAAACCATCTCCAGATGGATTATTTTAGCCATTCTGGAATGCTACAAACTGGCAGGGAAAGAGCCCCCTCAAAATCTAAGGGCTCATTCGACCAGGGGTATCGCAGCATCCTCAGCTCTTCAAAGAGGGGTACCAATTAGAGACATATGTGCGGCTGCCACATGGTCGTCCGCACATACCTTTACCAAATTTTATAGCCTGGATTCCTCCTCTAGTCAAGAGACTAGATTTGGCAAAGCTGTGTTACACTCTGTTCATTTCTAAAGGGTAATATGGCATCTCTTACTCCCGCCTCCAATCACATACCACTGCTATGGGAGTCTATCATAGATGAGGAATACGTCGGAGGACACAATCCCTTCGAAGAACAAGTTACTTCTTACCTTGTAACGTTCTTTCGATGGGATGTTCCTCCGACGTATTCCTTATCGCCCCTCCCATCCATCCCCGCAGTAACATTTCCCTTGTGGTTGCAGCTTACGCTCCTTCAAGGGTAGTAACCATTCATACAATAACTACTTTACTCTACAAAACGGAACTGAGCCACGGACGCTGCGCGTGGCCATTTATAGGCATGATGACGTCGGCGTCGATACGGTGGCCGTCGAGGAGCACCTACTCGACTGACGTCGATGCACAGCGCCCTCCACTGGGGAAAAAAGCTGGAGATACAAATATCATAGATAAGGAATACGTCGGAGGAACATCCCATTGAAAGAACGTTACAAGGTAAGAAGTAACTTGTTCTTTCGGGAGACGTTTGGTAAAAATAAGCGCTCTGTCCCACTGCGTGTCAGATATTTCAAACTCAATATCTACCTCCCAGCGTCATTTTAATGCACGGTTTCTAGTGCTTGTCACTCTTAACACTCAGTCTAGTGACGGGTCTACAGCTGTCTTCAAGGCTGTACATGAGGGCCAGGAGCGGGTTTACCTCTTGTTCAGCCAGCTATGACTCCCACTGACGTTTTGCAATGCTCCTCACCTGCATGTATGTCAAGAACTGACCCCCGGGAAGACCTTTGAGTCGGAGCATGCTGTCTAGCTCTCTGAACTTCCCCTCAACATACATATCCCCTCAGATAGATATACCCAAGGCCTCCCAGGCCTGCACAACCCTCAGCTCGTTCGCATCAAAGCTGTCTTCCACTATGATCAGGGCATTGGGTGAATTGGGGTGATGAACCCCCATTAGCATCAGTGCTCTGACCCCAACCCGTCAGCAGAGGGTAAGAAGTTGAATAGCTCATCGGAATCCAGAGGACCTCCCGGAGCCAGGCAGGTCTCACTAGTGGTAGCAGGAGTTCAGACTCAGTGCTAAGGTAGTCAGACAGCCACTTTGCAACAAAGCTCAGTTGAGCAGTCTGGAAGTATAATTCAAATTTCAGCAACTGCACCCCACCACCGCCATAGGGCAAACACAGCACATAGTGCCAATTTATGTCACCTTGCACCCCACAGGAATTCTCTCAGAAGAGCAGCCAGATAGCGAAAGCAAACCGCCTCATTGTAATAATGAACGTTGGTAAACAAAATACAGCAACCTGGGGAGAGTGATCATTTTAACAATAGCTCCCCTGCCCATAAGGTTGAGTGGTAATTTGGCCACAAAGCCATAGTTTCTAACCCCATCTACTGCTCTGTGGGTATTCTAGGTGTGTTTTTTCAGGGGATTTTGTGTGATGTGGACACCAAAATATCTAAAGGAATACTGCTCCCATAGCAATCTAAAGTCAGGGGGAGCCCCCTCATCAAGCCGGCGGAACGCGGGTAAGGGAAAGGGACAGGCTTTATTCTTATTAAATAAGAGCCCAGACAACGCAGCAAACTCATCTAAGACATCCAGCACAACAGGCAGGTTATGCTGGGGTTCACACAGGTAGAGGAGTACGTCATCGGCGTATAGTGATTTTTTTTTTTATAATTCTGTTTATTACGTTTTAATAACACAACAACAAAACAAACATGAATCATAGGCATACATCTGACCATGGTAGTAAGGCAATTTCAAAATGCAAAAGGAGCTCTGTAGGGCTGAGAGCCATCAGACGTTTGTGGGATGAGGCACGTAACCAATGTTAACAGCAGTACAGATCTACTTTCATCGGCGCATCTCAGTTAGCATCAAGCCATTTACCCCATATTTTTTAGAATTTGCGGGGGCAACCCCGTGCATTATAAATCCGGCGCTCCGAGGCCGCGCATCTGTCCAACTCATTACTCCAGCGGTTCAAAGACAGAGGGTCGGCAGAGCCCCAGTTAGTCGCGATTAATCTTTTGCCTGCCCCAAATGCCAATGCCAAAAACATTTTTTCATATTTCGAGAGATCCACTTCACCCCCGATTCCCAAGAGTATCATTTTGGGATCCCTGGGGATTGGTGTCGCCAGGGTGGCAGAGATCGTGTTAATACAGCTCTCCTAGAAAACCTGTACCACTCGGCAGTCCCATATCATATGGTAGAAGGTGGAAGGTTCCGTTTTGCATCTGAGGCATGTCCCGTCTTCCAGTCCCCCCCATTTGGCCATGGCAGTACGTGAATAGTATGTGCGGTGAAGGATCCTCAGTTGTATTAGTCTGAGTTTAGAGTCTATACCAATTTCTCTAGGGGACATTAATGCCCCTACCCAGTCTTCTGGTTCCATTTGACCTATATCCCTTTCCCACTTTTCCTTGAGCCTGTGAAGCTGCGCAGCCCCAAAGGAGTTAAGGGCTTGATAGAGCGTGGAAGTGACCTTGGAGGCAATGCTTTGCGGGAGGATATTGGTCTCAGTGGGAGTACAGGGGGGTATGGTTGTCGTATCAGGGAATTGGGTGCGGATGGCGTGGGCCAGTTGCGCATGTCGAAACCGGTCCATGGGTGCGAGGTCGAATTGCTCTTGCATGGCCTCGAAGTCAAGGAGGTGGCCCTCTTGTATCACGTGCGCTAATGTTTGTATCCCTTTTGCGCACCAGTGACCGAAGGGGCCCATCTTTACTATTTCCGGGAGGAGTGCGTTGTGCCATAGGGGTTGAGATAGTGTTGGTTTACTTTTCCAGCCTATTAGTTTGTGCGCATCTCGCCAGGCCCGGCAAATATGGTGTGTCATTTCGGGTAACATCGGGGGTTGGTCGTGGGTGGCGTACAGGATCTGCAGTGGGGTTAGCGGGGTCATGCTCTCTATTTCAAGGCGGATGTGGGGGAGTGTGGGGTCTGCGTGTATCCAGTTGTTTACCACCCCGATCTGGGCTGCAAGGTAATAGGTGCGTATGCATGGTAGACCGATGCCTCCCTCCCACACTGATCGCTGCAGCGTATCAAGGGCAATCCTGGGTTGTTTCCCTCCCCACAGCAGTGTGCGAAGGCGTCTCGGGGGATGACAAGTGGGGCGTTTTGAAGTACATACAGCAGTCTGGGGAGGGTCATCATTTTGAATAGCGCCGCTCTGCCCATTAGTGATAGGGGGAGTGATTGCCAATGGGAGATGTCTCTATTGAACCGGTCAATTATTGGTTGTAAGTTAAGTTGCAGGAACCCACCCAGTGTCGGGTCGAGTCGTATACCGAGGTATTTAAGTTCTCTAATAGAGACATGATATGGGCAGGTTTCAGGGATCGCAGACTCGCCGCCCTGGATCGGGAAGTAAATAGTTTTGGTCTCATTTACCTTAAGGCCCGCAAAGCTCTGATATTCCCTAAGGATGTGGGAGACAATCGGGCAGGAAGTGCGTTGGTTACTGAGGTACATGAGCGATAGTCGGTCCTCTCCCCCCCCAGGCCAGGCGAACCCTGTCCAATTAGTGTTAGCGCTAAGCTCGATTGCGAGAGGTTCGATGGCCAAGAGAAAAAGCAGCGGGGAGAGCGGGCACCCCTGTCTCGTACCTCGACCCAAGGGAAATGATCCAGAAGACCTGCCGTTCACCCTTACCATGGCCTCCGGGTATGCATACAGGAGTTTAACCCACGATATAAACGTTTGCCCCAAGTTCATCCGAGCCATGATTGCCCACAAAGCCTCCCATTCCACAGAGTAAAATGCTTTTTCAAAGTCCACCGCCAGGAGGGCCAGTGGGGCTGGTATTTCCTTGGCTCTACTCAGCACCAGCTGAACTCTACGCAGGTTCATGCGGGTGGATTTGTTGGGCATGAATCCACATTGGTCGGGGTGGACAAGGGTCTCTAACTTGCAGTAGTCTGTTGGCAAGTGTTCTGGCGAGGACCTTGGCTTCGCCGTTGATCAAGGATATTGGGCGATAGGAGGCACATTCCTCCGGGGGTTTCCCGGGCTTATGTATGATGATTATGCATGCCTTCCTGAGGTCCGGGGGGAGTGCCCCCAGCTCTTTGCTGCGTAGAAACATATGGTGCATGTGGGTGGGTAGTGTACCGCCGAGGCATTTCCATGTTTCTGTAGGGAACCCATTAGGGCCCGGGGTTTTCCCGGGTTGGAGCTGTGCGAGCGCCTCTTGCACCTCGGTTACAGTGATTTCGGCGTTCAGGAGGTCTGTTTGGTGCTGAGAGAGCTTCGGGATCTTGATCTGGTCAAGGTAGCGTGCGGGTTCGGAAGGCGGGCTCTCGGCAGGTGGGGTATAGAGTTTCTCATAGTAGGCGGCAAATGCCGCAACAATGTCGGAGTCATCTGTGAGGAGTGTTCCGTCTGGAGATTCAATTGCCTGTACGTGTCCCCTGGTCTGTTCGCGCCTCTCCAGCCAGGCCAGGGTCTTATTCACCTTGTCGCCTCCTTCATAGATTTGGCTCCGGACTAACTGATGGGCTATCCGTGCATTGTCTAGAGCCAGGTTGCTAAGGGCCTCTTGTGCTGTAAGCAGAGCCTCTTTCGCTTCTTGGGTGCAGTGTTGTAGGGTTTGCCGTTCGCACTCCAGGACACGCGCTTCTGCCTCTTTGATCTTTTGGACTTGTCGTCGTTGGTAGGCTGAAACTTCCGAGATAACTTCCCCGCGGAGGACAGTCTTATACGCCTCCCAGAGCGAGATCGGGCAGTCCACTGATCCTTCGTTGTTTTCAAAATATTCTGTCGTCTTCTTTTCCAGTTCCTCCGCAATTTCAGGGAGACGTAGGTGATATGTGTTCAGGCGCCAGTTACGATCCGGACCACGGCAGGAGTTCTTCATGGACAATAGGAGCGGAGAGTGGTCCGAAATACCCCTTGCGAGGAATTCAGCGTCGAGGAGCCTGTGATTTATTCTGCGGGGGATGAAGGCATAATCGATCCTGGAGAATGACTTGTGGACGCCAGAAAAAAAGGAGAACCCAGCCTCATTGTTGTGGAGTGAGCGCCAAGTGTCCGTCATTCCCAGAGCTTCGGCGAACATGGCGAGAGGTGTGGGGGCAGGGCAGTTACCTGATGTCCTGTGAGATCTATCGACTGCAGTGTTCATCACTTCATTAAAGTCCCCGCCGATCACCCATACATCGGCCTCATCTTCCAGTAGCCAGCTCTGTAGTTCGGAGAGTAGTTCTTTCGTCTGTGAGGGGGGGGCGTAAATTGCAGCGAGGCCCCATTTCTCGCCCCAGATGTCAGCCAGTATCATAACATAGCGGCCTTGGGGGTCGGTTTTGACCTTCCTAACCTGCAGGGGGACTCGCTTGTGGACGAGGATCATCGTGCCCCTAGCTCCTGTCGTGAATCCAGCCTGATAGGTGTAAGAGTAGTTGGATCTTCTGAAGAAGTTAGTGCTCGTGCCTAGCAAATGTGTTTCATTTAGAAGGGCGATGTCCGGCGAGTAACGGTTAAGGTACTGGAGCACCAGTCTTCGCTTTATGCTGGAGCCGAGGCCGTTAACGTTCCAGGAGAGCACGGTTACCTTGTTGGAGTTCATTCTATCTGCGTGGGGCTCTTATCTGGGCGGATCAGTGGCGGTCGTGTACACTCGGGAGGTGTGCAGCGCTGTACTTTCGGGGGAGACGTCCGGGGGTCGTCTCATGTCGGTGTATCTGCTGCCTGGATGATGATTGTGTCCGTGGTCTTGCCCATAGACAGTGCTTGATTCCTTTGCCAGCGCTTCTATGTATCGTGCCTTCTTGTCTCTTGATTCGGTTTCTTTACAGTCCATGAACTCCCCCCCCCCCCCCCCCCACCAACTGGGAGCACCTGTCGCCCAAACATTAAACCTATAACTTTATAAACTTCTTCGGGATAACCCGGCTGTGATAACGCGCACGCCGCATTAGGGGCGGCGGCCGCTAAGTGAGCACTCCCATTCTATCAATCTGCAGTTTGGGCCCCTTAGTACAGGGTCTTCATCCCTTTTCCGTAGGGGTCCTCGACGCGTTGTCATCCGCATTGGTCGGAGAACGAGGGTCTCCCAGGCCGAGGCCGCTGTGTGGGTGGGCCCGATGGCACATGCCTCCCGCTGGAGTCCGTGAGGACTTGGGTTTCAAGCCAGTCCCATGCATCTTTGGGGTTGTAAAACAAGTGAGTAGCGCCCTCGTACTGGACTTTTAGCAATGCCGGGAAGAAGAGGGCATATTTGATGGATAGCGACTGGAGCTTCTTGACGGAGTCAAAAGACTGGCGGGCTTTTTGGACTTCTTTCGTGTAATCGGGATGGAAACCGACCTTGTAGCCGTTGTATGTGATCGGGCCCATGGCCCTTGCCATTTGTAGGATCGCGTCCCGGTCGCGGTAATTCAGTAGGCGTGCAATCATTGTTCTGGGCGGGGCTCCCGGTGTAGGTCGGCCGGTGGGGACTCTGTGTGCCCTTTCCACGGAAAAGAATTTGGATAGCTTCTTAGGGGCAAAGACATGAGTGAGCCAGTCTTCTAAGAAGAGTTCTGCGCTGGGGCCTTCCTCCTTCTCTGGTATACCGAGGATCCTGAGATTGTTGCGCCGCGCCCTCCCCTCCCTGTCCTCGGCGCGGTTTTCCAGTTGGGTCACTTTTTGGGCAATCGCGGTGAGCTGCTGTTCCATGCGGTGGACTGCGTCTTCACTGTTAGACACCCTCTGTTCCGCTTCCCCTACCCTTGTCGATAAGTTGCGAAGGTCTTGGCGTATAAGGGACACCTCAGAGGATAGGCCGCCCATTTTAAGTTCCAAGGATGTCCTCGAATCCCCAATCGCTTTCATACGGTCTGACAAAGAGATAGGAGGGTCGCTGAGTTCTCCAGGGTTGCCCTCTTCTTCTGGGGGCTGAGGCTCGCACTGGGGAGGGCCCCCCACGGTGTAGAGATCCATCTTGCTCTGTAGCGTTTGCCTCTTGGTTTTCTCCTTTCCCATGCTTTGGTCGAGCGGCTCTGTGTAGCAGGGATCCGGGTGCTCCACGTCCGCGCACCGGGGTTAAATGCAGGGTCGGGAGAGGTCCTGTATGGAGCAGACGATTGTGTATAGGCTGCGTAGGGTGAACACTGCGAACCTCTACAAAAGTTACGTTTAGGGTGACAGCAGCGCCGTCGCTGCAGGTGTCAATCTCGCTTGGTGGCGTGGTATTGGCTCGTGCCTATCTCCGACAAATAGTGGCCCCCGTGGTTCCTGGGATCTAGGCCAAATTGCGTAGGGGTCTTGTGGGGAGGACCGTGCCCCTGTTCATCCGCTGGTGTGGGCTGACCAGCGTCTATCTTCACTGCATAGGGTGGCCCCCCGTGAGTTCTGCGGTTCCAGCGATGATTTAAGTCGCCCAGGGTGGTCCCAAGAGAGGGACAGGGCAGTTCCACAGTTCACGCCAAGTCCTGGGGTCCACCGTGGACAGGGGGGGGGGGGCTCACTTGGTTGTGAGAAGAGGAGCCTTTCGTCCCCACACTCCCAGTGTCGTTTTGCTGCGTATGTGACTCGTGGGCCGTGACAGCGTTCTAGAGCGCTGGTATGGTGCTGGTCTATGGCGCAGCTGTGGCCCTCGCGGGCTCCGTGGTCTCTGCAGCAGGCTAGTTGCAAAAAGGGCCCCGGAGGGGGGAAATAAAGCAAAACATCCACTGGTGGGCGGCTGAGGTGGGATTAATTCTTGTAAAGGGAAGAAAATTCCGCCGGGAGCCGATGTATTTAGTTCCGCATGCGTCGCGCATGCGCAGTCCTGGCGTATAGTGATTTAAGGTGTGTAGTGTAACTGATCCGGTTTACTGCTTCCATGTACTCTTGTTGCAAGTGCGCAGCCACTGGTTCCAGAGCAAGTATGTACAACATCAGAGAGAGGGGGCATCCCCGTCGAGTACCCCTTGTATGTTCCATGAAGCCGACACACGTCTACCTTACTTCACCTTGGCCACTGGGGAGGCGTAAAGCAGTAACATCCAGCGAACAAAGCCCTCCCCAAATCTAAAGCCTGTCGGGGCTGCAATCATCCATTCACAATAGACAATCAAAAGCCTTGATAGAATCCAGAGACGCAAGTGCAAGGCACTCATTCCGGGAGTTAATCTGGTCTATGACATGCTGTAAGAGGCAGAGATCTCCAGGACGGTGTTACGGCCAGGTACAATCCTGGTTTGGTCCATATGTATTAGGGAGCCAGTGACCCTGCGCAACCGTGTGGCCAGTATTTTTGTGAGCAGCTTCACGTCAGTTTAGCATAGCCAAGGGGCGAAAGGAGTCGCATCGTTTTGCAGGTTTCCCTAGTGATTGCATTCTCACTCCAGGTACTCCAACTGGGGCTAGGCAGGGGTTTTTCTGCAGTTACTCCAGCAAACTCCATGTTGCAGTCATGACCATTTCGTCCAATGTTGATACAGGGGAAGCAGAGACTACAGAGGCTGCCAGAGAATGGACAAGGATGGAATACGCTGTGAGCGAAGAACCAGGCATGAGACATATGCTACCAGAGGGAGAGCTGCAAGTGGGGCAGGCAACCGCAGAGGAAGTCAGTAGAAAGCAGATGGTTCACAGACCCCCTTAATTTCAATACTGTGATGAGTAGTCAAAGGCAAAATATCCCGGTTCCCTATGGTAGCTTGGCTTTCCCTGTTCATGCTAGGGAGACCTTCCTCCGGACGTCTCCCAATAACTCCCCTTTATCCCGGATGCCAAGCAGCTCGTCCGCATGGTGGGCTCTTGGTGGAATTACTTTCTCACCCGACATTGATGGAGTGGGCCCCAGAAACTGGCAGATCCCACTTGAAGGGGGATTGACCAACCCCGAGAACACAAAGGAGCTGCTTAGCTTCTCTCTGTGCCCCCTGGGTGCAGAGCCACTAACAACTTTAGGAACCTGGGCCCTGTCCGGTCCGGGAGCGATGTTTGTAGCATGGCCACTGCTGGGACGCATTAAGCGCGCTCTCCCCATTTTCTGCGCTGCCACAATTTTGCGTTCTGATATAGGCACGGGATCCGAGAATGTCTGCATTTAGATAGCAGGGCAGATTTGCATATAAACATGGGAGGAAAAGGGGGCAGTGGTGGTAGCTCTACCAAATCCTTCTTCATATTAGCGTGTAGCCAATATCGACAGTCATCAGGAGTTTTGTTCTTTCCTCTGCACCCTCTGCAGTAGAACAATGAGCTGTAGAGGGCTCCCCCAAACCCCCTTGCCACTTCGTCTGCCTTGCTTTGGAAGCACAGTAAAGAGCAAAAAGGACCTTGTGGAAAAGGCACAGAAGAAGAAAAGGTGGCAGAGAATAAAGAGGGGTTAGAGGTCAGAGTGGTTGTGCCTGGGAGGAGCAAAGAACCTGACTTTCTCGAAAGTCTGATACTACCCCATGTTAGTTTGTTGAACTGCGAAAGGAGGGGCCTAGCCTGGGGGAAGGGGACCCTAGAAGGCCCACTGAAGACATATGTGATTTTTTTGAAGAGGCCTGGACTTGGGGTAGGGCTCCCTGAGAGGCCTAACTGGAACTGTGTCCTTTTGTTTGGAACTGGAAGGATCAAAGCTTGGTGAAGGGAACCCCAAGAGACCAGAGAAATTGTGAGCTCTATTGACTTGCTGTAAGAGCCCACCGTGGAAGATTCCAACGGCAAGCCTGTTGAATTGAGCAACTTTGAACAGGCAGAACTACACCTAGAGGTAGGACTTACTGAAACCAGCTGTGGTTTGCATTTCCTTTTGAATCACAAGTTTTTTTTTTTTAAGATCACCATCACATTTGCTTGAGAGTGAGAGCAAGCATAGAGTTGGGCACAGATGAATTTAAGGACATAGACAGCCCTTAGAAGCATCAGTTTAGGGAACGATTCTCTTAGGGCCAGGTAGGCATTACACCAACTCACAAAGTTTGATAATAAAGGATTTCAAACTGTTCATTATGCGTCTGTCTCTCTTGATACCATGCCTCTCGCACCACCTTCAGTTTTGTCAGAGGTAGGCGATTTTCCATCTTTCGTTAATTTTGTATAGGACATACTTTCACGGAATGGCAGAGCAGGGTAGGAAAGCTCAATTGGAACACAGAAAGGCATATCTTTCTGAAAAGTCGATTAAAATTCCAAGATCAGGAAGGGGTTATTTGCGCAGGTCAGGCAACAACTATGTACCCATAATTTCAATAGTTTGACGAAAAAGGACAAAAAAAAAGTCTGTGTTGGACATGTTTGCACTTGTAACGTAATGGCTTCCATGAATATTCAGAAAAGCAATGCACTGTTAGACAGAATCCTGGGCAGTGCCCTTAGGGACCACTACACAAGATTAAAACTACAGGTGGTAGCACAGTTTCACCTTTGGTACAAGCCTGTACTACACAGTTAGAGTGGTAGCAGTAGCGGAGCAGCCAGACTTCTCAAGAGCAAATGAGCAGTAGTAGAGATTACACAAAGGACTACAGTTTCAGTGACTCAAGCAAATACTGACTCAAGGTTTTTGGTTGAAAAGTAAAAGTTTTTTATTTTAAACCATCTGTTGGTAAAACACTTCACTTATATTAAATTAAAACCACACGTAAAATACACTACACACAACGAATTCCCCTTGTGCAGAACTACTCAAGGTAAGTAGGATTTGACAGACCGGTGTTGTGAAACAAAGACGATACCAGGGGTACAGATACAATCACTTTTTGACAGTAATGACAGTTCGGTCTTACTAAAGATACGCGTACCCACGGGAAGAAATGTTACAGCAGTTAAACCACACTTAGCACATGAATCAACACAAGAGAGTTGGGGATAAAAATCATAGGCAATAATTTTGTCAAGGCAGATAGAATCAGAGGACACTTTCCTGCAAGTGAATAAAAGTCAATAGGCCTGCGCCAGTGTCATTAGGACAGGGGTCCTGTTATCGAGGATCACACAGATGGTACAGTTCACGATTTCGAGATTGCCAGGAGTACTTGGATATTGTCAAAAGAGGAAGCAAAAGTTATAAGAGGGAAGGAAGATGAGGACACGCGTTGGATGAGGAGAAAAAGGGTTCACCCTAGTTCCTCGAAGTTGGAAAAAGTACCTTATTCTTGGAAGATGCTGGTGCCACGGCAGTTGTTCCTGGTAGTTTCCTGCAGACTCACGGTTCCTGGTGCTTCAGTCATGGAGACAAGGACGACGACATCTGGAGCAATCTGCACTACCCAGGGATGAGGCCAGCAGCAGCGACGGTAAATAAAAGGTGTGCACCTGTAAAACAGAAGAGGCTCGTCAGATGGCTATCCAGACCACTACAGCAGTGTGCAGCGATTTCAACAACGAAGAGGATCCTCTGGCTGTGGAAGATGAGCTGGTTGACGGCACCAGGCTCAAGGGAAGAAGACTCCGGACTGGATCTTCTCTGGTCGTTGAAGGGTAGATAGCTCAGGACTGCAGCAGGCCTTCAACGGGACTCGGTAGTTGCAGCAGCCGCCTTCTTCTCTGCTTCTCTTCGGTTCCTTGCAGTTCCAGTGGCGACTCTGACTTCCAGCCCAAGAGTCCTGCCTTTTATGCGAAAATCCCCCATTCACACAGCCTGGCTGTCACTCACACAGCAGGGGGGTTGTCCGGCCGGACAACCACCGCAGCCAATCAGGACAAAGTGCGACTTGGGTTTCCAAGGATACCCTGTGTACGGGGTGACTACACCCCTCCCTCACATTCAGCCCACCTAGACACCCAGGCGCCAAGAGGAGGGCTTCTTCGCAGAAACCCGCCAAAAGACTGTGAACAAAGAAGGCAAACTTGGTTTGCTGCGCAAAGTAAAACACAAGAAGGACTTTAACAAAAAGAAATGGCGAATAAACCCGACCGGAGCCAAAAGAAAGAGTATTTGGTCAAGCGGGTTTATGTTCGAGGCTAATATAATAGCCTGGAACAGTACCACGTTTATATAGTATAATCGTGGTGGAAAAGTTAGGGTAGATGCCACTGCCACCAGCCAAGTCTAAATGTTAAGAGCAAAACAAAGCTCAGAGAGGCACAGACAAAAAGGGATAGGAATTAACCCTTTCCAGTACTCCATGTAAGATGGGGTTGTACTGGGTCTGCAATTTTAAATAACTACATAAAGTAAATGGCAACTTTACCTGTTTCTGGAGGACAGTAGTCAGCCCCAGAAAAATGGAGTCAGTGGGAAGTCTCAAATAAAACCCTGTGTTACTGCACTGAAGGTGCTGTGTAACACACACAAAAAGTGGGGCTCATGGAGTGGTGTGCTCCAGAGTCCAAGATCACACAAACAGAAATACACATGGCAAAACACATGTAACAGTGGGAAAAAAGGCTCACGCTCTTAAAAAGTGGAAAACATTAACTCCAGAAATCCAGCAAAGCTGCTGGGGGATTCACTAGGTGAGGGAAATTAGCCATAGAATGAGAATTCTCCTTAACATGCACCACTACAATCCCCCAACTCTTCTAGTTAGCAAATCACATATTTTTGGTAATGTTTCACAAAACAAGCAATACCACGCGACAAAACCAAGCCATGGTACATGTTATTTTTATGTTGACCGCCTAAACTGACGTACTTGATATTTGAAAATAACGCAAACCAATGTGGTGAAGAATGCCAATCATACCCAGACCACAGATTGACCTTTTGAAGGTAGGTGACTTGCGCAGGTCACAAAAGCGTGCAGCGACAAACGGGGCAAATTTGGGAAATAAAGGGTTGTGCAACAAACCGCAGTAGGAAATGTATGAAAATGTTATCACAACCAAGAGAAAACAAACATGTGTCCTACGTTCCCACAGGTGTCCTGATGAAAACGGTACTCCACGCGTGTGGGTGCACTGACCTGGGCACAAAGGGAAAAGTCTAAACCACTGGTACGCTAAACGCCCTAGGGAGATGAAATGTATAGTGTTTTTTTTCCCCTTTTGGACAACCCACAGATTTGGGTCTGGCGTGTCGCAGCCACCAAGGAAAATTGGGAACCCCATGCATTTCTGAAAAATCACCTGTTGGAATCCAAAGAGGTCTCACTCATGTCACGTTACAATTTATTACCCAGCAAACTCCAAAATGTAGGAAAATAAGCGGAATTTTGAGACATTTGCAATCGGGAAACCACCAAAACACGCATGCAACAACACATGTCCTATCTTCCCACATGTGTCCCGATGAAAACGGTACCTCACTTGTGTGGGTGCACTGACCTGTGCGCATTGGGAAAGGCTAAACAACTGGTACACCAAACGCCCAGGAAAGAAGAAAACCGACCATGAAGGGGCACTGGCTGGGCTGTTCAAGCTTTTCCCTCCGCGGTGGGATTCGGACTCTGCCGGAGCTCCCTGGGACCACCGCTGAGCTTGGGGGCGGTCAACCCATGTGCAAGGCAGATCCCCAAGGCTGGGGGAAGCACCCCACAGCTGTCCTAGAACTCTGGCTGTTATGCGTTACAGCTTTTCCCTCCAGGGAGGGATGGGGATCCTGCCGGGCCCCACTGGTTCTGCCGCTGGGCTTGGAGACAGCCAACCCGCATGGGAGACAGGCACCCAAGGGAGCACCTCCAGTTCTCCTGGAGCTCTGGCTGTGCTGGGATACAGTTTTTCCCTCCTGGGAGGGATGGGGACTCTGCTGGTGCTCACTGGGACCACCACTGGGCTTGGGGACAACTGACCCACATGGGAGACGGGCGCCCAAGGCTGGGGGCAGCACTCAGTCATACTAGAGCTCTGGCCTGGCTGCGTTGCAGCTTTTCCCCTCCAGAAAAGATTGGGACCCTGCCAGGGCTACCTGGGACCACCGCTGAGCTTGGGGATGGTCGACCCAAATGGTGACCATTATGATAAAACACGACCATTCTGATAAAAACAAAGAGCTCCATACCAAGTGTGCATTGGCTGCTCAGAAAAAAAGAAAGTCTGCATTACTAACAGACCTGTTGGCCACAGGGGTGTCCAAAATGCAGTTGGTTGTTATGCTAAGCAGCCAGCATCCTCTATTCAGGGCACACACATCATTCTACAATTACCTCTGCACCACCCATTCCCGCCCACACCAACAGCTTCGGCTGCAACCACACTGCCACAACTATAAATGAAACGACAACAAAAACCTGATCTATGGTCAGTCAAGCAAAAACTGAGGGGGAGAGGTCCGCTTCTTATACTAAACAGCCCTCTCCTTCCCCTCATAAAAGGCATCCCTGCTGATCTAGTGGCACTGGTGGACGCAGATTGAGCAATCTGTGCCCAGCAATGCACTTTCCTTTTATGCAAAGCAGTCCGAATCCTCCCACACCGTCCTACACTTATACATAATAAATTAAACACACCCGTCCCCACACCCAGTAAAAACACTACAAAGTTCACTCTCTACTCCCTCTCTCTCTACTCCCTCAGAGGGCCGTCCCTTTGTGATCCGGAGGGGAAGAGGGCTGCTTAATATACCAATTGGCCCCCTCCCCCACCTCAAGAAAGGCATCTTTGGTAATCTAGTGGCTTTGCGGGGCGCTGATTGAGCGATCCACAACCAACTATGCACTTTGTTTTTATGCGATGCATCCAGCATCTTTTTTTCACTGCCCACATACTCCTTCCATAACAAAAAATAAAAACACCCCCTCAATTAAAACCACTGGGCAATAACCCACTAACAAAAGAGGGTGCCCCATCCCCAAAGAAATCAGATTTCTGGTGCTCTATTGGCACCTCCAATTGAAACACTTTGTTGCGAAGTAAAAACAAAAGTACCCCTTGGGGCAGATTACTCTGCCAATCTGCTCCGAGGGAGGGCAAAAGGACATGCCCCATCCATTGGGGGCAGGTGGAGGAGAACCCCCCCTCTTTCAAAAATGCATATCTAGTGCTTTACTGCCACCCTCTCCCAAGTAAAATCCATAACTTTGCCACAGTACAAAAAATACAAATTATAAACTTAAGTGCCCCCCACCCTTCATTTGATCGCAGAAATAAACTTTTCCCCGACATTATTCTGCCCATTTGCCCCCCAGGGTAGGCTAAATGTAGTACCCCATGTAGTGGGGCACGGATGGGGAGAGGGCTGCTTATATACTATGCAGCCCCCTCAAATCCCCCCACTTCAAAAAAGCATCCCTGGTGCTGGAGTGGGCTAGCTGTACGCGGATCGTGCAATCCCCGCCAAGCAATGCTTAAAGCTAGGTGTCATTGGAAAGGGGAGAGTCTCATTTTCAATGACACCTCCCTCGAATAAAACGCATAGAAATGCCAGCGATCTAGGCAGGAGCCTACCTTGAGATGCTGCAGCCATTTTCGCTGCATCGTCTGAAATTACAATCCGTTCCACGTCAGTGTGCATTACACTGCTGACGTGAAACTGAAGGAAATCCAACCCCTGGGTTTTGTGAGGAGGTGGTTCTTCCTCCCCACCCGAGGGTTGGGTTTGCAGATTGTGCGATCGCTGCACTGCAGCGATTGCACAAATTGAAGTGCTTAAAAGGATGAGCTGTTTTGTCCTATGCACTCCAAAGGTAGTGCAGAGGACGAGATGGCTCATCCTTGGCACTTACGGGGATAAACTCGCATGCCGAAGTCAAGGTAGAAGCAGGAAAATACTGTATCCTGACTGTTGGGGAGAATTCTCAGAAATCTGCTAATTTCCCTTACCTTTTGAGACGCCCAGCAACTTTGCTGGATTTCTAGGATTTGAATTTTTACCTGGAAAGAGTGTGAGCCTGTTTTCCCACTCTTTCATGTATTTTGATGTGTGTTTTACTTTTGTGTTCTTTGGATATGGAGTTTTAGACAACTCCATAGGCATCATCTTTATCTTGTGTCACCCAGCACCTTCAGTGCAGTGACACAGGGATGACCTTCTCTGGGACTGACTGTCTCCCAGAGCATGTCAAGTTAAATTGACTTTGCTAGTCTTTTTAAATTCATAGACCCAGCACACCCTATCTTCCTATAGAGTGCTAGAGGGGTTGCCTAGCATCCCCTGTGTCTAAACACTCATGTAACAGTCAAATGTTACCCTTTCCTCTTGAAATGGCTCGTGACAGTGGTTTTAGAACAAACTACCATGATTTTTCCCGACTGCGAACATCGGTAGCTAAAAATCGGGTCAGCCATGTTTTTCAATATGGCACCCAAGACCCTTCTGTAAAAACAGACTCCGGTCATCTTTTTTTGCCGTTTATTTTAGGGAAGGTCCTTCTAGTGTTTGTCTCTGCACGCCAAACCAGGTTTGGTCCCTTTGTTCGATGGCATTTGGCAGGCTTCAGTGCTGAACCTCTCCTCTGGTGCCTGAGTGTCTGGGGTGGACAGGATGTGAGGGAGGTGCCCAAAACTCCTTGTGCTTAGTCTCCTAGGAATGACCGGAATGAACTCTGGCGTGATTGGCCGGCTGACTGTCCGGCAAGGACAGCCACCCTGCTGGGTGAGTTACAGCTAGGCTGGAATGAATGGGAGAAAACTGTTCAAAAGTAGGTCTTTGGGACTTGAAAGGCAGAGTCGACCACTGGAACGAAAGAACCAAAGACGAGCTCAAGGAAGATGACTGCTGCAACTCCTAGACCGTTGAAGCCCTGTTGCAGGTCTGAATTGCCTGAAACTCCCTCGACAGAGAAGCCCCTTCAAGGACGACTTCTTCCCTTGAGCTGGTGGGAACAACCAACTCACAAGCCACCGGGACACAGTCTCAATACTGGTTGAATTTTCATCTGAGTGCTGTTGAAAACCAGATAGCCAGTGAGAAGGATACCAGTTTGTGGACGTTAAGGCACTCCCACCTTAAAACCGATGTTTAGCCAAGCTTGTGGCTTCTTCCCTGGGCAGTGCAGGATCCTCCCGATGTCCTTCTTGTCCCCACGACTGAAGCTCAGGAATAGCGAGATCTGCAGGAACTGCCAGGAACAACTGCCTCAGCTACAGCTTTTCTTCATCCATAAGGTACTGTGCAAACGCGGTGTGGAAATCCTTTCTGCCGCGCTGAAAGTTTGTAAAACTTTACCAACTTTGGAGTATTGTTCGCTCCTAATCCGACACAACTCTTTTTCTGGCAAATTATTTCAAAGAACATTGGCAAAGACTTAACTGTTTACTACCAGAACTGTGCTATCCTATCCACACACTGAACCATTGACTTTGGCCCAGGCCTATTGAATTGAATTGCATCTTGTAGTGAACTGAAGCTATTTGCCCAGCCTCTGAAAGTAATTGTGTTTTGATTCTTATAACCTTTGTCTTTCTACCCCTTTTGAAAGTTACTTAAGTGCCATTTTGCTCTCACTGAAACTTATTGGTTGTGTACTATAATGTATTATAGTGTGATATTGAGCTGCTTATTACTAGTGGATTGTTTTCTAACTAAATGTATAAATAAATATAGATTATTTTACCCCAAAACATTGAATAAGTGTTTGCTTGAACTACTGCGATTGCTAGTCCTTTGTGTAACATTTTGTACTGCTCACTTCCCTCTTGAGACAAGTCTGGCTGCTCAGCCACTGCTACCACATAACTGTGTAGTACAGGCGTGTACTAAAAGTGAGATTGTGCTTACACCTGTCTTAATTGTGTGTAGTGTAACCGAAGGGTACTGCATGTAATTCTGCCCAACACTGACCACTGTTATTGATGCAGAAGGGGAAGAAAGGTGGCAAACAGGTTGCCATTCTGGAATAAGCTATCCAGAGGCAGTTGAGCATTGTTTGCAGAAAATTCCTAATGTAGGTCAATGTGAATATTCTATTCCCTGAAAGCTGCTAACATTTTAATAACAAAGAAGACCATTGAAGTTGTTCTGAGTGGGAATTTACAATTGATAATTTTTCTGTTGATGGATGTTGAAGAGTTAGTTGGGCAGGCGAGTAAACCCGTAGGGCAAGTAGTGATTGCCCAGAAGAAACCTGGTGAAAGAATAAGCCAGGTAGTAGAAGGTGCAATTGCTGAAGAGTGTTACTGATAGAAAACAACACATTGAGTTGTAAGATTCGAGGAAGAATTGTTGAAGCTGGTTGAAGAAAAGTAACAATTCTACTCTTACGTCCCGTCCCCTTTCCTCCATACTGCATACCTTTTCACCAGAAAAATCTTCTTCCCCTCTAAATTTAGAGGCGCGAGGAGGTGTGGCCCTGGGAGCATGCGCTGGCCTGATTCTGCCCTCCGGTGCCACACCCCAGTCCCCATTTCCACGCTGACGGGAACGGACCGAATTCACCAGCGCTCCTGGGTTTGGCTTCGGCCATGTAATGCCACGCACAGATTCTTCCTCTATATCTTATTTTGTCTTGTTGTTTAATAGGAACTTGGTCCTCAGACGCCACAGCTCCTCCCCGGCGCATGTCGACTTCGACAGGGTTCATAGAAAAAAGATGTTGCAACCAACAAAGCTCTCCCTTGGCTCCAGCTCTTATATTTTAATTGAATTCCCAGCTAATTGTCTAATAAAGGTTATATAATACTCAATTTAGAACAGCGTGGTTGTATGCATTAGTAGTTCCCAAATATTTGTGTGGCTGCTACACAAATAATCATGCAAAAATATAAGGAGATGAGAAAAGGTTACTCAAATGCGCCAACTCAAAGTTGAGAGTATATGTTGGTGAGTCAAGTGAACTTCCAGTAAACAAATTTAGATTAAGTTCATATTCAAAAAAGAGAAACCTTAATTCAATACAGATGATGCTCTCCAAAGTTCTTTAATTTAGTTAATTGAAAAAACAAACAAATTATGTCTATCTTGGTGTGACACGGGTTTCCCCATTTGATTATATCAATGGTTCATCAGGAGAGAGAATGATTCCTTGGATTGATTTGTAATTCGGATGAAGATGTCTTGGGTTTCCCCAGTTTGTTTTTCTTTATAACTTCAATATTTAGCCAGTTAGTTTTTCTGTATAACTTCAATATTGCTTTCCAAAGGTTAGTTTTTGTCTAATTCAAGGTTAGGACAACTGTTTTTGTTTTAAAAAAGTCCTGGGTGAAGCTGAAAAGGTCCTTATCGCCGTGATAAGCAGTGGGACAACTGGTCGAAACACGTGTTACACCAAGATAGACATAATTTGTTTGTTTTTTCAATTAACAACTAAATTAAAGAACTTTGAAGAGCATCATCTATATTGAATTGAGTTTTCTCTTTTTTGAATATGAACTTAATCTAAATTTGAGTTGGCGCATTTGAGTAACCTTTTCTCATCTCCTTATATTTCGACAGAGTTCAGCAGGTGCCCATCCTGCAAAGGGCCTTTTCCAACTTCAGATCCCCACGCCCTCTGTCTGTTGCCTTGGCCCAGACCACGGTTGACAAGCCTGTCTGGCGTGCGGCTCGCTGTCCACGTAAGCGCTGAAGAATGGACTAGCCAGGTGGAGGGCGATCTTCCAGCGGTCTCCTTCTGAGGACCTCATGAGTTTTGTGAGACGTTCAAGGCCCGAGGTAGGGCCTATATGTTCATCTGCACCCCGCAAGGGTACTCCTTCCCAGGGACCCTCCTGCGCAGGAGGGACCGATAAGTTTCTTCTACCAGCTCGCTCACCGAGGCTGCTACAGCTACCGGCCTTCAGGCTGAGGGGTCCTCGGATCCTCCCGGTGCCAGGGTTGAGGGGCCACTAGGCTCTTTCACTGGGCTTGCGCCCGAGGTGCTCCTCCCTTGTACGCATCATAGCCGAGGGGCTACGCCCTGTTACCGGCAGTACGTCCGAGGGGGTCCCTGAACGCAGCTCTAACGACCCCCGGGTCGAGGTTAATACACCTACCGGGCTCGCGCCCGAGGAGCGGGACAGGTCGCGCACCTCACACATAAGCGACTTGGCAGAGGATTGCAGTGACGAGCCAAGCAACATGTCGCAGCCACGTGGTAGGCCACTCAACAAGATGGCCGACAGGCCAGAAAAGGATACCCGTTCGCCGCTGCTGCAAGACTTCGGCGAAGAGCGAGTATCGAGGTGGGACTGGTCATCCAGGTACGTGGCCTACGGCCTACCCTTCTTATGTGCAGGGCTGCTTTCCCTTGCGTCCATATGTACAGGGGCGGCAGAGGCCTCAGTTGCCTCTAGTAACCCCTGCAGTGCCCTCCTCCTCCTCATCTTTGGCCAGCGAGGACCAGATCTTTGAGAGGTTCCTCGGCCTCATGAAGTCTCCTGATATGGGGGCTATCATCAAGAACGCTGTCAGAGAAGTCCTCCCTGCTATGCTAGCGGCACCACAGGCAGCTCTGCCGACGCCTCAGGCCCCGGCGCAGCCGGCTCCTCAGCCTACTCCGCAGGCAGTTCCATACCAGCCTCTTGCTCAGCCTCCGGCGGTGGTCCCCATTCCCCAGCCTCCGGCTCCAGATAATCCTCCCCCTCGGGATCCCCCAGACCCTCAGGATGAGAAGGAGGATCCTGACGCACCGTTATCGGCCAGGGTCTCGTATTGTGGCCCTGGCGGAATACCTGGGCCTTCCACAGCCGCAGGGCGTCCTCGCTGAAGTCCTCACGAGGCGCACTTCTGCCAGAACGGGAATTCCACTGCAAACTGATGTAGTCTCCCTCACCAAAAAGGGTTGGCTCAAGCCACACTCCGTCCAGCCAGTCAACTACCGCCTGAATGCTAAGTACAGGCAGATGGAGGGGGATACACTCTTGCTCTCCTCCCATCCTCAGCCACACTCCTTGGTGATCGCTGCAGCATCACTGTACTCCAAACCTCAGTCGTCTTCGTCTTCTTCATCGACGACACTGTTAGGCAAGGAGAAGACCTTGGAGTAATGCGGTAAGGAACTGTATACCAACGCTTCCTTGCACCTGTGTCAGGCCAATGCTGACGCCATGCTAGCGGCCGCTAACCTGAGAGTATGGCGGGAAATTGCTGACTTCCTCCCGGAACTCCCCTCCCCCAGCCAATTATGTTTATATCATGGAGTCCACGCTCACACACATCGATACATCTGGACGTGCCATCTGTATTGCCACGGACATGAGGATGGCCTGGCTCCGGGCAACCAAGTTCAACCCGGATGTCCAAGAACGAATTCTAGATTTGCCCTTCGAGGGCAGCGACCTCTTCCACTCCAGCACAGGCAAAGAGCTGGACAGGAAGAAGAATAGCTCTCAAACGGCTAAGTCTTTGTGCCTTCTGACAAAGACCACGCCCAAAGTGTACTCACAGTCTCAGCAACGCTCAGCTAATGGTCGCTCATCTGGAGGCTTTCTCAGCTTCCAGAAACAGAGATCTAGGCAGCCGGAAACGCTCGCCGCTCCCCTAGTTGGCGCAAGCATCAAAAAGGCGGGGGGAGGGCTTTTTCCAGTCCCCCTCCTTCGCAGCTGCCTCCGAGGGTAAGATGTCATGACAGACCCACTTGGGTCCATGTGTTGTCAGTAGGGGGCAGGCTTGCTCTTCACGCACACTTTTGGCGACAGAACTTCGCGAACCCCTGGATCCTGTCAGTAGTACCTCGGGGTACCGTCTACCTATTCCTGCCTCTCCTCCCTCCTCTCCTTCTCTTCCGCAAGTTGGGACAGCAACTCTTTTAACATAGATTCGGTTGCTTGTCCTGAGCCAGGCCGTGGAGGAAGTCCCAGCCTCCGAGCGGGGCTCAGGCTTCTACTCCAGGATCTTCGCCATTCAGAGGAAGAACCAGGCTGGCCTGAGAGTTGTTCTGGACCTTTCCACCCTCAACCTCTCCTTACCTCTCCAGAGGTTCAAAATGGTGTCGCCAGCTTTTATTGCGGAGACGTTATGCAAGGGAGACTGGATGTGCTCCCTGGATATCAAGGACGCCTATCTGCATGTCACAATCTGGCAACCCCATCGGTTTTACCTATGGTTCAGGATCATGGGCTGCCATTTTCAGTACAAGGTCCTCCCATTTGGCCTCAATTTGTCCCCCAGGGTCTTTACCAGACTCATGAACCCGGTGGCCGCCCTACTCCCGGCCCAGGGCCTCCATATATACCCCTACCTAGACGACTGGCTCGTCAGGGCTACATCCCAAGAAGCAGTTCACCACTCCTCCCAGGCACTGATGAACACGCTACACAATCTCAAAAAGTCACACAGTCGTTGACCTTCCTGGGCCTCATCTGGGACACACGCTCCGAGAGGATCTTCCCCTCGGAGGACAAGATTGCGGCAATCGGGAGGGCCGCGTCCCACTTTCTCAGCAGGGGCACTACCTCGGCTTGGTGGTATCAGCATCTGCTGGGCCTGTTTGCAGCGGTACTGTTGGCGGTCCCCCACACAAGACTCATGATGAGGAGGATTCAGCTACACTTTGCAGCATCATGGAACCTGGAGAGGGTCTCTCCGGCCGAAATTATCAAGATCCCAATCTCTTTCCACCCGGACCTCACATGGTGGTCCAGGGACTGCAACCTGCGGATGGGCAAGCCCTTCCGTCCCCCCGTTCCTCAGGTGACGATTACCACAGACTCCTCACTAGAGGTTTGGGGAGCCATCCTGGAGGACTTCTCGGTCCACGACATGTGGACCTGTCAAGAGCAAGAACACCACATCAATTGGCTGGAACTGAACGCCATCGGGTTAGCGCTCAGAGCCTTCCTCCCACGTCAATGTAACGCTCACCTGGTTCCCACGGAGGCGCGGCGTCGAAGGCGCAGAACTCTGAAGATGGACAGGAAGGGCCCCTCTATTCTGGCTTCCTTGGCTCGTTGGATACCCTCCTGTGCGTGAAAAGGGAGTATTACCAACTGTGGAACAATGCTCAAGCCTCCCACTCCCTTCCAACCCTCCACGATACCTCCTCCACGATTCCCCGTGAAGCCTCACCTTAGGGTTTGGAAGGATGAGCTCTCCATCCTGCTTCTGATGCAGGGGCGCGTTGAAACCCAGTTACTTCACTGGATTGAGGATTGATGGGAGTTCAGGTAAGCTTGACTGTTCAGGTAAGGCGCTGTAAAAGTTCTGTTCAAAAGTTCAAGCTTAATAATAATGTGTGTTGTCTAATTGCAGCAAGCGCTAATGCTTATGTCTTTTTCACCTTAGGGGCCGGGGTTCGGAGTGCCGGAGATATGGCGCCGACCCGAAGTGAAACAGTTCTGGATGAGCGCTCAGGTAATGTCTTTGCATTTGCTCATTCAATGTCTTTGTCTTTTTTCCCCATAGGGGCCGGGGTCCGGAGATGCCAGGAAGCGGCAGGACCCGAAATGCAGTGGGAATAATCCAACAGGTAAGACTTAAAAGGAAACTGAGCTTTCCTTATTCCTTTTCTCCCTCTCACCTTTGTTCTTGTCTTTTTTCCTCTAGGCGCCGGGGCGTAGCTGAATCCGGAAGATCGCTGCTGAAGATGGAAGCGCCTTGCAAAGGTGAGTAAAATGCAGCGCTGCAGCGATCGAAACAAAATGCCTTTAAAATGATGTCTTCCTTTTCAGGGCCGTTGGAGAAATGACTCCGGGATGCAGATTTAGCAGGTAAGGGCTTTTCTTCTCCTATTCTCTTCCTTTCTCCCCTTGCAGGTGTTCCAGGGTGCTGGCAGGCGTGGCTGAAGTCAGGATGCAGGAGCTGACACGGTGAGCGTCCAGCTGCTAGGTGCAGAACAACGCGAAGCACGTGTGGCTGTTCGGGTGGGGTTTAAATAGCCTTGGAAGAAGTTCCTGGTATGTATCCTTCCCCGACCACACCCGGGTGGTGAAGTAGTCCTACAGGTAAAGTAGTCCCATTCAGGCCTCAAGAGGGGCCTGGATGAAGCAGCAAGGTCTGCATCAGGTAAGTGTGCACCCAAGCACTTAAACACATATCCTCTTCTATGAGCCTGGCGCCTAAGGCGCCAGGACTGGGGTCCGCTATGAGCCTGGCGCCAGGACTGAGTCCAAAGGGCCCCGACTTGGGCCCGCTGAGACTTCCCTGGGGAAAATGATGTCTGCCTCTGGGGTTGCTGGGCCCGGCCTGGCTCCTTGGAGGTAGGCATCATGACAGTCAAGGCATAAAATAAGCGGTGTTGCATAGCATTTGCTATGCAATTCTGTAGGTTTGCTAATCAAATGGACATTTGTGTAGCAAAATTAGCTATTTAAGTTGCCCTCTTCAATGAAAGCACAGCTCGCCCTGCATTCCGATCTTACCCTCAGTGCTCTCTTCACCCTCTTTTCTCTGTTCACTTCAAGTGCTAATGCAGAGAAAGTGCAGCAGTAATCGTCTCCTCCACTCTTGAGTGCCAAAGGCATGTGTGTGAGTGCTAGGCAGGAAGTTTTCTTTTTCAAATAATTGCAATGAAGAAGTAATCCGGATGATACTTTTATTAAGCTTTCTATATCCTGTCTGGCAAAAAGATGCGTCAACTTTATATATTTTTTTTAAAAGATAGTCATGCAATTCCCTTCGTAAAATTTAAGCAGTTACATAATGCATAATTACAGTATTGATACTGTAAAACACTGCATCATCTCCATGCTTTACTGTAATGGTTAGGTTAGTGTATCTAAATGTCATAGTGTCAACTATATTTCATTTTGTTGGGAAAGATGCACCATATTGACGAGTGAACACTTTTGAAAATACACAATCACATATTCAAATGCTTTTCATGACAAACCTTGTTCTGTAACCTGCAGGTTGCATACATCGTGCAACTGGTGCTCAACCCATGAGCGAACCCATTCTCCTTGATATTCTATATTATCACCCTGTTGCTTTATACCTGGTAGCCTGAAAGTGAGAGGACCACAAACTACAATATTCCACCTAATTTGCCCAGTTTTCTACCTGCTACTCAATCCACTCTGCTTAGTCTTTCTTGCCTCTTACATAATGAATACACAAAGGAAACTAGATGCTTATGCAAAGTAGTGATCAGTACTTCGATCCAGTCTGTACATCTACGGATCTACTTCATTCTCCAGCATGGGGTCTGGCATGGATTCACATGCTCATGAATATTCCCCGTCGTCAGGCTGGGAATCCTCGGTAAAGAAAAAACCAGTATCAGTTTCGTTTCTGATCTGTCTTTCGTAGTAATAACCAATCACTGGTCTCTGCGTCATACTGACCACAGCCAATGACTGCCCTCTACCTAAGCACCGCCTCTGGCAGCCATCTTCAGATTTTTACCGCACGTTCATGTGTTGGGATCCTCGTGCTATTGCTCTCGAGCGTTAGTGCTATTTTTTCGCGCTTTTTCACAAAAAACTTCGATTCTTTCGGTCAAAAGAGCCTCAAGCTCCACCGATCCTACATCCGATCAACGGGGACCCGTGTCGGATTCGTCTGTGCCCCTCAAGGGTGAAGATTTCGTCGAGCTACACTTCGGAGGACTCCAGAAGCTTCTCAGGCCCGGTCTCGGAGATGGCCCAGGAGAAGGGAAGCTCGACGCCCGGAAAGCTGTTCAGGATCTGCCCTGGATGCCAGCTGCAGAACGTCTTTAAGGAGGACGAACACTCTTTCTGCCTTTACTGCCTTCATGAGGACAAAACGCATGTGGAGAATGACTGTGTGTTTTGCGGCAACATGTCGGAACGGACCATGAAGGACCGTCATCAACGTCTCGCCAACTGGCTGGAGGGTAAGAGCCCGTCTGGCGAGAAGAAGAAGAAATCCGAGCGGTCTTCTAAGACCTTTGAGGGCGCCCCGGCGACGGGGGCCCAACATAAGGCCAAGCACCGCGAGTCCGCTGGCACCGGGAGCGCCGAACGGTCGGGCTCTACGGGCGCCAGGCAGGGCGCACCCTCCCCGGCACCATCAACCACGAGCCAACGCTCTGGGTCGGGTAAGAGGAAGGCCGAGCACCCGGCGAAGCTCCTGGAGAGGCCCCGGTCGAGCTCTAAGGCAGAGGAGGAGCGTGGCAGTGCCCCCTCCCTCAAGGATAAGGCGGTGAGCGCACCTAAGGTGGTGAAGTCCTTGATCCATCCGACCAAGCCCTCTATCGAAACGGTCGCGGCGGCCCTGGTTCAGCCTGTGGAGGCTGCACCAGTGGTGGCGACCTCGGGGCCCAGAATCTCCCTGCCTCCTCGGAGGGAGTCTTCTTTTGTGCCCATCGATAGGACCCCCGTGAAACCCTCTGTGGGGAAGAAGGGGGGGCAGGGCGTCGTCGTAGATTCGGCCTCAACCTCAGAAGAGGAGCTGATCGAGGTCTTAAGCCACGGCCTAGGCGTGGAACAAGGCCAGCCCGTCGGAATGGACCCCGACGCAGGTGACGACGACGACGACGACATCGTCGAGGATACCGACGGGGCCCCTGCTCGCCCGTCGGATTCCCCTCTGCCAGCGCCGCAAGACAACTCGGCGGCCATTTTGTTGGCCATACAGTCCTTATGCACCGAGATAAGGACGAGGCTACCGTTACCGACGGAGGAACCTCTCCCGTCGGGGGATCCAGAACCGGGACCTTCTGGTGTTCCCCCTACCAAGAAAAGAAGGATCCATCCACCACCTCCTTTTCAACCGTCGCGCCCCGTCCAGCCCTCCTCCCCGTCCACCCGAGGGGATGATACGGGGACTGACACGGCAGCGACGGGTACGGACGACGAGGCATACGACGAGGATTTTCCGTCGTCGCCTCCCACCAGGGCTTCTCCGCCCGACGAGATCGGATCTTTCCACTCCATGATCTCCAGGGCTTCCGAGCTTTTCCAACTCTGCCCTGAGGAGAAGAAAAAGGAAGGCTTCCTTTATCAGCGGCGCGAGGCCAAGAGGAAGACGGTCCTCGCAGTGCCTCTGTTGGACGACATTTGGGATGAGGGCCTTTCCCTCCTCAAGAACCCTTCCACGACGCCAGCTAGAAGAGACCGGTACGAGAAAAAGTACCGGGTCCCGGACACGGCCCCTCTATGCCTCCGGGCGCAGCCTACTCCGGACTCCGTCGTCTCCGCGGCAGCCAGGAAGAAAGCGGGGGGGGGTGCGGCCTCCACATCGACTTCCCCGCCGGACGGCGAGGGAAAGAAATTGGATGCTATGGGACGTAGAGTCATCTCGTCGGCAGCGACGACGATTAAATTGGCCAACGCCTTGGCTATCGTGGCCCGCTACGACAGGGAGCTCTGGTACAAGATAGCTCCCCTGCTGGATTTTCTGCCGGACGACAAGAGGGCGGAGGACCTTGAGATCCTGCAGGAAGGTGAAGTAGCTTCGGACCACGCCATCACCGTGGCGACGGACATCGCCGACACTGGGTTCCGCCAGCTGGGCAACGGCGTTTGCCTTCGACGTCGTGGATGGCTCAAAGCTACGGACTTTCGGCAGGACGTCCAGACCAGAGTCCTGGACATGCCCTTCGACGGGAACAACCTGTTTGGGAAGACAGTGGACGATTCCCTTCAGGCCATCAAGGCGGATATTGAGACGGCCCGGGCCCTTGGAGTCCTGCAGCAACGACGGACGCCCTTTCGGAGCGGCGGAGGCAAGGGCGCCTCCAAAGGTTCCGGCGGCGGTTTCGCTTCCTTCCGTCAAGCGGCCCGCTCGTCGTCGCAAGAGGCCTACAGAGGACGAGGCAAGTCTAGCGGACCCCGCCGTCGTCGCCAAGGAGGTCAAGGCGGCAAGGCCGTGTCCAAGCAGGATTGAACCGGCCGTGGGGTCGGGCCCCCACCGAAGCACTCCGGTGGGAGGCCGGCTGGCGGGCTTCGTCAGCGTGTGGGAGTCCATCTCCACCGACCGTTGGGTGCTGGACGCCCTGGCCCGGGGCCACGCGCTCGAGTTTCAAAGAAGGTGCCCGCGCGTCCCCCCCGTAGCCAGGAAAGAACTTCACGTCCCTCAACTTCTCCTGGAGGTAAAGGCGATGCTCAGAAAGGGCGCCATCGAGCTCGTCCCAAAGAGGCTTCGGGGCTCCGGAGTCTACTCGCGATACTTCCTCGTGAAGAAGAAGACGGGAGGATGGCGCCCCATCCTAGACCTGCGACGGCTGAACAAGTTCATCAAGGCGCAGAAGTTCCGGATGGTCACCCTCCAGCATGTCCTGGGTCAACTGGAGGAAGGAGACTTCCTATCGTCGTTGGATTTGGAGGATGCCTACTTCCACATTCCCATCCTAAAGGGGCACCGAAAATTCCTCAGGTTCGTGGTCCAAGGGCGTCATTACCAGTTCAAAGCCCTTCCCTTCGGACTACGGTCGGCACCCAGGGTATTCACCAAGTGCCTCGCACCGGTGGCGGCGCAGCTGCGCCGCGAGGGGATTCACGTCTACCCATACCTGGACGACTGGCTCATCTGCGCCAAGACGAGGGAGCTCGCCGTGGTCCACACGGCAAGGACCGTCCAACTCCTCACGGACCTGGGATTCTCCGTGAACTACGCCAAATCCCACCTGGTGCCCGCGCAAGTTGCACTGTTTCTGGGAGCGAGGCTCAACAGTGTCCCTTCTGGCCTCCCCGTCGGAGGAGAGGACCAGGACCATCTTGGGCAAGGTGCAACGGATGTTGGTGGCCGACGCGGCCAAAGTGAGGTCCATCAAGTCCCTCCTCGGGATGATGTCTTCCTGCATCTACCTCATTCCCATGTGCAGGCTCCGGATGCGCCCGTTGCAAGAATTCCTGGATGCGCGCTGGATCCAGACGACGGGCAGCTTCGAGGAAAGGATCAAGCTCGACGAGAGTTTCCGACGAGCGATACGGTGGTGGGGCACCCGCGCGCATCTGACGGCGGGCATGGACTTCCAGACCCCAGCCCACCAGGAGACTGTGACCACGGATGCCTCCCTGGAAGGGTGGGGAGCGCACACCGAAAATCTGCACGCAAGGGGACTCTGGCTCCCGACGGAGAAGTCCCTGCATATCAACGTCCTGGAGCTCCGTGCAGTGTTTTGGGCCCTCAGGTCCTTCCTTCCGTCCCTCAAGGGCAAGGTGGTGAGGATCTTCACCGACAACACCACCACCATGTTTTACATCAGGAAACAGGGCGGAACCAGGTCCCCAGCGCTGTCCAAGGAGGCGCAGGACCTGTGGCATTGGGCCGTCGCCCAAGGGATTTTTCTGGTGCCGTTTCATCTGGCAGGGATAAAAAACACCATCGCCGACTCACTCAGCAGGGAGCTGCGCTCGTGCCACGAGTGGGAACTACGGCAGGATCTGGTGGATCGCCTCTTCCGACGGTGGGGCACACCCCAGATCGACCTGTTCGCGACGTCGACGAACACCAAGTGCCGGAGGTTCGCCAGCAGGTTTCCCCAGACGAGGAGCATGGGCGATGCTTTCTCGTTCCCCTGGGAGGGCCTGTTCCTCTACGCGTTCCCTCCCTTGCCTCTGCTAATCCGGCTCGTCAACCAGCTCAAGAGGTCACGGTGCAGGATGATCCTCGTCGCACCTGCGTGGCCGAGGCAGATATGGTTCCCGGACCTTCTGGACTTGTCAGCGTCCCCGCCGATCAAGCTGCCGGCGGACGCGGATCTACTCTCCAGGGAAGGAGGCGCCATCCTCCACCACGACCCGAAGTCGCTGAACTTGCAGGCCTGGCTCCTGCAGCGCTAGAGTTTGAAGGATACGACATACCGGCCGATTGCAGAGAGGTTCTTGCAAAGGCCAGGGCGCCCTCGACTCTTAAATGCTACGGACACAAATGGAAGAGGTTCTCTGTCTGGTGCCACGCACAGAAGATTAACCCTCTACGGATTACGGCTCCCCAAGTACTGCCGTACCTGCTGACGCTGGCCAAAGCTGGTCTGGCACACGCGTCCATCAAGATTCATCTTGCTGCGATCTCCCGATACACCAGAACCACGGGGCGGACGTCCTTGTGGTCTCATCGTCTGGTGAAAGAGTTCATGAAGGGACTGTTCAGATCGTTCCCGCCGGTGAAGGCTCCGGCCCCGGCGTGGGAGCTCAACGTGGTGCTGACCAAGCTCATGGGACCTCCGTTCGAGCCTCTGCACTCGGCCCCGTTGAAGTTTCTATCGTGGAAAACAGCTTTTCTTGTGGCCATCACCTCCGCACGACGAGTGGGAGAGATCCAGGCCCTTTCCTGCAAGGCCCCGTACTTGACTTTCCACGGCACGAGGGTAGTGCTCAGGACGCACCCCTCCTTCATGCCCAAGGTACCGTCGGACTTCCATCTCAACGAACCCTTGGTGTTACCTGTGTTCTTCCCGTCGCCTTCGTCGCCGGCTGAGAGGACTTTGCACTCGCTGGATGTAGCTAGAGCGCTGAAGTTCTACGTGGACCGCACGAAGGGTTTTCGGAAGACGTCACAACTCTTTGTGAACTTTGGACCTGTCAATCAGGGGAAGGCTCTCTCGAAGGCTTCCATCTCCAGATGGCTCTCCGGCTGTATCATGTGCTGTCACCGGTTGGCAAACCGACCGCTGCCTGGCCGTCCGAGAGCCCATTCCACCAGAGCGATCGCAGCTACCACGGCGTTCCTATCTGGTGTGCCCCTGCTGGACATATGCAGGGCTGCTACGTGGAGGTCGACGCACACCTTCACAAAATTCTACTGCGTCGACCGGGATTCCAGGGAGGAGTCCAGGGTCGGCCAAGCAGTGCTGCGCAACCTGTTCGCCTGAGGTGAGCCTGGTGAGGAGGTAAGATGCTTAATGTTGAGTTGATGTGATGCTTAATGTTGAGCCTTTGCCACCTCCCGTGGTTGTGCATGTGTGTACTGCTATGTATTCTTTATTCATGAGCATGTGAATCCATGCCAGACCCCATGCTGGAGAAGGAACAAGTTACTTACCTGTAACTGTTGTTCTCCAGCATGGGTCTGGCATGGATTCACATGCGAACCCTCCCGCCTACCCCTCTGCGGCTCTTCACTTGGTCATACTGCCACTTCACGTGCTTCCAAATCTGAAGATGGCTGCCAGAGGCGGTGCTTAGGTAGAGGGCAGTCATTGGCTGTGGTCAGTATGACGCAGAGACCAGTGATTGGTTATTACTACGAAAGACAGATCAGAAACGAAACTGATACTGGTTTTTTCTTTACCGAGGATTCCCAGCCTGACGACGGGGAATATTCATGAGCATGTGAATCCATGCCAGACCCATGCTGGAGAACAACAGTTACAGGTAAGTAACTTGTTCCATACCAAACACTGTAGTTAGCCTCCAGAGCTATCTTTGCTTTATGCTTGTATTTGATTGCATTATATATTAACACCTGTGGGAGACAACTGGCCAAACTGTTTTCAGAGCCTTTTTGATCATATCTATTTGTGTGCAATCATGCAGCTAACCTTTTACATTTTACAGACTCATCTATGACTCGGAAAGTCTTTTCGCCCACTCGCATAGTCGAGTTGATTTTATGAAGGGCGGGTAGCATTCACAAGAGAAGTTTGAAACATTTATTTAACATCTTCTTTGTTTGCAGTACATATCAAATAAAGGATTCACTGTGCATGGCTGGCCTCTGGGAGGCAGCAGTGTGCCATACAAAGTGGGTTTGTAGTAGCATGCACCATTTGACAGAAATCACATTTTAAATTTGTTGTCCTCCGTTCCCATGGGTCGAGTGCATTGCTCTTAGGCTGAATAGGTAAAGTAAGTTACCCGGCCTGCAGGTCTGGTTGAAATTTGAAGAATTGGCAAGGCCTGACTCCTCTCACTAATGTCTTATTTCAGCGGTACGCATAACTATTGTTGCTCATGTCATGAGTACAAATAACGTCTTGTGACATTAACAATATCAGTACAAAATTGCTAATCAAATGGGTCTGTTAGCTAATAAAAAAACATTTAATTAGCAAACTCTGCTAATCAATTTTCGAAAACTAATTTATGCCTTGCACGTCTCAAGGGAACGGTTGTCCTCATCCAGACAGACAACTCTACCAGTATGTACTACATCAACAAGCAGGTGGGGGACGAGGTCCCCTGCCCTGTGCAGACTGGCGGTCAACATGTGGGAATGGGCCTTGGAGAATGACATCTACCTCAAGGCAGTGCACCTTCTGGGGGAATCCAACCTGGAAGCGGACAGGCTCAGCAGGTTGGGAGCGGACAACTACGAGTGGCAGCTGAACGACCTTGTGGCACAGGAGATCTTCCACTGTTGGGGCTCTCCTCAGGTGGACCTTTTTGCCACCAGGCACAACAAGAAGTGCCCCCAGTTCAACTCCTGGGAGGGGCAGGGCCTAGGCTCCCTGGCGACGCCTTGTGGATCCAGTGGAACGACATGTCCCCATACACCTTCCTGCCCACTCCACTAATTCAGAGTGCTCTGCAAGTTCAAGGAGTCTCGCCAGCTCAACCTCACCCTGATAGCTCCGTGGTGGCCAGCCAGGCCATGGTTCTCGGAACTGCTCAGCCTCTCTGTGGTCCCTCCAATCCACCTCACGACGGGCCCAGCACATCTGACACAGCAGGGGGGCAGGGTCCTCCACCCCGCCCCTCAGAAGCTGGCCCTCACATCATGGTTCCTGAGCAGGTATCGCTCAGCCACCTCAACCTATCCCAAGCCAATCTGGAGATCATACAAGGGGCTAGGAGCAAGACTACCAGTGCCCAGTATAAAAGTAAATGGACCAGCTTCTGCCACTCGGCTCACTCCAAGGACATCGACCCGCTGGCTTGCTCATTAGACGACATGCTGTCATTATCAGCTCACCTCGCCAACTCGGGCGTGCAGGTGGACACCTGCCGCACATACCTCGCAGCCATTGGGTCCTACAGGAATTCGGAGGACGGGGTCTTCTCCTCCAACCCGATAGTCGGGGAAACATTTGGCCGGGCTTGCTGGACTCTACCTGCCCATCCGGAAACCACACCCTGTGTGGGATCTAAACCTAGTCTTGGGTGCCCTCGCGCACAAGTCATTTGAGCCTATGGTGACGGCGGACATCAAGACGGCCCTGCTAGTCGGCCTCCAGGCCCTAGTCGCCTCAGAGCCTTATACCACCTTTCACAAGGATAAGGTGGTCCTGCGTACCCATCTGGCATTTCTACCTAAAGTGCCATCAGCCTTTCACTTAAACGAGGAGATTGTCCTTCCTACATTTTTTGCTGACCTGAAGGACGAGCCTCGGAGTTCTGCACTGCCTGGATGTCAGGCATGCCCTGAAATTCTACCTGGACAGGACCAAGGGCTTCCACAAGTCAGATGCCCTATTCATCACCTTCAGAGGCGCACGGCCGGACTATCGGGCCTCCAAAGCCTCCATCTCCCACTGGATGGTCTTGGCCATCAAGGAAGTGTACGAGGGCCAGCATAGACCCCTTCCGGCCAACATGCATGCCCACACGGTCAGGGCCAAGGCAACGGCCATCGCCATGACCCCTGGCAGGTCATAAGCAGGGCTGCCACATGGGCCACTCCCTCGGCTTTCTGCAAACATTACTGCTTGGATGCCAGCTCCAGATCAGATGCAGCTTTCGGACAGGCGGTTCTCCCGACCCTGTTTGCTTAAGGAGGGTCTCCTCTCCACCCTGGGGGTACATTCAGTTGTAATCGCCCATGCAGTATGGAGGAAAGGGGACGGGACGTAAGAGTAATTATAAATTACTCACCGTAGTGACTAACATACTCTTAATCCATAGTACCCTTTCCTCCATACGTCCCACCATCCTCCCCCCTAATAATCTAGTGTCATTAGGCAATGCAAATCTATTGTCGACGTGTCTTTGGGGACTGAGGTGTGGCGCCGGAGGGCGGAGTCAGGCGAGCGCATGCTCCTTGGGCCGCACCTCTAAATTTAGAGGGGAAGATTTTTCTGGTGAAAAAGGTTCCGTCCCTCGCGAGGGACGCCCATGCAGTATGGAGGAAAGGGGACTATGGACTAAGAGTACGTTCGTCACTACAGTGAGTAATTTACAATTTCCTGCAGTTAACATTGTGGTGAACCATCCTAATCAAATTATTTTTTACTACAAATGTGAGACAATTCTTATTCCAGGAGGAGTGAGAACTTTCTAAGATGCTTTATTAAAGCAACAGAACTGTGTGAATTTGAGTACAAGAACTGACGGACAGTATTGGAACTTTGTGTTAAACCAGATTTCCTTGTTTTCCTTTGAGCTATGGAGAAAACTCCTATTTGGATCTGGAGAAGGGAAGTTCACCGAGGCCATGACCAGGGACGTTGATCATATTGTGAATCAGGTCACATGTCCAATATTGTTGAATTGCCACATTTCCTTTTTGCTTTATTTTTAGATAAGTGTCCAGGTTAGATATCGCTTGCTTAGAGTGTTTCCTCTAGTTTATTTTAGGCAGGGAAATCCTCGTCGAAGTAGGATAGTGAAGTGTTTATTCAACCTGTTCATTTAATAAAATGACGACTCTTTACAAAGTGTGTGCCGCATATTTCTGACCCCTCACATAATGTATGATCTACATTAAAATCGAGAAATCATGTGGTCAATCTATTCAGCAGAAGAGTCATGCTTCTGACCTTAGTTGGTTATTATAGTGGAATGGTCAGCTAGGTTAGATTTGAGCAGCACACTGATTTATTTGGACCATTTCTCACGACTGACAAGCACCTTAGTAAAATAGGCCGGGAACACCCCATAGTGATAGGGAAAGATAGGCCTTGTTCTATTCTTTAATAGAACACTTGGTAACATGTCCTTATAGAGCAAGGCATAAATTAGTTTTCAAAAATTGATTAGCAGAGTTTGCTAATTAAATGTTTTTTGATTAGCTAACAGACCCATTTGATTAGCAATTTCGTACTGATATTGTTAATGTCACAAGACGTTATTTTTACCCATGACGTGACATGAGCAACAATAGTTATGCATACCGCTGAAATAAGACATTAGTGAGAGGAGTCAGGCCGTGCCAATTCTTCAAATTTCAACTAGACCTGCAGGTCGGGTAACTTACTTTACCTATTCAGCCTAAGAGCAATGAACTCGACCCATGGGAACGGAGGACAACCAATTTGAAATGCGATTTCTGTCAAATGGTGCATGCTACTACAAACCCACTTTGTTTGGCACACTGCTGCCTCCCAGAGGCCAGCCGTACACAGTGAATCCTTTATTCGATATGTACTGCAAACAAAGAAGATGTTAAATGTTTCAAACTTCTCTTGTGAATGCTACTCGCCCTTCATAAAATCTATTCGACTATGCGAGTGGGCGAAAAGACTTTCCGAGTCATAGATGAGTCTGTAAAATGTAAAAGATTAGCTGCATCATTGGACACAAATAAATAGATATGATCAAAAAGGCTCTGAAAACTGTTTGGCCAGTTGTCCCCCACAGGTGCTAATATATAATGCAATCAAATATCATAAGCATAAAGCAAAGCGAGCTCTGGAGGCTAACTACAGTGTTTGGTATTGAAGTAGATCTGTAAATGTACAGACTGGATCGAACTACTGATCACTACTTTGCATAAGCATCTAGTTTCCTTTGTGTATTCATTATGTAAGAGGCAAGAAAGAGACTAAGCAGAGTGGATTGAGTAACAGGTAGAAAACTGGGCAAACTAGGTGGAATATTGTAGTTTGAGGTCCTCTCACTTTCAGGCTATAGGTATAAAGCAACAGGGTGATAATATAGAATATCAAGGAGAATGGTTTCGCTCCTGGGTTGAGCACCAGTTGCAAGATGTATGCAACCTGCAGGTTACAGAACAAGGTTTGTCATGAAAAGCATTTGAATATGTGATCGTGTAGTTTCAAAAGTGTTCACTCGTCAATATGGTGCATCTTTCCTAATAAAATGAAATATAGTTGACACTGACATTTAGATGCACTAACCTAACATTACTGTAAAGCATGGAGATGATGCAGTGTTTTACAGTATCAATACTGTAATTATGCATTATGTAACTGCTTAAATTTTACGAAGGGAATTGCATGACTATCTTTTAAAAAATATATAAAGTTGACACATCTTTTTGCCAGACAGGATATAGAAAGCTTAATAAAAGTATCATTCTGATTACTTCTTGAATGCAATTATTTGAAAAAGAAAGAAATTCCTGCCTAGCACTCTCACGCATGCCTTTGGCAATCAAGAGTGGAGGAGACGATTACTGCTGCACTTTCTCTGCATTAGCACTTGAAGTGAACAGAGAAAAGAGGGTGAAGAGAGTACCGAGGGTAAGATCGGAATGCAGGGCGAGCTGTGCTTTCATTGAAGAGGGCAACTTAAATAGCTAATTTTGCTACACAAATGTCCATTTGATTAGCAAACCTACAGAATTGCATAGCAAATTGCTATGCGACACCGCTTTTTTTATGCCTTGTAGAGTCCATGTCCTTTTTCTGACCCCCCACAATAGCCATTGGTTTGCAATTGAGACCTGTTAGTTAGCTATGCATGGAGGATTAGCACGTTTCAGGTTCTTGCTTTCTGCAAGTCCTGTGTAGTCTTCCATAAGCAGTGCAATCTACTTCTAAGCAGAACAATGGTTCTGCTTGGGATTTGCCCTTATTTCTTGTCCTTTGTATTGCCCAAGAAATTAATTTATATCTAGATGCATTAAGACATTGTGGCTGTGCACATATTTGGCTTCCTATGGGGAAGTGCTACATCTTGGAATTCTATGCTAGACTTCTAAATGCTCTTTCTAAATTGACGAGCCCTGGTCAGTAGTGGTTAAGAAATTTGAAGAGAAATGTCAAACACTGCACACCAATGAAATCGGGGAATGATCGTGGAAAAGTAATGGAAGCCTATGAGAGTCACAGTGCAGGGGAGAAGTTGTCAATCCTGGCACAGATATTGAATATCGCAAATGAAAGAAGTAAACGTATCCTATACTCAAGGATACTCCCGTCCCCTGCACACTGAGAGGCTGGTATTAACCAACTTTAGGTAATATCTCAGTTTTCAATGAGTAGATACTACATCTAAGGCTAAATCCAAGGGACGGGACCGCTGCTAGAGACGAAGGATTAAATAGGAACTAACGCCCGACAAGAAAGGGAGCACTTAGAACTCATAGGGAGGGGACCACCCCCTAGGAACAAAGGGAGACTATGCTAGACAGAGCACTCTCATGACCAAAAAACAGCTGATAACTGTAGCAATCTCAAACCTGGGTGGGGGAGGCCATCCCCTCCTGTCCCTCACACGGAGCACTAGACAGCCCCGGATATGGGCTGGCCCCTTGCACAGAACCGGGCCAATTAACCACATCGGAATGCTCAAGAGGCAGCAAGACCATAGAAAGAAACACAAGACAGATGTCTGAAAGCATGAGATAACCCCACTAACCCAACTGCTAAAACCTCAACTATTGACACACGCCTCTCAAACGCTAAACAAACACAACCACTCTCCTGCACCCCAATCCGCTGGCACTTCACTGCAACAACCAAACATACCACACATGGTATCGCACAGCAGCAATTGGAATACGAATATGAAAACCGCACCCATGCTCAGCGAACGGCGCTAACCGAGCTGAAGCTGTCATCAGAACACCACTAATCTCGCTTTACCTTTATCCCGCTACACCCACCAACCGATCCTACCCTCTTAACTTTCAGATCTGCCAGAGCACCAGGGGACCACTCTGGCATTGATGGTGCCCAGTATAAATATCCTTTAACATGACGTAACATATAATTGAGCCTGATTGTGCCAGATAACCGGACTACCAGACAGCCCGATTGTGCAAGATAGCACCATTTTGCATTTAACCAGATTGTGCCAGCTAGCCTGACTGTGCCAGACAGCAGCATTTTCGCATTTACCCTGTTTGTGTTAGACTGATTATGCCAGATCTCTCACATCAAGATAAGTATTAGCGAGCAATATCTCACAACTAGGTAGACTATACTCTGTTTTAGCTAGTCCACATAAAATTGCAGATACGAGCCACCATCACAGACAGATTTGTGAAGATTAGCATTATGTCATATCTGGACAGAACTTTAATACCAGCTTGCATCATATCCAGACAGAATTGTGAATATTAGCTTGCCTTATATCTAGACCGAGCTGTAACACTAGCTTGCACCATGCCTAGACAGAATTATAAATGTCAGCTTGCGTCACATTAAGGTAGAATTGTGAAGATTAGCTGGCGTTGCATCTAAACAGACTTGGGAATGTCAGCTTGCACCACATCTAGACAGAATTGAGGAGATTAGAATTGCATCATATCTAGACAGAACTGTAATAGTAGTCTGCTTCCTACCCAGACAGTATTGTGAAGATTAGCCTCCGTCATCTAGAGAGAATTGTAATAATTGCTCAAGTCACATCTAAACAGAATTGTGAAGATTAGCATTTCGTCACATCTAGACAGAACTGTAATACTATACTAAGTTTGTGCAGTTACATTAACATATTCCCATGTGCCCACATTTTACCAAGAAAAGAAGACAAATGACTCCCTTCGAGGGGATTGGGTCCTCCGACGTATTCCATATCTATGACATGTAATCACCACAGCTGTGCTGCTTCGGAAACTTTTTTTCTGCGTCCTGCGTCGATGACGTCGATGCGCCGTCGTCGAGGACCTCCTCCGATGTCATCCGATGTGATAAGTAGGACGTACGACGCCCGTAGCCTCAGTTCCGTTTTTTCTGCGAACGTGTTGCTTCGTGTTTCTCGGTTCAACGCCTCGACTCTTTGGAGTTCTGTTCTTCTCGGTTCTTCGAACCTGTTCGTTTTGTGTAAATCCTTCGTGTGAAGATGTCTTCTACTTCGTCTTCGACCCCGCGTCCTGGTTTCAAGAAGTGCGGGGAGTGTGGGTCCAAGATGTCGGTGACGGACTCGCACGATGCCTGCCTCTGGTGCCTCAGGGAGGCCCACGACACGGATGACTGTATCGACTGCCAGTCGCTCACGTCCAAAGCCTTACGCGAACGTAAGAAGAAGTTGTCGGTAGGTCGGGTGTCCAAGCCCCGGAAGTCGAAGTCTGCGGGGCTTTCGACGGATGATTCGAGGGGTGACTCTCCGCGTCGTCGTCGGAAGTCTCGTGGGTCTCCTTCTGGGAGTCGGTCTCGCCACTCCTCAGCCTCTTCGAGGCGTAATCAGGAAGCGCCGACACCGGTCGTCTTCCAGGTCCTCTTCGGAGGACTCTGCCCGGCACGTCGCTTACCCCAGCAGCCGTGCGACGCCGGAGGAATGGGCTTCCTTCGGGAAGAAAATGCTGGCGATTCTTGAGTCGCAGGGTACTCAGCCGTCCGCGCCCCCGAGTGGGGTCGGTCGTGAGAGGTCGAGAGACTCCGCTCGCAAGAGTGGTTGGCACGAGTCACGGGAGAGGTCCCGTTTGGACAAGGAGACTCGTTCTCGACGTACCCGTTCCAGGTCCCGGTCCTCGACGCGTTCGAGACCGTGTGCACCTGTGAGGTCTTCGAAGAAGACATCGACGTCTGAGGCGTCGAGGGCGTCGATGGGCTTTCTCGAGGCTCCGGCTCCGAGGAAGTCGTCGATGCCGTCGACGCTCAGGTCGTCGAGGGACACGCTCGGGGCTCCGGCCTCGAGGGCTGTGTCGACGCCGCCGATTCTGGAGGCGCTGCATCTGACGTCGACGCCGGTGCCGGTTCTCTCGACGCTGGCACCGATTCGCTCGACGCCTTTCGTGTCGGAGGTACCCCGTGGCACGGGTGAACCCCCTAGGAAGGCTCTGGTTAAGAGCAAGCACTCTAGGGTGCCTTCTTTTCGCCACCTGGACTATATTTCAGAGGCAGATGAGGATTCTGATGGCCTGGTTCCTAGTCAGGTTCCAGAGGACCTTGTCTCAGGCCATGGTCGGTTTGACGATTTGAGACCGTCACTGCATGATGCCAGTGGACTGGACACCTCTCCGGAGGTGGAGTTTGGTAGGCCTGAGCCTGGCTCTCATGCCGATTCCTCGTACCGGCGCCTTATGGCTAGGGTTTCTGAGTACTTGGGATGGTCCGCTCCCCCAGGGGAGTTTGTGCGGGATGATCTGACGGACATCCTTGATGTTGGTCCCCCAACTGACCCGGTACTGCCGTTCCATATGGCTTTACAGAGAAGGGTGGCGGCGGCTTGGACTGCTCCGGAGAGTCTCCCGGCGGTGGGCAGATCCTTGTCGCGAAAATACCGTCCAGCCAGTAGCGACCCCTGCTACTTGACCAGGCACCCCACTCCGGAGAGTTTGGTGGTGCAGGCGGCCACGGCCCCGGCTAAGCAGGCGTCGTACCCCACCATCCCTCCTGATAGGGACGACAAACGTTTTGATGGCTGGGCGAAGAAAGTGTTTTCTTCTGGTGGTATGGCGCTTCAGGCGGCCAACTCCATTTGTGCCTTGTCTCGTTTCACGCACACTCTGTGGAACTGTGTTGCGTTAGCGGCTGAACATATTCCCGAAGGGGACGAACCGGATGGTTTCCTTGCTATGGTCCAGGATGGTAAGGATGCCATGTGCGAGTCCGTTCAGTCGGGTTTGGACTTAGCTGAATGCGTCAGTAGGTCCATGGCGTCGAGCACCGTGATACGCAGGTTTGCGTGGTTGCGGAAGTCGGGGTTTGCTCCGGATGTGCAGTCCCGACTCCTCAACATGCCCTTTGACGGTGAACACCTTTTTGGCAGCAAGGCTGACGAGAGCCTTGAGAGGTTGCAGACCTCAAAAGCTGCAGTGAAGTCGTTGGGCGCTGCAGTTCGCCAACCTCCGCCTTTTCGTCCTAGGGGACAGCAGTGGAGGGGTGGTTCCTTTCGCTATTACTCGTCCTTCAGTAAAGCGAGAGGAGCTGGCAGTCAAAGAGGCCAACGCAGGGGTACCAGAGGTGGACGACAGGGTACCCGTGGTGCCAAGGCCGCTCGGGCAGTTGCCTCTTTGCCCTCAGGTAACGCCACAGCCGCTCCCACTCAGTCATGAGGCCATGTCCCATGGTTCGCCGGTTGGGGGAAGGCTGGCGCAGCATCTTGTAGAGTGGCAAGCCATTACTTCAGATGTGTGGGTTCTGGAGATCATAACCCACGGCTACTGTCTTCCCTTTCGGCACAGGCCTCGCGACAATCCACCGGGGAACCTCTCTTTGCGGAGTCCGGATCCGCTCCTTGCGCAGGAAATTCAAGCCCTGCTGGAGAAAGGTGCCATAGAACTGGTGCCTGTAGCGGAGAGGAACAAGGGATGGTATTCCCCTTATTTTTTGATTTCCAAGAAAGACGGGGGATTGAGACCCATCATGGACTTGCGCGGTTTGAACAAACTCCTCAGGAAGGACAAGTTCAAGATGGTTACTCTCTCTCAAGTCCTCCAGGCCCTTCAGCTTCAGGACTGGTTGGTGTCACTCGACCTCAAGGATGCTTACTTCCATGTGCCGATCCATCCCAAGCACAAGAAGTACCTGAGGTTCGCGGTTGGCGACTCGCACTTTCAGTTTTGGGTCCTGCCGTTCGGATTGACCTCCGCCCCGAGGGTTTTCACCAAGCTCATGGTGGTGGTGGCAGCGCATCTCAGGCAAGGGGGGATTCACGTCTACCCCTACCTGGACGATTGGTTGATCAGGGGGAGCTCTCCCGAGCAAGTCCTGGATCATCTATCCGTCACCTGTCACTCCCTTCACAGGCTGGGCTTCTCCCTCAATTTAAAGAAGTCCCATTTGACGCCAACACAGCGGCTCCAGTACATCGGAGCAGTGCTCGACACTTCCCTGGGGCAGTGTTTTCCTCCCCAGGTGAGGGCTCTTCACATTCAGCAGATGGTGCACAAGTTTCAGCATGCCCAGTCGCTCCCAGCGTTCGAGTTCTTGAGGTTGCTCGGCCTCATGGCATCCTGCATTCTTCTGGTGCCAGAGGCTCGCCTGCGGATGAGATCTTTGCAGTGGGCACTCAAGACGCAATGGTCGCAGTCCTCCGGCAGGATGTCGGACTCGATTCAGGTGCCGTCCTCGGTCGCCCGGGACCTTCTGTGGTGGGCCGTCGTAGGCAACTTGATGAAGGGGGCTCCATTTTGGCTTCCATGGCCGGAGGTGACGATCGTGACGGATGCATCCCTCACGGGATGGGGAGCTCATGCCAACGGGCTGACAGTCAGCGGTCGTTGGTCTCCGTCGGAGTCCAGACTCCATATCAATCTGTTGGAGCCGAGGGCCGTCAGGCTAGCCCTGAAGGCTTTTCTGCCGACTGTGCGAGGGAAGAATGTCCTGATCCTGACGGACAACACAGTGGCCATGCACTACCTCAACAAAAAGGGGGGGGCAGGGTCACTTCCTCTGTGCAGGGAGGCGATGCAGCTCGAGTTCTGGGCCATCCAGCAGGAAGTTTCGATCTCGGCAGTTCATCTGGCCAGAGACGAAAACGTGACGGCGGACGCTCTGAGCAGGCAGAGCGCGATCTCTCACGAGTGGGAGTTGGCTCAGGAGATTCTCCTGGAGATCTTCGCCCTTTGGGGGACCCCTCAAGTGGATCTCTTCGCCTCCAGTGTCAACCGGAAGTGCGAAAGGTTTTGCTCGCGGGAATTTCCTCCAAAAGGAGCCTTAGGAGACGCGTTCGTGGTGGAGTGGTCATTCCCGCTGCTGTACGCGTTTCCTCCAGTCCACGTCATCCCGCAAGTGCTGCGGAGGTTACGGAAGTTCGGTTCCCGGATGATCCTCATTGCTCCGGCGTGGGCTCGGAGGACGTGGTACCCGGACCTTCTCGACTTGTCCATCTGCCCTCCACGTCGTCTTCCCTACCGAGACGATCTGCTCTCACGGGAGGGGGGTCAGGTTCTCCATCCAGAGGTCAGATCCCTCAACCTTCACGCTTGGCTTCTGAGAGGTTAAGGTATAAGGATTGGGACCTCCCTGAAGACGTGATGGAGGTGTTGCTTTCGGCCCGAAGGCCAGCAACAAAGTCTCTGTACCGTTGGCGTAAGTTCTGCGACTGGTGCAGAGTTCAGAATGTGGATCCTTTTGCATGTGACATCCCCATGGTTCTGTCCTTTTTACTTTCTTTGGCCCACAGGGGCTTGCAAGTGGGTACCGTTAAAGGTTACCTGGCGGCGCTGTCCGTCTTTAAGCGCTCATCTGAAGAATGTTCTTACTTTAAAATCCCTTTAATTTCACAGTTTCTGAAAGGGCTCACTCATGTGTTCCCTCCGTCACCTTTCCTGGTGCCCGGTTGGGATTTAAACCTTGTTCTTAGGTTTCTTATGGGTGCTCCGTTTGAGCCTTTACATTCTTGCCCTTTGAGGCTGTTAACTCTGAAAACTGTGTTTTTAGTTGCGGTTACTTCCGCTCGCAGAGTGAGTGAGTTACAGGCACTTTCAGTTAAGCCTCCCGTCACTGTATTTCACAAGGACAGGGTTGTCCTTCGAGTTCGTCCTTCTTTTCTTCCGAAGGTAGTGACGGAATTTCATTTGGCCCAGAAGGTTGTTCTTCCGGCATTCTATCCTCCTCCGCATCCTGGTAAGGAAGAGGAGAGGCTCCATAGGCTTGATCCTAGGAGAGCTTTAAGCTTTTATGTTTCACGCATGTCCCGGGTCAGAGTGGATGATCAACTCTTTATTGGTTACGCTGGGAAGCGTTTGGGGCAAGCTGTGACGAAACAGACTTTGTCTCGCTGGATTATTTTAGCCATCTCGGAGTGTTACCGCTTGGCGGGTAAGGACCCACCGGCTGGCTTGCGGGCCCATTCTACCAGGGGTGTGGCTGCATCTACTGCCCTGCAGAGGGGTGTTCCTATTCGCAACATCTGTGATGCAGCCACCTGGGCTTCACTACATACATTTGTACGTCACTATTCCCTCGATTCCATCCGAGGGCAGGATCTGGCCTTTGGCAAGGCGGTCCTTTGCTCTGCTATTTGATTGGCTATTCTAAATTTTGATTCTAAATTCTTTCCCTCCTCCTTGCTCTGGTACTGCTTTGGGAGTCTGTCATAGATATGGAATACGTCGGAGGACCCAATCCCCTCGAAGAACAAGTTACTTTCTTACCTGGTAACGTTCTTTCGATGGGACGTATTCCATATCGCTCCCGCCCTGCCTTCCCCGCTGCAGAATTTCTTTTGCGATTGCAGCTTACGTTCCGCAAGGCTTTGTGTCTGACTGGCAGTTGACTTATGTCACACGTTCTGGGGGAAAAAACTACAACTGAGGCTACGGGCGTCGTACGTCCTACTTATCACATCGGATGACGTCGGAGGAGGTCCTCGACGACGGCGCATCGACGTCATCGACGCAGGACGCAGACGCCGAAAAAAGTTTCCGAAGCAGCACAGCTGTGGTGATTACATGTCATAGAATACGTCGTCGGACCATCCCATCGAAAGAACGTTACCAGGTAAGAAAGTAACTTGTTCTTCTCGGTGTTCCAATACTTTTGTGATTTTAATTTTACGGTTTTGAGTTATTCTGGTGCCCTCCGTGATTACATGTGTTTCGACGATTTCCTCGTCTTCTTCAAATCAGGGCCAATGGTGCTGGCTTGGAAGATGTACTCTTTAGGTCTTTGGACTAATTTCACGGATTAAATCCCAGACTCATCTTGACTGTTACGTTCCCCCCCAAGGCCCCTCCTAAAGTTGTTCTTCCCCTTGGCCCTGGCTTGTCTGGGAAGTCCTGATGGAATTTTTTCACCAATCTAGGAGCATGAACGTGGTCACTAGGTTCCCATGACCTTTCCTGTGGTCTGTAACCCTTCCAGTCGATTAAATAAAAGTCTTGATTTAACCATTTTAGAGTCCAGGATGTTTTTTACCTTGAATTCAGGTTCTCCATCTATTAGGATGGGGTCAGGTGGTTTGGTTAATCTTGTCCCGGGTTGAACTGGTTTTAGAAGTGAAACATGAAAGGCAGGATGAATCCGCATATTAGAGGGTAATTCTAATTTGACGGCCACCGGGTTGATAATGGACTTAATGGTGTAAGGTCCCAAATATCTAGGATTAAAAGTCTGAGTTCCTTTCAGAGGTATATGTCTTGTAGCCAGCCAAACTTGGTCTCCGATTCGATATGGTGGGGTTTCACTTCTATGTAGATCAGCATTTTTCTTGTATTTCTCTCTTGCTTGTTTCAAATGTTTTGTTGCCTCTTTAAAGGCTTGTGTAATAGTAGAATGCAGATGAGTTACTGCCGGCATTTCTAAATGCTGGGGCAAACCGAGTTCTGAGGTTCGAGGATGATGTCCATATATGGTATAAAAGGGGCTTTGTCCGGTTCCTGAATGTACAGAGTTATTGTATGCGTATTCAGAAATCCATAAAATGTTGTTCCAATTACTTTCGGTTTGGTGGAGCATACAATGTAGGTATTGTTCAAGAGTCTGGTTGGTTCTCTCCGTCTGACCATCGGTTTGGGGATGGTGACTGGTTGATAACCTTACGTCGATTTGTGCCAATTGACAACACTTCTGCCAAAATTGCGGAATGAACTGACTACCTCGGTCAGAGATCAATACGGAAGGAAAGCCATGTATTCGAACAATATTTTCGAGAAAATCCTTGGCCAATATTGAAGCAGAAGGTAATCCTTTTAAAGGAATAAAGTGGGCAATCTTGGAAAAAAGATCCACAAAAACTAGAATGGTGTTGAATCCATTACATGGCGGTAGATCTGTAATAAAGTCTAAAAACAAAGTTTGCCATGGTGTGGGTGGAATATCTAAAGGTTGTAAAAGACCAGCTGGTTTCTTCTTTTGACTTTTGTTCTGGGCGCAGATGCCACAAGACAGTACAAATGACTTTGCATCTTTTCGCCAGGTGGGCCACCAGAATTGTCTTTTAATTTTAGCTTCAGTTTTTGCAATACCTGGGTGCCCTTCCATCAGAGCTTCATGGTAATTGGAGATTACTTGTTCTTGTAGTTCCTTGTGTGGTAGAAATAGACGCCCTTGATAGTAAGGTAGGTCATTGACAACTGTATAATCTTGGCCCTTTTTAACCCAGTCCTGCAGGGCTGCTGAATCGAAAAGTTGTTGTCTTTAAATGAATATCTTCTAAGGTCTGTAGAGTAGTTATCCCAAGAATTCTTTGTTCAGGAATTATAGGCACCGGTTCCGGGTTCGAATATGCTTCTCCCATCCCGATTCGGGACAAAGCGTCTGCCTTAGCATTCTTACAACCTGGTCGATAAGTGATCACGAAATTGAATTCGGCAAGGAATAAGGCCCATCGACGTTGACGCGATGATTGGGCCTTGGCTGTTTTTAAATACTGCAAGTTCCTGTGATCGATGATTACAGTAATGGTATGCCTGGCACCGAGAAGATAATGCCGCCAAGCCTTGAAGGCGGATTTGATGGCTAACAACTCTTTATCGGTAACCGCATAGTTTAATTCGGGGGCCGAGAATTTTCTGGACCAAAATGCTACTGGATGAAGTTGACTGGTTTCTGGATCCTTCTGGGACAGGACAGCCCCCATGGCTAAACTGGATGCATCGGTTTCAACTATGTATGGGAGCTCGGGGCGTGGATGCTTTAAGACAGGTGCCGACGTGAATTTCAATTTCAGTTCTTGGAAGGCTTTTTCAGCCTCTTCGGTCCACAAGAAGCGTTTGTTTTTTCGCAGAAGTGCTGTGATGGGGTGTACAACATATGAGAATTCAGGAATAAATCTGCGGTAGAAATTAGCAAACCCAAGCATGCTTTGCACCCTTTTAACTGAACTGGGTGATGGCCACTTGAGAATTGCGTCCACCTTTCGAGAGTCCATTCGGACTCCTTTTGGAGTCAGGATAAATCCAAGGAATTCAACTTCTGTAGCATGAAAAACACATTTTTCCAATTTTGCATATAACTTGTACTGGCGTAGTTTCTCAAGGACTGCACGAATGTGCTTAACATGGTCTGATTCTGAGGAGGAGTACACTAGAATATCGTCTATGTATACAACAACACAGACGTCAATGAGTTTACGAAGGACATCGTTCATAAAATACTGGAAGGCTGCTGGTGCATTGCACAACCCGAAGGGCATCGATAATTCGAATAATCCGTACTTGGTGCGAAAAGCGGTCTTCCATTCGTCGCCCTTCTTTACACGTACCAGATGATATGCCCCTCGGAGATCTAATTTAGTGTAGATGCAAGCATCCTTTACTTGGTCTAGTAGTTCGGGGATCCGAGGCAATGGATATCGGTTCTTCACCGTGATCTGGTTTAATGCACGGTAGTCTATGCACGTTCTGAGGTCACCTTCCTTTTTGGGCACGAAGAATAAAGCTGAAGATGCAGGGGACTTAGATGGACGAATAAAGCCATTAGCAAGGTATTGGTCCAAGTATTGTCTTAGGTGATGGTTTTCGGGTTCCGTAAGGGGGTAGATTCTACTGCATGGAGTTTGTGCACCGGGTATGAGGTCGATTTGACAATCGTATGATCTATGAGGTGGTACGGTGTTTGCCTGTTCTTTTTGGAAAACATCCTGGAATTCTTGATATTCCTTAGGGAACTGCATGACTGGATTAGCGACTGTGGCCCGGCTTTTGTTCAAGGTTTTTTTCGGGTAACAGGTGTGTGCACACTCCGGGAAAGTTACTCTCTTCTCTCGCCAATCAATACAAGGATTATGTGTTTCCAACCAAGGTATCCCCAGTATTATTTGGAACTGCGGGGCTTTGATTAAGTCAAACACAATAGTCTCTCGATGCCCATCTTGACCCAACAGTGTCATCTCTGTGGTGGAATGAGTTACAGGCCCAGAGGCAATTTCAGTTCCATCGACTGTGGTGATAACATCCGAAGTGGTCTTTTTGCAGAGAGGTAGATTCATCCTAGAAGCCAATTCGTGGTCCACATAGTTTCCTACAATCCCCGCTCTCAATGCATGCCCTAACTGCGTGCATACGTGATGGCTGCCTTGGATCAATAAGGACCATTGGTATGATTAGGTGCGAGGTCTGAGTGTCCTCCTTTAAGCTCGGCAAGCGGACCTCTACGCTTGTCAGGCGTGGTCGTTTCCCGAATCAGGTTCCGTTTGATTTCTATCAGCAACTCCGACTACTTTCTTGGATGGTTTATTAGGGCAATCCCGTAGAAAATGTCCTGAGGCCCCACAGTACAGACACAACTGCATCTGTCTCCTTTCTCTTTCTTTTTGAGTTAAGGGTCCCTTAACCCCCCGATCTGCATTGGTTCTGATGCATCTGTTCCTTTGGGAGTAACATTGGGTTTAACCAATACCCGATTCTCGAACTTAGCTCGATCAGCTTTTCCATTCTGAAGTCGGTGGTCTAGCTGGACCACTAAGTCTATATATTCTGCGCAATCCTGAGGTGGGTTCACAACTTGAGCCAAAACATCTTTGAGTTCACCCCGAAGTCCAAGATGAAATAATGTAATTCGCTTTACCTCTGGCCATCCGGTTTCCACCACCAACCTATTGAAGGTTGCGATATAAGTTAGCAGGTCCTGGTGTCCTTGTCACAGGGATAGAAGTTTGTTATCCAGGGCCTGTCCCTGTGAATGTCTGGCGAATAATCTTTCCATGCTCAATTGAAAACCCTGAAAATCCCGAAGAAGAGGGTCATCCTGGTTGACTAATGGAATTGACCAATCCGCTGCACTGCCACTAAGGTATGACAGTACAAAGGCTACTTTGGCTTGGTTGTTTGGAAACGCTCCTGGTCTGCATAAAAAGTGCAAGCGGCATTGGTTCATGAACACGGTGAACCTTTTCGGGTCCCCAGCAAAGCGTTCGGGTGGAGCTAAAGGAATGCTCCCTGGTAGAACCACTTGCACAGGGCTGCTCGATGAAACGGGGATTGAATTCCCCCCAAGTCCAGGTAGTGGTGTTTGCCCAGCTTGGTTTTGCAGCAGTTTTCTGGCAAGATCATCAGTGCGCTCCTTTGACACAATCAGTTCTCTCCTGAGGGCATTAGTTTCTTGGCGCGCGGAGTGCACTTCTGCCCTACGTTCTCCTAACAATTGGGCTAGTTGGTCGGTTTCTGAGGTCTCCATTACGCCCGCATGGGGATTTGTAGATAGGCTTCGAGTTCTGTTACACTCACCTGGTTCCCACAGGGGCGTCGATCGGACCCGGACAGCTGCGGTCTCCACCAACGTGATGTGTAGTGAAGAGATGACAGTCTGGACTGGCCCGCCTAATCTTGTCTGCTGGACTCTTAGAAGTATTCTCCTTATGTTTTTAAATGATGTGCTCTCCATCCTGCATGGAATGCAGGGGCGCGTAGATACCAGTTACTTCACTGGGTTGAAGGTACTGGAGGAGTTCTGGAGGAATATTGACTGCAGTGTCTATAAAGTTCAAAGAGTTCAATATGTCCAATGTTCACTCTTGTTCCATTCCCTCGTTAGGTTGCAGCTGGGTCCATAAGAATATTGCCTGGAGGCAGCTGATGGCGTTCAGGTAAGAGTCTGTATTACCAAACACTGTCCGGTAAAAGTTGCATGAGTTTAACTTGCTGTTTTCTCTCCCGTTATAGGTGCGGCATAGGAAGATGCGGCGAATTAAAGAATAATACCTCTGGTGGTAAAGCAGGTAAGCCTATGGTGGCAAAGAGATTGTCTTTGTCGGTTTTCTCGGCTCACCTTGTTGTTCCTTTTGTTTTCCCCCCAGGTGCTGGATTTCGACGAAGAAAATGATGGAGGCAGCGCCGAGTCAAAAGATGCAGTGGACTGGTGAGTATAACGCGGTGCTGCTGCTGGCGAAACGACGCGTGCTGAAATAATGTCCTTTCCAGGCTCGGAGATGTGCTGGGTCCGGAATCGGGTAAGGAATCAAATAATGTCCATGATCTAACCTCTTCTTTCTTTTCCTTTTGTCTAGGAGCTCCGGATTCGAGGCGGGCGTGGCAGAAGACTGGATGCAGAATAACGCGAAGCATGGGCTGCTGTTTGGGTGTGGTTTAAATAGCCTGCAAAGTAGTCTGAGGTAAGAAGTTCCCCAGAACCACACCCGAGTGAAAAATAGTCCCTGTAATAAAATAGTCCCATCCAGGCCTCACATTGGCTTGGACTCATTTGCAGCATGGTCTGCCTAAGGTAAGTAAAGTCTATGAGCCTGGCGCCTATGGCGCCAGGACTGATTTCTATGATGAGCCTGGCGCCTAAGGCACCAGGACTGAATCCAAACAGCCCCCAGCCGGGGCGGTTGGGGTTTTAATGAGTATCTGGATGCCTGCTCCCGGGGCTGATGGACTCGATCCGGATGCCCGGGCGTAGGCATCATGACATGGAGTCACATGTTGTTTGAATATTTCCTGTCTGCATGGGAATCCTCTGTAACCTTTAAGCAGTTTACTTGTATATTTGTTTAAACTGCTTGTGCTCTATTAGTCATTTTGGATCATGCTCCCCACAGCCAACCAGACAGGTTGCCTCAGTGCCTCCCCTGTTGGCCATCTTTAGATTTTTTACCACAAATTAAGTGTTGGGAGTCCTGGAGAATTCTCAATTCAGATATTCGGGAATTTTGTCTTTTGATTAGTTTTTTCCATAATATCAAGTTTGGTGCTGTACTGCTTCTCTCAGGTGGGTGTCAACATTCGGCCCGTTCCATCGCCTCTGGTCCTGTTGTACTACTTCCATCCCGTTTGAGGACTTCCGGAGCCCGTGGTGACATGAGACACAAGGAAGAAGAGCCTGTTGAAGGCCTGCTTGACTTGTTAGGTAAGAAATTGTACATCATGGATCTTCATGAACACTGTGTAAAGACTGGAGGGGGATTATCTGTACTCCGGCCCTCTATATGGCAGAGTAGAAGCACAGAGCACCCCAGCCAAGATTCTCTATATGGTAGAAGGGACAAGCAACCAAGGCTTAAGCTCTCAGGAAGTGATGCAGGCTATTTCTTAAGTACAGCTTAGTCCCCAAGCCCCCCACAAAGGAATGTCCACACGCTGTTATGTGCCTACATAGTTCTTTATATAAATATAAGGTTCAAGATATACATAAAGCAATAAAACACTTTGCACTTTGGCAATTCTAATATGGCAAATACAATGTCTACGTGGTACCACACTTAACTCTTGATTCCTTTAAAATGCACCAACTTCTGACGGCATACAAATCAAACAGTAATGTGTATCAGCATAGGACATGGGAAGGAAGACAAGTTGGGTTAAACAATGGCAGAATAGTACTTTAGCTAAGACACAGTTCTGCGTCAGGATCCGCCCACCTGGGCAAGCTGTAATAAATGGACTGGGCTTGTTAATACTTTGTACAAGTGCCATGGGTATTTCTCCCCAGTGCCAGGGCCTTTTTTGGTGATTTTGGTATGTGGCCATTCAATGGCTTGTAACCTTTTTGTTACATGAGATATCTCGGCCAAATTTGGCTCCTTTTTTTCCGACATGTAGGCGGTCGTAACGCCACCCAGGAATCCCAGGTTGCTGTAGGAGGGTGAGAGAAAATAAGGAAAAAGTGTGAAAATTTTGGGTTTTTTCAAAAAATGACAATAAAATGATGTACAAAGAAGCCTGTGGTTTTTTCCTTGTAAGAGCTAGGAACAAATGGTTTGCTGTGCTGAGTTCCCCAATTTCGTGGCTTTCAGGAACAGGTTGAGTGGAAATGGCAAAAAATTATTTTGATGTGATTATCAACCGTTTTGTGAGAGGTAGGCGATTTTTGCCATTTTTGCCAATTGGACATGCATGGACGGAATGGAAGAAAAGGGCAGGAAAGCCAAATTGGAGAACAGAAAGGCATATATTTCTGAAAAGTAGACAAAATTCCAAGTTTAGGAAGGGGTGATTTGCATAGGTCAGGCAACAACTAGGTAGGGGAAACTGCCATCGAATGGGGGAAAAGCGGGAAAATGACTGGAAAAAAAAGGTATGTGTTGGACATGGTTGGCTTGGTACGGCAATGGCTTCTATGAATTTTGAGAAAAGCAATGCTCCGCTACATTCCCCCGACTCTTGCAGTTAGGAGAGCATACAATTTTTGTAGTGTTTTTACAAAACAAGCAATACCACAAGCCAAACACTGAGCCATGGTACACAGGAGTTTTACGCTCATGGCCTGACCAGACGCACTTAGCATGTGTAAATTGGGAAAACCAATGTGGTGAGGAACGGCAGCCATACATTTTTTGAAAGGGTACAGGCAGACCTTTTCAAGGGTAGGTGACTTGTGCAGGTTACAAAAGTGTATGGTGGCTAAAACAGCGACTAAATGTAGGTCACATTTGGGAAAAGAAAGGGTTGTGAGACAAAGGGCACCAGCAAATGGGTCAAAACGTTATGAAAACCACACAAACGCAACACATGGCCTACCGGCACGTGTTCCCACAGGTGTCCCGATGAAAACGGTACCTCACATGTGTGGGTGCACCTACCTGGCCGCCAAGGGGAAAGCCTAAAACACAAGTAACCCCAGGTCTGTTTTCAGAGCGAAATCTCAGACATTCTGCCGACCGGCACAACGTACAGATATGGCCCTCGGGTGTCCAAGCCACCGAGGAGAATAGGGAATCCCATGCATTTCCGAAAAGAGGACACCCGTGGGAATCTGCAGAGGTATGATTTGCGTACATCGCCCCAGAATTTATTACCCAGACACCCCCGCAAAGTCCGAAATGTGCCCCGGACTTTGCGGGAGTGTCTGGGTAATAAATTCTGGTGGCCCTCCCCCCCCCCCCACCCCAAATGGAGGTGGGGTGTACCTCACGCAGCCGTTTGTAGGAGGCCCGGGGAGGCCTGCATGAGGTGTCCCCGCCAGCCATTTGGGGTTAGGGGGGAGAGGGCCCCCAAAAATGGTGGGACAGGACCCCCAATAGATGGAGCAGTAGGGTTTGGGCACCCTGGGGGCAGATTGCCACACTAATGTGGCCATCTGCACCAAGCGAAGTTGGGTAAACAAAAAAAATACAAAATCATAGGCTGCTTTTTAGGGGGGGCTGAGGGGCACCCTAAATTGGCAGCGAATGATGTACTGCAACGGGGGGTGGCCCTCAGCCCCCCCACCCCATGATCTGCGTTGATCCGCTGGCATTGCTGCCTGCTGATCGCGCGCCCTATGCCCGATCCGCGGGCAGCAATGCCTCATATGTGGTGTCCTTGGAAAGGGGAGAAAGTCCCCTTTCCAGGCACACCACTTTTGATCCATTCCTGGTGGTCCAGTGGGCCCCAGGGCCCCAAAGCCCCTCCCACCTCCCTCAAATTTTTTTTTTTAAATTTTTTTATTTCACCCCTGGGGGCAGTGATCATCTGCCCCCAGGGGTCCCTGGCGCTGTGGCCCAATGCTTTGGGGCCACGGGGGAAGGGGGCCGCATACCTAGTAAGCACCCTCCCCCCGCATCACAAACGGATCTTCATTTGATCCGTGACGTTGCTGCCCGCGGATCGAGGCGCCCTATGGCCACAGTCATTTAATTGACTACTATGGCGCCAAGAACATCCTTGTCGCCATCTTCGTCATGTAAGCACTACTCGTCCACGGCCCCTCGGTCTATGCCATCCGTATTGACCACCAAATCATTGCCTACCTCCAAGTCATCAACACCAAATGCGTCAACATCCATGAAGCTTGCTCACAGGCCCTTGGTTTCCTCTTTTCCAAAGGGAGTTGCCATGGACCGGGAGGTCCCTGTCAGCATTCTTACCTCCCCAGTCCACCTCCTGCTTAGCCACTGTTTTTGCTGGCTCCATGTGTACTGCCTGTGGTCCCCTGTCTGACAATTGCCCCCCCTGAACAACTGCTACAGCAGGGTATCGATTTTGACATTGCCATACGGTGCCTGGAGTGTCCCGCCCTAGTCTATTATGCCACCACCTGCTCCACCTAAGCAAGGCTCTGCTTAGCCTTCTCCTGGTACTCCTGTCCCACTTGACATACCTTCCAGAACTCACCATGCTCCTGCACCTTGGGGCTCAAGGGACGCTTCTATCAACATCCTGTCCACACCACAGACACTGGTTACGGAGCTTCAATAATGGCTCCCTGCCCCACTGTTGCCTTTCTAGCACAGCCCCATGTGCTTCTTACGAAAGAGGTTTTGGATCCTCTGCCACCCCTGGCTCCACTCCCCCAATCTCTTCCCCACCACCACCGATAGACGCTGACTATACGACAGACGGGTCTCCAGACACTCACTCTACGAATGAATTGGAAGATTTGTTGCGAGGTGACTGAGCCAGCAGATCTACCTCCAAGAGATTCACCTCCAGATGAGATGTACTTCTTTTATGCTCTCATGTCACTAGCTGCAAAGCTCTTTGATCTTCTCCCTGATGGGCAGAAAAATTAGGGATTCCTTTTTTAAAAGGCGGGAATCTTCCAGGAAGTCAATGGTACCCATTCCAGTTCTGGATGATATTTGGGTGGACGGCCTTTTGCTAATCCATTGTCAACGCCACTGGGATTGTGTCGAAAAGAACAATGTCCCGGATTCAGCGCTCAAATGCCTATGCACACAGCCCTGCCCAGACTGTCGTCCCAGCACGCTGCCAATCCTTCATCCCCTTGTATGGTACTCCCAGACAATGAATTGACACTTTTGGCAAGAGGGTCGTCTCTATTGCTGCTGCACTCATCAAAGCAGCTAATTCATTGACAATCCTCTCCCACTATGACCAGGAGCTGTGGTTCAAGATGGGGTTAATCCTTGATTTTCTTCCTGACGAAAAGCAGGACGAGGCAATTCTGATGCTGCTTCCCCCCTCGTGCTGCAGTGTATCATGCCATCTCTTTTGCTGTTGACATCGCGGATACTGATTACGCCAGATGGGTAACCGTTCAGTGTTGCAACGTCAACGTTGGTTTAAGGTCACCAACTTCAGTCTGGAAGTTCTGTCAAAGGTTGTCGATATGCCTTTTGACAGCATTCATCTCTTTGGAAAGAAGGCGGATGAAACCCTGCAGGCCATCAAGGCCGGCAATTAAACAGCTTGTACATTTGATACTGAGCAACAGCGTCATCAGTCCTTTCGCTCAGGAAAATCAAGGTTTTCAAGTACTTCCAAGGATTATACATACCCCTGCTGTCCGCAGACATCCTGCACTGGCAACAACCAGGAGGATTACAAGGAAAGGTCATTCTTGGTGTTTCCTCCAGAAGCCAAGTGTCAAACAGGCCTGACCAGGCCCCAGTCCCGACACCTCCACCCTTCACTTTGACACACCCTAGTGGGAGAGGGGGAGATGGCTTGCCAACTGTCACACAGTGTAAATCCATCACCACCGACAAATGGGTGTTATCCATCATTCAACCGGGCCATACCCTCGAATTCGTTGGGCACCTACCATCCCAAAGGCAGACATTCTGCTACTACAAGAGGTAGAGTGCATCGTTAAAAAAAGGGCAGTTAAGATTGTAACAACGCATCTGCGGGTACCAGAGTATACTCCAGATACCTTCAGGTGAAGAAAGCCAGGAGGTTGGAGACCCATAATAGACCTCCGAAGACTCAACAAATTCCTTGAGTCTCAAACTTTCCACTTGGTTACACTCACACATCTTGGATCAGCTGAAAGAGGTAGATTTCCTCTCCAGACCTGGAGGATGCATACTTCCATGTCCCCATTCATCGGCGGCACAGGCATTTTCTCTGATTCAAGGTCATAGGAAAAAACTACTAATTCAAGGCTCTGCACTCCAGACTAAAGTCAGCACGAACTGTGTTCACTAAATGCCTGGCACCAGTGACAGCCCACCTCAGGCGTTGTGGAATTAATTAATTCTTGTATCTGGATGACTGGTTGGTGAACGCCCCATCTCTTTCACTGTGATGCAAAACACCAAGGATACGATCCTATGCCTAACATCACTGGGTTTCTTGGTGAACTTTTCAAAGTCTTGCTTGGATCCTGCTGAGAACTCGCTGTTCTTGCGTTCACGCCTGAACACTTGCATGTCACCATGCCTTCAGAGGAGAGTGGATACCATCCTGAAAATGATCCAGCAAGTCACACCTGCCAGTTGCTTCCGTCCGCTCTCTCAAGTCCCTCTTGGGGATGATTTCATACTGAAGCCAATTAAAATTCCACATTGCAGACACCGAATGAGACCACTTCAGGAGTTCCTGGATGCCCATTGGTAGCAAATATCGGGGTCTTGGGACGACAAACTTAACCTCACACCCTCCTTTTAGGACACCCTTCACTCGTAGAGACGTCTCAAACTCACTCAGGGGGACCCCTTTCGCCATCTGACACCAAGTCAGTTACTACGGATGCCTCCCTGCAGGGGTGGGGAGCTCACATAGGGTAATTCCATGCTAGAGTCCTCTGGTTAATAAAAGAAAAAGCTCTTCATGTTAATGTTTTGGAGTTGAGAGTGGTGTTCTAGACCCTGAAGTGCTTCAAGCTACAGTTGCGTCTTCAGAGACCACCAATGCCATGTTCTACATGCACAAGAAATGTGTGAGCTGCTCGCCTATTCGGTCAGCAGAGGCTCAGGCGTTGTGGGCATGGGCACTGGCGCACACATTGCTAATCCTCTTAAATCTACCAGGGATTGACAATACAATGGCGGATTCGCTCAGCATTGGTAACTGGAGGGATGGCCCATCACCGACAGAACACTGGGCTAGTAGAACTTGGTTAACAAGGAGGGGTTTGTTCTGCCGTGTAACATTTTTAGGAGCGGGACTACTTCCTGATTCTAGTAGGCCCAAGTCATTTCTATTGTGTCCAGGGAAATACAAAAACACTGTAAATGTGAAGATGTACACAAAGTAGTTCAGACAGAAATAGGTGTTATATATACAGCTTGTAAGTTTATTTTGCTGCTGGGTGCATTTAGTAAATCATGCATCCGTATTGTTGAAACCGGACTGTTTTTACTGAGAGTCAACAGAAATGCAAAACAAATTTTTCATTCAGAGATACTTGGTATGCAGGAGGTATACACCATTATACACCATTATAATGGCCAAATTAATTGGCAGAATGCAGTAAAACAAAAGAACAAAGTAACCATCACCATTAGTGACATGTGATTATCGTGTGTTCAGATGCGAGACAACCCAAAGCAAACACATTAAATGGGAAATTCTTGGTTGTCTGTAACACGTGTTAGGTCATCCTCAAGCCTGGCTACAGACAACCAAGAATTTCCCATTTAATGTGTATTCCCAGTTTTTGTATTTCCCTGGACACAATAGAAATGACTTGGGCCTACTAGAATCAGGAAGTAGTCCCGCTCCTAAAAATGTTACACGGCAGAACAAACCCCTCCTTGTTAACCGGATTCGCTCAGCATGGCACTCTGATCTTGCCATGAATGAGCACTTCAAGTGCAGGTTCTCCATCTCTTCTCCGAGTGGGGTTGTCCAGAGATGGTCGGGGGCTGAGGGGATAGCATGTGGGAGGCGTTCTTTTTTCCATTGGACGGAATGTTGCTCTATAATTTTCTCCCAATCCTGCTTATACCTAGAGTTCTTAGAACACAGCTGCACAAGGACCCTGGTAGCCCCAGCCTGGCTGCAGAAAATTTGGTACTCAGACCACCTTCACCTGTTGGTGACTCCCTACATCGGGTTTCCTGCAATCTCCGACAATCTCTCCAGAGACTGCTGGTCTATCCTGCACCACGGCAGACATCGCTCAACTTGATGACTTGACTCCGGCAGCCCTAGAATTCAGATACATACTGCTGCTTTCAGACTGCAGATGCATCGTGGCTAGGGCATGAGCTCTAGCTACATTGCCCTGCTGCAGAAGCAAATAGAAGGGCTTTACTATATGGTGTGCAACTCAACACCTGAAACTTTTTCTTCTTTTTTTTTAAAAACAATTTCTATTGAGATTTTGTAACATTTAGCTGTATAACATAATTAACAATTCACATGTACAAAATCTGGTATCTTCAGTTACATGTCACTTTTCCCCCTTTTCCCCCCTCCCCCCACCTGTTGCCTCCCTAAAGTTCTTGTCATGACTCACTCTCCCCGTTTGCAGCATCTGTTATTGGTATTGTGATCACTAGGTGTCTCCAGGCTGCCAGCGTCCCAGTTACCACCTCCCCAGTTCCCCCCGCCGCCTCTTGCCATACTTCAGTTTCTGCCCCTGACCATTTTTGCAGAGCAAGCGGGCACGTGTGCGCTGACTCTTATGCTCGCTTTACAGTTCATTGCTAGTCTTTGTTTTTGCCAGTATATATGCCAGGTCTTTAAGTTTGCTCACATGTTTAGCTTTATTCGGTCTAGGAAATCCTCCCAAAAGACAACCCCAAGGGTTACTTAAATCCAGGTTAATGTCCCATCCTGCCATGTATTGGGCCACCTCCCCCCAGAAGCTCTCTATTTCAGGGCATGACCAGAAGATGTCATTCCTGCATTCACCTCCCTGCATTTCGGACAAATCTGTTGTCCCTCTTGGTGGAATTTTGCTATCTAATGCGGCGTCATGTATGCTCTGTGTTACGTATAACCGAATCTGTTGAAACCTAGTATTCCCCTACACTCTTCTAAGGTGTCCCTGCGCACTATCCCACATCCCATCCTCCATTTGTGATCCCACCTCCTCAGTACCACCATTTTCAAGAGCGCTGCCCTCCCATCATGGATAATGGTAATTTAGCCCAAAATGTCATACTTTTTTCTATGTTGGATATCGTCTGTTCCGTATTCTGTTTGTGGTGTTCTGCCATGTGATACACCTCTATGGCCAGGTATCGAAACGGTATCCGGTAATAATATCCCCACCAATAATATCGCCTTATATTTGGTCGCGGGGTAAGGCCATAGGCAATATTATTAGTCGTGATAATGTATGTGGTTACGGGGACCAGGTGTTGCGGGGGCGTCACCCGCTCCATTAAAAAAATGATGGGGGTTGCCGGGGTGTCCCCCGCAGGTTTCATGGCCTAATATCGCTGCAAAAATATGGCGATATTGTTGTATGCGGATAATTTTGCGTGGATATTAACAGATGGAACCATCGAAACTTCTCGGTTTCCCACCCTATCGGCAGTACCAGCAGTTCCTGTTCCAGTATTCCTACATATCTACCCAGAGGGAAAATGCTCGACTTGTGTGGGTTTACTGTTATGCCAGATAAGATTGCATATCTTGTCATCACCTCTAGAATGTATAGCAGGTACAGTAACATATCATCCGCATATAGTGATACTAGGTGCTGCTCCCTGTGACTGTAATTCCCACTTCCCCATACTGCTGTCTTAATTATGCTACCAAGGGTTCAAGCGCTAAGATGAACAACATTGGTGACCATGGGCATCCTTGTCTTGTGACTTTGCTGAGTTGCCATTTCTCTGAAATGCTAGTGCCCGTTTTGACCTGTGCTATCGGCTCGCTATATAGTCGTACGGACTTGTACCCATTTCATATATGTAGGTCCCATCCCATACTCCTTCAGAATCGCCAGCAGCCATGGCGACTTAAGAGTCAAACGCCTTGACAGCATCTAACAAGACTATTGCTGCCTCTTGTGTGCTCTCCCGGGACATTTAGTCCCCTTACATTCCAGGTCACTATCTTTATTTCACCTATTTTCCTTTTGTCGCCGTCCCGTTTGTCCTAGCTCTCTTTTGTCTTCCGCTGTGCTCTTGCATGTGACTGTAGCCCCCCTCCCAAATTCCCCAACTCCCCTCTTACCTCCCCACCCCACACCCCCAAACAAACCCCAACATTAGCCTAGCTCCTAAACTGGATCTCATGTCTCCTTGCGTCTCCCTCTGTTCGTGGCACATTGCCAGTACTTAGAGTGCTGCAGGCGGATACTGTAGTACTAGTATACTTTCTGAACAAGCTATGGGGGGGGGGGTAAGATCGCTCCCTGTTTCGCTGTTGCTGCACGCGTCGCTCCCACATTTCGCTATTCAGCATAGTCTACAAAATATAATTTGCTAAAAGTCTAAGTGTCTTATCACCATTCCTTTCGTTCCCCACCCACCATCATATATTACATCCGAGACCCCCATCGATATGCCACTCTCCTCTCCTTCTCGGTCTCGCTGTTCAGACGGCTTATTCTGAGTATCCATCCACTTGTGCACTTCTTCCGGAGTTAAAAAAAAAAAAAAAAACAGGCTCGATCTTTGTGTAGCACTTTCATCTTAGCTGGGTATAAGAGAAAAAATTTGAGTTGGGCCGCTCTGACTCCTTTTCACTGTCCATACTTTTCTTCTGCACCTGCAAGGTAATAGTCTGGATATGATGTGATGGATGTTGACGCTCTGTTAATGGTGCCACCTTTGAGAAAGTATTCCAGTATTTTCTCTCTATATTTGTAGTTCAATATTTTGGCTATGATCGGCCGCAGCGGGACACCCGGTTGATGTCTCCTCATCAGAGCTCTGTGTGCCCTTTACACTGTAAATCCCTAGGTGAGCGTGCCCGCTCCTATTTCCTGTATGAACATGTCTTCTAGTTGGTTGGGTTCTTGCCTTCTCCTTCTGGTAGCCAGATGATCTGTACATTGTTGCGTCTTGCGCGGCCTTCTGCTTCGCTGCCCTGTTTTCTAGGTTCTGGACCTGCTGTTTCAGCATGTGGACCTTCGTATAGGTATTGGCCTTCACTTCCTTTTCCAATGCTCTGGTGCGCTCTGCCACTGCTCGGACATCTTGCCTCAAAAGGTTCATATCAATTTGCATTACATCCATTTTGTGTTCCAATTATGCTTTTTAAGTCCGCTTTGGCCCCCAGTATCTGTTTGTCCATGCGTGGTTGCGTCTCTTCTTCGTTCGAGTCTTGTAGTTGTGTGTCTGTGCCTTCTATCGCTTGCACCGGTCTGGTGATCGGATCTAGGGACGTCTGTTTTACTTTAGCGTTGTTCGCTTTGTTTGACATCGCTTTTGTCGTTTCCCTGGCTCTCCTTGTCCTTCCTGTCATCCGTGAGGGGGTTTTCCTCTAGGTTCGTGGCCTGGAGGGTGGGGCTGGGAGTTCTTATCAGACCTTATTCTGCTTGTCGCTGTGCTTCTCTTTTATCCCTGCTTCTGGTGTGTCGTATAGTCCCTTCACTTGGCTTCGCAGAGCGCGATTGGCAATTCCATGAGTGCTCCGCACTTGTCTTGTGCCCTTCCAATATTGAACTGTTGTGGCACCATGGACACGTGGATGTCGATCAGTCCTACAAGAGGTCCATAAAGAGGTAAATTAATTGGGAGACCGGGTGGACACGGTGGAAAGTGGTCTCTCCAATTTAACGGAGCAATCCAAGCAGACTAGCCTCTTACTGGACCAAATAGCAGCGGCCTCAAACCACCTCGAATTACAGGCAGAGGACCTTGGAAAATAGGTCGAGATGGTCCAACATACGAGTTAAAGGCCTGTCTGAATCGATCCAGGATAGGGACCTCCGTGAGACGCTCCAACAGGCTTTCAGCAACATCCTACATGACATTGTGCCTGAATCAATTGGGTTCGACAGGATGCATCAAGTTGGTCCCAGAAGAAATGACCCGGACACCTGCCCCAGAGACGTGTTGGTGGCGCTTTCCTCCTATACGATGAAAGAAAACATTTTAAGAGCGGCCAGATCCATTACCGACCTGACCATCAACGGCAATATGATCCAATTGTTCCAAGATTTAGCACCCTCTACTCTCCACAAACGAAGACTCATGCATCCGGTAACAAGGGCCCTTCGTGAAAAACAAATATCCTACAGCTTGTCGTACCCTTTTGGCCTAATGTTCAGCTGGGAGGGCAAACAGAGACGAATTAACACATGCGAGGAAGGCCTGTCCTTGCTGAATTTGAAGGAGGATCAGAACAGCCCGGGAACGGTCACAGCACGAAACCCCCAGGTTTCAGGGACCAACCCCTGGGAATGGTCCACAGCATGAAGAAGTAGGCTGTTGGGCAGAATTCAGTGCAGTTCCCTTAGTAAGCACTACACCAGATTAGGACTACAGGTGAGAGCAATAAATCCCCCTCTGTACCACAAAGATTTAGTTGGTAGCTTTGGCTGAGCAGTCAGACTTATCTCAAGAGGGAGATGAGCAGTATTCAGGGTTTACACAATAGGTATCACAGTACTATGGAACAAGGAAACACTGACCAAAGCTGCTTATCAAAAAGAGAATATATTTATTTTATACACATCTAGTTCAACACATAAATCACAGTTGATGAAGTAAGTTAAATTCAGTCAAGGAAAAGTATATACAACTCCATATTCAATTGTAGACAAGTTTGTGGTAGAGTGAAAACTGAGCAAAACGGCACAGTGAAAACCAACTACAAATGGCACTCTAACAATTTAAAGAAAGGGAGGGAAAGCACAAGTTAAACCGAAATATCTTCAGACACTCCCTAGCAACACTTCCCTGAAGTTTTGTTAACAAGTAATGCACAGTGACACTTGAGCAGAAAGATAAGCGAATGAAAACTGAGCAAAATGCCACTCCACAAGTTAAAACAGTAGGAAGGAAGAGGAGTTTAGAAGATTCAGGTGCATCAAGATGTTTCTTATTGAAAATCAATCTAGTGAGAGCAGATCTAACAAATCAGCCAGAGTCAAGGGGCCTGAGCCAGAGTCAGTGGTACAGGACCAAGAGCTTATGAGCAAAGATGTTCTTGTAGCTGCAGTCAAGTCTTTGGTAAACTAATATTGAAAAGGCAGATGCGAGGTGAAAGACAATGTTTAAGAGCGAGGGCGGCCAACCCAACAAGTAGATAAAGGATTTAAAACACCTTTCGGGCTACCACGGAGAAAGGGAGGCCTGGCGGAACAATGTACCTTAAACGTGAAGTGGCACCTGCGGTGGCGGTTGTTCCTGGTAGTTCCTGCAGTTCGAGGGATCCAGCAGAGGAAGAGAGGCTCTCCTCGTGGAGGAAGGTTCGAGTCACTGCACTTCCCAGGGATGAAACCAGCCGCGGTGCTGCCAAACGAAGTTTAAAAGGTACACTCCTTTTAATCGCGGTCCGGGTCGATAGCTGCCTGGCACTGTCGATTCGACCAAGGCTGGTCCAGAGGAGCGATGGGCGAACTGGTTGTTCCCACCAGCTCAAGGGAAGAAGGCTCTTTCGATGAAGATCTCCTCTCGTCGTGTGGAAGAAAAGTGGTGAGACGATCCAGCAGGGCTTCACCGGTGGTGTTAGATGCTGAAGATGTTTGTGGCTTCTCTCCCCTTCGGTTCCGTAGTTCCAGTGGCGACGTCTTTCTCTTCCAGTCCTCAGGACCCTGCTTTTATGCAGAAAGAGACCCGTTCATACAGCCTAGCTGTCACTCACAAAGTGGATTGGTCTTTTTGGCGGGAGACCCTCCAGCCTATCAGGTTAGAGTGCGACGTGAGTTGCTGCGGCAACTCTGTCCAGGGGTCCTACTCCCCCTCCCACACAATGGACCCATCCCAGACTCAGTGGCGCCGGAAAGAGGGCTTCTGGGCAGAAGCCTGCCAAACGGACGAACAAAGGATCCCCGACCTGGGTTAGGATCGTAGAGAAAGACACGAGAAAGAAGTTATATTAAAGTTCTGGCAAATAAAACCTACCGGAGCAAAGTTAATATTGAAATGTACCAGCGGTATGTTAGAGGCTGTCAGAAAAAGTGTTAGCCTCGAACAATGGGCAAATCCCATTGGGAAATATTCACGGTCGAATATTTACGGTAGTAACCACTGGCACCAGCCAGAAACCTTAGAGAGAGGGACTTTAAGGTACCCCCTCGAAAATGAACATAGGGGAAAAACTATGAACCCCTTCCAATACCTCCATAGTAAGATGGGTTGTACTGGTTAAGTTCATAAAAATCGACTAGTAAAGTCAATGGGGACTTTACATGCCCTGGGAGACGGTAGTAAGTCCCAGGGTATGGAGTCTATGTTTGGGGGTCGCTACGACACCCCTGTGTCACAGCACGGAGGGTGCGGTGTGACACATGTGAATAAAGATGGTTCCACTGGGGGAGAGAAAATCCCAAAGGCATTAAACACAATAATAGCCTAGCACACACATAGCAGAAATGCCTAAGAGTGGGAAAAAGAGTCTCACTCTTAGCAGGTAAAAAGAAACAAACCCTTCAAATCCAGCAAAGCTGCTCGGGGACTCTATAGGTAAGGGAAATTAGCCATAAAATGAGAATTCTCCCTAACATAGGCCCAGGAGCGACCCAAAACTAAGGGGCCCACAAACAAGCGAATCGCAACAGGACTAATAACGGCGACTAACCATATCTCCATACACATCCCTTCAAAGGACTGATAAGTCATAACTTGCATTGCACACACAAACCAAAAGGCAGCCTGTGCCGAGACTGGCAATGCCAACCCTTGGAATCCATTCTGAGTCACGGAACTTCCTGGTTACTCAGAACTTGTGAATGGTCTGTGACCCGACACCCCTGGATGTTAGCACAGGAGATTGAAGGGAATCCTGGTCACGGTGGTTACAAGGGGGTGGAGGGGGAGTTGGGGTAGATGCAGGGGGACGATGGAAGCGGGTAACAGAATCGCAACTGAACGTATGAAAGGGCGACTAAGAAATTGGGAGGGAACAAACCGGATAGGCGATGGAGGCACCAGAGCGCCACACTATATTGTTAAAATAGCGAGCAACCTTCCTCTACTCAGAAATGGCTGAGATAAAGATAGTTTCCCTGAACGCACAGGGACTGAACTTGCCAGTAAAACGTCTGGTCATCCTGGACAGGCTGAAAGCAATGCTGACAGCGATTGGGATCCTACAGGAGACGCACCTCCTCCCTAATGACGAGAAGAGAATGGCCCATCGAACCTTTCCACAGCAATACTTTGCATCTAGCTGGGGGAAAAAGAGGGGTGTTCCCATACTAATAAGGAGTGCTCTAGACTTCAAAAAAATCACAGCCCCGCAGAGACAGAGAGGGAAGATACCTTGGGCTTAAGGGGTTGATAAAGGGTAGAATATACACAATCCTGGCCATCTATGCCCCTAACGAACTACAAGATGTGTTCATAACGGACTTACTGGGTAAACTGGGCAGCTGGTGTGAGGGCCAACTGATTATAGGTGGGGACTTTCATTGTGTTATGGACCCATTGTTGGATAAAAAACTCCCTTCCACAACAGCCGACCAGAAAAATACAGGCACTGGGTCGCTTCTTTAGAGAATTGGGGGTCATTGAAACTTGGCAATTCTTTCAAGGGTACAACAGAGAGTACACCCACTCCTCGGCCGTCCACATCGGATACTCCAGAACAGATATGATCCTAGTCTCTGCTACATTAATCCCACAAATAACGAGTTTAGAAATAGGAATGGAATATTACTCGGACCATGCACCGGTTTTGGTGGGAGTGGACTGGGGGGGGGGGGGGGGGGGGAAGAGGGGTCAAGGAAAAACTGCCCTGGGGGCTAAATGAAATTCTCCTGAAGGACATAACACTAAGAGCCCACATGGAGGCCTCTATCAACAATTTCTTTAAAGAAAACTACAATGGAGAGAACAGGCTGGGGGGTGATATAGGATGCGGGGAAGGCGGTTATCAGGGGAGAATTTGTGACAGGCAGCTTCATACTACAGGAAAAGGCCATTGGTGACGCACCAGCTGGAAAAGGAGGTGAAGGAAGCTGAAGTTCAACACAAATCCAGCCGCTCAAGAAAGTCCCTACGAGTGCTCCGGAAAATCAGAGCCCAACTGGAGAACCATACTGCGGACCGGATTGCCCAGTCATTGCTACACACAAAACAATCCTACTACATCCATGGGGCTAAGGCGAATAGATTCCTTGCCGCAAAATTGAGAAAACGAAAAGCCCAGAATTACATGGCACAATTGAACGACGAGCACAGAAAACCACACAGCGGAGCTTGACAAAAAAAAATAATGAAACGTTTCCCAGAGGAACTCATAAGTAGCGAGAGCCTTGACCCTGCATGGCAACTCTTATATCAGCTCTCTCCCCTTGCCCAGATCGCAGAACAAGACAGAACAAGTCTCGAGAACACGATCTCAGCAGAAGAGGTCAACGATGCCATTTCAGCACTGCTGGCAAATAAAGCTCCTGGTCCAGAGGGCCTCGACAACGGTTACTGCAAGACTTTCCGCATTCAGATACTTGGTCCGCTAATGAGGCTATATAACTCAATTAGAGAAGAGGGGAGGGTAACGCCCGATATAGGGAGGTCCATAACCATACTGCCCTTGAAGCCGGGAAATGATTCCCACAACTCCGCGAGCTATCACCCTATTACGTTGCTGAACACTGATGCAAAAATGTATGCGAAGATCCTTGCCACTCGATTGATGAAAATCCTCCCGAACATAATATATGACCAGGCAGGGTTCATCACGGACCAGCACACACAGGATAATGTAAGGTGAGCATTAGCCGTGATAGACACAGGGCGACGGACACAACAAGCGTTTGTAGTGGCCGCCTTAGATGCTACCAGGGCATTTGATAGCATGGACTGGCGATACCTGAAACTGATGTTGGAACGCTTCGGTTGCAGCCCAGAGTTCACTAAGATGGTGCTTGCCAACTACCAAACCCTGTCGACAAGCTTCACGATCAACGGTCAGAGCATGGAGTTCGTCAAGATTAGAAGAGGCACGCGACAGTGCCCACTCTCCCCCCTGATCTTCGCGATGGCAATGGAACCATGCACAATGCAATTCTGACAAGATGCCAGCATCAAGGGTGTGACGTACGGTCCGGAGACCCATAAAATCGCGCTATAAGTGGACGACATCATGCTCTTCATGGGAGATCCAGAAGGTACGATGCGCAGACCAATGGCACGGCTGGAGGAATTCCGACAGGTCTCGGGATTCTCCATTAACTTCCCTAAATCAAAAGCTATGAATATCAAGGCAAGGAATAAAGTGATCGAGACGCTGGAGTGGGCATTCCCGGTGATCTGGGTGGGGGAATCACTGGAATATCTGGGGATACATCTCACCAGAGAACTAAACAAGCTATATCGGACAAACATACTACCTCTATGGAAACAGCTACAGGATGACATGCTCAGTTGGAAGTCTCAGGAACTGTCGTGGTTTGCCCGCATCACAGTAGTAAAAATGACCATACTCCCTCTGTGATAGGATCAATCCCGGTGCCCATCCCTCCAGCCAAGACCAGAGAGTTGCGAAACGCAATATTCAAATTCATATGGCAAGGTAAGAAACCCAGGATCCAAAAACGAATCCTAATGGTTCCCCCACTCCTAGGTGGCTTGGGAGTTCCAGAAATGGACAGGTATATCTTAGCAGCACAGCTAGCACCAATGCTGAGATGGGCGAGACCTGAGAATCGCAAAGGATGGTGTAGAATTGAACAGTCAGCTTTGTCGACTCCCCTAATAACCTTGTTGAGCCTGAAAGCGGAAAATCGAGAGGGGGAGCGCTACTGGAATCGATTTAAAATGGTTGCTGCAAAGCTGGGACGAGGCCCGGAAAAGGAAACGCATCCCGCAAGGTCTGGGCCCTAGCACACCACTGATGCACAACCCAGTCTTCACACCGGGTCTCCAGAGAAAGTACTGGGAGGGCTGGTCGGGTGCCGAGACCCTGACCATGCGGGACATATACAAAGATGGCTCCCCATTACTCTTCATAGACTATCAGCAGAAATTCAACATGGGGGAAAAGGAGCGCTACAGATGCACACAAATAAGGCACTGGATAACCCACCTAACGGTGACGAGGGCGGGCACAAGGTCGCCGCCAGGTCTCGAGCTGCAGGAGGGTCAGACAACAAAGGGGGTAACCAGACTCTACAGACTGCTTTCCAACGTTCAACCGACGGACAGTCTCCCATATAAAGTGAACTGGGAAAGAGACATACAAGAGACGCTAACGGAGGAGGAATGGAGTAAAATATGGGCACACGCACATGGTACTTCCAGATGCACCAGGATTAAAGAATCGGCTTACAAACTTTGCCTTAGATGGTGTATGTCCCCATACCGCATACATAAGCTCACAAAGACGTACTCGCCAAGCTGCTGGAGGAACTGCGGTGAGAGGGGAGACCTATTCCACATGTGGTGGACATGTCCCAAAGCCGTGGCTTACTGGAAGGAAATACTAGGCCACATTAAAGACATCTCTGGAGTCGAGCTACCGATGTCCCCGAAAACCATTCTCTTAGGTGTCCCCATAGAAGGAATATATGCAATGTTGGGAGCGAAAGCCACCCTCATCACTCAACTGTTATCAGCGGCGAGAATGACCCTTGCGCAGAATTGGAAAAACGAAGCGGCCCGATATCGGCATGGTTGTGGTTCAAGGTTTGGGGAGTGATGGCTATGGAGAAGATATGCACACTCAGTACTGGAAAATACCTAAAATTCATGACCGTCTGGAACCCCTTCCATGAACTGGTGCAGGACAGAGCAGCCCAATACTTCAAACCTCGTCTTCTTAAGAACACACGTCATATGAGCCCCACTAAACGAAAGATGAATTGGACTCAACCTTCAGCGAAATAACTTGTACCTGTTGAATTCTGTATCCCAAAGTTGTGGTTCAAGCTGGGAGGCTGGGGGGTACGGAATGGGGTGAGGGGAAAAATTGAAAACACTCTAAGGCAAAGGGAATCTCAATTAACTGAACGGTACGAACATAAGAAAGGTTCTGAACATTAATAACCTAATGAAAGTGTTATGTCTTGTTGAACTTGTAAGCCTTCGATTCAAAAATAAAGTTGTTTAAAAAAAAACGTACTTTTGTCATTTCTAGGGTCGTGGGTTTCAGCCTCCACTGGTGACTGGCCTTAGTGTTTTGTGTATGCCCCCTCAGTTGTTTCTACCACGCCAGCCCTCTTCTGATTATCTCCGTGCTTTATAGGGGAGGCACCTTGTGAATCTATTCCTCATTGTTGTTGTATTCTTGCCCCAGTGACTTCACAGTCCTTCCGTCATCTGTTCTGGCCAGACTGCTTGTGTCCGGTGTGGGCTTTGTTTCATGCAGGGCCAGTCTCCTTTGGCTTCCTTTATGCGCCGACTTCCTGACTACCTGCGCACTGCTATGTTCCCAGAGTCCCTTTTCCTGTGGGTGACATGCCTCCCAGTGCCTTGAAACTATATATATATGGCCTGGGGTTCATTTTCTAATGTGTTGTCTGTCACCCGATAGTCTGCGCTCATGTGTGGGCTTGTGTCCCTCTTCCTTTAACAGCGCCTTGTTTATGGAGGTGTTCTAGGCCAGTATTGGTGTGTGCCCCGTTGTGGCCACATCCCCACTCTCTCACACTGTTGTCTGGCGTTGCCTTCTGCTCTCCGTATCTTGAACTTTCCATTGCAAGTTGGCTCCAATCCACAAAGCTTGCACTGGTGGGCTCCGGATGGCCCTGCTTGTTTATGACCGCTGGCCATCTCGCTTTCCTTGACACTCATGCAAACATGTCTGGTTTGCCTCCCGTTTTCCATGGCTTCCATTCATCCAGTGTTCGTATTTGGGTCTGAGGTGTCCTTCCCGACTCCACTGCTGTCCCCCAGCACAAAGCCTTTGTCTAGTCAAATAGTGGGTGCCGTCTTGAAGTTCGCTGTGTATCAAAGGCAGATGGTGTATCAAAGGCAGACGGGGAGCAGTTGCAAGTGGATCTAGGTCATCTGCCATAAGCCCCGTCCACCTGGTGCCTTCCTGCCTGCCGCTCTTTTTCACTGTTAAGACGGATTTCTGAACTCTGTCCTGGAGGCGCAGAGGTTCAGAAGGCCAACCTAATTACTTGGAACAGGGTAACCTCTGGACAAGCCAGACCAATCAGGGTAGCGATCGCGGCGGTCAAGACTAGGTCTCAAGAGGGGTGAGGGTGACTGAAAGCCCGCAATGAGCACACAAAGCAAGGACACTTACAAATTACTCCAAACAGGTGTTATATTAAAAATATATACACATTTATTTCAAGGCCTTTGCAACAATGACCGTAGCGAGAAATCACAATAAAACTCTAGTAAACCAACACATACCAAACCAATACAATATATACACAAATACAAACAAGTCTAAAGCGTTAGATGCACGAAATGTGTAGTCCACCTAGAAGGGGAGGAAAACAGGCAGTGCGAAATAATGATTAGACCCAGTCCGCCTTCAGAGGCACCTAACTAAAAGGAAGTCCAAGCCCTACGAAGAGTGGAGCCTTGTGCTCAAAAGTACCTGCACACGCTGGTGCCAACGGGCAAAAAGGGGAGTCTCTTCGAGGGAATCGGGCAGTTCAGTTTGGTGCACAAATGAAGAAGAACAGAGTTCCGCGACTCAAGCGCAGCCTCCACTGTGGGCAGAAGCAGAGCGCGAGTACGGAAAGGCGTGCTGTTTTGACACAGCGGGGAAAAGCTGTGGGCTCCTGCAGGAGGGCGACCAGTTCCTAGCTATGCTACTCACCGGTCCCCGATGCAAGCAGACCCAGGCTTCTCCGCATCAGTTTCAGTGCTGGCAGGTTCAGGGGAGCAGGGGACGTCTCGTCGTCGTGTAGATTCTGCAGCAGCAGAGTTGAGTTAAAGATGTCCCAAACGAAGTGAACCCGCACCGTTTGTTACCACAGCAGGGCAACGGAGCGGCCGTGTGTATCTCAGCCAAATGTACACTACCCACGTCAGACCTGGGAATGCCAAGTGTACGAATCGTCTGAGAGTGACAAGGACTCGAAATACAACACAACCTGACGGCGGTTACAGAGCAAGACTCCTGGGTAGGCTGGTTAGTCTGCTGGATGGCCCAGTGACACTTCCGAAGGCTTACGTGCAGGAGATGGTGAAGATGCCGAGAATAGCTGTTCCCGCTATTCCAAGGGTCGAAGTACCAGTACAGGCCTTCTGGTTCGATCAGAGGTAGAAAGGGTTTCACAAGAGACAGCAGTGCAGAGGAGCAGTCCTTCAGCGGGTCACCAGCGATTCCTCGGTTCAGCCTCGTGGTTGCAGGATACTTGGCTCCTGTATTCCTTAGTTTGTGAGAACTCAGGAGATCGACATGATAGTGGCGTTTCCAGCCCCCTCTTATCCACGGTTCCCTTTGCGCCAAAACGGAGGGGACCCAATGGGAGATCCGCTCATCAAACACTCACACCATACGTGGACCTATCACGGTCCACGGTGGTCCCAGGCATTCATACCACACTAGACTCTGGCACCCAGGATGTGTATTGGGACCAGACATCCCAGCCCACATCCTGGAGGCACACACAAGGCCTGTAGAAGCCTGCGAAAGCATCTGTGTTTCGCGGGAAAGTACATGCCCAAATAAGGAAGGCCCCGGGTCGGCTCGACCTGGGGAAGGTGAAGGGGGCAAGACGGTCAGCGGACAGGACAAAGGAGCCTCGTGGTCTGGCCATTTTGGGAGCCAGGCCACCATTTTGGGCTAAGCGCGAGAAACGCGCTTGCAACGCCAAAAGGAGCTCAAAAACACAAACGATCGCTGCCACCATTCCCGTCCGTGATTCACTTGCACCGATGAGTTACAATCCAAAAAGAGTATCTAGGGCCTGTAGAAGACTAGAGACCCAAGAGAGCAGTAACTTAGCTTACAGTGCCCTCTTGTGTCATGTTGCACGAAAGCTGCAACATGATAAAGAAACTACGGAAAACGTTTACCGGTACTGACTGTCTTAAGGGCATGTCAGTTTCCCTGTAAGAATGGAGCGAAAGCCCAGAGGAGTGCGGCAGAAGGCTGCACTTCTCTGGCAAAGTCTAGATCATGGTGAAAACAGCAAAAAGTTTAGGGGTTGCCACATGGAAGGAAAATTACCCACAATTAAGAAATCTTTCCTAACATTCACCACTTAGCAAGCCCCGCCCACCTGGTGCCTTCCTGCTTGCCGCTCTTCACCACTTAGCAAGCCCCGCCCACCTGGTGCCTTCCTGCTTCGCGCTTTTTTTCACCACTTAGCAAGCCACGCCCACCTGGTGCCTTCCTGCTTGCCGCACTTTCACCACTTAGCAAGCCCCGCCCACCTGGTGCCTTCCTGCTTGCCGCTCTTTTTCACCACTTAGCAAGCCCCGCCCACCTGGTGCCTTCCTGCTTGCCGCCCTGTTTCCCTACTTAAGGAGCCCTCCAGCTTCTTTTCCGGAGCAGGTGCAAGTGGATCTAGGTCACCTGGCCTAAGCCCCACCGACCTGGTGCCTTCCTGCCTGCCGCTCTTTCTCACCACTTAGCAAGCCCCGCCCACCTGGTGCCTTCCTGCTTGCCGCACTTTCACCACTTAGCAAGCCCCGCCCACCTGGTGCCTTCCTGCTTGCCGCTCTTTTTCACCACTTAGCAAGCCCCGCCCACCTGGTGCCTTCCTGCTTGCCGCACTTTCACCACTTAGCAAGCCCCGCCCAACTGGTGCCTTCCTGCTTGCCGCTCTTTTTCACCACTTAGCAAACCCTGCCCACCTGGTGCCTTCCTGCTTCCCGCTCTTTTTCACCACTTAGCAAGCCCCGCCCACCTGGTGCCTTCCATCACCGTCTTGTGGCCAATGCTGGATTTGACTTTTATGGACTTCATTCATTCAGGGTGCGTCACTCTTTCTCAACTCTCATGCTGGACTTTCTTTGCATCTTGTATTCATGGTGGCCCTGAATCAAGATGGGCTGTTCCCATCTTCACCTTGTATCCTGGCTTGCAACATTGTGTTACTACTGACTTATGCAATTGTATTCGCTCTCCACTCTTGCTTCTCCACTCTGTTTGACTGCTTACTCTCTGTTCTCTCCTCCTTTCCCTTCTCCTATCTCCTCCCCTTACTTTCTTCTATGCACTTACTCTATCAGAATTGTCCCTGGACCTAACATGATAGCAACCTCGTCTGTTTTCTCCACCCTCCCTTTATTGTTTTTTCCCTCCTCACCACCCCTCCAGCACTATCTGAAATGTCGTCAGGCCTAGAACGGTAGTCACCTGTCTGTTTCCATTTCCTTCCCACTCTCCCCCCTCCCTTCCTTATCTATGTCTTAGCTCTTGCACTATCTGAAATGTCATCCGGCCGAGTACGATAGTTAATTTCACGTCCTTACTGTTCATGGCCTGTAAGAATGTAGTTGTATTTTCCCTTGTTCCCTCTCTTGCCCTGAAGTGCTTTGAAACACATTGTGTATAGGCGCTATATAAACGATCATATCATAAGTGTCAGGCAGCATTTTTGTCAATCTTGTACTTTAGCTGGGGGTCATCTATAATTCTGTTTTCCTCCGTGTTCATCTTGCTTGCGAACACTCATTATTAAATGTTTCCACAAGGTGTCATTATATCTGCTTGCGCGTCCCTTGCTGGTCTGTGCCGGCAGTTTGAGCCGTGGTTGTTACACTGGATCTCGACTAGATTCTTGCAATCCTTGGCTCTGCGACCGTCAGTGTTTCTGCTACAATCTGACGAGATCTGTTTTCTCTGCTTTCTTGGCATGCGCTGCTTCTGTCCTCTGGTGCTCTCTGTGCTTTCCTCCTTTGTAGCCTTTCCTGAGCTCAGAGTCTTGTATTATCTCTGTATAGGCGCCATCTTCAGATTTGGGTTGTGAAGACCACCGAACTTCACTTGTGTCGTATTGCTCTCAGCAGACTGTTTTCCACCAGCAATAGTCTGCTGTTTGCTCTTCCTATTCACGCAGCCGTGGCTCCAAGATCCCTTGTTACTGCATGTATCTTCAGCATATTTTTGTTTGGATCATTGTTGGATCTCGAAAGGTCACAGGATCTGCGACTTAGCTCATGGCCCTGTAGCCATGCCCCCCCCCACCCCCCACCCCACCAGTGGTCTTTCACTTAACACTAGTAAAACTGAGTTGATGCTAGTTGTGACTGAAGCTAAAAACCATAAGACTAAGTCGGAATACGCTCAGATCCAGCTCGCCGGATGCATGATTAAAACAAAATATTAAGTTAAGACTCTTGGGGTCAGCAGCTTGGTCTCTATGGCCTTATATTATATCAAATTAATTACTCATATGCGCCCATTTGTTTCCAAAGAGAATCGAGAAATATTGGTAAGAAGGTTGATGTGATCAAGAATTGACTACTGTAGTCAATCGACTACAAGTTGTACAAAATAATGCAGTCAGAGTTATTATGGACCACGGGAAAAGGGACAATATATCTGAGGCCAGAAGAAGTCTACACTGGCTTCCAATAAAAGACAGAATTTTCTTCTGCCTCATGCTGATCACCTATAAATGTTTGAGAAGCACAGCTCCAGCTTATCTGAAGGAAGAATTAGTTGTAAAATCCAGTGCACACAATCTGAGATCCAATCATTCTTTGCAACTGAAAATTTCGGCTTGCAGACTGTCACAGGTTAAAGGAGTTTTTTTTGCAGCAGCTCCGGCTGTCTGGAACAGCCTTCCATTGAGTCTGAGAGTAACCTTCAATTATGGTCTTCAGAAAGACATTTCTGTTTAGCTAGTTAACTCACTCCTTACAGGCATCGTGTTATTTGTATGGCTTACTGACCCCTTGTTTTTAAGCATTTGTATGTTCATGTTTATGTCCTGTTTGTTTACTTTTCTGAGCACCCGTAAGCCCTCCGTGTAAGCGGCCGCGCTCTATAAATTGATAAAGTAAAGTTAATAAAGAGTGGGCGATTGCACATGCTCACCAGGTGCCCCAGTGAGGTTTGTGGTTTACAATGGTAGGAATGGGCAAGACATTTTGTTCTGAAGTCGGTGCGTCCAGAGAGTGAAAGAAGGTGGGCTTTAGGGGAGTGAAAGACTAACAGTAAAAGTCACTGTGGTGAGTAACATGTACTGTTTTATTGTGTGCATATTTGTCTAGGAGATATATCCTGGCGCGTTTCAACCATCATTATGTCACAAGTTCATAGCCATGTTGGACAAAGATGGGAGACTTCTACGGAACTACACACAGAACATTGATACGTTGGAACAGGTTGCAGGAATTCAAAGAATTATCCAGTGCCATGGTTAGTATTTAATTCTATTCATGTTGGGTTTTATGTAGGACACATTGCTCAAAACCTATGCATTGTTTAAGTGCAGGATATTTATTTTATACATTTCTATAATGTATTGACTCAGTGCTTGTATTAGACTATGCTTACAACTTTTGATATGAGAGTAAAGTGATTACTGATCACAATGATTTAATGTGTTTTGTGGCTTAGAACGTCAGTACATCAATAGGTGTGCACATCAAATGTGGGTTTGGGAACAATGCAAAACTGTATTAGTGAAATAATGGAAAATAGTCAACAGTATAACATTGGCAGCATGCTACTGGCCAGCCTCCATACTCAAACGATGGAACATATATATATTTTTCAAGAGACCTTGGAGCACAATATCTATTTTATGTTGGTTGACCTCTTCGCTTGTGCATCTGTCCGTTGATTTATTACCCATTTACTCCTTCGGACCGAATATAGGTTTTGTCTAAGGTTCCTTGTTGGACTCATTCTATACATATTCCTTGCTGTGTAAGTAGAGGAGGCGCAGGTTAACAAGATTAAAGTAACATCAGTCGGAAGTTATCACGGTTTTGGAAAAAAGCACAGGAAATGTAGTCTGTTACTGCTGACTAAGTAGATGTGCATACCGTGATTAAAATGTTGATGCCATACTCTTTGAAATTCAGCTTCCCTTTCTCTCTGATGAAAGCATTCATACATAAAGAGCAGATGTCGAATGTAATGTAGACGGTATATTTGCCTTAAACCCACATACCACTACCCCAACATCCTACCCAGACTCCCATTCTGTGCTATCTGTAATCATCTTCCACATTGCCATTCTAAATCCTGCAGTGATGGAACTAACATCCCTGCACAAGTGAAAACACTGTCCCGCAACATGAGGCAAGGATTAAGTATGCCACCTATGTGGTGCCATTGGAGGCGAGTGGGGAGAAAACCACCTAATGTTCATAGTCGCAGAGGCCTTTGGGTCCAAAAACGGAGAATAAAACCTTCACTGTTCATTTACAAAATGAATCTTCATTTTTAGAACCCTTTTCCAGCAACACTACAGAAATGCCCTTGAAACATTGAAATGAGTAAACACAGACCAACCAAATAGGATCACTAGTACCTAGTCATACACCAGGGGCACCCTCCCACCAACTATTTGATTGTACAATCAGTCCAACATGAGCACAATTAGCTAGGAGGGAAATGCATGCCATAAGTAAGTGGGCCAAATTTAGCCATTTCCAATTGGAAAATGAGACCAGGTGAGAAATGTAATGGCTTCTTCAGGATCTAGAATGGGCCGGGAAGATGGCTCATTAGCAGTTTTCTTATCTTGAAACAGTGCTGAGCAGCACATGTTCAATCCTCCCGCGTTTATTGGCTCGACTGGCATAAAAACGATATACATAGTTTTATTTGTTTTTTAATTTTTTTTAAATCGTGCCTGGCCTTTGTAAATCATCCCGAGCTTGTCTAAGAAGAGCATGGCTGACATAATGGTCCCCTGTCCCGAAGCCTTTGCAAGACTTGTGAAATTACAACTAGCATTTTGGATAGGTTACATTTGGGTAAATAGAATTTAAAAAGTTTTGCCCCTTTGTACTGCAGGTCCCATGGCTTATGGGTTTTCCTCAGTAAATTGCTCTCAAATTTAACTACCAGACAATGTGTGTTTACCATCTTTTTCACTTACGCAACCTTTGTCCATTTAACCAGGATTTGGAGGGAGAAAGTAGGATCCTGTAGAAGTTGACTGAAGAATGATTCCATATGCTTGTTCTGGATCCATTCTGGAAGGCACACAACCTGCAAGCTATGGTTTGATTTGGACTCTATCTATATTTTAGTCTTGGATTCCCCCTTCACATTTCATTGTGGTCCCTTAGACTTCATGCATGCTTATTCTACTCTGACAATGACACAGGACGATCAGCGTGGCAAAATGTGTTCATCGGGTATCCACTTTGAAGACGTATTTATAGAGTTTGTGGTTGAGTGAGAAACTCAGTGACACCTCCGGGTGTGGCATTTGTGGACATAATGGAGGAACCGAGGAGATGCAGGCAGGGTCTTCTGCCCATGCTGTGGAGGTCAGTATTGTCAAGCATGCCAGGAAAACGCTAGAAGTCAGAAGGAGGCTTTTTGAAACAAGCCTACCTGTAACCACAACATGCTCAGCATAGGGTAAACTGACTTTGTGTCAGGGACCCAAGTCTTAGTCGACTGGAGGTGCCTCTATGGCATGTACTAGTTGCAACTGTGCATATACTATAGGAAGTTATAGTCCCAATATATCTAATAGACACACATGCATAGGTCTAGCAGCCATTCACTTATAAATCACAGGAGCAGGGGGCTTTCAGTGCTCAGTTGTAATTGTGTTCACCAGCGCACTCTGGCAAGCACTCCAGAGCCCATTTCAAATCACAGAGCCAGCAGGTATGATTAGCCGTTCAGTGTGACTCTAGCACAATCCACAAAGCTGTTAAAAATGGAAATTGGCCTTCCTGTTCCAGCAGGCAGCATTCCAGGCTAGGCCCTCCCCTGACTAACAAATCGGGGAGGGGGGGTACCCCTTAGGGCCCCCCTCCTCCTAGTCAACCGGCAGATGGTCTGAAGGTCAGTGTAGAAGGCTAAGCAGGAGGTGCTGTGCTAAAAATAACGGTAGCCAAGCCCATGCGGTCACGACAGATTCCTCCAAATTACAGAAGATCCTTACCAACATGATGACGGCTTTCTCCTCCATAAAACTCTAAGCTTGACGACATCACCACCTACATCACGTTGCTTGGATCCAAATTAGAGAAAGTCCAAGATCGCATTTCAGAGGCTGAATCAAGAGTGGGAGTGGTTGAAGACGAGTAGTCTACTATGAAAGACATTGGATACCCTCAACACTGTAGTTCAGACTACCCAGTAGAAATAAGAGTATTTGAAGTCAGTGCAGCTCTTCCTCAGCAGTGCATATTGGGGATCCTGGAGGGACCCACTGGGGATAGCATGGAACAATTAGTTGAGACCACTCTGATGAAAATCTTGGATTGACTCTCACTTTCAATTTTTGGTCAAAAGGACCCATAGATCCCTGTTGACCCCCCGCCCCCCCCCCCCCCCCCCCCGAGGCAGGGCGGGCCCCACCTCAACCTATCATAGCCCCTCTCCTTAACTATCATGGCAGACGCTATACTGCAGGCTGCTCAAGGAAAATTGAACTAGACCTTGGATAGAATAGGATCTTTATCCTGATTTTTCTACGCAGTGCAGCGGGAGCAAGAAGCTTTTTTTGGGCGTCAAGAAGCTTCTACGGGACAAATCTATCTCGGACTTCTTGTGGCTGTACCCAGCTAAACTGAGATTAACTTTCCAAAACAATGTGTATTTCTTTATTCTGCCTGGGGAAGTGGCGTCCCTCATTGAAAACAATGGGATGCTATGGGAAGCCTTTAAGGTATATATCAGGAGAATTTGACAACTGAATTTGGGGTATTCAGGTTATCCGTAAAGACATACACGACGGTGAGATGGCCCTTTAGAAACTAGACCTTGAATATGCAGCTAACCCTACGCCAACTAAACCTCAACATATAAGCAATTTGCTAGATCATTTTCGAATGCATGCCGACAGGGAGTTAAAGTTCTTAGGTACCCTGATGATGGCCCACCAATATGGGGAAGGGGGAGACCTGGGTGGACCCTGGTGCGCCTGGTTCTACAAAATAAGGGAAACTCTATCATTCCATGCATACAGGTTTCAGGGCACCAGCAAGTCTTTGCTAACTTGGAAATAAATGCCACGTTCCATAGCTTCTATGATGCCCTGTATAGGCAGCAAGATACCTGTACCATGGCGCACATTTAGGAGTTCTTAGACGAATTACCACTGATGCAATTATCAAATGAAACAAGCTACCGATAACTGAGGAAGAAATCTGCAAAGGCATTGATGGTCTCCCCTCAAGCAAGTCTCCTCATTCTGCCGGGCTCATAGCTGAATTTTATAAGCATCATAAAGGTATCCTTACTGTAAAGACTGGTGGGTGGTATCTGTACTCCTGCCCTCTATATGGCAGAGTAGAAGCACAGAGCACCCCAGCCACGGTTCTCTATTTTGTAGCTTGGACGAGCAACCGAGGCTTAAGCTCTCAGTAGGTGATGCAGGCTGCTTAAGTACAGCGTAGTACCCAAGCCCCACACAAAGGAATATCCACACACTGTTATGTGCGAACACACTTCTTTTATATAAATAAGGCCCAAGATATATACATCAATTAATAACACACTTTGTAGTCTGGCAATTCTAATATGGCAAATATACACAATGTCTGTGGTACCACACTTAGCTGTTGACTCCTTTAAAATGCATCAACTGCTGACAGTTCTAATGTCATACAAATCATACAGCAATGTGTATCAGCATATAGCACAGGAAGGAAGACGGGTTGGGTTAAACAATGACAGAATGCTGACCCGAGCTACGTGGATGCAGTTCTGTGTGAGGATCCCCCCACCTGGGCAACCTGTAATAAAGACTATTAACAAGCCCAGTCATTAATGTTTAAATAGTCTTGTTTCCTTGTTAAAAGCCTTTAAATCGGGAGCCACAGGGCATCGAGATTCCTCGAAGAAATGTGAACACTTGCATCGAGACTGCAGCTTCGACCTTCGCAGTGCTCATCGACGATCCAACGTGGATGTCCTGCGAAGATGAGGCGTACAGTCTACCTCAATGCAAAGAGTTTGGTGCCACAAAGAAGACTCGGTGAAGAACGTAGGCCCGGCAGCGGTTGTCTGCGTCGACGATCGGGACTCGACCACGGCTGGATTTCAGATCTTCACTTGTCAGCGTCTTTGTGGACATTGGGTGGCGGGAAACCCACTGACGGACTTTCGTTGGTCGTTGACGACCTGGACTTTCTCCGGCAGGCAAAGTGGTCGACTGTGTGATGGCAAGGGAGCCCTTTGTTCTTAGGCAAGGTGGAGCGGTGCGGCTCTGGTTGTCTAGCAGCACGGCGTCAAGCTGTCCCCGCTTCTGGCCAACACGACTCTATGGGCTTCCATTGGTTACGGAAATCCTCCGAACCCCTGTCTTAGGCGAAGGACTTAGACGGCCTCAATGTCCTGGTGCTTTACGTCAAGATTTCTCGGCGGACCCCATCCGGTCGACAGCCTTTCGGGATGGACTTCCAATGTGCCTTGATGAAGATTGTGCAGAAGCTAATATTCCCTCGTAGCTCGGGAAGAGGTGGTCTAGCCAGGTCCTCTCTCAGATCAGTCATCGACAGACTCGATAGCTTTCAGATTTCGTTGAAGGAAAGCAGCAGCAATTCTTCTTCTTTCAGCTTGGCTTCAATGATAAGCAGCTTCAAGTTTCAACTTCAGCTTCTGAACAAATTGGGAAGTGAGAGGTCCCCAGATATACACATCTGTCCCTCATTCACTCTGCTGAACCAAGCTCAGTCAGCCAATCGGACAGAACGGCATTCATGCAGGCAGGAAGCCAATCAGACTCACAGGCATTCAGGCTATTCACTTCCATCCTGACACCTATAACAAGGAATGTGGATTGGGGCAAGCATCCAGCCTTTCAGCACACCACACTGCATTCATGTCAGTTTCGGGCAGGGCTGTCACATTCATTGTGTCATCCACATAGAAACCAGACACCTGCTTATTGGTCATACACTCTATTCACACAGGTCCCACCCCAAGGGTGTACTCAAAACATGCAGTCACTGAGAAGGCGCCAGCCTGTCTGTCCTGGACTTCCCCACAATACCATATATGGTTCTTCCACCCAACAGCCAGTCAGGTGAAGGGACAGAGTTAGGACTTCCCAGGACTTTGGGAAAAACGAGGTAACAGAAAGCAAGAGGCCGCAGGGGCCATCTTGCCTCCATTCAAGAATCCATGGATTCCTGTGGCAGGGCCTAGGTATTCTAAAATGGACGATACTCGGAGCACCTGTCAAATTCAGCATAGAGTTGCCACCAGCCTGTACCCTGCTTTGTGGGCCACGCACAGGTGCCTAAAAACATACACTAGAGGTACAGGGTTGTACCTCCTCCCGTGGGTGCCATAAGGGTATCCCAAGGGTCTCTGTTCACCATGACCAAAAAGAGGAAGAGCTGCACTGACAGGAGTCCCAACTGGACTTCTGTGCAGAAAACATCACAGAATACACATAGGGGAGTACAGGTCAAGGACATGGAGGCCTTGTACTTCCAATGCATTTACAGCATCACAGTTAGTAATGCACTACTGGCGGTATCGGAGGAGGCTAGGGTGAATAAGCAGCAGCCATCAGCCAGGAGGGAAGCAATTATAGTGCTGTTAAAACCCAGGAAGCCTGCAGATGAATGCAGGTTTTTATAGACTATCGTTAATGGATTCAGATGTGAAAATCTTTGCCAAAATTTTGCCAAACAGACTTATGACCCTAATGTTAGATATAATGCACCCAGGCCAATCGGGGTTTATTCTGGGTAGATCCACCAGTCTGAATCTATGCTGGGTGTTTGCTGTCATGGCTCATGTAGACCCCTCCGTGCAGGCAGCAGTACATGTATACGGTGCTTGCACACTGTGGTGTTGGGTCACAATGGATCCCACGGCTAGGATTTCTACCAATGGGATATTATCTGAGCCTACACAAATCGTGATGGGCACTAACTAAACCATGTGACAGAGGGTGATTCTCGGCCCCAGATTTTCATTTGTGTTACATAGCTGCACAGACGCACTACGCATCATATTGGTTCAAACAAGGTGCAACCACTCCCCATAGCCGAATGGAAGGGAACATAGTATACCCTCGCAACATTAGGTCCTTGATACTCGCCTGAAATATATGTAAAAGTCCGTTCGACCCCATAAGAATGATGACGCTGCCTTGGAATAAGTGATTTCAATATAGGAAGGTGACCGCCCCATATAGTAAAGGAATGCCCTTATGGCGAAGCTCGCTCCCACTTTAGATAAAAGCATATCCAAAACTTGGTCCCGGTTGCTCTGAGACATTATTGGAGGTGTATGTAGGAGGATGATTTATTTCCTTTCCTGCGGGAGGCTTTTCAATCCACATGACCAAACTTCCCGGAAGTACCATCTAAAGACCCAAGTCTTTCATATAAAGCAAAGGGTTGTGGGGGTGTCCACTCTGTGTTGTCATTGTATGAATTAATGTTGTCGGGAGCCCTGACGGGCCTTCCAAAGTATGCACGAATTGGTGTACAGATCTCGGTATTGAAATGACCGATGACGTGTGGTGTAGAATATGCTATCCCTAAATTCGCGATTTCGGCGTATTCAATTAAAAATACTGAATAGATGGCACTACACTCCCTCCAGAATGCAACTATTTAAACAAGATTGTGAAGGCATATGCCCCAGGCTTACCCCGGAAGTTGTTGAATGTAGGATTTTTTGGCAACAATAAGTATGCTGCAGAGATGGGCTCACCAGGGGGGCCCTACGATGGAGCAATGGCTGAAAGAGGTGACTTGGTCTAGCAATTTAGAAGAAATGTGGATTTTATTATTGTCCCAAAAAGGAAGTTCCTATGTAAACTTTTGAGCAAACGAGGCTCAAAGCATCTACATGGGAGCATACATTTTGCCATTTCAGGCAGCCTGCTCAGCTCATGTTAAGGTCTGCCCTGGCAGCACTAAACAAGCAGCAAAAGCCCCCTACTGGGAGCTTTTGCTTACTGCAGTAGAGCAGAGCTGCATGAGCTGAGGAGGCTGCCTTCACTTTCATTTTACGTTTTCGGTGCTCCCCAAGCCAAGTGAAGCACAGAAAACGTAAAATGAAAGTAAAAAAGCAAAGGCGCAGCAATTATAAATACAACAACTTTGTATTTCTGACTGCAGCGGCTTTCACTTTGTCTCCTTGGTTCCCCCGACCCGGGGGAGCACAGGAGACTCAAGGCTGAAGCCAATGCAAACCTAAATACAATGTTATTTTAAAATATGCTGCTGTTTTCTTTCTACGTTTCTCTGGCTCCCGGGTCGGGGGAGCCCAGGAAACTCAAAGCTGAAGCCACAGCAAACGTAAATACAAGTTATAAATGCATGAATAAAAGTTTCTAAGTTAGAAAGAAAACTGCAGAATTTATTTTCCAGTGCTAACCTTTATCTCTTGTCATACTCCGTCATGTACATACAGTCCTGCCGGCACTTGCTGGCCTGTGTAACTGAGCATTAATAAATAAAAGGTAAAAGTTTATAAAAAAAATAAAGAAATCGCGTGCACTTAAGCAGTCACTGATGTGCCCAGGCTTGCCTCAAGCATGGCTCACCACAAACGCACACACCACTACAGGCTGGTGGGGTGCTGGGAATGTCATGCCCAGGTACACTAGGTTCTGCATGCTAGCTGCCCCTGCAGGAGAGCCTGAAACTCCACCCCAGAACACTCCTCATTGCGTACTGTGGCAGAAGATGCAGCCCCTGTCAGTGTCCAGACACTCTGCCTCCATAGTGCCAAAGGTCACCAGGCAACCAAAAATGGCAGCTTGAATCCACGGAAAAGGAACTCTGCAAACCATTTGCATCGCCCCATGATTTGCACTTCTGGGAGGTAGTCGGTGAGGGAGATTTGCCATATGGAAAGCCTCTGATGTCTCTAGAGATAACTGATGTGCTGGCATGCAGCTATCTTGGCTGTCTGCAGAACATCAAATACATGTGGTCGTCTTGGTGAATGGCTCTGTGGCACCCCCTGTTGATTTACAATATGGGTGAGGAACAACCCCTGTAGGAACATTATTTGACTTCTACGTTAGCGTCTTTCAATCTGACATATTCTTCAAGTTGCGTTATCCTCTTTGACCTTGTAAGTCATCTCCATTCCCCATCTTCTGTACACATGTCAACTGCTGGTTCCCCCTCATGACACCCTCTATTTGACAGTGTTGCCAGTGACTACTTCCCCACACTGCATACCAGTATTCCTGGACACTCTGCCCCCCCAACCCTCAACCTGTTCATCCTAGTGATGGCATAGATCCCCGGCAACCTCAAGGAGGAGCAATGGTGCCTTGTTGTAGACTACCCATTACTACGGAGGTTGAATAACTGCAACCTTCTGGTCAAATCTTTGTTTACCCTTGAACAGTATCTGGTATGGTGTAAAAAAAAATTTAAAAAAAATAAATAAAAAATAAATAAAAAAAAACTAAAAGTAAACTTTGATGGGTTGGAGACAAGCCTTCCCAAACACTATCTGAGGAGCTTGATTCTGTCCTTTTGCACTGATAACACAAGATCAGTGAATCTTGAGGCCTCTGTGACTATGCCTGGCCACCATTATGCAAGCTTCCCCGTACACCAACCCTTGGCTCATTCACCTCAATGGTTGCTTACAGCAAATATAAATAAAACCATCTTTGACGAATAGTTACGCTTATTAGTGAGCTATTGATGCACATGATTTGTGGAGATACTCGAGGATGCTGGAACCAGAGGGTGCTCTGTGGAGTAGCTGCCAAGATGGCCATTCAATAGAATAGTGTTTATTCACTGTATTCCTAATGACTTTGTCATTTGTACATTTCTACTTTGATCAAGATGGCCCAGATACCCCTAGGTCAGGGGCGCTATATAAGTAAAATAAACAAACGTGCCAGCATGTGTTATTTAAATCATTGGTGAGTTGTGTATTATCCCTGGTGTTTGACCATTGGCACTCCATCTTAATTGGGGAAAGTGTATGAATCAAATTCTTCACTGGAGAAGTGGGGCCTGTGGTGATCAGTGTGAGGAGATGTTGCAGGTGAGTGGGGCCTACATCCCTCCCATGTAGACCGGGACACTGTACACAGGGCTCTGCATGGGAACTGACCTCCTGCAGGGACACAAGTGCTTCCCTCTGGGTGTGGACCTCAGGATGCCTACACATTGCGTTTCAGGTCAGTGTGTACGAGATATTTATAGGGCAGCAATGAATGCAGAGAGTTTGTTCCCCCCTACTCCCCACCCACACACAATCAAAAACGCCACACCAATATCTATTTTTGGATTCTTCACTAACACTGTTTTTGACTCATTTAACACCAATCTCATCCCTCAGCCCTTTGCAATAGGCAAGCCAAGAATCAGGCCGGTGTGCAGAAAGAATATTTCGAAGGGATTGTGTCCTCCGACGTATTCCTTATCTTAGATAGAAATCCTTCAGCTTTGCTGGCCTCGGAAAATTTTTTCGCCAGAGGGCGCTGCGCGTCGATGATCGCCGAGTCGATGACCCTCGACGGCCTCCGTGCCGACGTCGACGTCATCCTGCCTATAAAGGCCGCGCGCAGCGTCCGTTGCTCAGTTCCGTTTTTCCGCGCTTCGTTGTGCCTCGGAACACCGTTGCTCAGTTCTCGTCAAGATAACGTATATAATAACTACTATTTACCTCGATATCGATGGCATCCTCCTCCGACCCGACGACCCCTCGGTCCGGTTTCAAAAAGTGCCGAGACTGCGGGAAGAAAATGTCGTTGACGGACCCTCACAGGGTCTGTTTGTGGTGTCTGGGAATCACGCACCAGAGTTCGGAGTGTGAGGAATGCCTTTCCATGACGGCGAAAGCCTTGAAGGAGCGTAGGGGGAAGCTCGAGAGAGGTAGGTCAACTTTAACTTCCTCGAAAGCTTCTTCGGTAGAGTCGAGACGTTCGTCTCCTCACCATAAAAAACACTCTCGATCTAGATCACGAAGTGGCTCCCACCACTCGTCGACATCGAGACACTCGAAGAAGAGACGTAGGAGATCCCCTTCGTCATCTTCGTCGAGTTCTCCTGAGAGAGTTCATTGCCCCACAAAACGCAGCTCGCAAGCTGAGTGGGAGGAATTCAGGAAAAAGATGCTAAGCGTCTTCGAGAAAGCGGCCTCGTCCCCCTCGAAGACAGCTGAGGGTGATACCCCGGGTAAAAAACCCAAAAAATCTAAACGCCGCGAGTCGCAGTACCCGGCGGAAAAGTCAACCCGAAAGCGCCTCGAGCCATCGGGAGATAAAGCATCATCGACGCCATCGTCGAAAACTCCTTCGAAACAGAGGTCGGCGCCATCGACGCCGTTGTCGAAGGATTCATCGGCGCATCAGTCGATCGAGTCGACGCCGACGTCGACGCCGATATCGACGCCGGTGAAGGAAATAACCACGGCTACTCCACAGCCAACGGTTAGACAAAAGACCTCCGACTCGACGCCGAGAACGTCGACGTCGTTCTCGAGCAGGACTCCGATCCTTTCGAGTTCTTCGAGGCCTAGTACACATTTCTCGACGCTTTTCACGGCGCCTTCGAGTACTTTCACGTCGGTGTCGACGACATCGACGTTTTCAAGGCCTGTGATGATGGCTCCTTCTGCATTGGAAATGGGGTTTATACCATTCCAAAAACCAATGTATCCCCCTTTAACCTCGATTTTTGAGGAAAGGGAGGATTCAGACCAAGATATTGATTTACAGAGGACCACATCACCAGAGCCAGAGACTTTCGCCTCTGAGGAAGGAAGATTAAAAAATCTTCAGGATGCACTTCAGGAAGCTAGTGGCTTGGACACTTCTCCTGAAGCAGAATTTATCAAACCAGACCCAGGAGAACATGCGGAGACTCCATATAGAGCTCTGATGTCTAGAATCATAGAATTTATGGGTTGGTCTGCACCTTCTCCTGCCTTTCAGCAGGATGACCTCACTGACATACTGGACAAGGGCCCACAGGAGGATCCTGTGGTTCCATTTCACTCTGCTCTACAGAGAAGGATTTTGACAAACTGGGAAACGCCAGAAATTATCCCGGCAGTAAATAAAAAACTGTCAACAAAATACAGGGTGGCTAGTTCTGACCCTGAATGTTTGTCAAAACACCCTACTCCTGAGAGCTTGGTTGTACAGGCTGCAACCTCATCAGGCAGCACATCTGCATACCCCACTGCTCCGCAGGATAGGGATGACAAAAAGTATGATGCCATGGCTAAGAAGGTTTTTTCTGCCTGTAGCATGGCGTTAAAGTCTATTAACGCGACCTGTACGCTCGCTAGGTTCAGCCACACCCTTTGGGAGTGCGCTTCATCAGCGGCTGACTGCCTCCAAGAAGGAGAGGAAAGGGACGCATTTTTAAACATCATCAGGGATGGTAAAGATGCGATGTGCGAGACCCTACAAACTGGCCTAGATTCTGCTGACAGTATCAGCAGGGCCATGGCGGCAAGTACCACAATCCGCAGGCATGCGTGGTTGAGGAAGTCTGGTTTTGCCTCTGACGTGCAGACCAGGCTTTTGAATATGCCCTTTGACGGTTCTACCCTCTTTGGAAAGAAGGCGGATGACAGTTTGGAGAAACTGCAAACGTCCAAGGCAGCAGCCAAGTCATTGGGAGCTGCTATCCGTCAGAATACCTTTCGTCCTTCGGGATCATCGTGGAGAGGACGGTCCTTTCGTTACTATTCCTCATATGGAAGGGGCAGGGGACGACCGGCTCAAAGAGGCCAAGGAAGATTTACCCGTGGTGGACGGGGTAGGGGAAAGAAAGCCGCACCCGCAGGAGCAGGAGCCACTTTACCTTCGGCAACTGCATCAGCCGCTTCAAAACCACTCTGAGGTCTCCCCTCACAGAACACCAGTAGGGGGCAGGTTAACTCACCATCTGACGGAATGGCAGGCTATTACGTCAGATGCTTGGGCTCTGGAGACAGTGGCCCAAGGTTACTGCCTGCCCTTCCTACATATCCCTCAGAGTCATCCACCGGGGAACAACCCTTTGAAGCTTCCAGATCCGCTCCTCTTGCAGGAGGTTTTAGACCTGCTAGAGAAAGGTGCCATAGAACTGGTACCTGTAGCGGAAAGGAACAAGGGTTGGTACTCCCCCTACTTCATAATACCGAAGAAGGACGGAGGACTGAGACCCATCTTAGACTTACGGGAATTGAACAAATTCCTCCGAAAGGACAAGTTCAAGATGGTGACTCTCTCTCAGATCCTTCAGGCCCTCCAGCTTCAGGACTGGTTGGTATCTCTAGACCTCCAGGACGCTTATTTCCATGTGCCGATCCATCCCAGGCACAGGAGATACCTGAGGTTCGCAATTGGCAGCTCTCATTATCAATTTCGAGTTCTGCCATTTGGGCTAACCTCCGCCCCGAGGGTCTTTACCAAGCTAATGTCGGTTGTGGCTGCAAGTCTAAGGAGGGAAGGGATTCATGTCTACCCTTACCTAGACGATTGGTTGATCAGAGCTGTATCTTCGGAACAGGCTCAGAGACAACTAGATTATGTTTGCCACTTCCTTCACAAGCTGGGCTTCTCCCTCAATTTAAAGAAGTCACAGATGATACCATCACAGAGACTCCAATTCATTGGAGCAGTCCTGGACACTTCCCTGGGAAAAGCCTTGCCACCAGAGGTGAGGGCTCGAGATATTCTGCAGATGGTCATCAGATTTCAGAATGCCCAATATCTCCCAGCCTACGACTTTCTGAGGTTGCTAGGCCTCATGGCATCCTGCATATTCCTCGTGCCGGAGGCTCGCCTGAGAATGAGATCCCTCCAGTGGGCACTGAGAACTCAGTGGTCACAGTTCTCAGGAAGGATGACAGATCTCCTTCGGATCCCGGTCAAAGTAGCCCGAGACCTTCAGTGGTGGGCCTGTCGGGAGAACATCCTGAAAGGAGAAATGTTTTGGCAACCATGGCCGGAGATAACAGTAGTCACGGATGCCTCACTCACGGGGTGGGGAGCTCACGCCAACGACTTGACCATCAGCGGTCGTTGGTCTCCATCGGAGTCCAAACTACATATCAACCTGTTGGAGCTGAGAGCCATCAGACTAGCGCTGAAGGCTTTTCTGCCGTCTGTACGGGGAAGAAACGTCCTAATAATGACGGACAATACAGTGGCCATGCACTACCTCAACAAAAGAGGAGGCGTAGGCTCACTACCACTGTGCAGAGAGGCGATGCAGCTCTGGTTTTGGGCAATTCAGGAAGGAATCTCTCTATCGGCAATTCACCTAGCCGGAGAGAAGAACTTGACAGCGGACGCTCTGAGCAGGCAGAGCACAGTCTCTCACGAGTGGGAGATAGCTCAGGAAGTCCTTCAAGAGATCTTCGCCCTTTGGGGAACCCCTCAAGTGGATCTGTTCGCCACCAGTATCAACAGGAAGTGCGACAGATTTTGCTCAAGGGAATTTCCCCCGAGAGGAGCTCTAGGAGATGCGTTCGTAGTGGACTGGGAGTTCCCACTTCTGTACGCGTTCCCTCCGGTCCCTGTCATTCCTCAAATGATCAGGAGGTTGAGAAGGTTTCGGAAGACCATGATCCTAATTGCCCCGGATTGGGCCAGGAGAACGTGGTACCCGGACCTTCTAGACATGTCCATCTGCCCTCCAATTCGACTGCCATACAGAGAGGATCTTCTCTCGCAGAAGGAAGGTCAGGTTCTCCATCCAGCCATCAAGACCCTCAACCTTCACGCTTGGTGTCTGAAAGGTTGAGGTACAAGGATTGGGACCTTCCGGATGATGTTATGGAGGTGTTGCTTTCGGCCAGAAGGCCGGCAACTAAAACTCTATACCGCTGCCGTTGGAACAAATTTTGCAGCTGGTGCAGAGAAAAGAATATTGAACCCTTTTCTTGTGGTACACCTATGGTGTTGTCATTCTTACTTTACCTGGCTAATTCAGGCCTACAGGTTGGCACAATTAAGGGCTATCTCGCAGCGCTATCAATCTTTAAGCGCACTGCAGAGGAGCCTTCATACTTCAAAATTCCATTGGTAATACAATACCTAAAAGGATTAACTAATGTTTATCCCCCGAAACCTTTTCAAGTTCCCTTATGGGATTTAAACCTAATTTTAAACTTCCTAAAGGGTGCCCCTTTTGAACCACTACACTCTTGTTCATTGAAGCTTCTCACCCTCAAAACTGTTTTGCTAATAGCATTGACATCTGCTAGAAGGGTTAGCGAGTTGCAAGCCTTATCGTGTAAACCTCCACATACAATCTTTTACAAGGACAAAGTTGTTCTTCAGGTGAAGCCTAACTTCCTCCCGAAGGTAGTCTCGGAGTTTCACATCACTCAGAAGATTATATTACCTTCTTTCTACCCTCCTCCTCATCCGGGGAAGGAGGAAGAGAGACTGCACAGGCTGGACCCTAAGCGAGCCTTGAGCTTCTATATCAGCAGATTGGCTAAGATCAGACAAGCAGACCAACTCTTTGTAGGTTATGCAGGACATAAGTTGGGCCTTCCAATAACAAAACAAACCATCTCCAGATGGATTATTTTAGCCATTCTGGAGTGCTACAAATTGGCAGGAAAGGAGCCTCCTCAAAATCTAAGGGCTCATTCTACCAGGGGTATCGCAACATCCTCAGCCCTTCAAAGAGGGGTGCCAATTCGAGATATATGTGCGGCTGCCACATGGTCGTCCGCACATACATTTACCAAATTCTATAGCCTGGATTCCTCCTCTAGTCAAGAAACTAGATTCGGCAAGGCTGTGTTACACTCTGTCCATTCTGGAAGGGTAACATAACTTTTATTACTCCCGCCTCCAGTCACAATACCACTGCTATGGGAGTCTATCTAAGATAAGGAATACGTCGGAGGACACAATCCCTTCGAAGAACTAGTTACTCTTACCTTGTAACGTTCTTTCGATGGGATGTTCCTCCGACGTATTCCTTATCGACCCTCCCATCCATCCCCGCAGTATGACTTCCTGTGGGTTTGCAGCCTATGCTCCTTCAAGGTGATTAGTCTAATCCAAAAACATTACTGGGGACTACAAAACGGAACTGAGCAACGGACGCTGCGCGCGGCCTTTATAGGCAGGATGACGTCGACGTCGGCACGGAGGCCGTCGAGGGTCATCGACTCGGCGATCATCGACGCGCAGCGCCCTCTGGCGAAAAATTTTTCCGAGGCCAGCAAAGCTGAAGGATTTCTATCTAAGATAAGGAATACGTCGGAGGAACATCCCATCGAAAGAACGTTACAAGGTAAGAGTAACTAGTTCTTCGAGGGGATTGGGTCCTCTGACGTGTTCCATATCTGACAGTAATCACCACAGCTGTGCTGCTTTGGAAAATCTTCGGCGCCTGCGTCGATGATGTCGATACGCCGCCCTCGAGGACCTCCTCCGACGGCCGACGTCACTAGATGTTATAAGTAGGACACACGACGCCCGTAGTCTCAGTTCCGTTTTTTCCGCGAACGTGTTCGCTTCATGAATCTCGGTACGCCTAGACTCTTTGGAGTTTCTGTTGTTCATCTCGGTTCTTCGAACCTGTTAGTTTGTGAAGTTATTCTTCATGAAGATGTCTACCTCATCTTCCACACTGCGTCCGGGCTTTAAGAAGTGCAGGGACTGTGGGTCCAAGATGTCGGTCACGGACTCGCACGACGCCTGCCTCTGGTGCCTCGGGGAGGCCCATGACACGGATGACTGTGTCGACTGCCAGTCGCTCACGTCGAAAGCCTTGCGGGGAGCGCAAGAAGTTGTTATTGGTAGGTAAGGTGTCCAAGCCCCGGAAGTCTAGGTCTGCGGGGCTTTTGTCAGACGACGGACGACTCGAGGGGCGACTCTTCGCGTCGTCGTCGGAAGTCCAGTGGGTCTCGGTCCCGGAGTCGGTCTCGCCACTCCTCTGCCTCTTTGAGGCACTCCCGGAAGCGCCGTCATCGGTCGCCTTCCCCGTCCTCATCCGAGGACTCCGCCCGTCGGCGGGTCGCTTAGCCCACCAAGCATGCGACACCTGAGGAATGGGCTTCCTTCGGTAAGAAAATGTTGGCGATTCTCGAATCGCAGGGCATTGGTCCGTCTGCGCCTCCGAATGGGGTCGGTCGTGATCAGCCGAGAGACGCCGCTCGCACGCCTTCGGGCTCGGGTGGTCATCACGATTCGCGGAAAGAAGGTCCAGTTCAGACAAGGGGAATCGTTCTCGGCATGCCCAGTCCAGGTCCCGGTCCTCGATGCGCTTGAGACCGTGTGAACCTGTGACGTCTTCGAGGAAGACGTCGACACCTGTGGCGCCGAGGTCGTCAACGGACACTCTCGAGGCCCCGTCTCCGAGGACGTTGTTGACGCCTTCGGCACCCAGGATGTCGAAGGACACGCTCGGGGCTCCGCCTTTGAGGCCTGTGTCGACGCCGTTGATGCTGTCGGCACCGCATCTGTCGTCAACGCCGATTCACTCGACGCCTTTCTGGGCTGTATCGACGGGGCTATCCTGTGGCTCGGGGGAACCACCTAGAAAGGCTCTGGCCAAGGTCAAGCATGGCTTTGGTTCCAGTTCTGTGCCTTCTTACCGCCATCTAAAATTCATTTCAGAGGTAGATGAGGGCTCTGATGATGGCATGGTGCCAGACACAGTGCCTGACGAGATTTTCTCGGGCCTTAGCCAGTTTGAGGACTTGAGTCAGTCCCTGCATGATGATAGTGGGCTGGACACCTCTCCGGAGGTGGAGTTTTGTAGGCCTGAGCCTGGCACTCATGCCGATTCTTCGTACCGGCGACTTATGTCATGGGTCACCGAGTACTTAGGATGGTCTGCTCCCCCAGCGGAGTTTGTTCAGGATGACCTTACGGATATCCTCGACCTTGGTCCACCAACTGACCCGGTACTGCCATTCCATATGGCTCTGCAAAGAAGGGTGGCAGCGGCTTGGACTGCTCCGGAGAGTCCCGGCAGTGAGCAAGTCTTTGCCACGAAAATACCGCCCAGCCAGTAGTGACCCCTGCTACTTGTCCAAGCACCCTACTCCGGAGAGTTTGGTGGTGCAGGTGGCTGCGGCCCCGGCAAAGCAGGCGTCGTTCCCTACCATCCCTCCTGATAGGGACGACAAGCGTTTTGACGGCTGGGCGAAGAAAGTGTTTTCTGCAGGGGGTATGGCGCTTCAGGCGGCCAACTCCATTTGTGCCTTGTCTTGTTTCACGCACACTCTGTGGAACTGTTTCCTTGGCGGCTGAACATATTCCCGAAGGGGATGAATTGGATGGTTTCCTTGCCATGGTTCAGGATGGCAAGGATGCTATGTGTGTGTGTGAGGCCGTTCAGTCAGGTTTGGACATGGCAGATTGTGTCAGCCGGTCCATGGCGGGGAGCACCGTGATACGCAGGTTTGCGTGGTTGCGGAAGTCGGGTTTGCTCCTGATGTGCAGGTCTGGCTCCTCAACATGTCTTTTGACGGGGAACATCTTTTTGGCAGCAAGGCTGACGAGAGCCTTGAGAGGTTGCAGACCTCCAAAGCTGCAGCAAAGTCATTGGGCGCTGCAGTTCGACAACCTCCGCCTTTTCGTCCTAGGGGACAGCAATGGAGGGGGAGGTTCCTTTCGTTATTACTCAGCCTTTGGTAAAGCGAGAGGAGCTGCCAGTCAAAGGGGCCACCGTAGGAGTGCCAGAGGTGGTAAACAAGGTACTCGAGGTGCCAAGGCCACTCGGGCTGTTGCCTCTTTGCCCTCAGCCAACGCCGCAGCTACTTCAGCTCAGTCATGAGGCCATGTCCCATGGTTCGCCAGTTGGAAAGCTGGCGCAGCATCTTGCAGAGTGGCGCGCCATTACTTCAGATGTGTGGATTCTGGAGATCATAACCCACGGCTGCTGTCTTCCTTTCCGGCAGAGGCCTCAAGACAATCCACCGGGGAATCTCTCTTTGAAGAGTCCGGATCCGCTCCTTGTGCAGGAAATGCAATCCCTGCTGGAGAAAGGCGCCATAGAACTGGTGCCTGTAGCGGATGGGACCAAGGGATGGTATTCCCCTTATTTTTTGATTTCCAAGAAAGACGGGGGGGATTGAGACCCATCATGGACTTGCGCGGTTTGAACACACTCCTCAGGAAGGACAAGTTCAAGATGGTTACTCTTTCTCAAGTACTCCAGGCCCTTCAACTTCAGGACTGGTTGGTGTCTCTCGACCTCAAGGACGCTTATTTTCATGTGCCGATCTAACCGAAGCATAAGTAGTACCTGAGGTTTGCGGTTGGCGACTCACACTTTCAGTTTCGGGTCCTGCTGTTCGGATTGACCTCCACCCCGAGGGTCTTAACCAAGCTCATGGTAGTGGTGGCAGCGCACCTCAGGAAAGGGGGGGATTCACGTCTACCCCTACTTGGACGATTGGTTGATCAGGGCTCGCTCTCCCGAGCAAGTCCTGGATCATCTGTTAGTCACCTGCCACTCACTCCACAAGCTGGGCTTCTCCCTCAACTTAAAGAAGTCCCATTTGACACCAACTCAGAGGCTCCAGTACAGCAGTGCTCGACAAGTCCCTGTTTTCCTCCCCAGGTGAGGGCTCATCACATTCAGCAGATGGTGCACAAGTTTCAACTTGCCCAGACTCTCCCAGCGTTCGAGTTCTTGAGATTGCTCGGCCTCATGGCATCCTGCATTCTTCTGGTGCCAGAGGCCAGGTTGCGGATGAGATCTTTGCAGTGGGCACTCAAGCTCCAGTGGTCTCAGTCCTCCGGCAGGATGTCGGACACTGTTCAGGTGCCGTCTTCGGTCGCCCGGGACCTTCTGTGGTGGGCCGACAAAGGCAATCTGATGAGGGGGGGGGCTCCATTTTGGCTGCCCTGGCCGGAGGTGGTGATCGTGTCGGACGCATCCCTCACAGGATGGGGAGCTCATGCCAACGAGTTGACCGTCAGCGGCCGTTGGTCTCCGTCGGAGTCCAGACTCCATATCAATCTGTTGGAGCTGAGGGCCATCAGGCTAGCCCTGAAGGCTTTTCTGCCGACTGTGTGAGGAAAGAATGTCCTGATCCTGACGGACAGATTTGGAGAAAAAGTAAGGTAATAATACCGTACTTAAGACTGGTGCTCTCAGTTGACCTTAAATAAGGTTGCACAGTTGTATATAACTCTTGCGTGAAGTACTTATAATGTCAAACAAATGTATCATCAGACGGTACATGGTTTTCCAGAAGAAATGTTTAATTCACATTTCTTGGTTTTGTATTTCTTAGTTAGTTCAAGTATTGCGAGGCAACTCGAAATAGATAGGTCAATTATTCAAAAAAGCACATAGGCCAATGCATTTCGGTCTATGACCATCTTCAGGGCTGTATTGAAGTGAATATAGAATCTAAACAGTGTTAACATAGTTCATTTATCGAAAGACACATAAATGCAATTCATGGTTCGAAAAAAAGTAAAGCACATACCCCAGGTAGATCCAAATCAATGCTGAAAATGCGGGAGGAAGGTAAAGGAAAGTGTGTCAGAATCGCCATATTACTAAGTATGTACCATTATATACCACCCTTGCATACAGCACCCTGTACCTGCTAAATGCAAGTTGTCCTCTCCTGTGAATGCTCTTGAAGAATATCTCCAAAGTTCCTGTTGATTACCAGAGGGGAAGTATGTATTACTATTTCCATCGCTATATCCATATGCATAACTAAGCGGATTAGATCAGTGAGCTCTTACCTGCACAAGTATGACTCGCGCGTAGAACCGATCGCGCTCGCTGTGGAAGCGAAAGTAAACCGCGCGCGAGCATTGATGCTTTTAAGGGTTGTCATGGGAACGTGGGCGGGGCGTCGAGCAGCAGCGCGTTTGCCGCTGCACATACGCCTCGGGACCCACCGCCCTGTGGGAGCGCAGGGGGGCGGGACTGTTGCCATGGCCCTCAGGTGGATGCGTGTTGTACGTTGCTATTGGAAGTTCTAACTGGTATGCATGGGTGTGGACATGTCCTCGGTAATTAATTGTGGTTAGTAAGGTTTCCAAGTGCAATTAACACATACATGTTCTATAAAGTCAACAAATATTATATTAGTGCTAGCCATGGTCGAAAATCTGACTATGAGGAGTAAATTGCGTAACAAACAAAAACTTCAAAATATTTCATAATGTACAATCAGTGCATGTCCATAAAAGTACAAGAATACAAAAATACAAAATCAAGTTCAATCACATGTTTTCAATGTGTCCTCAATAATATTGGAATTTAGTCCAAAACGCCTCACCACCAGAGCCTTAGGAGACGCGTTCGTGGTGAAGTGGTCATTCCCACTTCTGTATGCGTTTCCTCCAGTCCCCGTCATCCCGCAAGTACTGAGGAGGTTACGGAGGTTCGGTTCCCGGATGATCCTCATTGCTCCGGCGTGGGCCCGGAGGATGTGGTACCCGTACCTTCTCGACTTGTCCATCTGCCCTCCACGTAGTCTTCCCTACCAAGACGATCTGCTCTCACTGGAGGGGGGTCAGGTTCTCCATCCAGAGGTCAGGTCCCTCAACCTTCACGCTTGGTTTCTGAAAGGTTGAGGTATAAGGATTGGGACCTCCCTGAAGACGTGATGGAGGTGTTGCTTTCGGCCAGAAGGCCCGCAACAAAGTCCCTGTACCGTTGCCGTAAATTCTGTGACTGGTGCAGGGTTAAGAATGAGGATGCTTTTGCATGTGAAATTCCCATGGTTCTGTCTTTTTTGCTTTCTTTGGCCCACAGGGGCCTTCAAGTGGGTAGCATTAAAGGTTACCTGGCGGCGCTGTCCATATTTAAGCGCTCGTCTGAAGTGTTCCTATTTTAAAATTCCTTTCATTTCTCAGTTTCTGAAGGGGCTCACTAATGTGTTCCCTCCGTCACCTTTCCAGGTGCCCGGTTGGGATTTGAACCTTGTTCTCAAGTTTGTGATGGGTGCTCCCTCTGAGCCTTTGCATTCATGCCCTTTGAGACTGTTAACTCGCAGAGTGAGTGAGTTACAGGCACTTTCAGTTAAGCCACCCTTCACTGTGTTTCATAAGGACAGAGTTAGAGTTTGTCCTTCTTTTCTTCCGAAGGTGGTGTCGGAATTTCATTTAGGCCAGAAGGTTGTTCTTCAGGCATTTTATCCTCCTCCACATCCTGGTAAGGAAGAGGAGAGGCTCCATAGGCTTGATCCTAGGAGAGCGTTAAGCTTTTATATTTCACGCATGTCACGGGTCAGAGTGGACGATCAGCTCTTTATTGGTTACGCTGGAAAGCGTTTGGGACAGGCTGTGACAAAACACTTTGTCTCGCTGGATTATTTTGGCTATCTCTGAGTGTTACCGCTTAGCGGGTAAGGACCCACCGGTCGGCTTACGGGCCCATTCTACCAGGGGTATGGCTGCCTCTACTGCCCTGCAGAGGGGTGTTCCTATTTGCAACATCTGTGATGCAGCCACCTGGGCTTCGGTACATACTTTTGTACGTCACTATTCCCTCGATTCCATCCGGGGGCAGGATCTGGCCTTTGGCAAGGCGGTCCTTTACTCTGCAATTTGATTGGGAATGCTAAATTTCTGTTTTCTAAATTCTTTTCCCACCTCCTTGTATTGGTACTGCTTTGGGAGCCTGTCATAGATATGGAATGCGTCGGAGGACCCAATCCCCTCGAAGAACAAGTTACTCTCTTACCTGGTAACCTTCTTTCGATGGGATGGTCCGACGACGTATTCCATATCGCTCCCGCCCTACCTTCCCTGCTACAGAATTTCTTATGCGATTGCAGCTTACGTTTCCACAAGGCTTTGTGTGTCAGACTGGCAGAAGACTGATGGCACACGTTCTGGGGAAAAAACTACAACTGAGGCTACGGGAGTCGTGCCTCCTACTTATAAGATCCAGTGACGTCGGCCGTCGGAGGTGGTCCTCGAGGGCGGCGTATCGACGTCATCGACGCAGGACGCAGACGCCAAAGATTTTCCGAAGCAGCACAACTGTGGTGATTAGTGTCATAGATATGGAATACGTCGTCGGACCATCCCATCGAAAGAACGTTACCAGGTAAGAGTAACTTGTTCATTTCTATTATTTAGTACACAAAATCAATATTGCACAAAAATTATCACTAGACACACCACCTCCACTCTGTGACCCTAATGCTTTTCTTTCCTGACAATTCATTTTTCAAACAAATTGAAAACACCAGTTGATTTAGGATAACAAAGATCAGTCTCTTTAACCCAACATGTGCAATTTTCCTTCTTCCTTTCGTTTCCACCCTGGTTATAAAGAAACGCAGGTCTTTCGAATAATTCATATACTTGGGTCACTCACAAAATACTCTTAATATCAAGTTAATTTAGGCAGCGGCCAACGACATGACATTAAAATCTTGCTTTACCATATAGATTTGAATGGTCTGACTTTAAATTAAATGTAATGCTTTTCTGTTTGGCAACAGAATAGACGTGCACAGCGCTCTTAATTTCTAGCCATGACACAACAATTATTTAACAAAATACTTTTCTCATATATTGAATCCATTTCCTTTACCACCATGGAGTCAAAATTCTCTCAATTTGTTGTCCCTTTCTCACTCTCAGTAGAGAGCATGCTTTTAAATCAGTTATTTCACTTTGCTTAACCTGGAAGACATTTTTCTGCCCAGCACAAACCCAGATATTCAGTTTTGATTTAGCACCCCCATCTGCTTTGGTATTGGGTTCAGAGATTGTTAAAACCATTCTGAAATTAATTTTTCTTTTTATTATTGCACTCATCCCTTTAGGGGATTTTGGGGTTGGCAAAAGGATATAGGTGGATCAAAATTACTTTATAGGACTGTATTAGAGAGGTTGGGGGTTTGGAATTCCTCAAAGATCATCCAGTGACAATTGTGGAAATTAATTAAAATATGAATAAATCACAATTTCTAGGGATCTACTCATGCATGCCCTCCCCATGATAGTGGAAAGCCCGTTTGGTGTTTATTGCTGTAGCTGCCCTTTTGTGATTTCTCCAGTGCTTCAAACCTCCAAGGAATACACCTTTAAGTTCCATTGGCAGTGGCAGCACATGCTGTAAAAGGCACTAGGACAGCCCTTGCTGCGATAGCTTTTTGGGTAAAAGCACAAAGGTTGTTTGTTGCTGTTCGTTGGATGTTCAACTATGGCAAGGCTGCCGGAGAAAAGTAAGCTAAGGTAGTTTGCTGTATGTTGCTGGCTGGGCTTTGAAGGTACAGGGCTTATTTGAGTGAAACTGTTGAGTCTGCTGCGTGTAAGCTTAAGGCAGAAGACTTGACATGAAACCATCCTGCATTCTGCTCTGTGCCTGCTAGAGCCCACCTGATCTTGAGCTTATGTTTGGGCTTGCTCTTTCTCCCTCTAGTGCAGACAATTTTGCTGATGACTTTGTGGTGAATTCTTGTAAGGTACAACCTGTACCACTTGTACTGCTTAAACAGGAGAAAGTGACACCTGCACTAGGTGGGAAGCCTCGGAAACCTTGGGGGGGGGGGGGGGGGGGATAAACAAGGAATTCTAATAGATAACTGCATCTTGATGAGTCACAGCTGCCTAGGCACGTCAAACTTCACCTATATTTATCAGGCTATCCGGTTTCTGCAGCTAAAGCTCTGGCATTCATGCATAGGAGCATTTATTTCACTTGTCCCTTTCGCTTCCTGAAGGCAATACAGCACCTTTTCACTTACTCTACAAGGATAAGCTGAGCAGGGGAGGGGGTGAGAGTTGGACTATGGTTGCCCCTCGAGCTGTGATTTTGGACAATTTTGACACTTACTGCCAGATAAAAGGCTTGCACCACACCCCAGCCCTCCCCCATTAACCATTAACTCACGTTGAGATGCAAGGAAAAAGCAAACCGTGTTTTAAACGCAACCAATGCTCCATTGCCTGCGTTAATGGAGGTGGGCACAATTCTGCCAGGCTATGAGGTGCCGAACCCCACCTGCACAAAGTGAAGGAAAAAGTTGTGTTCTACTTATAACATGCCATGCATTATCTTGTGTTGATGTTCTTGTTCAAGGTAACCTAGAATGTGGGGTGGAACTTTTACGGTCTCCTGGTGGTAGTGGTAAAGGGGCAATACCGATGATGGCATTGGTTCCATTGACTAATAGTTTCTCCCCTAGACCTGGAAGGATTGTTTGCGGGGAGTCAAAAACAAAAGCTCCGAAGCCTCAGAGGGCGAACAGAGGAAAGTAAATTGGAGAGGTGGTGGGGATTGGTGAAATTAAATTATATCATGAAATTATATTTTATATTTTTTTTGCGCTCGTACACAAGTGTTTCAGAGCGCGACCAGGCAAAAAGGGAGGGGAACAAGGGAGAACAAAAAAAAAAGCGATCTTACTAGGCCCAGTGACATTTAAAAAAGCTCAAGTGCATGGAAAAGGGAAAAGGGGAAAAGTGCATGTAACGGGGGGAGTAGAAAGTGCAGAGGAGAGAAACAGATTAAATAAAATAAATTAATAAGGGTGATAAAACCATGGTAGTGCAGCCAGCAAGTGGCAGGTGAAAGTTGGTCAGATAAGGTATATCTGATAAGTGCAGAAGAAAAGTGGGAGGGGGACTGATATGGGTACAGATACAGAATCCTAGTGCAGAGGGTGGCAGGGTGATCAAGTACCTGGGCATGAATGACAGAGGGTGGCCAGGTGCACATTGCCAAGAGAAGAAATAGATCAACAGGGGAGAAGGGGGGCAAAGGCAGAGGCAAAGAGGAAGTTCTTAAAATGCTTCTGGAACCGGAGATGGTTTTCCTCAAGTTTCAAGGTGGCTGAGAGGCTGTTCCAAAGGGAGGCACCAGCCAAAGACTCAGATCTACCCCCAGCTTGTTTCTTTGCAAAACGACTAACCCTGAGGGAATTAGAAGCAGAGGAGCGAAGGGCTTGAGAGGGGAGGTATTTACGGAGGGATAGTTGAAGGCATTTTGGACCCAGGCCCCAAAAAGCCTTGTGGGCAATGCAGAGGGTTTTAAATTTAATCCTTGTATCCACTCGGAGCCAATGAAGGGATTTTAGGGCTGGAGAGACACGATCCCAGGGCTTGAGGCCAAGGACAAGTCTCGTTGTCCTGTTCTGGATTAGTTGTAAGGGAGTTGAGGCAGGTAGATATAGAAAGATGCTGTTACAGTAATCCAGTCTGGAGAGAACTAGAGCTTGGGAGCTTTTGAGGGAAGGAGAGGAAAGGCAGAGTACCTCTAAGGAGTTGCAATAAAAAGTTTGACTTTTTGGAGACGTCAGATGTGTGCAGAGAAGGAAAGTGTAGAGTCAAAGATTACCCTGAGGTTCTTAGCCGCGCAGGTGGGGGTAGGATAATGGCCAAGGGAGGCCGGCCAGTGTGAGAGGAAAGGATGGAGATGGTATGCCAATAAGGAGAATCTTGGTCTTGTTGGCATTTAGACATAGATCGTTGGCGGCACACCAATTTTGAGTGATGATTAGATAATCAGATGACGGAAGGAGAGAGGGAGGATGAGGGAAGCCTGAAAATGAGTTGGGTGTCGTCAGCATAGCACTGGAAATCTGAGCAGAAAATGGAGATGCAGTAAGCGGGAGTTGCCAGGTATTGGTTGAAAAGCTAGGGCGAGAGGTTAGACCCCTGGGGAACACTCCATTTGGGAGAGGGAGATAGAAGATAGAAAGGATCCAAGTTGTACCTGGGAGGGTTGATCAGAGAGAAGAGGTCAGCCAGACCAGAGCCTGATCAGTGATATCCAGGTTGTCACAGAGATGACTGAGCAGGGTGGTATGGATGACCGTGTCGAACGCAGAGAGATCAAGTAAGATGAGGACAGAGGGAATGTTAGAATTGAGGTTGCAGAGCAGATCTTCGCGGATGTTCAGGAGAGCAGTTTCCGTGCTTCTTGCAGCTCTGAAGCCAGATTGGTGGTCATGGAGGGAGCCAACAGAGTCGGAATAAAGATTGAGCTGAGAGATGGCCAGCTTTTCCAGGAGCTTGTTGAAATGGATGACACGAATGTGAGGAACTACAATGGGTGCAGTCTTATCTCTGGCTCCCGGGCTGAACCCAGGTGAATGGTAGAGGCCCAGGGGGCGATTTCAAACAATAAGTTATGTTCAAGGTGAGTTTGAACTCAGGGAGATTGAGGACTGGGATATGAGTTTGACGGGGGCTGGGAGGTTCCCATAAGTAGGGTGTATTCTCTCCTGGCTGTTTCTGTAAATGTGATGAGGTTGAGAATATTGTCATTAGCATGGAACTGGCTAATATTGCTCTAACCCTAATGAAAAAGGAGGTGGAAGCACTGAAGTCTTTAATTGGGGCAACTAACCAAGAATTGGATGTACTTGTTGGTGGGGAACCATTGCTCAGAAACAAGGGGGTTAATAAGGCCACCCATCACCCACCACCCCTGCAGATCTCTAGTTTCCAGCGTTGTAACTCCTACGTACCCAGAGTCCTCACTCAATATATGGAATCCAGGGAAGGACTGACTAATAAAGTATGTAATTGGCTGAGTTGTAAGATGGGCTGCTTGTTTATCAGGAATGACATTTTCCAGTTTACATGCTCCCCCCATTCTTTATCAAAAGATTTCATTAGAGTTGACTTAAAATCCAACTCAATTGTGGAGGGGCTGTCAGCTGTGGAACAGCGTACTATGCCGCCAAGCCCGCTAGAGATACCATTTAGCTTGAGCTCCCATGCCACCGCTTCCTCCCTCTGCGGTGGTTAATCTGCCCAGGTCTATTCCTAGTGCACTTAGCCGAATGGCAGTAGCCAAACAGTAGACTTCTGGTCAGGTTCCCTCCCTGTGTGGTCTCAAACTGAAACCAGAGGGGAATTCTTATTATTATTATTATTATTGCAGCCTACAGTTTTATCCAAACCAGTCATTGGTGAGAGGCTGAGTGCTCTAGTGTTAGGGTTAACATTGGAGCACTAGGGGTTCGGAGAAATGTAGGGAAGGGGTGTACAAGCATGAGGAACCCACCAGTTGAGGACAAGTTAAACCCATCTCTGACGGGAGGAGTCGATTGACAAAAAGCAGCTCCATGAGTTATGCCCTTTAATATCTAGTAATGAGACCGGCCAAGACCTTTCCAACGAGACTGAACCTGCTACTGTTTTGAGTGCATCACCTAGAGTAGTGCGATTGATGTCCTGAAAAATTGCTGGCCTTCAAAAATATACGGGTGATACCCCTTGGTTAGATCTGGTACCTACTCCTGATATAGTGGCCCTCCAAGAAACATGGTCCTTGGCACCCCATACTCTCCAGGGTTACTCCACCTACTGAAAAGGGGAGGGGTGGCTGCCCTAGTGGTGGCCTTATCCTCTGGGTCAGAGTACATTTATTTACATCAGTATGTATTTATCCTACTGACTCAATGGATTACATGGAAGTAAATTTGCAATGCCTGTTGGGACTCATGTCCTGCTTATTAACTTGGTCAACCAAAAGGAAAATGTTATTGTTAGTCCCTTGTTTTGTTGCTGGAGGAAAGACTTGCTAAATGGAGGGAAAATCGAAAAGGTGAAGTAAAAACTACTGTAATGGCTGATCTCAACTTTCAGTTTGAATCACTTGAAACCATGTTTGGGTCTGACTGATGAGGAAAACTCAAGATGGGGTATTGATAATTTAATGGCGGAACGCCCTAAGAGGAAATGCAGAAAGGCCCAGGTGGCGGCAAATGTTTCTGTCCCTAGATCTTGGGGCATGTAATATAAGATTTTTGAGTGACCGGCCTTCTAAAACAACCCTTGGCTCTGACCTAAAAAATAGTCTGTTTACATTCTGGTAAACATTGAATCGTGGAAACATCTACAGGATTTCAGAGTGTTGAAAAGACCTGAAAGCGACCATGCTGTTTTATTAAGCTTTAGAGTCGTCGTTCGGTTTGAGGGGGCCATTGTTGATCAGTGTGTGGTCCCAATTGAGATCAATTGAGATCAAGGGTGAAGCCAGACGTGTCATCAAGTGGTGTTCAGCTGCTTTGGAGCCTAAACTTCCGGCCATTTATGCAAGTACTCTCCCGTTACTTGAGGCTTTTAGCAAGTGCGAGGAGAAAGATGTTAAGCATTTGCTATCAGTCCATGAAGCACTGGTAAACATTTTGGGAGATTGTGTGAGCAGGTCTCAAGCCGCTGCCAGGGTAAAAGCAGTGCATAAAAATCCATGATACGATGGCGAATGCCGTGCTGCAAAGAAGCTATTGGTTGAGCATGCTAAAGGAGTAACAGGGTGGCAGCGTAATGACTTTGGCTGTGGCTAGATTCACATATTATAAACTTTTGAAGCTAAAAAAGGTTGGCTACTCTGACCAGTTATGGGATAGCTAGGCTTACATTAACAAAGACTCCAGGGGATTCCGGCTATGCGTAGGAGCTGGTAAAAAGTAGGGACCAAAATTCAATTTTGAATGCCATTCCAGAGGCTGCCTGTTTCGCCCATTTTGAAAATCTTTATAAAGATGTTAACCGGGCCCCAAGTGTGATTTGGTGGTACTATGGGGTAAAATATAGCCACTGAAGGTCGGAAATGGAGAGGCCAGGTCATTATTTAAGAGTGAAGCTGACTGGTGCCATCCATTGGAAAATGCAGGCCAGTCCCAAAACACTTCTTTTTCTAACTTAAGGCCAAGTGACCTGGAAAGAAATGGGCCTAGTTACACTCTGTTAAAATGGACAAGTGAGCAAGTGGAGAAAGGCCTACTCGGAGCATTGCGAAACTCATGTTATTTGTTATATTAAAGAAAGACATTACAATTGGACAGATTAAAAACAGTTTAGGATCAGGTGGGAGGAAAATACATGGTTGTGCAATTGAATGCTAAAATTACCTGACATTTAAGAAATGAAATGAAGGACAAAGTGCATTCATCAGGAAGAAAGAGACACTAAATCCAACATATAAAATGACATCGTGAACAAGAAGGGCCTATTTCGTTTGCTGTAGATTTTAATACTGCTTCCTTATCAAACTATGGACTATCTGTGTGGAGAGAGTGAACTTATTTCGAGGGGATTGTGTCCTCCGACGTATTCCACATCTGACAGTAAAGTCCACAGCTGTGCTGCTTCGGAACATTTTTCGGCGTCAGTGCCCTACATCGATGACGTCGATACGCTGTCCCTCAAGGGCCTCCGTTGAGAGCCGATGTTATATGTAGGTCGCACGATGCCCGTAACCTCAGTTCTGTTTTTTCCGCGAACGTGTTCGCTTCAGATTCTTGGCGCGCCTCGGTTCTTCTCCTGTTGGATTGGTTCTTCTAACTTGGATATATTGAGAATATGTCTTCATCTTTTTCTACCCCGGGTCGGGCTTCAAGAAGTGTCGGGACTGCGGTTCCAAAATGTCCCTTATGAACCCGCACAACGTCTGCCTCTGGTGCCTCGGCGAGAGCCACGCCACTGACGACTGCGATGAATGCCAGTCCTTGACGTCTAAGGCCTTGCGTGAGCGGAAGAAGTTGTCTCTAGATAGGGTTTCCAAACCCCATAAGTCGAAATCCACCGGGCTTTCGACCGACGATTCGAGGGGCGACTCAGCGTCGGCATAAATCCAGGGGGTCTCGTTCTCAGAGTGGGTCCCGCCATTCCTCTGCCTCTTCTAGTTCACTCTCAGAAGCACTGTCACCAGTCGCCTTCCCCGTCCTCGTTGGAGGACTCCGCCAGACGGCGGGTAGCTTGTCCCAACAAGCATTCATCGCCGGCGGAATGGGACGCATTCCGCAAGGAGATGATGCCGATTTTTCAAATCGCAGGGCACCGTTCCGTCCGTGCCTTCGAGAGACGCCAGCGAGGAACGAGCTAGGGCCGCCGCTGGCACACCTTCAGGCTCGTGCGGTCGGCGCGATCATCGGGAGCTGTCAAGGTCCCGTTAGGACAAGGTTGATCGCCATAGCCGTGCCAGGTCCAGGACGTCCTCGAGACCATTGCAGCCTGTGAGGCCTTCTAAGAAGGCATCTACGCCGTCGGCGCCATGTCCGTCGAGGGACTATCTCAAGGCTCCGGCTCAGAGGAAGTCGTCGGCGCCGAGGCCGTCAAAGGACACGCTCGGGGCTCCGGCCTCAAAGCCGTTGTCGAAGTCGTCAGCACCTCGGTCGACGTCAACGGCGATTCCATCGACTCCTTTTGTGGATGATTTACCGGAGGTGCCCCGGAGGGCTGTGGAGCCTCTGAGGAAGGCCCTCAGTAAATCAGTGAGGCCTGTGTTTGAGCCTTTTTCTGTACCCTCGTCCAGGGATTTGTTCCAGCCTTTGGATTACATCTCAGAGGTGGAAGAAGCGTCAGATGAGGAGCGGGTTGTACCTCCTGAGGTTCCTGATGACCTGTTGTCTGGTCACAGCCAGATGGAAGACCTGTATCAGTCCTTACATGACGCCAGTGGTCTTGACACCTCTCCGGAGGTTGAGTTTGGCAGGCCTGAGCCTGGTACACATGCCGAGTTCTCGTACAGGCATCTCATGTTGAGGGTGACTGAGTACTTGGGGTGGTCTGCTCCACCTGTGAATTTTCTGCAGAATTACCTGACAGATATATTGGACCAAGGTCCACCCGGTGCTGCCATTTCTTATGACCTTACAAAGAAAGGTGGTGGCGGCTTGGACTGCTCCAGAGAGTCTCCCGGCAGTGAATAAGTCGCTACTGAAAAAATACCGTCCAGCCAGTGGCGACCCTTGCTACTTGTCTACGCACCCCTGTGATGCTGGAAATGCATCAGAGGGACAGGGCCTCTGAATCCTTGTCCTTTACTGTTTTTTTATCGTGTGTTCTGTCATGTTTTCTGCCCAGGAGTCCATTTGGGACTCCTGGCAGTGCAGCTCTCTCTTTTGGTTTGGTGAACAGACCCATGGGATACCCTTATGGCACCCATGGGTAGGGGTACAACCCTGTGCCCCTAGTGTATGTTTTTGGGCACCTGTGGGTGGCCCACAGAGCAGGGTATGGGCTGGTGGCAGCTCCATGCTGAATTTGACAGGTGCTGTGGGTGTCCTCCATTTTGGGATACCCAGGCCCTGCCATTGGGATCAGTTGATTCCTGATAGAAAACAAGATGGCCCCTGTGGCCTCTTGCTTTCTATTGCCTGTTATCTTGTTTTTCCCAAAGTCCTGGGAAGCCCTGACTCTGTCCCTTCCCCCTGACTGGCTGTTGGGTGGAAGTTCCATATATGGTGTTGTTGTGAAGGCCCAGCTAGACTGACTGGAGCCTTCCCAGTGACTGTATGTTGTGGGTACCTCCTGTGGGTGGGACCTGGGTGAATGGAGTGTGTGACCAATATACACTCCTTGTTGTGGTTGTCTGGTTTCTGGCATGTGAGACAAAGACTGAGACAGCCCTGCCCGAAACTGGCCTGAATGCAGTGTGTAGTGTTGAATGGCTGGGTACTTGTCCCAATCCACATTCCTTGTTGTGTGTCTGAAAGGGAGGAGTGTGGCCTGAATGCACTGTGTGCCTGATTGGCTGACTGACTGCATGAATGCCCTTCTGTGTGATTGGCTGCTGTGTGTGTGCCAGCAGTGTGGATGAGAGACAGAATAGTATATCTGGGGACCTCTCACCACTGGAAATTGTTCAGAAGCGTTCAGAAGCTGAGTCTCCACTCAAGAGTAACTGGATTTGCTGACCCTCGACGCCCAGCTGGAAGAAGACGACTTGCTGCTGCATTTGCTTCGACCGATCCGAAGGCTGCCGTGTTCGTCGAGGACTGACCCGAGAGAGGACCTGGTTAGGCGCCCTCTTCCCGTGCTCCGAGGGACCATCGAGCACCACTGAAGCTTAGCCGAAGCTCCCTGGACGCCAGACCATCGAAAGGCTGCCGACCCGAGACGGGACCGCCGAGGAGATCGAAGTGAAGCACCCGGACATCGACGCCGTCGAAGTCCATTGCCGTCGACCAGGGTTCGCAGGTCTGTGTAACCGCTGGAGGCCCGTCAAAGTTGTGTTGCCCAGCCGTGGGAACCACTTGACGCCGTGCCACCGACGACCGGAGCCGTCCGCTCCTTGCCTAAGAACATTTGAATCGAAGGACTCCCTCGTCCGCATCGTCGACCGCTTTTGTCCTGCCGGAGAAAGTCGAGGACGACCAAAGCGCCGAGGAGAATCCGCCGGTGGTTTTCCCGCCACCTCACGACTCCAAAGACTCGAGCGACTCGACGCCCTTGCTGGGCCACCGTCATTCACAATCTTTGCGGTCCAGAACTAGTGTCGCCGAGGTGCCCCGCACGCCTCTTCCTCGCAGGACGCCGACGTCTCGACGCCGACGAGCACCGCTCGGATCGAAGCCTGCCGCCTCATCGACGCCGTTCTACCCTGTTTGTTGTCGGACGTTCGACGCCCCGTGCCTCCCGCTTGAAAGGGAAGGCATTCAAGAAGGGCCGTCGATTCCCCGACACCGAACACCGAGTTCCTCGACGCTTCTCGACGCTTCTCGACGCCTCTCGACGATCCGTGACTCCTGCTTTAAAGGGGGTCATTCAAGAAGGATCTGTCGACGCCTCTTCGAAGAACTCGACTCCACCAGGTACATTGGGGGGGTAAAAACATTGTAGGAGAGAAAAAGACTATTGAACAATATATGGACTGGGCTTGTGTTATATCTCTTTATTTTACAGGTTGCCCAGGTGGGGGGGATCTCCACACAGAACTGTGTCCAGTAGCGGGGGCCAGTATTCTGCCTATTGTTTCAACCATCTGTTATCTCTCCTCTCTCTATTGCTGGTTCCCTTCTTATTGATCTGTGTGCCATTGTAACAGTATTGTGAATGCACTTTAATGAGGTCTAATATTAGTGGTACCACTTTAGAATTGTAGATATTTACCATTATTGATTTTCCTGAGCACAAAGTGCGTTATTGTGATAAGTGTACATAACCCTTGAATATTAATTATATAAAGACTGTGTTTTCAGTAATACAGTGTGTGGACATTCCTTTGTGGGGGCTTGGGGATACACTGTACTTAAGAACCAGCCTGCATCACCTCCTGAGAAGCTAGGCCTTGATTGCTCGTCCATAGCTACCATAATAGAGAATCTTGGCTGGGGTCCTCTGTGCCTCTCCTCTACCATATAGGGAGCAGAAGTACAGACACCCCCTACCAGTCTTTACAACCCCGCTCTGGAGAGTTTGGTGGTGCAGGCGGCTACGGCCCCAGCAAAGCAGGCTGCGTACCCTACCATCCCTCCGGATAGGGACGACAAGCGCTTTGATGGTTGGGTGAAGAAAGTATATTCATCTGGGGGTATGGCTTTAAAGGCAGCCATCTCCGTTCGTGCCTTGGCAAGATTCACTCACACTCTGTGGAATTTTGTGTCTTTGGCGGCTGAACATATTCCCGAAGGGGAGGAACGGGATGGTTTTCTTGCCCTCATTCAGGATGGCAAGGATGCCATGTGTGAAACCGTTCAGTTGGGTCTGGACGTGGCAGACTGTGTCAGCTGGTCCGTGGCGGAGAGCACCGTGATGCGCAGGTTTGCGTGTTTTGCGGAAGTCTGGGTTTGCTCCTGATGTACAGCCCCGGCTTTGATGGTGTTCATCTTTTTGGCAGCAAGGCTGACGAGAGCCTTCAGAGGTTGCAGACCTCCAAAGCTGCAGTGAAGTCGTTGAACGCTGCAGTACGTCAACCTCTGCCTTTTCGTCCTAGGGGACAGCAAATGCTTTGGTAGGTCAAGGGGAGATGCCAGTCAAAGGGGCCAACGTAGTAGTACCAGAGGTGGTAAACGAGGTACTTGAGGTGCCAAAGCCGCTCGGGCAGTTGCCTCTTTGCCCTCAGGCACTGCTGCAGTCGCTTCAGCTCAGTCATGAGGCCATGTCCCATGGTTCGCTGGTTAGGGGAAGGCTGGCGCTGCATCTGGTAGAATGGCGTGCCATTACTTCAGATGAGTGGGTTCTGGAGATAATAGCCCACGGCTACTGTCTTCCTTTCCGGCAGAGGCCTCGCGACAATCCACCGGGGAAGCTCTCTTTTGAAGAGTCCGGATCCGCTTCTTGCGCAAGAAATCCTATCCCTGCTGGAGAAAGGCGCCATAGAACTGGTGCCTGTAGCGGAGAGGAACAAGGGATTGTATTCCCCATATTTTTTTGATCCCGAAAAAAGACAAGGGATTGAAACCCATCATGGACTTGCGTGGTTTGAATAAGCTCCTCAAGAAGTAAAAGTTCAAGATGGTTACTCTCAAGTCCTCCAGGCCCTTCAAGTTCAGGATTGGTTGGTGTCTCTCGACCTCAAGGATGATTACTTTCATGTGCCGATTCATCCCAAGCACAGGAAGTACCTGAGGTTTGCGGTTGGCAACTTGCATTTTCAGTTTCGGGTCCTGCCGTTCAGCTTGACCTCCGCCCCGAAGGTCTTCACCAAGCTAAAGGTGGTGGTGGCAGCGTATCTCAGGAAAGGGGGGGATTCACGTCTACCCCTACCTGGACTATTGGTTGATCAGGGCGCGCTCTCCCGAACAAGTCCTGGATCATCTGTCCATCACATGCCACTCCCTTCACAAGCTGGGCTTCTCCCTCAATTTAAAGAAGTCCCACTTGACACCTACCCAGCGGCTCCTGTACATCGGAGCAGAAGCTCAACACATCCCTGGGGCAGTGTTCGCCTCCCAGGTGAGGGCTCATCACATTTTGCGGATAGTGGACAAGTTTCAACATGCCAAATGTCTCCCGGCGTTGATGTTCTTGAGGTTGCTCGGTCTCATGGCATCCTGCATTCTATTGGTGCCGGAGGCCAGGCTGCGGATGAGATCTCTGCAGTGGGCTCTCAAGATGCAGTGGTTGCAGTCCTCCGGCAGGATGTCGGATCCCGTTCCGGTGCCGCCCTCAGTTGCTCAGGATCTTCTGTGGTGGGCCGACAATACAATCTGATGATGGGAACACCATTTTGGCTACCCTGCCGGAGGTGATGATCGTGACGGACACATCCCTCACGGGATGGGGAGCTCATGCCAACGAGTTGACAGTCGTCGGTCTCCGTCGGAGTCCAGACTCCACATCAATCTGTTAGAGCTGCGGGCTGTCAGGCTAGCCGTGAAGGCTTTTCTGCCGTCTGTGCAGGGGGAAAATGTCCTGATCATGACGGATAATACAGTGGCAATGCACTACCTCAACAAAAAGAGGGGGGGGGGCAGGGTCACTCCCACTGTGCAGAGAGGTGATGCAGCTCTGGTTCTGGGCCATCTAGCATGAAATTTCGATCCCAGCAGTTCATCTGGCCGGAGACGAAAACGGGGCAGCGGACGTTCTGAGCAGGCAGAGCACGGTCTCTCACGAGTGGGAGTAGGCTCAGGAAGTTCTTTTGTAGATCTTCGCCCTTTGGGGGACCCCACAAGTGGATCTCTTTGCCACCAGTGTCAACCGGACGTGCAAAAGTTTCTGCTCGCCGGAATTTCCTCCAAGAGGAGCCTTGGGGGACGCGTTCGTAGTGGAGTGTTCCTTCCCACTACTGTATTCGTTTACTCCAGTCCCTGTCATTCCGTAAGTGTTGCGGAGGTTACTGAGGTTTGGTTCCCAAATGAACCTCATTGCTCCGGCATGGGCCAGGAGAGCGTGGTACCCGGACCTTCTCGACATGTCCATCTGCCTTCCATGCCGTCTTCCCTACCGAGACGATCTGCTCTCACAGGAGGGGGGGTCGGGTTCTCCATCCCGAGGTCAAGTCCCTCAGCCTTCATGCTTGGTATCTGAAAGGTTGAGGTTTAAGGATAGGGACCTCTCCGACGTGATGGAGGTGTTGCTTTCGGCCAGAAGGCCCACAACTAAATCCCTGTACCGTTGCAGTTGGAGAAAGTTCTGTGACTGGTGCAGGGTACAGAATGTGGATCCTTTTCAAAGTTCAATTCCTGTGGTTGTCTTTTTTTGCTTTCTTTAGCCCACAAGGACCTGCAAGTGGGTACCATTAAGGGTTACCTGGCGGCGCTGTCCCTATTTAAGTGCTCGTCTGAGGAGTGTACTTATTTTAAGATTCCTTTGATTTCTCAGTTTCTCCAGCATGGGGTCTGGCATGGATTCACATGCTCATGAATATTCCCAGTCGTCAGGCTGGGAATCCTCGGTAAAGAAAAATCAGTATCAGTTTCGTTTCTGATCTGTCTTTCGTAGTAGTAACCAATCACTGATCTCTGCGTCATACTGACCGCAGCCAATGACTGCCATCTCCCTAACCCCCGCCTCTGGCAGCCATCTTAAGATTTTTACCGCATGTTCATGTGTTGGGATCCTCCTGCTATTGCTCTCGAGCTGTAGTGCGTTTTCGCGCTTTTTCATAGGAAAATTCTCTTTTTTCGGTCAAAAGAGCCTCAAGCTCCACCGTTTCTTTATCCGATCAACGGGGACCCGTGTCGGATTCCTCTACGCCCCTCAAGGGTGAACATTTCGTCGAGCCACGCTTTTGGAGGACTCCAGAAGTTTCTCAGTCCCAACTCGGACATGGCCCAGGAGAAGGGAAGCTCGACGCCCGGAAAGCTGTTCAGGGTCTGCCCTGGATGCCAGCTTCTGAATGTCTTTAAGGAGGACGAACACTCCCTTTGCCTCTACTGCCTGCATGAGGACAAGACGCACGTGGAGAAGGAGTGTGCGTTTTGCGGCAATATGTCGGAGCGGACCATGAAGGACCACCACCTGCGTCTTGCCAACTGGCTGGAAGGGAAGAGCCCGTCAGGCGAGAAGAAGTAGAAGAAGAGCGGTCTTCTAAGACCTTTGAGGGCGCCCCGGCGACGGGGGCCCAACAGAAGGCCAAGCACCGCGAGTCCGCTGGCACCGGGAGCACCGAACGGTCGGGCTCTACGGTTGCCAGGCCGAGCGCATCCTCCACGGCGCCATCAACCACGAGCCAACGCTCTGGCTCGGGTAAGAGGAAGGCCGAGCACCCGGCGAAGCTCCTGGAGAGACCCCGGTCGAGCTCAAAGGCCCCATCGGAGGGGGAGCGAGGCGGTGACCCCCCCCCCCCAAGGAGAAGGCGGTGAGCGCACTTAAGGTGGTGAAAGCCTTGATCCACCCTGCCAAGGCCTCTATCGAGACCGTCGCGGCGGCCCTGGCTCAGCCTGTGGAGGCTACACCAGTGGAGGCGACTTCGGGGCTCAGAGTCTCCCTGCCACCGCAGAGGGACTCCTCTTTCAAGCCCATCGACAGGACCCCCGCGAAACCTCCGGAGAAGAAAAAGGGGGGGCAGGAGGTCGTCGTGGATTTGGCCTCAACCTCTAAAGAGGAGCTGATCGAAGTCTTAAGCCACGGTATTGGCGTGGAAGAAGACCAGCCCGTCGGGAGGGATCCCGACGTAGGAGACGACGAGAACGTTGAGGGTGCTGACGAGGCTCCTGACCGCCCTTCGGAATCCCCTCAACCAGTGCCGCAAGACAACTCGGCGGCCATTTTGTTGGCTATACAGTCCTTATGCTCGGAGATAAGGACGAGATTGCCGTTCCCACCAACGGAGGAACCGCTCCCGACGGGGGACCCGGAGCCAGGCCCTTCTGGGAGCCCTCCTCCTAAGAGAAGGATTCATCCTCCACCTCCTTTTCAACCATCGTGCCCTGCTCAGCCCTCCTCCCCGTCCACGACCCGTGGGGATGATACAGGGACGGACACGGCTGCGACTGGTACAGACGACGAGATTTACGACGAGGATCTTCCGTCGTCACCTCCTCCCCGGGCTTCCCCGCCCGACGAGATTGGATCGTTTCATGCCATGATCGCCAGGGCATCCGAGCTTTTCCAGCTCTGCCCGGAAGAGAAGAAGGAAGGTTTCCTTTATCAACGGCGCGAGACCAAGAGGAAGACGGTCCTCGCTGTACCTCTACTGGACGATATCTGGGATGAGGGTCTCACCCTCCTCAAGAACCCATCCACAACGCCTGCGAGAAGGGATCGGTACGAGAAGAAGTACCGGGTCCCGGACGCGGCCCCCTTGTGCCTTCGGGCACAGCCGACCCCGTACTCGGTCGTCTCCGCGGCGGCCAGGAAGAAAGCGGGGGGGGGCTTCGGCCTCTACGTCAACCTCCCCACAGGATGGCGAGGGAAAGAAATTGGACACGATGGGACGCAGAGTCATCTCATCGGCAGCGACAACGATTAAGGCTGCCAAAGCCTTAGTCATCGTAGCCCGCTACGACAGGGAGTTGTGGTACAAGATCGCCCCCTTGCTGGACTTCCTACCTGATGACAAGAGGGCGGAGGCCCTAGAGATCTTGCAGGAAGGAGAAGTGGCGTCGGACCACGCCATTACGATAGCGACGGACATCGCTGACACTGGTTTTCGCCAGTTGGGCAACGGCGTGTGCCTTAGACGGCGTGGATGGCTCAAGGCAACGGACTTCCGGCAGGACGTGCAGACCAGAGTTTTGGACATGCCATTCGACGGGAGCAACCTGTTTGGGAAAACAGTGGACGATTCCCTACAAGCCATCAAGACGGACACGCAGACGGCCCGGGCTCTTGGTGTTCTCCAGCAATGACGGCCGCCCTTTCGGAGCGCCGGAGGCAAGCAGGGTGCCTCCAAAGGTTCCGGCGGCGGATATTCCACCTACCGTCAAGCGGCCCGTTTGTCGTCACAGGAAGCCTACAGAGGACGAGGCAAGTCGGGCGGACCCCGCCGTCGTCACCAGGGAGGACAAGGCGGCAAAGCCTCGTCGAAGCAGGACTGAACCGGACGTGGGGTCGGGCCCCCACCGAAGCATCCCGGTGGGAGGCCGGCTAGCGAACTTCGTCAGTGTGTGGGAGTCCATCTCCACCGACCGTTGGTTGCTGGACGCCCTGGCCCAGGGTCACGCGCTCGAGTTTCTAAAGTGCCCGCGCGTCCCCCCCCCGTGGCCAGGAAGGAACATCACGTCCCTCAACTTCTCTTGGAGGTAAAGGCGATGCTCAAAGGCGCCATCAAGCTCGTCCCAAAGAGGCTTCGGGGCTCCGGAGTTTACTCAAGATACTTCCTCGTGAAGAAGACGGGAGGATGGCGTCCCATCCTGGACCTACGACGACTGAACAAATTCATCAAGGCACAGAAGTTCCGGATGGTCACCCTCCAGCACGTCCTGGGTCAGCTGGAGGAGGGCGATTTCCTGTCGTCGTTGGATTTGGAGGATTCCTACTTCCATATCCCCATCCTAAAGGGACACCGAAAGTTTCTCAGATTCGTGGTCCAAGGGCGTCACTACCAGTTCAGAGCCTTTCCCTTCGGATTGAGGTCGGCACCCAGGGTGTTCACCAAGTGCCTCGAACCGGTGGCGGCGCGGCTGCGCCTGGAGAGGATCCACGTCTACCCCTACCTGGACGACTGGCTCATCCGAGCAAAGACAAAGGAGCTCGCCGTGGAGCACACGGCGAGGACCGTCCAACTACTCACGGACATGGGATTCTCCATAAACTACGCCAAGTCCCACCTGGTGCCCGCGCAAGACGCACTGTTTCTGGGAGCGAAACTCGACACAGTGGCGCTTCTGGCCTCTCCGTCGGAGGAAAGGACGAGGGCAGTCTTGGGCAAGGTGCAGTGGATGCTGCTTGCGGACGCGGCCAGGGTGAGGTCCATCAAATCCCTCCTCGGAATGATGTCGTCTTGCATTTATCTCATCCGCCTGTGCAGGCTTCGGATGCGCCCGTTACAGGAGTTCCTGGACGCTCGCTGGATCCAGACGACGGGCAGCTTCGAGGACAGGATCACACTCGACGAGAGCTTCCGACGAGCGATCCGGTGGTGGGGCACCCGCGCGCATCTGACGGCGGGCATGGACTTCCAGACCCCGGGCCACCAGAAGACAGTGACCACGGATGCCTCCCTGGAAGGGTGGGGAGCGAGCACCAAAAACCTGCACGCGAGGGGCCTTTGGCTGCCAATGGAGAAGTCCCTCCATAACAACGTCCTGGAACTCTGTGCAGTGTTTTGGGCCTTCAGGTCCTTTCTTCCGTCCCTCAAGGGCAAGGTGGTGAGGATCTTCACCGACAACACCACCACCATGTTCTAGATCAGGAAGCAGGGCGGTACCAGATCCCCAGCCCTGTCCAAGGAGGCGCAGGATCTGTGGCATTGGGCCGTCGCCCAAGGGATATTTCTGGTGCCGTTTCATCTGGCAGGAATAAAAAACACCATCGCCGACTCGCTCAGCAGAGAGCTGCGCTCGTGCCACGAGTGGGAACTACGACAGGATCTAGTGGACCGCCTCTTCCGACGGTGTGCCACACCCCAGATGGATCTGTTCGTGACGGTGACGAACTCCAAGTGCCGGAGGTTCGCCAGCCGGTTTCCCCAGCCGAGGAGCATGGGCGATGCTTTCTCGTTCCCCTGGGAGGGCCTGTTCCTCTATGCGTTCCCTCCATTGCCGCTGCTGATCCGGCTCCTCAACCAGCTCAAGAGGTCACGGTGCAGGATGATCCTCGTCGCACCTGCGTGGCCGAGGCAGATATGGTTCCCGGACCTTCTGGACTTGTCAGCGTCCCCGTCAATCAAGCTGCCAGTAGACGCGGATCTTCTCTCCAGGGAAGGAGGCGCCATCCTCCATCACGACCCGAAGTCGCTGAACTTGCAGGCCTGGCTCCTGCAGCGTTAGAGTTTGGAGGTTCCGACATACCGGCTGACTGCAGAGAGGTTCTTGCAAAGGCCAGGGCGTCCTCAACTCTTAAAGGCTACGGACACAAATGGAAGAGGTTCTCTGTCTGGTGCCACGCACAGAAGATTAACCCTCTACGGATTACGGCTGCTCAAGTACTGCCGTACCTGCTGACGCTGGCCAAGGCTGGACTGGCGCACGCTTCCATCAAGATTCATCTTGCTGCGATCTCCCGATACACCAGAACCACGGGTCGGACGTCTTTGCAGTCTCATCGTCTGGTGAAAGAATTCATGAAGGGACTGTTCAGATCGTTCCCGCCGGTGAAGGCTCCGGCCCCGGCGTGGGAGCTCAACGTGGTGCTGACCAAGCTCATGGGACCTCCGTTCGAGCCTCTGCACTCAGCTCAGTTGAAGTTCTTGTCGTGGAAAACAGCGTTTCTTGTGGCCATCACCTCCGCACGACGGGTGGGAGATATCCAGGCCCTTTCCTGTAAGCCCCCGTACTTGACTTTTCACGACACGACGGTAGTGCTCAGGACGCACCCCTCCTTCATGCCCAAGGTGCCGTCGGACTTCCACCTCAACGAACCCTTGGTGTTGCCTGTTTTCTTCCCGTCGCCTTCGTCGCCGGCTGAAAGGACTTTTTACTCGCTGGATGTGGCTAGAGCGCTGAAGTTCTACATGGACCGCACAAAGAGTTTTCGGAAGACGTCACAACTTTTTGTGAACTTTGGACCTGTCAATCAGGGGAAGGCTCTTTCGAAGGCTTCCATTTCCAGATGGCTCTCCGGCTGTATCATGTACTGTCATGGGTTGGCAAACCGACCGCTGCCTGGCCGTCCGAGAGCCCATTCCACCAGAGCGATCGCAGCTACCACGGCGTTCCTATCTGGTGTGCCCTTGCTGGACATCTGCAGGGCTGCTACGTGGAGGTCGACGCACACCTTCACGAAATTCTACTGCATCGACCGGGATTCCAGGGAGGAGTCCAGGGTCGGCCAAGCAGTGCTGCGCAACCTGTTCGCCTAAGGTGAGCCTGGTGAGGAGGTAAGAATTGCTTAATGTTGAGTTTTGGATGTAATGCTTAATGTTGAGCCTTTGCCACCTCCCGTGGTTGTGCATGTGTGTACTGCTATGTATTCTTTTATTCATGAGCATGTGAATCCATGCCAGACCCCATGCTGGAGAAGGAACAAGTTACTTACCTGTAACTGTTGTTCTCCAGCATGGGTCTGGCATGGATTCACATGCGAACCCTCCCGCCTACCCCTCTGCGGCTCTTCACTTGGTCATACTGCCACTTCACGTGCTACCAAATCTGAAGATGGCTGCCAGAGGCGGGGCTTAGGGAGATGGCAGTCATTGGCTGTGGTCAGTATGACGCAGAGATCAGTGATTGGTTACTACTACGAAAGACAGATCAGAAACGAAACTGATACTGGTTTTTCTTTACCGAGGATTCCCAGCCTGACGACGGGGAATATTCATGAGCATGTGAATCCATGCCAGACCCATGCTGGAGAACAACAGTTACAGGTAAGTAACTTGTTCCTTCTAAAAGGACTAAGTAATGTGTTTCCACCGTCACCTTTCCAGGAGCCAGGATGGGATTTGAACTTGGTTCTGAAATTCCTAATGCGAGCTCTGTTTGAGCCCTTACATTCTTGTCCTTTAAGACTGTATTTTTAGTTGCGGTTACTTCCGCTCACAGAGTGAGTTGTAGGCACTGTCCGCCAAGCCACCTTTCACGGTGTTCCAAAAGGACAGGGTTGTCCTTGGGGTTCGTCCTCCTTTTCTTCCGAAGGTTGTCGGAATTTCATTTGAGCCAGAAAGTAATTCCTCTGGCGTTCTATCCTCCTCCGCATCCTGGTAAGGAAGAGGAGAGGCTCCATAGGTTGGATCCAAGGAGAGCTTTGAGCTTCTATCTCTCACGGATGTCCCGGGTCAGAGTGGCGATCAGCTATTTGTAGGTTACGCTGGAAGGCGTTTAGGTCAAGCTGTTACCAAGCAGACCTTGTCCAGATGGATCATTTTGACCATCTCTGAATTTTACCGTTTGGCGGGTAAGGGCCCTCTGGTATGCTTACTGGCCCATTCTACTAGGGGTGTGGCTGCCTCTACTGCTCTGCAGAGGGGTGTTCACATTCGCAATATTTGTGAAGCAGCCACATGGGCCCCTGTCCATACTTTTGTAAAGCACTATTCCCTGCACTCTATCCATGGGCAAGATTTGGCCTTTGGTAAGGCAGTCCTCTATTCTGCTATTTGATTGGGCATTCTAAAATTCTAAATTCTTTTCCCACCTCCATACGTTGGTACTGTTTTGGGAGTCAGTCAGAGATGTTGAATACGTCTGAGATCACAATACGTTGGAGGAACATCCCATCGAAAGAACGTTACCAGGTAAGAAAGTAACTTGTTCTTCGATTTGTACAGTATGTAAACAAAAATGGCATTTATGAACATCGGGCCCAAATGTAATCTGAAATGCAACATGTTAAACATCCAGTGCCAATGGGAAGTGTTATTTCTTTAAGACCATGCAGGTAACTGTCTGCTGTTTTCCGTCACTGAGCTGCTAGGTATCTGGAATTGTGAACCCGACCTTTGGGGGCTGGGTTCATCAAGGCAACCGGCCTGTAAGTCAGTAAAATATATATATATATATATATATATATATATCTATCATGGGGTTATTTGAAAGACCTAGAGAGTTATTACTGTATGAGATTTTTCAGAACAAAAGATTTAGAAACTCCCTGTCACTTGAAATGATGCATCTATTCGAATCGATTGTGTCCTCCAACGTATGCCTCATCTTAGATGTATTCCATCCAGCTTTAGCTGCTTTGGAAATGTTTTCTCGGCAGAGGGCGCCGTGTGTCGATGTCGTCGAGTCAGTCTGTCAAAGGCCTCCGTCGAGGGTGACGTCATCGGGTATACAAGTAGCATGCGCAGCTCCCGTTGGCCACAGTACCGTTTTTACGCAGTACGTGTTGCTTCAGAGACTCGGTGTGCCTCGAGTAGTTCTGTGACGCAGTTATTGTGAAGCGATATTCAAGATGTCCTCGTCGTCGACCCAGACTACCCTACTTTCGGGGTTCAAAAAGTGTAAATCCTGCTGTTCCAAAATGTCCATCACGGATCTGCACCAAGAATGTCTGTGGTGCCTCAGTGAAGGCCACGACATGGAGGCCTGTACGAAGTGTCAGGCAATGACGGGGAAGGCCTTGCGAGAGAGGAAGGGAAAACTACAGGTCTGTCAAACCCGGCCGAAAAGCCTCAAGCGTCGAGTCGAGGTCCCATGAGGAGAAATCTCCTCGACGCAAAAGGCGAAAGCATCGGTCTAGGTCCCAAAGTGGTTCCTACCACTCTTCGTCTTCGACGAAAAAGTCCAAAAAAAGACGCCACTGGTCCCCTTGCACCTCGTCCTCGGACGAATCCCCCAACAGAATGAAATGCCCCACAAAGCATTTTTCCTCTGAAGAATGGGAAGCATTCGAATTAAAATGATGGAGGTTTTTGAAAAGGCTAAGCCTCAGTCCGCGCCTTCCTTGGAAGCCGGCCGGGAGTGTTACCATTCCGACACTCGCGCACCCTTGAACCCGGGTGATCGAAGGGGAAAAGATCGGGAACCCTCCAGGACCCCGAGTGAAAAAGATTGCACGAGTCGACCGCTCAAGGTCACCGACGCCGTCAGGAACCAGACACACCTCGAAGAGCTTGCCTTCGAATTGCGCCTCGAAGCCAGCTCTGTCGATGACTACTAGTTCGTCAACACCATCGACTCCCCTGTCGATGTCGACCCCGAAGCCCTCTTCGCCGAATGTGTCAAAGGCTCTAATTAAGCCAGAAACTGTTGTAAAAGCTGCAACGACTGTAAAGCCTTCAGTCTCTACTGCAACACCTCCTCCAGAAAAAATGTATAAACCTCTACCAAGGAAAGAATATTTTAAATCCTTAACTTCAATTTTTGAAGAACAAGAGAGGTCTGAGGCGGAGGAGGGGGGGATGTTCCTTTTGGCCTAGAGTATGGCACCCCGAATGTCCCAGAATGCCTGATTTCTGAGGAAAGCAGAATGAGAGATCTGGTGGAAGCCTTGCATAATGCAAGTGGAATTGACACTTCACCTGAGACAAATTTTGGCAGGCCAGAACCAGGGGAACATGCCAGTCCCTCATACAGGCAGCTGATGACACAGGTGGTCGATTATTTAGGAAGGGCTAGACCACCAACTCGGTTCATCCAGGATGATCTGACTGATCTATTGGATCATGGCCCCACTGAAGATCCGATTTTACCCTTCCATGTAGTCCTATAAAATAGGTTGGCCAAATATTGGGAGACCCCAGACTCAATTCCTCTTGTGAATAAGTCCCTCACTTCAAAATACTGCCCTTCCAGTAGCGACCCCAGCTATCTGTCCAAACACCCTACTCCTGAGAGTCTGGTGGTCCAGGCAGCCACAGCTTCAAATAAGCTGGCGTACCCTTCCATCCTTCCGGATAGGGACGACAAGCGTGTGGATGTTAGGGCACACAAGGTATTTTCAGCTGGGAGTATGGCGTTAAATCGGCCAACTCCACATGTGCCTTGGCAAAATTTTCACTCTGTGGGAGTGCATTGCAATGGCGGCAGAGCACATACCAGAAGGGGAAGAAAGGGAAGGATTCCTAGCCATTGTTGGAGATGGAAAGGAGGCCATGCAGGAATCCCTTCAGTCTGGATTGGACACTGCCGATAGTGTGAGCAGGTCCATGGCCACCAACACTGTAATGCGCAGATTTGCGTGGTTGCGAAAGTCTGGTTTCGCACCAGACGTCCAAAACTGTCTTTTGAACATGCCCTTTGACGGGTCTCACCTTTTTGGCAACAAGGCTGACTAGAGCATTGATGTTGCAGACTTCAAAAGCGGCTGCCAAATCTTTAGGAACTACTATTAGACAACCTCAGCCTTTTCGTGAATCAGGACAACCTTGGAGGGGGCGTTCCTATCGTTACTACTCCTCATATGGAAAGGCGAGAGGAATGGCCAGTCAAAGAGGCCAGAAAAATGTCACTTGTGGTTGACGAGGAGTTCAAAGCCAGCCCCAGCTGCAGCCTCTTTACCATCAGCGGCCGCAGCAACCGCCACAAAACCACTTTGAGGACTTGCATCACTAGACACTTGTGGGAGGCAGGCTGTCACAGCATCTGCAAGAATGGCGAGCCATTCAGATGTTTGGGCTCTAGAAATAATAGCCCAAGCTTACTGCCTCCCTTTTATGTCGCAACCTCAAAGCAATCCACCAGGGAGACACTCTTTGAAGTTTCCAGACCTGCTCTTACAGCAGGAAGTTTTAACCCTGCTGGAGAAAGGGGGGATGCTGTTGCGCGGCTAGCTAAGATGGCCGCTGCCTGAAAAGCTCTGAGGTTATGATATCCTAATAAAAATCCTCCTCTGAATATGCCTGTTCGTTTCTAATTTGGATATCGTGTGTTGATCGGACTACTGGGGCACCGTCTGAACTACCTTGGTGCCGGAACTAGGGTCTGAGTGAGGTGACTTACTGGGATTCGTAACAGCGCTTTTGGTGGATGTGTCGGAGTGGAGGTGGGGGAGGGAGGTGCTATTCCGGCAGTTGATGGCGTGCCGCTGGCAAACCCCAACCTGATTGCGGACAGTCGCTGGTACTTGCTGTCTGGCTGGCATATATGCAGGCTGTGGGCCGGAGGAGTCCTGTGCTCCGCTCTACTGGAGGTGCCACGATTAATGGGGCTTGGCCCGGACCCGAGTTGGGGATGTCCGCGTCTTCGGAATCCTGCCATTTGAGCCGCCGGATTGCCCTGCACTGAACCCCCGCCTGTGGACGACGATTAGGGTTGTGGGTTCTGGGGCACTGGCCAGGCATTACCCTCTGTTGATCCTGGTGCTGGCCCTGCCCCCGCCTCGACGCTTGAATCTTGTTGCCTGTTTCTGGGTCTCCCGCGCTGTGCTCCGCTTGGCTGTGCCCGCTCACGCCTCTGTGCTGGCTCCGGGGGCTATAGCCGACATCAGAACAACCCTGCACACGGTGACTGGTGGATGAGTCTCCCCCTGGGACGCTGGCATAGTCATCTCTACAAGTACAAGTCTGCTGCAGTAAGGAGAGCAGGAGTGGTTCGTATCGACCCCCACCCCCCCGAACTGTGAATCCAATCTGAGCCCTGGGGCCCCCGTTGTGTGCCCCCTCCTCTCCAGCCAACTCCCGTGGTTCCCATTATTAGTTGCTTCCGCCCAGTGCTCATGCACCTTCGCAGCGTTGTGGTCCTGGACCCGGGGGAACAGATCCATAGCGGGCACTGATCTCCATACGTGCCTGATCGCAAGGGATCCCTGTTGGAAAGCGCTGCTGCGGCCCCGGAGTCCGGGCCCCTGTCTTCACTGCAGGGGGTGGGGGGGCGGGTGTGCCTGCTCCTCCGGGGACTGGTGGGTTAGGAACCATTCCTGTGCTATGCAGCTGAGCGGATCACCAGTGCAGGGTCCTCTGCCCTTCTTTCTCAGCCAATTTAACCTGACCTAAGGCAGTGATCATCATTGACTTTTCCCACGCAGCCAATGCAGCCACCAACGCCGACCCGAACTTGTGCTAAAATACGGTGCGGGAACAGGGATCAAAGGGAAACCTCTGCCATTCCGGCCTGAGAATCGGCTCAGCGGACTCTCATATCAGCACGAATTGGGAGAGCGGTGCGAACAAGTCCTACAACTGTGCACCCCACCCCTGGTGCGGTGCTCTGTCTCCTTGAACCCGGCTGATATGATTACCACGACTCATTGCCTACTCCATATTCTCAGCATAGGGAATCCAAAAAAGCAAGCCAAGATGGACCAATTTGCCCGTTCCGACCAGTCTCCATCACCCCCCCCCCCCCGGCATGCCAAGAGACTGCTCATATTAATGCTGCTGCCCTGAATCAAACACTGCTGGCCTTGAAAAGCAGCACTGATTGTCTTGGTGTTAAGATAGATGCATTGACATGCAAAGTTGACACTTCAACTTTGCGAATTGATAAACTGTGTGATCGCTGGCTGAGACGGAGCAGCGAGGAGGGTGAGGACAAAGGTTGGAGGGGCGGTCCAGGTGGAACAATATTCGCATACTTGGTGTACCGGAATCGACAGACATCGAGAACATGGAGAAGTTGATGGATATCCCGGGTCACCCCCCTTTAACATCTGTTTATGGTGGAGAGAGCTCATCGGCACTGGTGCCGAGTGTCATTACCACAGTTGGGGGGCACAAGTTGTGCCACAATCGGGCTCCCACCAGCACCCTGAGGGCCTTAAAACCACTGCAAAAGGGCTCCTGGAGCCAGTCCTGGCGCCAGTCCTGGCGCCTTTGGCACCAGGCTCATATGTAGGAAGGAAGGCCTATTCAAACTAGGTCCCATTTATGTACTTGGGCATTTAAATCCAACATGGAAGCACCCACACAGCCTAGTTCCAAGAACCAAGCCATGCGGTCTAGTGTTTTGGGTGTGGCAGGCCTGGAACTACTTTCCCTGGTACTACTTTACCTGGGCTATATAAACCACCCCCTGACTGCAGAACACGCTTCATGTTATTCTGCAACCAGCAGCGTGACGCTCACCATGTCCAGCTCCTGGTCTTCAGCATCTTCCTGTAATCCTGCAAGAACAAGATTATTCTGTTTTGCCTGAGAAAAACACCATCCAGCACTCAGCATCGCAACCGGGCTACAATCTGTGGAGAGAAGAACATCATCACTCACCTGTGAGTACTAGCTTAAGGACTTCCAGCGAACCGCTACCACAGCTGCTGCTCTAACATCGCGACCTGCAATAGTGAGAAACGGAAAACAATATTAGAATGCGCACACTTCCAAAACATTGAATTCCAGCAGTCTTACCCGAATTCCATCGTGCTACGCCACGTTTCCTTTCGGAGAACCACATCATCTGCAAAGGAAAAGAGACCTATTCAGCACTACAGCGGCCTGTGAGGCGAAGAAGAAAACACAGGTTAGCTTTAAAAGACAGTAAAGGCGCTGCGCTTTGCGCTTTCTCTTACCTAGGAACGTGCCTCTCCATCCGGCAAGCCAGCATCAAGACCTTCGCACCTGAAAAGGAGATAAAGACATTAACGGAATCCCACCACAAACAGAACAAAGACTTACAATTAACGAACCTACCTGCCAAGCAGCAGATTCGGGGACACAGCAGGCCTGGGCCCAAAGAAGGCGCACTGCACCAGTGAAGCAACTCGGGCAGCCCGCCAACAAACATCAAGCACCCCTGCACAAGAAACGCAGGACGGATAGCTCACTCTACAAATAACTATGGTGAGAAAGACCCTGTGGGAAGGGGATCGGTCAGAGGGATGAGGGAGATTCCCCCATTAGAGACAGTTATAACAAAAATCCTCCCTTCTGTAATTGCAGATTCATTATTCAGCACTGGGCAACTACGCATCCAGGGTTCCAGATCTCAGAGCCTTCCAGACACCCCCGGGGATATCAGGTGAGCGTAACACTGAGACCCCCTCCTGGTGCCCCAGAGCGCCCGATCCTAGCCAAGATTTTCAGTTACTGAGACATTATTCTCCGTTCTGCCAGGGAAAAAGGTGACCTGCAGTGGGGCTCCTACATTATTCGCCTGTTTCCCGATTTCAGCCTAGTGGTCAAGGAGCAACGAAAAATATTTCAATCCATCAAAAACACCCTCAGAAAAAAAGGGATTAAGTGTGCCATGCTCTACCCAGCTAAGCTTCGAGTGCAGTACAACGGATCCACTCTCTCTCTTTTTCACCTGACCAGAGGCTGCTGAGCGTTTTGCCTCGAACCTCCCGGATCCAGGGGGCTCCCAAAGGCGCTTGCCGCACCACCCTTAGAGTCTATGCAGCAAGATAGCCTCAGCGGTTATGATCACATTATTCTGTGACGGTATACCCCATCTTTAGAATTGGGTTCAGAGAGAAAGTATCCTGTGGTCTCGACCATTAGGAACAGGTTGGCCGCCTCTAGCTCTCCAGGTTCCGCAGGCACTGCGGATTGTTTCATGGAGTTTGATGCAAGTTGGGTCTGAGGGTGGGTTAAGGGAGCCGGTAGGTTATAGTTTCTGGTGTGGGGGGCTACTAAGTTTGGGGTTGCTTTGTTTGTTAGTAGGTACACAGGCATTCCATGGACCCAGGACACCGCACACAGTTTGCAACCGGACTACTCGCACAACTGTCCCTTGATCTATCCTCGTACAGACCTTAACATACTGCCACTAAAGCATTGTAAATGCCATGGCTGCACACATGTTAGTGGTCCGAGGGGGAAAGCACTAGCGCTACTGTCTTGGAACATAATAGGTTTCACTAACGCCAAGAAAACAAGTTTAATCACAAATTACTGTAGAAATCATGGGATAAGCATACTATGCTTGCAGGAGACGCATCTTGCAAAAGGGGCCCCTTTACCTAGACTTGCGGGATGGGGGATCCACAGATGCGAGTCATCTTATACATCACACTCCAGGGGCGTAGCTATATATATCCATAGTTCGAGGGGATTGGGTCCTCCGACGTATTCCATATCTATGACATGTAATCACCACAGCTGTGCTGCTTCGGAAACTTTTTCGGCGTCTGCGTCCTGCCTCGATGACGTCGATGCGCCGCCGTCGAGGACCTCCTCCGACGTACGACGTCATCCGATGTGATAAGTAGGACGCACGACGCCAGTAGCCTCAGTTCCGTTTTTTCCGCGAACGTGTTGCTTCGTGTTTCTCGGTTCTAGCCTCGACTCATTGGAGTTCTGTTCTTTCCGGTTCTTCGAACCTGTTCGTTTGTGATATTCCTTCGACGATGTCTTCCACTTCGTCTTCAACCCCGCGTCCGGGCTTCAAGAAGTGCGGGGAGTGTGGGTCCAAGATGTCGGTGACTGACTCGCACGATGCCTGCCTCTGGTGCCTCGGGGAGGCCCACGACACGGATGACTGTGTCGACTGCCTGTCGCTCACGTCCAAGGCCTTACGCGAACGTAAGAAGAAATTGTCGGTAGGTCGGGTGTCCAAGCCCCGGAAGTCGAAGTCGGCGGGGCTTTCGACGGATGATTCGAGGGGTGACTCTCCGCGTCATCGTCGGAAGTCTCGTCGGTCTTCTTCTAGGAGTCGGTCTCGCCACTCCTCAGCCTCTTCGAGGCATTCTCGGAAGCGCCGACACCGGTCGCCTTCCAGGTCCTCTTCAGAGGACTCTGCCCGGCACGTCGGTTACCCCACCAGCCGTGCGACGCCGGAGGAATGGGCTTCCTTCGGGAAGAAGATGTTGGCGATTCTTGAGTCGCAGGGTACTCAACCGTCCGCGCCCCCGAGTGGGGTCGGCCGTGAGAGGTCGAGTGCCACCGCTCGCAAGAGTGGTCGGGGCGAGTCACGGGAGAGGTCCTGTTCGGACAAGGGGGCTCGTTCTCGCCGTACCCGTTCCAGGTCCCGGTCCTCGACGCGATCGAGACCGTGTGCACCTGTGATGTCTTCGAGGAAGACATCGACGTCTGAGGCGTCGAGGGCGTCGACAGGCTTTCTCGAGGCTCCGGCTCCGAGGAAGTCGTCGAAGCCGTCGACGGTCAGGTCGTCGAGGGACTCGCTCGGAGCTCCGGCTTCGAGGGCTGTGTCGACGCCGCCGATACTGGAGGCGCTGCATCTGACGTCGACGCCGATTTCCTCGACGTCGACGCCGATCCTCTCGGCGCCGTTGCCGGTTTTCTCGACGTCGGCGCCGATTCGCTCGACGCCATCGACGCCTTTCGTGTCGGAGGTGTCTCGGGTGTTCCCCCTAGGAAGGCTCTGGTTAAGAGCAGGCACTCTCGGGTGCCTTTCCACCACTTGGATTATATTTCAGAGGCGGATGAGGATTCGGATGGCCTGGTTCCTAGTCAGGTGCCGGATGACATTGTCTCGGGCCATAGTCAATTTGACGATTTGAGGCAGTCGCTGCATGATGCCAGTGGACTGGACACCTCTCCGGAGGTGGAATTTGGTCGGCCTGAGCCTGGCTCCCATGCCGATTCCTCATACCGGCGCCTTATGGCTAGGGTGTCTGAGTATCTGGGATGGTCTGCTCCCCCAGGGGAGTTTGTGCAGGATGATCTGACGGACATCCTTGATGTTGGTCCCCCAACTGACCCGGTACTGCCGTTCCATATGGCTTTACAGCGTAGGGTGGCGGCGGCTTGGACTGCTCCGGAGAGTCTCCCGGCAGTGGGCAGATCCTTGTCGCGAAAATACCGTCCAGCCAGTGGCGACCCCTGCTACTTGACCAGGCACCCCACTCCGGAAAGTTTGGTGGTGCAGGCGGCCACGGCCCCGGCAAAGCAGGCGTCGTACCCTACCATCCCTCCTGATAGGGACGACAAACGTTTTGATGGCTGGGCGAAGAAGGTGTTTTCTTCTGGTGGTATGGCGCTTCAGGCGGCCAACTCCGTTTGTGCCTTGTCGCGTTTCACGCACACTCTGTGGAACTGTGTTGCGTTAGCGGCTGAACATATTCCCGAAGGGGTCGAACGGGATGGTTTCCTTGCTATGGTCCAGGATGGTAAGGATGCCATGTGTGAGTCCGTTCAGTCGGGTTTGGACTTAGCTGAATGCGTCAGTAGGTCCATGGCGGCGAGCACCGTGATACGCAGGTTTGCGTGGTTGCGGAAGTCGGGGTTTGCTCCTGATGTGCAGTCCCGGCTCCTCAACATGCCCTTTGATGGTGAACATCTTTTTGGCAGCAAGGCTGACGAGAGCCTTGAGAGGTTGCAGACCTCAAAAGCTGCAGCGAAGTCGTTGGGCGCTGCAGTTCGCCAACCTCCGCTTTTTCGTCCTAGGGGACAGCAGTGGAGGGGTGGCTCCTTTCGCTATTACTCGTCCTTTGGTAGAGCGAGAGGAGCTGGCAGTCAAAGGGGCCAACGCAGGGGTACCAGTGGTGGACGACAAGGTACCCGTGGTGCCAGGGCCGCTCGGGCAGTTGCCTCTTTGCCCTCAGGTAACGCCGCAGCCGCTCCTACTCAGTCATGAGGCCATGTACCATGGTTCGCCGGTTGGGGGAAGGCTGGCGCAGCATCTTGTAGAGTGGCGTGCCATTACTTCAGATGTGTGGGTTCTGGAGATCATAACCCACGGCTACTGTCTTCCCTTTCGGCACAGGCCTCGCGACAATCCACCGGGGAACCTCTCTTTGAAGTGTCCGGATCTGCTCCTTGCGCAGGAAATTCAAGCCCTGCTGGAGAAAGGCGCCATAGAACTGGTGCCTGTAGCGGAGAGGAACAAGGGATGGTATTCCCCTTATTTTTTGATTTCGAAGAAAGACGGGGGATTGAGACCCATCATGGACTTGCGCGGTTTGAACAAACTCCTCAGGAAGGACAAGTTCAAGATGGTTACTCTCTCTCAAGTCCTCCAGGCCCTTCAGCTTCAGGACTGGTTGGTGTCACTCGACCTCAAGGATGCTTACTTCCATGTGCCGATCCATCCCAAGCACAAGAAGTACCTGAGGTTCGCGGTTGGCGACTCGCACTTTCAGTTTCGGGTCCTGCCGTTCGGTTTGACCTCCGCCCCGAGGGTTTTCACCAAGCTCATGGTGGTGGTGGCAGCGCATCTCAGGCAAGGGGGGGATTCACGTCTACCCCTACCTGGACGATTGGTTGATCAGGGGGAGCTCTCCCGAGCAAGTCCTGGATCATCTGTCCGTCGCCTGCCACTCCCTTCACAGGCTGGGCTTCTCCCTCAATTTAAAGAAGTCCCATTTGACGCCAACACAGAGGCTCCAGTACATCGGAGCAGTGCTCGACACTTCCCTGGGGCAGTGTTTTCCTCCCCAGGTGAGGGCTCTTCACATTCAGCAGATGGTGCACAAGTTTCAGCATGCCCAGACGCTCCCGGCGTTCGAGTTCTTGAGGTTGCTCGGCCTCATGGCATCCTGCATTCTTCTGGTGCCAGAGGCTCGCCTGCGGATGAGATCTTTGCAGTGGGCACTCAAGACGCAATGGTCGCAGTCCTCCGGCAGGATGTCGGACCCGGTTCAGGTGCCGCCCTCGGTCGCCCGGGACCTTCTGTGGTGGGCTGTCGAAGGCAACTTGATGAAGGGGGCTCCGTTTTGGCTACCCTGGCCGGAGGTGACGATCGTGACGGATGCATCCCTCACGGGATGGGGAGCTCATGCCAACGGGCTGACAGTCAGCGGTCGTTGGTCTCCGTCGGAGTCCAGACTCCATATCAATCTGTTGGAGCTGAGGGCCGTCAGGCTAGCCCTGAAGGCTTTTCTGCCGACTGTGCGAGGAAAGGCTGTCCTGATCATGACGGACAACACTGTGGCCATGCACTACCTCAACAAAAAGGGGGGGGGCAGGGTCACTTCCTCTGTGCAGGGAGGCGATGCAGCTCGAGTTCTGGGCCATCAGGCAGGAAGTTTCGATCTCGGCAGTTCATCTGGCCGGAGACGAAAACGTGACGGCGGACGCTCTGAGCAGGCAGAGCGCGATCTCTCACGAGTGGGAGTTGGCTCAGGAGATTCTCCTGGAGATCTTCGCCCTTTGGGGGACCCCTCAAGTGGATCTCTTCGCCTCCAGTGTCAACCGGAAGTGCGAGAGGTTTTGCTCGCGGGAATTTCCTCCGAAAGGAGCCTTAGGCGACGCGTTTGTGGTGGAGTGGTCATTCCCGCTGCTGTACGCGTTTCCTCCAGTCCCCGTCATCCCGCAAGTGCTGCGGAGGTTGCGGAAGTTCGGTTCCCGGATGATCCTCATTGCTCCGGCGTGGGCTCGGAGGACGTGGTACCTGGACCTTCTCGACTTGTCCATCTGCCCTCCACGTCGTCTTCCCTACCGAGACGATCTGCTCTCACGGGAGGGGGGTCAGGTTCTCCATCCAGAGGTCGGATCCCTCAACCTTCACGCTTGGCTTCTGAAAGGTTGAGGTATAAGGATTGGGACCTCCCTGAAGACGTGATGGAGGTGTTGCTTTCGGCCCGAAGGCCCGCAACTAAGTCTCTGTACCGTTGCCGTTGGCGTAAGTTCTGCGACTGGTGCAGAGTTCAGAATGTGGATCCTTTTGCATGTGACATCCCCATGGTTCTGTCCTTTTTGCTTTCTTTGGCCCACAGGGGCTTGTAAGTGGGTACCATTAAAGGTTACCTGGCGGCGCTGTCCATCTTTAAGCGCTCATCTGAAGAATGTTCTTACTTTAAAATCCCTTTAATTTCACAGTTTCTGAAAGGGCTCACTAATGTGTTCCCTCCGTCGCCTTTCCTGGTGCCCGGTTGGGATTTAAACCTTGTTCTTAGGTTTCTTATGGGTGCTCCGTTTGAGCCTTTACATTCTTGCCCTTTGAGGCTGTTGACTTTGAAAACTGCGTTTCTAGTTGCGGTTACTTCCGCTCGCAGAGTGAGTGAGTTACAGGCACTTTCTGTTAAGCCACCCTTCACTGTATTTCACAAGGACAGGGTTGTCCTTCGAGTTCGTCCTTCTTTTCTTCCAAAGGTAGTGACGGAATTTCATTTGGCCCAGAAGATTGTTCTTCCGGCTTTCTATCCTCCTCCGCATCCTGGTAAGGAAGAGGAGAGGCTCCATAGGCTTGATCCTAGGAGAGCTTTGAGCTTTTATGTTTCTCGCATGTCCCGGGTCAGAGTGGACGATCAACTCTTTATTGGTTACGCTGGTAAGCGCTTGGGGCAAGCTGTGACGAAATTGACTTTGTCACGCTGGATTATTTTGGCCATCTCGGAGTGTTACCGCTTGGCGGGTAAGGACCCACCGGCTGGCTTGCGGGCCCATTCTACCAGGGGCGTGGCTGCATCTACTGCCCTGCAGAGGGGTGTTCCTATTCGCAACATCTGTGATGCTGCCACCTGGGCTTCAGTACATACATTTGTACGGCATTATTCCCTCGATTCCATCAGAGGGCAGGATCTGGCCTTTGGCAAGGCGGTCCTTTGCTCTGCTATTTGATTGGCTATTCTAAATTTTGTTTCTAAATTCTTTCCCTCCTCCTTGATTTGGTACTGCTTTGGGAGTCTGTCATAGATATGGAATACGTCGGAGGACCCAATCCCCTCGAAGAACAAGTTACTTTCTTACCTGGTAACGTTCTTTCGAAGGGATGGTCCGACGACGTATTCCATATCGCTCCTACCCTGCCTTCCCCGCTGCAGAATTTCTGTTGCGATTGCAGCTTACGTTCCGCAAGGCTTTGTGTCGGACTGGCAGTTGACTAATGTCACACGTTCTGGGGGAAAAAACTACAACTGAGGCTACTGGCGTCGTGCGTCCTACTTATCACATCGGATGACGTCGTACGTCGGAGGAGGTCCTCGACGGCGGCGCATCGACTTCATCGAGGCAGGACGCAGACGCCGAAAAAGTTTCCGAAGCAGCACAGCTGTGGTGATTACATGTCATAGATATGGAATACGTCGTCGGACCATCCCTTCGAAAGAACGTTACCAGGTAAGAAAGTAACTTGTTCTTCTCTACAATACAGACTGCGCAGACAAATCGTAGACAATGAGGGCAGATTTGTAATGTTAGCAGGGGAACTGCTTGGCACCAAATTCCTTCAGATAAATGTATGTGTTCCCAATACTGACTCTCTGGAGTTCTTTCATCAGTGCGCCAAGCAAATACATATGTTCCCCGGGTATGGGATTATATGGTCTGGCGATTTCAACATGGCCCTTACGCTCGATGAAGACAGATCCACTACCTGTCTATCATCCCTACCGGCTGCAGCTAAGGCTTGGTCTTCCATATCCCGATATCACGATCTGGGCGATGTATGGCGCTCCCAACACCCAGGTGTCAGGGGATATACTTTTGTCTCGGGAGTGCACTGCAGCTCGTCTAGGATTGACTATATAATGGCCTCCTCTTCTATACTACGAGCTGTGACGGAGACGATTATACTCTCGCGCACGCTATCTGATCACTCCCCCGTCCTCCTCCGATTCACGCCTCCTGAAAGCCCAATATCCCACCTCCGCTGGAGATTCTGGGCGTCTACTCTAGAAGACATGGCTTTCCGATCGGAGATAGGTCAGGACATACAGACCTATTTGACTGCCAATGTTGGATCAGTCCCAGACCAGGGCACAATTTGGGAGGCGTTCAAGGCTTATCTTAGGGGCTGTTGTATCTCTATAGAGGAAGGGGTGCTTAAAACCACCCGTAGGTCCATGCGCATACTAGAAGGCAAGATCAGGGATGGAGAAAATAGGCAGGGATCAGCGGATAGCGATGAAATCCGGCACGTACTGGAATCTTGTAGGGCAGAACTCTTATCAATTGGCCATATCCGAGGAACGATACATACGGGATCCAATCGTGGCGATACGGTATGGGGACCACCCAACTAGAACCCTAGCATGGGCCATCAAGAAGGAGCGGCAGCCTACGGGCATAGCTGAGATTGAGCGCCCAGACGGGACCCTGGGAAGGGACCTGCAGGGGATCAACGACGAATTCCGAGCATACTATAGTAGACTATATACGTTGCGTCCAGGCCCCAGGCACGATGAGTTAACACGATACCTGGATGAGGTTGCCCTGGGCTGGTTGGACCCGGACCAGGGAGGAGCTCTAAATAACCCTATCCCTGAAGAGGAAATCAGGAAAGCTATAAAATCATTCCATAATGGGAAAGCACCCGGGCCGGACGGGATAACAGCCGAATTTTATAAGGCATATGAGGAACTGATAATACCTCACCTCCTGACGATGCATGAACATGCCTTTTCCTGTGGTTCTCTCCCGGAGACTACTAGATCGGCCCTCGTGCCTGTGCTCGTTAATCCCGGGAAAGACCACCAGCAATTATCCTCTTATAGGCCACTGTCCCTCATCAACACTGACAATAAGATACTAGCCAAAATTCTTGCTGCACGTATCCTTCCCACATGCCGGCTCTTGTCCTCCCGGACCAAGCCGGGTTCATCCCCGGCCTCTCTACCCAACATAATCTGTGATGCGTGTTCACTCTCATGCATAATGTAAACCCAGCTGTACCAATAGCAGTGGCCGCTCTTGATGCGGAGAAGGCCTTCGATTCAGTTGAGTGGCCTTTTCTCTTTGCAGTCCACAGACGATCCGGGTTCGGGCTAGTATATATAAGATGGGTTAAAATACTGTATACTGCCCCTAGAACAGCTATATACACCACTGGCGTGACATCCAAACATATTTATCCCTCCCGCGGCACACGTCAGGGCTGTCCTTTCTCTCTGCTCTTGTTTGCTCTTGCCATGGAGCCCCTCGCTTGCCATATCCAAGACCTACACGCGCACAGAGGCGTTCGCTTAGGTGCACTCCTTGCCATTGTGTCCTTACATGCAGATGATATTCTGCAGCGGGTGTTTAACATACAGCAGTATCTCACTCCTATAACAGAAGAGATGGTCAGATTTGGAGAATTGTCGGGCCACAGAACCAGTTGGACTAATTCTGAGGTTCTCCTCTTAACCCCCAGTGTACAGCAGACAGATGTGGGCGACAGGTTCCGCTGGTGCCCCCAGAAGATACAAGTATTAGAGATTCTGGAACAGAAGGTAGAGATATGGATATTGCTTCCCTTATCCCAAGCAGCCCGCATCGCACTAGCGAAGATGGGAATTCTTCCTAAACTGCTGTACCACTTTAGCAACGTGCCCTTGTGGCCCCCTGCACACTACTGGTCCCGAGTCCGGAAGATGATGACGAGGCTGGTCTGGGCTGGGAAACGGCCAAGAATAGCATACATCACTCTTACGAGGCCCTATGAACAAGGCGGTCTTGAGTACCCGGACATGTATCTCTACTATCTAGCTGCCCAGACACAATACATTGCGGGGTGGACCGCCCCAAGTCCAGAATTGCCTCATTCCCACCTGGCTAGAGCAATAAGTGCTCCGAATGATTTGATGGGCCTATTATGGGGTACCCGCGAGAGCACCCCCCGGGTGAGATTCAACCACTGGCTATAACCTGCAGAGCTTGGGGTGAGATGGGGCGCCTATTGGGCTCCTCCCCATACTATCTACTGACATTTCCAATTTACAACATTGTCGGGACCCTGTTGACACATGAAAGATCCTTCAAAGATCACTTTCGGGCTCTGGGAGTGCAATCCCTTGGCGATAGGGTTTGGGGCACCCTTTTCGTGACTTGGGAGGGACTTAGGATAAATGGTGAACACAATGCCTTGACCCTACTGTACTACTACAGGATCAGGGGTATTCTGAAAAATAAGTTTCCAGAGTTCCCACGTTCCCCTACACCTCATCCGGCCCAGTCCTACATCACACAGCCTTTATCCCTCCGGAAGCTGGTATCTACAATTTATAAACTGATAAGAAACGGACAGAGCGTTCAGAACCAGAGGTGTAGAGGGGCATGGGAAACAGACCTCAGGGAGTTGTTGACTGATGTCCAGTGGAAATCCATCTGCACCCAGTCCCGCTACATATCACTAAACTCCCAAAATAGGTTGATCCACTATAAATTCCTACATCGAATCTACTCCCCGGCAACCCTAAGTAGATTCTTTCCTGATAGTTCCTCGAATTGTAGGAGGTGTGGGATGCAAGCTGCTAATTTCTACCATGTTGCTTGGAGCTGTCCCCGCATTCTACCTTTTTGGAAAGAGGTAGAAGATGCAATGATAAGTATGCTGTCCTTGCCTGGAGAATACTCCCTGAGGCTCTGGCTCTTAGCCCTGATTGAAGGACATAGCCGCACTGAAAAAGATTGTTGGGCATGGCTTTTGTGGTTGGCCAGATACTTGATAGCCTGAACTTGGGGGTGATCCAACCCCCCCCCCCCCATTCCCCCTCTCCAGATTCCGGAGGCGGCAGGAAACCATGAGTCGGTCTGAACAGAGGGAGACTAGATACGCCTCCACTCTTCCTCCTACCAGCCGCCCGTTTGATTACTGGCCCCCATTCAGACAATGCCTGATGGACAACGCCTCGGCTTCTCAAACCCCTGCATCTACCCCAGATCATGTATAGGAGGACACATCTTTATTCTTCCCTGTGCCATGGATATATATCGAGACATGTGCAGTGTTAGTCTGCTAGAGTAGTTGGAAGTGGTTTTATTTTGTGCCTTTTCTTACTGTGCAAGAAGCGAGCCGATCAGTGGAGCTGGTGGGAACCTGGGTGTAACAATGAAAGTTTGGTTGGGAAGGAGGTGGACTGGGCTCTTGTAAGTCTATGCTAATGGTGTTGTTATGTGTACTTATCTGTTGAAATTAAATAACGTTTTTTAAAAAAAACCCTGCTGGAGAAAGGTGCTATAGAACCAGTACCTGTAGTGGAGAGGAACAAGGGATGGTACTCCCCATATTTTTTGATTCCCAAAAAGGACGGAGGACCGATACCCACCTTGGACTTAATAGGCTTGAACAATCTCCTCAGGAAGGACAAGTTCAAGATGGTCACTCTTTCTCAGATCCTTCAGGCCCTTCAACTTCAGGATTGGTTGGTGTCATTGGACCTCCAGGATGCTTATTTTCATGTGCCAATCCATCTCAAGCACAGAAAATACCTGAGGTTCGTAGTTGGCGACTTGCACTGTAAGTTTAGAGTCCTGCCATTCGGGTTGACCTCCGCCCTGAGGGCTTTCACCAAGTTATTGGTGGTGGTGGCAGCGCACCTCAGGAGAGGGGGGGGATACACATCTACACCTACCTGGCTGATTGGTTGATCAGGGCACGTTCTGCCAAACAACCCTGGATCATCTGAAAGTCACATGCCACTTCCTCCACAGACTGGGCTTCTGCCTCAATTTCAAGAAGTCAAAAATGACAGCTTCCCAACGGCTCCAGTAGATAGGGGCTGTATTAGACGCTTCCTTGGGAAAGTGCTCGCCTCCCAAGTCGAGTTCTCAAGACGTTCTTCAGATGGTTTCCAAATTCCAGAATGCCCCAAATCTCCAGGCCTACGACTTCTTGAGGTTGCTTGGCCTCATGGCATCCTGCATTTTCCTAGTGCCAGAAGCACGCCTGAGGATGAGATTCCTTCAGTGGGCTCTAAAGACTCAATGGTCCCAGTTCTCAGGTCAAATGGCGGATCTCCTTCAGATTCCGAACAAGGTTTGGCAGGATCTTCTGTGGTGGACTTGCACAGAGAACATCCTAAAAGAGAATTTTTGTCAGTCATGGCCGGAGATTACAGTAGTGACGGACAGGCGTGAGGTAGGGAGCTCATGCCAACATGTAATCATGTTGGCATGAGCTCTCTACCTCATGGGGTAGGGAGCTCATGCCAACGATCTGACAATCAGCGGTCGTTGGTCTCCATTGGAGTCCAAACTACACATCAAACTTTTAGAGCTGAGAGAAATCAGATTAGCGCTGAAGGCTTTTCTGCCATCTGTCAGGGGAAAACATTTCCTGATAATGACGGACAACACAGTGGCCATGCATTACCTAAACGAGAGGTGGTGTAGGGTCACTACCTCTGTGCAGAGAGGCAATGCGGCTCTGGTATTTGGCAGTTCAAGAAGGAATCTGGAGGAGAATATGACGGCGAATGCTCTGAGCAGGCAGAGTATGGTGTCCCACGAGTGGGAACTAGCTCAAGAAGTCCTTCTGGAGAGCTTCACCCTTTGGGGAACCCCTCAAGTAGACTTGTTTGCAACTGGAATCAACCGGAAATGCGAAAAGTATTGCTCAAGGGAATTTACCCCAAGAGGAGACCTAGGGGATGCGTTTGTGATGGAGTGGAACTTACCACTGCTATACGGGTTCCCTCCGATTCCCGTCATTCCTCAAGTCATCAGGAGATTGAGAGGGTTCGGAAACCACATGATCCTGATTGCCCCGGATTGGGCCAGGAGAACGTGGTACCCGGACCTTCTAGACATGTCCATCTGCACTCCGTTACGTTTTCCTCAGAGAGAGGACCTTCTCTCAAAAATGGAGGGCCAGGTTCTCCATCCAGAGGTCAGGACTCTCAACCTTCATGTTTGGTATCTGAAAGGCTGAGATACAAGGATTGGGACCTTCCAGATGACGTCGTGGAGGTGTTGCTTTCGGCAAGAAGGCCAGCAACAAAATCTCTGTACCGTTGCCGCTGGAATAGGTTTGCAACTGGTGCAGGGAAAAGAATGTTGATCCTTTTCTGTGTTCTATCCCAGAAGTGTTGTCTTTCCTCTTATCCCTGGCACATAGAGGCCTCAATGTTGGTACTATTAAAGGTTATCTTGCAGCGCTTTCCATTTTCAATCGCTCTTCGGAAGAATGTTCCTACTTTAAAATTCCTTTGATAATACAATTCTTAAAGGGACTCACCAATGTGTTTCACCCCTTCTTCTTTCCAAATCCCAGTTTGGGACCTTAATCTGGTTCTAAAGTTTTTAATGTGTGCCCTTTTTGAACCTTTGCTCACTTGTCCGTTAAGATTACTAACGTTGAAAACTGTTTTCTTGGCTGCTTTAACATCTGCACGAGGAGTGAGCGAATTGCAGGCACTGTCTTCTGGGCCACCCTATACTGTGTTCAACAGGGACAGAGTTGTATTGAAGGTTAAACCCTCACTCTTAACTAAAGTTGTCTGATTTCCATTTAAATCAGAAAATTCTGCTGCCCGTGTTCTATCCTCCACCTCATCCCAGTAAGGAGGAGGAAAGATTGCACAGGCTGGACCCGAGAAGAGCTCTAAGCTTCTACATTTCTAGGCTTTCCAAGCTTAGAGTGCATAATCAACTTTTCATTGTCTACACCGGAAGGAAATTGGGTCAATCGGTGTCAAAACAAACCCTATCACTTTGGATTGTGCTTTGCATTTCAGAATGCTACAGATTGGCGGGCAAAGATCCACCAGAAGGCTTGAAGGCCCATTCTATCGGAGGCATAGCCTCTTCGACAGCCCTTCAAAGAGGCGTTCCCATAAAATCTATTTGTGAAGCAGCAACTTGGTCATGGCTGCACACTTTTTCTGAATTCTATAGTCTGGATGCTTCCAACTCTAAAGAGCTTGCTTTTGGTAAAGCAGTGTTATATTCAGCTATATAATATTAAAAATCTACTCCCTCCTCCAGAGAGCTTTCTACACTGCTTTGGGAGTCTATCTAAGATGAGGAATACGTTGGAGGACTGGTAGGGGTGTCTGTACTTCTGCTCTCTATATGGTAGAGGAGAGGCACAGAAGACCCCAGCCAAGATTCTCTATAAGGTAGCAATGGACGAGCAATCAAGGCCTGGCTTCTCAGGAGGTGATGCGGGCTGGTTCTTAAGTACAGTGAAGTCCCCGAACCCCCACAAAGGAATGTCCACACACTGTATTACTGAAAACAGTCTTTATATAATTAATATTCAAAGGTATGTACACGATCACAATAACGCACTTTGTACTCGGAAGTCAATAATGATAAATATACACAATTCTAAAGTGGTACCACCAATGTTATCAAATCTCATTAAAGTGCATCAACTGTACGGTTAAAATGTCACACAGATCAATAACGAGGAAACCAGCAATAGAGATAGGAAGGAACGCAAGATGGTTGAAACAATAGGCAGAATGCTGACCCCTACCACTAGGCACAGTTCTGTGTGGAGATCCCCCCCCCACCTGGGCAACCTGTAAATAAAGATATATAGCACAAGCCCAGTACATATATTGTTCAATAGTCTTATTTCCTCCTACTAAGGTTTTACCCCCCCAATGTACCTGGTGGAGTAGAGTTCTTCGAAGATGCGTCGACTGATCCTTCTTGAGTGATTCCCTTTAAAGCAGGAGCCACAGATCGAGAGGCGTCGAGGAACTCTGCGTTCGGGGTAGGGAAATCGACGGCCCTTCTTGAGTGCCCTCCCTTTAAAGCAGGAGTCAAGGGTCGTCGAACGTCCGACAGCGAACAGGTTGAATTATGGCGGTGAAGTGGCAGCTTCGGTCCTAGCGGTGCTCGTCGACGATGGAGCGTTGGCGTCCTGCAAGGAAGAGGCGTGCGGGGCACCTCGGTGACGATAGTTCTGGACCTCAAAGAGAGGATGAAGAACTGTGGCCCAGCAAGGGCCTCGAGTCGTCGGAGTCTGTGGTCTTTTAGGTGGCGGGAAACCCACCGGCGGATGCTCCTCAGCGCGTCAACGGTCGGGCCTTCTCCAGCGGGATAAAGCGGGCGACGATGCAGACGAGAGCGTCCGATGATCAATTGAAGTTCTTAGGCAAACTGGAGCACGGCGGCTCCGGTCTGTGACAGCGGTCAACAGTGGCGGACAACAGTCCGGGTGCTTCTCTTTGAAAGTCTGCGGCAGTCCCCGTCTCGGGTCGGCAGCCTGTCGAAGGTCTGTCTACCAGGGAGCTTTGGCAAAGATCAGCTGCTGCATGATGGTCCCTCGTAGCTCGGGAAGAGGGCGCCTTACCAGGTGCTCTCTGGGTCAGTCCTTGGAGACACAGCAGCTTTCAGATTGTGAAGGAGAGCAACAGCAATTCTTCTCGTCCAGCAGGGCTTCAAGGTCAAGCTTCAGTTACTCGTCGTAGTGGACTTCAGCTTCTGAACACGATTCCTAGCAGTGAGAGGTCCCCAGATATACTGTTGATCTCCCATTCATTTCGCTGGGTCACACTCAAGCATCCAATCACGACTAAGGGCATTCATGCAGGCAGGCAGGCAGCCAATCAAGCACACGAGGTATTCAGGCCATTCACTTCTCTCCAGACACTCGCAACAAGTTATGTGTATTGGGACCGAGCCATTCAACACTCCCAACTGCATTAATACCGGTTTCGGGCAGGGCTGTCTGTCATTGTGTCAACCACAAGATACTAGACATCTACAACACAGAATGCATATTCGTCACACACACTATTCACCCGGGTCCCGCCCACAGGAGGTACCCACAACATATATCACTGGGAAGGCTCCAGCTAGTCTGGCCGGGCCTTCACAACAGCACCATATATGGCACTTCCACCCAACAGCCAGTCAGGGGGAAGAGACAGAGTCAGGGCTTCCCAGGACTTTGGGAAAACAAGTTAATAGGTAATAGAAAGCAAGAGGCCACAGGGGCCATTTTGTTTTCCATCAGGAATCAACTGATCCCAATGGCAGGGCTGGGGTATCCCAAAATGGAGGATACTCCGCGCACCTGTCAAATTCAGCATGGAGCTGCCACCAGCCCATACCCTTCTCTGGGGGCCACCCGCAGGTGCCCAAAAACATACACTAGGGGCACAGGGTTGTACCCCCCACCCATGGGTGCCATAAGGGTATCCCACGGGTCCGTTCACCAAACCAAACGAGAGAGAGCTGCACCGCCAGGAGTCCCACATGAACTCCTGCACGGAAAACACGACAGAACACACGATAAAAAGCAGTAAACGACAAGGATACGGAGGCCCTGTCCCTCCGATGCATTTCCAGCATCACAGAGGACACAATCCATTCGAAGAACAAGTTACTTCCCAACTGGTAACGTTCTTTCGACTGGATGTTCCTCCAACATATTCCTCATGCCCTCCCATCCTACCCCTCTGTAGATTTTCCAGTGTTATTACCACTTCAACTCTGGCAAGGCTGACACCTGGCTACCTACACTATCTATACAGCAGAGCAAGAGGGGAAAAACATAACTGAGGCCAACGGGTGCCGGGCGTGCTACTTGTACACGCCATTACGTCACCCTTGACGGAGGCCTTCGAGGGACTTCGACTCGACAACATTGGCGCCCTGTGGCGTGAAAAAATTTCCGAAGCAGTTAAAGCTGGATGGAATAAATCTAAGATGAGGAATACGTTGGAGGAACATCCAGTCGAAAGAACGTTACCATGACAGTAATGACCACAGCTGTGCTGCTTCGGAAAATCTTTGGTGTCTGCGTCCTCCGTTGATGACGTCGATACGCCGCCCTCGAGGACCTCCTCCGACGGCCGACATCACTGGATGTTATAGGTAGGACGCACAACGCCCGTAGCCTCAGTTCCGTTTTTTCCGCGAATGTGTTCGCTTCGGGAATCTCGGCGCGCCTCGACTCTTGAGTTTCTGTTGTTTCTCGGTTCTTTGAACCCGTTTGGTGTTTGTGAAGTATTTCTTCATGAAGATGTCTACCTCGTCTTCCACACCACGTCCGGGCTTTAAGAAGTGCGGGGATTGTGGGTCCAAGATGTTGGTTACGGACTCGCACGACGCCTGCCTCTGGTGCCTCGGGAAGGCCCATGACACGGATGATTGTCGACTGCCAGTCGCTCACGTCGAAAGCCTTGCGGGAGCGCAAGAAGTTATCGGTAGGTAAGGTGTCCAAGCCCCGGAAGTCGAGGTCTGCAGGTCTTTCGACGGATGACTCAAGGGGCGACACTCCGCGTCATCGTCGGAAGTCCAGTGGGTCTTGGTCCCGGAGTCGGTCTCGCCACTCCTCTGCCTCTTTGAGGCACTCCCGGAAGTGCCGTCATCGGTTGCCTTCCCCGTCCTCATCCGAGGACTCTGCCCGTCGGTGGGTCGCTTACCCCACCAAGCATGCGACACCGGAGGAAGAAAAAGTTGGCGATTATCGAATCGCAGGGCACTGGTCCGTCCGCGCCTCTGAGTGGGGTCGGTCGTGATCAGCCGAGAGACACCGCTCGCACGCCTTCGTGCTCGGGTGGCGGCCACGATTCGCGGGAAAGGTCCCGCTCTGACAAGGGGAATCGTTCTCGGCATTCCAGGTCCCGGTCCTCGACGCGCTTGGGACCGTGTGAACCTGTGGTGTCTTCACGGAAGACTTCGACACCGGTGGCGCCGAGGTCATCGGACTCTTTCTAGGGCTTGCCTTCGAAGAAGTAGTCGACGCCATCAGTGTCCCGGCCGTCGAGGGACACGCTCGGGGCCCCGGCCTCGAGGACTGTCGGCGCCCTTGATGCTGTCGACGTGGTGCTCGTGGTCGACGCCGATTCACTCAACGCCTTTTGAGGCTGTGTCGACGTGGTTACCCCGTGGCTCGGGGGAACCACCTAGAAAGGCTCTGGCAAAGGTCAAGCATGGCTTTGGTTTAAGTTCTGTGCCTTCTTTTCGCCATCTGGAGTTCATTTCAGAGGTGGATGAGGGCTCTGATGATGGCATGGTGCCTGACACGGTGCCAGACGAGATTCTCTCGGGCCATAGCCAGCTTGAGGACTTGAGGCAGTCCCTGCATGATGCTAGTGGGCTGGACACCTCTCCGGAGGTGGCGTTTTGTAGGCCTGAGCCTGGCACTCATGCCGATTCTTCGTACCGGCGCCTTATGTCAAGGGTCACCGAGTACTTAGGATGGTCTGCTCCCCCGGGGGAGTTTGTTCAGGGTGACCTTACGGATATCCTCGACATTGGTCCACCAACTGACCCGGTACTGCCGTTTCATATGGCTCTACAGAGGAGTGTGTCAGCGGCTTGGACTGCTCCGGAGAGTCTCGCGGCAGTGGGCAAGTCTTTGCCGCGAAAATACTGCCCAGCCAGTAGTGACCCCTGCTACTTGTCCAAGCACCCTACTCTGGAGAGTTTGGTGGTACAGGCGGCTACGGCACCAGCAAAGCAGGCGTCGTACTCTACCATCCCTCCTGATGGGGACGACAAGCGTTTTGATGACTGGGCGAAGAAAGTGTTTTCTGCAGGGGGTATGGCGCTTCAGGCGGCCAACTCCATATGTGCCTTGTCACCTTTCACACACACTCTGTGGAACAGTTTTTCCTTGGCGGCTGAACATATTCCCGAAGGGGACGAACGGGATGGTTTCCTTGCCATGGTTCAGGATGGCAAGGATGCCATGTGTGAGGCCGTTCAGTCGGGTTTGGACATGGCAGATTGCGTCAGCCGGTCCATGGCGGCGAGCACCGTGATACGCAGGTGTTAGGGAGAATTCTCTGTTAAGGCTAATTTCCCAAACCTAGTGAGTCCCCCAGCAGCTTTGCTGGATTTTTGGGGTTTATTTTTTTCTCCTGCTAAGAATGAGACACTCTTTCTCCCACTCTTAGGCATTATTTGCGAATGTCCTTTGACTTTGTAATGTGTTTTATGGGCTATGGGGTCTTTTACTCCATAGGGCTTCATGTGTTTTTGGTATGTGTTACACTGCACCCTCAGTGCAGTAACAAAGGGGTGTCATAATGACCCCCAAACATAGACTCCATACCCTGGGACTGACTACGGTCTCCCAGAGCATGTAAAGTCACCATTGACTTTACTAGTCTGAAATTTTGAACAGAACCAGTACAAACCATCATATTGTGAAAGTACTGGTAGGGGTAATTAGATTGCCCCTGGGTCTGTTTTTCGAGGGGGCACTGTGCAGTCCCCCCTCGTCGAGTTTCTGGCTGGTGGCAGTGGTTACCACGCAAAATATTCCACCGGAATATTTCCTATGGGATTTTCCCATTCATTTTAAACGCACCACTTTTTTTGGTGCAATGTTAAAGATACCGCCGGGTTATTTATTTTATATTTATCCCCCGGTTGGGTCTTTTTGCCAGGACTCGGTTTTTAAAATGGCGTTTGTGTTCGCCTCTGTAACTCCAACCCAAGTCGAGCCCTTTGTTCCACTTTTGGCGGGCTTCTGCACAGAAGCCTCCAAAAGTGGTGCCACTCTGTCTGGGTCTACAGGATGTGTGGGAGGGGGGGTAATGGGCACCCTGGACTGAGTTGCCTCAGCAACTCAAGTTGCACTCTTGTGTGATTGGCCCAGTGGTGAGCCGCCCGGCTCACCACTTAGCCTGTTTGAGTTACAGCTAGGACTAGTGAATGGGGGTTTTCTGCATAAAAGCAGGGCTTTGGGGACTGGAACTTCAGAAGTCGCCACAGGACCTAAAGAATCCGAAGAGGGAGAAGGTGCGCCGACCTGCAACGACGACGCCACCGGTGGAGCCCTGCTGAACCGACTCACCACTTCCCAACGACCGAGGATCTTCTTCCTGGAGAGTCTTCTTCCTTTGAACTGGTGGGGTTAACCAGTTCGTCCTCCTTTCGCATTCCTGGATCGTCTCGTGGTCGAATCGCCTGTGCCATCTTCCCTGGCAGTGCAACGACCTCCAGCTTTCCTCCACGTCGAGATCTTCTCTTCCCCTGGACGAAGTACCGACTTGCACCGCTGCCAGGATCTGCCCCCGCTGGAGCTTTCTCACCATTTCAGGTACTGTGTCCCGCCTGGTCTCCCTTGCAACAGACTGTTCAAGGTGTCCCGTAAATCCTTGACTCCCTATCCTGGGGTGACCTGGGACCTGTTAACTTACTTTTCTGAACTGATCCAACTCCTTTTTGAACTATCTGCAGAGACAAGCGTACTTCAACTGTGTGATATTGGGCACATTCCGCCTTGCTCTCTCCAAGAGTGGGCCTGGCCTATGAACTTTTTGCTCTACAGTAGACTCTGCCTTTCTTGACTTGCTGTGGTTCTTTTAAAAGTGTTGGTATTGTGTGCTCTACTATTCCTGCCTTTTCTCTCCATTTTTAAATAATTATTGGAGTGCCATCTTGGTTAAGCGCTCACCTCTGTATTGATAATGAGTGGTGTTCTTTTCCTAAGACTTGTCTAATAATTAATCAGGGAGGTGTATATATTTCTAGTGACTGTGTTTGAACTTGCTTGACATATTAGTGCCATTGTATTTTTACAAGTGTGTTTTTAAATAAATAATTATATACTTTTATACCAAAGCTCTGGTCAGTGTTTGCTTGTGCTACTGTATTTTAGTACCTAATGTGTATGCTCTATATACTGTCTAACTCTTCTTGAGAGAAGTCTGACTGCTCAGCCACAGCTACCAGGTAAATCTGGGTGGTACAGACTGCTACCAATTGGGTTTACTGCCAACGCCTGTAGTCTTAAACTTTAGCAGTGGTCCCTAAGGGAACTGCACAGGTTTCTGCCTAACAGCAGGTTTGCGCGATTGCGGAAGTCGGGGTTTGCTCCTGATGTGCAGGCCCGGCTCCTCAACATGCCCTTTGACGGGGAACATCATGTTAGCAGCAAGGCTGACGAGAGCCTTGAGAGGTTGCAGACCTCAAAGACAGCAGCGAAGTCCTTGGGTGCTGCAGTTCGACAACCTCCGCCTTTTCGTCCTAGGGGACAGCAATGGAGGGGAGGTTCCTTTCGTTATTACTCATCCTTTTGGTAAAGCGAGAGGAGCTGCCAGTCAAAGGGGCCACCGTAGGAGTGCCGGAGGTGGAAAACGAGGTACTCGAGGTGCCAAGGCCGCTCGGGCTGTTGCCTCTTTGCCATCAGGCAACGCCGCAGCTGCTTCAGCTCAGTCATGAGGCCATGTCCCATGGTTCGCCGGTTGGGGGAAGGCTGGCGCAGCATCTTGCAGAGTGGCGCACCATTACTTCAGATGTGTGGGTTCTGGAGATTATAACCCACGGCTACTGTCTTCCTTTCCAGCAGAGGCCTCAAGACAATCCACCGGGGAATCTCTCTTTGAAGAGTCCGGATCCGCTCCTTGCGCAGGAAATTCAATCCCTGCTGGAGAAAGGCGCCATAGAACTGGTGCCTGTAGCAGAGAGGAACAAGGGATGGTATTCCCCTTATTTTGTTATTTCCAAGAAAGACGGGGGGATTGAGGCCCATCATGGACTTGCACGGTTTGAACACACTCCTCAGAAAGGACAAGTTCAAGATGGTTACTCTCTCTCAAGTCCTCTAGGTCCTTCAACTTCAGGACTGGTTGGTGTCTCTTGACCTCAAGGACGCTTATTTTCATGTGCCGATCCATCCAAAGCACAAGAAGTACCTGAGGTTCGCGGTTGGCGACTCGCACCTTCAGTTTTGGGTCCTGCCGTTCGGATTGACCTCCGCCCCGAGGGTCTTCACCAAGCTCATGGTAGTGGTGGCAGCGCACCTCAGGAAAGTGGGGATTCAGGTCTACCCCTACCTGGACGATTGGTTGATTAGGGCGCGCTCTCCCGAGCAAGTCCTGGATCATCTGTCAGTCACCTGCCACTCACTCCACAAGCTGGGCTTCTCCCTCAACTTAAAAGAAGTCCCATTTGACACCAACTCAGAGGCTCTAGTACATCGGAGCAGTGCTCGACACGTCCCTGGGGTAGTGTTTTCCTCCCCAGGTGAGGGCCCATCACATTCAGCAGATGGTGCACAAGTTTCAACTTGCCCAGACTCTCCCAGCGTTCGAGTTCTTGAGACTGCTCGGACTCATCCATCCTGCATTCTTCTGGTGCCAGAGGCCAGGGTTGCGGATGAGATCTTTGCAATGGGCACTCAAGCTCCAGTGGTCTCAGTCCTCCGGCAGGATGTCGGACCCTGTTCAGGTGCCGTCTTCGGTCGCCCAGGACCTTCTGTGGTGGGCCGACGAAGGCAATCTGATGAGGGGGGGCTCCATTTTGGCTGCCCTGGCCGGATGTGACGATCGTGACGGACGCACCCTCACGGGATGGGGAGCTCATGCCAACGAGTTGACAGCGGTCGTTGGTCTCCGTCGGAGACCAGACTCCATATCAATCTGTTGGAGCTGAGGGCTGTCAGGCTAGCCCTGAAGGCTTTTCTGCCGACTGTGCGAGGAAAGAATGTCCTGATCCTGACGGAACAGCACGGTGGGCATGCACTACCTCAACAAAAGGGGGGGGGGCAGGGTCACTTCCTCTGTGCAGGGAGGCGATGCAGCTCTGGTTCTGGGCAATCCAGCAGGAAGTTTCGATCTCAGCAGTTCATCTGGCAGGAGACGAAAACGAGACGGCGGACGCTCTGAGCAGGTAGAGCGCGATCTCTCACGAGTGGGAGTTGGCTCAGGAGATTCTCCTGCAGATCTTCGCCCTTTCGCGGACCCCTCAAGGGGATCTCTTCGCCTCCAGTGTCAACCGGAAGTGCGAGAGGTTCTGCTTGCAGGAATTTCCTCCAAACAGAGCCTTAGGAGACTTGTTTGTGGTGGAGTGGTCATTCCCACTGCTGTACG